>NW_027555847.1:448254911-449693661 GCF_003287225.1 Phascolarctos cinereus | reverse complement strand
AATGTACTAGAATAATTATTTAAAATGGTATGTGCAAAGTAAGTCAAATTGGAGTTGGTGCAAGATGGATGTGGAAACAGGCACAACTTTCCACTGATGCAGTCACTTAGCATCGACTGGTGACAACAATAAGTTGCTCTGTAGCATTGCTTGCTATGGTTGAAGGTAAGGTGTATAAATTCAAATTTAAAAAACTTTCAGTGTGGAAATTGTAAGTATTATGATGTGTATCCAATTTCTCAGAAATCATTCATTTGATAAGCATAATATGATAAGCTGGTTCCTCCAACCCCTGAAAAATTGAAACTTTAAAAAAAAATCTTGAAATTAGTTAAATTTTCAACAATTGAATAGAAAAACAAATACAAAATAAAAAGTCCAAATCCAGAAAATAAGCAGCCATTTACCATTGTATTCATAAGTACTGTTAGTGATGGAGAAGAAAGACTACTGTGTTTGCTTTACTTTTATGCTTTAGCTGCAGATAGCATGAAATCTAATAAACTGAAATGACATCTTGAAAGTATCTATGCAGAATGTGTTGGCAAGACAAAAGAATCCAGAGAAAATTAGATTTTCTTTTTTGGTGAGGCCATCCAAGTTAAGTGACTTGCCCAGGGTCACACAGCTAGTAAGTTTTTTTTAAAGTGTCTGAGGCCAAATTTGAACCCAGGTCCTCCTGAATCCAAAGCCAGAGCTCTATCTACCATGCCAATTAGCCACCCCAAATGAGATATTTTTCAATAAGAAAAAACAAACTTTAAAAAAGTTTTATAGATGTATCTTGTTTTTACATTACAGCTATTTATAGATTGCTCTCACTTCCTGATTTCTTAATAAAGTAAAACAGTAAAGTAAAACTAACAATACAGCAATCTCACCTGAAAGTACATACATTTCACATCTGTAGCTCCCAAACACACACTTATTTTTAAAAAATTAACAGAAATATATTTTTTTCTCCCTCCCACCCCATTAAAAAAGGAAAGGAAAACAAATTTCTTGTAATAAATACACATAATAAAGCAAAATAAATTCCCTCAACAGATGTATCCAAAAATATGTATGTCTCATTCAGCACTCTTAATCCATCACCTCTCTGTAATGGATAGCATGCTTCATCAGGCCTCTGGATGATATCATGAATTAACATTGTATGAGCACAGTTTTTAGCTTTCAAAGTTGTTTGTATCTAAAGAGATGTTGTTATTGTAAAAATCATTCTCCCGGTTCTCATTTCATTCTTCATTAGTTTGTAGAAGTCCTCAAAACTGTATTTTTAAAAATAATAATTGTTGTCATTATATAAATAGTTCTGGTTCTGCTCACTTCACTCTACATCAGTCTTTTCTTTTTCTGTCATCAATTTCCTTATTTCTTACAACATAACAATATTCTATCACATTCATATACCACAATTTATTCAGATATCCTCAATTGATGTATATCCTGTTAGTTTGCAGGGTGTTTGGGGGTTTTTTTGCCAACATAAAAAAGTACTGCTATAAATATATTTATAAATAAAGGATTTTGTCTTCTTTCATTCACGTCTTTTGGGTATAGACAGCAGTGGTGTAGATGGGTCAAAGAGCACGAAGTAACTTTTTTGTATAATTCCAAACTGTTTTCCAAAATGGTTGTACCCATTCACAAATCCACCAACAGTGTTTATCAATGCACCTGTTTTCCCACAGCCCCTCTAAATTTACCATTTTCCCTTTTTGTCACCTTTGCTACCCAGGTAAGTGTGAGGTAGAACCTCAGAATTACTTTAATTTGCATTTCCTTAATCAGTTGCGATAAGAAACTTTTTTATGTGGCTATGAATAACCTGGGCTTCTTCCCTTGAAAACTGTCTATTAATATCATTAGGCCATTTATCAACTGGGAAATGACTCTTATTCTTATAAATTGAAACTGTTCTTTATCTTGAAAATGAAACCTTTATTAGAGAAACTTGCTGCAAAGATTTTTTTTCTCCAGTTAATTACTTCCATTTTAATCTTAGCTTTGTTAGATTTGTTTGTGAAGCTGTGCTAATATGACAAAAAGGAAAATGTTGAATGTTGGAGGGGATGTGGGAAAACTAGAACAGTAATGCACTGTTGGTTGAATTGTGAACTGATCCAATCATTCTGGAGAGCAATTTGGAACTATGCCCAAAGGGCTATCAAGCTGTGCATACCTTTGATCCCCCAATACTACTGCTAAGCCTGTCTCCCAAAGACATCCAAAAAGTGGAGGGGGGAAGAGCTATTTGTACAAAAATATTTATAGCAGCTCTTTTTGTGGTGGCTAAGAATTGGAAATCAAAAAGATGATCATCAGCTGGGGAATGGCTAAACACAATGTGGTATGTGATTGTAATGGCATATTATTGTGCTATGAGAAATGACAAGCAGGATGATTTCAGAAAAACCAGGAAAGACATGAACTGATGGATGGTGAAGTGAACAGAACCAGGAGAACATTGTACACAGTAACAGCAATATTGTTTGGTGAAGAATTGTAAATGACTTAGCTATTCTCAGCAATACAATGATGCAAGTCAAACTCAAACAACTAATGATGAAGCATATAATCTAGAGAAAGAGAGAGCTGATGTTGTTTGAATAGAAATTGAAACATGGAGGTTTTTTACTTTCTTTCTTTCATTCTTTTTCTTTTATTCAAATCTTCTTGTGCAAAATGACTAATATGGAAACGTTTTACATAATTGCACATGTATAACCTGTATCTGATTGCTTACCATCTCAGGGAGGAAGGAGAGTAGGGAAGGAGGGAAGTAATAGAATTTGGAACTCAAAACTTAAAAAAAAATGTTAAAAAATTGTTTTGACATGTAATGGGGGAAAATTATATACATATAATTTGTGAAAAAAACTTAATTTTATTTAATTAAAATTATCCATCTTATCTCCTATGATTGTTAATTTGGTAATGAACTTTTCTCCTGTCTATAGACCTGAGAGGAATTTTTTTTCATGTTTATCTAATTTTTTTATCACATGACTTCTTATGTCCAACTTACATACTCATTTGGAGATTATCTTTATGTAGGGTGTGAGGTGTTGGACTAATTCTAATTTCTTCCATACTGCTATCTATTTTTTTCAGACAGTTTTGTCAAAGAGTGATTCTTTATCCCAGTAGCAGGGATCTCTGTGTTTATCAAATACTAAAGTACTAGATATATTTGCATTTGGATGTTGTAGCAATTGGTGGTACAGTGGATAAAAAGATAGGTCTAGAGTCAGGAAGATATGAATTCAAATCTAGTCTCAGACACTTATTAGCTATGTGACCCTGGGCAAGTCACTTAACCTCTGTTTGCCTCAGATTCTTCAACTGTAAAGTAGCACCTACTTCACAGGGTTAATTCTCAAACCAGTATCTGGCACATAGTAAGCGTTCATCAGTTCTTATTCCCTTCCTTTCCTCATCTTTGCATACCTAATCTTCCACCAATCTCTCTATTATTTAACCAGTACCAAATTGCTTTTAATAGTTACTGCTTTGAGTATAGTTTAAGATCTGACACTGTTAGGCCCCCTTCATTCCCACTTGTTTTCATTTATTCTCTTAAGATTTTTTTACCTTTTTTTCCCCTTGATAGGAACCTTCTTTTTATTTTTCTAGTTTTCTAAAGTAATCTTTTGGAGTTTGATTGGTATAGCATTGCATATATAAATTAATTTAGGTAGCATTGTCATTTTATTATATTGACTCATCCCACTCTTGAGCAAATAATATTTTTTCTATTATTTAGGTCAGTCTTATTTTCTCTTAAAAATTGTTTGGAGTTGCATTTGTATAGTTCTTGTGTGTATCTTGAAAAGTAGTTCTCAAATCTGCCTATATTCTATACTAATTTTAAATGGAATTTCTCTTTCTATGTCTTGCTGTTGGGTTTTATTTGCATTACATAGAAATGTTGATGACTTGTGTAGATTTATTTTACAACCTGAAAATTTGCTGAAGTTATTAATTTTTGCAATTAATTTTTAGTTGACCCTTTAGGATTCTTTAGGTACCACATCATATTGTCCTCTTTATCAACAATTAATCACTTAATTTCTTTTTCTTGTCTTATTACAATAACCAGAATTTTTAGTTTTATATCAAAAAGGTGGTGATAATGAACATCTTTGCTTTATCCCTCATTTTATAGGAAATTATTCTAGTTTATATCCATGACAAATGATGGTAGTTCTTGATTTTAGATATATACTGCTTATAATTTTAATGAAAGGTCTGTTTATTCCTATGTTTTCTTTTTTAAACAGGAATGAGTATTGTCGAAAGCTTTTTCTGAATCTTTTGATAAAATCATATTATTTTTGTTTATTTTTTCTTTATATGGTTAATTAAGTCCTTAGTTCTCCTAATATTAAACAAACTTTACATTCCTAATATAAATCCATCCTGGTCATGGTGTATAATCTTTGTGATATTTTTTAGCCTCTTTGCTATTATTCAGAATTTTTGCTTCTGTGTTCATTAGGCACATTAGTCTATAGGGGTTTTTTTTTTGTTTTTTTTAAATTCTCACTGGTTTATGTATCAAGACCACATATCTGTCATAGAAGGAATTTGGTAGGATCTCTTTTCTTTTTCTATTTTTGCAATTTGTGTAATATTGGAATCAATTGTTCTTGGAATGCGTGATAGAATTCACTTGCGGAGAGTAGAGTCAAGATAGCAGAGTGAAAGATCACAATGGCCAAATTTTCCCCAAAACCTCTTACTAACCACAGAAAACACCAAACAGCATTCTGACTGGTTAAAAATATCAAGAAAAAAGTCACAGTGAGCCATTTTTTTCTAGCCCAAGGTAGTTTAGCAAAACAGAAATAGAGATCTGCCAACACTGAGATAGGGGCTGGCGGTAGCACAGTGGCAGAAGTGGCACTGGCTTCAGACTGTGAAACAGCAGTGCTCAGGGTCGGTAAAAAACCTGAATGCTTAGTCAGAAAGATCCCAGGAGATCCCTTTACTAGCACTGGGAACAGCATCGGGCGCCATTTGGCACCTTTATCATCCATACTCTGTTGTAGTTCTAGGACACAGAGGAGCAATCACAGTCACAGGAAAGTGGGATCCCTACCTGGGTGAGGACCACAGTACAGACTAGGAGGGTAGTGACTAGACCTCTCCCCAGATCACAATACATTGGAAGCACCACAAACTTCCAGGCCCCTAGATTGAGCTGTGAAAGCAGAAGGATATAAAAAGGAGAAGCTCAGGCCTTCCCCCCAACAAGAAGTGAACAGAGACCAATTCTAACCTAAAGTCCAAAATCAAGAAGTAGACTGGGGAGCCAAGATGGCAGAGAAAAAGTACAGACTCCCCTGAGCTCTACCTTAAACCCCTCCAAATCCCTTTAAATAATGCCTCCAAATGAATTCTAGAGTGGCAGAACCCACAAAAGGATGGAGTGAAACAGTTTTCCAGCCCAATACAACTTAGAAAGTCATCAGGAAAGGTCTTTTGCACCAGGGTAAGAGAGAGGAGCACAATCCAATGCAGGAGGTCCCAGCAAACCAAGAGCAGGCTTTGATGGCAACTGAATCAGTGGCAACATTGGCAGGTTCTGGACCTCTTAGCTCCCAGACAGGAAGGTGGTCAGACAACTGTTCAGAAGGAGATTGTAGAGGTCTCTTGGCTGGCACCAGGGACAGGACTCTGTTGCAGTGCTCATACTTAGATCTTAGATCTGCAGTCCTGGGTCTCAGCTGAGAAGGAGCACTAGCACACCAGAGCTTGCAAACCTAGGGAAGGTGGAACCCTGGTCACAGTTCCAGGGTGCAAAAGAGTGCTTGTGGTCACTCACAGATCAGAGTACAAGCCAGGAGAGAAGTCAACACACCTCTCCCTTGATCATATCACCTTGGAAGAACAGAAAACTTACAGGTCACCAGAAGTACCTCTGAAAACAGCTGCACAAAACACCTGAAGCTTGGGATGGTGCCCCTCTACTCTCAGCATAGAGTTAAAAAGTCAAAAAAAAGGTTGGAAAGTGATCAACGAGCAGAAAAAGATCCTGACTATAAAAAGTTATTGTGGTGAAGGGAAGATCAAACCACAAACTCAGAAAACATCAAAGTCAAAACTTCTACATCCAAAGCCTCAAAGGAAAATGTGAACTGGACCCAGTCCATGGAAAAGCTCCAAAAGGATTTTAAAAATCAAATAAGAGAGGTAGAGGAAAAAATTGGGAAGAGAAATGAGAGTGATGAAAGAAAATCATGAAAAAAGAGTGAACAGCTTGGTAAAGGATGCACAAAAAAAAATACAGATGAAAATACCTTAAGAAACAGAATAGGCAAATGATTAAAAAAAAAGGCATAAAAATTCAATGAAGAGAAGAATGCTTTGAAAAGCAGAATTGACCAAATGGAAAGTGAGGAATAAAAATCCACTGAAGAAAAGAACTCCTTAAAAAATAGAATTGGCTAAATGGAAAAGGAGGTACAAAAACTCACTGAAGAAAACAATTCCTTAAAAATTAGAATTGGGCAAGTGGAAGCTAATGACTTTATGAGACATTAAGAAACAATAAAACAAAATCAAAAGACTGAAAAAATAGAAGAAAATGTGAAATATCTCACTGAAAAAACAACTAACCTGGAAAATAGATCCAGGAGAGATAATTTAAGAATTATTGGACTATCTGAAAGCCATGATCAATAAAACAGCCTAGACATAATCTTTCAAGAAATTATGAAGGAAAGCTGCCCTGATATTCTAGAACTAAAGGGTAAAATAGAAATTGAAAGAATTTACTGATCACCTCCTGAAAGATATCACAAAATGAAAACTCTCAGAAATAATTATAGCCAAATCCCAAAGCTCCCAGGTCAAGGAGAATTGCAAGCAGCCAAAAAGAAATAACTCAAATATAAAATGGAGCCATAGTCAGGTTAAAACAAGATTTAGCAGTTTCTACATTAAAGAATCAGATGTTTTGGAATATGATATTCTGGAGAGCAAAAGAGCTAGAATTACAACCAAGAATCATCTACCTAGCAAAACTGGGTTTTGCTTCAGGGTTAAAAAATGAGATAGAGGACTTTCAAGCATTCCTACTGAAAAGACCAGAGCTGAATAGAAAATTTGACTTTCAAATACAAGACTCAAAAGAAGCATAAGAAGATAACCAGGAAAGAGAAATCATAAGGCATTCAAGAAGGTTAAATAAACTCTTTACATTCCTACGTGGGAAAATGATACTTGTAACTCCTAAAAATCTTCTCATTCTTAGGGCAGTTAGAAGGAGTATACATAGATGGAGGGCTTAGGTGTGAGTTGAATTTGATGAGATGATTATCTAAACAAATAAAATGAAATTAAAGGGTAAGAAAGAAGAATGCACTGGGAGAAGGGAAAAGGGAGAGGTAGAATGGGATAAATTATCTTACATAAAAGAGGCCCCAAAGAGATTTTACAGTGGAAAGGAAGATGGAGGAAGTGGAGAATGGGGGAGGAAGCCCTTGAACCTTACTCTCATTGGAATTGGCTCAAAGAAGAAATAACATACACACTCAGTTGGGTGTAGAAATCTATCTTACCACAAAGGAAAGTAGAGGGGGAAGAGGATATGAAGGGGGAGGGCAGATTGAGGGAAGTAAAAGTCAAGCAAAACAGTTTTGAGAATGGACAGGGTGAAAGGAAAGAGCAGGATAAACAGGGAAAATAAGATGGAGAAAAATACATAGTAATCATTACTGTGAAAAAAAATTACAGCAGGTTACTCTGACAAAGACCTCATTTCTCAAATACATAGAAAGCTGAGTCAAATTTATTAGATATAAGAGCCATTTCTCAGTGGACAAATGGTCAAAGGATATGAACAGGCAGTTTTCAGACAAAGTAATCAAAGCTATCTATAGTCATATGAAAAAAGGCTCTAAATCACTTTTGATTAGAGAAATGCAAGTTACAATGACTGAGTTACTATCACAAACTATCAGATTCTTTAACATGACAGAGAAGGAAAATGACAAATGTTGAAGGAAATGTGGGAAAATTAAAACAATGCATTGTTGGTAAAGTTGTATAATGATTCAAGCAGTCTGGAGAGCAACTTGGAACTATGCCAAAAGGTCTGTAAAACCATGTATATCCTTTGACTCAGCAATACCACTATTAGGCCTGTATCCTAAAGAGATTAAAAAAAAAAGGAAAAGGGCCTATATGTACAAAAATATTTATAGCTGCTCTTTTAGTGGTGGCAAAGAATTAGAAATTGAGGGGATGTTCACTAACTGGGGAGTGGCTAAACAAGTTGTTGTATGTGATTGTGATGGAATGCATAACCATTCTAGGCTCTTCCCTTAAGGCAGTTTCCCTCAATGCCTTGTAGAACTTGCATCATGGATTACCCTTTTCCATTGTGCCTGACTTCCTGAACAATGCCAATTATTGTAGATGTCAGAGAGGACACTGCCCCATGGTAGGGTCCCTCCCCCACCACACATATGATTATGCAGCCTACCATTTATCTATACCCTCCTTACCTTTTTCCCTCATTTGCCTCAAAAATCTCCCTCCTAGGGCCCATGCCTTCCTGCTCCCCCAGGTGCCAGTTACCCCTAGAAGTTCCAACTCCTCCCTTCACAAAGTAGAATAAGTAGACTTTTCAAGCATGAGATCTTCCAGACCACACCTCTTGCTAGTTCTCTATCTCCATTCACAACCTATTTCTCTTCACCCATAGGAGCGTTCATCAGTGGAACTCCCTCGCACCACCAAAGCAAGGCCTCCTTCCTTTTCCCCTTCCTCTTTAACCATTCCTCTGCTGGTTCTTCTTTTACTGCAACCACAAGAGTCACCTTCCTGTCATTGCTAGCTCTTGATTTGACCTGCACACATCATACCTTCATCTCTATCCTCCTGCTCCCCTCCACCCTTTCACACACATTCCTATGTTGAAATGTGTCACAAAGAAGCATTGATTCATCTGTAGGCACAGTGTCTCCAGATTCTGATTCCATCCATAATGCCCTAAGCCTGCCTCTTCACTATTACCTGCACTGTTCTTCCTCCTTCACCCCTGTCTCCTTGTGAAATTTTAGGAAAAAAAGTCTCTTACTGGTCTCTCTGTTGTCACTCTATTGCTGTCCTTGACTGCGGCCTTTATTCACTTCTCCTGAATTCTGTTGTTTGAGGTGTTTGAGAAGCAAATAATCTCTTCAGTTCTGGTTTTCTTTATTACTGAATGTCCATCTTTTGTCCTGTATGGCTAAGCTCAGATTTGCAGGATAGGTCACTCTGGGCTGCATCCTAAGCCCCACTGCTTTTCAGGACAAATTATTCCCTCTTCCTTTTTCTAGTGAGTACAGAATAGTCTTTGCACTTGAAGGTCTTTCTCCTGATGGTTTGGGAACTTGTTTCTGAAATGAATTGTTTAATTTAACTACTACTATGTGTCTTGAAGTTTGTAGTCTTGGAGTTTTTTTTCTTTTCTAGAGACAATCTATGAATTCCTAAAACTGGTATTTCACTTGCTATGTTTACAAGTTCTGGCAGTTCTCTTCTATTATTTCCTGCATTCTCATGTTATTTTTTTTGTCCCATCATATTCTTTTGGAAGACCTATGTGTCTTAGGTTGTCTTGAGAGCCATATGTTTTGCTTGTACACTGAGCATATTTTCTTTAATTTATTGTTATTTGCTTGTCTTCTTCTAGATTGTCCTTTGCTTCTGCATATTCACATTCCTGGTCCATTGTTTCTCTCTTTTGTTTCTTTGGTGAGACTCTCTGTTGCAGATTTGAGATTCAGTTGAGTTTTTTCTACTCTACACATTATTTTTGCTGTGCAGGCCATAAATTCTGCTCTCATAATTCTCATTTCTCTTTTAAACTACTCAGGAATAGTATATTGTGGTTCCATGTTCTCCTTAAGTGCTACAGGGCCCTCAGTCTCATCGTGTTGGATTATTTTCCTTTGTTTTGCAGTGTTTATTCATAGATTCCTGAACTGTTTTACTAGTTTTTTTCTGCTGTTAATGATCTCTCCATTGATTTATCTGCTCATGTTCAAGGTCTTTGAGTTTTCTTCTTTCTGAGATCTTTGGTAATTTCAGAATTTTTCCTCTTATTTTCCCCTATCACTCACTTTCTGTGTCTTTGACTTGCTTCCTTCTAATAGTGATTTTCTTAGGGGTTGAATCTCAAAGCATCTCAGCCTCTTCCCACTCTGGGCAATTCATGATATACCAGTCTAGGTCTCTACCCCAAGTGACTTTTGGGTGGCCAGAACTGGCCTCACCTGGGTACTGAGTACTTTCCTCCAGCTTAATGGTGGGCCATCCATTCTGCATACACTGTGTCCTGTCTTGGTGTCCTGTCATGTTATCTCTTTTCCTTGGTTCTCTGGCCTGGCACTGGCAGTTAAGAGAGCAGTCACGTTGGTGCTATGGGGTTGTTTTTTGTAGTTTGGGTTTCTGAGGTTCTGGGCAGAGGGGCTTTGGAGAGCTGTAGTTTTGAACTCTACTTTAAGCCCAGAAACATGTCTTGCTTCTTTCCTTCTGTACCTGGCTCTCCTGCAGAAATCTTTTGTAGCACAGAAGGCTTCCTACCACTGGCTGTGTGACCTCAGCGAGTTTCTATAGTCAGGAGCGCTGCAAATGTGAGCTGGCTATCTGTCCTGGTCCCAGCAGACTTCCACAACCTAGAGCTGAAATATCCACAGCACTGGAAAGAGAGAAAGGACAGGTTGTGGGGCTGGGTTTTGTTGGGCACCTGCCTGGGTCAGTTAGTGGAGCCTCACAGAAGGAAATGTGGAATGTGGGAGAGGATGCTGAGTAATCTCAGTGTAAAACTCAGTTCATGGGTTTATTGGTTTTTTACCTTCTTTTAGATTCTGGGTGTCCTAAATCATGGAGAGAGATGACTGGAAGTTTTTTTGGTTTTGTTTTCTTTTGTTTTTGTTTTATCTTGGTGCATATTTTCTGTTTTGAAGAGGTCTGAGAGGTAGAAGATAACAGAGAAGAAGCCTAGTTCTCCATCTTGCTTATCTTGTGACCTGACCACCATTCTCCTATATGTATTGTCTCTCCCTATTTATCTCCTTTGTGGGAGCTCCTTGAGGGTAAGGACTGTCTCACTTTGGAATTTGTATCCCTATCTTCTAATGGTTTCTGGCATTATTATTCATCCTTTGTTCTCAAAAAGGACCAATGACTTCAGTGGAGGTAATATTTTGACTTGTAAGTGAATTGGATATAAGTGAGGCAGAGCTGTGCAAAGTCATCAGCTTCACTCTCTCTTCCAGAGTTACCAGAGTCCAGTGGCAAGACATAGGTCAAGGTAACTGGAGATAGTCCCAGATGCGGTGGGAGACCTTGACCCTTTTAAGGGTCCTTTCCCCAGATCTCCATTTGTCTGAGGCAATGCCCATTTAGTACTTAAAGGCTAGGTAAGAATTAAGACAAAAGATTGGCCTGGTTTGCCTTCACAAAAGAATCAGTCCTCAAGCCATTCCCCAATTGATAAATGGTCAAAGGATATGAACAGGCAGTGTTCAGATGAAGAAATCAAAGCTATCTATAGGCATATGAAGAAGTGCTCTAAATCACTTTTGATTAGAGAAATATAAATTAAAACAGCTCTGAGGCACCACCTCACTCCTATCAGATTAACTAGTATTATAGAAAAGGAAAATGATAAATGTTGTAGGTGTGGAAAATTGGAACACTAATGCACTGTTGGTGGAGTTGTGAACTGATCCAACCACTCTGTAAAGCAGTTTGGAACTATGACCAAAGAGTGATCAAATGTGCATACCCTTTGATCCAGCAACACCACTACTAGGTCTGTATCCCAAGGAGGTCATAAAAAAGGGGAAAGGACTTACATGTGCAAAAATATTTGTAGTATCCATTTTTGTGGTGGCAAAATATTAGAAACTGAGGGGATACTCATCAGTTGAGGAATGGCTGAACAAGCTGTGGTATATCAATGTAATGGAACACTATTGTGCAATAAGAAATGATGACTAGGCAGATTTCAGAAAAACCTGGAAAGACTTGTAGGAAAGTGAAATGAGCAGAACCAGGAAAACATTATAAACAGTATCAGCAACGTTGTGTAGTGATGGTCAACTATGAAGGACTCAACTCTTCTCAGAAACATAATGATCCAAGACAAATACAAAGGACTCACAAAGGAAAATGCTATCCATATCCAGATAAAGAACTGATGGACTCTGAATGCAGATCTAAGCATATTTTTTTCACTTACTCTATTCTTTCTCGTGTTTTTTTTTCCACTTTGGGTCTGTTTCTTCTTTTACAATTGTGACTAATATGGAAATATTTTTACATGATAGCACATGTATAAACTATATCAAACTGCCTACCACTTTCAGAAGAGGGGAGGTGAGGGAGGGAGAAAAAATTTAGAACTCAAAATCTTGTAAAAATGAATGCTAAAAATTTTCTTGACATATAACTGGAAGAGGGGGAGGAAATAACATACTATTAAAAGAAAAAAAAAGAATCAATCTGAGAGGAGAAGACCCTCAGAGTTGAGGTTTGGGCTGGGACCTATTATTGGCCAATCAGTGAAAGCCAGAGTGATCTGGGTTTAAAGACATAGTTGGGTAGCTCCATTTGAATCATAATGGCCTTTATCAAAGCTTGGTTTTCCAGAACTATAGCAGGTGCTTAATAAATGCTTTTAAATTCCCCCCTTCTTTTTTTCTTTCCTTCCCCCTTTTCATTCTTTCATCCATCTTTCCTTCCTTCCTTTTTACCTGCTATTTCTTCCTTTAAGGGAATAGACACAAGAGTAAGAAAGGAACTTCTCTATAGATACCTAAAGCACAGTTGTGCCATTTAACATGAGTGACATATGAAATGTGACTTGCCACCATCTCCCTCAATCTTTTTTTGAGTATTTTGATTACAACTTTAAAAAAGGAAAGAAAACCAGAACAAAAGTGTTAGGCATTTCTGAAGCACTAGAGTGGAAATTATTTACAAATCAGTGATTTCCATGAATTTTGCATGCTTAATTGCCCAGTTCCTCATGAGAATGATTACCTTGACAACTGTCACATCTCAAAGTAATTATACCAGCTTTGCCCTACAGAACATCTTCTTAAGGCAATATGAAGCATTAAAGCAACACACTAACATTAAGTAAAATTCTATATATTTTCAAGCTAACAATATTTATCAAATCTTCATCCTTCTTAAGTTGTAATTTTTCCACAGTATGGAAAACTATGATTTCTTCAACATGGAAAACTCCAGGTGTAAAAATTGACCACCACCATACCGCAATTTTCTCTAACAAAGGGTCCCTTGCTCCGGGTCACACAGCTAGTGAAAGTCAATGGCAGGTTTTGATCCCAGACCTTCCTTACTCCAACCCAACACTTTTAAGACTATGCTATCTCTCAACAAATGCAAATAAAAATGTCATTCTGGACCCAAGTAAATTTCCCTGAAGATTTCTGATTAGATTCCTAGATTTGTAAATCCAAATCTGTTCTAATCAACTGGGAGGAGGGACAGGAGCATCATAAGCAACTGCATTTTAAATTCTTTGCACCACCTAGTTATATTGCTAGCCACAATTCCCATCCTATTCAACAGGAAGAATCAGAATTTAGAAAGTTCCACATTTTCGCCAGCAGCTTTCACAGGCTCTGTTCCTTGTAATCATTTCTGCTTATGAGATCCCAAATTATTTTATAAAGCAGGGGTCTTCAAAATGGTTTGATAATGATTAAAAACAACAACATCAACAAAGTAGATGAGGGGAACAGACTACACTAGCAAAATCTAAAAGCAACCAAAAACATTAGCCCAACTGTTTTTTTTTTTATAAACGCCAGAATGTAAGTCACTGAGGGAAGGAATAGGGAACAGTTTTGAAAAGAACTTCTGGGAAAACTGGAAAATAGTATGGGGGAAATTAGGATGAGACCAAAATTTCACCATATATCACAATAAATTCAGAATGGATGCATGACCTGAATATAAAAGGCTACCATAAAAAAATTTAGAATAGAACGTGGTTGAGGATTTTCACAACTCTGGCAGGGGACAGAATTCTTAGCTAAACTAAGAATAAAAGAGAACATAAAAATATAAAAGCAATCATTTTGACTATGTAACACTGAAAAGCATTTGAGAAAAATAATCAATAATATACAAATAGAAAAAATAGTAGTGTAAGAAAAATATTTACATCAAATATCACTGATAAATGCCCTTTATTCAAAATATATGGAGAATCGATGTAAATATATAATCCCAATAACTATTTACCAATAAATAAGTGGCCAGATAATGTTTTCTAATGGAGACTTGCAAATCATAAGTGACCAGTGGATATATACTTCAAATGACTAAGAGTAAGAGAAATGAAAATTAAAACAATTCTCAGGTTTCTCACATTCAGCAGCGAAAAAGAGGGGAACGATGTTGGTAGGGCTGTAGAAACATAGACACACTGATACCCTATTAGTTGAGGGAGAAAGTAGCTTAATCATTATGTATATCGCCTTGGAATTAGGTGAGAAAACTAAACTATTTATACCTTTTGACCCAGCAATCTGAACACATACTCCAAGGAAGTCAAAGAAACAAAGGTTCAATTCAAATATTTGTTTTTTGAATAAAGAACAAAGAAATCAACAACATAAATTCAACAAATAAAAAAATTAACAAAAACATTCAAAGAATGTTATGTTTTTTAAAAAACAAAAACAACAAAGGAGAAAAAGGAGGAATGTATGTGAAACTATAAACTTATTTTACAAAATTTTTTTGGAGTATACATTAAGTTAGTAACAATATTATCTAATTTATACAATGTTATCTCATTTCTGTTTCTTCTGAAATTCTTGATTTTCTTTTGTATTTTGTTATAGTGATATACTTTTCTTTTCCCTTTTTTCATATTTCTACCATTTCCCACTAAATTATCCCCCTAATCCTGTCAGAGTGCCCTATTTTTTAATGAATTAAAAAGATGAAACAAATCAACACATTGATCATATCTGAAAATATGTATCTTGTTTTACACCTCTAGTTCATCACCTATCTATTGAGAAATAGGAGGTGTTTCATCATATGTGCACTGAAGACATGATTGCTCACCATATCGATCAAGGTTCTGAAGGCTTTCAAAGTTACTTACCTTTCTATGACTATGTTCATCTAATAAACTGTTCTCTTCATGATGTATATTTTGCTCTGCATTATGAGGTTCATACAAATTTTACCAGTTTCTCTGAATTAGAGTTTATCATTTCTTAGAGAAAGGGATAGGAAATGGACCTTTGATTTTACTGATATAGGGAACTCCTAGGTAAGGAAATTCCTAATGAAAGTTGGGATCTTCTCTGCACAATATTAGCTTATTTTCATATGCCACAATTTGTTTAGCCTTTATTGATGGTATAGCAGCACTCTTTATGAAAGCAAAGAACTCATATCCAAGTGTGAACCCATTGATTAGGGAATGGCTGAAAAAAATATGGCATATAAATGTAATGGAACATATTATTGTGTAGTAAGAATTGACAAATATGAAGACTCAGAAGAACATAGGAAAATGTGCATGAACTATTTTAGAGTAAGTTATAAAATGACTCCAACAATGTACGTGAATCATTCACTAAAGCGAAGTCTAAATCTGAGTCACTGAAAAACCAGCGAAGGTCTTGGAGGATAGACAATAGGACATACCTCCTTCCTCACAGTGAAGAGATGAGGGACTCTTAGGACAAAATAGTGTATACGTTGTCAAAAACAGCCACAGTATTGTAAGTTTTTTTCTTTTTTTTTCTTTGCTACTGGGAGAGTTAAAACTGGAGAGAGGGTGGTAGCAGGCAGCACAGTCCTCAAATATTTACTTTTAAACCATGTTGCAGCATCTGAAGTCAGTAAGAGTACAGATTCTCACATAATAAGTGTTCAAAAAATGTTTGTGAAATGAATGGATATTCATTTATACTATCTGGATTAAGCAGAATATCTGAAATGAAGGCTGTTGCAGTTTTGTTTTGTGCTAAAGTAATGGGCTTTGGCACATGCCCAGGCTATCTAAGGAGGCACCTACATGGGAGAAGCCAAGGATCTGCTTCTGTGAGGGCTGGTGCATGTGTGGACGTTCTGTGTTGGCCTGTTATGTGCTAGGGAATAGGCTCCTTCCTTCGGCTATTGCCTTCTGGAATTGCCTGTATCTTTAAATCTACATGACTGAGTCACAAACTCTCTCTCTTCCAAAGTGTCTGAGGGTAAAAGATTCATTCACATTCATTTCACAGCATGCAATAAGCCTGTCAGAGAAGAGCCACTTTTCCCTTTCCCTTGAGTGACCTCAAGAAATAGGTTTGGGATTTTGATCTTGTTTTATTTGCCTTTTTCAGTTCTAGGAATTGGGAGTGGAATCTCTGACCTAAGATCTTGAGCAATGGGGGACTTGGAGGCCAGGATTCTGGGCCAGGTGTTGCTGACAACCCAGCAAGGAAGTCCTAAGGACCCAGGGTCCTGGGATGTAAGTCTATTGTGGTGGTCACATGCGGTGCTTTGGACTTGTGACTTGGTAGAACTAATATTATGTTGTGACTGAGCTAAGCTGTGAACCTAATCTCCCTCCCATCTCCAGAGGCTGAAGTGGTATGGGGGTATTATGCCTCTGAGGTACTAAATAGAAACATTTGCATGTTTGTTTTTGTTATACCTTTGAAGTAAATTGTATTTTAGTGTTCACTTTCACTGTCATATCTGACTCTTCAAAACCCCATTTGGGATTTTCTTGGCAGAGATGCTGGAGTGGTTTGCCATTTCCTTCTTCCAGCTCATTTTACATATGAGGAAACTGAGGCAAACAGGGTTAAGTGACTTGCCCAGGGTTACACAGCTAGTAAGAGTCTGAGGCCAGATTTGAACTCCAGAAGAAGAGTCTTCCTGACTCCAGGCCTTGCACTCCATCCACCGTGCCACCTCGCTGCCCTATGCCACCTAGTTGCTCTTGAAATAAATAGCCTTTTGTAAAAGCTAATCTGATTGCTAAGTGGTTGAAAGGAATTGGCGTGCTTTGCCCCCTAAAATTTGAGGAACACCATTAGTGGGGATTTGAATCAATGGTATGGATAACTCTCCCCTCCCCAACCCTCGCCAAGAACAGTGAAGGAGGGATGAGATATAACATACCTGGCTGTCAGGCAGTGAGAGTATAGTCACTGTTACATTAATAAATAAGCAAATTTGGCAAATTCGCTATTTTTAAAATGTTGTTGATTGGAGCTTAATTTGTGAATTCTGTTATTCTAAGCCAAGTAGTGTTTTTCACTAAAGGTTGGTGAGTGACAAGAATGCCCTTTATTGTCTAAGACCATTTCTGCAGGTCGTCACTGGAAAACCTTGAAATCACAGGTTCTACAGCGGAATGGCACTACAGAATCCACTTGTCCAATGCCCCCATTTCACAGAGAAACAAAATAAGGTCCAGAGAAGAGAAGTTATTTGCCCAAGGTCACACAGCTAGTAAAGAGTAGAGCCAGGTATAAAATCCAGGTCTTTTTTTTTTTTAACATTGAACCTAATTCTTGGTGATGGTACGGGAGAGTGGAAAGAAAATTAACCCTGGAGTCAGAAGTTGTTCTGCCTTAGACCTTAGTTACCTGTATAGCCTTGAGCAAGTCATTTCATTTCCCGAAACTGTAGTTTCCTCATCTGTCAAGGCAGTGGGGGAAAAGTGGTACTCCTTTTTGAGAATGGGAGGGCCTAGCATAGTTCTGCTGAGACAGCTGATTAAGAATTTGTGATAGAGGGATCAGATGATGTCATAAAACATTGTCTAGAAGGACAAAAACTCAAGTGCCCAAAAAGGGAAATGCTGTAGTCTTTACAGCTACCTAGAAAAAAAATTTTTAATGGAATCATATGCTTCTTCAGTAGGGTACTCAGGAGATTAAATGAGACTCAGAGAAAAGATGGTGAATGGTAAACCTCCTTGGTGAATGGGAGGTTGGACTATATGGTCTTTGAGGTCCCTTGAACTCACTAAATTACTACTATGCAGGAATATGCAAATTAAAATAACTCCAAAGTATCATCTCACAAAGATAGTAAAAAAGATGGAAAAATTCAATGTTGGAGGGACTGTGGAAAGCTTTGTTGTTGTTGTTCAGCCATTCAGTCATGTCCAACTCTCTGTGACCACATGGACCATAGTATGCCAGCCCCTTCTATCCTCCACTATCTCTTATAATCTGTCCAAGCTTGTGTTTGTCGCTTCCATGACACTATCCACCTCATCCTCTGCTGTCCCATTCTCCTTTTGCCTTCTATCTTTCCTAACATCAGGGTCTTTTCCAATGAGTCCTGCCTTTTCATTATGTGGCCAAAGTACTTAATCTTCGGCTCCAGTATTTGATCTTCCCATGAATAATCTGAATTAATTTCTTTAAGTATTGACTGATTTAATCTCCTCGCTGTCCAGGGTACTCTCAAAAGTCTTCTCCATCACCACAACTCAAAAGTGTCAATTCTGCAGGGCTCAGTTTTCCTTATAGCCCAACTCTCATGGTCGTACATTGCTACTGTAAAAATCATAGCTTTGACTATATGGACCTTTATCAGCAAGACAATATCTCTGTTTAGTATGCTGTCTAGATTTGCCATAGCTTTCCTTCCAAGGAGCAAGTATCTTTTAATTTCATCACTGCAGTTGCCATCTGCAGTGATCTTTGAGTCCAAGAATATAAAATCTGACACCGCTTCCATTTCTTCTCCCTCTATTTGCCAAGAAGTGATGGGACTGATCTTGGGGTTTTTTTTTTTAACGTTAAGCTTTAAGCCAGTTTTTGCATACTCTTCTTTCACCCTCATCAAGAGGCTTCTTAATTTTTCTTTACTTTCTGTCATCAGAGTGGTATTGTCTGCATATCTGAATTGAGGATGCTAATTCACTGGCTTTGGAAATAGGAATTAATCCAACCATTCTGGAAAATCATTTAGAATTATGCCAGACAGGTTGTTAAATTGGTTGTGCCCTTTGTCCCAGAAATCACATGTAACCCAAGGTTCTCTGAACATGCCCATTTCTAACACGGAACAGGTCTTGAGAGGCCTTTGAGCATGACCAGTTTGTCTTATTGTTGTTCATACTTCATTTCTGAAGAGGAACAATGA
The DNA here is from genome assembly GCF_003287225.1 of Phascolarctos cinereus. NCBI lineage: Eukaryota > Metazoa > Chordata > Mammalia > Diprotodontia > Phascolarctidae > Phascolarctos > Phascolarctos cinereus. The sequence goes on along the minus strand of NW_027555847.1, from coordinate 449,674,497 downwards.
CATTATGAGGTGATGTTTTGACTTGCCAGTGAATTGGATTTAAGTGAGGCAGAGTTGCATGAAATCATATGCCTCACTCTCTTCCAGTGGCAAGACAAAAGTTAGAACCACTGGCAATGGCCCAGGAAGCAATAGATGACCTTGGTGTCTTCGATGTCTGACAGAGTTCTAAGTGCTCCATATCACTTGCTTCAGTTGCCTTCAAGGCTACTAGCTCAAATTGTTCTCATCTACCCATTCTATCAGGGGAAGTCTTTACATGCTTGGGGTAGACATGCCCCTAATTCACCAGTGGGTTTGGCCTATCAGTTACCCTCAACCTGGTTTAACCGTGCTGAGTCTGTTTTCAGGCTGTGGCTATTGTACATGCTACAGTTTCTTGGAGCTAAGAGTGGGTAAAAGGTGGACACCAAAGGTGGGTAAGCAGCCCTGAAAAGGGCTCAGCAAGCCCTCATACTGGATGTACTTTTCCTCTCTGAACACCTCATAGAACCCTCCACCCAGTTTGTCTAACGTGGAGCTCACCCCCTCCTACCACACAGATAGGGGTAGCCTTCATTGACTGGCTGCCTGTGTCTTTAAAAGTAGGTAGGCTGAGCCCTACACTTTCTTTTCTGCTGTGCCCAGTGTGAACAATTCAGGAAAACATGGAAGAATTCAGGGAAACATGAAACTTGAGTGAAATGATACAGGATGAATATGTTTGTGTATTTACAAAGTTCATAGACTTAAAACATTTTGTATGGTTGTAGTCTATGTACACTTTAGGGATTTCTCAGTTCTCTGGCTCATTGTCTTCATCCAAACAATCTTGGAACTTTACTATATGAAACTACTCAATATTTCTACCCAATTTCCATTTTAAGTACATTTCTTTACAATGCTCAAAAAAAATGAATAGCTGTATCCACAAGTGAAAGAAACCAAAGCTAGTAGGAAATAGAGACATCTACTTATACATAACTGCTGACTGGTATCACTTACATTCATAACCTCGATAGGCAACCCTTACATGTGGTACTTCTGAGGCCTTTGTGGTTAATCTTCACTAGCATTTCACTTCATAGTCTCTTTGGCCACATATTGCTTGAGAATCTTCCTATAATCCCCCATAGCTCTCAGTAAATAGTGGGGTTGTCGCTCACTCTTGCCGTTCTTCCCTATCCTGTGCAAGGTTGCTCTGCCCATTCTTCTTTAGCCAACTGCATCAGAATGGTATTCTGTGTTGCAACATTTTCTTCATATCATTCTGTCTATAATTCTCTGTAGCCCATCAGCAGATTGCATTAATTTATTCCCAAGGAGTCAGCTTTTATGGATCCATAGAAGAGTACTTCAGAATTCCTATTGTAGCACATGGCATTAGAATTCAAAATACAGCTCTAAATCAGGGTACTTCTTTTCTGAAAGATTCTTACTATGCTTCCCATGACCTACAGGCTTGCAAAAACGCTCTCTTGTAAATCAGAAATATACCATTCTTTACTACTTCCAAGAGTGTCTCCATCCTCACTGTTGGTTTGAGTCATGGTGACTGCATAATATTTGCCTTTCTCCTCTCAGTGTGCCCCCTTCCTGTGTTCACATCTCACATAGGTGTAGAGGCTTAGTAAAGTCTCTAGCAACACGTGCAGACACATCCCTTTGCTTCACAGAAACTCTTGGAGGCCAAGTGAGCAGGTTTGTTTAAATTACTGAAGGCTGTTTCCTTGCTATTTAAAGTCAAGAGGAAGGGACCAGAAGAGAGCTAAACACTCTCCCATGTTGCCTGGGGGCTCAAGATGAATCAAATTTTTCAATTCTTTTTTTTGTTTTGCTTTTTTTTTGTGAGGCATTCAGGGTTAAGTGACTTGCTTAGGGTCACACAGCTAGTTAAATGTCAGGTGTCTGAAGCTGGATTTGAACTGAGGTCTTCCTGACTCCAGGGCCAGTGCTCTATTCACTGAATCACCTAGCTGCCCCAAATTTTTCAATTCTTAAGGCACATATAATGTGATTTGATAAGCACTAAGATCACTGACTCACTTTGAAAGGTTTTCCCCACTCTCTATAGTTTGTTGAATTTTACCAACAATTCATTAAGTTGGTTCTTAAAAGTCTGGGGGTCTTCCAGGGTCTCCTGTTAAACTATAAATAGGAATAACATTTTAAGCTATCAATGAAAGCCTTAGAGAACATTAGACATCTGAGAACAAGACTCTTTGGAAATAGGAAGCAGAATAGATAAAGGATAAGTAGTCTAAGGATATAATTGGTATGCAGTGCTAGGTGGGGCAATACAGGTGACGAAAGAGGAGGTGAGGGAGCTCCACAGACAACTTTCCTTATTTATTTTACCTAAAACTAGTCTTGTCATCACTATGCCGAAATGTACAACACCTAGCTAGCATAGGGAGGGCACTAGTCTTGACTCTGAAAGATGAAAGAGGGGTCCCTCAGGCTGTCACTAATTATTCTCTCAGCCAACAGGAAGGGAACTAGTTTATCACCAGATGATGAATAGGAGCAAAAGGAACCAGAGGAGTAAAAACAGAGAAAGAAAAGAAGAGGGAAAGGAAAAGAGGGTGAAGAGGAGAGGGGAGGAGAAACAAGAGGAGGTAATAAATTTAAAACTGTAGTAATGTGATAGGGTTTCAAAGGTTTCATATATGAGCTCCTTTGTGTTTTATACATGTAGAAATGCTTGTGTTAGTTGTTTGTGAAGTTCATGATACATTTTTTTTAAAGTTTTAGAGTAAATTAAGTGGTTCAGTGGACAGAGATTGGGCTGTAGAATCAGAAAACAGGCTCAGATCCTGCCTCTGAAACATACTGGTTGAGTGACACTGACACTGAGCAAGGCACTTACTTAACTGCTCAGTGACCCAAGCAGGGGGCAGCTTGATGGTACAGTGGATAGAGCACTGGGCTTGGGAAGCGCTGGAAGACAAGAGTATCTTCCTTACTTCAGATCTGGCCTCAGACACTTACTGGCTGTGCGACCTTGGGCAAGTCACTTAACCCTGTTTGCCTCAGTTTCCTTATCTGTAAAATGAGCTGGAAGAAGGAAATGACAAACCACTCCAGTATCTCTGCCCAGAAAACCCCAATGGGGTCATGAGGAATTAGGCACAACTGAAAACGATTGAATAACAACATGATCCAAGCAGATCTCTAACACTCTAAGTTGCAGGAAAGTTGTTAATCTGGATTGATAAAGAGAAAATTCTCACTGGAAGTTTCCTATACCATTGAAATCAAGTGTCCAAATGGTAATGCATGCTACCAACCCACCCCTGACAAACAGGTAATGTACTAAATACATAGAATGAGACATACATTTCTGGATATGTCCAATATGGGATATCGTTTTGCTTGACTATATTTGTTATAGAAGTTTTGTTTTTCTTCATTAGGGAGAGAGGAAAAGAGGGAGAAAATAAATGTTTGTTAATTGAAAAAAATCAATTTTAAAAATCACAGGTCCAGATCAAATATGTGTGTATGTGTGTAAACTGACTGATTTTTTTTTTACATAGTTATCATCCATCCAGCCTCAGCTCAGCTCTGTCACTTCTGGGATCCCCGAACCCCTCAATTGTCAATGCTTTCTCCTTACCATTTAATTCCTGAACTAACTCTATGTTATCTCCTGAATTAAGTGAATTTCACAAGTTGCATACCAGTTGTAGAAAGTTAAGTTCCCTAAGGACAGGAAATATTGTGCTTTAGTCTTTTTCTACACAGTATTTAGTGTATAGTAGATACTTAATATCTGTTGAATTGTTTTGACTTGAGTATCATCCCCATAAAACCAAATATAGAGAAAAGAGGTATATGTTTTGCCACTTTAATTTTGTAGGTCTTTAACCCTTAAATTTTGTATGTCTGTATTGTTTCCCCTCACATTTGCACTTTTTACCATTTGACCCAAAGTGAAATAAAATTACAGTTTGGTTACAGTTTTCAGCATTTAAAAAACAAAAAACACCTTGTTGCTACCTGGTAGATTGGTATGTAGTAATTCCTCTAGTAATTTTATTCAGATCTCCTGAAAGCATAGAGATTTTGAATCATTATAACTGTCTTTAGAAAGACAACAATACAGAGTACATAGGGAGCTGACCTCAGAGAGGTGAAGACACAATCAAGTTTTGCCTCTAATACACACTTCCTATGTACCCCTGGACGAGTCACAACTGACTCAGAGATAGAAGTGACTCTCTGAAGCTATAAATTGTAGGGACTATGCCAACCTGCACTGGTAGAGGGAGGTTCTTTACCGAGAAGTTTCTTATAATATGAAATCATAAGTCTACTCTCATTCCCTGGCTTTCTGAATTATCTTAATTTCTTTCACTATAAAAGTAATGCCTGTTTCTTTCCCTACATTTTTAATCTGGACATAATCTGTTTTTATATTTGTGATTAATTCTCATATTATTTTTAATTTTGTCTGATTCCCTGGATTTTGAAAATGATATTTGACATTTAATTTGGTCCTCATGGTTTTTGACTTGGCAGGATACTTTACTTTTGAATATTCTAATGAATTGGCATTATCTCCATCCATTTCGTGCTCAAAGTAAAATTGCATAAATTTATCACCCTTAAACGACTGGCACAAAGTTGTTATTTTCATATTTTTATAGCTCCTTTTATCTTGGAATTGATGTTGAGATCTTGAATCCACTTAGGTTCTGTGAATGTTGATTATTGTACATACAGGTTGACGGTATCATTTTTCAGGATATTATTCTAATTTTGCTAATCTGGTTTATTTAATAGATTAAATATATCCCAGTGGTATATAAGCTCTATCAGATTCTACCAATGTAAGGAAGGCATTGAATACACTTCAAGTGGAAGCTAGGTGGTACAGTGGATAGAGTTCTGGACCTGGCATTAGGAAGAAATGAGTTAGGATGCCCATCAGTTGGGGAATGGCTGGACAAGTTGTGGTGTATGAATGTAATGGAATACTATTGTGCTGTAAGAAATGGTGAACAGGCTGACTTTAGAAAAACCTGTAAAGACTTGTATGGTCTGATGCTGAGTGAAGTGAGCAGAACCAAGAGAACACTGTACACAATAACAGCCACATTGTGCAATGACTAATATTGACAAACTTAACTCTTCCTAGCAATACAAGGATCTAAGACATCTCCAAAGGCCTCGTGATGGAAAATGCTATCCACGTCCAAAGAAAGAACTATGGAGTTTGAATGCAGATCAAAGCGTACTATTTGCTATTTTTTTTCTTCTGTTGAGTTTTGTTTCCTCTTTCTGTTGATTCCTCCTATTGGTTCTAATTCTTTCTTACAACATCACTAATGTGAAAATATGTTTAATAGGAATGTAAACATATGGCCTATATCATATTGCATGTCATCTTGCAGAGGGTGGTGGGGAGGGAAGGGGAGAAAAATTGTAAACTCAAAAGCTTATGAAAGTGATTGTTGATAAATCAAAATAAAATAATTTTGAAAAACAACATTTTTTTTAAAAAGGAAGAAATGAGTTCAAATTGTACCTCAGTCATTTCCTAGTGGTGTGATGGGCAAGTCACTTAACATCTGATCCAGCTTATGCTGTTCCTGTGACAGACTAAGTCTGTCTGAGGATCAGCCTAGCTAAGTATGGCTGCTAGGTAATATATTCTTTAGCCATGGCAATCCATGAAACACACACACACACACACACACACACACACACACACACACACACACACACACATACACACTGAATGCATGTAAAAAGGCAGCACAGAATAGTGGAAATGACACCATATTTGGAAGTAGAAAACCCAATTTGAAGACCCAGTTCCTCAAACTCATTACCTGTATGATCTTGGGAAAGTCATTTTCTCTCTTTGGGCCTCAGCCTTCTCATCTGTTAAACGGATATTATAATAATAATAACTGTAATTCCAACCCTCAGAATTGTTGGAAGGATTAAATGAAATAATTTTCAAAGTGCTTTACAACTATGAAATGCTATATAAATTAATTCTATTATTTCAATTTATATACATTTCAGGAAGTATTTCCTACTTCTTTTAATATTACAATGGATGAGTAAGTATGGGCTGAGGGAGCTAGGTGGCTCCTCGGATAGAGTGCTAGCACTGGAGTCAGGAAGACCTGAGTTCAAATCCAACCTCAGACACTTACTGGCTCTGTGACCCTGGGGAAGTCACTTAACTTCTGTTTTCCTTAATCTACTCCAGTATCCTTGCCAAGAAAACCCCATGGACAACATTGTCATGCTATGCTTCACAGGATGACAAAGAGTCAGACCCAACTGAACAACAATATAAGTATGGGCATTCTTCCAACTGGTGTTTATTGAAACCCATTTATACCACCTCATCCTCTTTAATTTTTGTCCATATTCTTCTATAAATCTTCCATAGATGATGTATACAGTGAAGTAGAAGCTTTCCTATGGATCTTTTAATATTTCAAAAATGTCATTGCAATAGTTAGACTGTCCATTTGTTATCCCTCTCTCATATGTGGCCAGCTTATCTCTTTTCACAGTCATACGTGTTCTTGATGTACTTTATAATATTTACTGAACAAAAGTCATCATTTGAAATATGCTTACTTATTCCTATTAGATAGTTTTCCCTTCAGGTCAACCATTTTGATTCTTCTGTGGTCTTGTTGTTTCATTGCTAGGAATTCTCCCTCCATTCTTCCATTCCTTATTTCCTTCCTTCCTTCCTTCCTTCCTTCCTTCCTTCCTTCCTTCCTTCCTTCCTTCCTTCCTTCCTTCCTTCTATCCTTCCCTCCTTCCTTCTATCCTTCCCTCCTTCTATCCTTCCTTCCCTCCTTCCTTCCTTCCTTCCTTCCTTCCTTCCTTCTTCCTTCCCTCCTTCCTTCCATCTTTCCCTCCTTCTATCCTTCCTTCCTTCTTCCTTCCCTCCTTCCTTCCATCCTTCCCTCCTTCTATCCTTCCTTCCATCCTTCCCTCCTTCCCTCCTTCCTTCCTTCCTTCCTTCCTTCCTTCCTTCCTTCCTTCCTTCCTTCCTTCCTTCCTTCCTTCCTTCCTTCCTTCCTTCCTTCCTTCCTTTTCTTTCTTCCAGATGTGTCATTCTATTGTTGTATGGAATTTGTGGTGAGGAAACTCCTTCCAGAAATGCAGATTATCAACTTTTCTGCAGCTTGCAGTCTTAGTTGCCTGGGAACACTGAAAAGATGAGTGACTTTCCATAGTCACTTAGCCAGTGTGTGTCAGAGATGGTACTTGAACCCAAATCTTCCTAAGTAGAAGTTCTGGCTTTCTATTAACCATATCATATTGATTATCAGTGAGAGAATACTGGTATATTTAAAAAAAACACAAACTTTGCCAATAAAGAGCCACCTGAAATCATTTAAAGTGTTACACAATTTTTCAAGTATAGTTTTGTCTGTTCTTCTCCTTCTGGTCAATTCTAAACCCAGCTCACCATCCTACTATAGCACTGGTCTGAGATGTACTGATTGTTTCACTGGATGAATTGTCCACCCATTTGATATCTTTTGAAAATTTAAGAAGAAATTTGTTGTCTATTCTGTCAGATGGTTTGGGAAGACTAATTGCTAATACTAAATAGATTTCCTTTTCAATATTGTATAGAATTAATGATATTTACTCTTTTTTAAAATATCAGGTTATTCTTATTCTGACACCAGATTATGTTTGCTCTAAACTTTTTATTTCCTCCAATGCCTAGCACAGTCCTCTACACATAGTAGACACTTAGTAAATGTATGTTAAATTTTTATATTGTATTCTTGATTACTAAGCACAAATTCAGTTTGGCCCAAATTTATTAATTTTAGTACAAACTTTCATTGATCTTTTACATTGATGCATACTTCAATGGCGTTTGCCAATGTCTTGGAGGAGATCCAATACAGAGTTCAAAAGGAAAAGAGATCCCTTATAGATGGTTAAGTTCTCAAGATGCTCTTTTTTGCAGATGACATTGTCCTGATTTCATCAAGCCCCATTAAATTGAAGAGTTTCCTAAATGAGATCTCAGTGTTTTGCCTAACTATTCACACAGGAAAACTAAATAGATGAAGGATGTCTGTTGTCTAAACTAAGATATTCAATTTGATGGACAACATTTAAAGCTGGTTTGTCATCACACGAAACTTTTACAGACATCGCAAATGGACAATGACCTGAGCCCAGAATTTAACAGAAGGAGAAGAGTAGGCTGAATAATTTTGGGGAAAGGGTGCAGTGCCCTTAATCATTTTAAGCTTCTCCCTAAAAGCAAGTACATCAATATACTAATTAGACTAACACATACAGAATAATATCTGTTAGACTATAAACTCATTGAAAGCAGGGACTGTTTTTTGTTTTTTGTCTTTTTTTGTTGTTTTTTGTTTTTTGTTTTTCCTTCTATCCTCAATGCTTGGCAGAGTGCTTAGAAGACATTTAATAAATGTTTGCTAACTTGACCTGATTTGCTGGCAGAGCTATGGATTGGTCCAGCCATTCTGGTTTGTTGTTTTTTTTTTAAGGCAATTGGGGCTAAGTGACTTGCCCAGGCCGCACAGGTAGTAAGTGTCAAGTGTTTGGTCTGAGGCTGGATTTGAACTCAGGTCCTCCTGACTTCAGGGCCGGTACTCTATCCACTGTGCTGCCTAACTGTCCCCCATGGTCCAGTCATTCTAGAAAGCAACTTGGAACTATGAGCAAAAAGTCACTAAATTGTGCCTACCCCTTTGAACCAGTAATACCACCACTTGGCCTGTACGCCAAAGAAATAAAAAAAAAATAAGGAAAAGGACCCGTATGTACAAAAATATTTACAGAAACTCTTTCTGTGGTGGCAAAAAAAACCCCTCGAACTTAAGAAGGTACTCATTAATTTGAGAATGGCTGAACAAATTATGATATAGGCATGTAGTGGAATACTATTGTGCTGTAAGAAATAATCAAAAGGGTAGTTTCAGAGAAACCTTATATAGACCTATATACACTGAAGCAGAGTGAAGTGAGCAGAACCAGGAGAATAATTTATATAATAACAACATTGTAAAGACAAACAACTGAAAAACTTTTAAAAAATCTGATCAATACAATAACAAACACAATTCCAGAGGACTCTTGATGAAATATACTACCCTCATCCTGACAGAGAGGTAGACTCAAGATGTAGATTGAGACATATTTTTTAATATGGTCAGTGTAAAAAATTGTTTTGCTTGACTAAGTGTGGCTTTGTGTGTGTATACACATATATATGCATATATAAAATAAAGGAAAATAAAAATCTTTGTACTATGTTTATGACTATATACATACATACATATATTGGAAATTATACTGGAAATCATTACACTGGAAAAATAAAATCTTTGTAATATGTACATATAGAAAGATATTATTTGTATATATGTAACATGTACATATTAGAAAGATATTATTTTTTCTTTTTCCAATAAGGGGTGAAAATCTGGAAATGAGAGAAAAGAGAATGTTATTGATTAAAATATTTTAAAATATATTTTAAAGGTTTTTTTCCAAAAACCCAGGTCATTACAGTGTGGTGATAGTTACAGCAGCAAGAGCATGCTGCTTTCCCAATTTGGGGTTGGAGAAAATACATATCTAAAATAGAAGATATTCTGTTGTTAATTAAACATCCTCATTATTCATAGTGAATCAAAAAGAGTATTGTCTGAGGCCATTAACTTTGCCGCCTATTCTTAGTTTTTTAAAGTATTCCCTATTTGTTGAAGGGTAGGGGAGCGATGATAGAGATCACAGGAAATATGAATAGAGGGCACAACCTTTGCTGAACTTACATAACAAATTCATCATGGATATTTCCACTTTGGCACAATATGTGGCTATAATGTGAGTAACTCAACACCACAACCGGGGGATACTCCTAGGAACTACAAAGTGAAGGATGCCCAGGAATGCCTCACCCCTGCATCTGCATTGTTCTGTTATGGCAAGAGCCTATCTGTCTCCTTTCTTCTTTTTCCAAGTTCTAAATTACTCTGTGAATGTTGTATACTGAGGGCTAGTTTCTAAAATAACTACAATTAAAACCTTGTTTCTAATTGCTTAAATTATTTTTTTATCTAAGTTAAATAATTCCGACCCTTAGGCAGCTCTAGACTAAGGCGGCTGGCATACCTCCTGAATCCATTAGCACTATTTGTTTTTTCCCTGCCTCCAATGGTGCAGTTATGCTGCTTCTAATAACAGGAGACAAAGTTGCCATACAGAGAAGTAATAGAATTTGAAGTGCAGAAGATTAAAGTTACAAGTCCAAGACCAATCTTTCAAAGGCAGAAGCTTCTATATAGAACCACCAATGAGAACATTAAAGATCAATAAAAGTCAAGTACAGAGGTGTGGTGAAAGTACTAGATTGTCTCAGAGTCACTTTATTAATTAAACAATTCTCATACACCTAAAACTCCTGGTTCTAAAAAACAATTATGAGTTCCTGAAAGTTCCACAATGGCATGGATACAGAGTAGGAGAACTCATCTGGGAGGAGTGAAAAGCAGGACCAATTGGTCCATTTCCTCAAAAATTTGAATCAAGGAACAATACAGGACTTTTCCCTAGCTAATTCTTGTACATCCTTTCTGTCATAGGCTCTATCATGACATAATTGGCTCAGGTACACTTGGGGGACACCTCTCACATCTTTCCTCAGGCTTATTAGCTTCCACAAGGTGAAACTTAGCAACATCAGTATCAAGAACTCCACAATGAGTGTCCATCAGTTCATTCACCTCACTAGCTTGTTTAACTTGCTACCACCTAGGTAGAACCTGAAAACATCAACCTGAGAACATCAACAGAACATGCCAAAGATTGGCCAGTAACTCCCACTTACAGGTACACAGGTTCACAAGGCATAAAACATGGAAGAGATTTTATCTACACAGTCAAGAAGGCAGAAAAGATTTATATTTAAGAATATAAAAATTAAGAAACCTCCCATTCTCCTTCTGTTCCCCTCTACCTCCTCCCACTCCTCAGTAAATTATATGGTTCTTAAGACTTTTAGAGCTACTCTCATTGGAATACCTAGCAAAGGTTAACAACTTTAACAACTTGGGGTTCATCAAAGAGTAGAGAGATTCACCTCCTTGTGGTGGGCCATTCCTCCAGAGACTTGTACAGATGACCTGTGGTACTACCCTAGAATAAGATGAGGAATTGCTCCTCAGCTGAGGGTCTCTGCTGAGTGTTCTCCATTGCTCTCTCCTGGATGTCTCAGTTCTCTGCTAAGTGTTTACACTGAACCATTTCTGCTAGTTGCTATTACTTGTTGGCTTTCAACTGTCATGTAACTTCTTCCCTATAGGGCAATAGAGTTTGCCAGTTCCAAGAGGCTATCTTTAGCTTTTCTGATGCAGATCTCAGACATAGGTAGAGAAGCTCTTAGACATTTTAAGCCTATGTTTTGAATTCTTTCACTCTTAACTCTTATTTTACTTAAAGTGTGAAAATCCATTTCAACTCATTGCTAAGCTCATGACGGCAGTCTTGGTTCAGACGATAATAGGAACCATGTGGAGAAAACTGAGTCTGTGGCTTTTGCTCTGTTTCACTTTTGTTCTCCTTTCCTTCAAGTAACAAAATAATTGTCTTCCATATAATAATTAATCACATGTCCACTAATTGGGAATAGCTGAACAGGTTTTAATATGAGTATTGTGCAATATTTTTGTTCAAAAAGGAATGGCAAATATGAAGAAATCTAAAAAAATATGGGAAGACTTGTATGAACTGATATAGAACCAAAAGAACAATATATGCAATGACTATGATAATGCAAATGAAAACAACATTAAAAAACAACAAATTCAGATTAATCACAATGGCCAGTGCTGGTTCCAGATATTCAATGTTTAAAAAAAAGAAACCACACATTTCCTTTCTTTTTGTTAACATGTGCTTGGAATAACTTTTTATGGGAAGGTACTACATGGGTTTTGTTTATTGAGAAGTGATTGTTGCATCCAAAACAAAATATTTCAATATTTTTCAATGAGTACCAGTTGAAGGCATGGTAATAAAGCCTCTATGCTATATTATTAGAGAGTCAAAAGTTAGCATAGAGGTGATAGATTATTTTCCTAATCTTTACAAATTAGCTAAAACCTTCAATTCCTAATATTCCTCAACTTTCTTTTGTAGTGTATATACATACATATAGATGTAGATATTAGAAAGATTTTATTTTTTCTTTTTCCAATGGGGGGTTAAAATCTGAAAATGAAAGAAAAGAGAATTTTGTTAATTAAAATATTTTAAAATATATTTTTAAAAGTTTTCTTTTCCCAGTTGGGAGCACCCAGTAAGCACTTAATAGATGCTGTTGACTGAATAATCAACATTGAATTCATTACTATTGTGTATAAGGTACCATCGTAGGCACCAGGGATACAAAGATAGATAGGGCATAGACTGCACCATCAAGAATCTTATAACATTTTTGTTGTTCAGTCATTTTGATCGAGTCTAACTCATTGTGACCCTGTTGATCTCTATTTATGGGGTTTTCCTAGTAAAGATACTGGAGTGGTTTGTCATTTCCTTCTCTAGTGGCAAACAGATGTTAAGTGATTTGCCCAAGGTCATACACCTAGGTTGTTTCTGAGGCTAAATTTGAAGTCAGATCTTTCTGAGTCAAGCCTAGCATCACCCTCTCATCTTGTATACGCTCTCTTCTCTGTGTTTTCAGGTCTGAGCTCTCTTTCTAGGGATAAGTCTTCTTCATTCCAGTCGTCTTCCACCCTACTACTTTTGCTGCTCCACCCTCCCAAACTGAGCTGCCAGGGACCAGGCCTGGAGAAAGCTAAGCCATTCAAATCCAAATTTATACCCTGGGACTGTGTTTCTTCAACTTCCCTGGCTACTACTGCCCTATATTTATTGTCTTCTCTATTAGAATGTAAGCTCCACAAGGGCAGGTACAGCCTCTGCTTTTGTCTTTGTATTCCTAGCACTTAGCACAGTACCTGACACAGAATGTGTTTGATAAATGCTTTTTCATTCATAACAGGAGGAAAGACTCATATCCAAGTAACTATAATACAATCAACTATTAGTAACTTAAAAACTACCATTTTCTGTAGCAAAGTTTCTTTTTAAAATATACTCACCCACACAATGATTACAAAGTAGAAAGAAAGAACAACAGCAAAATAAATGCTGAAATTAAACACAGTAATTACAATGATCAAATTTGTCCCTGACAAAGAGAAGAGAAAACATACCTACTTCCCCTCTCTACACAGGTGGGGGACTACAGGCATAGAACACTGAATACATTGTCAGCGTTAGTGTGCTTGTTGGTTTTGCTGAACTACTTTTTCTCCTTATTTCTTATTCTTTATTACACAGGATGGTTCTCTGGGTAGGGAAGGTAGGAGAAATATACAGGACATCTAAAAAATCTTAGTGCACTTTTAGGGTTTAATAGACTAAAGCTAAGACTCTTGGGCTACCCTGTAGATAGAAATAAATTATTTTTTAAATATACAAATACAATTTCAGATAAAATAAATGAAATGTACCACCCCCTTTTATCAACTACAGTATCATTTACAACATAAAACATATTTGTAAGATCATAAGTCCTATCCATGCATTAGGATCTCATGGGACCCTGATTTCAACAGCAATATCTATTTTAATGACTGATAGAACAGGAAAATCCATGTAAATGAAAATCATTTTGAATTCTCACCCCCTGCCATTCTAGGTTCACATTTCGAAGTATTAAGTTTCTCCTTTCTAGCCAAGATAAGGGCAAGAACTGCCCAAAATGTTCCAAAGAAGGTAATATCAACTGATGTTCATTTCTAAGTATAAGGAAATCAGGCATAAGACATTGAGTGGATACAGAGAGTGACCAAACGATCTCTAGGACAGAATCAGGAGAAAAAGATATGCCATACTGTAAAGACAAACAACTTTGAAAGGCTTAAAAACTATAATCAATACAATGAGTATCCATGATTCCACAAGATTGATGGTAAAACATGCTATCTACCTCTTGACAGAGAGGTGATAGAGTTAGGGTGCATACAGGCATTGAAGGAGTTTGTTATGGTTGGGGAATTCAGGGAGGACTAGTACCTCTAGTGTGAGAGCTTGCCAAGTCCTGCTCTGGGCTACTCATCCACCTTTGTGTCCACCTGCCACCCGACTCTAACCTGTGGCTCCAAGAAATTGTAGCAGGCACAGACCACATCCTGGTAAAACCATCTCGACAGGCTGGTTAAACCAGATTGAAAGTAACTGATAGGCCTCAACTCCGTAGGTGAGTTAGGGGGTGTCTATCTCAAGCAAGTGAAGACTTTTGCTAGTGGAATGGGTGAATAACAATTTGTTCCAATGGCTATGAAGGTGGCTGAAGCAGGTGTTATGGAGTGCTTAGTGCTTGGTCAGATATCCAAGATGCTAAGGTCATCCACTGCATCCCAGGCCATTGCCAGCTGTCCTACCTTTTGTCTTGCCACTGGACTTCATTGACACTGGAAGAAAGAGGCTGATGACTTTGTACAACTTTGCCTCACTTAAATCTAATTCATGTACAGGACATCACCTTATAATGTCATTGGTCCTCTTGAAAACAGAGGATAAACAACATTATGGTTGACATACATATTTGTTGCAAGGAATTTATTTTTCTTTTCTCTTTTTTTCAGCAGAATGAGATTTAAGAAGAAGAGAAAATAGATTTGTGTTAATTAAAATGTTTTTTTCTTTTAAATAGATAAATGAGGGGTATACTAGTGATATGGAATATTGCATGCATTTTCAGATGAAGTATTGAGGCCTGGAGTCAGGAAGACCTGAGTTCAAATGTGACCTTAGACACTTACTAGCTGTCCTGGGCAAGTCACTTAACTCCATTTACCTTAGTCTCGTCATCTGTAAAATGAGCTGAAGAAAGAAATGATAAACCACTCCAATATCTTTGCCAAGAAAACCCCAAATGGTATCGTGAAGAGTTGGACACAACTGAAAAAACTAAGAATAATAATGAGCCAATCAGCCCCACCTGGCCTCTGCCTCACATTCTAAAATCCACACAGCCAAATTTGGGCTGAGGGTAGTTCGAATACCAGGACAGAGAGGGGTTCTTGTGATTCTCTAAGGTTGTAGAGATATCAAGGCTAGGACTTGCTCTATTTCCTCAGGAGGGCTGGCATGCTGTGATTCTGGTGACAAGGATCCTAACTTAGTCAAGTAAGAGGATCCAAAGGGAACCCAGTTCCTCTCTGAGCCCTAGAAACTGGCCCAAATTGAATGTAACTTCCCAGAGGACCATGAGCCCTCCATCTAGAGAGCTTCACTCTTTCTTTCCTTATTTGCCTTGAAGTTAGGGAGTATTAACTATCAGAGAATATGGGTGCCACCTAGTGTCAGCCAGGTGAATACTACAAAAAGCAGAAACCATTATTCTTATTATGTAATGACTCCATCTAATGAATATATGTATCGTAATTTGTTGTTTTGTTTGATGACAGTACTGAATTACTTATGTATGCAAAGCTTTTATAGCTTGTTGCTATCATGGTTGATTGCTTATGCCAGGAAAAGAAAAAAAATTTTTGAGGAAATGCTGGTTCAGACTCAAATCACTTTAAACCAGCCTTACTGTAATAACCTGTTCTTCAGTCTCCTAGCCATCAGTACCTAGGCCTTCCAACCATCTGCAGATTATTTTAATATTCAAAAAAAGATGAGTTTGTCTGTTTATTTCTACCACTTAGAAACAGAGGATTGGAGAGGTCAAGTGGCTTGAAAGATGGAACCAGATTTTAAAACAAAACACCTCTCAAAGATTAGAAGTATCCTACTTGTTTTTGCATCAGGTGTTAGGAGTATTCCTCTTTTATTGCTTTTCCCCTCTCCCCAGTTCCACCCTACAAATAACTGAGTATGAAGGGAAGGAGGGATAGAAACAAAGGGTGTGGTTTAGTAGAGATTCTCTTAATGCTGGGCTCACCCTCAAACCCTGCCTTTGAGGCAACAGAGCACAGTGACAAAAAAGTGGGAATTAGTTAGAAGAGGGCAGCTAGGTGGCACAGTGGATAGACTGCTGGGCCTGGAGTTGGGAAGACCTGAGTTCAAATCTGGCCTCACACATTTACTAGCTGTGTGACCCTGGGTAAGTCATTTAACCCTGTTTGCCTTAGTTTCCTTATTTGTAAAATGAACTGGAGAAGAAAATGGCAAACCACTCCAGTATCTTTGACAAGAAAACCTCAAATGGGGTCACAAAGAGTCAGACACAACTGAAAAAAAGACTTGATTACAACAAGAGAGTTAGAAGAGTGAAAGTCACATTGAAGTTCTGCCATGGATATCCCAGGTGGCCTTGTAAAAATCAGTGAACTTCTCTGTGACTCACTGTCCCCTTCTGCAAAATGGGGCAGACCAACTGACTAAATGCTCTCTGATGTCCCTTCCAGCTCTTTCTCTGTCTTTAGAAGCTTATTGCCAAGACATAGGTTTCCCTAATATAAATGTAAAATGTACTCTTATTATAATTATTATTTCTATAACACTATTACATGTTTTAATCATTATTCTATAGGATTAATAATCTGCTTTCAAAATAGATTTTATTGTTTCCATTTTCACGAGATTTGGGTTACTTTTATTTGCTTATACCTCCAATGAAATAACATTGTTCATTTCTTGAAACTGACACTCTTCAAATACCAATAAGTTAATTTTAATCCTCTTTTCCTGATCTATGCCATATATTTTTAATATTATTTTTCATTTTCTTTTATGAGTCAGTGCTCTCATCTATTCTTCTGATTTCTTGCCTTTCTTTGCATTCCATTTAATGTGTTTGTTTTATTATAATATCAAGATGCCTAGAACTGAAAATGGGATCTAACATGCTATATCTCACCAAAGTCTCAGAGACAGAAAATCTGCTTTCATCTCCCTGATTCATTTTCTTTCCTTCTTTCTCTCTGAGAAGAGAGAATCTCTCTCTCTCTCTCTCTCTCTCTCTCTCTCTCTCTCTCTCTCTCTCTCTCTCTCTCTCTCCCCCATCTCCTTCCCCCCTCTCCCTTTTTCCCTCACTCCCTCTCTCTCTCCTTTGCTCCCTCTCTCTACCTCTCTCCCTCTCTCTCCCTCCCTTCCTCCCTCCCCCCACCCTCATTCCATCTGTCTCTCTTTTCTTCCTTCTGTATCATATAGTAAACCTTGGTAATCTCTGCATGCATAGGTAATTTCACATTGAATTTTCTATCTACTTTTCACCAAACCTTCCCTTCACACTCTTAGGTATCTCCTTTACACTTCATTTCATCTCATTTCTACTCTGTCATTCTGCCATCCTTGAAAGCAAGATGATAACTCCTGTTCTTTCTCCCCCACGTGAATGCCATTTTATTCTTTTCTAGTAAATTGTTTAACCTCCCTACGACTCTTGGATACTGTGTAGTTTTCTTCTCTGGTCTTTGCATCATTTCTTAATATAGCTTAATATAATCTCTGAAATAACACCAAGAAGAATTTTCATTTCTATTATGTTGGGGCAACTAATTGTGAGAATGAAACCAAGATGACTTCAGTAAAATACATTTAAAAACCACACTGAAGATAGAAAAGGTTTTTAAAATCTAAGTTTCCTGCAGAAACACAGTCAGTGGTAGAGCTAACAGATGGAGTGCCAAGGTCACCAGTCAGAAGGGAACTGTGCAAAACCTCTGCTGTGTAAGGGGCTGGTGTACAAGATGTTGGTTTCCACTTTGGGGTCTTACAAAGAAAAGCAATTTAGGGGGGAATATTCTGCTGAGGTTTCTCTAATGAAGGCCAATTAAAGGCTCATTTTGTTGTATATTCAATTTTTCCCAAAAATTTCTAAGAGTTTCCAGGATTCAATGTAACTCCTCCTCCAAATAAAGCTGATAATAAATGCTGATTTTTTTAAAAAATTACTTTCAACAAAAACAGTGAGTTGATTACTATAGAAAAGGAATATTACAAAGGCTCTTGTTTGTTTTTATTTTAGGAAGGGTTCTAACTGAATGAGCTGTGTATTAGATGCTATTGGCCTCTACAGGTTAAGACTACATGAACATATGGAGTCTGCCAAAGAGATACAAAGACTAAATATAAATCTTCTCATCTGACACAAGCACATTTCAGGAGATAGCAGCATAACTAATTTTCTAATGGATAAGCAGAGAAGCTTGTTTGTTTTAAATTCCTAAGTGAATGAGGCAGCCTCACTTAGTGACATTTTTATTAGAAACCAAGAGACTGGAGCCTTCTCAATTCCATTGCTGGTTTCCTTAGACAAAGTCTCTTGTCTCTGACTCAGTTTCCCTCTCAATATCTTCCCCAGTAAACACAAATAGTGATTGAGCAAGGCACTATGGAATTGCTATTTAATTTATTTCAATTCAATAAACATTTATTAAGTGCCTGCTAATTACATTGCTAGGCTCTAGAGATACTAGCTTTCAAAGAGTTTATATGAAACACCCTCAAGGAGTTTACACTTTTATGGGAAAGGGGTAGGGGACAAGTTATGTATATAGATAACTAGGAAGCCAAAGAGGATATAATAGCTACAAAATGCTATGAGGAATTTAAGGAGAATTCATCCAAGGGCAAGAGGCTGAGAGTGTCAGAGAGGGCTTTATAGAAGAAATGATAGCAGAACTGGATTCTGAAGAAACGGAAGGGCTTCACAGAGACGGGCAGGAAACCATACAATGTAGACACAGACTCTACCCTCTGGGGACTTATACTCTTTTAGAGGAGATAGGATATAACGCACAAGATAAATACCAATACAAGACAAAACTTTTTTAATACTATAATTCAGATTTTATTAATATAGGGAATTCCTTCTACTCATGCAGGTAGGTATCTTCTCTTGAACTTTATGGAGGCAATGAGTTTAGTTTTAAAGAGTTGCTTGGGCACTGAGAGGTTAATTGACTTGCCCAGGGTAGGTATGGGACAGTCAGGTCTTTAACACAGGTCTTCCTGCCTCTGAGGTAAGGTCTAAGGCAGCAAGTATTAAATGATGAAAGAATTGTACAGATAATTCAAAAGTGGAATGTACTAGCCACAGGAGGCAGAGGGTTTCCCCTTCACTGGAAGTCTTAAGTGAAGACTGGGTAAATACTTGATGTAGATGTTGCAGAAGGTATCTCTGTCAGCCATGAGTTGATCTAGATGCCCTTTGGGGTCCCTCTCAACTCTGAGATTCTGTAAGTGCCAAAATGTGTACCACAGTAATTTAAAGGCAGGAGCTGTCACTGAATCCCATTGACTAGGGTGATTGAGGAAGGCCTCAAGAAGGTAATGTTTGAGGTATCATTTCACTACAGAGCTTCTTCCCCCCCATGCACACAGATCAGGTTTCCAGAGTTAGGATAGCTATATCTCCCTCTACTAATTCTAATAGTGGTCCTCAGAGAAATGGGAATGACTTTCTAATGAATGCTTGAGCCCCCATTCTGGTGTCTTCTGCTTAATATTAATCACCAGCTCCCCAGTATCATTTAATCAATTAACATTATTCACTTTTTACAAGGAAATACTTACTGAGAAGATATAGCAAGACCGAAAGTACAAACATTTCCCCAAAACACCTCGGGGCATATTTTCTCCTATACCACCTTGGTGTCTGGGACAGAATTGCCTCAGATTGAACATAGCTTCTACATAATATTTGCCCCATCAAGTTCACTTCCAAATCACTGGACAAGTAGCTCCCTTACCACAGGTTATAAAAGTCTCAGTGTCTGCTGTATTGGACCTGACTCAGTTCTTGGCAGACTCTGGCATGGACTCCCCTCAGTGGATCTCAACCACTCTGACCTTTTTAATTTCATTAAATATTCTTTAACCTAATGGCAGAAAAGAAAAAATGCAAGGCAGCAAAGAATAGAGGCACAATACATACCCAAGCCACATGTCAGCTTGGGTAGGGAGAGCATGAGGCCTCTTCCCACCTAGCTTATAGCATGCATTCTCTCTGTACAACCAGGTGAAAAAAAAGGGATGTTCTCTTTGACTGGTGAGTGTCTTATGAATGCATACCCAGTTCCAGTTCAGCAGCCAATCAACAGTCTGTTCAGAAACAAACATACTCATGTATGTTCTGAAGTGGAAATTAAGGCCCTCAATTATACATCATTGCGAAATTTCAGAAGCGGGGTCACTCAACATCCCCATGTGGTTTGGCAGCAGGCAGAACACTTTGCATTTTCTTTGAGGACTTCCATCCATCCCTACTGGTTCCAAATCCAGAGCTGCCTCCACAGTGTCTCTCATTCATTTCCTGAATGAAGAAAGTGGAGAGAAGTCTCAGTCAAAAGGCTTCAGATGTATAATGACAAGGCAGCTGAGAAGGGGAAGAGATACTTCCTTTAGTGGTGGCCTACCAATGCCTTCCCAGTATGGGTGATTAGTCTCAAATTGTCATGAAGGAAAGCATACTGTCTAGGTGGTGTCTGTTTTAGTGAGGGCTTACAGACCTCCTTCCTAAAGGATGACAGTGTTGGCATAAACATATAAACTATGGGCCATAAAAGGGAAGAAGAGATGAAATGACAGTCTTTGGTGTTATCAATTGGTCCTAATCCCATGGCAGGTAGATGGTGTAGATGCAGGTAGAGTGCTGGGTCTGGCATCAGGAAGACATGAATTCATATCTTGCCTCAGACACTTACTGCCTATGTGACCCAGGGCAAGTCACTTAGCCTCTCTCTCAACTTTCTCAACTGTAAAATAGGAATCATAATAGCACTCCACAGAGTTGTTTTGGGGATCAAATGAGATAATATTTATAAAGTGCTTAGCATAGTGCCAGGCACAAAGCAGGCTTTTAATAAATATTTATTCCCTTTTCTTATTCCCTCCTCACTAAAGTACTGAAGTAACATCTTCATGAGTCTGATCAGTGTATCTTTTTATTTCCCTACTCTGTAATATCTTCTGTGACAGTCTGAACTGTACCAATGGGCTTTGGGACTGGGGTTATATAGCCTTTTAAATAATTAATTAAAAGCACATAAAAATGGTACACTGTTCTTAGACAAGATTGCAGAGAGGAGAAATGGTAGAATAGTTAGAACCACAGAGATGGTGAGAACGATTTGCACTGGTCACTCCACAAGACCATAGTTCCACAAGACCATAGTTTGTACTTCTTTCATTTAAAACCCTGATGACAGTGTCCTCCTGACCTCCATTTTAACAATCCATTGCCTACTTGTTATCTCTTTATCTGGAGAACAGTCAGCCATTAAGTCATATGCTACATGGCTAGGAGAATTGCTCCCCAGGGCAGCTGGGCATGTCCAGTTGAACAGGGTTGTTGGTTTTTTTTTCCTCTAGTTTAAAAATGGAGTTTCAAAACCAATCTTTTATCCCTTTAAGAAATAAGACAATTTCTTCACCACTCACTGCTTACTGGGCCCCAGGACAATGTCAGAAGCCTGAGTTTGAGTTGAAATAATGGTGGCAGACCAGCACTCATTAGCAATATAAGGATCCAACTTGCCTACTTCACAGTGGGAAAGACAGTTGGAAGCGAGGAAACAGATGTCCTTGCTGGCTTCCTAGGGGGTATTCATAAGCATCAGGATATTAAAGAAGGAATTTACCAATGTCAAGAATGCCTTTGCAGTACCTTTTTGCCAGACTCATCATAGAAGGGCACAATATTTTTCCAACCTTAGGGAAGTTTATAAAGGACTATAGAAAGCTTTCATTGTGAGAGATAGCTTTATGAGCATCCTCTTCCTATCACTCAGATCTGGAAACAATAGATTTGTTGGCTATCAGCCTTTGGAAAGTGAAAAATAGTAAGAAAGTCCGTGAAATAGATGACACATCTAATTTTTAAAAGTAGTCAAATTTCCTTGAAAAGTAGCCCGGAGAAGACGGCAGACTAGACATTTTCTTTGATCCCTATGACTTTTCAAATCTCTCTAAAATAGCAATTATGTACCAAAGATACAACAACTTCAGCCATCTCTATGGTATAAGATACCCAGAATTCAAAAGAAGGTGACCCTCTGCTCCCTCTCCCCCAAAAAGCAACAACCCAGGAACTGACACTCATTGATCCTAAGCTCACTCAGCCTTTTCCACCTCCCATGCTACTGCAGCATGCCTCTTCATGCAGCATTTAGGCTGCAGACCTAAGTACACAATACAGGTTACATCACAACCCACCCCTGCACCCTGTTTCCTTCTCCCTCTTCCCAGTGCCCAGGCTTTACAATTTAGTTCAAGCCTAGACAGCCAACTTGGTCACAGCCCTCCACAAGCAGAAGCCTGCCAGGGGCTACAACCCAGAAGTACTAGTGCTGGGCAAAGCAGGCTTTGAACTCCCCAATGTCCAGTGAGGATCACAGAGAGTGGAATAGGTCACCAGGACAGGACACTATGCATGTGGGGAGCTGCGTAGCACTCTACCAACCTTGAAGGAAGAGGATAGCACCCAGCTGAGGCCAGTTCTGACCGCCTAAAAGTCACTTAGTGTAGCAACTGAGACTGTTGAACTATGAATTGCTTACTGTGGGAGAAAGTGAGATGATTTGAGATCCAGTCCTCGAGGAAACTCCAATCAGCCTGAGATGGAAGATACAAGGCATGAGACCAGGGAAGGTTTGACTCTTACACACTGGTTTGTGCTAGTTCCTGCACACCCCTGATTTAAAGCTTAATTATAAGGTTAATTATAATTATAAAAGAAGACATGAGCAAAGGAGCAGAAAGGCAGTTGGGGCATTGTTGCAGCCATATATTATTCCTGTGCATTATAATGAGAGAGGAAAGACAAAATATGAAAGCTCTCTGTGCCCACAGTTAATCGGCACAGCTAGAATCCTAAATTAATAATATGTATAATCTCTAGGATTGCCTGGTATTGCTACATTTAAAGTTTGATGTCTGGTTATTTTGCTTTATGATGTTCTTCATCATCTATGATACCAGATGTGTATGATATTAGGTGGATAAGCTTTTTCATGACCCTCAGTTTTCATCACTCACATTCTGCTGTTGCCATGTTCATAATGTTCACCAGTTTGACCAACGAGGGAATTTTCATCATAGGCTGGCATTTTCTTTCTAGACTGGCTACAACTCATTCTGCTAACTGACCAGAGTTACCCTAATGAGGTTTGTCCAGGTGGCGCCAAGATGGTGGAGAAAGAAAAAGCACTTTGGCTTTGGCTCCCTAGCCCTCTTCCTCCACAACAACCTAGAAATTCACTAGCATAATTTCTGAGTGGGAAAGCCAAAACAAACTCAGAGTGAATCATTTTGTCTGCAGATGCTGGGGAAGGGGTTGGCAAGGAGCACCAGGCAGCACAAGCAGCATTAGTGTCCGAGGACTGTAATGGGGCTGAGAACGAAAATAAGGGCAGGAAGCACTGGGCCAGAAAGAGAACCCAGGAGACCCCTGAACTAACCCTGGGAGCAATAAGGGGTGCCATTTAGCAGCTCTGTCACCCATGACCCCGTTGTAGGTCATAGATCCAGGGTGGAGAGGAGCAGTTGAGAACACAAGGCTCAACTGAGTACTGAGCCAAAAACAAATTTCAGAAACTTAGCTGTGTGGCTCCAAGCCAAGGAGCAGAGCAGCAACTCAGTTCTAACCTTTAGCTTGGCACATAAGCCTGCAGTGAAACAAACAGGGCAGGAGACCAATACCAAAGGGGCGTCAGCAGTTTAGTTACTGTGAACCTATAGAACCTCCTGGGGGGCTAAAAGTGACAATCTGGAAATAGTCTACTGAAACTTAACTATACACAAACCAACAGACCCAATTTGCACAACTCAGACCGGGAGGGCAGTGAACAGATATCTCCCTGTATCGCACCACCTGGGAAGCACTGAAAACTTGTAGCCCCCAGACTGAACTGTGAAAATGGCAGAAGGACATAAAAAGATAGAAGCTCAGGCCAGACATGTACCTTAGAAGTGAACAGAGCCCAACACCAACATAAAGCCCAAAGTCAAGAAGTAGGCTAGAAAACTGGGGGGGGGAGGGGAAGAACACAACCATAGAGAATTACCATAGTGACAGGGAAGCTCAAGATTCAAACATAGAAGATAATGACTACAATGACTTCAAGAAACAACGAAAACATCTATAATTAAAGCCACAAAGAAAAATGCAGATCAGACACAAGACCAACAAGAATTCTTAGAAGAGTTAAAGAAAGTGTTAAATGAGGATCTAAAAAATATTTTAAAAGCCAAATGAGATCCATGGAAGAAAGTTTGAAAAGAGACTTAACAGCCTGATTAGACAACTATAAAACCTTACTGAAGAAAATAACTCCTTGAAAATTAGAATTGGCCAAACAGAAACTAATGACTCCAGGAGACATTAAGAAATATTTTTTAAAAAGTCAAAAGACTAAAAAATTGAAGGAAATGTGAAATATCTCATAAGAAACACATGATCCAGAAAATAGATCGAGAGGTGATTTCAGAATCATTGGACTGCCTCAAACTCATGAACAAAGAGAGAGCTAAGACATCATATTTCATTACCAAGGGTCTTAGAGGGAGCCTAGTTAGATAGAGGAACTAGGTATGATTCTATTATGTTTGGATGATCTCAAAAGAAAAATGGAAGATTAGGGAAGGGAGGTGAGAAGAGGGAGAAAGAGAAAGAATGGGGAAAATGATTTCACATAACTCGGCTCTCAAGGAAGAATTTATATAATGGAGGGGGTAGTCTGGGAGAATGGGCAACTCCTGAACCTCACTCTCATTTGAACTGATTCAATAAAGGAAGAATAAACATACATACACAGTTGGGTTCAGAAACTCATTTTACCCAAGAAGTTGGAGTCAGAGAGCAAGGATTTAAGAGAAAATGTTGGGGTGGGGGGTGGAGAAGAAGGAGTGGAGACAAGGGAGGCAGTGATCAAAACCAAAACAGACTCTTCCAGATAGGACAGGATAAACAAGAGATGGATAAATATAAGCAAATACCATGGAAGAAAATACACAGTAGCTATCATAACTGTGAATAGAATGAACTCACCCATAAAATGGAAGAAGATAGGCATCTGGGGAGGGTGGGGGCGGGCAGGGCAAGATGGCGTAGAAGACGCAGCAACTCAGCCAAACTCTCCTAACATTCCCCTCTAAACAACTTTAAAATAAGGCATCACATCAAATTCTGGAGTAGCATAGCCAACGAAAGGTCAGAATGAGACATTTTTCCAGCTCAAGACAACTTAAAAGGTGACATCAGGGTTGGGGCTGATCCAGAGCACAAGCAGCAGCAACACCAGTGGTGGGCCTTGAAAGTGCCAGTGACAACAGTAGCAGCAACTTCAGGAGCTCTCAGCCCAGAGACAGTAAAGGAATTAGACAACACGCAAGATTACAGGGGACCCTGTGATGTCATGGCACAGAGCTAGATGCTGTTTGGCAACTCCATTTCCCATGCATAGTTCTGGGTCATGGTGCCAGGGCAGATAGGAGTGCTTGCAGTTGCAAGGGTGCAGGAGTTTTGGGTCACAGTTCTAGGGCAGAGAGGAGCGCTAGCATTTGCACCTGTAGGGGAGTGTAGGACCTTCCTGAGTAAAGACCAAATAGCATACCAGGAGAGGAGGATCTCCCAGGATCACAATATTTTAAAAATGCTGAAAACTTCCAAAGCCCAGAATTAGCTCTAAAAACAGTAATGTGAAAAAGCCTGACCCTTGGGACAGTGCCTCCCCACTCCCAGGTGAGCAGAGCCCAACTTTAATATATAAAGTTCAAAGTCAAGAAATAGGCTAGAAAAATGAGTAGACAACACAAAAAAAATTGATCACAAAAAGCTACCATGGTGATAGGTACAATCAAGACACAAACTCAGAAGAAGACAATGTAAAAATAGTTATAAGCAAAGTCTTATAGAAAAAATTCAAATTCGACACAAGCCCAACAAGAATTCCTGGAAGAGTGAAAGAAGGACATAAAAGTGGTAGAAGAAAAATTGGGAAAAGAAATGACAGTAATGTGAAAAGAGGTGCAAAAGCTCACTGAAGAAAATAGTTCCTTAAAAATTAGAATTGGGCAAGTGGAAACTAATGACTCCATGAGACATCAAGAAGCAATACAACAAAATCAAAAGAATGGAAAAAAAATAGAAGAAAATGTGAAATCTCATCAGAAAAACAACTGACCTGGAAAATAGATCCAGGAGAGATAATTTAAAATTTATTGTACTGCCTGAAAAACATGATTTTAAAAAGATCCTCGACATCATATTTCAAGAACTTACAAAGTAAAATTGCTCCAATATTTTAGAACCAGAGGGAAAAATAGAAATTGAAAGAATACACCAAATATCTCCTGAAAGAGATCCCAAAATGAAAACCCTTGGGAATAATAAAACCAAATTCCAGAGTTCCCAGGTCACAGAGAAAATGTTGCAAGTAACCATTAAAAATCATGGAGCCACTGTCAGGATCACACAAGATTTAGCATCTTCCACATTAAAGGAGAAGAAGGTTTGGAATATATTCTGGAGGGCAAAGGACCTAGGATTACAACCAAGAATAAACTACCCACCAAAACTGAGTATAATCCTTCAGAAGAAAAAAAATGAATTTTAATAAAATAGAAAGGTTTCAAGCATTCCTGATGAAAAGAGCACAGCTGAATAGAAAATTTGACAATCAAACACAAAACTCAAGAGAAGTATTAAAAGGTAAACATGAAAGGGAATTCACAAAGGAGTTAATAAAATTAAATTGTTTACATGCCTATGTGGGAAGATGTTACATATAATTCTTGAGAACTTTATCATTATTAGGGCAGTTAGAAGGATCTACATAGACAGAGGGCATGGGTGTGAGTCTATTATGTTGGGATGATCTTTTTAAAAAATGAAGGGATAAAAAAGAGAGATGCATTGGGAGAAGGGAGAGGAAGAATAAGGATGATTTTCTCATATAAAAGAGACATGCAAGGAAGAGCTTTTACAGTGAAGGGAACAATGGCAGGCAACACTTGAACCTCAGTGTCATTAGAATTGGCTCAAAGAGGGAAGAATATATATATATATATATATGTGTGTGTGTGTGTGTGTGTGTGTGTGTGTGTGTGTGTGTGTGTGTGTATGCTCAGTTGGATACCCAACAGAGAAGTAGTTAGGAGGAGAAACAGATAAATGGAGTGACAGAAGGAAGTGCAAATTAAGAGAGTCAGTAGTCAGAAGTAAAACAGACAATTGACATGGGGGCAGAGCCAAGATAGTGGAGTGAAAACTGTGGCTTGCTTGAGCTCTTCCCCAAACCCCTCTAAATACCTGTTAAAAATGGCTCTAAACAAATTGTAGCACAGCAGAACCCACAAAAAGACAGAATGAAACAAATTTCCAGGCCAAAACAACCTGGATGGTTGATTGGAAAGGTCTATTGCACCAGGCTGGTAGAGGAGCGCAGTTCAGTGTGGGCATGCAGGCAAACACCAGTCCTCAGAGAACCTGGAGCAGGCCTCAGAGGACTGAATCACAGGCAGCTGTAGTGGTTTCCAGACTTCTCAACCCACAAATGCCAAAGACAGCTTAGAAGGTCTGTCGGTCCTCAGCAAGAGAGGAGCTCAGTCTGGCCCTAGTCCTGGCATAGCCCCAAGGCAGCAGCTGCTTCCAGAGCTCTTGGCCCACAGATGGAGTGTGTGTGTGGGGGGGTCAAGTGGCTGATCAGAGGGAAGATTGCAGGGATCTCTTTGCTGGTACTGAGGCAAGATTCTCTTGCTTTGCCCTGCTTGGATCTGAGTCGCAGTCCTGGGGTGGTCCTGGGGCAAGGAGGACCACAGGCATGGTGGAGCTTGTGGTGGTGGTAGAAAAGGAATCCTCACAGTTCAAAGGCAGAAGAGAGTGCTTGTGGTCACTCACAGACCAGAGCCCAAGCCAGGAAAGGAGTAAACACCTCACCCTTGATCATACCACCTCAGAAGAACTGAAAATTTACAGGTTCTTACAGGTATCTCAGAAAACAGTTGCACATAACCCCTGAAGCTTGGGAAAGTACATTTTCCACACTGGAAGCAGACCCCTACCTTAACAAAGAATTTAAAAGTCAAGTAATTGGCTGGGAACATGAACAAGCAGCTCAAAAACAGTCAGACCTGGGGGCAGCTAGGTGGAGCAGTGGATAGAGCACCGGCCCTGAAGTCAGGAGGACCTGAGTTCAAATCTGGTCTCAGACAAAACACTCTACACTTACTAGCTGTGTGACCTTGGGCAATTCACTTAACCCCAATTGCCTAAAAAAAAAAAAGCCAGACCATAGAATCTTACTTTGGTGACAAAGAATATCGAAACATACAAGCAGAAGAAGACAACAAAGTCAACAAAGCTACACCCAAAGCCTCCAAGAAAAATAATCCATCCCAGGCCATGGAAGAGCTCAAAAAGGATTTTGAGAAGCAAGTAAGAGAAGTAGAGGAAAAACTGGAAAGAGAAATGGGAGTGATGCAAGAAAATCATGAAAAACAAGTCAACAGCTTGCTAAAGGAGACACCAAAAAACACTGAAGAAAATAATACCTTAAAAAATAGACTAACTCAAATGGCAAAAGAGGTCAAAAAAGCCAATGAGGAGAAGAATGCATTAAGAAGCAGAATTGATCAATTGGAAAAAGAAGTCCAAAAGCTCACTGAAGAAAATAATTCCTTAAAAATTAGAATGGAGCAAATAGAAGCTAATGACTTCATGAGAAATCAAGATATTATAAAATGAATCCAAAAGAATGAAAAAATAGAAAACAATGTGAAATATATCATTGGAAAAACAACTGACCTGGAAAATAGATCCAGGAGAGATAACTTAAAAATTATTGGACTACCTGAAAGGCATGATGAAAAAAAAGAGCCTATATATCATTTTTCAAGAAATTATCAAGGAAAATTGCCCTGATATTCTAGAACCAGAGGGTAAAACAGAAATCGAAAGAATCCACCAATCACCTCCTAAAAGAGATCCCCAAAGGAAAACTCCTAGGAATATTATAGCCAAATTCCAGACTTCCCAGGTCAAGGAGAAAATATTGCAAGCAGCCAGAAAGAAACTATTCAAGTACTGTGGAAACACAGTCAGGATAACACAAGATTTAGCAGCTTGTACATTAAGGGACCTAAGGGCTTAGAACATGATATTCCACAGGTCAAAGGAGCTAGGATTAAAACCAAGAATCACCTACCTAGCAAAACTGTATAATCCTTCAGGGGAAAAAAAATAGACATTTAGTGAAATAGAGGACCTTCAAGCATTCTTGATGAAAAGACCAGAGCTGAATAGAAAATTTGACTTTCAAAAACAAGACTCAAGAGAAGCATGAAAACATAAACAGGAAAAAGAAATCATAAGGTACTTATTAAAGTTGAACTGTTTACATTCCTACATGGAAATATGATATTTATAACTCATGAGACCTTTCTCAGTATTAAGGTAATAGGAGGGAATATATATATATATATAGACAGAGGGCACAGGGTGAGTTGAATATGAAGGGATGATATCTAAAAAATAAAATTAAGGGGTGAGAGAGAATTGTACAGGGAGAAGGAGAAAGGGAGAAGTAGAATGGGGTAAATTATCTCACATAAAAGAGGGAAGAAAAAGCTTTTACCATGGAGGGGAATAGGGGGAAAGTAAGAGGGAATAAATGAATCTCACTCTCATTGAATTTGGCTTAAAGAGTGAATAACATACACACTCAATTGGGTATGGAAATCTATCTTACTGTACAGGAAAATAAGGGGGAAGGGGATAAGAGAGAGGGGGATGATAGAAGGGAGGGCAGATTGGGGGAGGGAGTAATCAGAAGCCAACATTTTTAGGAAGGACAGGGTCAAAAGAGAGAATAGAATAAATGGGGGAGGTGAGATAGGATGAAGGGAAATACAGTTAGTTTTTCACAACATGACTACTATGGAAGTGTTTTGCATGACTACATATGTATAACCTGTATCAAGTTGCTTGCCTTCTCAATGAGGGTGGATGGGCAGGGAGGAAGGGAGAGAATTTGGAATCCAAAGTTTTACAAAACAAATGCTAAAAATTATTTTCACATTCAACTGGGAAATAAGATATACAGGCAAAGGGGTATAGAAATCTATCCTGCCCTACAGGAAAATAGAAAGGGAAGGGGATAAGAGGAGGAGGTGGGGTGATAGAAGGGAGAGCTGATCAGAGGAAGGGGTATTCAGAATGCATGCCATCTTGGGGTGGGAGGAGGGGAGAGATGGGGAGAAAATTTGGAACTCAAGATCTTGTGGAAGTGAATGTTGAAAACTAAAAATAAATATATTAGTTAAGAATTTTTTAAAAAGAGAGAAACAAAACAGACTTTTGAGGAGGGATGGGCAAAAAAAGGAGAAAGTAAGATAAAAGAAAATAGGATGGGGGCAAATATACAGTAATCATAACTGTGAATGTGAATGGGATGAACTTGCCTATCAAATGGAAATGGATAGCAGAATGGATTAGAAACCAGAAGGGAACATTGTTTACATACAGATGGGCACATCAAACAGAAAGACACATACAGAGGTTAAAATAAGGGGCTGGAGTAGAATCTGTTATGTTTCAGTTGAAGTAAAAAAGGCAGGGATAGTGATCATGATCTCAGATAAAACAAAAGCAAAAATAGACCTAATTACGAGAAACAATCAGGGAAATTACATTTTGCTGAAAGGTACCATAGACAATGAAGCAATAGCAACACTAAATATATATGCATCAAATGACAGAGCATTCAGATTATTAATGGAAAAATCAAATAAGTTACAGGAGTAATTAGACAGTAAAACTAGAGTAGTAGGAATCCTCAAAGAACAGGCAATGAGGAAACGCAATTATAACTCTTCACAGATGATATATAGTATACTTAGAGAATCCTAGAGAATCAACTAAAAAACTAATTGAAACAACAACTAAGCAAAGTTGCAGGATAAAAAATAAATCAACATAAATCATCAGTATTTGTATATATTGCCAATAAAATGTAGCAGAAAGAGTAGAAAGAGAAATTCCATTTAAAACAACTGCAGACAATACAAAATAATTGGAAGTCTACCTGCCAAGACAAACTCAGGAACTATATCAACACAATTACAAAACACTTCACACAAATAAAGACAGATCTACACAACTGGAAAAATATTAATTGCTCCTGGGTCGGCTGAACCAATATAGTAAAAATGACAATTCTACCTGAATTAATTTACTTATTCAGTGCCATGCCAATCAAACTGCCAAAGAATTATTTTATATTTCTATAAAAAATAAGAACAAAATTCATCCGGAAGAATTAGAGGTTAAAACTATCAAGGGAATCAATGAAAAGAATGCATAAAGCAAGGCAGCCTAGCAGTACCAGAATTCAAACTATATTACTAGGTGGCAATCATGAAAACAGTCTGGCACTGGCTGATGCATCCGTGGAATAGATTAGGTACACAATACACAGTAATAAATGACTGTAGTAACCTAGTGTTTGATAAACTCAAAGACTCAGACTTTGGGGACAAGAACTCACTATTTGACAAAATTTTCTGGGAAAACCAGAAAACAATTTGGTAGAAACTAGGTATAGTTTATACCTTTGTATACCAAGTTTCACATTGTATACCAAGATAAGGTCAAAATGAGTACATGTTTTAGACAAAAGGGTGATATCATAAGCAAATTATGGGAGCACAGGAAAATGGACCTGTCATATCTATGGATAAGGGAAGAGTTTATGACCAAACATGAAATAGAAAGGATCACAGAAAGTGTAATAGATAATTTTAAGTACATGAAATCAAAAAGGTTTTTCACAAACAAAACCAATGCAGCCAAAAATAGAAGGAAAGCAGGAAACTAGAAACAGGAAAGCAAATTTCTCAAATAAATATATAGATAACTATGTCAAATTTATAAAAACAAGAGCCATTTCCCACTTACTAAATGGTCAAAGGACACAAACAATTAGTTTTCAGAAAAAGAAATCAAAGCTATCTATAGTTATGTGGGAAAATGCTCTAAATTGCTATTGATTAGAGAAATGCAAATCTAAAAAACTGAGAAATTATCTCACATCCATCAGATAGGCTAACATAACAGAAAAGGAAAATGAAAAATGTTGAATTGGAGGTGGAAAAATAAGAACACTAATAGACTACTGGTGGAGTTGTGAACTATTTCAACCATTCTGGAGAACAATTTGGAACTATGGCGAAAGAGCTATAAAACTGTGTATACCTTTTGACCCAGCAATACCATGACTAGGTTTGTATCCAAAAGAGATCAAAGAAAAAGAAAAAAGACCTATTTGTACAAAAGTATTTTTAGCAGCTCTTATGTGGTGGCAAAGATTTGGAAACTGAGGCTACGCCCATCAATTGGGGAGTGGAGTAAAGGGAGAAGAATGCACACCTCTACTCTCTTCTCCCTCCACTCCTCTTCAAGGGAAATTTCTATTCCAGCCAGAAAGGGAGGCAGGAGGTTGGGGCTGGTTTGCTCTAATAATCCTGTGATTTTTGTTGGGTTTTGTTAATGTGGTTAAATTTGCTTATAGTTTTCCTAATATTGTACCAACCCTGAACTCCTGGTATAAATATATCAGGAACTGTCAAATTTATAAGAATACAAGCCATTCCTCAATTGATAAAAGGTCAAAAGATATGAATAGGTAGTTTTTAAAGGAAGAAATCAAAGCTATCAACAGCCCTATGAAAAAATGCTTTAAATCTTAATAATTAGAGAGATGCAAATTAAAACAACTCTGAGGTACTACCTCATACCCATAAAATTGTCTAAGACAACAAAATAGGAAAATGATAATACTGGAGAGAATGTAGGAAAATAGCTACACTAATATTCTGTTGGTGGAGCTATGAACTTGTCTAACCATTCTGGAAAACAATTTGGAATTATGCCCCAAAAGTTACTAAACTGTACCTACCCTTTGACCCAGGAACAATATTTCTAGATGCATATTCCAAAAAGATCAAAGAAGGGGGGAAGACCACACGTACAAAAATATTTAAGCAGGGTTTTTTTTTGTGGTGGCAAAGAATGAAAATTGAGAGAACGCCCAATTAAAATATACTTGAACAAGTTATGATTTATGGATGTGGTGGAATACTATTGTAAGAAATGATGAAGGGAATGGTTTCAGAAAAACCTGGAAAGACTTGTATGAACTGATGCATAGTGAAGTGAGAAAAAGTAGAACAATTTATACAGTAATAACATTATTGTAAGAATAGTCAGCTTTGAAAGTCTTAGTTATTCTGTTCAACACAACAATCAACCACAATTCCTGGGACTCATGATGAAACATGCTATCCACCTTCAAATAGAGAAGTGATGAACTCAACATGTAGACTGATGCATAGTTTCTTCTATTTGTTTCTTTTTCTTGCTTTTCTTTTGGAATATGATTAATGTAGAAATTTTTTTATTTCATATATATATGTAATGAGGTTTTTTAAAATTTTTTTTAGGCAATTGGGGTTAAGTGACTTGCCCAGGGTCACACAGCTAGTAAGCGCCTAGTGTTTGGTCTGAGGCCAGATTTGAACTCAGGTCCTCCTGACTTCAGGGCTGGTGCTCTATCCACTGTGCCACCTAGCTGCCCCCTAAGTGATATTCTTTTTTGTTTAAGGCAATTGGGGTTAAGTGACTCGCCCAGGGTTACACAGCTAGTAAGTGAGTTTTATTTTTCTTGCCTTGCCTTAGGAGAGAGGAAGGGGAGAGGGAGAGAATTTGTAATTGAAGATAAAATAAAATAAAAAAATTCAGAACTTCCATAGGAATGGCATGAATTCTGCCAATAAATGGATTAGGTGCTTTAAAAAATGTGGAGTGACTACCTGCAGGAATATGATAAGACTATACCTCCATATCACCCAGTGAAGCTACACAATGACCCTGGTCTTGAAACCTGATGGATCCAAAAACAACTATGCCTCTAGAAACAGACAGACTGGATTCTTGGGAAATCGTGAAAGAAACCCAACTGAGGATGGTCCAAGGAACACTTGACCAAGATGTGAGAGAACCCACCTTTACAATGCCTTTACAACGTGTGGTATCTTTGTGGCATATAGGTTTTGGAGCCTTTGATAAATGCTTTTGGAATTCAAGGGCTAGTTGCTTGTTTCTTTCAATATCAGAAACCTAAATAAATGTTAATAAACTGAGACAGTAACAAGAAATTCTATGAGAGGTCAGAGTAGGGAACTAGGTATTTCAGGGGTGGGAGACTAGGAAAGTCTTGATAGAAGAGCTGGCCTTGGAGTTGAAGCCTGAAGGATGTGCAGGGTTTTTAACATGCAGGGATAAACAGTGAAGTTATTTGTAGCAGCACTTTTCATAGTAACAAAACTCTGAAAACAAAATAGATGCCCATCAACTAGGGAATGGCTAAATAGATTTTGGTACATAAAAGCAGTGGAATATTACTGTGCTATAAGAAATGATGAATATGAAGAATAGAGGTGCATAGGGAGACTTACATGAATTGAAGGAAAAAGAATAAACAGAACCAGGAAAACATAATGACAGCAACAATGTGAAAAGAAGGGGAGAAAAGGAAGACGTCGAACTGTATGTAATTATAATGACCAAATTTGGTCTCAAAGAAATGAGAAAATGTATTTTCCTCCCTTCTGGGTGTGGCATGTTGTGTATACAATTGACTCAGGTGAAGTACAGGTTAGTTTTGCTTCTCTCCCTCTCACTCTCCCCCTCTCCTTCCCCCTACTTCTTCCCCTATCTTTCTCTCTCTCCCTCCCCTCTCTCTCCTCTCTCTTTCTCCTCTCTCCCCCTTTCTCCCCTTCTCTCCTTTGTCTTCCTCTCCCCCTCTCTCTTCTCTCCATTCCTCTTCCCCTAGTTGTCTCTCCTTGCTCCCTCAAGATTTCAGCTTTCCCATCCTTCTAGGATAAAATGAGGAAGTCCACAATTTTAGGTATAGACACAGTCCTACTGGGCCCATGGGCTGACATAGACAGACATTGGAGACTTTCTATCCATCCACAGACAATGATCTCCAGTGCTTTACTTCACATTCACATATCATAATGCGTTGAGCCATTCCCTGCTTGATGAATACCCAAAATTTTTCTTCCAGTTCTTCGCTACCACAAAAAGCGCAACTATAAATAATATTGGGTATATGGGTATATTATAAATAATATCGGGTATATGGGTATATTATAAATAATATTGGGTATATGCTACAGTGTCTAAAAAAGGAGCAATAAAAAAATTCAATCTCAAATCACTTAATAAATACTTGAAGAGGTTACAACCAGTCACCTCTGGTTTTCATCTGGTAATTAGGAAGTAATATTTAAGGCTGACATTTCTATTTGTTCCTTGCTGAAAAGAGAGAGTGCCCAAGTTAAAGCTCAGAAAACCAAATTTGGGTATAACCAGTTAGACATGCATACAGATGACTAAGCTCCCAAACAGAGACAAAAAAAAAATGAGGTTTAGGTGAGGACTCTTGGAACAGAATGGACCTTGTTTTGCCTCTCTGGAATAAGACATCGTTAGAAATGTTCGGGGCTCAAGAAGCTTTCTCTCGCTTCCTCCATTTAAATGAAAAGATTTGAGCTCCTTAATAAACTGTCTACCCCCACCCCCTGAGAAAATACACGATTCTCTAAGACCATTTGCTGCTCCCAAAGACCCCTCCCTCCTACTCACAGTCAAAGTCTCTTCAGCAAAGAAGGGCAGAATTGGACTCCCCACCTCCACCCCCAACATACACGTCTCTGTGAGTCTGGCCTGTGAATAATCTACATTTTGCATTTTTCTAGGAGAGAAGCAGCAGAAGGAAACTGGAAACTGTAGTGGCCTGGAATCCTGAGGATTTTTCCAGCATGCTCTGGGGAGGGAGTCCAATCCTACAGAAAGGTACGTGATAAATATCAGCATGAGGATGAGGAGGAAGCTTAAGTACTCCAGGCTATTATTGCACAATGAATCCCCTGCTCTCAGCACCGTCCCTGCACCTGCTACCCATAGAATTTAAAGCTAATTCCCTGGCCCTATGCCCTCCACCAGCTGCTGTAAGCCTAATTACTTACAGTTCTAGGAGAGGGAGGACAGCAGCAGAATTGCCAAGACAATCTGCTCTCCTCTGATTATTTGTTCAGACAAGGTCAATAATTCCTTAGTGAAATGGGTGGTGTCCTATGTGTGACAGGGTGTGATTTGAGTGGCACTGGGATGGCTCTACTGCCCCCAAATATGTGCCCCCCCCACATCCTTATGTCTGAAATTCCACCACAAAGAATTTGTTTGTTTTTTATTGCATTGCTTTTC
Organism: Phascolarctos cinereus; assembly: GCF_003287225.1. Lineage (NCBI taxonomy): Eukaryota > Metazoa > Chordata > Mammalia > Diprotodontia > Phascolarctidae > Phascolarctos > Phascolarctos cinereus. The sequence goes on along the minus strand of NW_027555847.1, from coordinate 449,638,178 downwards.
TCCCTCTTTGTTTTCTAATTAAATATTTTTATTACTAATTTAATAATCATCAATAAACAAAACTTTTCCCTCTTTTTTCACATTTGCTAAACAAAGATGTTTATTAAATAAATGTTTATTACTGTTCATAAATGTTTATTAAGCATCCATTATGCACAAATATCTTTGCTCCTTTGGGGACAGGTTTTCAAATGCAAATAATGCTGTGAGAGATGAGAGGCTGAGAGGCAGCACAATAAGTCTCTGACATCTTATCTTGGATGACTTCATTCTACTGGTCCTAAGTCTTCATATATAGCTCTTTGTTTCACAATTCCCTAGAGCCCCATCCATGTCATGTAGTGCCCTATTTATTATCTCTGCTTGTGTCTTATCCTAGAAGATAAGAGGGGTGGACTTGGAGATCTGAGCTCAAATTTTACATCTGAAGCTTATAGCTGTGTGACCTTAAACAGTTTCTGATCCTCAGTTTCCTTACTGGAAAATAGGGACAATATTACTGATACCACTTAGCTCAGAAGGTTATTGTTAGAGAAGTATGTTGTAAACCTTAGCCACTATGTAAATGTGAGCTATTGTTATTATTATGACAACATTTCTCAGTGACAGACTGTGGTTACTTTGAATTTAGAGAAACTAGGGCTGGAATCCCACCTAGAGAAATCACTTCTCTGAACTTCAATTATCGCAACTGTAACATAGAGACAACAGCTACATCACGGAGTTGTACTGAGGGTCGAGTCAGATAATGCATGCAAAATACTTTGTAAATCTTTAAAAAATTGTATGAATGTCAGTTTTTAAGAGCAATATGTTTCACTTTTGTCCTTATTAACAGTTCCTAACACATAGTAGGGGCTTAATAAACACTTGTTAATTGATTATACGTATTGTTACATAGTACAATTGTGTGTACATATATCCTACTCTTTTACTGGATTGTAAACACCACGAGGGCAGGAACAACACGTTGCTTATCCAAGCTTTCTCCCCTGATCTCACACAGTAGGGATTTAATAAATGTTTGAATGAATTAATGCTGCTCTTGTGGCTGGGAAAGACTTATAGATGAACTTCAAGAGAACACTGAGGGGCAGGTAGAGAAATGGGGGCTGGAAGAAGGAAGGCACTAAGAAGTTCCTCTGTTGGGTTGCCTTCAGGTCAGATGTCACAACTTATAAGATCCCCAAAATGCTGTCGGTTTTAAATCCTGTTTATCTCTTTTTAACCCTTCATTCCCACCCCTACAGTCCTTCTAAGATTATAAATACCTAAAGAAGTTTAGGAGCATGGAGGAAAGGGGTTTGACCATTAAGACCAATGCTCTATTTACTAGGCCACCTAGCTACCCCTCCAGTGTTCTTTTTAATCCCTTCCAAAAATACAAAATTATTATTGATACCTTTTGTTTTTATATCCTTTACACTTTCCAATGTCTCTTTCTCCACCTCCCACCCCTTCCCCTTCCTAGAGACAAGTCCTAGTAATAAAGAATTTTAAAAGATTGAGGGAAAAACAGTCTAGCAAACTAACCCACATATTGGGGAAAACATGACAATATATGTAATATTACATACCCATAATCTCTCACCTCTGCAAAGAAGCAAGGGTGGGGGAGGGGGGTTTAGTTACTAGTTTTTGAAAATTGAATTTGTCATCAATGTAATGTGGGGAGTAGCCAATGAGGGTCCAATTTTTGAAGCTCAAACAGTCTCTGAGTACTGCCAATCTAACATTAGGAATTTTGGAAGCTGGTTTCAACCACGCATGATATCTTAGGAGCTTATATTATTTGGTGATAAAAAGCCTTCAAAATGGTTTCATCAATCTTCAGAAAGGCAGATGACTCAGGAGGTAAGAACCAGAATTAAATCTGAATACAAAAGGATTACTATGCCTCTCCCTTGACTTTTTGTGCTTTTTCTTACTGACAGAGCAGGCATAAACTCTGTAAGCTACCCAGTGGGGACAGGAGGGACAGTTGCTCTATCTCATACATGACCAACGCTACAGCCAGTTCAAAACAGCTCTAGAAAGGAAATCAAATCAGAAAGCAAACAAATCAGGGCTTGAGTTCTTGTTTTCTTGATTGTCTAGATTTGAAAGTGATAGAAAAATGTTTAAAATTCGGATTAACTTAAAAGCATGTACATTTCTCCCCATTTATTTTTTCCTAATCTTAGGCAAGAGGAGTGCCATTCTGAGAGGGGGGGGGCCCACAGGAGTGAGATCAGGAGATCCACCAAAGCCATTAGAGAGTTCCAACTGGCAACTAGAACCGGAAATAGCCATAGCCTAGTCTAGTGACAAGCCAGCATAGCAACTGAGTGATCTATTTGACCTAGCCTAGCAATGATTGACTTGTGATCTAAAACCGCCTACTCTGCAATGATTAGCACAGCTGACTGATGAGAATGGATCATGTATTAACAACACCTTACTCAGAAGTGAGCTCAGTGGGAATTCCTTAAAAGGAGAAAAGGACTCCCAGGTCCAAGAGTTCCAAAGTACCCCTTGTCTTTCTTACGTGTGTGCTTACCTTCGTACTTTAAGTTTGATGCTACTCTCTATAGAGACCTTATGTATGTGTGCAAGGGGATAGTATGGCCCCTAGTGTGTGTGTGGGGGGAGGGTATTTAAAAACTACTGTTCTTGCTATACCTACTCCATGAGAGATGATTGATGTCAACAAGTTGATCAATATATAGGAACATACTTGATGGGGGCTTATAAGCAAAAGTAATAGAAATTCCGTTATTCTAGAGTCACTTCTAGAATCCTGAAGGAAGCAGTAGTCACTGCCCTCTGGAGAACCTAACCTACTAGTCCAAAGGAAGTTGGGAGAAGGATCCTAAAAGGAATTCTACGGCAGTTAACATTTACTTGGCAGAGTCAAAGAAGGTACAAAGTAAAATGTTTGTTATGAGAAAAGTACTTTGTAAACTGTAGAGCAGTCAGCATGGTTCAGTGGAAAGCACTGGAGAGTGAAGAAAGCAGATGTAAATGAACAATATATGCTAACTAAAACTACATAAATAAAGACAGCCTTAGACAGCAACAAAACTCCATCTAAATACCATGGAAAGTTTTGATACAACCTTGTTAAAGAACAGGTCCTTGGGGCAGCTAGGTGGTGCAGTGGATAGAGCACCAGCCCTGAAGTCAGGAGGACCTGAGTTCAAATCTGCCCTCAGACCAAACATGTGACACATACTAGCTGTGTGACCCTAGGCAAGTCACTTAACCCCAATTGCCTTTAAAAAAAAAAGAACAGGTCCTTAGTTCCTCTGAACAAAATAGCTGTGAGAAGTATCTGTCCCAATCACTCTTTGGAGTTGTTTTGCTTGACTGTTGTCAAGAAGTATACTTTGTATTTTGTCAGCTTTGTGGGGAAAAAATACTATTTCTTTTTAAAGAGCACTGAACTTGAAATCCAAGATATTGGACCCAAAAAATTCACCCAATATTAAGAGGAGCACTTTTTGTGGGAGGAAAGAACTAGAAACAAAATAAATGTGCATCGACTGGGAAATAGCTAAACAAATTGGGGTATGTAAACAATGGAATATTACTGCACTGTGAGAAATAATGATTATGAAGAATTCAAAGAAGAATGGGAAGACTGATATAAGATGATGCTGAGTGAAATATCAGAACCAAGGAAAACAATTTACATAGTTATAGTAACAATATAAATGGAAAGGGGAAAAAATATGAACTCTATGTAATGTAATGACTAAGCTAAGCCCTGAAGAAGCAATGAGAATATAAATCTCTCTCCCTTCTTCTTCAAGGAATATGCCTATATTCTCAGACTTGCTTGATGTAATGTTTGCACACCAATTTGCACAATTGGTTTTCTTCTTTCCTTGTTATTCTTTGAATCAAGGGATGGCTGGTTCAGTGGAGGAAGGATGAGGGATATGTTGGGAAGTAAAGATGAGATAAAAATGAAAGATAATAATAAAAATTTACTTAAAAAATAGCAGTGGTCTTAAAATATGAAACTTGAGTTAATAACCCTGGCTTTGATTCTTAGTATCTTTGTGACCATAGTACACCTAACTTCTCAGTCTCCCTTTCCTAATTTATAAAATGGGGAAATTTTTTATAATACCCACCATACATGATTGTAACACAGAAAGCACGTTGTAAACCTTAAAACTCCATAACAGTGTGGGTTGCTATTATAAAATGTGAGTTATTATTACCAAGAGAATTATGAATCTGGAGTGCAATTTCAGCATTCCCTCCCCATGGATTTAGGGAAAGAGATTGTGGAAGCTCACATAATCCATCAGTGGAAACAGATTCAATTGGAAAATCTTTTGGGATGCAGCCTGGACTTAGTTTAACTCATTCATTTTATAGATGAAAAAAACTGAGGTTCAGAGGTTATGACTGATTTTTAATTCAGTGTTCTTTTCCTATGTTCCTCACCACCACTTGTCTTGCCATGGCAATACTCTATTCCCCTTCGTCCCCCTCCACTTTCCAGTTCCTTCTTATGTTTTCTCTCCCCCTATTAGAATGGAAACTCTTTGAGAATAGGAGCTATATTGGTTTCTTAGTACAGTGCCTGGCACATAATAAACAGTTTATAAATGCTTTATCTATCTATTCCTATCTCTCATTTCTCTGACCCCAGAAGTAGCACCCAAATGGGATAGAATGTTGCACTGGCTTCATGGAAAGATTTGGATCAAATGTCAAATCTGCAAACCCCTCTCCAAGATGAAATCCACAAAAGATCAGAAAGGGAGCAGGGCTAAGCTGCATACCTGTATACAAACCAAGGCCTCTCTTGTAACTTCCTACTGGCCCCAATTCACACTCCATTAGTTCTCACTTTGAGTGTCCTACTGACTCAATTTCCCTAGTGGCACTCCTGGGATCCTTTAGTCTCTTACAGAGAAGAAATAACTTCTGATTCTTATGACTATTTACATAAACATGCTGGTTTAAATTATACTTTTGCTATAGTAAGACATTCTATTTCATCTAGATATCTAATTAATACTTTACTTTTGTATCCTTCAAAGGAAAATGATCTTAGCAAAGTGTTCATTAATCAAAGCTGATCTAGGTAACTGATTTCTTTCTGAACTGGTTTCCTATTTTGGATCTGGATTTTTCCTGGAAACACTAGACTGTGGTTTTCTCTAATTACCTAAGTAATTAAAGAATTAAGTAATTAAGTCCTGGATGAAGTGATCTTCTTACAGACTGATAAAGCACTACCTTTAAAATTCAAGATATCATTCACAGATAAATGGTATGTTTGGAACAACAGTAACATCCAGTGGCCAGGTTGCTAACTGCATTGTTTGAGAACACTCTAAGGTTAGGCTGCAGGTTATAATTTTTGGTTGGTCCTTTTACTTGGTGGTTGATGGGGAAAGAATCCAATGATGTGGTCTTGGTCCTGAGAATGCTTAAATTTCAGAAAAAGAAACTTGACTTGCATGTTTGGGTCAATTGCATTTCAAGTTCTGGCATTATAAATGTGGATCTTTTCAGCCTTATCAATTATTGCTACTCTTCTTCCATTAATAGATCTTGGGATTTAGAACAGGAAGGGACCTTAGAGATCCTCTAGTCCAATCCCTTTTGTATTACATAAGAGGAAACCAAGACCCAGAAAACACACAGATAAAAAAATAGTTCAGCCAATTTAAATACAAGGTTCAGAAAGTCAAATTGCAGGCGCTCTGAGGCAGAGTGGTAGAGTGGAATAAAAATCCTGGTTCCTAAGTAGAGACTGGTGAGTTCAAATTCTGCCTCTGACATTCGCTACAGATGTAACTTTGGGCAAATCACTCAGCCTCCCTTGGGCCCCTGATTCATGCCCTGTAAAGAATGGACTGAACTAGATTACCTCTCAGTTCCCTTCTGGTTCTAGATTCATGGCTCCAGGTCAGTGCTCTTTTCACTATGTCAGCCGCCTTATAATAGTCAGTAGATTTATATGCCAGCATATTGGCTTCTTTTTTGTCCCCTCTTCTCCTTCCTTCTCAGTGCCTTCACTTATATGGTCCCTTTACATGGACTTCCCCCACTCCATCCTATCCCATCACTTATTTTCTTCTGTTGGAGCTCTTTCCTTCCTTCAAAAACTAATTCAGGTTCCACCTTCTCTAGGAATCTTTTCCTTTCTCTACCCCCCCCCCCTTTTTTTTTTACTTAACACAACTCTGAGGCTCAAAAATATTTTATTTTATTTTATTTTATTTTTAATTTTTTTTTCCATATGCTTTTGAGTTGAAAATTTTTTCTCCCTTTTTCTCCCCCCCCACCCTCCCCAAGATGGCGCACAATCTGACATAAGCTTTACATTTACATACCCATTAAACACATTTTCACATTAGTGAAGTTGTAAGTAAAAATTAAAACCAATAGGAGGAACCATCAGAAAGATGAAACAAAATTCAACTTAAGGTAAAAATAAGTGAGAGCGATTCGACTTCCATAGTTCTTTCTTTGGATGTGGACAGCATTTTCCATCCCAAGGCCTCTGGAGATGTCTTAGATCCTCGTAATGCTGAGAAGGGTTCAATTTAACATTCTTAGTCATTGCATAACGTGGCTGCTATTGTATACAAAGTCCTCTGGGTTCTGCTCACTTCACTCAGCATCAGACCATATAAGTCTTCCCAGGTTTTTCTGAAGTCAGCCTGTTCATGATTTCTTATAGCACAATAGTATTCCATTACATTCATATACCACAACTTGCTCAGCCATTCCCCAATTGATGGGCATCCTCTCAATTTCCAATTCTTTGCTACCACAAAAAGAGCTGCTATGAATATTTTTGTACATGTGGGTCCTTTTCCCATTTGTTTGATCTCTTTGGGATATAGCCCTAGAAGTGCTATTGCTAGATCAAAGGGTATGCACATTTTTGTAGCCCTTTGGGCATCGTTCCAAATTGTTCTCCAAAATGGTTGGATCATTTCACAACTCCACCAACAATGTATTAGTGTGTTCCAATTTTCCCACATCCTCTCCAACATTTATCATTTTCCTGTTTTGTCATGTTGAGGCTCAAAAAAATTAAGTGAACTTCCCAAGGTACCACGGTTAGTAGCAAAGAACTCAAAAGGAAAGTGAGTCTGTACAGATTAGGAAGTGGCTGAACAAAGTATGATATATGCATACAATGAAATATTATTGTGCTGCAAGAAACAAGGAATGTAAAGAATTCTTCTGAGAAACTTGGGAAGCTTCTTATGAATAGATACAGAGTGAAGTAAGTAAAATTAGGAAAATTTCTACAAAAACAACATCATTATAAATATAAAGAACTTTTAAAAAGTCTTAAGCACTCTGATAAATGAAATGACCAACCACGGTTCCAGAAGACTAGTGAAGAAGCATTTCTACCTCTTGGCAGAGGGATGATAGATTCAATATGTAGAATGAGATACATTTTTTGACATGGCCAATATGGAATATGTTTTGCTTGACCATGTGTATTTGTTGCAATGATTGTGTTTTTCTTTTTTTCCAATGGAGGAGGGAGGTAGGAGGGAGAAAAAATAATGCTTGTTTAAATTTTAAAAATAAAATGTAAAAGACAAAAAAAATTATTTAGGGAAACCTGGGAAGGCTTATATTAAACTCATACAGAGAAAAGCAAGCAGAATCAAGAGAACAATTTATACAAGAACTACAATAATATAAAGGGGGAAAAAAACCACTGAGAAATTCTAGTACTCTAATTAATGCCAATTTTGACTCCAGAGGACCTGCCTCTTAATTAAAAAGTGATGGCTTATAGATTTGCAATAAGGAATACATGGTCCAACATGGCCAATGTTTTTATTTGCTTTGCTTGACTGCCCTTATTTGTGTGTGTGTGAGCGTGTGTGTGTGTATGTGTATGAGAGAGAGAGAGAGAGAGAGAGAGAGAGAGAGATTGAGAAAGAGAGAGAAAGAGAGATACAGAGAGTTACAGAGAGAGAGTTCTATTAGTAGTGAGGGTAGGAATAGCAGACATTGGAAAGTGATAATATATTTTTAAAAGAGTATCAATAGTATGTTAAAAAACAAAGGGGGGGTGGAGGGGTAGGTAGGTGGCGCAGTGGATAGAGCACTAGCCCTGGATTCAGGAGGACCTGAGTTCAAATCCGATCTCAGACACATAACACTTACTAGCTGTGTGACCCTGGGCAAGTCACTTAACCCCATTGCCTAGCTAAATAAAATAGAATAAAAAGAATTAATAAAATAAAAAAAATTATAAAAATAGTCTAGATCTCCCTCTCTCACCCAGGCTGAAAGTAGAGTACTCACAGACCCAGTCCTTTGGCTCATAACTTTTACCTCATCAAAGCTCAGAGCTTTAACCCTCCTTATGCAACCAAGTGCCCTTCCCTCTTCCCTACCTCTCTGGGGTTCACCAAATTGATATCAGAATTAGTACAGACAGTTTTTTTAAAAAAATAAATGTATTTATTTATTTTTAGTTTTCAACATTTATTTCTATAAGATTTTGAGTTCCAAATTTTCTCCCCATCTCTCCCCTCTTCCACCCCAAGACAATGTGTAAATTGATATAGGTTCAACACATACTTCATGTTAAACCTATTTTCACATTAGTTGTGTTGTAAAAAGAATTAGAACCAATGGGAGAAACCACAGTTTAGTACAGATACCAGAATAGGCTTAGCCCACTGCAGCTTAGAATTTCTAGACTCAAGAAATCTGCTGATCTCATTATCCCCAGTAGGATGCACCATCATTCTTGGCCATTTAAAAAGTATCTATGATAGGTAGTCAGTAATCATTGAGCAAAAGAATTTCCAAGCAGCAGTGATTAGATTAAAAAACAAAACAAAACTTTATAGTGGCTCATGTCCCACCCCACAAAAAAGAGTAGACTCGGTAAAGGTAAGTGGGGTAGAGGTTGAGTTGATGGGGCCTCCCCGGCCCCTTTTTGCACTGTGTCAGTTCCCCACTGACAGTCCAGGGTGTCTTCATTTTCTGGAAAACTAACTCTAGCTCATGTACTCCCATACACCACCACCCCCATATTTTGCCTGCAGTTATAGCGAAAGACTATCTGTCCTTTCAATTGCATGGCTCTGGTGCTATTCTCAAAGGAGCCAGTCTTGACATCTTGTCCTGAATCACTTTGCTATCCCTCATATGTGAGGAGCTCTGCACACTAGGCCAGCTTTCAACAATCTCATTCACTGAAGTAATTGATCTGGACATTTGAATTCCCTGGAGGCCTTGTAATTCAGGTGTATTTTGCTCATGAGAAGAGCGAAAACTTGGCTACTGAAAAGTGATACACTGAGGTGGAGGTGTCAAACATGAAACTTGTGGCCTGAAGCAGATTAAATGTAGTTCCTATTTTATTTTAATGTGTTTATTATTAAAAAAGAAACCTATAAACATCCCAGTATCTCCCCCAAAAGTGGTTTTTCATTTTACTTTAATTATACATATTTTTTATTTTAAAGTATGGTGAAGTTTAGCTAAGTGTTAGTTTCTTTAGTTTGAGGGAAAAAATGTCTTTTATAACTAAGTACTTAATAAATATTTTCCTTTAAAACAATTTAGTTCCCTGGGTGCACATAAAAACAAAATGTATTTTCCACATCTATGAAGAATTCCAGAAATCTTATACTCTATACCAGCATGTTACATTGTTTACTGGCCTGTCTGGTAAAAGTTGAATTCATATCTATAATAATAAGTCTAAGATAGATATTTGGGGAGGGAAGGCAATACAGAAAATAAAAAGCAGCATATTCCGAAAGTGCAAGATTTTCTACAAATAAAAATCAACTTTTGTAGGTTTTAGATCATTCTCTAAAACCACAGGAAACTTTTCCTCCATTTTTATTCTTTTCCACAAACTTGATCTAGAAATTTAGTGTAGAACCCCGCTTCATTTTCTTTTGGACTTAACTTCTTTTTTCTTGAAGAAGACTTTGCTACTACATTCAAAACAATTGATTAGGGATATACAGATAAAGCTGATGGAAAGACAAAGTAATAAGAAACAACTAAAATTAGTTTTATGGGTAATTTCTGGTATGAGCCACCAAGAGCAAATGATTGAAACATTGGATGATCAAGTGCCATAATACTAGCTATTCATTACTAAGAAATGTTTGAGTTCTGTGCTCATGGGGGCCCTGAACCTATAGAAGGAGTATGAAGGCAACTCAAGGCAAATTTCCTTTGTTCACCAGACGTCTAGTCTGATCCATTCCCAAATATAGCTACTCCCTTGCCGTCTTTATGTACATGCACGCATTTCAATCCAGTGTGAACTAGAACTCAGGAAGGTCAGTTTGTTCCCTGGTCCTGATTGTCTGTTCCCTCGCAAGAGCCTCTGATTGTGACCAACCTTGGCAAGCCCATGGTAGAACAGAGCAAATTGGCTTGTCTATTGGCCTTGACAAAGAACTGTGCTTCGGCCATTAGTCCTAGTATCTCCAACCTTGAAGATAGCATTCCCTGCCATAGTTACATTTCTCCTTGTGTGCTGTAGACAATATCAGCGAAATCCCTGATGCTTTGAGTAGCAGTGTGGGAAAGGGGTGGAGAGAGCAAAAGGGATGATACATATGGATCACCATGGGGCAGGACTGAGCAAAAGGCCCCAGAAGTATTAAGTTCAATTTTAGAATTTCAGTATAGAAGGACATACATAAACTGGAGCACATCTATAGGAAGGCTATCATAGAGTGAGGAGGTTGGAGACAATGCCATAGGAGGACTAGTTAAGAAAGTAGGGGTTTTAACCTGCAAAAGACTTTAGTGGTGAGGCTGCTTTCCAGTATTTGAAAGGTTGTCATATGTGGCAAAAGGAGTAGACTCATGAGATAACTATGTATTTGTATAAGGTATGTCCACATGGGTTGTATAAATGTATATACGCAGTTTGTGGGTGGCATAGATATATGTCTGGATCCAACCCTCCCCTCTCTAAAGGAGACCAAAATTTCTGCCTTAAGGGAAGCAGGAGAAAGGACATGGGTAAGCACTTTTTCTTTTCCCCACCTATCTCCAAGAAAGGTATTGGGCTAGAATTACACTAGTTTGTCCTCTCAAATATCTTGGATCTAAGAATAAGATGTTTAGGGGTTTGGAAGTAAAGTCATTTTCTTGATTGTTCTTAAGGGAAAAGTAGCCTAAATTTAGCTTATTTAGATTAGCTCCTTCCTACCAAACACTAGTTACACAAAAGGCCATCAAAAATAATGTTTAGGGAGGCAGCTAGGTGATGCAGTGGATAGAGCACCAGTCCTGGATGCAGAAGGACCTGAATTCAAATCTGACCTCAGACACATAACACTTACTGGCTGTGTGACTCTGAGTAAGTCATTTAACCCCATTGCCTAGCACCCCCCCCAAAAAAAAATAACAATATGTAGGGAATAAACCTATTTACCAAACAACTGGCAAACAGAAATTGGAATTATGTAGATTAGGATATACAAGAAAATAACCAAGAGTGAATGAGCTCTTTTTTTGGGAACTAGATATCAGCTCAAAGAAAAGGAAAGCATCAGTCTCACCCAAGGGAAAATTGTCTCTCCAAAACCTCTAGAGAGGCAAGCTGGAAATCATGGGTGTGTTGAAGATACAGCTTTTCCTAAATGTCTGCAGCTTCCAAAGTTCCTTCTCTACCTCCTCCCTAAATCATCCTCTGCTCATCTATCTCTTCCTGAAGAAGTCCTGCTCCAACTCAGCAAATCCCTTACTTTGGTATACAGATGGCATCATTCTCACCCTTCTCTTTCTGCCATTCTGAAATTACATCTCCTTCCACATACCAGGAGCACACAAAACACCCCAGACTTGGATGGAAGTTCCATTACAAACATTTTCTGCTTGGTCCTAGAAAACAGAACTAGAAGAAGTTAGAAATGGCCATATTTCAGTTTAATGGGAGGAAATCTTCCTAACAATTAATGATTTCCAAAGTGGGTTGAACTGTCTCAATAGGTAATGAGTCTTCTGTAACTCTCCAGTGGATGCTGGATGATTGGTTGTTTAACATGTTTCAGAGGGAATTGGTATTCAGGTATGGGTTAGACCAAGTGTCCTCTCAGTTCCATTCCCAGATGAGATTAGTGACTTTAGTATTTTCAGGTCTTTAAAAAACCTACTAGTCACAGAAGGAGAGCAAGCAGTTAAATACATAGGTCATTACATTTCTTGAGGCATTATATGATTAAACAAATGTAACCAGTAGGTGGCACTGTGGGAGTATACAACAAGCTGCCTGGTCCTCTAAAGCTGTCAATAACTCCTAGGTGTATGCTGGCTGTCAACCACTGTTGAACTCTGCTCCCTCAGGTAACATCCACCAGGCTCTTATGTCATCTCTTTTACATCTACTCTACATCTGTATCTGTATCTACCTCTACTCCCACATCTACATCTACACTTATACTTACATTTATATCTACACCTACACCTAAATCATCATCTACACCTATACCTACATCACCTACATCTGTATCTACGTCATCTATATCCACATTGAACTTTAAACTCCTTGAGAAAAGGGACTTTTTTTTTGTATCCTCAGTGATTAGCACAATAGTATTTTGTGGGTACTTAATAAATGCTGGTTGACTGAATGACTGACTATGTCATCTGCACCTATATCTATGTCCATTTTTCAGGGAAGTAAGGTAAAGCATTCTAGGCATGGGATATAACCCATTGAAAGATGTTGAGGCAAGACAGGTATAGGGAACAGCAAGTAGATCAATTTGTCTGGAATAAACACTACACATCTTGGGAAGGAGGAGATTAGTATGAAATCAATCTAGAAAAATAGAATAGAGCTAGATTTTGAGAGGTTTTAAAAGCCAAATAAAGTTTTTATAGACACAGATATATTTTAAACAGAAGACAGTGTAATTGAAACTTCTTTAGAAGAGTGCCATCAGGCACAGGTTTTAGAAATATAAATTTGTCACTGGTGGAAGATAGATTCAATAGGAAAGTAATGAATAGAAATAGAAGAATGCTTCAACAGCCTGGAAACAGGGAGACCTATTAAGAGGCAGTTCCAGTATTTCAGATGACATGATAATGGTTTAAACTAAGATAGTGACTCTGTGAGTAGAAAGAAGGGGAGGGGTATGAGAAATGTTGTGGGTATGGGACTAGAAAGACTTGGCAACTTACTGAATATGTCAGGCAAGTGATAGTGAAGATGAGGTTGTGACTGAGTACCTGGAAAATGGTGGCATATTCAACAGAAATAAGGAAGTTAGGAAGAAGGGTAAATTCTGAGGAAAACATTATGGGTTTGAGAAGCCTAAGGAATACGTGGGTAAAAATATCCAGCAGGCAATTGGTGATGGAAGACTAGAACTCAGGAAAGGGATACGGAGCCTGGATTTGTATATTTGTGAGATATCTGTCAATTATACCCATTGGCTCACTCTTTCACTAGTTATATTCCAGAAGGGTGACTACTACTATGCCTAGAGTTCTAAGGGTAATCCCATGAGTAGCCCTATCCATCTAACCTCTGTCTCATGGGCCCCCACTGGTGTGCTTCCCTTTAACAAGCATGCAGTACACTCAGTTCTTTAGTATAGGCAATTATTCAAATGATATAACAAGAATTATAATTACAAGGCATCTCTGACTCAAACTCCCCCCACCCCCCAAAAAAATAATCTGTGGCACACTCATAAACACATAAAAGGACCTCATCATTTGAGGAAAGTGGATGTGTTCACAGCATAAGGATAGTGAGGCACAGATGTAGGAAATACATGTGGCCAAGGCAATTTACAACTCCAAAACTGTAGGGCTTTGATTTTCTTTCTTTCTTTGGAAGATCTTCATAAAGTTTGCTATGTCTGTGGTATCCATTATGGATGAGTCGTTTTGCTACTCATCTAAGTTTGCTCTTCCTTTTGGGGGTCCTGCCTTTACATAGGATAACTAGCTAAGTTATATTTCCAAGACTCTTTTCTAGGTCTTATTCAAATGTATAGCTGGGGGGAAATTTATTGAAATAGTCTGTGTTCCAGGTCAAGTTCATATACAATTGGGTTATTCAAACCTCAAATCCTTTCTCCCGTGTGTAATGTTTGTATCTAAGAAGACTTCACTTTTATATTTCAACATCCCTGTCTTTTGCACTTCCAATCTTCAACTTTGCTGAGGTATAAGTGGGGCAAGGTGCCCCCTTACATCTGCTAATTAAAATTAGCATTAATTTTGATTTACCTGTTCACATGACCAAAAGTTTTAAACTCTCCACCCAAACAACCTCATTCTCCTCCCCAAGGATTGGAAATGTGAATATAGCTAAAATATTGGAAGATTGGTTTGCTCATCATTGTGGGTACTACAACATATACATAGTTTTAGAGTTACCAGCTTTGTTTAGGCCCCTCTGCTTGCTGTGGTTTCTGAACCAGTTCAAGCACTGATATGGATTTTGCCATTATATTCACTGCCTCCTGAGTTGAAGAACTCCTTACCTCATCTCCCCACATTTTCTGCCCATATTGCATCTTGCTAAGGGTGCTACCTGGCTATAAAAGTTATATCACAGGTAAACAAATGGCTGAAGGGAACAGTAGGATCATTTCCATCCCAACTGCCATGCTCTCTTCTTTTCCTATCTACCTCCAATAGCCCCTGACCAACTGGATGGCTCATTTCATCTCTTTATCTAAATCTATCTCAAGATGCCAACAGGCAAGTGAAGTTGACTTAAACATATCAGGAGTGTTAGTAGGCCCATTGCCATATTCACTTTATTGTGGTGGTCTGACACTGAACTCACATCTCTGAGGTATGTGTGTGTGTGTGTGTGTGTGTATGTGTGTGTGTGTGCGCGCGCATATAAATATATACGTATATACACACACACACACAGACATATATGTGTGTGTATTTGTGTGTATAATATACATAATGCTTTGTAAAAATGCTAGTTGTTGTAATTGTTATTGTTGTTGTTATTATATAGTATGCTTTCTGTCTCTTACTGGTCCAGTCTTTAGGATGGTATGGTGAATAGGGGGAAGAGGAAAAGAGGAAATAAAAAATCCTTTGTGGCAGCTAGACGACCCAGTGGATTGAGCCCTGGGCCTCAGGAAGAATCACCTTCCTGAGTTCAAATCCAGCCTCAGACACTAGCAGCGTTGATCCTGGGCAAGTCACTTAACCTTGTTTGCCTCAGCCTCCTCATCTGTTAGTGAGCTGGAGAAGGAAATGGCAAACCACTCTAGTATCTTTGCCAAGAAAACCCCAAATAGAGTCAAGAAGAGTCAGACAGGACTGAAACAACTGAACAACAATAAGAACAGCAAAAATCCTTTCCCCCACCTTCCGCCCTTTGGTGTGGGAGCAAGGGTTTGCCTCTTCAACCCCCAAAATGGCCAAATCCTGATGAACTTGGTGTCCTTCACCACTGTATTGTAGAACTCTGGACCTGACTTACTATTTTTATACGAGGGATATGACTGATTATCCTAATCAATCAAAAGGTGGTTCTTATATCTTATATACATTTATCTTTATTCCATTAAAAAATCCCTATGATCTTCTGAATTTACTTAAGAAATTATTCACAAATTGTGGTCGGGTTATAGAAAAAATCCTTAATAGCTAGATAGCACTTAGTGACTATATTCTGGCCCCAATGACTCATTGATTGACTCTCACTCAAAGAGGCTTCAGCACCTGATGAAGGTATCGGGGTGGAGACACACACTAAAACTTCAACATTAACTTGTACTGATCAAATTACATTGATGTATGGAATGGGAACCCCCTCCCCAGCATTAATAAACACTTGTTGATCAGAACTGCAATGAAGCTATGTGGCTGATAATCTCAATATGTCGTGATTTCAGAAGAATCAAGATTACAGGGAACCCAAAGGGAAATGGAAAGCTATGTTGTGAGTCTACATAGCCCAGGGAACATTATCATCACTTGTGCACACAAGCTGTATAAAAGTTATCATCAGAAACAGGAATCAAGGTTAGAAAGGCTATTTGCCATAGTCAGTGGGATGCTGGTAAATTAAAAAACTGGCTTTGTGAAACAATGTTCAGGGCACACATCAAAGTTTCATCTCCACTGTATACAATGATCCAAGAGAATTCCAGAGAACTCAGGATGAAAAATGCTTTCCACCTCCAAAGAGGAAACTGATGAACTCTGAGTGCAGATTGAGCATTTTTTTTCACTTTCTTTATTTTTTTTGCCTTTTGGGGGGTAACATGGCTAATATGGAAATGTTTTGCATGACATCTATATATAATGGGTATCATATTGCTTGCCTTCTCAAGGAGTGCCAGAGGGGTAGGAGGAAGGGAAAGAATTTGAACTCAAATTTTAAAGAAATGTATTAAAAACAAATAAAATAAATTCTATATAAAAATATTTACAATTATTGTAAACATTTTCTCCATCACTTTTTCGGCGAGGCAATGGGGTTAAGTGACTTGCCCAGGGTCACACAGCTAGTAAGTGTTATGTGTCTGAGGACAGACTTGAACTCAGGTTCTCCTGACTCCAGGGCCAGTCCTCTATCCACTGCACCACCTAGCTGCCCCTCTCCATTACTTTCTAAAATGTATTAGACAATTAATAAAAAGATAAATCAAAACCTGATTTTTAGCATTTGCTGATTTCCAGAGTGTGAACGTTCATGCTAAAAATTTAACATTCATTTCTCCTAAAGCCAGTAGAATTGACTCTGGATAGTGGAATGAGTGCCTGAATTTGGAGTTAGGAAAAACATGGGTTTGAATCTTGCCTCTTATCTTTACTAGTTAATCATCATTGGCAAATCACAGGTCTAGTGCTATTTAAATACTAGCTAAATTACAGTCAAAATTACATACTTGCAATCTAGTATTCCTAGCATCTAACAGTGCCAGAGAAACAGAAGGCACTTAATAAAAATGCTCATTGAACTGAAGGACACAAATCCTAAACCATGAAGGAGCCATTGAGGGGTGGTGCCCATTTTCTAAGTAAAAAGAGCACCCACAGAATGAACTTTCCTTCAAGGTCAAATCTACATTTAATAAGACTTTGTTTTGCTTTGCTAATTTGTAAAAGGGTAGGGTTCAGCTGAGAAGTGTATAAAGGCCAGCACTTCTGAAGGAGAGGGAATAAAAATTTCAGGCCTGCCCTTCAGGATAAGAGGGGCAGAAGTGATAAGCTAATTCTGGACCTTAAATGTCTGTGACTCTGTTGGGAAGGAAGTAGAGAGCAAGAGACTTGCCAGGTGGGCTAAAGGTAGCCTGCAGCAACATGTGTTTTTTAAACAATTATTTTTACCAAAAAGGGTTGGATTTTGAGGTCAGTTAGCTTATCTCGGGGTGGGGATGCATTAAAAGCAGATACTTGGGACTCAGGAACTAGTAGAAGTAGTTTTCCATTACAAAGGGGGGGGGGTGATTAGAATCTCCCTCCACCCCTTTAACCCATACCCCCACCTCCATCCCTCAGGATCCCAATCTTGAAAATTCACTCAAGTCCTCTACTAAACTCCCCCTAAGCTCTGATTACTTCACCCAACAACAGCCAATTTGGTCTCTTAAACTCGTCTAAAGCTTGTGTGGTAGAATTTTGTTTTGTTTTGTTTTGTTTTTGGAGGGAGGCTCCTCCCTTCCCTTCAGTATTGGGACAAAAGCAGGGAGCAGGCCAAAGTAGATTTTACTGTCCTTGAAGTTTTATTCCTTAGAATGTTTCTGAAAGCAAAGCTATCTGAAAACCCCAGAGGCCTATGGTGCTGCTTTGAAAAGACAGCTCTCCTCCCCCACCTCCTCTGGAATCCTGTAGAGAATCCAGAGATTCCATCCCAACCCTTTTCAGGGCAGTGTAGGTCAAAGGGTTACTGCAACCAAACTTGTTTTCCCATACGACAAGCACAAAAAGTGCTAGAGGCCTATTAAAGCCTGAAATAATGGTCTTTAATTTAATGTGCCCACTGTAATAGCTAAATTTGAACCTGAAGGAGGAAAAGACTATGTAGGAACAGGTTTCCATCATTTCTCATGCTGCCGAAGCCCTGGAGCTCTGGGTTTCAGTATGATACAATTCCACGAGGTATTCTAATTGTGTGACTCTGGGCAAGTCACTTAACCTGTTTGCTCAGTTTCCTCATATGTAAAATTGTGATAAATAATAATAACCTACTTCCCAGGGTTGATATGAGGATCAACTGACATAAAAATTATAAAGCACTTAACACAGTGCCTGACACATAGGTACTATATAAATATTAGCTATTATTGCTATAATGTTATAATTATTATTTTAAGCCAAATAAAATAGCTGATGTTCATATAATAGCCTTTAAAGTATGTGAAGAGCTTTACTTAAATAATGTGTGTATATGCATACATACATTTATACATACAGATATACCTATATGTGTGTATATACATATTCTATATGTTATATATGTATTATATATTATATTTGCATATAAATATATTTATTTATATATTTATTTATATGATATATGATATATTACATATAATATATGTATGTATACATATTATATATATAGGGATGGTGTGACTACAAGATCAAAAGATCTTTGATTTAGAATTACAAGATCTCAAAGATTAAAGGATAACTAGTCTACCCCCCCTTTTTTTTAATAAATGAAGAAATTAAAGCCCAAAAAGAGATGACTTGTCCAAGGTCACAGGGATAGTAAGAGGTGGAGCCAGGATTTGAACCCAAGAAGAAAGGGAATATAAGAGAAAATGGAGAGGCAGCAAGAGCAGGCAACTATAAATGCATTCTCAGGTCCAAGTACGTAGTAGACCCTTAATAAATACATACTCAAAATATTTTTATTGATAGGGACTGGACCTGTGATTTCATCCCTATAGGGAACTCCCAGGTGAGGAAACTCTCTCTACCAATGCAGGTCAATATCTTTTCTGCAGCTTAGAGAGTTGGCTGAATCATTGAACAGTTAAGTGACTTGCCCCAGGTCACAAGGCTGGTCTTCAAGATTAGCTTTTTATGCACTACCCCCATAATCGTCTTCATTTCCAAATACCTACTAGGTACTAGGACCCCCCATCTCCACCCACTTCAGAGCCATCACCAACAAACCTTAGTCACTTAATGTTTGTTGAATTGAGTTGAATATTGCACTAACGTTTTATCTAATGCTCAGCCTTCCGGATAAAGTAAAACCCTCCCTCTTTCAAGTCTCCCAGGCTCCTCTACCCAACCCCCAGAATTGCCTCTGGGTTTGTTACTTTGGAATTCACCAGGAGAGGATCATATCTTGTTTTATCTCTTGGGGCCAAAAATTCTTTTGGGCTCTTGAAACCCTATTTGCTGTTCTGTTACTTAGTCAAATCTAGTTACACCCAAAATACCATAGTGGTCTATTAACCTTGCTTTGGGTGGGTAGGGGAATGGAGATGATTCGTGTCCAATTGACTTGAAGTATCGGTAGTGTGGCCTGAAATTAGAGCCAGCCTGTACTCCATTGAAGTGGATGTTCCTATCTTCTCCATAGCAAGTTCCATATTAGGAATATAAAGAAGTGTTCCTTCAGCAAGCCATTGCCAGGTCTTATAAAAAACGGTGCATTCCTAAAACTGATTTGTTGTTATGAATTCAAGTGCTGATGATTTATCAATGCGTGTGACAAAACTTTATTGACAACTCGCAATACAAAAATCAAACTCTCTAAGAACAAACCACCAACCTGATTCCTAAAGTCCCCATAAGCGTCTCTTGTAGTGGCCCTCATGACAAGGTTTCCTCTCTGTCCATTGGGAAGGCCATTTGTCTCCCTCCAAACTGTCATTCTGGCAAGTCCCCATAGATTAGCTCTGCTTTAGAGTAAACATGAAAGGCTCACATTTCCAAGTGTGGAGAGCTCTAGAGTCTGTCCTAGTGTAGATTCAGGAGGAGGCAGATGTCTGGGAACCCATGGAGGTTTTTATGGTTCTGGCTAATGGTATTTAAAAGTTACATCTAAGTTCTAACTGGTGATTCATTGCCAAAGTTTATTATGAAAGGAAACTAATTAGACATTAACAATGATGTTATTTACCAGATTTGGAATACACATGGCATCATAAATGAAGGAAACAAGCATTTATTAAGTTCCTACTATTTGCCTGGCTCTGTGCTAACCACATTACCAATACTATCTCACTTGATTCTCACAATTCTAGGAGGCTGTTGTTATTTTGCTGTTGTTATTGTTGAGTCGTTTCAGTCATGTCCAACCACAATTAGGGTTTGCTTGGCAAAGATAGTGGAGTGGTTTGCCTTTTCTTCTCCAGCTGATTTTACAAATGAGGAAATTGAGGCAAATAGGGTTAAGTGACTTGCCCAGTAAAGTGACTAGCAGGTCACCCTGCTGGTAAGTGTCTAAGGCAAGAGTTGAATTCAAATCTTCTTGACTCCTGGCCTGTTGTTTAACCACTGTGCCACCTAGCTGCCTTGTAAAGGGCTTTATAATTGTAAAGGATTATTAGCGCATGAGAGAATCAAGCTACCTTTAAATGAGCTATAACCAGAGGGAAGGAAGCTTCCCCTCATTCAGTAGAAATTATTCAACTTGGAAATTGCTAAAAATTATATATTTACATCTTTTTTCCTTCCTTCTTTTCTTCCTTTCTCCCTCCCTTCCTTCCTTTCTTTTTCTTTCTCCCTTCCTTTCATTCTTTCTTTCTCCCTTCCCTCTCTCCTCCCTCCCTCCCTTTCTTCCTCCCTCTCTTCTTTCCCTTCCTTCCTTCTTTCCTTCGTTCCTCTCACCCTTTCTTCCCCTTATTTCCCTCCCTCCCTCTCTTTCTCTTTTCCTTCCTTCCACTCCAACCCTAGAGTTTAAAAGAAGGAAACAGTATGGTGTTGTGTTATATTACAACCTCCTTTGTTACAGGAAACAAACAAAAAACAATTGTTCAACATTAAATCTCAGCACTTCCCTCCCACCCCTCTCACAACCCTTTTACATGATTGTTAGCCTGTTTTGACAGGCAGTGTGGCTCGGTGGTACATACTGAATCAGTGACCACTTAACCTTTCCATGCCCTGGGCAACATTCTAAGACTATAAATTACAAAACAGTTTGTACAGTTGTTTGTCTGCTTCTGTAGAGGGAAATTCCACACTCTAAGACCCCCCACCCCACCCCAAAGCTTCTATTCACTCAATACTCAAATAGATCTATCATGCTATCATTTTGAGTTTCTTGTTCCCAAACTATATCTCAATTTGAGCTTGTGTTAAAAATATGTGCATGGGGGGCAGAGTACATAAGATCCTACAAAAGATATTCCTTTTGGAAAGCCTCACTAAAAGTATGTTCTCTTTTCTTGAAAGTTGCAAAAAATCCAGGGTCTAAGATCACCAAAGTTGATCCTGATCCTCCAGACTCTCCTCTGCTTTTGCCCCATCAATAGTTCTGATCAGATTAGCCCAAGTTGACTGATTGTTAAGTGATTGCCAATCCAACCCAAATCAGCCATTAACATTTTCATGTCTCCTCCTGGAAGAGGTAATTATTTCTCTTTGTGACTAAGTCTGTAGCTCTAGAAGGGACCTTAGAGATGACATAGTTCACTCCTCTCCCCCTTTTAATTTCACTGAGGAAAAAACTGAGAGCCAGAGAGACAAAGTTACTTCCCCAAGGTCACACAACGGACCAAAGAGCAGGGCTGAGACTCACCACTACAGCACTGGTCACTCTGGTCTTCTCTTAGTATATGTAAATACGTAGGATTTTTGTAGTTGTCATTTGTTGGGTGGGTATTTATGTATTTCTGTTAACTTTTGTATGTCTTGATCCTTGTTTTCAAGGGTTGGTGGCACAGTGGGTAGAATGCTAGTCCTGGAGTCAGGAGGACTTGGGTTCAAATTTAGCACTTACTAGCTGTGTGACCCTATGCAAGTCACTTAACCCTGTTTCCTTCAGTTTCCTCACCTTGTTGGGATTTCACATCAATGGTAAGCAATGCTTTTGACTGGATGAAGATCCACAAGAAGGAAATGGCAAACCACCCTAATATCTTTGCCAAGAAAATCCCAAATGGGGTCACAAAGAATGGGTCGTGACCAATAAACAAACAAAAAAAATACTTCACGATGTCCTTTGTAATTTTTCCTTCCTTCAGACCATAGACATAAAGCTGGAAGGGACCTTAGAGGTCATCTAGTTAATCTATCATTTTCTTTAGTTTGCCACAAAACACAATTAGTTCAAGGCAAATGCATTTAGTAAAATAGCACAGTAAGAAAAGTTGAAATAGAACAAGTCCCTTTAGGGGCTATTGTAGACCTCCTTAGGGTCTATATATATTATCAGTGGGGAGAATAGGAATGCATAGGGATCACTAATAGTGAACACATACATGGGCAACAGACATGGCCTGTTTGGGGAGGTGCACTTCACTTTCTTCTTGGGGTTCAAGACTGTTTTTGGTGATATCATCATGCTGCTTTCAGACTTATGGGACCTATTGGTCAAGGTAGTCTCTGTCAGGTGTTGTGTGCCCTGCTACCAGCCACTAGCTACCAATTTGGGGGCATCATCTCTTCACCTTCTTCATCCCCAAGGGGCTAAGTTTTGTTCTGTTAAGGTGGGATATATGGGGTGTTCAGGGAGGTCTGGAGTGAGGGCCTGCTAAGCCCTTTTCAGGGCTGCTCATCCACCTTTGGTGTCCACCTTCACCCAACTGTCACCTGTGGCTCCAAGAAGCTGTAGCATGTACAATGGTTATACCCTGTAAAACTGTCTGGGCAGATGGGCTAAACCAGGTTGAGGACAACTGACAGGTCTCAGATCCATCAGTGAGTGAAGGGGATGTCTACTCCAAACATGTGAAGACTTCCCCCAGCCAAATGGGTAGATGAGAACAATTTGTTCCAATGGCCGTGAAAGTGGCTGAAGCAGGTGCTGTTTAGCACTTAGAGCTTGGTCATGCATTGAAGATGCCAAGGTCATTCATTACATTCCCCAGTCATAACTAGTCATCTGGACTTTTGTTTTGCATCTGGACTTGCATGACTCTGGAAGAGAGAGTAAGGCTGATGGCTTTGTATACTCTGCCTCACTTAAATCCTCTTGGTCCTCTTCAAAAAAGAAGGAAGAACAACAGTCTGCTAGGGTATGGTGACTAAAAATCTCCCACATAAGGGCAGACTGAAGATTTAAATTAGGGTCCACTAAGTGTAGCAAATACAAGGACTCCCTAGGCTTAAGGACTTTTTTTTTTAATGAGGAAGATAATTGATTATTTTCTCCAAACTATTTCCATTCCTTCAGCTGGCAGCAAATGCCTCTCCCAATGACTGGTTATATGGTAC
This sequence comes from Phascolarctos cinereus, assembly GCF_003287225.1. Lineage (NCBI taxonomy): Eukaryota > Metazoa > Chordata > Mammalia > Diprotodontia > Phascolarctidae > Phascolarctos > Phascolarctos cinereus. Next base: position 449,614,856 of record NW_027555847.1, on the reverse strand, counting down.
CTCAAATATCTGCATAAGAAATGGGAAAGGAAAAATCATAGATAAAACTTACATGCCAAAAAAAAAGGGTTTGTTTTTTTTAAGAAAAGGGCTTTTTGGTTTTTTGGTTTTTTTAAGATAGCCGGCTAGAGATGGGAATTTGGATACTTCTGTCCTCCAAATCTTCATCCAGATTGGGGATGACAGTAGGACTGTTCCCCAAACCAGGATGCCATTGTAGTTCCTGAGATGACTGTCTAGATTTCTCTTTTTGTATAGGAAAAGTCTCATCCCTGAGATCTATTTGAAATGTTCTGTCCTTTTCAGGAAATCCAGGATGGCAATTGGTGGGGAACAAGGTGTTATCTCCTACTACTGCTTCGAGATCTATGCTTCAGAGTGTTTGAATACAGTAATTGGCCAAGGGGGAGGGGCATCTGGGACTGGAATGTTCCCTGATTTACTAAAGGTTAGCTAACAAGATGAAGAAGAAAGTCTTATTTCTATGATGCCAGGTGTTCTGGGGTCATCTGGGATCAGATGCGCATTTTACCTTTTGAAAAAAGATGGGGAGACCTTAGTGTGTTTTGTGAATAAAAGCAAAAAGCAAGCAATGATTGTTCCTCCAAACCTTACAGGATACATGCCAATTATTCAGAAAGTGCCAGGAGAATAGCTTTGGGCTATTTTCTCATGAGGAAAAAAAGGGCCTATAGAGGTTCTTATGTTTTTTTTTTGCCTTTGGGATTCTACAAGTGAAATGCTAACTCAGATTCTGAAGGCAAAGTGGAATAAATTTCTAATACACAGATATCCTAACAAGGCCTTACTTAGCAATATACTTACATATAAATGTGCCTGCATGTGTATGTTCTGTAGAAAGCAATGCTAATTTCTTTTACATTCCTTAGAATAAAGAAGGATAACATTTTGAGGTACAGAATTCTAAGAAGCAAAGTCTTATTCCCAAATACATGATAAGAAAGGATAAAAAAGGTCAATGACAAAAAGAAAGGTCCCATATACACCAAAATATTTATAATAGCACTTTCAAAAATTATATGTATGTACAAATTTTCCCAATTACGTGTTAAAACAATTTTAACATTTTTTAAAAAGTTTTGAAGGCTATAAAACTGTGCATGCCCTTTGACCCAGCAATACTACTTCTAGGTCTGTATCCCAAAGAGATGATACAAATGGGAAAAAGGACCCATGTGTACAAAAATATTTATAGCAGCTCTTTTTGTGGTGGCAAAGAATAGGAAATTGAGGGATGGCCATCAATTGGGGAATGACTGAACAAATTGTGGTGTATGAATGTACACAGTAACAGCAACATTATATGATGACCAACTTTGATAGACTTAGCTCTTCTCAGCAATACAATGATCCAAGACAATTTCAAAAGAGTCGTGATGGAAAATGCTATCCACATCCAGAGAAAGAACTATGGAGTCTGAATGCAGATCAAAGCACACTATTTTCTTTCTCTCTCTCTTTTTTCTTTCCTTCTTGCAGTAATTCCCTTTGGTTCTGATTCTTCTTTACAACATGACTAATGTTGTATATATTTATATTTAATATGATTGTACTTGTATAGTCTATATCAGATTGCATGCTGTCTTGGGGAAGGGGAAAGAAAGGGAGGGGGAAAATTCAGAACTTAAACTCTTTTAAAATTGAATATTAAAAACTAAAAATAAATTTTTAACAAAAGTTTTGAGTTCCAAATTCTATCTCTTTCTCCTTCCCCTCAAGTAGCAAAAACTGCAGACAGAGTATATGTCCAGCAATTGGGAAATCGTTAAACAAATGTATGTAATGTCATATTACTCTGATGTAAGAAATTATGAACATGATGAATGTAGAGAAGCATGGGAAATCTTAAACAAACGAATGCAAAGTGAAGCATATAGAACCAGCAAAATAATATATACATAACTACAGCAGAAAACAGAGAAAACAAAACAAACAAAACTGAAAGCTGTGAAATTGTAATGACCAAGCTTATCCCCAAGGAAGAGATATAAAAAGGTGCCTCCTCCCACTTCTTGCAGGGGTGTGAAACCCCACATCAGACTTCTTTTTTCCATTTAAAAATTCTTCATGTTAAGCAATAGCTCGGTGGGAAGGAGAGGAGGAAGTTATACACTGAAAAATGAAGAGGATGTAAAAAAAGGGCAATAAAAATTTTATTTTTTGAAAGGGAGTGTATAACTACAGACATTAGACATTATGGAAAGCATTGCAGCAGTTAGAGTTTTGTTGGCCTTGACACTCTGCTCTTAGTCATATACCCAGCTAACAAAATCCAGGGAGAGTGCCCCACCAAACAAAAATTAGATTTTTTTTTAACCATGTGTCTAGGTAGGAGATCATAGCCTTCTGTTACAGATAAGCATTTAACTTAGGGTTAGATATTCACAAGAGTCTTTTTGCCATAACATGTGAATCAATTTGAGTCAGAATGAAAATTAAACTAAGTAGCCAACATCGTTTCTACCTGACTGCCTACGTTCCTATTCATGCTTCAGTACTATTTTCTAGCCAGTAGAAAAAGCTTACTTTACTCTTATAAGGTGCTTCACAGTTTGTCACCAATCTACCTTTTACAGCGCTGTTCCCCACATGTTCAATACTCTAGCCAAACTGATCTCCCAGATGTTTCCTGGTCTCATCCTGCCCTCTCCTACCTCCTTGCATTTGCACATATGCCACTATGCCTAAAACAAATTTCCCTCACATCTTTACCTATTGTAATACTGCTTTTCTTTCAAATCCAGCTCTGGTGCTACCTCTTCAATGAAACCTGTCCTCTCCCCAGCCAGAAGTGATCTTAATTTCCCTTAGTGGCTTCCACTGGCCCTTCTAGCTCTAAATGTGTTTCCCTACAATCCTTCTTAAATCACTCATGACACTCCATTTGATACCTGCTTAATCATCATCTAACACATTTTAATTATTTGTGCTTGCAGTCCTTATATAGGATCTGGGATCACTCTCCCAATCCAATCTCCTGAACCTTACTGCTCCCCTCCAGGGTCTAGGAGTATCCCTGAGAAGTCAGGGTGTCTCTATAATACTATTGTTCTTAAGCCCCCCCTTTCACTGTTTCCACCAAAATGATCAGCAGCCACCTATTAGTCAATCAATGAGCATTTATTAAATACTTGCTATATGCTAGGCTCCATCCTAAGTGCTGAGGATACAAAAGAAGGTAAAAATATGGCCCGACTTCTAGTAGTTCATATTTTAATGAGAGAAACAACATGCAAATAACTGTGAACATACAATGTAAATGGAGCATCTAGGTGGCTGCCTGAGCACCAGGCTTAAGTCAGGAAGACCCAAGTTCAAATCCAACCTCACTAGCTATGTGACCCTGAGCAAATCACTTAACCTTGTTTGCCTCAGTTTCCTCATCTGGAAAATCAGCTGGAAAAGGAAATGGCAAACCACTCCAGTGTTTTTGCCAGAAATCTCCAAATGGGGTCACAAAGAGTTGGACATGACTGAAACAACTGAACAATTCCCCACAGGAAAGACTCAAGCAATGGGTTAGGGGAGGAACTGGGAAAGGCTCTTGCAGAAGGTGAGATTTGAGCTGAGTTAGGATAATATCTGTAAAGTAATTTACAAACCTTAAATCACTACAAAAATGATGGCTACTACTATTGGTAGGTATGACCCAAAAGATGATCTCTCAAATGAGACAGAAGGAATGGTCAGATAGGTAGGAGGAGAATCATGAGGGAGCAATGTCCTGAAAACCTAGAGAGGAGACAGTACCCAGAAGAAGCTTAATAGTGTCAAAGGCCACAGAGAGGTCAAGGAGGATGAGAACTGAGAAAAGGCCCTTAGATTTGGCATTTAAGAAGAAATTAAGGGAACTCCAGAGAAAGTAGTTTCAATTGAATGATGAGGTCAGAAGCAAGAATCCTAAGGTTTTGGAATTGAATAAGAGGAGGGAAGGTGGAGGAACCATTGTGGGTGGCTTTCTCAAAGAGTTTAGGCACAAACGTAGAAGAGATATAGAACATTATCTTATTGGAATAGTAGGACAGAATGAAGAGTCATTCTTTAAGGAAGAGAAAAACAAGGACATGCTTGTAGGCAGCTGGAAAACTGACAGTTTATAGAGATTGAAGATTAGTGAAAAAGTGGGGATGATTTCATGGGGCAGGGTAATCTGCTATGGAATAGAATCAAAGATATATGTTGAAAGGTTTGCCTTAGCAAGACAAGGTCTACATCTTCATGTGAGATTAGTGAAAGAGGAGATAGTGGGGGGAGGCACCTAAGTGATATGAGTGAGGAGATCTCAGCAAATGACCTCAGATTTTTGTGTAATATGAATCAAGGCCCTCAACTAAGTAGTGGGGAGAGGGAGGGGAGGGGAGGGAAGGAGAGGGAAGGAAAGGGAAGAGGAGGGGAGGGGATAAAAATATTAAGGAACCAGATCTCTTAGCAACAAAAAATATAAGGTGCAGGAAAGGAAAAGTTTTAAGAAGAAAACACACTTGTTAACTCTGGAGCAGCTATTGCAGAGAGCACAGCAGAAGGGGCAAGGAGATCTGGAATGGGACATTTGTGGGGGTAGGGTTGAGGGAGATGGGAGCAAGCCAGTGGGCATTGTGGGATAGGGAATGGGGTTTCTACAATGACAGTGGGGAATTCAGCATCACTGGAATGGGGAGGGGGTATAATGGGGTGGGCAAATGCTACTCATTGAGAAATGAGTCTAAGCAGAGTATCAGTGAAGAAGCTGAGTCCTGCAAGATCTAGAGGAGCCACCTTACAACAGGAAGGAGCAGGCAAAGGTGAGACCTGGGGGCATTGGGACAGAAGGCAATTCAAGATAGGTCCAATCTGAGAAAGACCTCTAAAGAGCTAGAGAAGGACACAGACCAGCCTGGGAACCTGTATCCAGGCCTTTTGTAGGACTCCCTGAAAGGTCACAGTAGTCTGGGGACAACAGGTGAGCAGGCAACAGGGAGATGGGAGTTACCACTTCCCCATATCAATTTGGTATCTTTTCTCTTCAGTATCAGTAATAATCAACATCAATTAGCTTTTACAAAGTACTATTTACTGAGAAGATATAGTAAGAACTTTTGAAACCAAAATCAGGAGTCCATTTTCATCTGCCACCTTAGACTCTGGAAGGAATGTGCTTAAAATTAAAGTGATTGCTATAAAAATTTCTCCCACCAAGTTCTCTTCTGGTTGTAGTATAAGTTGATGGACAAATTGGCCCCTTTGTTTGTAGGACAGTGCCTCAGTTTCCAGGCTGATTTAGTGCTAAACTGGGTCCGGGAGGCTGTTCCTCAGTAGTGTGTCACTTTGCTTTGCTATTGGTAAATGATACTAGGGACTTCTAATAATTGTTGTATCCTTTTGATGTTCATAAGGTTGGACCTGATCTGTTCTGCTCCCAATACCCATTCCCCTAAGATCAGGAAAGAAACACAACAGAGACAGAAGAAGCAACATTTCCATGCATTCATAGCCGCATGGTGATGCCAAGTAGAAAAATAAGGCAGTGACACCGCTGTTTCTCTCCGAACCCAGAGGCTTATAGCAGTGCTTCCTTCTCTCCCAAAAGCTGCCAGGGAGACACATTTCATCTCTTCTTGCCTTCTGTAGTCACACTCAGTTACAGCTCAGCAGACCATTAAATAGAAAGCTAAAAGGAAAGTCTCAGAGAATACCTACTCTCAGTGCTCTAAAGGAGGGAATGAAGGGCTGTTCCTCCATCATACACTTCCTGGAGCAAGCTCACCAGTAGAGCACACTGCACTTGCTCCCAGCACTGGGCCCTTGTTGGCTAGACCCCCATTACATATATGCCTCTTTTGTTTATTCTGACTAAGTTACTTGAAAGCAGGAAATGTGTTTTGTTTTTTCATCTTTGAATTGCTAAGGCTAGTGAAGTACACTTAGTTTAAGCACCTAGTATATAGTAAATGCTAAATAGCTGCTGAATTTCTTAACATCTAGTAAGGGAGATGATGAGTATAGATAATTATAATATATAGCAAAGTGTGAGGAGTGTTTTAAGAAATGTATAAATTAAGTGCTGAGAGTTGTTCAAGGGAAAGAAAGGTCACTTCTGATTTGGTGATTCAGGGAAGTCATCATGGAAATAAGGGAAATACTGGGTTTGACCTAGGTCTTGATGATGATGATGATGATGATGATGATGATGATGATAATAATAATAATAATAATAATAATAAAAACATTTCTATGCACTTACTACTATGTACCAGGCACTGTGTTAAGTGCTTTACAATTGTTATTTCATTTGATCCTCACAACAACTCTGGGAGGTATATACCCCATTTTACAGATGAGGAAACTGAGGCAAACAAAGGTTAAGTGATTTATGCAGGGTCATATAGCTAGTAAGTGTCTGAGGTTGGATTTGAACTCAGTATTTCCCAACTCCAGGCCCTGCACTCTATCTACTGTGCCACCGCAGATGAAGATGAGAAAAGACAGAGGGATAGGGTGGGTAGAGTGTGGTACTCCAGGAAGAGAGAAATACTAGAGCAAAGACAAGGAGGTGGGAAAGCATGGGCAGTGTAGATTAGTCTAATTTGGCCATGGCACACGGATTAGTGAAGGGAAATATTCGAATAAACAGCCAGGAAAGCATCCTAGAACTATAAAATGTTAGAGGTGGAAAAGATCTTAGGGGTTAATCTGATTGGGCCAACCCAGGATGAAGTCAGATTGATGAAAATGTCGAATATCGTACTGAGAAATTGAATTTACTTCAGTAAGCAATGGGGTGCTCTTGAAAATTATTGGAACAGGGGAATGCTATATCAGAACTGTGATCTAGGAAGGTTAGTCTAGTAGCAGTAAACACAAGGATTGAAAATGGGAAAAGACTGGAATCAGCATGACCAGTTAAAAGGCTATTACAACCATCTATTGGCAAATAATGGGTACCTGAACCAGGGCAAAGGCTGTGGGAATGGAAAAGAGCTTAGGGTGTGGCACCATTGTGTAGTGAATAGTGGGGGCCTGGCTGCCTTGGGGTCAGGAGGACCTGGATTCAAGGTACCCCTCAGACTGTGTTACCCTAGACAAGTCATCTAACCTTCCAGAGCTCAAGGCAACTCTTTATTAGGCCTATAAATTGCAAAGAAGGTGCTGATCTTCTTTGGTAGAGGGGTTTCTTCTCTAAGATGAAATCATAGGTCCCCTTAAAAAGGAAGTGGAGGGAGGGAGAGGAAAGGAAAGAAGGTGATTTAACTTTGAGAGTTTACTTTGCATTTTCCATATCTGTAAACAGGCTTCCTTCTCCTAAAAGGATGAGAGACTTCAAGTTTATATCCCTGCCCGCTACACTGACCTCCCCCACCCCAAACTTTTCACTCTTTTGAGGAATGTTTGTTGAACTGAATGACTTGAAAGTTTTGAACTGGCCCAATTAACAAATGCGATTCAATTAGGAAGAGCAGACGTTTTGAGGGGAGGAGGGCAGATGATGATGAGCCCTTCTCTGGAAGTGGTGAGTTTCAAATGCTAGGAGAGGCACTGGGGGTGAGGCAAACACTTAGGAATTCAGGTTTTGAGGTTAGGAGGGAGGCGTGGCTGGAGGAGAGCAAGAGAGGTGGGGTAGTCATCAGCAAGGAGGTGGCAGTTGAAAGCTCAGGCTCCTGACACTGTGTTCTAGACACAGTCAGTCCTATTAAATGTTAACTGAATGACTGGCTCAGTGAATGAATCGGTAAATGAATGACTAAGTGGTGGAGAATCTGGGCACAGCTAATTCAGTTAAATTGAGAAAGAAAGAAAAAATACTGAGTGGTTTTAAAAAATGATTGATTTTGGAAACTAATTTCTAGATAATCTCATGGATTTAAATAATGGCAGTAGTAATCTTCTGCTATGCCGCTCATTTTCTGCCTGGTTCTTTAGTTTCCTGCCAGTAGTACACACTCAGTATTATCTAGTGCAGAGGTGAGGAACCTTCACATGTAGCCTCGAGGCTGAAGGTTCCCCACCCCTGATTAGTGCTTTAACCTTCTTTGTTGGCAGCTAGATGGCACAATAGATCCGCCAGGCCGGGAGTCTGGATGACCTGAGTTCAAATGCAGCCTCAGATACTTATTAGGTGTGTGACCCTGGGCAAATCACTTAATCCCGTTTGCCTCAGTCTCCTCCTTTGTAAATGAGCTATAGAAGGAAGTGGCAAACCACTCCAGTGTCTTTGCCAAGCAAATTCCAAATGGAGTCAAAAAGAATCAGACATGACTGAAACAACAGAACATTAGGTTTCCTTCAGATTATTTATAATCAGACTTCCTTTTGCAGGAACATAGATTCAGAACTGCATGAGCCCTTAGAGGTCATCTTTCCTAGCCCCCTAATTTTTCAGATGAGGAAATTTAGGCGGAAAGAGAGCTGAAGGGACTTTCTAAGGGTCCACAGGTAAGCAAGCAGAAGAACCAGGATCCCTGGCAAGTTTCTCTGACTCTTTTCATTACAGTGTAATCCTCCCTGCCTTTCACACTGAGGAGGACTGACGTGGCCCTGGAAGGACTGGAGGTATTTATGTCAAGTGCACAAGGAGAATATTTTGGAGGCTGAGAAAAAATTAGCTCCTGATTTTAAAAAAAAGAAAACAAAACATTTGTCAATCCATTATTTATATCCTTTCTTGCTAGAAGGATCAAAATAAATTAAAAGCTCTCTCTAAAGTTACACTAAACAAGTCTTCCAGGAGTTTAAAGAGAAAACAGAATTTAAATGGCCAAGGGAGTTCTATTTTTTTTTTAATTCCTGGAAATGCTTACTGAGGCCTCCCCCTTCTTTTCCACAATGAGTGAAACTATTTCAGTGAAAGTTTCAGCCCAGCTTTGTAAATAATTAATCTTTTGTTTCTGTGAAAATCTGAATGTGTAAGAGCAACAATAACATGCCATAAAACACTCCCCCCAATTGTGCAAGAGCTCATTCTTTGCTAACAGTATTTAAATGGAGCTGGAATGCGCTGGAGTCACATTCCTACTCCATTTGGTTAGTAAGCAAAGGCCCATGAAGGGAAATTTATTAGAATCTTTATCTCTGCTTATTGTTTCAGTTGGAGTGGAAGGGAGGGGAGGGGGCTTGGGAGGGTGGTGCTGCTAAGAACTGAAGCAGCAGCAAAAAAAGAGGTAAAAGTGGAGGTGGGAGACATAGGAAAGCAACTGTGGAGGAACACAAAAGAGGAAGGCCTGGAAAAGAAAGAAAAAAGGAAAGATAGAGAAGAGCGGGTGGGGTGTGTGTGTGTGTGTGTGTGTGTGGTGTGTGTGAGAGAGAGAGAGAGAGACAGAGACAGAGACAGAGAGAGACTGAGAGAGGAGGAGGAGAAAAAAAGAAGGGAGAAGGAGAAGATGAAGAAAAAAGGAGAAAAAAGAAGAAAGAAGAGAGACAGAAAAAAAGGGGAGAAAAAAGGAGAGGAGGGAGAGAGTAGAGCATAGAAGGGAAAGAGGAGAAGGGGGAACAGGACAGGGAGAGAGGGAGGGAGAAGACAGAGAAAGAGAGAGGTGAGGGGGGAGGGAGAGACAGGGAGAAGAGAGAGAAAAAGGAGGGAGAGAGAGAGGAGACAAAAAAAGAAAGGAAGAGGACAGAAGAGGTGAGGAGGGAGAGAGGGGAACAGACAAGAAGGGAGACAGACAGACAGACAAAAGCAAGGGAGAAGTAAAGTAGACCCCAATAAGCTAGTGATGATGAAATAAAAAGAGACCAAAGAATATAGTAGGGAAAGCAGAATGTCAGTTTGAGTTACAAAAGATCTTAGAGGGGCAGATAGGTGGTGTAGTGGATAGAGCACTGGCCCTGGAGTCCAGAAGGACGTTCAAATCCGGCCTCAGACACTTGACACTTACTAGCTGTGTGACCCTGGTCAAGTCACTTAACTCCATTGTCCAGCAAAACAACAAAAAAGAAGGGGGTCTTGATCTTTTAATCTCTCCTTTGAGGGAACTAAGCATCAGAGGTGTAGTCCCTCATTTAATAAGCATTTGCTCTCCTCTCTATGCCAGGAACCATGTCAGATGCTGGGGAACAGCCTCTGTACTGCAAGCTCTTGAGAATTGATCAGTGGAGGGCTGGATCTGTTGAACGAGTTCCCTAATAACCTTGATGAGGTTCTTCTGTCAGCCCTCCTTACTCCAGGCATTATGTGCCATATTAAGTGCCTGCTATGTTCACAGCATTGGGCTCTGACAAAGTGAAAAACCGTTCCTGCCTTCAAAGCATGACTGGAATTTTACTAGAATAATGTTGCATTTGGGGATCTCTAGAATTCTTTATTCAAGAAAATATGGTCCAAAATTAAAATGATGAATTGTGTTTGCTGTGTTTGCATAAAAGAGATAGCTCTGAAAAGGAAGGCTATGTACCCCATAGAATGTGCCCCTCTCCTCTGTCAGTATGTACTCTCACAAACAAGTGTGTCAATGTAAGGTTAGTTAAAAAGTTGTATTTATTATTATTTTTCTTCCTCTTCCCTTACTGACCTCCCCATTGTTTTTTCTGATATATTTGTGTAATGGGGGTTGAACTCCAAGAAGCCTGGACAAAGCTGCCCTATCTGCTTCAGCCACCGATAATCAGTGTCCCAAAGACAGTGCTTTGGAGTGATGAAGCAATCCTGCTATTGGTTTTTAGTCCTGTGAGATCAGTGAGGGAAGACCTGTATCAGCTTCAAAAGGACAATTCATACCATACCCTCTTCCTTTCTGTTGCTAGAAAATGTAGAACACTGTTTTTTCTTTTTTTTGGGGGGGGTTGGAGTTAAGTGACTCATCCAGGGTCACACAGCTAAGAAGTGTTATATGTCTGAGGCTGGAGTTGAACTTGGGTGCTCCTGAATCCAGGGCCAGTGCTCTATCCACTGCACCACCTAGCTGTGCCAAGAACATCAGTTTCTTTCACTAGTTTTCCAATGAGGGGTGGTGGGTTAGGGTCCAATTGCCTTTCTCCCTACCTCAAAAGGAATGTGAATTTTAAGCACATTCCATCTAAATCACATGAGTTGGTTTAGGCAAGCTTAAGATTGCATCTCAGAGGCCATGAGTCCTTTTTCACTTTTTCATCCTTGAGCATAGGGGACGTAGGTGATCCCAAGATGGATGCAGCCAAGCTTTGAGGCAACATTGCAAATGCCAGCGTTTGGAGAGTCTGGGTCCTATGGTTGGTACCAACCAGCAACAAAAGAGGTATCTGCATCAGAGAGGATGACCACAGACGGGGAGGAGCTCAAAAGCCTTGACCATGCTTGCTAGAAGACATGGGTACACCTGCAAGGAGTTGTTGGGATAGTACAGAGCCAAGAAGAAATGTGGAATGCCCGTTTAGCTGTCTGACAAACTGCTTTATGCCTTTATGTTTTCTTTTTTTTGCTTTGTTTTAGGCAATGGGGTTAAGTGACTTGCCCAGGGTCACACAGCTAGTAAGTATTATGTGTCTGAGGCTGGATTTGAACTCAGGTCCTCCTGAATCCGGGGCCAGTGCTCTATCCACTGTGCTACCTAGCTGCCCCTGCCTTTATGTATTCAATCTCAACTTCTGGCTGGCTTTTACAATCCTTCCCAATCTGGCTCCGGTCTATCTTTCCAGGCCGATTAAAGGTTACTCTCCTTCATGCCTGTAGCCTTCCAGCCAAACTGACCGACTCACTGTTCCCTACCCAGGATGTTCTACCTCCTGTTCCTATGTCTTAGCAGGGTTTTCTCTTGTGCCTGGAAGGCTCTCCCTCCTAATCTCTGCTTCCTGGAATACCTAGCCCTCTTCAAGGCTCATTTCATGTACTGCCTCCTCCTTAAAAAGGCTTCTTCTGACTCCCACAGTGGTTAGTGCCCTCTCCCCAAATCCCTCTGCATTTATTCTATTCCCTCTATTTACTTATCTGCTAGAATGTTTCATTCTCTACATAAAATGTAAATTCCTTAAAGGCAGGGATTGTCTCACTTTTGTATTTGTATACCTAGTGCAGGGGTAGGGAACCTGCAGCCCGTGGCCCTTTAGGTCTTCAAGTGTGGCCCTTTGACAGAATCCAAACTTCACAGAATAAATCCCCTTAATAAAAAGATTTGTTCTGTAAAACCTGGATTCAGTCAAAAGGTGGCATCCAAGGACCTAGAAGGCCACGTGTGGCCTCAAGGCTGCAGGTTCCCCACTCCTGACCTAGTGCCTGGCATAGTGCTTGGCATATAAACATTTAATAAATGCTTATTAACTGGTTGATAAATAAATATTGGTCGACAAATTCAATATAAACACAAACAGCATGTACCTATAAGCAAAAAGGACCAAAGCAAAGTCGGCCTATGGACAGTTGAATATGGCTAAGCAGAAATAGACACAAATACTAAGGTTGTGATGGTGATGGTGGTACTCTTTGTTGTTTCCCCACTAGATTGTGAGGTCCTTGAGGACAGGGGCTTTCTCTTGCCTTTTTTTTTTTTTGCATCCTCAATGCTTAGCACAGTGCTAGGCACATAGTAGGTACTTGATAAATGTTTATTGACTGACTGACCAACTTGTGGGGAGTGAAGCATTAAGGATAGTTAGTAAAAGTTGTTCATGTGACTGGGTCAGAGAAGATTATTCTAGAAAAGCACTGGGGAGAAGGTGACTTGAAGAGGAATGAATGGGAACTCCAGGAAGGGGGATAGTTTGTATTGGAGGTTCTCAATATGTGGACCCTTTTAGGGGGTCCTTGAGGTCAAAACTAGTTTTATAATACTATTAAGACACTTTCATTTCTATACATTCTAATATTGATAGAATACACATAAACAAAAGCCTTTTGAGGGTTGTTCAACAATTTCTAAGAGTATAAAGGGGTTTTGGGACAGAAAAGCTTGAGAACCACAAGTTTATATCACAAATGAGATGTAGGGGAAGGTGGAATGAGTGAAGGGGAAGGACAGATGAGGGAGAGAAAGAGAAATGAAGCTAGGATCAAGACCAGATTCAGGTGTTGCTGAACCTGTCTGGTAAGACTGGGTCCTTCTATATTGTAGTCTTAAATTCATTTTACCTGATATCTTGTGTTTAACCAGGCCTCCCAGGCTTTTTTTTTTAATGTTTTCAGTTCAACAAGTTGAATAACATAACATGGCACTTTAAGGTGTGCAAAATGCTTCCTCATAATCCTCCCTAAATTAGTAGGCGTAGTGCAAGTGAGGTTGGCCCCTGGGTGGTGTAATTGCTAGATTCAGATTTAGAAACACCCAAGATCAAATCCTGCTTCTGATATTTGTTAGCTGTGCGACCCTAGGCAAGTCAGTTAACTACTATCTGCCTCAGTTTCCTCCTTTGTAAAATGAGAATACTAGCACCCACTTCACAAGGTTGCTGTGGAGATCAAATGAGATAACCTTTATAAGTGCTTTGCAAACCTGAAGGTGCTTAGAACAATTCTAGCTATTATTATTGCAAGTATTTTATTTTAGAGAGCTTGCAGTTGCTCTTTATCACACCAAATATTAAAGATCATTGCCTCTATTATATTACTATTTTGTAAGCATAATTATATTTCTATATAATCCTATGTTTGTATTATTTATTGTGTATTTATATATCACATATAATTGTATTGATATAATTATATATTATGATTATTGTTGCTGCTGCTGCTGCTGCTGCTGCTGCTGCTAGAACAGAAAGAAGCCCCTTGTGCACAGGAAGGGATTTTCTTTTTTACTATTTTACCTCCAGTGCCTGGAAACAGAATTTGGACCCCAGGGCTCCTAACTCTAAGCTTCTTCCATTATACTAGTCCCAATTTCAAACCATTATACAAATTTGAAAAAATCCCTAGGCATTGCAGCTACAGTCCCCCGACCCCCACCATAACACCCACATAACGGGCTTTTTGCCCATGGCATAGGTCAACCTTTCCCATAAATCTTGGAGACAGAGCAGCAAACTTTGTGAAGGTGATTGGGAAATAGCAGGCAAATCAAACCAAAATCATGTGCTATAAACAAAAGCTTTTTGTTTGATTTTATTTTAAATAAATGGCACCAAGAAGAGAATGGGTCTGAGGGAATCTAAAAGCCAGAGAGGCAGACAGCACCAAATTTTACTATAAATGAAAATTCAAAAAGGATTTTTATGTATGGATGATCTATAAAAGGCCTTTGAGTTTTTGGTGCCCATGGGAAGACTCAAATATTAGAGTGGACAGAGCATTTAAAGTCATAGGATTTGGGTTCATACCCTGGATTTGCCACTTACTCACTATGTGGCCTTGACCAACTCTGTTCTGTTCTGTTCTTTTCAGTCATTTTTTAGCTGTGTCCAACTCTTCATGAACCCATTTGGAGTTTTCTTGACAAAGATACTGATGTAGTTTGCCATTTCCTTCTACAGCTTATTTTACAGATGAGGAAACTGAGGCAAACAGAGGTAAGTGATTTGCCCAGGGTCACACAGCTAGTAAGAGTCTGAGGCCACATTTGAACTTAGGTCTTCCTGACTCCAGGCCTGCACTCTATTCAACTGTGCCACCTAGCTGTCCTTGACCAAGTCACTTATGATCATTTGGTCTCAGTTTCCTCATCTGAAAAAATGAAGGAGTGATCTCTAAGGTCTCTTTTGGCTCTAAATTCTATATCCTACCTATCATTAGTATATACTATGAAATCCTTTGAATCTATAGGACAGCAAGGGAGGCAGTGTGGTGCAATGGATAGAGTGCTTGCTCTAGAATCAGCAGTCCTAGGTTTCACATCTCTTTTATGCCTGCGACCTTGGTCAAGTCTTTTAACATCTCTGGGCCTCAGTTTCCTCAAATGTAAAATTAAGATCATCTAAAAGGCTTAGATGATCACTAAGTTCTTTTCTAATATTAAAGCTTTGGTCTTATGATCCTAAAGATCCATGTGAGAGGAAATAGAGCAGCAGATATAGAAGGAGAGATATTCCTATACCCCCAAAGAGGAAAAAAAACCCACAAGCCAAGTAAGGGAAAGAAGGGTGGCCCCTCCCACCCCGTTTATTATTGCTACTTGGTTCACTTCCTGTCTTTTCACTTGCCATTTTCTTTTCACACTCTATTCCCTTTTGACAGAGTTCAGTGGATATTTGGCTGCTAGAGCTTTCTTCTCCCCAAAATAGGACAGCAGATTTGCCCCATCCCTATTTCCTCTTTTGCAGAGATGAAAACAGCAACTGAGCTCAATGAAGAGATTCCAGATATTTCAATATTTCATTGCCTTCCTCCCCTAGATTCTTTCCTCAGCCTCACGTAGGCTGGGATAGTAGACAGTGTGCCATAGTCTCAGCATGTGCCTCTCCCCATTAGCATGGCCAGCTGCCAGCACCATAGGGAGCTAACTCTCCTGGGTGGGGCTTTCTTAAACAGGATGCCTTTAGCCATGCCCCTGAGCAGAGGAAGTTCTAGACAAGATTATATAGGGGCACGCAGTAAAACAGTGCAATAAAACCAGATGAACTGGCCCATTGGCAGGAGCTGACAGGTTAAGCCATTTCATCGCCCATGGACAAGGTAAGATGAAGGACTGGAAGCTGCTGCTGTCTCGTCTTTTCAATATGTCACTTTGCAATAGAAACAGTTTTTAGAAGGCTTAAGGCAATGCAGGTTACGCTACAAAGAGTGAGTAACAGTTTAGGAGTATACACCTTCACTTGAACGGGGAAGTATCTTCCTAACCTTGGTAAAAACTGCGGTGGAACTGAAAGGATTCCATTCGATCCCATTCCATTGGACGAACAAACATTTAAGCTCTGTGTACTGAACACTGTGCTAACACCCCAGGGAGGTTACAAAATTCATATGATACATATTCCCTGCCCTATTAGAGCTTATAGTCCAGTAGGGCATTAGCCTCTAAAGAAGGGGCCGTGGTTTGACCCCAAAGGGTATGTGATAGATTGTATAGATATATAGATAGATTATATCTTATCCTCCCCAGATAGCCAGTCATAGGGTGTGTTACTAACACAGCCACACCCACATTTCACCCCATGACAGTCCAACAATCCCTCACTCTACCCAATATTGCTGGTTGTTCAAATTCGCAAACTCCCCCTTTCTGAGCCAGGAATCAGACTCTCAGAGCAGGTGTAATCTAACCCTCACCAGTTATAACCAGTGCTTATAACAGCAACTGCTGGGGTGCCATTGGGAAAATCCCATTCCCAGCATTTTTTACACTGGGGAAAAATTACTGATAAGATTCTGAAGTAGGAGGATATGATGTGTGTGTGTGTGTGTGTGTGTGTATGTGCATGTGTGTGCAATGCTACATGATAATTAATTAAAGAGGAACACACAACAAGCTAGTCAGTTTTTTATGTGGCTTTTTCCTAACACTGATGCAGAACTGAGAAAGGACAGTAATAGTACCTCTAAATCCAACTATTCACTGGATACTAAACTTTCAAATTAAAAACAAACGTTAATACATAAAGATGCAATGATTTTCTTACCCATGAATAGAATCAATCAGACAAAAAGGATTTATTAAGCCCAAACTATGTTCTGGTCACTGTATTAAGTGCTTGGGATACAAAGAAAAGAAAAAACAGGGTCTCTGACCTCAAGGAGCTCATGTTCTAATGAGCTGGGGAAGACTTTAAAGATCGTGTAATCTAGTTTTCTCATTTAATAGATTAAACTGTAAGGTTGAGCAGCTAGCAAGTAGGAGAGAAAGGATTCAAACCCAGATCTTCTGACCTCAAGCCTTGAACTTTTTCTACTATCATATTTAACTAACTGTAAGAACTATAAGGATTCCGCTGCTAGGCATTTATCCCAAGAAGGTCAAAGACGGAAAGAAAGATCCTGTACATGCAAAAAATATTCATGGTGGCACTTTTTTTGTGGTAGCCAAAGACTTATAAACCAAGTAAAAGCCCATCAGTTGGGCAATGGCTGCCCAAATTTTAGGAAATGGATGTGAATGAATATCACTCTACCATAAGACATGATGAATATAAAAAATACAGAGGAACATGAAGAGATTTATGTGAACTATGGTGGAATGAAGCAGGCAGAACCAGGAAAGCAATATCCACAGTGATTGTAGCAAGGTAAATGGAAATAACAACAACTACAAAAAATTAGGAAACTGAATGCCTTGTAATTACAATGATCAAGCTTGATCCTACAGAAAGGATGAGAAAATGCACCTGGGGCATTTTGTAGTAGGGATTCCTTTCATGTATGGGTTGGATAAGATAGTTTCTGAGATCTCTTCAAACTCTCAGGTTCTGTGATTCTTTATGGAGAAAACAGAATATGTTAAATGTAAAAAAAAGAGTTTGTATTTTATACTATATATGAATAAAAGCAGGAGAAGGAAGTAGGCTAATGATTGCCTTAGAGAATCCTGAGCTGAAACTTTGTGAGGGAGAAACGATTTCTTCTTTGGAGATGGTTGGTAAACTTCAAGTGAGTCAGTCATGAGAGATAAGTAACTTCTGAATGGCTGCTGGGAGCTATCAATGCTGCAGATATATGGGGAGGCAGCCATAGCCCCTCTCCTGCTTCATCCCAAAATGTAGAAATTGTATTTTCCTTTGGAGTGAGAAAGATTAGCTCCTAGATCTTGCCACACAAGAGCTGAACCATTGTTATATTTGGAGAGCAACATATATATTTGACAACGAGTAACTGGGTACACTCTAAAAAAGGTGTTCAGTATCCCATATGGATTATCAGGCATTGACCAGCCTTTAAATTCACCCCACAAAATATGAGCAAAGTGCTAAGGATTTAAAAGTATGTATAATCAAATCCAGGAAATATAAACAAATATAGCCCATTGCACTCATTATACTTTCTCTGGAGTATAATGGAACTGCTGAGCAGATATTTCACCTTCACCTTGGACTTGCACGATCTGAGCAATTCCAGATGAAGTGTCTTTTTAGAAGAACAGTAAGAAGGCCGGTGTCACTGGATTGCAGAGAACATGATGATGGAAGATGTGGGGAGAGTAAGAAGTAAGAAGACTGTAAAGACAGTTCAGCAAAATTAACCAAAGGATGAAATGAGTTTGACAGTATATATGGTACTCCAAACCCACTGTTCCCTACATTTGCAGAGAAGGGAGTGAAGTGTCTTTTCTTATCTCTTCTTCAGGTTATTATAATTAGAGTATTCAGTTTTTGTTGGAATACATGATGGCTTGAGTCACTCAGTTAGTATTTGGCAAAAAGCAAGTCCTTTTTCAGGGCTGCTCTTCCACCTTTGGTGTCCACCTTCACTCAATTTTCACCTGTGGCTCCAAGAAACTGTAGCATGCACAATGACCACATGCCAGTAAAACTGTCTCTACGGTCAGGCTAAACCAGGTTGAGGTAACTGACAGACCTCTCAAACCTGTCAGTGAGTTAGGGGGATGTCTACCCCAAGCATGTGAAGACTTTCCCCTGCAGAATGGGTGGAGGAGAACAATTTGTTCCAACAGCCATGAAGGCAGCTGAAGCAAGCACCATGGAGTGCTTAGAGCTTGGTCAGATATTGAAGAGGCCAATGTCATCCAGTGAATCCCAGGCCATCACCAGTCATCTTGACTTTTGTCTTGTCTCTGGACTTTGATGACTTAGGAAGAGAGAGAGAGGCTGATGACCGTGCAACTCTGTCTCATTTCGATCCATGTATAAGTGAAGATCACCCTGTGATGGCATTGGTCCTCTGAAAATGAAAGATGAACAACAATTTGGCAAAATATTGGAATTCCTGGATCATTTTGATGATTTGGGGGGAAAGAAGGACAAAATTCTTGAAATCCATACTGTCTCAGAAAGTTCCTGAAAGGAATACAGTAATAACCCTCTATTGTATTGTTTCTTTTCCTGCCTGCCCACACCTTGGTCATCTTCTTTGTTGGATAATCATCCATCTCCAGTACCCTAAGTTGGTTTTCCAGTAAGGTTCAGTCTTGGATTCTATTTTCCTCTCTCAGTGATCTCATCCACTCTAATGGTTTCAATTATTATCTCTACATAGATTTGTTTCAAATTTATGCTTGATTAAGTAGAAATAACACTAGATTTAGAGTTATAATAGCTGGAGTCTAATTCTGGTTCTGCTTTTTAGTATCCATACAACCTTAGGGGAGTCACTTTACCATCTCAGCCTCAGTTTCCTCATCAGAAATTGGATTATATCAACAGTTCTCCAACTATATGGCCTCATGACCCCTTTATGCTATTAAAAGTTATTGAAGACTCCAAAGAGCTTTGTTTATATGGGTGATATCTATCAATATTTACTCTATTAGAGATTAAATTATCTTACTATTGCTGTATTGTGAAAATTTTTGACCTTGTGGACCCTCATGAAAGGGTCTTGGGCACATACACACACACACACACACACACACACACACACACACACACACACACACACATCCCTGGATTATACTTAGAGAACCATTGTATTAGATGACCTCTGTATTGGCAATCAATCAGTCTATCTATTCCCTTCCAGCTTTAAGTAATGGTCCTATGTATCAATTCTATTTTATCCAATAGTCCTGCTTAAAGGTAGCTGAAAAACCCACCCTTTAATTGCCTTTAGCTGTTCTTGCCAACATCAACTTATCCTGAACTTTAGCACTCTGGGCACTGTTTTTATAGGAACATGTCATGCTTTTATATTCATCTTCTATTACCTGCCCTTAGCTACCTTTCATCTTCTTCATATAATCTTTTAAAAATCTAAGTTGGAGGCCTCAGACACTTGACACTAGCTGTGTGACCCTGGGTGAGTCACTTAACCCCAATTGCTCATCAAAAAAAGGCAAAAAAAAAAAATCTAAGTTGGCTGGTGAATTCCCTGGGCATCTACATTGGTCTGTTCAGGTAACTCCTGTTTTTCCTCTTCACTGGAATTATTTCCCTCAATGATTTCAAAAATTCAACTTTTGAGAGTTTCTCATCCACTTTGGGCTGACTTTCTAGAATTTCAGCCCATGGGATCTTATCTATCCTTCCTCTGAACTCAATGAAATCTGTTTCCCCAAAACCTAGGGTGCATATCTGACTATACCTGTTTTTCCTCACCTTTTCTATCACAAATTCTGAGAGGGGCTTCCCTGAACTCTTGTTGGGGTGGAAATGCTGGGAAACTTGGAGGGAGTTCAGGGATCTTAGAATCAATAGAGAGACATTGGAATTTGTTGAGTAGAAGAGGTCCATGGTCAGACCTATGCTTTAGGAATATCAATTTGGCAGCTGAGTGGGATAGATTGGAAAAGGGAAAGTATACCAAATAAGCGGCTGTTTCAGTAGTCCAAAAGGTAAATGATGAGGACCTGAACGAGGATGACAATGAGGTTTCAGACCTGAGTGACTAGAAGGATGGTAGTGCCCTCAACAGAAATAGGGACTTCTGGAGTGGGATAGGTTTGGGGCAAAAGGTAAGTTAGTCATTTGCAATACAGATTGCAACTCCTCCCCACTAACCCATCCATATGTGCTCATTCTGAGCCACTCACTCAGTCCTACTGAAAACAAAAAGAATGGGGTAGAATTCTTCCTTACCACTAACTATACAAGGGCACTAATTCCTGAGATGCCTGATGCAGCCAAAAGGTGAGAGGGGATTAGAAGAGGGTAGAGACGCACTACTGGGGAATGTCCGATTTTGCTTTTGAAGCTACTCATGTGGCAGCCCAAGTTAAGGTTAGTTTACAATGACTGAGAGATGATGCCACAGAGGGGTAAAAGTTAAGAGCCCTGATCAGTCTCTGAATGCTAGTAGAGGGTGTGGGACAGTATTTGGCAATAATGGGGGAAAGGGGCAATATGGAATTCTATTGGAAACAAGTTCTACAGTTAACTATCTGAAGGCAGGAAGTGACCCACCTTCTACCCTCTCATTTTTTTTAACCCCCTGGAGTCCATTGAAGTTGTGAGTAGAAGGCCTGTTTGGAGACCAGTCCAAAGGACTGGAAAGTCATGCTTAGAGGGGAAGGGAAAGTATGGGAAGGGAAGTGAAGGGAAGGGAAGGAAAGGGAAGGGAATAAACATATATATAGCACCCACTATATTCATAAGGCACTCGGCTAAACACTTTCACAAATGTATCTCATTTAATCCTCAAAACAATCCTGACAGGGAGGTGTTTTTTAATTCCCATTTTACAATCGAAGAAACTGAAGCAAAGAGCACACAGTTAGTGCCTGAAGCTAGTTTTGAACTCACATTTTCCTCATTCTAGGTCCAGCACCATCAGCTACTTAGAGATTGAGTATCCTCCTGTAACTATGATTTGTTTTGTCCAACAAATTCAGTAAATGTTTATAATGTCTCGTGTCTACCAGAAGCTTACAATCCAATAATGGAGGGAGAGCTAGCAATCTAGTATAACATTAGTCCATGTGAGTGTCCATGTGAAGGGTGAAAGATAATGAATTGCTCCTGTCCTTTCTTTCTTTCCCCTCTTGTCTCTGGAGACGTAATCAGCTATACTCTGTTATAATAATTAGCTCATTTTCAGCGTAGGGACAATATAATAGCTTCTCAGGTCCAAGTGGTTCTCTTTACTACTGATTTAGAGAGCTTATACACAAAGTTAGGAGTAAAAACCCAATTGTTCAGAACCCCCAGTTAGAAAAATTCCTAAATGTCACATTTAGAATATGGTTCTCTGCCTTACTTTAAATTTATTTGTTGTTATTGCTGTGCAGTCATTTCGGTCATAACCAATCCTTCATGACTCCATTTGGGGTTTTCTTGGCAAGGATACCAGAGTGTTTTGCCATTTCCTTCTCCAGCTCATTTTATAAATGAGGAAACTGAAGTAAACAGGGTTAAGTGACTTGCCCAGGGTCACACAGCTAATTAAATGTCTGAGGCCAGAGTTGAACTCAGGTCTTCCTAACTGAAGGCCACTATACCCCCTAGCTGCCCACTTTAACTTTGTATTTATCTCTAACTTCTGGTCTCTTCATGTTGAGGCAAAATTCAGGCTACCAGAAACATTTGGGTAAAGAAGTGGGCATATTACAGTGTCCAAGAGGAGGAGGTGGGGGGAAGAGTAGGCTTTTTCTTGGAACTTTCCCCAGTCTTTGAAGAAATAGGTCCCACTGGTGATTTGCCTCAGTCTTCTCCAAGATGCCTCTACGGATCAATGGTCCCCCTTAATCTCTCTCCTTTGATTAGCTGAATTCTGTTTTTTCTTTCTGCTTTTGCCCGTTGCCCCTATACCATTGATTTTTTTTTCCTAGCTCAATTTTTTTTAAGGCAATTGGGGTTAAGTGACTTGCCCAGGGTCACACAGCTAGTAAGTGTCAAGTGTTTGGTCTGAGGCCTGATTTGAACTCAGGTCCTCCTGACTTCAGGGCCGGTGCTCTATCCACTGTGCCACCCAGCTGCCCCTCCTAGCTCAATTTTTAAGGGGCCCACTCCTTCCTCTTGAATGCCAGATAGTGAAATCTCAAATTCCAAATTAGCTTGACGGTTTTATACAAGCCCGTGAAATGTGACCAAGTCCTTCAACCAATTCAAACTGACTTCTAGTTGAAATGCTTTTGACCGATTCAGATATCAAACATTGTTCACACCTAGTTTAAATCTCTAATTGATTGATTGATTGATTCAACCCAGACTGTTTTCTCACCTGAAAAAGGTATCAGTACTAAGCAAAGTGGGGTGATTAATTAACTGACTTAATAGATACCCAAACAACCCTTCCAATGGTAACACATATTTGGATAAGCTATGGATCAAAATATGTCCTAGAAACCAGAAAAGCAGATGTACTGAAAAATCTGATATAAGTAGATTATCCTATGTGGTGTTAATTCTATTTCCCAATCCAGTTATAAAGAAATTATATTATATTGTCAAGTTCACTTGGAACTTTGGGGTAAGAATTTCATAATTTGCATTTTAAAAGCAAGATTGTATTTTTCAGGGGTATTTATAGTACTCCCTGAGATCTCAACCAGCTGTGAAAAAATAAAGCCAAAGTTTATATTTCCGCCTGTGAGGTACGGGATGTGTGTGTGTGTGTGTGTGTGTGTGTGTGTGTGTGTGTGTGTGTGTGTATGTGTATGTATGTATGTATGTGTGTGTATGGATCTGGTATCCATCCAACAAGTGCAGTTAGAACTCTGAACATTGCATGGATAATAAAAAGCAATGGGAAATAAACCAATTTTATGTATAGTTCTCTGTTTTAAAAAAGTTTTGTTTTTTTAATGTTTGGGAATATAAGGAGACACTATCAACCTTGATTTCATTAATTTACAGTCACATCATTGTTTTGCCATTTTCCTTAGTTTAGGATCTACGTGTACCAGCAGCTACTTTCCCACAACCTGGAAATCCAAAACTATTCATAGGCTTGATCTAGTCATTTTTTGTAATTGTCCTGGAAAGACCCAAGTTACATAGAAATCCATCCTTACTCATATAGAAACCCCTCTCTGATAGGGGTCCTGAAGCTTACTTGTGGAAAACACCTTCACTTTACTTAACCTGAATTTTATTTTAAAAGTTTAATTGGCGCCTTTCCACACTAGTCCTTCCTGATATAACTACTCCCTCCCCAAGTCATCCATGATACCCTCCCTTGTACCAAAGCAAAACAGTTAAGCAAAGCCAACTAATGCAGTCTAGTAGAGAAGATTCCAGTTAGGGCCATCAGTGTTTATTGAATTGAACTGTATATTTGAAACATACCCAAATTACCATGAGACAAGACAGAACATGACATCAGAGTGTTCGACATTTCTGATCCCTAGCCCTTTCCACCCTGCTAGATCTGTCTCTGATTCTTTGTCTCTTTCTGTCTCTGTGTTTCTGTCCCTGTCTCTCTTTTTCCTTCCATTACTAAGTATGATCTCTGGGCCCTTCACTATCCTGGTTGGCCCTAGATGGCATAAACTGGGGGCTTTTTCACAATCATTCCTAGGACTCCCTGGCCTCTTTCCTTTAATCCTTCAACTTTTGTTTAATTTTCTTTGCACTTCTTTGTAAGGCTTTTCTAGCTCCTAGTTAGAGACAAAGGAATAAATCAGAATTCCAACACCTTCATTTTAGAGACGAGGAAACTGAGTTATGGGGAGATTATGCTAGCTGTTATTGTTCGGTCATTTTAGTCATGTCTGACTCTTGCTGTTGTTCAGCTTTTTCAATCATGTCTGACTTCATGACACATTTGGGATTTTCTTGGCAAATATACTGGAGTGGTTTCTCATTTCCTTCTCCATCGCCTTCTATAGATGAGGAAACTGAGGCAAACAGGGTTAGGTGATTTGCCCAAGGTCACACAGATAGTATGTGTCTGAGGCCAGTTCTTCCTGACTCCAGGCCTGACACTCTTTGCTGTGCCACCTAGCTGCCCCTGATTAAATGAGTTAGCTAGTGACAAAAATGGAACACGAGTACAAGAGAAGAGTCTCTCAAATGAGCTCCTTGGGGACAGGGACTGTTTTTGGTTTCTTTGTTTCCCCATAGCTTAGCACCTGTTTCTGGCACATAGTAAGACCTAATAATAAATGCTTGTTGTTTGATTTCTCCCCTCAAACTTTGAGCGTTATGAACCTAAATTCTTTTGCATTACTTTGTATTTTTTTTGTGTGTAATGAAAACACAATTTTAAGAAATCCTGCAGTAAATCCCTTTGCAAAATACAGAATCCTTTTGTAGTGCAACTAATTGCCCTCTTAATTAACTTTATTTTGCTATTTTTTTTAACATATCAAGTAAAAGAAGGTATATCTGTATATGAACCTGCTCATATCAGGGCCCCTCTTAGTGCCTGGTGCTCCATCTTACTGTAAGGACATTCCACTTCTTGAATACCTTGAATTACAATCATAGAATCTAGAAACTGGAACAGACCTCAGAGGTCTTCGACTTCAACCAACATGTGAGCCAAGAATTCCTTATACAACGTACCCGACGTGGTCATTCACCACTCCGCACCCCCCCTCCCACTTGAATGTCTCTAGTGCTGGAGAACCTCCTACTTCCTCCCTTTGTAGTCCCTTCCAATTTTGGACAACTGAGTATTAGAAGGTTGTTTGTTTTTTCCCTAGAACAAATCGAATGTGCTACCGAGCAACTTTCACCTAGTTTTACTAGACGTGTTTCGATTTGCCGGTACCCTGAAAAGAAATGGTGAGAACTGAAGGCTGGTAATCAAGAGATTGTTTGACATAGTTAAGGCATAGTTAAGGGCATAGTCAAGCATTACTAAAGCTGCTCTTTTTCTAGATATTATACTAAAAATGACATATAAGGCAGCTAGTGGCACAGGGGATAAAGCACCCAGACTGGAGTTAGGAAGACCTGAGTTCAAATCCAACCTCAGACACGTAACTAGCTGGGTAACCCTGGGCAAGTCACTTGACCTCTGTTTGCTTCTGTTTCCTCATCTGTAAAATGGGGATAATAACAGCCTCTACCTTCCAGGGTTGTTGTGAGGATCAAATGATATATAATTATAAAGTGCTTAGCACAGTTGCCTGACATATAGTAAGCACTATAAAAATTCATTCCTATTGATGTGAAAATAATAAAATTATCCTATATTTATATAGCACTCTATAGTTATGCAGTTTTTCATGTCTTATTTGATCCTAACAACCAGAGATGGGGCAGAACTAGTACTATTATTCCCATTTCATAGATGTGGAAATTGAAGCTGGGGGAGTGAAGTGCCTTGGTCAAGGGAGGGGTGGAGCTAAGACACTCACCTATATCTTCTGCTTCCAAGACCAGTTTTCTTTCTACCACACTACCCTCCTTTCTTCATTAATGAAATCATCATGGGTCTCATAATTCACATAAAATTCACATACCTGCACATTTCTCTCTGCATTATGAAATATCAGGCACAGTGTGTTGATTATGTGAAAATTTTCTCACGTTAAGACAGGGACAAGCTGGTATGGGCTATAAGTTTTTCCTTTTTTTCTGCAGGTTGACTCAGGTGTATCAGTATTGGTGGTTTGGAATGGGAAGTTTTTTGTTCTTTTTGAATACAATCCTTTACAAGATCTGTCTTACCTGATACTAACGATCTATCTCTCTGCCTGCTTTCCACCATCAAGCTTGTGAAAATATATCGGTCCAGTGAGTCAATAGTATTTTAATGACATTCTACCATTCGCCTCAGGGCTATATTTTAACTACTCTATTTCATTTGAACTGGCATAGAAAGATTCCACCATTTATTATACTGAAATAGTTTATGATTCTTAAGTCTTGCATTATGCTTTGCATTTCTGAATGGCATGTTCTTTTCTTTCTTTTAATTAGAGTTTAAGTCAACTCTCAGTCATCTGTATGTAACCCTTATGTCAGTGTCCCTCTTCATAAAATAAGTCCAGGTATACTTTGGTTGAGTTCTGACTTCTCTGGCCTGGTTTCCAAACCCAAATTATTATGGAACTTCCTATCTGATCTGTCCCTCCACCCCTAGCGCTGAAGTATGGCAAATATATTCCCTCACAAGCACATGGGTTCATTAGGCACAAAGCATGAGTATATGCATTTGGAAGCTGCAGGAAAAAAACTGGACTAATGTTAAAGCCCATGGCAAAGAAGCAGTATCTACCAGGGAGCAGTGTTCCCTAGAGTCCGATACTGCCTTGGGCTTGCCAAAGCAGACCTTAGACTTGTCCCAGATTTCTCCACGTCAGAGTTTCCTTCCAAGGCTCCTTGAGGCCTGGAGTCAGGTTCAAATCCAGCCCCAGACTCACTAGCTATGTGACCCTAGACAAGTCACTTAACCTCTATTTGCCTCAGTTTCCTCATCTGTAAAAATGGGGATAATAATAACATCTACTTTCCAGGGCTGTTGTGAGGATCAAATAAAATAATATTTGTAAAGTGCTTAGCACAGTGTCTGGCCCATAGTAAGCACTATATAAATATTAGATATTATTGTTACTATTATTTATCTATGGTTACTTCTCCTGCATCTCCCATGTCCTGCTGTTCTGGACCAGGCAGAGGCAATCCAAGTTCTCCTTACTTTTCAGCAAATAGCAGTCACTATTATTTCCAGGGGACCAGGTCCATCTCTAAACTGAGTCCATTTGTATCACATAGCTCAGAAGAATAATTTCAGACTTCTTTGTTTCTGGAGACTTCTCTTATACTGTGGATCTCATGGGTGTAAGCCTCACATCACGAAATCTCCTAGTGTTTAGAACAAATTCTGAACCTGGGGTTCAGAATTTGTTATGGTTGTTGTTAATGTTTTAACAGCTATTTCACTATAATTTTTTTCCTTTACAATCTTATGTATTTTATTTTATGCATTTAAAAAATTATTCTGAGAAAGGGTCCATAGGTTTCACCAGACAGTCAAAGGCCTCAATGACACAAAAAAGAGGAATTATCTCCCTGTACATTAGATTATGTCCTTTCTCACTTAGCTACCGGGGTCATTCATCTCACACTCACACACACACACATACACGCACATTAGTATTCCCTGGGGGCTTAGGAGTTTTGGGGAGAAACACTTTTCTCCCCAAATTGTTTTTTCCACTTTAATCCCCCCACGGAGTCTGGGTGGGGCTATTAAAATTGCTTGGGATTACTTCCCTAAACATCTAGAGAAAGGACTCCCTCCTTCACTTTTAGGAACTGAGGAAGGAAAGATTCGTAGTCCCAGTTATCTGGGTATCATTACAGGAATATCTCATCTTATTGTGCTTTGCACTTCACAGATATTGGAGTTGGGGGATTTGTTTTGTTTTGTTTTGCAAACTGAAGGTTTATGGCAACCCTGAACTGAGCAAGTCTATTGATGCTATTTTTCCAACAGCATGCGCTCATATCACGTCTCTGTGTCACACTTTGGTAATTCTCACAATATTTCAAACTTTTTCATTATTATTATATCTATTATGGTGATTTGTGATCAGTGATCTTTGACGTTACTATTGTAATTGTTCTGGGGCACCACGAACTATGCCTATATAAGACAGTGAACTTAATCGATAAACGTTGTGTGTGTTCCGACTGCTCCACCAACCAGTCATTCCCCTGTCTCTCTTCCTCTGCTCGGGACTCCCTGTATTCCCTTAGATACAACAGTATTGAAGAAAATTACATAAACTTAGTAGATAAAGCAGCAGCAGGGTTTGAGAGGATTGATTACAATGTTGAAAGAAGGTCTTCTGTGGATAAAATGCTATCAAATAGCATCGAATGTTACAGAGAAGTCTTTTGTAGAAGGAAGAGTCAATGGATGTGGCAAACTTCATTGTTGTCTTATTTTAAGGAATTACCACAGCCACCTTCACTTTCAGTAGCCACCACCCCGATCAGTCAAGAGTCATCAACATCAATGTAAAACCCTTCATCAGCAAAAAGATTATGACTCACTGAAAGCTCAGACGATGCTTAGCAATTTTTTAAAGCAATGAAGTATTTTTAATTAAGCTATGTACATTTGTTTGAACATAATACCATTGCACACTTAATAGACTACAGTACAAAGTAAACATAACTTTTGTATGCACTGGGAAACCAAAAAATTCATGTGACTCCTTTTATTGTGATATTTACTTTGTTTTGGTGGTCTGGAAGTCAACCCACAATATCTCTGTATATGTCAACCCACAATATGTCTGTATATACATTTGCATTTGCATTAAGTAAACAAAATTTCAATCCCACCATGGCCTTCTCCTTCTTCCTATTTGTCCGTATGGGCTCTGGGAATGTAAACTAAGATTAATATTAGTATAACCAGTTGTGCTGTCTAGCAGGGTTGGCTATATAAGGTGAAAAGAAAGGAAATCTTTCTAAATCCTCTTGGCTGGAGCCTATCCTTGGAATGTGGGCATAACCATCCTGACCCAGCCCCTCCCACTCTCCTCCTATCTGACCAGATTAGTTACCACGTTTATCCATCCCCTGAGGAGGGGTGTTTTCTGAACAAACTCAGGAGAGAAAAAAGTGAGAAGCCTGGGTGACTCAACAGTGCCTACCCTTTCTCAAAAGACAATGATAACAATTGGCTCCCCCCCCTTTTTTTTTTTGGCTAAGGCGGGGTTCTTAACCTTTTTTGTGTTGTGGAATAATAATAGCTAACATTTATATAGCTTTTCCTATGTGGCATGCACTGTGCTAAGAACTTTACAATTATGTCATTTAATCCTCGCAACAACCTTTGGAGGTAGGTGCTATTATTCTCATTTTATAAATGAGGAAACTGAGGCAAACAGAGGTTAAGTGATGTGCCAGGTCATACAGCTAGCAAGTGTCTGAGGTCACATTGGAACTCAGGTCTTCTAGACACCAGGCCCAGCATTGTATCCACTGTGTTACCTAGCTGTCCCGTAAAGCAGTTTTGACCAATAATAATTTTATATCTAAAGTAATTTTTTAAAGTACTAATTAAACCAAGAATCATAAACAAACTTAAAGAAAAGTTCTTTTTCTTCGTAAGCAGGAGAGAAAACGAGCAATGTACTTATGCCTCCCGGGGGTGTGGTCTGGAATGGCTACTCAGAATGCAATCCCAGCATTAGCCACTATGTGGTATTCTGAGTTCAACTATCAGCCCAAGCTCCTTTCACACATGCCCAGAAATGGGCTGCCTGCCTGGATGTTTGCCCATGCTCCAGGAAGCACTCCCAGCCTTCTAGTGCCTGCTACCAGCCAAGGTACCATTTGGCTCAGTTGAGGATTTGAAATGCCAAGATCATTATCAGACAATTATTTGATGACTTTATTAAAATGGCTCATGCCCCCGCTCCCCACTAATATTCTTTTGTCCTTCCCAACTTAACATGATCTAAGGGAATACATGCTCACAGTATAGATCAGAATGCATTTACTAAATGGAATTTAAAAGGTATGACATTAAAACTCTCAGCTGCACTATTGCCCTGGCAAAGTTGTGAAAACTACATTTACCCTGCTCTAGTCTTTGGCAGGGTATTGTCACCTAGTTACCCTTCAGCAAAGCCTATTCCTGTGTTCAAAGTCAATGAAGGAGATGGAAAAATCATCTCATTCTGGCTCTCAATGTCTTTATAGGCAGGCCATCAGATGATTCAAATTCATAAGCCATGTTGTTTCAGGAGGTCTCCCCTGAGTTTCTTTCATCTAGGCAGTCACTGCTGGCCCCTAGATGCTAAAGGGGTGGGAGGGGATGAGAAGGTATGGGGCAGGGGATGTCTCCCACCAAAAGCAGAATAATCCCCACAGTGCAGACTACAAACTTATTGATCTATGCTGATTTTTTCTCCAAGTCTCTTTGGAAGTAACTAGTTGCTTGCCTAAAGCAGTCTATTTACTCAGTTTTAAATGCTTCCAATCAGCTTAATAATTCACTACTTTTTGGGCAAATGTAGTCAGATTAATCCATTGAGGATTCATAACAGATATTCCACCCCACCCCTTCAGGGTGGGAAAATTCTCTGAGACTTGATGGGATAGGATCACTGTTTAGAATGTGGCTCTGGAGAGGCATGTCTTATTTAAAATATAAAGGAGGTATTACAAATTTTCTTATTTACTACAACCAGATGAGAAGTTCTTTGATCAACTTGAGAGAATTACAGGACTATGGCCATTGGATCAAGACAACTGGAAATGGTGTATATGTGTGTGTGGTGTGTGTGTGTGTGTGTATACACATGTATATATACATATATACATACACATAAATGTATATGTACACACATGCATATACACACATACTCACATATGTATATATACATATATATACATATAATATGTTTTGTTGTTCAGCTTTTTCAATCATGTCTGACTCTTCATGACCACATTTGGGATTTTCTTGGCAAAGATACTGCAATGGTTTGTCATTTCCTTTTCTAGTTCATTTTACAGATGAGGAAACTGAAGGAAACAGGGTTAAGTGACTTGCCCAGGGTCACACATCTAGTAAGCATCTGAAGCCAGATTTGAACTCAGGAAGATGTGTTCCTGACTCCAGGACTGGTGCTCTATCCCCTGTGCCACCTAGCTTCCCATATATAATATATACACATACATACATACATACATACACACATACATGCACAAATACACACACATACCCGCTTTATATCTAGAGGCATGGCACATATTTACATATATATATGTATGTATATATATTTACACTCACACACACATACATATGTATCTATATATATGAAAGAAATCCGATAGTTCAAGAAAGAAAGTCAATTAAGCTTTGGAGCAATTATGGAATGAAACCCTTGCAGTAGAGAAAGGGAATTTCCCTCTTCTTCCGTCTCATTAATCAACCATGTAATCTAGCATCACGGCTACTTAGCCAGAAAGAGAGATTCCATCCAACAGCTGGAAAATCAGTCTGAAAGAATCCAAGACCCAGTTTAAGGAACAGAGACACATACTTCACGAAGACTTTGATACAGAGAACCAATGATTTGAGGGAGGAGGCAGCTTCAAGGAGCATGAGAGCAAGCAACAAAGAAGGATGTAGATGGACTCAAGAGAGAATTAGTCTTGGCAATTAAGAATTGGGCTACTGAAAAGTCCCTTTAGTTATAGTGTTGTGAGTTACCTTGGCAGGTATGTTATTTATATCTGCACCTCAATGCCATTGTATCCTGTGTGTGCCCACTGTTCCCATGGACACAGTGTATATCTATGGGACAGCATGTCCCAATTTACTGGGTAGAGGGAATATTTGGAACTACTGTTTTTCATTCTACTATCTAAGTAAATGCTTTTGCTAAGAGTTAATTGAGTCTTCTGCTGTTAGTGGAAAGCATACTAGTGGGTGTTAATGAGCAGGACCCTGGGCCCGTAGAGTATTCTTAGAACCTGATAGTAACAGCTTCCTTTTGGAGACCCAACTAATGAAAATGCAAGGTGGGGCAAAAGTCCAGAGAGGAGAGTTACAAAAAACAAATAGGATAGATTAAAAAAGTAAAATGTGTGGAATAGTATTGTATTTAAGAAAATATACTCAGGTGAAGAAATATAGAAACTGGTGAGAGGAAGTAGTTGGGTAAAAATAAACAGAGAAAGAAGACAAAAGTGATTTACTCTAAACCACCTGCTTCCCAAACTCCATCATGCAGGCTTGATGTGGTTGTGACAGGGGACTTCAGTTATCTAGGCATGTTTCCTGCCCAAAGCAGAGCAACATATAATTTTCTGACTTATCTTAATGATCATTTTATCTATCAAAAAGCTGAAGAACTAAAGAGAGAAATTTCTTTTCTGACTCTGATTCTCACTAAGATGATTGCTTGGAGAATATATTGGGAACCAGAGAAACAACTCCATCTTAGAATTTGTGATCAAGTGTCAGGAATAGTTGACATGTACCCTAGATTTTGGAAGAGCAGGTCTCAAAGGCTTCTGAGAAGGAGTAGTAGGATGCCATTGCCTAAAACTCTATAATGGAAATCATCCCAGAAAGGTTGGGAAGTTGTCAAAAATGAAGTTCTGAGGCCACATAGACAGACAAATGGATACATACAAAACTCGAATGGCGAACTATTTATTATTATTAATTGATGATTATGATAATGATTAACTGATGTGGATATGTAGGTAAGTTTTCAATTGCTTAAAATTTTAAAATATTTGTGTATATAATATTGTATGTATAATAAGCATGTATAATAAAATTTGTATGTATAATAAAGACTGGCACTGTGCAGAGCACCTCTGACAGCAGTTCCCCATGTGGAAAGGCTGGAGAGTTGTGATAGAATATAATGGAAGTATAATAAAAAGACTTGGAAAGACTTTGGAGGATGTATAGACATTCTGTAACTGGTTCATTCCATTAGTCTGTGTGATCCATGGCAGCCATGCTGCCAATTGTGGCCATGGAATTTAGAGTGCTTTTAAAAAGTTTTAATCAACTTTGGCCACTCATTCTCTTCAGTTGCTCTTTTCAATGATGGCATACCTAGGGCCTCTTGCCTCTCTAAGGACAACATGTGACCCCATGAAATGGGCCTCTACTCTTTGGCTGAACATTTGCTTTGTTCTATTTGGGGTAAAGGAATTGGAGACTCCAACCTGATGAGTTTTTCTTCTTCTTTTTTTAAATTATATTTTATTTTATTCAATGAGCAAAAATCCACCTTTTTACTCTTCCCCCCTCTCCTCTCTCATCTCCTCTTCCTTACTGAGAACTAAGGAAAAACAAAGCATTTGTTACAAACCCATACAGAAAAACAAAGCAAATTTCTACATTGGCCGTGTCCAAAAAATATATGTCTCATTCTGTGCTCTGAGCACTTCACCTCTCTATCAAGAAGTGAGTGGCATGTTTCATCATTAGCCTTCAGGAATCATAGTTGATCATTACACTGATCAGAGCTCCTCATTCTTTCAAAGTAGTTTGTCTTTACCATATTGTTATCTTTGCATAAATTGATCTACTTCTGTTAACTTCAGGCTGCATCAGTTCATATGGCTACTCAGGTTTCTCTGAAACCATCCCCTTTATCATTTCTTGCAGCACACAATAGTATTCCATTACATTTAAATACTATAACTTGGTTAGCCATTCCCCAATTTATGGGTACCCCCCTCAGATTCTCATACGTGCTACCTCAAAAAGAGCTATAAATATTTTTGTACATCCTTAGAGTTTGTTTTGCTTAGGACTAATTCCTCCCAGAATCCACCTTCTCTCTAACTCTCCCTTCTCCCTTTTCATTCCTGTTTCCCTGTTCATTGAAATGTATTTCTGCATCCAACTCTATATGTGTATTCCTCCCTTCTTTGACCAGTTCAGATGAGAGTGAAGTTCAAGTGTCAGCCTCTCCCTACCCCCATTGCCTCCTTTTTTGTATAGATCTGCATTGGATTATGAGCTCCCTGAGGACAGGGCTAGAAAATTTACTCACTGTGACTTTTTCTTGTATTTCCTCATCAGAATTCAGTCTGGTATGTTTTCTATATCTTTTTGGAGACATTTGGGGGCAGGAAGGAGATCCTCTCTGTACTTCTTTCTGCTACTCTGCCATCTTGGCTCCCTATCAAACTTACAGGTTTGGAAAGGTCAGAAGAATGACCATCTGGGCCTCTGGACATCTCAGTGTCAAAGTTTTACAGCCAGCATGGTAGCATAGATACCTCAAGGAACAAGAGTGACCTTTGGTCAGCCCAGTGATAATTGAGATAAGGACTTAGCCAGGAGCCATTCTACACCTGGAAGTGAACTTGAGAGGAAGACTGTTGTATAGAAACTGAACTAAGAATGACCCCATTTTTCTCAGAAACCAAGGTGGGATAGGGAAGAGTGTAGCTCTCAAAGTATTATGAGGAAATATTTGTACTTTTGTTCCTGCTATATCTTTGAAGTAAATATCTCTTTGTAAAACCTCATTCATGCTAATGGTTAAATAGAACTGAGGTGCTACTCAGTGGCACCTAACAGCCATCTAATAGCCCATGAGAGTTTGAGCCAGAAACATTAGGTAAGAGACACCTTAAACTCCCGAGGTGCCCCTAGAACTCTAAAGGGGAGATGTATCTAGCCTCCCTTTTAGTGAGTGAGCTCAGAACATTATCCCTACATTTGGAAAAAGAGATACAGACTATTAATAATCATGTGAAAGATAATTCCAAATCATTAACAATAAAAGAATTATAAATTAAAACAACTCCAAGGTTTTACTCACAAAAGATGAGTATAATGTATGTTGGAGGGATTGTGGAAAGATGAAGACACTATGCATTCTTGGTAGAGCTAGTTAAGGTCCAGCCATTCTGAGAAGCAATTTGGAATTATGCTAAGATAGTGACTAACGTGTCCATACCTTTTGACCTAGAGATCCTATTGCTAAGAATGTGTGTTCCAAGAAGGTTAATGGTTTAAAAAAAAAAAAAGCTTGATACACACCAAAATACTTATAGTAGCACAAATTGCAGTAGTGAAGAACTAGAAACAAAGTAGATGCCCATTGACTGGGGAATGATGATGATACATGAATGTAATGGAACATTAATGTGCTGTAAGAAATAATGCAGGGTTAAGTTTATCAATATTAGTCATCGCACAATGTGGCTGTATTGTGTACAACATTCTCTTGGTTCTGCTCACTTCACTCAGCATCAGACCATACAAGTCTTTCCAGGTTTTTCTGAAGTCAACCTGTTCATCATTTCTTATATCACAATAGCATTCCATTACATTCATATACCACAACTTGCTCAGTCATTCTTCAATTGATGGGCATCCTCTCAATTTCCAATTCTTTGCCACCACAAAAAGAGCTGCTATGGATACCCTTCCCAGTAATACAAGGATCTAAGACATCTCCAAAAGCCTTGTGAAGGAAAATGCTATCCACATCCAAAGAAAGAACTATGGAATTTGAATGCATATCAAAGCATACTATTTGCTTTTTTTCTCTCTTCTATTAAGTTTTGTTTGCTCTTTCTGGTGGTTCCTCCTATTGGTTCTAATTCTTACTTATAACATCACTAATGTGAAAATGTGTTTAATATGAATAGCCTATATCAGATTGTGGGCTATCTTGGGGAGGGTGGTGGGGAGGAATGGGAGAAAATTTTTAAACTCAAGAGCATATGGAAGTGATTATTGGTAAATCAAAATAAATTAATAAAAAAAAGAAAGTTCTAATTAAGTTCTAATCTTAAAAAAAAAAGAAATAACGCGGGGTAGCTAGGTGGTGCAGTGGATAGAGGCCTAGAGTAAGGAAGACTCATCTTTGTGAGTTCAAATCTCACCTTAGATACTTACTAGCTGTGTGACCCTGAGAAAGTTACTGAATCTTGTTTACCTCAGTTTCTCATCTATAAAATGAGCTGGAGAAGGAGATGGCAAACTCTACTATCTCTGCCAAGAAAACCCCAAATGGGGTCACAAAGTTGGGACCACAACTGAACAACAACAACAACAAAATAATGCATACAATGACTACAAAGAAGCAGGGGAAAACTTATATGAACTGATTCTAAATGAACTAAGTAGAACCAGGAAAACAATCTATACAACGATTGCAACTTAATTAGAAAGAACAACAAAAGCAAAAATCGGTGCTGAATACTGTAAAATTATAAAAACAAAACTTAACCCAAGGAATGGATATGAAAGTATGTCTCCTTTCATATATGACAGGTCTGGGAGACTATGAGAGTAGTATACTACATATTGGACTTGATGATGTGTTGGTTAATTTTGCTGAACTATTTTTTTCTGTTGTTGTTTTGTTATAAGGGAAGGCTCAATAGAAAGGGGAGGGCAGAGGACTATGAAATATCCTCTGTGAGAAAGTGATGAGAAATTATTCCCAAATCCCAAATATGGGAAATGAAAGTTATGAAAACCCAAATAAATAAGCAATAAAAATATATAGCAATTTAAAATTTTTAAAGAATTTTTCAAATACATATATGGAAGATGGAAGCAGTCTAGAAACCATAGGCCATTAAGCTTGACTACAATTTCTGACAAATTCCAAAATGCTTAATAAAAGGAACGGTTAGTAAATAAATTGAAAAGAAGAAAGTGATCATCAACATGATTAGCATGACTGACTTCTTCAACACCTGCCAGACTTACCTCATTTCCTTTTGTGACAGTTATAAGGTGGAAATCAGGGGAAAATGCAAGAGATATAGGCTTAGCAAAGCTTTTGACAAAATATCTCATGCTATAGTATGGAAAGGATGGAGAGACAATAGCTAGTCTGCTACACAGTTAGCTGAATTTAAAACTGGTCAGATGCCTGGATGCCTGGACTAAAGAAAAGTCATTACTGGTTTAATGAAATTTGGAAGGAGTTAGTTTCTAGTACAATAGCCCAAGGATCTGTGACTGGTTCTATGCTATTTAACATTTTTATCAGTGACTTGAAAAGAGGCAATGATAATATGCTTATCAAACTGGTAGATGACAAGAAGCTGGAGAGCTGCCTAAAATGCTGAATCACAGGGTCAGGCTCTAAAAACATCTTGACAGGTTAGAATTCTGGTCTAACTGTAAAAAGATGGCATTTAATAGAAATAAATATAAAATTTTATATTTGGGTTCAAAATTCAACTTCACAGGGTAAGTGTGTTATGTAGAGCAGTGGATAGGGCACTAGGCCTGGAGTCGGAAAGACCTGAGTTCAAATCTGGTCTCAGGCACTTTTTAACTGTGTGATCCTGGGCAAGCCACTTAACCACTGCTTGCCTTAGTCTCCTCATCTGTAAAATGAGGATGATGATAATAATAGCACCTGTATCTCAGGGTTGTTGTGAAGATCAAACAAGATAATACTTGTGAAGTGTTAAGCATAGTGCCTGGCACATAGTACACTCTATATTTGTTGTTCAGTTGTTTTTTAGTCATGTGTGACTCATGACGACCCCATTTGGGGTTTTCCTGGCAAAGATACTAGAGTGGTTTACCATTTCCTTTTCTAGTTTATTTTATAGATGAGGAAACTGAGACAAACAGGGTTAAGTGACTTGCCCAGAATCACACAGCTAGTAAGTGTCTGAGGCTGGATTTGAATTCAGGTCTTCTTGACTCCAGGCCTGGCACTCCAGCCACCATGCCACCAAGCTGCCCCTAAGCCCTTTAGAAATGTTAGCTATCATCATCATCATCATCATCATCATCATCAACATCATTCATTTGAAAAATCTGGGTCTTTCAGGGGATTGAAAGCTCAATATAGGTCATTAGTATAATATGGCAGCCTAGAACCCCATGGAGCCTAGGCTATATTGGGAGGAATAATGTTAAGGATTTGAGAGGTGATAGCCCTGCTATAGTCTGCTTTGCTCATTACCACTTGTGGTGAATTGTGTTTATCTCTGGAAACCACACTTCAGGAAAATGGTGATAAGCAAGAGAACATTTGAGGGAGAATGGAGGGATGATGAGAACCTTGAGTCTACCTCATATGAAGATTAATTGAGGAAACTGGAATGTTCAGTTTGGAAAAGAGAAGCCTCAGGTAAGACACGGTAACTGTCTTCAAGTACTTGAAAGCATGCCACATGAAAGAGAGATGAGACTTGTTCTTGCCTTTGAGAGCAGAATTAAAGCAATGGATGGAAAATGCAAAGAGGCAAATCGAGTTTTAACTTAAGGATGATTTCCTCCAAAACAAGAGCTGTGCCAAAGTAGAATGAATATTCAGGAAGTAGTGGGCTTCCACTCACTGGAAGTCTTTAACCAAAGAGTGGATGAGGACCTGTTGGTTATGTTATAGAGAGAATCTTGTTCAAGACAGGCTAGACAAGATGGTCTCCAAGGCCCCCTTTCACCTCTGAAGTTCTCTCATTTTTATTTCTATCATCCAAAGAAAAGTTTCCCATATTGAATACCAGGATGTCTAAACACAAATGATAGTTACTAAATAAAAGGGAAAAGAGGCTTTGGAAGAACTCTCCATTTTTCATAAAGAAGTGTAGCAATGTCTTAGTGCTTTTGTCTCTCAAAGGGGAAGCAAAGGACTTGGAATGTCTTACAGGAAGATCATAATTAGGAGAGACTTTAGTCATTGTCTAGTTCAATGATCCTCAAAAACTTTTTGTTTTCATTTTTAAAATAATAATAACAGACCTATTACATGTTAATATAAATAACATATTTTATAGAATAGCTATGTTTTTAAAAAATGAGTGAGAAAGGTGGCATTGCTTTATGTTTTTGCAAGCGTAAATTGCGAATTGCTTTTAATGCAAATATTGACCCAGTTGTTCTAGGATAAATCATGAAATTCCAAAAAGTTATTCAACATTTGGAATATATCAGCACCACTTGCATGTTGCCAGGCATTCTTGTAGAAGATCTTCTGTGACTAGTTGGTGCTGATACTAGATGAATATAAGCAAATTCAAGCAAGTCCAGCCATGTCTGTAGATTAGGCCATTTGGTAAGGTAAGAGTATGATTCTGCAGATGAAATAGTAACTCAGTCTTCATATTTATAGTTAAATCTTTAATTCACAGGCCTGATAGCCTCTGTAAAACTCCAATGAGAGTGAAAAATTCAAACAATATCTTATTATTATGAAAATAGGTTTGACCTTGTACGTACCCTGAAAGGGTATTTTTTGGGGGGTTAGGCAATGGGGTTAAGGAAAGGGTATTGAGGATCCCCATGGATCTCTAGACCACAATTTGATAACCCTTGTTATAGTCTATCCTCCTCAGATGACAGTGTAGCACCTGTCTTTCTCATCTTCAAATAGTAGTGTGGCTCCCTGAGAAAAGGCTACCCCAGATTAATGGTATTCTGTGTGTCCATAGACACTTAAAAATGTAGCTCACAAGCCCTTACCAATGTGTTTACCTTTATTAATCAGAGAGAATAATTATTTCAAAGTGAAGGCATCTAATTAAATAGCATAGTAAGAAAAATAAAAATAAGATGTTATCTCCATAAACCTAGGTTGAACTCTCCCCAAAATATATACATTGTCAGTATAAGGACATTCTGAAGAGACCATGACACCAGGAAAGTGATGCTGTGAATCGGATTTAAGTGAGGGAGGGCTGTGCAAAGTCACCAGCCTCACTTTCACCTCTGGAGACATCTGGGTCCAGTGACCAGATATAGATCAGACAACTGGAGATGGGATTGGTCATGGTTACGGTCATGATCATCATGGTCATGGGCCTCTTCCAGAATGAAGGATGAACAGCAACCTCTGTGAATAGAAAAAGAACTGCCTACTGGGGACCAAACTGAAACTGGACAGTTGGGCAACACAGCTTTCTTTCTTTTCTTCCTTTCTTTTCTTTCTTCTCTCCTTCCTTCCTTTTTCTTTTTTTTTCCCAAAGGGAATATAAATTTTTGACCTCTGAAACTTTTTTTTCTCCTTTTCTCTTAAAGGCTACCCTTAACCCCAAATCACTCTGGTTTTCACTGATTGGCCAATAATAGGTCCAAGCCCTACTTGATTATTGTTTGGGCCCAGATTGGCTCAGAATGAATGTAGATAGCAATTGTTTCTGTTTTGGCCAGAAATCCTGAGGGTCGTCCCCTCTCAGATCTATTTTTTTTTTAAAGAGGCCATTCTTTGCTTCATTTCTTATTAAGCCTTAATCACTGCATAGGCTTTGCCTTAGTCAAACTGGGACCCATTGAGGACCCCAGCTTGAAAAGTCCAGAGATCCCCACTGCATCCTGGGCCATCTCCAGTTGTTCTGATCTATATCTCAGCACTGGATGCAGATGGCTCTGGAGGAGAAAGTGAGGCTGGTGACTTCCCACAGCCCTCCCTCACTTAAATCCAATTCACTTGTTGTCAGGGCATCACCTTCCTGATGTCATGGTCCTCTTCCAGAACGAAAGACAAACAGCAGCAGCAGCAGCAATAAGAACATATTTAGAGAACCCAAATAAAGTGACACATATGTAGAAAGTGTATGTGGCTAAGGTGTACATGTGGAAGGGCACATGTATATTAATCATCGAGTATTTATTAAGTGCCTATTCTGTGCCAGTTACTATGTAGGTCCTGGGGAATGCAAAGACAATGAACTAAACAATCCCTGCTCACATTTTAATAGTAGATATATCCAAAGAACATGTGGAAATGTGCAGTTCAACCCTGTAATACTGCTGGGATGGTGAAGACTTCTGGTGATATTCTTGTACATTTGCTGTTGGGCCTGATCTTATCTGGTCTACCCTGGGTGCATAGTCTGTGCCACTGAATGCAGATCCATTGTAGAAGAGTGCTTTCCGGGCTCCGCTGCCTGCCATCCAGCTAGGGTTCACTGGCCGCACGCTGGTGGATCTTCTCTGCGCGCCCAGTATCTGCCTTGGCTAAAGCGCTACACGTTCCTCGTGAGAAGAATGGGCCTTGCCATGCTCTTTTATTTCAAAGTCCCAAGGCTTTCTACAACTTTATTAGAAAGGCAATGCTCTTAACATACTCAGCTATGGGCCAACTAAAGTTCTTCTTGGAAAAAAACAAAACAAAAAAAACCCTTTCTAGCTATCTTCCTCAGGGAGTGGCCTTTCTCATTCTTTCAGAGTCTTGGCCAGATTGTTTGGTTTGGTTTTTTTGTTTGTTTGTTTGTTTGTTTTTTCATTTCCAGAAGGACAATTTAGGACCCAGGTGCCAAGTTCTTTAGAACTTAGGACAGGGTCACCCCTTGCCAACTATATTGTACTTTTTGTCTTAATTAAGTTTTTGCCCATTACTTCCTGGTCAATAGGGCTTAAGTCTCTCCCTCAAAAACCTCACTGGTGCTTAGAATGGGCATTCCTTAGGCCTTCAGGCTTTAATCCCCAACAGGTACACTATACCAAATCAGCCTCCATTCCATAGGCTGCTTTCCCAACAAACTTCCAGGGCTCAGGGATGTGAGGTGTTCCAGTTTCTCAATTCCAAACTCCCTTTCACTATCCCACGCAGATGAGTGAGAGAGAAAGGAAGAATGGAGACAAAGTTAAGCTCAGGAATCCAGTTCTTTATATTCTCTCTGCCTAGTCACATTTTTCTCTTTATTGTGCATGAGATGAGCAAAATTTAAAACCTTTTCAGACTTTAAGCTCCTTTACATACAGATGAGAAAACTGAATCCCAGAGAGAGAAAGAGACTAAGGTTACACAACCTGACAAGTAAGGAAGACAATAAAATCCTAACACTCCTTATACATATCTCATATAATTCCTCATACATGGGGCCTGAAGTTAGGAAGACCTGAGTTCAAATTCAGTCTTAGGCACTTGCTAGCTTTGTGATCCTGGGCAAGTCACTCAACCTCTGTCTGCCTCAGTTTCCTCAACTTTAAAGTAGGGATGATAATAATAACACCTCCTACTCCCAATGTTGTTGGGAGGATCAAATGAGATAATATCTGTAAAATGCTTAGCACAATACCTGGCACATACTAGGAGCTTAAAGAAGGCTCATTCCCTTCCTTTTTCCTTCATTCCATATTACATGGAAGGGTGGCCCTTCTCCTTACCTTGGCAAACCCCTCTATATGCACCCTTGATCCCATTCTGTCTTTTCCAGCCTTTCTAGATTATCCTTTCTATCTCAATTTCTCACAAATCTTTAATCTCCCCCAATCTATTAGCGGCTTCTCCGATACCTACAAATATGACTATGTCTCTGCCACCCTTAAAAGGGCCTCACTTAATGTTACCCTTCCTGCTACTTCTCATCCTGTATCTTTCCTTCTCTTTGCTAAACTCTCCTAGAAAGCCATTTATACTCTACTTCCTCCTCTGTTACTTGATTCTGAACCTTCTGCAATCTGGCTTCTCTCCTATTTAACTGAAATTATTCTCTTCAAAGTCCCCAGTGCCAAATCTCATGGGCTTTCACGATTCTCATCCTTCTTGACCTCTCTGCTGCATGTGATGCTGACAATCATCCTTTTCTAGAGACTCTGTCCTCCCTAGGTCCTTGTGACACTACTCTCTCCTGGCTCTCCACCTGACCCCTCCTCAGTCTCTTTTGCTGGATTATCATCTAGGTCACACCCACTAATTGTGGGGTGTCCCACAAGGCTTGGCCTTTGCCCTTTTCTCTTCTCCCTCTGAACTATCTCCCTTAGACATCTCCTCAGCTCCCATAAGTTCACTTATCATCTATGCAGGTGATTACCAGATCTTTATCCAGCCTTAGTCTCTTCTGACCTCCAACCCTCTCTCAACACATCTCAAGCTAGTCACAATGTAGGCATCTCAAATTCAATATGTCCAAAATAAACCTCATTATCTTTCCTCCAAATTCCTCCTCTCTTCCAAACTCCCCTCTTGCTAAAAAAGGGCATGACATCGTCCCAGATACCTAGACTTTCACCCTTAGTACCATTCTTAGCGTCTTAGTGAGTCTTCTCTTGCACTCACTCCACATAACCAATCTGCTACAAAGTCTTGAAATTTCACATCTCCCTGGAGATACCTCTACCTTTTTATTTTCCCATTTCTCCCTCTAATAGCTGCCACTCTGATTCTGGCCCTTATCACCCTGAGCCTGGGCTATTTCAGTAGTCTGCTGATTGTCCTCCCTGATTTAAATCTCTTCCCACTCCAATCCAACTTCTATTCAGCTGCCAAAGTGAATTTCCTAAGCCAAGTTCTGACCATGTTACCCCCCCTACTCAAACTCCAGGGGCTTTCTGTTAGCTCCAAGATTAAATATAAAATCCTCTGATGGCATTTAAAGCCCTTTATATCCTACCCCCTTCCTACCTTTCCATTCTTCTTACATCTTATGCCACCCTGCTCCCCACTCCCCGGAGTACTCTGTTATTTAGCTACACTGGCTTCTTGCTGTTCCTTGCACAAAATCCTTTATCTCTGGACTCTGCCTTTTCAGGGGCTGTCCCCCATTCTTATAGTGCCCTCTTTCCTCACCTCTGTCTTCTGGCTTTAAGACTCAGAATTTTTTTTTTTAAGACTTTAAGATTCAAAAAAAAATTTTTTTAAAAAAGACTTTAAGATTCTAAGGGCAGCTAGGTGACATAGTGGGTACAGTACCAGCCCTGGAGTGAGGAGGACCTTAGTTCAAATCTGGCCTCAGAACACATAACACTCACTAGCTGTGTGACTCTGGGTACATCATTTAACCCCAACTGCCTCACCAAAAAAAAAAAAAGACTTTAAGACTCTAATTTTACATATTTATACCTATTTATGTCTAATGGTAGCCATTTCTAGGGTGAGGCAGGGGGAGGGAAGGAAAAAAAGGAATTTACATGATAACTTTGTTGTATATTTAGAAGAAATAGCAAGTTGTACATGGTAGATTTGCAGTTGCATATGCAATCATCTATTTTTTATTGTACTCTGTTAGGAAATGCTTGTTTTATTCCATAAATTAAATATCAAAAGAACAAGAAAAAAGTTTTTCAAAAAAAGACTTTAAGACTCAGTTCAAATCTCACTTTCTGCAGGGGACCTTTTCCGTGGCTAGTGTCGTCCCCCCATTGACTTGTATATATATCTCGTATGTACAATTATTTGCATGTTGTCATCCTATTAGACTGTGAGTCCCTCGAGGGCAGAGACTTAGTTTTTTCATCTCAGTGCTTGGCACATAAACTGGTACATAGTAAGCACTTAATAAGTGCTTGTTGACTGACAATAAAGATAATGAGTAAAGTCCATCCAAAATAGTTTGAATTAGCGCATTATTTCCTCTAAACTTAGCAGACTTAACATTAAGCAATGGTAGCTTTATGAAATTTTGAGAATTTCCAAATGGTTACAACTTACTAATAACTGACATTTGTGTAGTGCTTTAAGGCTTGCCAAGCATTTTTCTCTCAACAAGCCCACAAGGTAGGTAGCAGATGCATTAATACCCACATTTTACAGGTTAGGAACCTCAGCCTTTGATAGTCTAAATGACAAGTCCAGAATCACACTACTACTCAGTGTTGGAAGTGAGATTTGAACCCAGATCTTTTTTAAAAAAAAATGATGTTTTATTTCCCCTCCAATTACATGTGAAAACAACTTTTTTAGCATTTTTAAAAAATTTTAAGTTCCAAATTCTATTAATCTCTTTCCCTCCACTTCCCTTTCCCTGAGATGATAAGCAATTTAATATAGGATATACATGTGCAATCACGTAAAACAATTCCATATTAGTCATTTTGTGCAAGAAAATTTGAATTAAAAAAAGAATGAGAAAAAGAAAGGAAGGAAGGAAGGAAGGAAGTGAAAAATAGCGTATTTCAGTCTGTATTGAGACTATCAATTTTTTCTCAGGAGGCAAATAGTATGCTTCATCATTAGTCCTTTGGG
The DNA here is from genome assembly GCF_003287225.1 of Phascolarctos cinereus. Taxonomy (NCBI): domain Eukaryota; kingdom Metazoa; phylum Chordata; class Mammalia; order Diprotodontia; family Phascolarctidae; genus Phascolarctos; species Phascolarctos cinereus. The sequence continues at coordinate 449,570,190 of NW_027555847.1, read as the reverse complement.
ATTGTCTTGGATCATTGTATTGCTGAGAAGAGCTAAGTCATTCACAATCCTTCATTGTACAATATTGCTGTTACTGCGTAGAACATTCTTTTGGTTCTACTCAGTTCACTTTGCATCAGTTCATTTCCAAGTTTTTCTGAAATCATCCTGCTGTCATTTCTTTCTTTTCTTTTTTGGCTAGGCAATGGGGTCAAGTGACTTGCCCCAGGTCACACAGCTAGTAAGTGTTATGTGTCTGAGGTCGGATTTGAACTCAGATCCTCCTGACTGCAGGGCCGGTGCTCTATCCACTGTGTCACCTAGCTGCCCCTGCTTGTCGTTTCTTAAAGCACAATAATGTCCCATAACAATCATAGACCACAGCTCATTCAACCATTCTCCAATGGATGGGCATCACCTTGATTTCCAATTCTTTGTCACCACAAAAAGAGCTGCTCTAAATACTTTTGTACAAATCAGTCCTTTTCCCTTAATTTTTTTAAAATCTCTTTGGGATTTAGACTTGGCAATGGTATTGGGATATAGACTTAGCAGCAGTATTAGATCAAAGGGTATACACAGTTTGATAGCCCTTTGGGCATAGTTCCAACTTGCTCTCTAGAATGGTTGGATCAGAACTCAAATCTTTTGATCCCAAGTCTAGTACACTGTTATGCCACATTGACTCATTACTTCAACAACTATCTCTAAGATATACTCTAACATTTATCAATGTTTTATATGTTTCATAATCACCATTAATTTTATTTAAGATATAGATGGTTGGTACTGGATATTAGTGTCAAGTAAATCCACCTCTTAGTGCAGTGGATAGAACACTGGGCCTGGAGTCAGGTAAACTTGAGTTTAAATCCAGTCTCCTACATTTACTAGTTGTACGACCTTGGGTAAGTCACTCAACCTCTGTTTGCCTCAATTTTCTCAACTGTAAAATGAGGATAATAAAAGTACTTACCTCCCAGGGTTGTGGTGAGGATCTGATGAGATAAAATTTGTAAAGCACTTAGTACAATGTCTGGCCCATCAGAGACACTTAATAAATACCAGCTATTATTATTATTGTTGCTAGCTGTGTGACTCTGGGCAAGTCCCTTAACCCTGTTTACTTCAGTTTCTCATCTGTAAAATGATCTAGAGAAGGGAATGGCAAAACCGCTCTAGTATCTTTGCCTAGAAAACCTCAACTGCAGTCATAAGGAGTCGGTCATGGTTGAACAACACATTTATTATTAAGGAAAAATTATACTGTAGCATCATAGCTCTAGAGCTAGAAGAGAAATCAGAAGTGATCTTATCCACCCCCTTCATTTTACAAAAGTAGAAAATGAGGTCCTCACAAGGTAAATGACTTGCCCAAGGTGACACAGACAGCAAGCTTCAGAGGGGACCTTTGTATCTAGGTTCTGTGTCTCCAGAGGAGGTGCTCTTTCCACTATTACAAATCAAATCTTTTTATTACCTATCACAAAGTACAGGAAGCATAAGGAGGTATTAGCTTCCTGGTCTCCAGACATCCATACACAAATAAAGAAGCTTATTTGCCCAAGTTCTTTGCACAGCCTATTGTTTTATCTGAGGGGTGAGGACAATCATTGATTTACATAAGTTCCTTTTCAGGTTCAGCTCTAATTGTTGGCCAGTTTGGTCAATGTTTTCCCTTTCTTGAAGAAATTAATGTCAACTTGCTGAAGAATGAAGACTAGTTTCATTTTTCCAAACCTTTTTACTTCTTTAAGGCTAAGTTTTCACAAAAGGATTTAGTAAGATTGTCTCACAATGAGAAAGTTCTCTAGGAAATCTCCCACTTGGGGGAATCATAAGCCAGTTAATAACTGAGGCTTGATCAGTCTAGCTGTAGTTTAAATTATATGCTATATGCCCAATACCATTCACGAAAAACTGTGGTTCTAGTGAGAGTACAGCCAGGAGTGTCTAAAGAGATCTCTCTGTACTAGGTGTGGACATCAACACTGAGATGCTTGATGAATCTTCCAGGTGCAGTACATAAGAGCAGCCTGGTCAGCTTGATGGAAGTTGGGGGACGGTGGAGGGCAGGATGTTTTGTCCTTTGTTCTACCTCTGAAGAGACCTCCCCAGGGAAGGTGTGGACAAGGTACTTGAAGATGATTGATTGAGTCAGGGCTGGCTATTGTAGATCTGAGCCTTGGACTTGGGCCTGTAACAGGGAGCAGACAGATCTGCCAGGGATGGGAAAGCCAGAGCTTAGCTAGAGAGAGTGAAATCTTGACTTTACAGTTAAGTCAATCAAGTATACATCGTCTTCTCATTGTTCATCCCTTCTCATACCCCAACCCTGAATTGCACTCCTACTTTTTTTTATTTGTATAATTTTGTTAGACAAAGATTCCCTCCAACTTTCACTCAGACATACTTTTTTTATTAATTTATTTTAATTTATCAACAATCACTTCCATAAGTTTTGGGGTTTTAAATTTTTCTCCCCCTCCTCCTCATCTTCCTCCCCAAGACGTCATGCAATCTGATATAGGCTATACATATACATTCCTATTTAACATATTTTCACATTAGTAATGTTGTAAGGAAGAATTAGAACCAATAGGAGGAAAGAGAAAACAAAACAAAACAGAAGAAAAAAACAGCAAATAGTATGCTTCGATCTATATTCAAACTCCATAGTTCTTTCTTTGGATGTGGACAGAATTTTCCATCAGGAGATCTTTGGAGATGTCTTAAATCCTTGCATTGCTGAGAAAGTCTAAGTCTATCAATATTAGTCATCGCACAATGTGGCTGTTACTGTGTACAATGTTCTCCTGGTTCTGCTCACTTCATCCCACGTCAGTCCATACAAGTCTTTCCAGGTTTTTCTGAAGTCTGCCTGCTCATCATTTCTTACAGCACAATTGCACTCCTACTTTTTAAAAAATTATTTTTTTTTTCAACAAACAAAACTCTCTCCCACATCCCTCTCCCACTGGAAAAAAAAAGACAAAGGGGGCAGTGAGGTGGTGCAGTGGGTAGAGCACGAGCCTGAGAGTCAGGAGATCCTGAGTTCAAATCCAGCCTCAGAAACTTACTAGCTGTGTGACCCTGGTCAAGTCACTTAACCTTGATTGCCTCACCAAAAGAGAAAAAGAAAAAATGGAAGAAAAAACAAAACCCTTGTATATGCATAGTCAGGCAAACCATGAGCTTAATAAATGTTTCAATCTGCCTTCTAAATTCCTACTTGCATGCTAATGGATATTGCTGGAGAGTCATACAACCATGTTGACTAAAAAACTTGAAGTCACCTGTCCTAAGCTTCCTCTTCTGCCCAGTTCTATGCCATAAGTTCCTTCATAATCTTCTCCCATTTTCTTTTCCTTTGCTGTCATATCAGAGGAAGAGGTGGTCTTCTTATTCAGGCTAGTAACTTTCCTTTTCCATCTCTAGGAACTTGTATCTTTGATCATCCCCCCTCTCTCTCTCTCTCTCTCTCTCTCTCTCTCTCTCTCTCTCTCTCATCATTGTCTTTCTTTATCAATTCCTTCTTTCCTTCCTTCCTATAAGCTCTCTAGGTTTCCTCTATCTTTAAAAACCTTTCACTTGACCTTGCCAAACCCTCAAGATATCATTTGAAGAATTTTTTCCATTTCATAACTAAAGTCCTAGGGAAAAAAGTCTTTCTACACTATATATTCTGGATATGTTTATGCAGAGGTACACTGGTAAATATTTAACTGACTCTCCTCTCCCCAACCCTGTAAATGTACATACAATGCATTTTTAAGTTTAATCTGCATTAACATTTTCTCCATATCTTTCTTGAGTCTAGACAATCAACAAAGCAATAAATCAAGCTCTCATTTGTAGGTAATTTCTGAGGTATAGATGGGGCAGCTAGGTGACATAGTGAATAAAGTGCTAGGCCTGAAGTCAGAAAAACTCTTCCTGAGTTCAAATCCAGCCACAGACACTTACTAGCTGTGTGACTCTGGGCAAGTCACTTAAACCTGTTTGACTCAGTTTCCTCATCTGTAAAATGAGCAGTAGAAGGAAATGACAAACCACTCCAGCATCTTTGCCAAGAATGGGGTCATGATGGGCAGCTAGGTGGCACAGTGGATACAGCACTGGCCCTGCAGTCAGGAGGACCTGAGTTCAAATGTGACCTCAGACCAAACACTTGACTACTAGCTGTGTGACCCTGGGCAAGTCACTTAACCCCAATTGCCTAAAAAAAAAATTTTAAAAAAGAATGGGGTCATGAAAAGTCAGACATGACTGAAACCAATTGAGTAACACTGAGGTGTAAATGCAAGCCAAAATAGGCTGATTCCAGCAGACCACTCTGTGTGTGTGTGTGTGTGTGGTGTGTGTGTGTGTGTGTGTGTATTTAGAATGCCTATAATTTCTTGTGTCCCTCATTTCTCTACAAGTGAGATACTTCTCTATTCTATTTCTCTCCATCTCTTGTAATATGACTTTTCACTCCACCACTCAAATTAAACTGTTCTTTCCAAGGTTGCCAGAGATATTTTGTATGTTGTTTCATTTTATATTTTTAAAATTCTGAACCTAACAAACACAGACAACCCACCCCAACACATTTCCATATCCAAAATAGAACAAAAAAAAGGATTGTATATGAAACCATGAATCTCTATTCTATACCAGTTATAGATAATATATGTAGATATATGTTGTTAATATGTTGTTGATGTTCAACTTAACTTTCAAAACTGTTCTGCTTGTTTGTGCTTCCTTCTGAACTTTCTTTTGTACTCCTCTGAAAAGTTTTTTTAGAAATTTCAATGGACTTCCTATTTTTTGTTTTCTTTGTGTTTTAGCAACTGCACAACCATAACTCCCACTCTCTCAATCTGCCTTGTCATGTCCCCCTAGTTAAATATAGAAAAAAAAAGCCTCAAAACTATATGTAACAAATAAGTATGATCATGAAAAACAAATCAATACAGTGGCCATGTTGAAAAATTTATGTGGCCTTCTATACCTTGAGTGTATCAGCACTCTCTCAGGAGGTGGGTAACGTTTCATAATACCTGATTGGTCATAATTCATACATGGTTGCTCATTGTTTCGATTAGAGTTCTTAAGTCTTTCAAAATTTTGTTTGTTGTTTTTCCTTACGACGTTGTTGTCCCTCTATAAACTGTTCAGGTTCTGCTCACTTTGTTCTAAATCAGCTCATATTTTCTAAAATCATCTGAAATCATCACTTGCATCATTTTTTTGCAATAATATTCGATTATGCTCATCACAATTTGTTCAGCTACTCCCCGATTGACAGGCACTCTCTTAATTTCCAATTCTTTTTTTAAAGTTTTTTTTTTTAATGCTCACTTCAGGATCAGGAAGTTTGTTTTGCTTGTAAGTATTCCTTCGCCAGGATTATCTTCTCTCTTGATCATCCTTCTCCTCTATGTACTCATCTATTTCTGCAGAGTTTGATCTATTGCTACACCAAACTGATTGTATGAGTGTGTGTATGTGTGTGTGTCCAACCCTCCTTTGTCCCAGTTCAGATAAGGGTGAGATTCATCTGATGCCCATTCCTGCTACCTCTCCCTTCGTATATTCATACTGTTCTCATGCACCTCAATTATGAGGAATAAGTGCTACCTTCTTTTTCCTTTTTCATATTTGCATGTTCCTTTTATCCTCCCATTTTCCCCTTCTCTTGAAACCCTTAGAACAGAACCCTACTTACCTCCATTTTTATTAATTAACTTCCTCAACACCCTTGGAAGACAAAGTTCTATAGGGAACTTCTTCCCATTATGATGTTTGCCTTTTAACAGCAACAAAGTGAGATGATCAACTATGAGCTCTTCTCAGCACTACAATTATCTCAGACAATTCCAAGACTTGTGATGGAAAATGCTGTCCACATCCAGAGAAAGAACTATGGAGTCTGAATGCAGATCAAAGCATACATACTATTTTCTCTCTCTTTTTCGTTTTTTTCTTCACAGTTTTTTCCTTTGTTCTGTTTCTTCTTTTACAACATGACTAATGTGGAAATGTTTCCATGATTGCACATGTGTAACCCATATCAGATTTCTTGACATCTTGGGGAGAGGGAGGAGAGGGAGAAAAATTTGGAATTCAAAAATCTTATAAAAATGAATGTCGAAAACTATCCTTACATGTAATTGGGAGAAAAAAAATCTATTAAGAAACAATGTTTGACTTTTCTCATCATCATCATCAACATCATCACTAGCATTTACATCACATTTCAAAGTTTGCAAAGCACTTTTCTACCTGTTATTTCATTCGATGCTTCCAGCAACCCTGTGAGGAAAGTGCTATTATTATCTCCATTTTCCAGTTGAGGAAACTGAGACTGAGAGAGGTTAAGTGCCTTGCCCAGGGGTCATACTGTTGAATAGTGTTTGAGGCAGGGTTTTGACTCAGGTCTTCTTGGCTCTAAGTCTAGCACTCTATGCATTGTGGGACCTAACTTCCCCCTTCAATTGCTTCAATAAAATGACCTCTGTAGGATTCTCTTAAGTCTTTTGTTTGCATTTCGAAGTTTTTATTCACCTCTTGTCTTTTCATCAGGAACACTAGAAAGTCCTCTATTCCACTAAAGATATGCTCATTTCCCCTACAGGATTATACTCAGCTTGGCAGTAAATTCTTCTTGGTTGTAAGCCTACATCTGTATTCCAAAATCTACTCTTGTTTGTAGAAGAAGCTGTTAAGTCAGTATGGTCCTGATCATGGTTCCTTGGTACTCAAATTCTGGCTGCTTCTGGTATTTTTTCTTTGATATGGAAGCTCTAGATTTTGGATGACATTCCTGGTACTTCTTTCAGGAGGTGATCATTGCATTCTTTCTATCTTAATTTTGCTCTCTAGTTCTAGTAGTTGTGGGCAATTTCCATTTATGATTTCTTGAAATACAACGTCCAGGTGTAGTGGGTAGAATGTTGGACTTTCAATTATGAAGAATTGAGTTCAAATGATTAGCTGCGTGACCCTGGTCAAGTCATCTCTCTGTGCCTTAAGTTCTTCCCTTGCAAAATGAAGATAATAATAGTATGTACTTCTTAGGGTTATCATGCAAATTAAATGAGATAACATATGTCAAGCCCTTTGTAAACCTTGAAACATTATACAAATGCTAGGTGTTATTACTATTATCCTAGTTTTTAAGAAGACATAATAATTCTGAAATTATCTTTCCTTGTCCTGATTTCCAAGTCAGTGGCTTTTTATTTTAAGTTATATTTTCCTCTACTTTTTGATTTTGTTCTCATATTTCTTGCTGTCTCCTGGAGTCATTGATTTCTGTTTGGTATGTTTTAGTTTTTAGGTAGTCCATTTGGGGGGCATCATTTGCCCCTTTCTTTTTCTTCTAAGCTATGTATTTTCCTTCCAAATAGTCCTTGCAATGCTTTTATTATTGTTGTTGTTATTATTATTATTATTATTTTGTCTCTTGCTTCATTTTTTCTAGGTATTCTCATAGTCCTTTGAGTATTTGCTTGCACTTGTTAAGGAGTTACTCTTTATGGACTGGATTTGGGGCACCGCTGGATCTACTAGAATTCTTTATAAGGTCTTTATCTTTATCAGTTCATTCCCAGCCTTAATTGCTGAATTAGGGCTTGTGCCAAAATCAGTCTCCATCTCCTTCTGAGTTTTTGAGTGGCTTGGTCTTACCCTGAATCGCCTGGACTCCTGCACTGACCACTAGATCCTGGAGGATCCTTCCCCCTCTTCTTAAGATCTCTGAGGGAAAGCGCACTGGATTTTTAGGGCCTTCTTTGCCATTTTAGGGCCTGGAGGTGTTCTGGTGTGAGTGTTTCTGTGCCCATACCAGTTGCTGCCTCTCCCAATGGCTTCTAAGGTTCATGATGTGGGTTTCTGACTTCTCAAGCTCTTTCTTATTTCTTAGGAAAGGGCTCTTGCCCTGCCCCACACCCATCCCCATCTCCCATCTTGTTGCCTCTGGTCACTCTCTGGTTATGCTAAGAAGCTTCTCACTGATTGGCCTGTTCTAGCACTGGATTTTCTGGTAAGTCTCTTTCCCTATTTCCTGGAGGCTTCTGGCTGATTTTCGTGTAGTTCTGGAATGGATGAAGTCACTTACTGTAGTTTCTCATTAGATTTCTTGATCATTATTTGGTTTGGTGCTATTTTGCAGTTTCTGCTGAAGTAGGTATGTGTTTCCTACCTCTTTTCTGGCATTTTTAACCTGTTCTACCTATCTGACTATTCCTTCTGTCTCCTTTGCTGTCCCCCTCACCCTGTTTGGGTATATCCCAGTACCCTCTTCAGCTCTGATGTATTCAATGATTATTTATATTCAGAGGACTCCTAAATCTACAAATCTAACCCTCATCTCTCCCCTGAGCTCCAGATCTACATCTACAACTACTAGATATCTGATTATCCCATAGGTATCTCAAACTCAGCATGTTCAAAATAGAGATAATTATCTTCTCCCCTAAAATTCACCCCCTTCCTAATTTCCATTTCTATTCTCCATTCTCTTCTCTACCTCTTTGAATCCTAAATTCCTTTCAAGATTTAGCTCAATTGCCACCTCCTATAGTTTTTAATAACCTCCTCCCACTGAAATTATATTACATTATAAATACATACTTATCCATATACATTTTAAAATTTCCTCCTAGAATGTAAGCCCCTTGAGGGCAGGAGTTATTTCACTTTGGTTTTTTAATCCTAAACACCTACCACAGTGCCCAGCTGGCAGGGGTGGGAAACCTGTGGCCTTGAGTCCATATGTGGCCCTCTAGGTCCTCAAGGGTGGCCCTTTGACTGAATCCAAATTTCACAGAACAAATCTCCTTAATAAAAGGATTTGTTCTGTAAAACTTGGACTCAGTAGAAAGGATGCACCCAAGGACCTAGAAGGCCACATGTGGCCTCAAGGCCACAGGTATCCCATCCCTGGCTCACTACATACTAGAAGTTTTGTAAATCTTTGAGGGACTATACATAGAAAGCTAATTTAGGAGATGGCAACCATGGAGAAGAACCAGTGACAGAGGCATAGGCCAAGGCATTCCTGGAGTGAATAACTAACTATATGGTCTTAGGAGAGGCAGGAGCTCCATAGCCTCAGATATGGCAGCAGCTGGTGGCAGTGGTAGAGCAATTAGGAGATCAGAATTTCAAACTTTGGGGTAATGCTTTATATCTGGAGGCCTGGAGAGGTCCTGGGATGGATGTGTCAGAGTTCACCTGAGGATGAAGGGTTGCCTCTACTGGCCTCAAATGCATTTCCTTTCCTGAGGAATATTCAACTGCAGAGTGGTTCTATGAGTCTGAAGGACTGTATTGGTCCCTGGGGAAGACATGGAATTTGCTGGACAGCAAAAGAGAGTTTTTGTGACTATTTATGGACTCTAGTGACTCTTTTTGTAGGTTGTTTTTTGCGCATTTGGTTTTTTTAGGAGTTGCATTCTTTCTGGGGAGCAAAAAAAAAGGACTTTCCTTTATCTGATATGTATGTTAGCTTGAAAAGCCTACATAGTAGCTGAGAACCCCCTTTTAACACATATCTGTAGAGATCTGGATATCAACCATTTTGTGAGGTTCCCAAAGGAAACTTGGAGGGGATGACATGAGCTGAAGAATGATTCATGAGACACTGCCCCCCTACATTCATTGAATCCAGTCTATATAAGCTTAGAAGTACGGTATTCTGAGCTATGATTGCTACTTGCAGCACATAGCCAGGTCCTGATTAATGCAAACAAGGAATCATCCCATGAAGTGGTTGCTATTGACTTTGAACTGCATATTTACATTGGCCTGGAACCAATGATCATATTTTACACAATGATAACTTCAAATAATGTGAATTCCAAACCATGCTACCACTTTACAGAATTCATACACTAATCAGGACCTAACTGTAATTTTTAAAGAACAATTAAAAAAAACCCATTCGGTATTTAAGTGAACATGCTTACTCTAAGAACAAGAGAAATTATGGCTTTTCTAACTCAGAAGAGGCTTGGCTAATGTAAAAACCAATCATTATTATCATTTCGTTTATTGCTTTGATAAAACCATTAAGGGAGAGTGACTTATTTACCTCCACTAAATCTGTTTATGACACATTTCTGAATGAGGTCATGTTTTACAGTTACACTAGCTACTTATAATTATCTGGATTCTTTCCTACTTGGCTGAAATAGAACTTGTACATGGCTGGCAGGGGAATGTACCCAGTCATGCGCTGGTTTTTAGATCACAGATTCTTTCCTGGTGGACTTGGCTAGACTTTATTTCATTGCTGCCAAAAGAATTTATCTAGTCATGCATTATTGTCCTTGATGCCATGATAACAAGACTCAGTGACATAGGCCCAGTGCCTTTATAATCCAGATTAGCAATCCCGTGGTTCCTGAACCTTTATGTAGACCCAGAGGATTTTTGCAGGAATATCAGTTCTCCCCTTATTGAAGAGTTTGGGAGAGTTGGAAGTGGAGGGATTGGAAGGAAGAGGACCCCCGTGCAGTAACTTGTAAATCAACACACATGCTCCAATTTGCCATCACTACTTTATAAAATATATGCATCTTCAGGAAGCTCAGGTGAAGCAGAAATTGTAGTGATAAACTAGTATAATCCTAGTAAAGGGATGATGGTGATATGAAATAGATGTTATTAGTAACATAACTTTGCTTTTTTTTAACAGCATTTTAGTTAAATGCAAGTTTTCGTGAGGTTATTTAGTTGGGATATTGCAATAGGATATTCATTTATTTGGTAAAGAACAAGGCTATTTTAGTTGTATTTTCCAATTATTGAATTTAAAGGTATTTCAGATGAAAAATTCTTTAGCTTCACAAACAAAATGATTTAAGGAGATTGGGGAAAGAGAGGATCCAGAACAATCAGGCCTTGAAAGGTAGAAATTTGTCCATTTAAATTCATTAGTTAAGTAATGGTTCAGCCAACCTATGTTCACAAACTGGCTCTGCTGTTTACAAACTGTGCACCCTTGGGCAGATCCCTTCACCTCTCTAGGCTTTAGCGTCCTCATTTGTAAAATGCAGGGCTTGAATTAGATGACCCCTATCGTCCTTTCCAGTTCTAACTGTAACATTATAATCTTGTGCTACTTCAGAGGTCCTCTCTATACAGTCATCCCTTTCACATAGCGGGGCTTAGGGACGCAGTGCCCCTGTGATCTGGAAAATCTGTGTAAAATCATTCGGCTCTCCATTCATCCCACAGAAGGAGTCTGATTTTTTTCTTTTTCTTTTATAAGGTGTTTACAGTATTAAGACAAAATATGTTAATACCATACAATAATATACATGTATTTTATGCATTTCTGAGTTTTAAGATTTTTTCTGTGTCATCTGTTGGCCTTCATGTGTCACCTGTACCTTCTGCAAAACTCCCCAAAAACTCCCATTTAATTTGTTATGCTGATGTGTGAAATACTGAAACTGTGACAGGGAAAGTCATGTTGTGGAAGGGATAGCTATACCTTGTTCTTTCTAATAAGATTCATGCAATATTTTTCCCACATCACTCATAATATTATATTACACATACATAACTTAGACATATATATATAATATATTTATTATTATATTATTATATCAATGTATTATATATTAATATAATATTGATGTTGACATATTAGACATACATATATAATATATGATAATATAAGATAGTATTACTTGGTCCAAAAGTAGTTTTTTGTTTTCGTTGTTTGTCTTTCATTTTCTAAGAGGACCATGTACTAGCCACTCCTTACTTTCTCTTACGTGAGATATGTTCAGAAATTACTCAGACGTCACAACAGTATGAAAAAGAGAATTGGTTTAATATGGTAAGCATTCTGAGATAATAGCTAATGTTTATAGTACTTTAAGGTTTACAAATCACTGTAAATATTGTCGTTTGTCCCTCGTTTTCAAAGAAGACCAATGATATCACAGAGTAGTGTCTTGACTTGTCTGTCATTTGAATTTAAGTGAGGCAGTTGCACATAATCCTCAGCCTCACCTTCCAGAGCCATGAAAGTCCAGTGGCAAGACAAAAGTCAGTAGAACTGATGATGGCTTGGGATGCAGTGGATGACCAAGCTCTAAGCATTCCACAGTGCCTGCTTCAGCCCCCTTCATGGTTATTGGAACAAATTGTTCTCATCTGTCCATTCCACTAGGGGAAGTCTTCACATGCTTAAGGGAGACACTCCCCTAACTCACCAAAGGAGGTGAGGACCATTGGTTACCCTCAGCCTGGTTTAGCCCATCTGCTGAGATGGTTTAACCAGGGTGTGGCTGCTGCTCATGCCACAGCTTTTTGGAGCCACAGGTGAGAGTAGGGTGAAAGATTGACACCAAAGGTGGAAAGAAACCCTGAAAAGGACTCAGCAAGCCCTTACAACAGAGGTGCTAGTCCTCCTGGAACACCTTATATAACCCCATACAGTTATTAGACACCTATTACACATATAGCGTTATACTAGCTGAGGGTGATGCAAAAGAAATGTAAGACATGACCTCTGCCTTTAAGGAACTTTTAATCTAACTGAAGAGAAAAGGCATGCTCATATGAAATTTGAATAAGGACATTTTTAAAAGTACTTTGTAAACAGTAAAGCATTCTATAAATGTGAGCTATTATCAAATCAAAAGGATTGGAAGTATTTCCAATGAGGGAAGATAGCATGAAAAAGGCCTGGAGTTTGGAGTAAATATGACACATTCCTGGAACACTCAGGAGGTTATTCCAGGTGGCTCATGTTGGGGAACAATGGGAGTTAATTTTGGGCAGGTAGAATGGGACAAAATGATGGACAACTTTAAAGGTCAAGCTGAGGATTGAGAATTTTATCCTCTCCGCAGTGAAGAACTATTGCAGGTTTTGGAGTTAGGAGTGATAGGATGAAATCATTGATTTAGGAAAATGAATTGGAAATAGTATATAAAATAGATTTGAGGCAGAAAAACCTATTTGAGAGTTTATAATAATACAGGCATGAGGTCATAAAAACCTAGACTTTGGTGGCATCAGTGAGAATGGAGAGGAAAAGATGTATGCAAGAGATATTTCAAAGGAGGTATCATTAATTTTGGTTATAATGGATGAAAGAAAGGGGAAATTCAAAGTTGACACTGAGATTTTGAGTCTAGGTCACTAGGAATATAATTGTATTGTTGATACAAATAGGAAAGTTGGAAGGGAGAGAATATTCAATTGTAGATACACTTTCCATTTTGGACATGTTTATTATGAGTTGACTGTGGAACCTATGATAAAATGACTATACTATATGCCCTGGATTTTCTGGGACAGCTCCAATTATAGGAATAGAAAGTATACTTTCTTTTTTTTTGAAATTAATTTATTTTTAGTTTTCAACATTCACTTCCATAAGATTTTGAGTTCCAAATTTTCATCCCTCCCCCAATCCCAAGATGGCATGCATTCTGAATACCCCTTCCCCTAATCTGCCCTCCCTTCTATCTCTCACCCATTCTCTTATCCCCTTCCCCTCCTATTTTCCTGTAGGGCAGGATAGATTTCTATACTCTATTTCCTGTATTACTTAAGAAAGTATACTTTCAATGAAGTTTTTCTACCCACATATCGTTATCTGGACACGTTCTCCCATTTAGGTCCAGAAAATATGGGCAATATATTGTAAGTGTCAATGTCTAGCAGTCAATGGAAAATAACTAATCCTAAGATGAGAGGTCATTTGAGCATCATCAGCAAAAGGTGATTGAAGATGTTGAAGTTATGAAATAGGATCTTGTTATAGTAATAGCTAACATTTATATTTCCCTTTAAGGTTTGCAAAGTACTTTGCACATATTATTCATTTCATGCCCACAAGAAGCTTATAAGGTAAGTCCTATTATTTTCCCTATTGTACAGTTGAGGAAACTGAGGCTGAGAGGTTAAGTAACTTGCCCAGGGTCACATAGCAGGATTCACACTCAGGTCTTCCTGACTCCAAATCCAGCATTTCCTCCCTAAACCACCTAGGTGCCTGGTTATAGAAACAATCTTGGGGCAAGTGAGGAGGGGGGGGAAGGAGAACCAGAAAACTAAGGATTCTTCAGAACCAAGGAGCCTTCAGAAATGTCTAAAGTTAAGGAGCAAGTAGAGGAGGTGTTAACAAGGGAGATCATAAGAAAAGTCAGCAGAAAACCAGAAATGTCCTGGGTCATAGAAGCCTGTTTAGAAGAAAGTACCTGAGGCAGCTAGGTGGCACAGTGGATAGAGTACTGGCCCTAGATTCAGGAGGACCTGAGTTCAATTCCAGCCTCAGATACATAACACTTACTAGCTGTGTGACCCTGGGCAAGTCACTTAACCACATTGCCTAGCCGAAGAAGAAGAAGAAGAAGAAGAAGAAGAAGAAGAAGAAGAAGAAGAAGAAGAAGAAGAAGAAGAAAAGTACCTAGCTGGTGAATAAAGCCTGAGAAAAAAGCCATTGGGTTTGTCCAGAAAGTCAGTGGAGAGGCTGAAGAGGGCAGTTGCAGGGGTGTGATAGAGCTGGAAGACAGACAACACCGAGTTAGAGGGGACTGTATGATGAGGCAATAAAGGCAACAACACACACATTTAGGCTTGTCTTTAAAGTTCAAGATGTTTAGCAATAAAGGGAAAGAAAGAAACAAGAAAGCAGCTACAGTAGACAGCAGGCAAAAGGCTTTATCAAACTATCGTTTCCTTTTAATACAGTAAATATGACATTTACAATAAAGACCAAGAAACCAGTCATATAGGGTAAATATATAATGAAAATTCCCAAATTTAAACTGTGTATGTCTTGATCAGAAAGAAGGGGAAAAACAATATTATACATTTTATACATTTAAAAAATATATATCCAAAATAGCTCTCTATGGTTACCCATCCTCTATATGTGTTTTTACCCCTTTATTAAAATACAAGCCCCTTACTATGCCCAAAGGGCTACAAAAAGGTGCATACCCTTTGATCCAGCAATAGCACTTCTAGGGCTATATCCCAAAGAGATCAAACAAATGGGAAAAGGACCCACATGTACAAAAATATTCATAGCAGCTCTTTTTGTCGTGGCAAAGAATTGGAAATTGAGAGGATGCCCATCGATTGGGGAATGGCTGAGCAAGTTGTGGTATATGAATGTAATGGAATACTATTGTGCTATAAGAAATGATGAACAGACTGACTTTAGAAAATCCTGGGAAGACTTATATGGTCTGATGCTGAGTGAAGTGAGCAGAACCCGGAGGACTTTATATACAATAGCAGCCACGTTATGCAATGACTAAGAATGTTAAACTGAACCCTTCTCAGCATTATGAGAATCTAAGACATCTCCAGAGGCCTCAGGATGGAAAATGCTGTCCACATCCAAAGAAAGAACTATGGAAGTCAAATCGCTCTCACTTATACCTTAAGTTGAATTTTGTTTCATCTTTCTGATGGTTCCTCCTATTGGTTTTAATTTTTACTTACAACTTCACTAATGTGAAAATATGTTTAATGGGTATGTAAATGTAAAACCTATGTCAGATTGTGTGCCATCTTGGGGAGGGGGGGGAGAAAAAGGGAGAAAAAATTTTTAACTCAAAAGCATATGGAAAAAAAATTTTTTTTAATTAAATTAAATTTAAAAAAAATACAAGCTCCTTGAGGGCAGGTACTTTCTTCCCCAGTGCCTAGACAAGGGATGGGGAACCTGCAGCCTTGAGGCCACATATGACTGAACCCAAACTTCACAGAATAAATCCCCTTCATAAAAGGATTTGTTCTGCAAAACTCAGTCAAAAGGCCACACTCGAGGACCTAGAAGTCCACATCTGGCCTAGGACAATGCTTGGCACATAGTAAGTGTTTTGTAATTCATTCATTCAAAATAATTTGTTTGCTTTGTGTTCCCCCATGAGTTTACTGGTACACTTACAGAGTTGTTACCTTTGGTTTTATTTCAAATTATTATAGTCAATGACTATTCTGATTCTAATGATTTCATTCTGCATCTCTTTCAGTCTTTCTTTTGTTTTCACCTTATTATTTATTGTTCTCAAGTCGTCTTTCTTTTGTTATCTAACTACAGGTTCACATGCACTGGTCCTCTTAGCTCCTCACCCTTGGCCTTGGTCAACTGTCCAGTCTATACTGTAGTTAGAATACAGACCACTAAGCCAAAAAATCTATTTCTGTCCTCTGAGATCTCTCACCTGTCACTGAGCCCCCACCAAGAGCCTCACAGTCTTGCAGTGATCATATACTGTCATATGTTTGCCTTTGACTTCTTTATGGGCTGATGAGAATGTTTTCATGAACTAGAAAATAAACTCTCCAAAGGTAGGGTTTTCATAGATTGGACTTTTTTTGAATCCCCCACAATGTCTAATAACCATCATCATCATTATTACCATCATCAACAAGCATTTATTAAGTGCTTACTATGTACCTGCCATTTCTGGACAGAACACAGTCCCTGCCTTCAAAGAGCTCACAGTCTAATTGGAGAGGCAACGGGTAAGCACACCTATGTACATATGAGCTGTATACAGTGGCTCAGAGGGTGGAATTAGAAGTGTTTATTAACTGGCTGATGAAATGAAAGGTAATCTCAGGAGAGAAGGCACTAGCAGTGGGGAGGGAAGGGAGAGATAAGAGGACAGGAGGATACCAAAAGAGTCTTGTTGGAGAAGTGGCATTTGAGCCAGTCCTGAAGGATTCCTGTGAATCCAGGAGTTGGAGAGGAGAAAGGATATGATTCTAGGCCTAGGGGACAACCAGAGAAAAGGCCCATACTAGACACCTGAAATCATTTAACAAATTCTTGTTGAATTGAATTGAATTGTTTTAGATTTGACTGACATTTCTATGGTGCTTTATAAACATTGTCTTATTTGAGCCTCTTAACCACCTTATAAGGTTAGAACCACAGCATTATTATCCCTGTGTTGCAAATGAAGAAACCTAGGCTAAAAAGAGAGCATGGTAACATTGGAAAGAGCTGGATGTGAAGTCAGGTAAATCTGAATTTAAATTCCTTCTCAGACTTTTATTATCTATGTTACTATGGCCAAGTTCTTTCACCTTTCTGATCCTCAGTTTTCTTTTCTATAAAATGGGAATAACAACCTTTGCAGGATCTATCTCACTGGGCTGGTGGGAGGATCAAATGAAATAATGCATGCAACGTGCTTTGCAAACTTTAAGTCACTGTATACACATCAGTTATTATTGTGATCATCATTATTATTATTGAGGTTAAGTGACTTAACTGGTGATCACATAGCTAGAAGGTTCTGAGGTAGAATTTGAACCCAAGGAATTCTGACTCTGGGCAGCTAGGAAGCTGCAGTGGATAGAATGCCGGGCCTGAAGTCAAGAAGACTCATCATCCTGAGTTCAAATGTGACCTCAGACACTTATTAGCTAAGTGACCCTGGGCAAGTTACTTAACCCTGTCACTTAACTCAGTTTCCTCCTCTGTAAAATGAGCTGGAGAAGAAAATGGCAAATCATTCCAATATCTTTGACAAGAAAACCCCAAATGAGGTCTCAGAGTCAGACACAACTGAATAACAACAATTCTGATTCCAATTCTAGCACTGGGAAAGTAGTGTTTTGAAAAAAGGGTGAGAGATCCACAAATAACTTTTGAAAGAGCTACTCACATAAAAATGGGTGGAAGAGAATATTAAAATAGAGAAAGCCTCATATATTCAAAAATACTTACAGTAGGACTTTTTGTGGCAGCAAAGAACTAGATGCAAGGTGGGTGCTCTTTCATTAGGAAATCAATCATAGCATATGAATGTAATGGACTTATTGTGTCCTAAGAAATGAGGAATATGAAGAATTATGGAAAAACTTGGAAAGCCTTGTTCAAAATCATTCAGGGAAAAGTAAGCAGAGATAGGAAAACAACTTACACAATGACCACAATAATATAAAGGAAACAACGCTGAAAGACATCAGAGGGGCAGCTAGGTGGTGCAGTGGATAGGGCACCAGAACTGAGTTCAAATCCAGTCTCAGACACTTACTAGCTGTGTGACTCTGGGCAAGTCACTCAACCCTGACTGCCCTTCGAAAGAAACAAAGAAAGACATCAGAATTCTCAGTCTTTATTGTAAAGAGCTAAGAATGAAGCATACCTCCTACTCTCAATAGACTGTAGGGGAAAAAAATAAAGGCTGTATTGTCAAACACTGGCCATGTCCACATGTTTTGCTTAAACGCACTTCTTTGTTCAAGCTAAGGTTCTATGAAGGGAGCGGACAATTGTGAAGTGCCAGTGATATTTTTTATTTTTTCAAAGAACCTCAGTTTTAGAAAGCAAAATGTGTGACATTATCTCAGTTCTTTTATTCTTTAGAAGCCTAATGAGAGAGATCAGTACTAGAAGGGACCCAGGGAATGGGCACACTGCCCTTAATGAAGTAGAACTGTAACAGGTTGACCTTAGTGCATAATCTGTTGCTCCACCATTTTAGATAACTTGGCTTTCCAAGCAGTTATCAAATGTCTGTACACTGAAAATGGCAAAGGCTATATTTGTTAATGAGTTTGCCAGTTATAAAACACACTGGACCAACTGCAAACCACATCAAAGTGAGTCTTTCTTTAGTTTCTTTTTACTGGACCTTCAGTTTACTTTTATTATTATTTAAGTGAAAACTCATGGTAAGCATTGTGAAATAACTCTATATCTCCTTTTTCAAACTTTGCTCATTTATTTAAAGGTGTAAGTAGAGATTTTGTAAAGCCCAGCTCTTTCAAAACCATTTGTGAAGGTTGCTATTGGAGTCATTCGATACAAATTTCTAGTGTAATTACTAGTGTAAGTGATTATCCTACCCACTTAAAAGTAATTACCTTTGTTAGGTAAGAACACTTCTTGATTGAATCAGTCAATGAAAAGTGAGTGTAAACAGAGCTTGTATACTTTGAATCAGTCGGAGAGAGAGACAGACAGAGACAGAGACAGACAGACAGAGAGAGAAAATGTGTGTGTATGTGTGTGTGTGTGTGTGTGTGTGTGTGTGTGTGTGTAAAAGACTTAGCCTTACTTTAAGGAATTAATATAAGAGGAAGGAGATATTTTGGAACCAAAGGGAAAAATTCTGAGTTTCTGGAAGCAGAAAGGTTGGAGCAAGCTTGCCATTGGAGCACACCTCTGAGGAACAAAGGTAACACGAAGCTGTGGCAGAGAAGGGAGATGTAGAAAGGGTCATCACCTCTATAGGCATTTCTGAGTAGAAGATCTTGGGCAAGGGAAGTCCAGAGAAAACTTTGGTCAGCTCTTTCCCCATTTTCCCTGATGCCTATTTATCTGTATATGCTATAATAATTTGATATTTCATTACATAAACAAACAGTTGCTGTAAACTTAATTTTGTCCAAACCACAAAGAGGTCAGGCCCAAGGGTGGGGAACCTACAGCCTTGAGGCCACATGTGGCCTTTTAGGTCCTCAAGTGTGGTCCTTTGACTGAATCCAGACTTCACAGAACAAATCCTTTTATTAAGGGGGCATGGGGTTAACGAGACAGAGAGAGAGAAAGAGAGACAGACTGAGAGAGAGAGAAAAAGAGAGAGAGAGAGAGAGAGAGAGAGAGAGAGAGAGAGAGAGAGAGAGAGAGAGAGAGAGAGAGAGAGAGAGAGAGAGAGAGAGAGAGAGAGAGAGAGAATTGTAAAGTTAGTCAGAGCCCAACCTCTCTCTAAATGTTATGAATTTTCCTAACTGGGGGCTTAGAGTAATTGTGACTGAACTCACAGCTGTTTATTTAAAATAAACTCCTTAAAGCCTAAGAGGAGAGAATCATATGGATCTTAAGAGCCCTCATATTGCCTTTAGGTTTAAAATGAGCAAATTACTGTAACAGTGTGTTATACTAGTCAATGTAATAATAGTTCAATATGACAATCAGTCATGATGGTAAAGCAATATGGGGATGAAATGTTAGGTGGCACCATAGCCTGGAATCAGAAAGACTTGAGTTCAAATTCAACCTCAGATACTTAGATCTGTGATCTTGGACAAGTCACTTGATCTCTGTTTGCCTTAGTTACCTCAATTGTAAAATGAGGATAATAATAGCACCTTCTTCCCAGGGTTGTTGTGAGGATCAAATAAGATAATATTTATAAAGGGCTGAGCACAATGCCCACCAATATAGTAAGCACTGTATAAATGGAAGCTATTATTGTTATTGTTATTATTATTATTATTATTATTATTATTATTATTACAAAGAGACCATCTAGACCAACCCCCAATATTACAGATAAGGAAACTGAGAACCAGTGAGATGAAATGACTTGCAAAAAATCACACAAAACATAAGGAACAGAGTTAGGATTCAAAATCAGGTTCTCAGATTTAAAATTCGCTGGTCTTTCTATGGCACTATGGAGTAATTACAAGCGTCCTTACTGACAGTTCTAACTGGTCATTTAGTTGTTCTGGTATACTGTAAGCTTGATATGTCTTCAAGCATCATTATGGCACAAGTTATATGCCAAGCTTGTATGAACATTTGGAACACAAAGAGCCTTAGGAAAGGAAAATTAACTCCTACTTTTTGATTAAATATAAATGTAGGTTCTCACACTAGAGCCTGGTTCTCAAACTAGAAAGATAAAAAAGGCAAAGGATTTTGATGTTAAACTGTCCTGAAGCACTGAAGCAACTAGAACTATCTGTATACATTATGAAAGATTTTTGAATATGTGGGGAAAATGTCATTAAAAAAAAGTTCTGCTTAAACCTCTGAGGGAAACCAACATTACACAAAAAGTTAAGGATGTATTAAATTCTTAAGAACATTCACGTATTCATTTCTTTAAATCTTGCTGTAATTATCGCTCTCTTCAATATTTCAAGGATCTGTGATTTCATTGGTCAGGGTACTCCCTATACATGTATAGTTCACGATCCATTTGCAATTTAGTAGACCATCTTCTTGAGTTGCTATGAACAAAAATTCATTATTCTGTCACCAACATTGTGATTATCTTCTTCAAAGTTGGACACTGGTGACACACAGTTCATCTACGAATTTTCCTCACGTTAGTGGAATCTGACAGAGCTTATTCTCTTTTGGCACAGACTTTGAGAACCAGGGTCATATCCATGCCATGAGGAGGATCTGAACAGGACTTTAGTGCAGGTATCACTTTTTAAAATATATTTGATTGTGATGACCAATATTAATACTGGAGAATAGATGATAAAACACATTTTTCTCATTTTGGTAGAGAGGTAGAATGCTATAGACATGGAATGTTGGATACACTGTTAGATATGATTACTGTGCTGGTCTGTTTTGCTTAATTCTTACTTTGCTGCAAGAGAGATTTCTACTGAGGAAATATTGGCAAATGACTGGTATGAAAATAAAATTTATCAATAAAATTTTAGAAAATAAATGAAATGAAAGTCAAAAGACATATTTAGTGCACTGATTAAAATTTATGCTTGGCAGTTTTAATATCTGTATTTTTAGTTTTTAAGGGATAATTGGGTAGTAAAGATACAATGATATAGGACACCATTATATCAGATATCAAATATTATTAATAGAAGTTTGATATCCAATACATGTAGGGAATTATCATAAATATATGACCAAGAATCATTTCTCAGTAAATAAGTGGTGAAAGAATATGAACAAAAGGTTTTCAAAAGAATTACAAACCACAAATGAGCATATGAAAACATGTTCCAAATCACTAATAGTAAGCAAAACATAATTAAAACAATTCTTAAATTTCATCTCACACATGCAAATCAACAAAGATGACCAAAAATGGGAACAACAAGTTTTTGTGGGGCCTATGGAAAAACAGGTACATGAATACATTGTTGATATAGCTATGAATTGCTCAAAGCTCTCTGAAAATCATTTTGGAAATATGCAAAAAAAATTCTATCTTTTGTATGAACAAAGGGCAATAATACCATTACTAGGAATATATCTCCTGGTCAAAGACAGAAATGAAGGTCTAATGTACACTGAAATAGTCATAGAAGCACTATTTGTAATAAGAAAAAACTGGAAACAAAGTGAGTGACCATCAATTGTGGAATGGCTAAAAAACAAACCACAAAACCTGTAGTAATGGAAAGGCACAGTGAAGTAATGGAATATTACTGTGCAGTAAGAAATGATAAATATGAGACATTCAGAAAGTCATGGGAATATTTATATGAACTGATGCACAGTGAAGCAAACAGAACCGAGGGATATACATAGGAATATACACAATGACTACATAATATATGTGAAAAAATTACTAAAAGGAAGCTGGACTCAGTCATTGGAAGCACAATTATGGTCTCAGAGAGCAGATAATGAAGCATCACTCTTCCTCATGGAATGTCAGGAGACCACTAAAGTGGAGTATTGAGTACCTTGTTTCATACCATTACTATATCTTGTCCTTGTTTAATTGCTTTTCTTTGTTATAAGGTGAGTTTTAAGGGCTGGGGGATGGGATTTCCAGAGACGGCTATGATATAGAAACAAAAAGATCTATAAAACTTATTTTTTTAAAGGATATTTCAACAGGAAAGTGTGCTTTTGTGTCTTAATACCTTCTGGGAAATCTTGCTGTTTGAACCATAACGTACTGCCTTAGTTAGCAATGTACCATTAATTACAGGGGTGGAAATAAGAAAATACAAATCTTTTGAAAAATCCAAACTTTAGAATGACAATGATTGTGACAGTGAGAATCAATGCAGAAATCCCTGCAAGAGGCTATCACCAACTAATCTTCATGCTATGAAGTAGCTTTATTGTGGGATGGGTGACAGAAACCTTAAATAGAGCGTTCTTTGTTTGTTTGCTTTTTTGGCCAGATCTGTGATTTCACTGATGTAGGGGATTCCTGATGAGTAAATATTCTCTACCAAAGTAAATCACCAACTGCTTTGTAATTGATAATCTTGGAGAGTTACCTGTGGTGCTGATGGGGGTAAGTGACCTGTCCAAGATCTCATAGACAATATGTATTGTAGGCAGTCTTTGAATCCAGGTCATCCTATCTCCAAGGCCAGTTCTCTATTTGCTACATCATATCTCTTTCTTTTTGAATATTCCATATTACTTTTAAATTTTTCCAAAAGGATGACTCTAACCAAGGGCACCCAGGCTATGATGTATTCTTGTCTGACCTTCATAGTCTTGGATCCTATCACTGCTGCTTTAATGACCTGTTCTGAAACCCAGGCTCACAACTCCTGCCTCTGGCCCTCGTTGGCTGGTGTCTCATGCCGGATGCTCTAATAACTGACTCCTTGCCTCCCAAAGACACATTGAATTCACTGTCTTTTTTCAGGACTATTTCTCTTAAGTTAGCTCTCTCTCTCTCTCTCTTTTTTTTTTTTTAGTCAGAGGCAAGTTTTAATAACACATGAAGAACATTACAGAAAAGTCCAGTAGGTCTTTGCTTAAAGTTCTCAATAATTAGTAATGAGTCTTTAAGAGGCCACTACTTCTGGGTCTTGAGTAAGCTGCTTCCTTTCAGCTATCTGTTAATAGATTGCCTAGGGCAATAAATCACTTTGTGGTTTTCCTTTACCTCTGCTGACCCACAGAGACCTATTTCATTCTCAGAGAGTTCATTATATGTCAGCTGGAAAGTAGGAGGAAAACTGGAGCCTGTTTGTGAGAAATGGAAATGTTACTAAGGAAAGGGAAGAAGCTTGTACTTTCTTTAAAAAACCAAACTTTTACGAAACATCTCAGAAAACTCAGAGAAAGAGGGCAGATCCTCTTTTGGAGTTAGTAGACCCCAAGCTATGAAGGCAGACTTTGTGCATCGAAAAGCCCCATTTGTTTTGTTTCATTTTTTTGGGAAGCTTATTGGGATGTGCTAGAACCTCTTACATCCCTCTTTGGGCCTCCATAGGTGCTCAGTAATGTATTAAATTTTCCAGGTAGTTTGATGTGCTTCATTTCTAGAGCCAGAGTTTCTAGGGCTCAGGCACAGTCTAATAGCAGAGGTGGAGAACTTGTGGCCTCGAGGCCACATGTGGCCGTGTAGGTCCTCAAAGTCTTCAAAACTCTGTGACTGCATTTGAGGACCTAGAGGGCCTTGAGGCTGCAGGTTCCCCACCCCTGGTTAGTGAATAATACAGAATTCTGCTTCTTCTCTCACTATATTTCCTCCCCCATCACTACTCCCCAATATTTTCCTGTAGATGTAATTAGACTGAAGTGAGCATTTAGGGCAGCCTTAAAGGAATAAAAGGGAGAGGCATCTTGGAATGATTAAAGCCGAAGAAAGTGTGATGTGTTAGGAGTCAGGAGACCTGGGTTCTGGTTCTGATTCATAATTCTATGACCTTGGGGCAGCCAGGTGAGGCAGTGGGGAGAGGGCTGGGCCTCACCTTAGGAAGACCTGACTTTCGATTCAGCCTCAGGCACTTAACTAGCTGTATGACTCTGGGAAAGTCATTTAATCTCTGCCTCAGTTTCTTCATCTGTAAAATGGGGATAACAACAGCACCTACCTCCCAGGGTTGTTGTGAGAACCAAATGAGAGAATATCTGTAAAACGTGCTTAGCACAGTGCCTGACACATAGTAGTTGCTATATAAATGCTTATTTTCTTTCCTTTCCCACCCCACCCCCTTCAGAGAGATAATATGAGTTCACATTTATATAGTGCTTTACATTTTTCAAAGCACTTTCTTTACGACAAGACTATGAGTTAAGTGATTCAGGTAAATTATTACCCCCATTTCGCAGATGAAGGCACTGAGGGTCGGACTCATCTAGGTCACAAGGCTAAAAGTTAGCAAAGCAATTACTCAAACTCAGGATTTCTAACTCCAAGTCTAGTTCTCATTTCACTGTATCAAATGGCCTCTCTTCATCCAATAATCTCTCTGAGCTTCAATTTTCCTGTAAAAAAATAGAGTGTACTTTCTAAATCCATTCAAAACCGAATATGCTGTGTTCTTTGATTTTTATCTTCCAACCTACTATTTTGCTCCATTAATAAGGAGGTGACAGAGGAGAGGTAAAGGCTCATTTGATGCTGTGAATTTATGAAAGCATAAGTGAGCCCCAGGACTCGTGTGTGTGTGTGTGTGTGTGTGTGTGTGTGTCTGTCTGTCTGTCTGTCTGTCTGTGTCTGTCTGTCTGTGTCTGTCTGTCTGTGTCTGTCTGTCTAAAACCTAAGGTACCTTCTTTTCCACCCCAAGTCCTGCCCTTAGTGAGTCTCTACCCAGCAGCCACTGAGGTGCTTGGTTTCAAAGCACAGGGGCTTGTACGATTACCCTGGTTCTGTTGCTGCTGGATCTTTCCAGTGGTGGGTTGGTTACAGAAGCATCTAAGGCCTGTGACTGATGGCCCTC
The DNA here is from genome assembly GCF_003287225.1 of Phascolarctos cinereus. Classification (NCBI taxonomy): domain Eukaryota; kingdom Metazoa; phylum Chordata; class Mammalia; order Diprotodontia; family Phascolarctidae; genus Phascolarctos; species Phascolarctos cinereus. The sequence goes on along the minus strand of NW_027555847.1, from coordinate 449,544,855 downwards.
TGCGGTCCAGGTTCCTTGATGGCAGAATGGCCTGATCTAGGCAGAACAGTTTCCAATAACTCAACTCTGCTTGTGAGGAGGCAGAAGACAGAAAATGTGGTTCTTTGTGAGGAAAGGAGTCAGTTATCAGAGCAGCTGGCAAGAGATGCCAGCCAATCGGGGCCAAAGGCAAGAGCTGTGAGCCTGGTTCTAGAAGAACAGGTAATGAATGCAGCAGCAATGAAATCCAAGGGTATGGGGGAAATGAAGTCTAAAAATCAGGCAAGAGTTCAATATATACAGGTTTTCCAACAGATCTAAGTTTGTACAAAGAATTTATATCGAATTTGACTCAATCAGCAGAACCTAAGCACCCTGGGGAGCAGGATCTGTTCAATGTTATGTTTGTATCCCTATGGCCTGGTACCACAAGAATGCATAGAGTGTGAATTGGGTGTGCTGGCACACCCTGGGGTGAGCATTACCGTCACCCCTCTGCTTAAGGGTGGATTAAGTTTAGCTGGTTCTGGCCCACCAGACCCTGGAAACATTGGGCCAACACATGCGCCTAGCTTAATAAATGCTTGTTGCATTGAACTGAATAGAATAGAGCAGAATAAGGCAAGTTTCCCAATATCCTTCTGAATATGGTTCTAACTTTTTTTTTTTTGCTCTGAACAAGCTTCAGCTGCGGTCAGCTCCCAGCTGCTGTTAGGACAGGAAACAGCTGTGCCTGGGTAGCTTGAGACACCATTTAGGGACAGCTCTGAGCTCCTTAGTGGAGCCCAGCTCTCTAAGCCAGAGAAAGGGGGAATAATAGTCTGAGACAGAAGTCCTTTTTGTTCTTTATGCTCCATAAAACTTGCCTCCATTTACTTTGATTTTTTAAAGCTATTTTTTGAGGAAATTCTTAGGAACAGAACAATGAGTTTTAAAATTGTCATGGAAAAAGAGCAGCAGTAGACACTAACAGTCTTTGGTGGTATGATTAGTAGTTGCTGCTGCTTGTCATAATACATCAGAAAAACAGCGACCCATCTGTTCCAAATTGGTGTACCCAGGACTCGGCAAGAAATGTTTATCCAGATTGTGAGAGGGAGTTTCTCTGTTTTGTGGCATATTGGCATGTATGGCAGTGAAGTTGAAAGCATGTCAAATGCCAGTTTTCCACCTAGCTGGGTATCGGATAACATCTGTCACCACAATGGCCAAGCCGTTTTGACAGGTGGGCTGCTTTAGCATGAAAGAGGCCAAGTGGGAGGAAGAATATCCTACTTTGAATTGTGAAATGTCATTTCTTCTGTACAATTCCACTCATCCTGGGTCTATACTAAGGAAATAACACCAATTGGAATTAACCCACATCCTCACCCCCACAAAACAAATTTATTTAACACCCTTTGTTGGTGTTATCCAGGCATTTCTCCTGGAATGGTAATTAACAGCTCATAAATGCTAATGACTAAAATTCCCTTTGGCTGTGTAGACATCAGGAGCCCAGAAGTGAATTACTGGCCAGAATGCCTGCTGGAGAGTATAACTCAGGAGAGGTAAAGCATAGGAGTCACTAACTTCCGGGTTCTTTGCTTTATTCAATCAGTTGCTATTACATTCATCCTCTACTTGGACTCCTCTCTTCTCAGCCCTCTGACTCTCAGGGTGAGGCAACATTCACTCATTCAATTCTCCCTCACCTCCCCCCAGTCCTCTCAATATTCCCACCCATCTTCTCCTACTTCCTTCTAGAGGCAGAGGAGGCCTTTTGCATCCTCCTTGAAAAAGTTAATTTGCCCATCTCTATCTTTGATCCTGTCCCCTCCAGTCTCCTCAAGTGACCTTGTTCCATCAATCATCTGCTCAGCTCTCTCTCATGTATCTTCAATCTCTACCACCCTACAGGGCTCTTTTCCCCCCTCAGCTTGCAAATAAAAAAAAAAAGCACTCCACCTTCTTTTACCTTACTACTCACACTGACTATCAGCCTATTTCTCTCTTTCCCTTCTCACTCCCAAACTTGTAAAACAGACTAGTTCACACTAGCTGCTTCACCACCTAAGCATTCCTCAGTCTCTTGTTATCTGGCTTCTCTCCTCACCACTCATCTGAAACACACCAATGACCTCCTAATCACTAAATGAAATGACTGTTTTCTGTCCTCATGCTCCTTGACCTCTTCACAACCTTTGACACTGTGGGATACCCCCTCCTCCTTTGCTATCCTCTCCTGCCTTGGCTTTCATGACATTGCACTCACATGGTTCTTACTTTTTGAAAAATTATTTTTCTGAACTTAACAAAACCAAATAAAGTGAGCAATTTCATATGCAAACTAGAACAGCAAAAAGGATTATATGTGAAATAGCAAATCTCTTACATAGTGCTTACTTTTCCTTTTAAATATATAATACATTTAACACATAGCTTTCAAAACTGTCCTGCTTATACGTGTTTCCTTCTGGTCTCCCTCCTGTTCTCTTTGAGCATTTTTAAAATGCTTCAATAACCCTCCTTTCTTCTCCTCTTGCTGTATAATGATAATTGTGTAATAATTTTGATCATGGTATGATGACCAATCACAATTCCAGAAAAGGGGTGGGATTGGGGGTCAGGAGGAGGCTCCTTCTTTTCTCTCTCTCCCTCCTTCTGTCTCTTAACAACACCATAACTGACTTGCCTTTTCTTCCCTCCATTCCCTTCAAAACTGAAATAAAGAAAACCAAAAATCTGTGTAATAAATTTGCATAATCAAACAAGACTCATTCCTATGTTGATCTTATTTTTAAAAAATTATATATATATATATATAAATACACACACACACACACACACACACACACACACACACACATACGTATATGCCTTACTCTAGCCCTTTAAGTAAATAGCATGCTTCATCATCTGACTTCTGGAATTATATTTGGTCATTATAGGTAATCAGTTATTATACAATTATCATTATACAATAATTAGAGTTCTTAAGTCTTTCAAAGCTGTTTTCTTTACAATGTTAATGTTATAATTTAAATTCTTGTCCTGGTTCTGCATTAGTTCATACAAGTCTTCTCAGATTTTTTTTTTCTGAAAACCATCCCATTTATCATTTGTTATGGTTTATATTACATTACATTCATATACCATAATTTATTCATCCATTCCCAGCTGAAGGGCATCTCCTCCATTCTCTGATTTTTTTTGTCACCGCAAAAAGAGCTGCTATAAATATTTTTGTACATATGGCCCCTTTTCCTCTTTCTTTGACAAACCTCCTTTAAAAGTATTTAAATATATAAACAAGAGGAAAAGAAAAGACAGTAAAAATGAACTAATAACATAAAAGGCATTGCAAATGTTTTTGTCCACAAACTTCAGTTATTTTCCAATTGTTAAACGCAAAGGAAATATGTACTTAATAGAGTGGTAGCTGGATTTCCCTACTTATTTAAATGATGCTTCTGAATTTCTTTTTCAGTGAATTTGTATCAACTTTAGTGATTGTTATTGTTATTCAGTTGTTTTGGTTTCTGATCCCTTATGACTCATTTGGGGTTTTCTTAGCAAAGATACTGGAGTGGTTTGCCATTTCCTTCTCCAGCCCATTTTACAGATGAGGAAACTGAAGCAAACAGAGTTAAGTGACTTGCCCAGGGTCACACATCTACTAAGTGTTTGAAGCTACATTTGACCTCAGGAAGATAAGTCTTCCTGACTCCCAGGCTGGCATTCTATCCACGGAGCCACCTAGTTGCCCCAGTTTTAGTTATTAGCTACTGGCTATTACAAGGTTGCAAATTGTTTAATTTTTGCTTAGATGTTGCAAGCATTCTACCTTCAATTAATGTTATCTTGATAAGTCTAATTCACATAAGACCTCAGGTAGCCAGGTTTCTCAGTTACAGTTTCATTGCCACCTGTAAGAATATTATGGCAGTGAAAGCAAGAGGAGGAAAGGATTACTGTTACCCAAAAAGTGACAATCAGTACTAACGGGGTTTCTTGTCTGTTTTTTTACCAACCTGTGATTTCATCAGTGGAGGGAGCAAATCACCTGTTCACATTTTCACTCTCTAGCCCTACTTTCTCCATCACGCTTCAGCAGCCTTCAAACCCTAGAAGATCCCACCATCCTGCAGTCCCTTCTGATTGGTTGTTTCCTCCCAGAACCTCCATTTTAAGGCCATCCATGTACACTTCTTCATTCCTTTCTGGCCCCTGACTTTCAGGACTTCTTTCTTCACTTTGCCTCATGCCTTCCCCTCACCCTCCAACCCAACCCCCATCCTCACCCCAGATTTTCGTCTTCCTTTTATGTGTTGTCTTCTCACATTGGAATGTAAACCCAAGGGCAGAGGCTTTCTTTTCATTTTTATTTTTAATCCCCAATAATTAACACAGCACATGGTACATAGAAAGTTCTTAATAAATACATGTTGACTTGACTCTTATGTGAATTAATGTTAGAGATTTCCTTGGGGCCCTGAGAGGTTAAGTAACTTGCCTTTCAAAGGTCAAACAGCCAGTATATATCAAAGGTGGAACTTGAATTCAGATATTCCTGGTTCTGAAGCCAGCTTTCTGCCCCTAGGGGTAATGAGATAATGCATAAAAGCTTCATGAACCTTAAAAGTACTGCATAAATATCAGCTTTTACTGCTATGCCTACTCTTTGAAACTGCAAGTCATATATACTCTCAGCCTCTCATGAAACACGTGATATATTCTACTTCACCTGTTTTTCTGATGGCCTTAGCCAGGCTAAACAAATTCCAACTATTGAAGAATCACAAAATCACAGAATATCAGAGATAGAAGGGAACTCAGGGCTATTTTTATCTAACTCATTCATGAACATGAATCCTCTCTGCAAAATACCAAATAAGTGACCATCCAGCATTTGATAAGTCTTTCAGTTCATCAGCTCATGCTATGTTGGGATCTCTCTAATTATTAGGAAGTGTTTCCATATAACAAGCCTATATTTAATTCTTTGCAACTCCCATCCCTTGTTCTTAGTTCAATAGTCTGGGGCCAAGCCAAACAAGTAGTCTCATTCCTCTTCCACAAAACAGTCATTCAAATAACTGAAAACAGCTATCTTATATGTCTTCTCTTTTCCCAGTGGAACCTCCTCAGTTCTTTCAACTGACTCTCATATGGTGTGATCACTATGCTCTTCTCCGTCCTGGTCACCTTCTTCAGCTCGTGAAGGTCCTTGTCAAAATGTGGTGCTTAGAACTGAATACAGTATTCCAGATGCCCTTGTTCCTAAAGGTTGTGTCTCTTTCATTAGCATAATGATTAAATGAGATAACATTTGCAAAGTGCTTAGTACAGTCCCTGGCACATAGTAGGTGCTTAATAAATGCTGGTGCCCTTCTCTTATTGTCTTCCCTCTTATTGCAGCCCAATATTGCATTAGATTTTCTGGCTGTCATTTGACGCTACTGAGGAAGTATGGCATAATGGGTAGGGAGCTAGCCTAGAAGCCAGAAAGATATGGGTTCAGAGTCTTGCCTCTGACACATACTGGCTATGTGACCCTGGGCTGAAAGCTCTAAGTAACTCTCTAAGACTAGAAATTGCAAAGAAGGTACAGATTTACATTGACAGAGGGAGTTCCTTATGCCAATGAAATCATAGGTCCAGTACCTATCAGATGAGATAATATTTGTAAAACCCTTGGCATGGTGCCTGGCACACAGTAGGAGCTACACAAATGCTTATTTCCCACCCCACCCCAATCCCTATTATACTGTTGACTCAAATTGGGCTTGCAGACCATGAAAACTCCTGGATTCTTTTCACAAACTTCTGTCTGGCCATACCTTCCCCTTTCTTGTATTCCTTTTTTGCATTTAAATGTAGGATTTTACATTTATCCATATTAAGTTTTGTTGTTAAAAAAATCAGTTAAGATTTTTAGATCTATCCATTGCCGTTTTTGGATCTGGGCCCTGTCATACAATCCAGTAGCTGGAGCCAGCTCATACCACCTCCAGAGAACTGTGAAGTTTTCAGGGTGAGCATTTTCACCTTAGAAATCAGCAACTGCTGCAGTTGATTTCCTGTTTTATCGATCTTCTAAACTAAAGAAAGGGATAAAGAAAATGTTAATAGTGCAGATTGAACTTAAAAGCATGTTGTAAGGCAGTTTCATTGTTGGGTTGTTATTGTTGTTGTTTTTCAAAGAAGCTGTTTGTCAAACATTTGCCAGTCCAGTAACTAACTATTCCTTCCTTTGTATCATCTGTGTATGTGACAAGAATTTCTTCTGTACCTAAAGTGAAGCAGCACTGAGCTAAACATAGATCAAAGATCACTTAGACACCTCTTACCAAGGTGACTTTAAATACTCTTTGGGTCAGTTCATTCAATCAGCTTCTGAGTGTACCTGGCTATGAAAATGCCTACCCCACATTTCTCCATCTTTTGTGCAAGCATAGCATAAGAGACTTCCCAATCTCTTGCTAAAATCTAGACCAGCGTTTCATAAACTGTGGGTCACCCGGTGTTGCAAAAAATCTGGCAATAGTAAAAGGTTTCTGAACATGCAACGACCAAAAAGTAATTAAATATCAAACTCTTAATGAATCCAAAGAGTTTCTCACAGCACTTGCCTGTGTTGCATCACACAATTTCACTGCAGCCTTGGTTCTAAAAACAAAGCATGCACACTTTGCACTCACATGCCCTCAGGCCACGCTAACTGCTGCCTGCTGCCAAAATGTGAACAGGGGTCAGGAGTAGAAAAAGTTTAAGAAGCCCTGATCTAGACAAATACCAGATCTCAAACTGTGTTATAAAATGGTAATCATCAAAATAATCTGGTACCAAATAAGAAATAGAATGATGGATCAGTGGAATAGATTAGGTACATAAAACACAGTAGTAAATAACCATAGCAATCTAGTGTTTGATAAACTGAAAGACCCAAGCTTTCGGAACAAGAACTCACTCTTTGACAAAAACTGCTGGGAAAACTGAAAAACAGTATGGCAGAAACTAGGTATAGACCAACATCTTACACTATATACCAATATAAGGTCAAAATGGATATATGATTTAGACGTAAAAGGTGATACCATAAACAAATTAGGAGAGCAAGGAATAGTTTACTTGTCAGATTTATGGGAGAAAGGAAGAATTTATGACCAAACAAGCGATAGAGAGCATTATGGGATGTAAAATGGATAATTTTGATTATATTAGATTTAAAAGTTTTTATACAAACTAAACCACTGCAACCAAGAAGAAGGAAAATAGAAAGCTGGGAAACAAATTTTATAGCAACTGTCTCTGATAAAGGCCTTGTTTCTCAAATATGTAGAGAACTGTCAAGTTTATAAGAATGCAAGTTGTTCCCCAGTTGATAAATGGTCAAAGTATGTGAACAGGCAGTTTTCAGATGAAGAAATCAAAGCTATCTTTAGTTATATGAAAAAAATGCTCTAAATCTTTATTGAGTTTAGAGAAATGCAAATTAAAATAACTCTGGAGTACCACCTCATACCTATCAGATTGGCTAATTATGACAGAAAGGGAAAATGATAGATGTTGGAAGAGATGTGGGAAAATCAGGACACTAGTTCATTGTTGGTGGAGCTGTGAATCAATGTGGAACTACATCAAAAGGGCTATCAGATTGTGCATACCCTTTGTGTGTGTGTGTGTGTGTGTGTGTGTATGTGTGAGGCAATTGGGGTTAAGTGACTAGCCCAGAGTCACACAGCTAGTGAGTGTTATGTGCCTGTGTTCAGATTTGAACTCAGGTCCTCCTGACTCCAAGGCCTGTGCTCTATCCACTGCACCACCTAGCTGCCCCTTGTGCTTACTCTTTGATCCAGCAATACCACTCCTAGGTCTATATCCCAAAGAGATTTTTTTTTAAAGTGAAAAAGACTTATTTGTATAAAAATGTTTATAGCATCTCTTTTAGTGGGAGCAAAGAATTGGAAATTGAGGGGATACCCTTCAATTGGGGAATGGCTTAACAAATTGTGGTATATGGATGTAATGGAATACTATTGCGCTATAAGAAATGATTTAGCAGGTAGATTTCAGAAAAATCTGGAAAGATTTACATGAACTGATGCAAAGTGAAGTGAGCAGAACCAGGAGAACATTGTACAAAGTAACAGCAATATCACATGATTATCAATTATGAATGACTTAGCTATTCTCAGCAATACAATGATCCAAGACAATTCCAAAGGACTCATAATGAAAAATGCTATCCACATCTAGGGAAAGAACTAATTGAGTCTAAATGCAGATCGAAACATGCTGTTTTTCACTTTATTTTTTTCATGTTTTTTTTTTGTCTGTGTCTTCTTTCACAACATGACTAATATGGAAATGTATTTTGCATGATTGCATATGCATAACCTATATCAAACTGCTTACAGGGAGGGGAGTGAGGGAAAAGTGGGAAGGGAGGGAATTTGGAACTCAAAAAATTTTTAAAAATGAATGTTAAAAATTGTCCTTATATGTAATTGGAAAGAAATAAAATATTATTTAATAAAATAAAATCTAGGCAAACTATAATTATAATATTCTCCTCTACTACTGGTCTAATCAGCCCATCAAAGAAGGAAATGAGGTTATTCTGCCATAACTTAATCTTTTTTTGCCATAACTTAATAAAGCCACATTAACTCTGAGATTATCATTTTCTTTTTGAGATGTTCATTAACCATCTCTTTAACAATATGTTCTCAATTTTTGCTGATTAACCACAGTCATGTTCACTGATGTATTGTGAATAAAAACATTTATAAAACACTTACTTTGTGTTATAGACTACATTAAGCCATATTGATACAAATATAAAAGGAAAGAGAATCCGTGTCTTCAAGAAGCTTAGATTTTTCTTAAACCCCCTGTTTTAATTTATTTCTCAATGAATAAGCATTTACTTTCACTTTCTTCTATCTCACCCCATTTTAAAGGAAAAAAAACTTGCAATGTAAGTCCATAGCCACACAAAACAAATTCTCCTGTTGGCCATGTCCCAAAATGCATGTCTCATATTTTTCTTTGACATGAGACCACTCTAAATTTTGGCTATAATACTCCTGGAAGTTTTCATTTTGGATTTTCTTTCAGGTGACTGGTAGATTCTTTCAGTTTCAACTTTGCCCTCTGGTTCTAAGAAATTGTGCAGTTTCATGATTCTTGAAATATGATATGTAGGCTCTTTCCCCCCCTTTTCCCCCTTTCTTTTTTGTAATGGTTTTGAAGTAGCAAAATGATTCTTAAATTATCTCTCCCTCAATCTGTTTTCCAGGTCAGTTGTTTTCTATGAGATACTTCACAATTTCTACAATTTTTTTCAGCCTTTTGACTGTTTTAATATTTATTCTTGCCTGCCTCATGGAGTCATTTGCTTCCATTTGGTCAATTCTAATTTTTCAGGGAATTATTTTCTCCGGTAAGGTTTTGTACCTCTTGTTCTAAGCTGTTAGTTCTCTTTTCATAATTTCTTCCATAGCTCTCACTTGGTTTTTAAGATCATTTTAAGCTCTTGCTCTAAATCTTCCAGAAATTCTAGTGGGATGTGTCCAAGCTGCATTTTTTCTTTGAGGCTTTGCTTGCAGATATTTTCAAGTCTTCTCTGTCTGTCTGTCTCTCTCTGCGTTTCTTTGCTCATTCTTCCAGTCTATTTCTTGACTTTGAACTTTTTGTAGGTGCTGTACTCTGCATACTTCTGGGAGGAACATCTGGCCTGAGCTTCTGTCTTCTTATAACCTTCTGCTGCTTTCACAGCTCAGGCTGGGGATCTGAAAGTTTTTAGTGTTCCCAAAGTGATGTGATCCTAAGTGAAGTCTGCTCACTGACCTCTTGGTCTGAGCTCTGCAAGTTCCTGACCGAGGTTTGGGTTTTTTGGCTTGTCCAGGGTTAGGAGTTTCAGACAACAGCTGCTGGACTCAGCATTATTAGCCTGCTGAGAGACTCTACGGGTTCAGTGATTGAACTGCAGGCTCCTCCTTGGTCTGGGACTTCTGCCCTGCTTATTCCACTTCAGGCTTCCATCGTGGGCTGGAAGTTATTAATAAGTTCCCACTCCACTCCTGGGATCAGAGCCATGTAGCTACTGTTTGCTTCTAGAACTTGTTCCTTTCCTGGTCTGTAGCTAGAGCCCCTGCTATCTCCTCTGGGACCACTCCTCATTGTGGATCTGTCCTGAGTGGTTAGTAAGCCACAGAACTGCCAGGTGGCACTCATTCCTGCCTCCTGCTCTACTTCAGGGATCCTCTGGGATCTCTTCTTGCCCTGGATCTCTTGCCTCTGAGATCTCTTCTGTCAGTGCCATGTCTCAGCTCTCTTTCAGTCCTTGGGTGCCAGAATACTTTGAGCTGCTCGCTCTGAGCCAAACCTTTCTATTTGTCTCCCTATGTCTCCAGGGGCTGGAAAAATAATTCACCGTGACTTTTTTAAAAAAAAATTTCCTGATCAAAATTCAGTTCAGGAGTTATTTTCTAGATCTTTGTGGCAGAGGTTTGGTGGTAAACTAGTCTATCCTTCTTCCTCTTCCTTTGCCATCTTGGCTCTGCCCCCTCTAATTTTATATCTTGAATCTATCACTTTCTCAGATTGCCAGTAGCATAGGTCACCATGGATCCTCTGGAATTATGGTTCCTCATTGCATTGGTTAGCATCTTTAGGTCCTTCAAAGTTATTTTTCTTTAAAATGTTGTTACTATTTTTTAAATTGTTCTTCTGGTTCTGCTTTGTTCAAAAGAAATTTTTTTCTAGTAGGAGATAACATATATAGAAGAGTGGTGGTCAAGTAGGGGTGTTTGGGCCTTGAAATTTGCAAGGATGGAGAATGGAACCCTGGGGGAATAGTTTGAAGCACCCTTCCAAGGGTAATGACATTTGATTTGATGAAGTTTGCAGAAGTGGAAAGGAGTGAGGAGGGAAATTTTGCTGGTGCACCTCAGTCCACATAGAAGCTAAAGAAATGACCGGAGAATGGAGGGGACGTTGGAGCTATGCCTAGATGTAGTAGTGGATTGGTGGAAACAACCACCAATCAGGTGCCAGGGTGCTGGGGATTATTTTAAGTCCTTCTGAGTTTAGATTTCAGGTCTGAGCAGCATGGCAGCTGGTAAGGGTATGGTCTGGGAGTGAAGTGAAGATTCACTAGGATAGAGTTCATCTGGACTGGTAAATTAAGAGTTAGCACTTGTATAGCATTGTAAGGTTTACAAAGAACTTTACAAATCTTTTTTTCATTTGATCCTCACAGCAACCCTGCAAAGTAAGTGTTTTTAATAGGCCCATTTATAGTTGATCAAACTGAGGCAGGCAGAGGTTAAAGTGATTTGCCCAGGAGCACACAGCTAGTAAGTGTCTGAGGCTGGGTTTGAACTCAGATCTCCATGACTCTAGGCCCAATAAACTATCCATTGTACCATCTAGCTGCCTGAATTGAATGAAGCTGCAAAGCGTAGTGGTTAGGTACCAGATTTAGAATCAGGAAAAACAGAGGTCACATCCTATTTCAGACACTTAACTATGTCCACTTAGCTGTCAGCAACCCAAACTTAATACTACGTCTCTGCCTAGTTGAACAATGACTTAACATCAGGCAATAGAGCCTAGGTTCTCTGAATCCTAACCATTCAGGATTTTTTAAAAAAATAATTGCTTAGATTTCTTTTTTTTAAACTTGTGGTTTTTGTAGAAGCTACCAGATATAGTCCTACCTACCTTTAAGATTGAGAATACTGCCTGCTGGCTCCCCCATATCCGGGAACTGCTGAGTCTCATTCCCTAAAATGGATTGGAATTGTAGCATATGCCACAGAATAAACAATAGAAGAAATAAAAATAAGCCCCTTTGGGATCCATCTGCCAGAAACCATTTGAAGGAAAAATTAAATACCGATAGAGCAGAAGAATGTCTATCAGGAACAAATGAAAGGCCACTTTAGGAGATTAAAGACCATAATAAGGAGAAAGAGTCTGTGTATCAAAACATGCAGGAATTCTTGAACTTAGGTTTTACAATAGGGTAAAGGTTTTGGAAGTCAGTGGGACACAGGATCCTGGATAAACCATTTTTTAAATTTACATATGGCCCATATCTTCTTCTGTATGCTAGACATATGTGCTTTAAGAATTGTTGGAATCCTCCAAAAATTTGGGTGCATCTAAAGGTCACTTAATTCGATTTTGGTATCCTCCATGGACTGAACGAATATTCACCTTACTGATGATAATAGAAAATAACAATAATTATAAAACTAGAATGGGAAGAATATGACTCAGAATGAGCAATGATTTTTACTCTTAAAGTCTGACTCTAGCCTATTTATACTGCATTTTCACATATATAAAAATGGAGGCATAAATATATGTATATAAATATAAATTGTGTAAACATTTTCACATATGTATATAAAATATTCATAAAACAATATATAAGTATAAATAATGTGTGTATTGTGCATACATTAAATATGTGCATCAATATAATAGAAATATATTTTCTTATATATGTGTATATATATACACATATACATTCCAACTCTAGACCATATTTTCATAGTTGTTTATTTGTTTATTTTTTATGCAAACTCTCCCTCTGCCAAAATAACTCTCAGAGGCATTAATACCAACCTATGGGGAATGTTACTATTTGTTAAACTCTCTGGAGGTAAACATGTTGCTATGTTTATTACTATGAAAATTCATGTAGGAATATTTTCCAATTAGTGAAACAGTACATGTTATAGTTGGCAGTATGATTTTCCAACATAAATTTAGGGAGAGTCTCCCTTTGTGCTAGTGGTGCTTTATGCCAAGATGACTCTTTTGGTATCACTAAGAGGGATAGAACCTTGGATTATCTTCACCACATAAAGGCCCATCATGCCATCTAAAAATGTCTTGGCAGCTGCTGCTGCTTCTATTTTGCAAAGCCAAATCTGAAAGAAAGCCTTCTAACTCTTGGTTTCATTTATTTGTGGAAATTACTTGTTTGTCCTCTTCTCCTCTCCTCCTTGACCACCAGAACCATACAGCAATGGGGTTAAAGTCTTGTGCCCAAAATGCACAGAGCAAGATAGAGATTTAGCAACTTTTCCATTTGAAATAATCTGATATTGTTGGGGTTGGGGAGGGGGGAGAAACTAGAATTGGATTCAGAGTTTTTGGTCAGCTTCAAAAGGAGGCTTACTTTTCTATAGTATTTGTGCTTCAATTATATGTCAGTTTTCACATAGTAGTCAAAATCCTGGATTAAATATTTACCAAGCAATCTGGGATTGACTTTTTTAAAGCACTTCAAACACTGGTTGTTTTTAATAAATAAATATTACAAAACCAGTGTGACAAAAAAACCCCCACCATTTTGGGGGCTCCCAATGCAAAGCGCTCAGCTTTATTTAATGCTCCTATGAAAGTACCATTATGTACTCTGTGATGATTTTCCCAGAGAAGACAAACACAGTAATATTGAACTTGACGTAAATTGGTTGTGATGACTGAGGGTTTTTTTTAAACTTGCACTACTCAAGGGGCTTTGCTCATTCTTCCAGAGAAACCTTCTGAAAGCACTAACAGAATGACTCATCTCTCACCACTCTTCCTGATCTCATCACCTTTGATTCAAACCACACAATTTATGTACAGTTTTGTTTTGACTGTTGGAGCACATTTAAATGTGATTTTTAAAAAAAACCTTTTTTTGTCTGCTTATTGTTGGAGTTTTCTTATATTTACCAACTTGCTCAGTGTGTAGTCACATCTTCGTCAAACGCAAACCATTTTCTTTGCCTAATTTTGCTGAGCTATTTTGTGACTACTTTCAAACATCAGTCTGTCAGTTGACAACAATAATAATAGCTAGTATTTATATAGCTCTCTACAATTTGCAGAATGCTTTACAAATATTAAAACATATGATTCTCACAACAACCCTGGAAGGGAAGTGCTGTTATTATCCCTATTTTACTGATAAGGAAACTAAGGCAGACAGCGGTTAAGAGACGTTCCCGGGATTATACAACTACTAAGCATCTGAGGCTGGATTTGAACTCAGGTCTTCCCAACTCTAGGTTCTGTGCTCTATCCATTGCCACCTCCGAGCAGTTATCGTAAGCATTTATTAACGTTTAACTATGTGCCAGGCATCATCCTAAGCACTGGAGATGCAAAAGAAGGCAAAGTGCCTGCCCTAAAGAAATACATTCCAATACAATGCAAATAACTACATACAAGATACAAATGAAAGGTACTCTCCACCAGAAGAATCACTTTGGAGGGCTCCAGATATAACATGCATGCTTCTGTTTCCTTAGATTTTTTTCTTAATTAAGTGTTTTACTAGAAACAACAGTAAACAGCAATGCAAATAACTAAATTTAAATATTTACATTGAAATTAAGTCTTAACTTGGAGCAGCTAGGTGATGCAGTCGATTGAGCACCAGTCCTGGAGTTAAGACAGTTTGAGTTCAAATCTGGCCTCAGATACTTACTAGCTGTGTGACCCTGGGCAAATCACTTAACCCCGATTGCCTCCCAAAACAACAACAAAAAATTAATTCATAACTTTAATTCAAAAATTTATTGTTTTATTGGCAATTTATTAGTAATTAAATTAAGTCTTTAATTTGTTAAATTAATTATTTTAATTATATTAAATTAATTATGATACATAAAATATTATAATATCTTTTCAGTCCTTCCCTCTAAGTCCCCATTAGAATTCATTTTTCTTTCATTTTTGTTCACATTTTCTTAGGTAATGTTTATTTATAACGTTTTAAATGTTGTAGGAAAGGATATTCTCAAGGGGACAAGACTAAGAATTGTACTCAGCTGAATGTGAGTAATTAGAGAGAATTTGTGGTACCTGATGGAAGGATGTAAGCTTCTCCTGACTGAGACAAGTGTCATAGGCTCTTTTGGGTGATGGGTGATTTCAAGGTTTACAGGAAAGTCTCCAAATATTTTGGCCATCCTCTGACTATCTGAAGCTTGATCCCTTTAGACTGTGCTTCCAGTTAAAATTCTGAGGCTTCTAGGAGGAGGGACACTTTAAACTGTTATCAGTTATTCTTACTTCAGTCAGTCACTAAGCATTTATTAATCACCTACTATGTGTCAGGCACTGTGCTAAGCATTGGGGATGCAAAGAGAGGCCAAAGCCAATGCGTCCACTTAAGGAGCTCACAGTCAAATGGGGGAGACAATAAGTAAACAAATACGTGCAAACAAAATCAAAACAGGATAAACAGGAAATAATTTACAGAGGGAAGGCACTAGAATTAAAAGGAGTTGGGAAAAGTTTCCTGTAGGAGGTAGGATTTTAGCTGGGATGTGAAGGAAGCCAGGGAAGTTAGGAGGCAGAGAGAAGGGAGAGCATTCCAGGCACATGGGGTCAACCAGAGAAAATGCTGGGAGTGGAGAGAAGAGATGGAGTGTCTCGTTCACAAAATAGTAAATAGGCCAGTTTTACTGGAAAGAAAAGTACGCTGAGGATGGTGGGGTATATGGTGAAGGAATTTGGGGTTTTTTTCCCCAAAAGCAGATTTTGATGATGGAGGGTGGAGAAACCTGGAGGTTTTGATGGGGAAGGAGGATAGAGAAAGCATGGAAACTGAAGGAGTATGGAGACAGGGCAGAAGGCAAGGGAGGTGAGGTACCAAAGATGAGCTTCCTCTATGTCAGTTTTATAGAGGGCCACTCTGCCTGTGAGATCAAGGGGAAGTTAGCCTCCTGGTGGCCAGGTGGAAAGCCTAAGGGAACCCCCAGGAGTCCCCAGCAGTGTGGAGACCATGGGGATCCCCACTTTTGTACCCTCTCTTATAGAGTCTGGGGGAGTACTGAGGAATGTCCCCATTGACAGAAATCCCCAATTCGATTCTGTGGGGAAGGCTGAGGCAGAAGATGTTTCAGCACAGTTGTTCATCTCTGCTGGGAACTCCCTGATTCTGCTCACTTCCTTGTCTCTCCTGGGAACAGCTGTTCCCCTACCTTGGGGCTGCAGATGGCCAGCCTTGCCTAAGGAAGCTTATGTGACCTGTAGTTCACACCCATTCTTTCAGGGTCAAATTCCTTTGGAGATATTTGCAGGTCACCTTTTCTCGAGTTAAATTTCAGACAAGTTAGTACTGTTGTAACATGCTTCTGTAGTTCAGCATGGGCTTCCCCTAACCCAACCCAATTCCAACAACAATAAATAGCCTATCTGGTAATATGGCATGTTTTCTAAATACAGTCACAATACAGTTTACAACTAAGTTAGGTACAGATCAGTTATATTACAGATTAATAACTTTTTAAAATGAGATTAAAACATCATTAAGAGTTCCTAAACCTGGGAAAAAATCTCTCCCTGAGCCTCAATATGCATTACAATGCACTATAATTTTATTGTGAAATGCCCTCAGAATGAAATTAACAGGTTGGAAGGGACCTTAAAGAGCATTGTATTGTAGATGAGTAAACTGAGGGCCACACAGGTTAAGTGGCTTGTACAGAATTATGGTGGCTAGTTAGTGGCAAAGCTGGAATTCAAAGTGCAGAATTCAATTTTCTCTCCTATGATCATAGCTTCAGGTTATCTAACAAATGTAAAAGAATTATAATGCATTTAGAGTCTAATGCTCCATAAATGTAAATTCAGAAGGCTTTTTGCAGCCAATTAGGCAAAGGCAAAAGATTTTAGTAAAAAGTTCTAGTTGGTTATGAGATCAAAAGACTTGTTTGACTTTCACCAAGAAGTGGATTAGTCTCCCATATTTCTACATGATATTGGAGTGATTCTAAATGTTTATTTAATTCAGGCCTTCTCCATTAATTGGTTACAGTATTATGATAAGGGCCCTGGAGACCTTATGGAGCCAGGAAAGAAGAATCCTGTTAAGTATAAAGTAGAGAGTGAAGTGCAAAACAAAACATGAAAAACCTAGTTGCATGGAAACCACATACCACATTGGTTCAAAAAATGAGATTTTTTTGAAAATATCACACACATATACTACATTTTTTAAAAAAACAATAACATTGATTTCAGGTTGCCATATCTGGGAAAAAGTGGGGTCCGGCTTTTGGACCAGTAAGATAATATGGCATGTCTTAAATTCCAGAAAGGAAAAGTCCCTTTTAAAGACAATAAATCCAAAGGTAAACTCCACTGTATTCTGTTAGGACCCAAAGCATTCCTCTTATACAACATTATAAATTAAAATTATAGGATTACAGATTTTATGGTTTTCTACTAAAGGCCTACTCTGATGTCTTATTCTCACATAGCAGTTACCCAAGATTCTTAAAGACTAAGCTGGCAGAGGACAAGCATTAGCAAGTTTTCCCAGACTGGAAAAGGTTTGAATATAGTCCCCAGGAAGAGGCAGCATATCTGATCTCTAAGGACCAGTCAATAAGTCACGGTAGTTCATGAAAACTGTCCACCAATTATAGAATCATCATAGTCTACACTGGTGGCTGAGGTGTCCACACTGATGATATCATTGATCCTTGAAGTTGCAAACAAATCTATCTGCAATTAAATTTCTCTAGGACTTCCTCTGCTTCCCAGAAGCATAACAAAAAATGAGTACTACTAGTCTGCTAAAAGCAGTGAGCAATTGTGCCTGAAAGGCCCATGTAATGAGAAGAGAGAGACATTGGCATATAATGAGAGGACTAGATTAGGAGTTAGGAAGACCTGCCTTTGAGTCCTGGCTCTGTCACTGTTTAGCTATGTGTGACCATGGCTCTGAGACTTAGTTTCCTCATCTGTAAAATGGAGATAATAATAGTTGTACTCTGTCTCCTTAGAAGATTATTTCTCTTCTCAAATGAAATCATATATAAAAAACAATTTATAAACCTTAAAGCATCATATAAACATAAGGTAGTATGAATTTCTCACTTTTTAAAGTAAACAGAGGCAGGAAAACAATATGCGCATTGACTGTGATAACATAAATACAAAGAATTATCACAAACAATCAAATCTAAAAGTTTTAGCCCCAAAGAGGAGAAATGAGAAGATACCTTTTCTCCTGTTCCTTGGTAGAGATGGGAGTCCATGGGTATAGAATATTGCATACAACATCAGAATTTTCTCATGTGAGTATAGATTTTGCTTTTTTTTCTCATCTTTTAAAAAAAGTATTCTCATAAGGGATGATTCTCTGAAAGAGGGGAAGGAGATAGCTGTAGAAATATAGTCGATATCAAAACAAAATGTACATTGTTATTATTATTAAATATTTAAATGTCTTACTTTTCTACCTGTGGCTTCTTTTATACTATATTTAACTTATTCTAGGCTTTACATTTTATGGGCCAAGATAATAGGATTAGTTCTTCAGAAGCTGACTTATACCCATCAGGTCTTGAAAGGACAAGATAGATTTACTATGTTTTATGGTGACACAGAATCTGGTCTGAGGTTAAATCTACCAAGCTAAGGTCAATGGAGTTGACACCAGAATCACAGGAACAGTAAAGAGGTAGGTGTGGGCCAGCCAATATCAACACAGGTAGAGTCAAGCTACACAGATAACCATGATAGAGCAGGACAAGGCAGAACATAGAAGCTAGCTAGCTTCATCATGGCTGCAAGCATCAAGTCAACACTACACGTGTTGGCAAAGTTGGATTAGGCAAAATTCAATATCAGACAAACCATTATCAACAAGATTTCTGGAATTCAGGGAAGATTGGAATAGTGCCAGATGCAGTACCAAGGAGAGCTCCAAGCCAGCTGTTCTTCCTACCAAAGAGTTCTAACTTCAACCCCAGCAGCAGTACAGAGATAGCCAGCTCGTCCTGAGCTCAGGATACAAACATTTTAGGCCTTACAGGACTTTGCTTCGAGCAAGTCTGGCTCTTACAGGGGTGAAAGATTTATTGCTCACGCAAAAAGCTTTGTTAGCTATGTATAAAGATAAAATGGCATCCTCTGGGGAAAATTAGGTTTCAGCTGGGGGGAAGGTGATGAAGAGAGGTCTGTGTCCACTATCTAAGGGCTCCAATGTATGAACCCCCTGATTGGGTGGTCTCAGTGCAGCAGAGAAAACCCCCGACATCTTTATTATCATAGCCCTCTTCTTCAGTGGCTTGGTCAAGCTCCAAGTTCCAGGACGGTCCAGGATGATAGAATCTCGAATAAACTTCCCTCTAAGTTTGTATTTCTGTGCTTGCATCCTTCTAAAGACAGCTGCCTGAAATTAGTTGCCAGAGCAGTTTTTATTTATACGGTTTGAAAAGTACTCGAGACAAGTTCAGCAAGCTATGGCCTGCAATCCTCCCACCTCTACTCTGAAGCCTAGTGCAATATTAACCTCTGGCTCATTGTGTGATGGGCTGATGATACAAAGGAGCATTTGCTTCTCCTTTGGGTGGCTGTTGGGAATTCAAGAAATGTCCCTAGGTAGGTAAGATTGAAAAAGTGCCTCTGTCCTTCCACACTTGGCAAATTGAAAGTTCTCCCATTGATGGTTTCCCCCTGAAAGAATTGCAGCTTGCTAAGATTGTAGTCAACCTTGTTGTTTCTACAGGCAACACCTCGGACAGATTAGAGGAAGGATGCTTGTAGAGGTCGTTTGAACCACTATTGTGGTTTGAAATAACTCTAAAAAAGTAATTTGCCCAAGGTAACAAGACACAGCTAGGTGGTTCAGTAGACAGAGTGCTGGAGCCAGAGTCAGGAAGACCTGAGTTCACATCTGGTGTTAAACACTTACTAGCTGTGTGACTCTGGGCAAGTCATTTAATGCCTGCCTGCCACCGTTTCCTTAGCTATAAAATGGGGAAATAGCATCTAGGGTTGTTGTGAGGATCAAATGAGATAATATTTGTAAAATGTCTGACACATAGTAGGCACTAATAAATATTTGTTCCCTTCTCACCACTTCCTTTCCCATTGATGACTAGTTAGTGGGAATATTGAGTCTAGAGCCCAAACCCTTTGACTCCCATCCAGTCCAGTGATCTTTCTCCTGCCTATACGCTTTGTCTCTCCAATTTCAGTTCTATTGGTAACCATAAGTTTTGATTCCTTGTGATGAGAAGGTAAAACTACTAACAGAAACCAGATTCTAGGTTTCCAAAAAATGATTCAAAACTTAATTCCTTTTCAGTAAAGAAAAAAAAAACCAACTCTGCACTGACATGATGCAGAGTCAGACAAGAACTAAATATTTCTAATGTGGTTCAAACAATATACTTTCTAATGTAATTTTGTTATTATGTAGGTGAGACCTAAGGATGAAACACAGAATCTGTTGCCCCCTTCTTCTCTAAATGCAATTACAACACATCTGTCTTCTAGTGAAGATTATACATAGCGGAGGGTTTTCTTCCATTTAAAAGCTAATGGGTTATGATAAGTATTAATTCCCTCAGGTGACTAAGTCAAGGTAATTCAGAGCTGAGAAGAGCCTGACAGATGCATTCAAGAAGATGTTGGGGCTCTCATACAAAAATTTAATAGCCCATCAATTAAAAAAAAAAAACCTCAAAATTTAACAATATGAACAACTCCTCAAGTCTACATTGTCTCAAAGTTATTATAACCCCCCTACCTTCTTCTAAATGGGCTATCTTGAGCTTCCTGTCTCTACTTTTATGAGACATCGGTAGTATGACTTTAAACTCTTTTCTGTTTTATTCAAAGGTGTTTGAATAATCCAGAAGGGAAAGTACCTTGAAGAAACCACAAGTATTCAGAGCAAATCTGCTAGAAGTCTTTGAAAGGTTGTAAAGTGTAGAAAACTGAAGAAGTTAGAGAGAACAGTTATTCAGATGTTAATGCTCTCTACTTAGTCAAAGTCAGTGAATGTGGATTGCAGATCAACAGGGCCTCCGCAGCTGAAATGCAGGACTACCTTGCAAGGATTCCTGAGGAAAGTCTTTTGTAAACCTGAAAGCATTATATAAAAGGGCATTGTTGTTAGTTTGTCTCCTGTTTGGTCAGAGAAATTTAAAAGAAGCAGGATAAAAGTAGAAGTGGTAAGGAAGGTTCTCCAGAAAAGGGTTCAGAGATTACAGATCCCCTGTATTTAAAAGGATGTGGAAGTAGATAAGGTCCTACCTGGAATATTTAATTGATTGGGCTAGACAGCCTCTCAGGTGGCTGCCAGCTATAGCTTTTAGGATCCTTTAACTCCCCCTCTAATCCACAAAGGAAAGCACAAAATACTGAGGAAGGGAATTGAGCAGTTATCTACCTCTAAGAAGTAAAAGCCAAAGATTTAGTCAGGGTGATGAATAAGAGTTTAGATTTTGTGTGAGAGAGGATACCTATTTCCAGGTAGGTATTTATAAATTCATCTATATTTCATCTCAACAAGTTTATAAAGCAAATGCAGCAATTGGAAAGGAGTTACCTTTTCATATTATTCTTTTTAACAGGATCATAGGATGTAAAGCTGGAAGAGCTCTAAAAGATCACCTATATGCCGTGAACTTAAAAAAATGATTTTGACAACTGTACTTCAATATAATTCAATACTATACAATAAACACTTATTAAGTGCCTACTAAGTGCCAAGCACTGGGTTAAGTGCTGGGATAGTCCCTACCTTCAAGGAGCTTACAATTTAAAGGGGGAGTCATCATACAAAAGGAGGCAGGGAGGGCAATCAGAGAAGGGATACCTGGAGTCAGGTCATTTAGTTCTGTGGAGTTGAAATCAGGTAGGACAACAGACACAAAGTGGAGAGAGCTGGGCAAGTCCAGGTTCTGCCCTCTGTAAAGGATGGCATTGGGGGGAATTTCATACTCTGCTCTCCATCTCTTCAATCATAGAGGAGAGGATGCTGAGGGCTTGAGTCAGTCAAGGCTTGAGTTAGCAGCCCAGTGATATAATTAGAGGTGATGAGTTTAACCTGGGAAGGGCATCTTGCTCCATGGAGTTGAAACCAGGCAGAGCAGTAGATGCCAAGTGGAGTGAGGAGCCTGGTTTACTGGTTTACCATATATATATATATATATATATAAAATTTTATGAACTAACACCACACACACACACATTGTAAGAAGGGGTCCCTAGGCTTCACCAAATTGCTGAAGGGGTCGATGACACACACACAAAAATTAAGAATCACATATTTAGCCCAACTTCATCATACAAATAATAAAGAATATATGGCTGAGAGAGGTAATATGATAGGAAGATGGGGCTGCTCAATCCTCTATGCTCACAGCTATTCATCCTTGGGACTTATTTGCACTTGACAAATACCAGGGCTTGTGGACCCAAACCCAAAGTGCTACTGCTTAACCAGAATTGTGAGAATAGTACGTAAATGAAAACAAGAAGCCTCCATGAACCTAGCCTTGTATTTTCCCAAGTCTGTTAAACTGACACAGTCATGACAGATTCCCTCTCCCAGTGGAATGGGATACATAATATGGGTCAATCTCACACTACCCAGATTCCTCTCTTTAACAAAGTAATAAGGCTAGCCAATTTTTAATGGGACTATATGAGGTTAGAAGACAGGTGCAAATGGTACAACTGTCCCAGATGCAACATCAGAAGTGGAGCAGAGCCATTCTTTGCTAAACCTCCTCCCCAGTTATGATTGTGCTCTACTGAAAGAACTGAAGCTGCAATCATTGGTTCCTAGGAAGTGGTGAGGATTGGAGAAGTGGGCCATGTAAACTGCATAAGACTATTTTTTTTTTTTGCTCCAAGAGTTTGGCAGGAGCCTTTTGGAGTTGAACTGTTTTTCCAGACTCTATATCACCCCACCATTTCCAGCCCTGAACTCCCTCCTGAACTCGGTTCCCATTAGCAACTTCCTGATAGACATCTCCTCCTATAGACATCTCAACATGTTCAAAATGGAGTTTGTTAAATTTTCCTGAAAACTCCTTTCCCCTAAGTTCCCCATTTGCATTGATGACATCACTATCTTTTGAGTCGGACAGATTCACAACCTCTGAATCATCTTAGACTTTCCCTCTCCTTCCACTCCAATATCCTATCAGCTGCCAAGTCTTGTACATCTCCTTCACAATATCACTTATGATTGTCCCTTTCTCTCTACCTCTAGTGGAGACCCCTCATCACTTCTCACCTGTACTATTGAAATATCCTCTTAATTGGTCTCCCTGCCTCCAGGCTGTCTCCTCTTTAATCCAGCCCCCTTAAAGTTGCTAACTTGATATTTTGAAAACACATGTATGACCACATCACCTCCCTACTTAAAATTTTTCAATATTTCCCTATTGCATCTAGGATAAAATAAAAAATCCTGCTCCCAATACTTAAAGTTTTCCATATCTGACTCCAACCTACTTTCCTGAACTTATTTCATATTACTTCTCTTTGATGACACTTCATTTCAGTCAAACATGAGTATTATCTAGTGCCTGTATACAACAATCAATCTCCCACCTCAGTGCCTTTGTACAACTGTTTCCCCATGACTAGACTGTGACTGCTTCTGTACCTTTATTTTATAGAACGTGGAATTTTCTTTAAAGAAGTCAGACAGTCAATAAGCATGTCTTTAGCAGTGTGCTAAACTCTGTAGATACAAAAAAATGTGGCAAAAGATAGTCTCTATCCTCAAGGAGCTTATAATCTAATGAAGGAAGACAATACAGGTATACCTCAGAGATATTGTGGGTTTGGTTCCAGACTACCATAATAAATGAGTCACACAATTTTTTTGTTTCCCAGTGCATATAAAAGTTACATTTAAACTATACTGTAGTCTGTTAAGTATGCAATAGTAGTATGTCTAAAAAGAATGTACATAACTTAATTTAAAAATACTTTATAGGGGGCAGCTAGGTGGTGCAGTAGATAGAGCACCGGCCCTGGATTTGGGAGGACCTGAGTTCAAGTCTGGCCTCAGACACATAACATTTACTATCTGTGTGACCCTGGGCAAGTCACTTAACCCCATTGCCTAACCCCCCCCCAAATACTTTATTGCTTAAAAAAAATGCTAACCATCATCTGAGGCTTCAGTGTCATAATTTTTTGTTGCTGGAGCGGGGTTGGGGTGTGTGTGTAGGGGGGGGTTGTGCCTTGATGTTGATGGCTGCTGACTGATCAGGGTAATGGTTACTGAAGACTGGGGTAGCTGTGAAAATTTCCTGAAATAAGACAACAATGAAATTTACTGCCTTGATTGACTCTTCCTTTCATGAAATATTTCTTTGCAGTATGTGATGCTGTTTAATAGAATTTAATAACAACAGAACTTCTTTCCAAATTGGAGTCAATCCTCTCAATTCTTGCTGCTGCTTTATCACCTGAGTTTACATAAGATTCTTCAATATTGTTGTCTCAAGGAATAGGGAATCCCAAGGAGAGAGACAGGAAAGGCTCATCAGTGGAGCAATCAGAACACACACAACATTTATTGATTAAGTTCACTGTTTTATAAGGACATCCTTATTCCTTATTTTTCTTCATGGCATCCCAAACCCACAAACCTTCCTTTTTTTTTTTTAAAGCAACATTTGTGAAGTGCAATAAAGCTAAGAGCAATAAAATGAGGTAGACCTGTATTCAAAAGGAGTAGAAATGGGGGAGTGGGAAAGGTAGTCCAGCTGGGGGTGTGGTGGACCTGTCCAAAGGAATGCAGCTAAGAGGGAAATGAATAGTTGGCTGATCTGGACTCCCTCCTTAAATATAGGTTCTGAAAGGAGCTTTCCATCCTCCAATCAGAGGGAGGGAAGGGCTCAAGTACCATTATGAGGCCTTTCCTGGTCTCCCCTTACTCCCTTTCCCCATCTATTAGCATTCTTACCCTCTTGAAATTACTTTGTATTGTTTTCACTATACTCTGTATTTAGTTACCTGCATATCTGTTATATCACACACACACACACACACACACACACACACACACACACACACACACAGAGAGAGAGAGAGAGAGAATACAAAGCCACTGAGGTTAGGGACATCTTTATTTGTGTTTTTATCTCCCTAGCACCTACCACACTACATCTTCCACATATATAGTAGCCAAATAACGAATTGCTCATTTTATTGAAGTGAACTGAATTCCTCCAGAGTAGGTGGGTGGCTATGGGTGGATAGACTCCATTTCCACAGTAGTGCTGGACGCTATTGTTAGAAATTTTAACATATATCCCCACTTTGAGTTCCATGATATCAACCACCCCCAACTCACTCTTCCTATGGAAAGACTAGGGAGCAAAGAAATTTAGCATTCAGATAAAGTGTGGAAGATAAGATCTGACAGGCTTCCTATCCTGGCTCATCACCAACCATTGTGAATGAAAGGGACATTAGGTCCCAGAAACTAAAGCAGCATTCTCCTCTATCCCCTACACTTTCACATTGTAACATACCCCTACCAGCAAACTCTGGCATTGACTCCTATTTAATTCTCACTCCCTCTCCCCACTCACCCCAGAAGCATTTTTTCTACTCCAAACCATCTAGTCTATTCTCTGGCAAACACTCTTTACTCATTTGCCTTAAGCCTACCTGGCCTCTACCTTCTTAATACTCCTTATGTACATCAGTCTGCTGTGCCATGCCCTCTTCTAGATACTCAGTAATCAGTTTCTCCCACCATACCTCAAACCAGTTTCAAATCCTATATAGGTCTGGAGCATAACTGACACATCCATGAGTGTGCCCCTTCAGACTCATGAGTGTAATTATTCTTTTATTCTTCCCTGAGTGTATATCTTGGTCTCAGCAGATTAGAAAACTTACTCCTCCTTACTAATCCCTTATGTAATTCCCACTTCCACCCTCAGAAAACGGCCTGGAAAATTGAAATTGTTTCTCTTGGCTCTCTCTTCTCACCTATTACCTACCTCAAAACCCATCTACTTCACCCAATTCTCTCCACCTTTGCTTCAGTTCCTAAGGAAGAGATAGCTCTTTCCCATTCAAGGGATTAACCCTGCTACTTCTGCCTTGATCCCAACCCCTGTTTCCCATTTCCTCATCATTCTCTTTATCTCTCATGGTCCATTTCCCTATTTCTTGACTATTTCCCTATTGCCTACAAACATGCTCTGGTTTAGCCCGGTCTGAAGAAAACGTCATGGATCCCATCACCTTTTCTTTTTTTGCTTTTGTTGGTGAGGCAATGGAGGTTAAGTGACTTGCCCAGGGTCCCAGGGCTAGTCAGTATCAAGTGTCTAAGGTCACATTTGAACTCAGGTCCTCCTGACTCCAAGGCAGGAGCTCTATCCACTGCACCACCTAGCCACCTTGCTGCCCCGATCCTTTCACCTTTTCAAACAGAAGGTGCTCACCGCTTGCTCACCACCCACTCACTTTGTGAACACTTGCTTGCAATTTGGCTTTTGATCCTACCACTTGACTGAAATTACCAGTCATCTTTTTCCTGATAAGTTCGATGGCTTTTTCTCAGTCTGTAAACTCCTGGACTTCTTTGAAGCTTTTGACTCAGTCAGCCTGACCCATAACTAGGGCAGAATGATTGGAGCTTTGTGCCAGGGCACAGACCTCTGCAGGTGCTTCCTTCCCCAGGGGGTACATTTCCTCTAGAGGCTGTCCAGCCAAGCATTCACTAAGCACCTATTTTGTGCCAGGTACTATGCTAAGCCCTGGGGACACAAAGAATGGCAAAAGAGAGTCAGTCCCTGCTTTTAAGCTCACAGTTTATGAGACAACATGCAAACAACTACATACAAACAAGATAAACACAGGTTAAACCGGAGTTAATCAATAGAGGAAAGGTACCGGCATTAATGGAGACTGGGAAAGGCTTCTTATAGGAGGGATTTTAACTGGGAAGCAGAGAGTCAGAGATGAGGAGGGAGAGCATTCCAGGCATGGGGAATAGCCAATGCAAGTAGCCCCAACTCAGTGGAGTGTCTTGTGTGAGGAGCACCAAGGAAGACACTGTCATTGGATTGCAGAGCAAGGTGTAAGAAGACCATAAAGGTGGGAGGGGGCCAGCTTATGAAAGGCTTTGAATGCAAATAGAAGATTTTATATTTAATCTTGGAGGAAATAGTGAGCCACTGGAATTTATTGAGCAGGGTGGTAACATGATCAGACCTGCGCTTTAGGAAGATCAATTTGATAACTGAGTGGAGAATGGATTGGGGTGGGAAAAGATTTTTGGCAGGGAGATAACCAGCAAGCTATTGCAATAGTACAGATATGAGGTGATAAGGGCCTATGCCAGGGTGAAAGCAGTATCAGAGGTGAGAAGGTGGAGTATATGAGAGATGTTATAAAAGTATTATCAACAAGAGTTGGCAATAGATTGGAAATGGGGGATGAGAGAATGTGCAGAGTTCAGGACAACACCTAAGCTGCAAACTGGGGTGACAGAGAGGATGGCACCTCCAGAATAACAGGGCTGTTCAGAAGAGGGGAAAGGTTTTTGGGGGAAGATAAGGAGTTCAGTTCTGGACATGTTAAATTCAAAATGTCTGCAGGACATCCAGTTAAAGCTATTGAACAGGCAGCTGGAAATTGTGAGTCTGGAGGTTAGGAAAAATGGTGAGGCTGGATAAGTAGATGGAAGAATCATCAGCACAGAGACAGAGACGATAGCTGAATCCTTGGGAGATGATAAGATCACTGACTGCAATAGTACAGAACAAGCTGGCCAACTACAACCCACAGATGACCCGCTGCCTATTTTTGTATGGATTTGTGAGCTAAGAACATTTTTTCTATTTTTAAATACAACAAAACTTTATTGAAAGATGTAAAAAATAAAAATAAAACCCAAACCATTCTTAGCTGGGATGGCATTGGATTTGGCTCATGGGCTATAGCAACTTTAGGTATAAAGGGAGAAAAGGACCCAGGGCAGAGCTCTGAAGGCCACCTACCACTAGTGGGCATGACCCAGATGAAGATTTAGTGAGCAGGACTGATCAGACTGGTAGGAGAAGAATCAAGATAAAGGAATGTGATAGAAACCTAGAGAGAAAAATGAGGAGGGTAATCTACGGTGTCAAAGGTTAAAACTAAACTGTGAAAAGCTGAAATGTGCAGTTTCAGAGGAAATGGGAAGACCTCTGGGAAGTGATGCCAAATGGAGGGAGCCAAAGCAAGAGAACAACTTATACAACGACAAGAACATTATAGAGAAAAGCAATTCTAAAAGACTTTAAAACTCTGATCAGCACAGTGATAACCCTTAAGTCCAGACAACTGGAGATGAAACACATTGCCCAGGGTGTGATGGATTTAAAATGCAAAGTGACATATACAGTCTTGGATGTGGCCAGCATAGTTTTGCTATACTGTGCACAATTTTATGAGGGTTTTCTTTTTTTTTTTTCTAATTATTATTCACTTGAAGGGGCAGTGGGAAAGAGCAGCAAATTTTGTAATAATTAATTAGTTAATAAAAATAGGAAGCTATCAAAAAATAAATTAAAGCAGAGGGTCAAACTTCTGCCTAAATGTCAGGAATTTTACTAACAAGGGGTTCTGAGTGATTGTTGCTTTAATTTTTCATTCAGTCCATAAAGCATTAGAGGGGACCAAGTAGATCTGAGAGGCCATTATGTTCCCCCTAGATAAAGAATGAGTTGTGCTGTAACAAAGTATGACTAATTAAATGTCTAGAGGCAAAGGGGTCAGAGAGAAGAGGTGGTAAAGACTGTCAGCAGGTCAAGTGCACCCATAATAGGATAAATGAACACTTGCAACAGATACATGAAATCATGGTTAAGGAAAGCTTTAGCATCTTAGTTTGATGGGCTCCTTGCCGTACCTGAAAAGAAAGCTTCCTTCAACATACCCAACAAGCCATCATAAAGCTTTTACTTGAAGCCCTCCAGCAAGACAGTATTTACACCCTCCTGAGGTCAATCCTTTCTGGTCATGAATCTATCATGGGATCAGAGATTTAGAGCTAAGAGCAAACTCAAAGGTCCATCCAGACCATTCCTTTTCTCTTACTGATAAGAGAACTGAGGCTGAGTGCCAAATGACTTGTCAACAATTACATAGGAAGGAAAATAACAGATCTGGAATCTGAACCTGAGTTCTCTGGCTACAGATTCATTACTTAAAGCTCTTCAAAAGTGGAATGGGCTGCCACAGGATACAATGGGTTTTCCTCCCTAGAAATCTTCAGGAGGGAGCTGGATGATCATTTATTTGGGATGTCATCCCTGGGAATGGGAAGGAGAGAGAAGGGGAGGGAGAGACAAGGTGGGGGGAGAGACAGAGACAGAGACTTCTAAGGTGTTTCTGGGTCTTACATTTCATGATTTGGAAATTCTACCAAAAGTCAAGGATTATCATGAAATCAGAATAGAAAGGAAATGGAAAAGAAAGCAAAATGTATTTTGTATTTGCCTGATTTATTTTAGAGCATGAGCATTTGGATACATAATAATTGGTATTGTCATCTGAGAAGGGTGGAGAACGAAGAGTAACCAAACATCTTAGTTAGGCAAGCTCATTGATGAAAGGTTCAGTTTTTGCTGTCAAGACCTTCATCTAATCTGGACTCTACTTTTGAGTTCTAGGAATGAAAGGAGGTGAGGTCATAAGTCAGTTAGTATCCTGGAGTTACAACTGCTTAGTAAGATTGACCTGTTTTTCCCCTTTTGGGAGGGAATGTTTAAATCAGAAATGCAGTGGTCTCCTGCTTACTTAATACAAACCAATAAGGACAACCTGCTTTACAAGCTTCTCCTGCAACTAATAGACCAAGCAACTGATAATTCCACATCAAATATAGGCTTCCTGCCAGTACTGCTCTCTCTTACAAGCCACTTTCTGGTGACCAAGGAGATTCTATGGTTGGTTACCTATTAGGACAAAAGAGATCTTTTGTTTCTAGAGCATTTGATAACAAGAAAGGCAAAGCAGATAATGCCAGGTGTTACAGACAAACCAGTCATCTTTAAGAGGCATAGGACCAGAAAGAAATGAGTAAGTGAGTAAATAGTTTTGAAAAGTAGAATTGCAAACTATGACCACATGAAAATAAGAGAAATGCAAACTAAAGAAACTCTAAGGTTTCATATCATACCATGCAAACAGGCAAAGATGACAAAAAATGAGAAACAGTCCATCAATAAAAATTAAGTGCCTATGTGCCAGGTACTGTGCTGAGCACTGGGGACATAAATAAGAAAAAGAAAGTCCCTGCCCTCAAGGAGCTTAAAATCTAATGGTGGGATGACAACACACAAAAGGAAGCTACAAAGGGGGAAGGGGACATCAGAAGTTAGCCTGCTCAGGGGCATGATGTTCATAGAGTGGAAACCAAGTACAGCATGTCAAATGAAAATATAGGAAATTAAGTTAGCTGGAAAATTTTGAAAATTTTGAGTGCTCTATGAGGGGAGTCTTTGGGAGGAGTTTATTACTTTCTCCAGTCCTCCAATCAGAAGAGAAAGGCCACTGAGGATGCTGAAGATGTGTTGAGTATCAAAGCTGAGTCTGGCAACAAGTATCATTGCAGTGGCTTTGAGAAGACATGAATGTGGATTCAGTGTTTGTGGAGATGTGATGTCATCTAACCATTCTGAATTTCAGTTTGGAGTTATGTAAGAGCTCATTGGCCCAGCAATCCTGCCACTGAGTACATATACTCCAATGAAGCCAAAGACAAAAAAAAAAGGGTCCATTATGTACTAAGATACTTTTTGTGATAGGAAGGAAGTGGGAAGGGGGGGACCTGCAAAAGTGGCTTCCTATTGACTGAGAATGGCAGGGGAAAAAACTGTGATATATCAGTGTAAAAGTAAGTCAGTCAATAAACATTTTTAAAGTACCTACTACATGCCAGACATTGTGCTAATTTGAATTATTTTACATATGATCAAAATGGATTTTTATATTTGACATTATTCACTAAATAATGATGACAACCATAAGCGTACTGCTAATATTTTCATATATATGAAGTAAACAATTTGACCTTATTGAGTCCCTTATAATTGGTCTTTAATGTTTACCTCATATTTCTCCTAGATATCAAATGTAAAATTTTCCCTTAAGTTCTAAGGTTTTTGTCACAAAAACCTGAAAGTCTTTGAGATTGTTAATTTCCATTTTTTTCATTCAAGATTATATTCAACTTTGCTGGGTAACTTACCCTTTGTCATAACCCCAGCTTTTTTGCTCTACAGAATATAGTATTCCAAGACCAACGATCCTTCAATGTAGTAGCTGCTAGGTCTTGTGTAATCCTTATTGTAGCTCCATGATATTTAAATTGTTCTTTTCTTGTTGCTTCTAATATTTTCTCCTTAGCCCAGGAGCTTTAAAACTTGGCTATTATATTCCTTTAAATTTTCCTCCTGTGGTTTCTTTCAGATGGTGATCACCTTTTCTCAAGAGATGATACTAACTTGATCCATTGCCCTTGATTGACAATTAGCTGCAAAAAGTCAGTACAAGTAGAATACCATGAAGATAATTATAATATGTTCTAAAATCCAATCAAGTAGATGAACAGGAAGGGGAAATTCTATGAAAAAAATAACTAGACCCTCTAAAAAAATCAACATATTTTTGATCCTTAATGACCAAAAGATCTACAAACTTCATCCACCAGAAAACAATCTCCTTCTCAAAAAGAGGGACATAGTAGCCAAGGTCAACATTAGCTTAGTGTAGATCATTTGTAAAACATTATGGAAGAGAAAGAAGGCGAAAATGAGCAATATTGCTTCACAAAACAATCAAAAGCAGCTGAGAAGAAAACAAATCTGTAGAAAGTTGTTAGAATAAGTTAGAATGAGGTCTAACTTATTTAAATCACGTAAGGGCATGTAGAGCTGAAAATGAAAGGTCAACAATCAGACATGAAATGCTTATGGTATTTATTCTGGTCAATTACAATAGTAGAATCACTGTATTTTAATGCTATCACATCAATACATGATATACTGTGAATGAAAATTAAAATAGCATTTAAGGAGACAATGTTAGGGAAAATTGATTAACATGACCAAAGACAAATGGGAGAAATCAGTGCAGAAAGTTATGCAACCTTAAACTCTTTGAATTGATTTTAAAATATCTCAAAAACAGGAAGATTCCAAAAGACTAAAAAAGTCATAGATGATACTTTAATTTGTAAAAAATGATGACCAAGATAATGTTAGCAACTACTAGTCTACTTTCTCATCTCCATAAAATCTTGATATGAATGGTCTTTGTATGCATTGAGGTATCATTAATGAAAACATGAGAAGATAACTGATAATTTTTAATAGCAGATCACATCTTTGTGATCACAGATGGAAGTGAGAAGTGTAAAGAATAAGATTCTGGCGTATCTATTATTTACTGATTTTAAAAAACATTTTATTTGGTAGGACAAAATGCAATATTAAAGGCTCTCATCAAACAAATGCAACTACAAAGATGGCTTTGTTTGGTGATCTCAAATAAACCATAAAACATGGAAAGATATTCTTAGTTCAAGTTTTTACCACTGTCATGGAAGATGTTTTGTACAGAGTTCAAAAGACAAGATTCTCTGTTGATAATGAGGTGTCTTTTTTTTTCTTTTTGAGGCAATCAGGTTAAGTAACTTGTCCAGGGTCACATAGCTAATAAGTGTCTGAGGCTGGATAATGAGGTTTTTTAAAGGCTCCTGTTTATTAATGACACTGATTTAATTGTATTACTCCCTGGCACATATCACAATATGTGTATTTATATGTGTGTACAAACACACAGTGTATGTACATATGTATATATACATACATACATGTATAGATTCTATAAAGCTGTGCAGACAAACATACAAACATACACATATGCAGCTAGGTGGCATAGTGGATAAATCTCCAAGCCTAGAGTCAGGAAGACCTGAATTCAAATTTGACCTCAGACACTTAGTAGCTGTGTGACCCTACAGAGTTACTTAACCTCTTCCTGAGATAATAATAGTTCCTATCTCCCAGGCTTGTCATGAGGATCAAATAAAATAATATATGTGTTCTGCAAACCTTAAAACAAAATATAAATGCCACCTATTATCACTATTGTTGTTATTTATTATTATTAGCATTGGTGTTAGCATTGGTGCATACATAGGATAGGCTCTTCAAATGAAACTGAGCCCAAACTGGCTAGTTAGAAGTGATTGGGTTGAATGACCTTTGGGAAATTGTATATTGCTTTCAGCGATCCCAAACTTCTCCCTGTTATAAGAGTCCATCTTGCTGTAACACCAAAATTCTTTCATAGATGTATGTGGCTGCCGATCATGATCACCAAGGAATTAAAATGACAAGAGACTCAAAGTGCAATTATAAGATGCATAGAATGTAAGGAAACATTGGCATATCATCAATAAAAAACAGTAAAACAGAAATGGCATAAAATAAATAAAATTAAAGGCATCATCAAGAACATGTATGACCTCCCCCCCAAAAAAAACCAGATTGGTCATGTAATAAGAATGAGAGACAACAGATGTACAACTCCAATACTACATGAATCTCTACCCAAAAATATGTCAAGAGCCAGATGAAAACCTCCAGCACACAGGCAGTTAAGTGGTTCAGTGAATACAGGAAATTTGGCTTCAAATACCTACTACCTATGCAGCCCAGGCAAGTCATTTAACTTCTGTCTCAATTTCTTCATCTGTAAAATGGAAAAGACAATGTATGTCCCATAAGTCAAATACTTAGAGGGGGCAGCTAAGTGGCACAGTAGATAGAGCTCCGGCCTTAGAGTCAGGAGGATCTGAGTTCAAATCCAGCCTCAGACACTTGACACTTAATAGCTGTGTGACCCTGGGCAAGTCACTTAACACCCATTGCCTCACCAAAAAAAAGCCCAAAAACACGAATACTTAGAAAGCAGCCACAAAGAAAGAATGGCTGCAACATCCAGAAATTCACAGGAGACAAAATCCAAGAAAGAATCCAGTATTAAAACCCACGCCTTCAAATATCTAAAGACAATTACAATTAGTTTGGCAACTAATAGTAAGAACTAGAAGTCCTAAGGGAGCAAAACTGACTTCATTGATATCACTTAAACTCAGTAGTATAAAATCCTTATTCAAAAGAAAAAGGTAAGAGGTAAAGTGGGGAAGGGGAGGAAAGTATATCATTGTGCGTTAATAATGTTCACTCATACGAGGAAATCCAAGAACCAGTGCAGAAGCGTATAGCAAACAGAACTGGTTTTGTCATTGGAATATACCACAGACCACCCCAACAGAAGGAAGAAATAGATGAAGAATTTAGGAAACACCAAAAGTCTGGCACAGAGGCTTGATATATAGTAGTGATGATACAATTCAGTTATACAGATATCTTTTGAGGTTATCTTTGTCAAGAACAAAAACTAATAACTTCTTTGCTTGCCTTATTGATAATTGCATAATTCAAATGATAAAGAAGCCAACCAGGGGAAATTCCATTTGGATTAGATTTTCACTAATAAGAATGAAAAAGTTTCTGGGGGTGAAAATGATAAGAACATTGAGGGGAAGCAATCAATCCCTCCTAGAGTTTGTGAGAGAGGAAGAGAAAAGCCTGACATGTAACTCTAGATTTTGGAAAAATGAATTTCAAAGGGTCCAGAGGAAAGACAGGTAGGATACTCTGGACTAAAGTGCTTCACAATAAGTCGTTCAGGAGGTATGGAAGATGCTCAAAATGAGTGTATGTGTCTAAATACCCAGTTCTGGTAATTCTCTCTCTCTCTTTCCCTCTCTCTCCAGGGGGAAGAAGCTGGGAATGTTTGAAACAATGGCTATGGCACTCACTCAGAAGTGGACAGAATGTAGGGTCTTGAGTTTTTCTCTTCACCAGAGGATGTCCCCCTACCCCCCAACCAGTTCCCAGGGTTCTCTGAGTTTGAGCACTAGTGGGGACAGGGAGAAGGAATACTTCACTGCTAGGACTATCATATAGTGATTGGTCTCTTGGAAGAAACCACAGTAGTAGGCAAAACAAATCAGCTGGGACTTTTCTTTTTGGCTAAGTAATAGGGTTAAGTGACTTGCCCAGAGTCACACAGCTAATAAGTGTTATGTGTCTCAGGCTGAATTTGAACTCAGGTCCTCCTGAATCCAGGGTCAGTGCTCTATCCACTGCACCACCCAGTTGCCCCTAGCTGAGACACCTGTGCTTTGTTCCCCCTAAGGATTTGATAGCAATGTCCATGATACTCAGATCTTATAAACTTCTAAATTTAACAGTTCTTTCTGAAGGTCAGGACCTCCTATAGTTAGACTGACTTAACATTTACACTCACTTGTATTCTACATAAGGTATTATTGTACAAGGTCCCTATTTTTGCATTCCTTGATGCTTGCAATGATATGTTCCACACCTCCATCCTGCTCTCCCACATCCCCAAAACACATACACACAACAATAACAACAACAACTAGGGGATAAAATTAATTAAACAAATATTTTAGTTCAGTTCTAAACATGTTGGGTTAGAGGGAGCAGTGAGACATACAGATAAATTGTCCTACTAAAAAATGAGAGATTAGCTATAGTAATAATAATAATAAAAACAACAGCTTACAACTACCACCCCCACCCTAATAATAATGATACCAACAATAACGATAATAATGATAGGGAAAGGAAGAAGAAAAAAGAATTAAGTTAAAAATAAAAACACTCCATGTTTCTAGGAAATTAAAAAACAACCTATTCCTACAAATCTGCTACCCATAAGGATCCCTGACAAGCCCTTATAATGTAATCTGTGATCCAAAACCCCAATTCTGATCTTATATGGGCCAAATTCAATTTGGACACAAACCCCGAAAATCATATTTCTTTGATACATTTTGACCAAACTCGGAGTTTACTCTAGGACTTTCAAAATATAGTTGAATCTCACTGTCCCAGACATAGGTAAAAAGGATCTCTAATTCTCATACAAGTACTCAAGGAAACAATGTATATCAGGTACAGGACAGCATTTGCTTTCCCCTACCAAAAAAAATATAAGATAACACACAAGGCTTGTCTAAAGTTCCTAGAATTTTCTTCATTTCTCCTTTGAGCTCTAGTTCTAAATCTCTAAATTTCTTTTTTTGGAGGCAGTCTAAGGCCAAATTAGAACTCAAGTTATCATGACTCCAGTTCCTAGCTGTCCCGTCTAGATCTCAAATTTTTGAGCAAAATCTCTATATCTGGATGTCTCCCTAGTACCTCAAAATGAATCTTTTTAAAACAGAACCCCTTATTTCTGTTCTAAACATAGCACTCCCCATAAATTCCTTATTTCTGTTGATGGTACCAATCATCCTCCTAATTATGCAGTGTTACAACAATCAGGGAAGCATATCAGTTGAGCAAAAGATAGCAGCAATTCAATTCAATTAGTATTTTGTTTTCTTTTTTTTTTTTTTTTGGCTAGGCTATGGGGTTAAGTAACTTGCCCAGAATCACACAGATAGTAAGTAGCAAGTATGTAAGGCTGGATTTGAACTTGGGTCCTCCTCACTCCAGGGCTGGTGCTCTATCTACTGAGCCACCTAACTGCCCCTAGTATTTTCAAATTATGGTTGCCAATAGCCCTAATGAAAACAGAGAGGGCTGGGTGTTCCTTAATCTCGCCCTTGTATTGCAACTACAAGGTTCACTGTATAGGAAGGAGAGCCAAGGAGGCTGGTAACCTGGGAGGCATTCCTTAGGAGTCTCCCTATGTTGTTATATGTTCCCAGGGAAGTCTAAATTTGCAAGCTGCTCAGTGTCTTAGTTATAAAATACAAGAGTCTGTGTGGCCCTAGGCAAGTCATTTAACCCCAATTGCCTCACTGAAAAAAAGAAAAAAAAATACAACAGAGTTATACACTGACAACTTTGAGTCACAAGGTCAATGACAGTCACAAGGTCAAGGACAATGACCTCCTTGATATTGCCTTCTGGGATCTTTCTTGTTCTCCTAGGCATTCCTGTGTCTGAAGTAATAGGATTCTGGTAGTCAATACTTAAGCAACACAGGTATCCATGCTCATAACTTTGGAATCCTTCAACTCTCCACATCCTATGAGTTGCCAAGTCCTATCAATTCTACTTCCATTTCACATCTCATGTTAGGATCGTAGAATCATAAATTTAGAGCTCAATTTAGGAGGAACTTAAAGACCATTGAGTCCAACCCCCTTATTTTAAAGATGAGGAAAGTAAAACTGGAAACAGTTAAGTGATTTGACAACCATCGTACAGCTTGCAAATATCTGATGTTCAATTTGAGCTGAGATTTCCTGGACTCCAACATGGTTCATAGTCTAACCATTGTACCACCTAGCATTAGTCTCATACTCTCCGTTCACAAGCTAGTTCAGGCTGGTGTTACCTCCTTCCTAAAGACCTGTGATAGTTTACTCAACAGCTTTTTTTGCTTCTGTTCTCCCCAGTGTATCCTTCA
The DNA here is from genome assembly GCF_003287225.1 of Phascolarctos cinereus. Lineage (NCBI taxonomy): Eukaryota > Metazoa > Chordata > Mammalia > Diprotodontia > Phascolarctidae > Phascolarctos > Phascolarctos cinereus. The sequence continues at coordinate 449,507,562 of NW_027555847.1, read as the reverse complement.
CGTGCCTGCTCATTTAATTTTCCTAATACAGAATTTAATCATGACATTTTCCTGCTCCAATTGAACTGTCTTGTAGGACAAAATGCCAAGTTCTTAATTTGGAATTTAAGTACCAGCCACCTTCCTTTCCAGGCTTATTTCCTGCTTCTCCCCTTCACTCATTCCTGCTACACTGGTCTACAGCTGTTCCCTGATTTCCTTCTGTATTCTCTCGACACTATGCCTTCAAGCAGGTTGTCTCCCGTGGCCACCTCTTTTAACTTTCTTCTCCCTTCAAAGTTCAGCTCAAATGACACCTTTTCCATGAAGCCTTCTTTGAATCCCCCAAGATCATCTCTCCTTCCTCAAATGTTATCTCTGGATCTTCCCTTTTTCTTTATCACATTCTACTGAGAAACTCTAAGGGTCTTCCCCTCCCAGACAGATTCATTTATGAAGGTAAACTAGGCCATCTTTTGCCTCAATTCTTCCCTAGCCTTTAACTACTAGATGGGTATTGCCTCAGACAACTTAGCTTAAAAAGGCCAAGGTCTCCCACTGCATCCAGGGACATTGCCAGCTGTCCTGACCTATGTCTTGCCACTGGATCCCAGTGACTACGGAGGAGAGAGGCTGATGACTTTGCACAGCTCTGCCTCACTTAAATCTATTTCATCTGCAAGTCAAGACATCACCCCATAATGTCATTGGTCCTCTTTGAAGAAGAATGAACAACAATCACATGTATTTTGTATCATATTTATTTGTGATATCTCTTCCTCTCCTCCCCCACCCCCCCCCACCATACCCTCAATTGTTTGGAGCTCCTTGAGACCAGGAACTGCATAATTTCTTTCTTCATCTTTATCCTCCATGAGCCTGTGTTTTGCTCATAAGATCATAAATTTAGAGACGGAAGGGACCTTGGAGGTTGTGTAATCCAACCTCTTTATTTTATTTTTAATTTTGGGCTTTTTAAAGAACAACTCATTTTATTTATTTTTATCCATTTTAAAATTCCGAACTTAATAAACACCAACTGCAATAAACACTTCCATAAACACAGCAGAACAAAAAAGGAGCAAATCTCTTGTTTTACAGATGAAGAAACTGAGGGCCAGAAAGATGGAGTGAATTTTGTCCAAGTTCTCACAGGCAGCAAGTGGAAAGTCAGTCAACAAACATTTATTAAGTACATACTTATGCTAGGCACTGTACTGAGTACTGGGGAGACAAATAAGAAAAACAGAAAGACTGTCTGGGTGAGGGAAAAGAGAGTACTTAGCGTTGGGCGGGATGGAAAGTCCTAAGGAGTGTAGCCATTGGGAAATAAGGAGATGGCTGGCCTTAAATGGAGGTTTTGGGAGGAACTCTACTCAGCAGGAAGCTCTGCAGGTGGTGAAGTAGATGGAGCACTGAATTCAGGAAGACTCAGCTTCATGAGTTCAAATCTGGCCTCAGGCACTTATGAGCTAGGTGACCTTGGGCAAGTCACTTAATCCTGTTTGCCTCAATTTCCTGATCTATAAAAGGAAAGGAAATGCCAACCCACTCCAATATCTTTGCCAATAAAACCCTAAATGGGGTCATGAAGAGGACACTACTCAACAACAACTCTGTTTTGTCCTCCAGGCAGAGGGGTGCCAGGGGCAATGGGCATTGATGAGGTGTTAGTATCAAGGCTGATGTGATCCTGCAGGATGATAAAGTCCCTAGAGGCATCAGAAGACCACAGGAGTGCTTTGGAGGGTGAAAGAGGGGGGTAAGGGTGCTGGTGGAGAAAGAAGGGGGAGGACTGAAGCTGATTCTCTGACTCCAGATGCAGTTCCTTTGACTGTGCACTTAATAAATGTTTATCTATAAGACTTGGAGCCAGTTTTGATTTATGAGATATTACTGACAACCTTGGGAGATGTTCACCTACTGCCTTCAGATTCCTGGTCAGGTGCCCTAGATCTTTTCAGGTTTATTATGTACTAAACTGGATGTTCTAGGCAACTACCCAATTTTGCCTTGGTAGAGTCTAAGTTTGGGTGAAGGCCCAGGCTGTAGAGGAGGCCAACTCACCCTCTTCATTTTAATCCACAGCTCACCACTGCTACAGCTACCACTAAAGTGTTCTGTACAGCCTCCTGAAGGGCCTTCTAATTTGTGACGGGATAAGGTAAATTGTCCCCCTAACCTAATCCAAGACTCAGACTCTAAGTAGGAATAGAAGCATAGGTTCTCATTTCAAAAGTATAAAGGTAGAGCTAAAGATCTCTTCTATTTTCATTATTATTAGTAGCACTATTATTGTAGTCTGCTAACATAGAGATACAGTCAATGAATACCACTAGGATTCCTTTTTTTCTAAGGCTAGTGTGATCATAGATTTTGAACTAGAGGGGATAGTAAAGTGCACTGACACCCTTATTTTACACATGAGGAAACTGAGGCCCACTGAGGTTAAATGACTTGCCTAAGATCATACAGGTAATATGGAGCACAGCTAGGATGCAAATCCTTGTATTCCACCATTGATACTGCCTTGTTTGTTCAATTTTTTTTCTTTGCCTTTTCAGTTTAGTAAGTCTAGCTACACCCTCCCACCCACAAGAGATCAGTGTGAATTGGGGTGTGTGTGTGTGTTTTAGTATAACTTCAATTTGAAAGGAAATTAAGAAAAAGATCATAATCCACACATCGAAATTGCTCTCAAAAGAGCAGATGAAGGGCTGCTTTGGAAATCTGCCAAGAGCCCTAGGGCTCCAGCTGATTTGCATCAAGTGGAACAGATTGTGGGTTGCAAAATGCAAAAACCTTCAATTGAAAGGCAGAGGTGAAGTCTACAAGATGGAACAGGTAGTTTTGATTCTGGGAGGAGCAATTTCTCCTGGTGCAGATTCTCTAATCTACACCTTCAGAAAAAGGAGGGATAGATTAAGGAGATGAGGGAGGCCATAGACCATATCAGTTTCATAGGGGTTGCTTTAGCTGGATCCAGCTCTGTTTTATAAGCCTCACCTTTAGCCAAGAGGTGGCAAGGAGTGCTGGATAGGAGAGCTGGGCCCAGATTGCCAGGAAGACCTGGATTTAGGTTCTGTATCTTACACAGACTGTCTCTGTGACCCTGGACAAGTCAAAAGTCTTTTGACTTCCCTCAGATCCCAGCTAAGTTCCTCACATTATGCAAGAAGCCTTTCCTGATCTGCCTTAATGCTAGTGATTTCCTTCTGTCATTTTCTACATTCTAACCTGCACAAATCTGGTTCACACACAGCTATCTATATGTTGTCCCTCCCCATTAGACTGTGAGCTTCTTGGAGGCAGAGACTGTTTATTGATTTGACTTTCTTTTTATCTTTAGTGCTTCACATTGTGCCTGGTACATAGTAGATGCTTAATAAATGCTTGGTGACTTGACTTAACCTCTAAGAGTCATAGGTGACTGACTATGTACAAGCTGCTAACCTACATTGGTAGAGGGGGTTCCCTCACCCTTTACCAATGAAGACACAGGTACAAATGCTACACCTGGTCAACCCCATCAGAGAATGCCTTGACCTACTCACCTAAAGCTTTTTCCAAAACTGCCCAGTACTAAGTTACTTTTACCTTTCCCTTCCAGACTCCCTCTCTGAATGAAAAAGCTCAGGTCTAAAATCATAATGGAACCCTAAACCAGCAGGTTCTAAAGGTTTGCTTTTTGTGGGATGTTTTTTAAGTCCCTGATTAAAGCTCTACTCTTTAAGCCTGTTCACTTAGCTGTATCACATAAGAGAAAAATAAAGTGTGTCTTCCTATTACTCCATTGTACTAAAGGATGACAAACTACAATTGCTTTCCATTTTGAGGGAAGAAAAAAAAAAAAAAAAACAACCTACGAATGGGTAACATAATAGATCAAGACAGGGGAGCCAAGATGGCGGAGTGAAAAGGTAGTTGCTTCCACTCTCCCCTATCAACCTCTGAAAACCCAGAAAATATCACCCCAGAAAAAAAAAAACCCTGGAACACCTGAACTAGAAGAAAGACAAGGAGCAGCAGTGCAGTAGCCCAGCAAACGGGTCTCCCAGTGCCTCAGCAAAAACAAGGGGCTCCAGGCAGATAAGTACCCTGCGGCCATTCATCTGAAAGGAGGTGAAGAAAACAACCTAGAGGCTTCCTAAAGCCCTGGCCTTGCTGATTCCAACCCAACACCAGGTGAGCTTTAGGAGCCCTGAAGCCTCCAATTATGAAAAAATCCTGAAGCCCAGGTGGTAGAGCAGGCAAACACCAACACCTGGACCTCAGAGTGCCTCAGTGAGGGCGGGGGAAACCGGTGGAAACCAGCTCAGAAAACCACCAGGAGTCTCAGCACTCCTCCGCAAAGGAATCTCCCTGTGCATTAGCAGAAACGAGGGAGACAACACTGCAGGGGGCCCCAGGCAGATAAACACCCTGCAGCACCCATCTAAAAGGAGCTGAAGAAAGCTAAAGGAAAGGAAAAGCAGGCAACCTAGAATTGCCTGAAAGTTCCAGCCTTGCTGATTCCAGCCCAGAACTAGGTAGGCTGCCAGAAACCTACAGCCTCCAATTCCCAGCATAAGAGGCCCCAGAATGCAAAGCCAGTGACCAAGACCTAGGCTCCCAACACAAGAAGCTTGGGTCAGTAGTACCCTCTGTTCCCCAGCAGGAGAGCTCAATCTCTTTAAAGGCCAGGGAATAAAGAAACACCATGAGGAAAAAGAAACGTACCATAGATTCATATTATGAGAAGAGTGAAGATCAAGACAGAAATTCTGAAGAGGACAACATTGTCAACAAACCCACATCTGCAACAACAAAAGGGAATATGAACTGGTCTGAAGCCCAAAAAGCCTTCTTAGAAGAGCTCAAGAAGGATTTTAATAGTCAAATGAGAGAGGTAAAAGAGTCCTTCAAAAATACAATTGGCCAGTTGGAAAAAAAATACACTGAAGAAAACAAGTCCCTAAAAAACACAATTGGCCAGTTGAAGAAGGAAGTACAAAAACTAACAGAAGAAAACAATCTGTTAAAAACTAGAATTGGACAAATGGAAACTAATGTCTCTATAAGAGAGCAAGACTCAGTCAAACAGAAACAAAAAGGGAGGGGGGGAAGCATCAGTAAGACTAAAGGGGAAGAAAAGGGAAAGGGATAATAAAAGGGGGAAGGGACTGAAGGAGGTGGTGGTCAAAAGCAAAACACTAGTGAAGGGGAGAATGGAAAAAGGAGAAAGAAAAGCATAAATAGGGGGGGAAAAGGATGGAGAAAAAGACCAACAAAGCCCAACAGCAAGAGATAGAAAGAGAAATCCCATTTAAACTTACTGTAGACATTATAAAATATTTAGGAGTCTACCTCCCGAAACAAACCCAGGAACTCTATGAACACAATTACAAAACACTTTTTTACACAAATAAAATCAGATCTAAATAATTGGGAAAACATCAGTTGCTCATGGGTAGGGTGACCTCCTACCTAAGCTAATTTACTTATTCAGTGCCATACCAATCAAACTACCAAAAACCTATCTCACAGTGTTAGAAAAAATAATAACGATTCATTTGGAAAAAGGAAAAGGTCCAGAATATCAAAGGAACTAATGAAAAGAAATGCAGGGGAAAGTGGCCTAGCAATTCCAGATCTTAAATTGTATTATAAAGCAGCAATCATCAAAACTGCTTGGTACTGGCTAAGAAATAGGGAGGTGGATCAGTGGAATAGATTAAATATGCAAGACACAGTAGCCAATGACTATAGTAATCTATTATTTGATAAACCCAAAGACCCCAGCTTCTGGGATAAGAACCCACTCTTTGAAAAAAACTGCTGGGAAAACTGGAAAAGAATATGGCAGAAACTAGGCATAGACCCAAATCTCACACCATATACCAAAATAAAGTCAAAATGGGTTCATGACTTAGATATAAAGGCTGATACCATAAGTAAACTGGGAGAACAAGGAATAGTTTACCTATCAGATCTATGGAGAACAGAAGAATTCATGACCAAACAGGAGATAGAGAACATTATGAAAAGCAAAATGGATAATTTTGATTACATTAAATTGAAAAGTTTTTGCACAAACAAAGCCAATGCAACTAAGATTAGAAGGAAGGTAGAAAATTGGGAAAGAATTTTTACAACCAGTCTTCTGATAAAGGCCTCATTTCTAAAATATATAGAGAATTAAGACAAATTTATAAGAACACAGCCATTCCCCAATTGATAAATGGTCAAAGGATATGAACAGACAGTTCTCAGATGAAGAAATTAAAGCCATCTATAGTCATATGAAAAAATGCTCTAAATCGTTATTGATTAGAGAAATGCAAATCAAAACAACTCTGAGGTACCACATCACACCTATCAGATTGGCCAACATGACAAAACAGGAAAATGATAAATGTTGGAGAGATGTGGGAAAATTGGAACTAATACATTGTTGGTGGAGTTGTGAAATGATCCAACCATTTTGGAGAACAATTTGAACTACAAAAATGTGCATACCCTTTGATCCAGCAATAGCACTTCTAGGGCTATATCCCAAAGAGATCAAACAAATGGGAAAAGGACCCACATGTACAAAAATATTCATAGCAGCTCTTTTTGTGGTGGCAAAGAATTGGAAATTGAGAGGATGCCCATCAATTGGGGAATGGCTGAGCAAGTTGTGGTATATGAATGTAATGGAATACTATTGTGCTATAAGAAATGATGAACAGGCTGACTTCAGAAAAACCTGGAAAGACTTATATGGTCTGATGCTGAGTGAAGTGAGCAGAACCAAGAGGACTTTGTACACAATAACAGCCACGTTATGCAATGACTAAGAATGTTAAATTGAACCTTTCTCAGCATTACGAGGATCTAAGACATCTTCAGAGGCCTCGGGATGGAAAATGCTGTCCACATCCAAAGAAATAACTATTAAAAATAGCTTATTTTTACCTTCTGTTGAGTTTTGTTTCATCTTTCTGATGGTTCCTCCTGTTGGTTTTAATTTTTACTTACAACTTCACTAATGTGAAAATATGTTTAATGGGTATGTAAATGTAAAACCTATGTCAGCTTGTGCGCCGTCTTGGGGAGGGTGGGGGGAGAAAAAGGGAGAAAAATTTTCAACTCAAAAGCATATGGAAAAATTTTTTTTTAAATTATAAAAAAAAATAGATCAAGACACCAAACAAACTGAAACTAGCCTCTTCACCAAAAAAAAGCCAACTAGCTGAGGATCCAGAGAAAGAAAACCTCCCACGCTGCCTCTCTCTCACAAAAAAGGAAGTGAAAGAAACTTCTGAAAGACTAAATCACTAACCAAGTGTTTAACTGAAACCAGTGAAATTTAGAAGGGGTTTTAGAAGTTGGTGTTTATAGAACAGATACTATAAATTTTTTTAAAGAAGAAATGTTACAGAGGGCGGAGCCAAGATGACAAAGAAAAGGCAGCAACTCTACTGAGCTCCCCCCAAAACCCCTGTGAACAACTTTAAATAGTGTCATAAAACAATTCCTGGAGCAGCAGAACCCACAAAGGGATGGGGTGAAATAATTTTCCAGCCAAAGACAAGTTAGGTCAGCAGGGAAGGTCTGTTGCGCCTGGGTGAGGGTGGAGCACCATTCAGCACAGACCTGGCCCCAACAAACCTGGAGCAGGCCTTGGGAGCCGCTGAATCAGCAGCAGCAGCAGCGGCAGCAGCAGCTGCTTCTGGAGCTCTCTGCCCATAGGTGGTAAGGGGGTCAAACAACTGGTCAGAATGAGATCACAGGGGTCTCTTTGCTAGTGCTAGTGCAGCACTGTGTTGCTTTGCCATACTTAGATCTGGATTGCAGTCCTGGGTGGTAGTCCCATGGTGAGGAGGAGCACTAGCATAGCAGAGCTTGTGGCTTCAGTACAGTGGAGACCCTCGTCCCAGTTCCGGGGGAGAAAAGAGTGCTTGTGGTCACTCACAGACCAGAGCACAGGCCAGGAGAGTAGTAAGCACACCTCTCCTTAGATCAGACCACCTTGGAAGAACTGAAAGCTTACAGACCCCGAGAAGTATCGCTGAACACAGCTGCACAAAACCCTTGAAGTTTGGTTCAGTGAGCCTTCTACCTCTGGAAGCGAGCCCTACTTTAACAAAGAGTTAAAAGTCGGGGCAGCTAGGTGGCATAGTGAATAGAGGCTCTGGCCTTGGAGTCAGGAGGACCTGAGTTCAAATCCAGCCTCAGACACTTAACACTTACTGGCTGTGTGACCCTGGGCAAGTCACTTAACCCCAATCACCTCACTTAAAAAAAAAAGCAAAAAAAAAAAACCCAAACCCAGAGAGTTAAAAGTCAAGAAACAGGCTAGGAAAATGAGCAAACAACAGAAAAAAATTCTGACCATAGAAGGTTACTATGGTGACGAGGAAGATCAAAGCACACACTCAGAAGAAGATGACAAAGTTAAAACCTTATGTCCAAAGCCTCCAAGAAAAATATGAATTGATCTCAGGCCATAGAGGAGCTCAGAAAGGACTCTGAAAAGCAAGTAAGAGAGGTAGAAGAAAAATTGGGAAGAGAAATGAGAATGATGCAAGAAAATAAGGAAAAATGAGTCAACGGCTTAGTAAAGGATGGCCAAAAAAATACTGAAAAAAACCACTTTTTTTTTCTTTTAGGCAATTGGGGTTAAGTGACTTGCCCAGGGTCACACAGCTAGGAAGTGTCAAGTGTTTAGTCTGAGGCCAGATTTGAACTCAGGTCCTCCTGACTTCAGGGCCGGTGCTCTTCCACGGCGCCACCTAGCTGCCCCCAAAAAAACACTTTCAAAGGATATGAACAGGTAGTTTTCAGATGAAGAAATTAAAGCTATTTACAGTCATATCAAAAATGCTCTAGGATCAACAAGGTGGCACAGTGGATAGAGCACTGACCCTGGAGTCAGGAGGACCTGAGTTCAAATAACCTCAGACACATAACACTTACTAGCTGTGTGACTCTGAGCAAGTCACTTAACCCCCAATTGCCTCACAAAAAGAAAATGCTGTAAATCAATATTGAGTAGAGAAATGCAAATCAAAACAACTCTGAGGTACCATCTCACACCTATTAGATTAGTTAATATGACAGAAAAGAAAAATTATTGATATTAGAGAAGATGTGAGAAAATTGGAACACTAATGCACTGTTGGTGGAGTTGTAAACTGATCCAACCATTTTGGAGAGCAATTTGAAACTATGCCCAAAGGGCTATAAAAAGTTGCATATCCTTTGATCCAGCAATACCACTACTAGGTATGTATCACAAAGAGATAATTAAAAAAAGGAAAAGGACTCACATGTACAAAAATATTTATAGCAGCTCTTTTTGTAGTGGCAAAGAATTGAAAATTAAGGGGATGCCCATCAACTGGGAAATGGCTGAACAAGTTGTGGTATATGAATGTGATGGAATACTATTGTGCTTTAAGAAATGATGAGCAGGCAGATTTCAGAAAAAAACCTGATACTGAGCGAAGTGAGTAGAACCAGGAGAACATTGTACACAGCAACAGCAACATTGTGTAATGATCAGCTATGAATGACTTAGCTCTTCTCAGCAATATAATGATCCAAGACAATTCCAAAAGACTCATGATGGAAAATGTTATCCACATCCACAGAAAGTACTGTGGAGTCTGAATGCAGATCAAAGCATGCTATTTTCATTTTTGTTTTTGTTTTTTTCTCATGCTTTTTCTTTTTTGTTCTGATTCTTCTTTCACAACATGACTGATAAGGGAAATAAGTTTAACTAGATTGTACGTGTATAAGTTATATCAGATTGCTTGTTGTCTTAGGGAAGGGAGAGGAGAGGTCAGGGAGGGAGAAAGATTTGGAACTCAAAATTTTATAAAAATAAATGTTGAAAACTATCTTTATATGTAATTGGAAAAAATAAAACACTATTAAGTGGGCAGAGGGGGGGAGAAAATAGCATCTTAAAAACAGACTAGGCCAAATGGTAAAAGAGGTACTAAAAGCCAATAAGGAAAAGAATGCCTTGAAAAGCATAATTGGCCAAATGGAAAAAGAGGCACAAAAATTCACTAAAGAAAAAAAAACTCCTTCAAAAGTAGAATTGACTAAATGGAAAAGGATATACAAAAGCTCACTAAAAAAAATAATTTCTTAAAAATTAGAATTGAGCAAATGGAAGCTAATGATTTTACGAGAAATCAAGAAAAAAACCCAAAAAAAGGAAAAAATAGAAGACAATATTAAATATCTTATTGGAAAAACAAGTGACCTGGAAAAGAGATCCAACAGAGATCATTTAAAAATTATTGGACTATTTGCGAGCCATGATAAAAAAAAAAGAGCCTAGATATCATCTTTCAAGAAATTATCAAGGAAAACCATTCTGATATTCTAGAACCCCAGGGTAAAATAGAAATTGAAAGAGTCCACCAATCACCTCCTGAAAGAGATCCCAAAATAAAAATTCCTAAGAATATTGTAGGCAAATTCAAGAGCTCCTGGGTGAAGGAGAAAATAATGCAAGCAGCCAGAAAGAAATAATTCAAGTATCATGGAGCCACAGTCAGGATAACACAAGATTTAGGAGCTTCTACAGTAAGGGATTGGAGGGTTTGGAAAGCAATGTTCTAGAGGACAAAGGAGCTAAGATTACAGCCAAGAATCACCTACCTAGCAAAACTGAGTACTTCAATTCAGGGTGAAAAATGGATATTCAATGAAATAGAGGACTTTCAAGCATTCTTGATGAAAAGACTGGAGATGAATAGAGAATTTGATTTTCAAATACAAGACTCAACAGAAGCATAAAAAAGGGAAATAGGAAAGGGAAATAATAAGGGACTTAATAAAGTTAAACTGTTTATATTCCTACGTGAGAAGATGATACTTGTAACTCATAAGAACTTTCTCATTGTTAGGGCAGTTAGAAGGATTATATATATAGACAGAGGACACAGGTATGAGTTGAATATGAAGGGATGATATCTAAAAATATAAAATTAAGGAGTGAGAAAGGAATGTAGTGGGAGAAAGGGAAAGGGAGGAGTAGAATGGGATAAATTATCTCCCATAAAAGAGGCAATAAAAAGGTTTTACAGTGGAGGGGAAGAGGAGGGTGGCGAGGGGGAATGAGTGAACTTTACTCTCATCAGAATTGGCTCAAAGAGGGAATAACTTACACACTCAATTGTGTATAGAAATCTATCCTACCCTACAAGAAAGTAGGAGGGGAAGGGGATAAGAGAAGGGAGGGCAGATAGGTGGAGGGGGTAGTTAAAAGCAAAACACTTTTGAAGAGGGACACAGTGAAAGGAGAGAGAGAATACAATAAAAGGGGAGGGGGGAGAAATAGGATGGAGGGGAATACAATTAGCAATAGTAACTGGGGAAAAATTTTTGAAGCAAGTTTCTCTGATAAAGGCCTCATTTCTCAAATATATAGAGAACTGAGTCAAAATTACAAAAATAAGAGCCATTCCTCAATTGATAAATGATCAAAAGATATAAATGATTTTCAGATGAAGTAATCAAAGCTATCTATAGCCATATGAAAAAAAAATGCTCTCACTATTGATTGGAGAAATGCAAGTTAAAACAATTCTGAGGTACTACCTCATATCTATTAGTTTGGCTAATAGGACAGAAAAGGAAAATGACAAATAGTGAAGAAGATACAGGAAAAATGAGACATTAATGCACTGCTGGTAATGTTATGGCCTGATTCAGCCATTCTGTACAGCAATTTGGAACTATGCCCAAATGGCTATAAAACCAGGCATAGCCTTTGACCTAGCAATACCACTACTAGGTCTGTATACCAAAAGAAATAAAAAACAAAAAGGAACAGGATCTATACGTACAAAAATATTTGTAGCGGCTCTTTTCTGGTGGCAAAGAATTGGAAATTGAGGGGATGCCTATTAATTGGGGAATGGCTAAACAAATTGTGGGATGTGATTATGATAAAATACTATTGTGCAATAGGAAATAATGAGCAGGATGCTGTCGGAAAAACCTTTAAAGACTTACATGAACTGATGCAAAGTGAAATGTACTGTGTATGAATTAACACTGTGAAGTAACAGCTGTGGATGACTTAGCTATTCTCAGCAATACAATGATCCAAGATAACTCTGAAGGGCTTATAATGAAAAATGTTATCCATCCTCAGAGAAAGAACTAATGGTGTCTGAATACAAATTGAAGCATACTTTTTTTTTTACTTTATTTTTCTTGAGGTTTTTTTTTGTTTATGTTTTCTTTCACAACATGACTAACATGGAGATGTTTTGCATGACTACACATGTATAACCTATATGGAACTGTTTGCCTTCTTAATGAGGTGGGGTGGGGAGGGAGGAAGGGAGATAATTTGGAACTCAAAGTTGTAAAAACAAATGTTAAAAATTGTTTTTGCATGTAACTGGGAAAAAATAAAATACTAAATAAATTTTTTAAAAAAAGAAATATGACAAAGAAATCCTGCATTCATTATACTTCTCTTCCACCCATTTTGTGACTTATCCTTATCTACTGAAGGTATCTATCCAGGCTATTTTTCTTAAAATTTGGTCCCCTAACCTTGGCCCTACCGGTCTAACCTGAAGGTGTTGAGATTGGGGAAAACCCGAGCATAGTAATGAGTACTAGAGGCCCAGGTTTGTGTTACAATTGATTTTTGCATGTGTGTGGTTTCTGATGGATTTGTTCTGTAGGTTGCTGTAGTTTCCCTTTCCCCACCCCCTAAAATAGCCAGTAATTAGGTGGTACTGCGAATAGAGTTCTGGGTCTGGTGTCAGGAAATCTTGGGTTTAAATCTAGCTTCAGACAGTTACTAATTGTGTGGCCCTGGGCAAGTCATTCAACCTCTGTTTGCCTCAATTTCCTCAACTGCAGAATCAGGATAATAATATCTATCTTACAGAGTTATTCTGAAAATCAAATTAGATATTTGTAAAAAGTGCCATGCACAGTACCTGGCACAGAGTAGGTCCTATATAAATGCTTATTCCCTCCTTCCCATCTACTTCCCAGAACTGCTGTAAAGATCACACAGGGAAACATATTGCCTGCAGACATAGTAGGTACTTAATAAATGCTTTTTTTCCTTTCTTCCTAAATACATTTTTCTGGGACTATGGGCAGGCCTCCTTGCCCACTTCAAAGACTCTGGATGTTTCATCCAGAAGGAAATTTTGCTGTTGTTTAGCTGTTTTTTCTAGTTGTGTCCTACTCTTTGTGACCCCAGTTGGGGTCTTCTTGGCAAAGATACTGGAATGATTTGCCATTTCCTTCTCCAGCTTATTTTACAGATGAGGAAACTGAGGCAAACAGGGTTAAGTGACTTGCCCAGGGTCACACATAGCTAGTAAGAAATTTAGAAATCATCCATTCTGAGCCCATAATTTGATAGATGAGGAAACCAAGATTCAAAAGGTGAAATGAGTTGTCCATTCCTGAAATGAAAGATTCTCAATCCTATCCATGATAATAATAATAGTTTGGCAAGTAGTGAAGATTTATTGACATGATTATTAGTGAGATTGTTTAACCTTTTTATCTTAGAACTTCTGCCCTGAGGCTCCTTGTCCAGATGAGTGAATGTCTCACATGGTAGGTCCCAACTCTCCCCCCCCCAGCTTTAGAACCATAATCAAATCAGTTCTACCATCTCTCCCAAAGGGTGTGTCCATCTACTCCTCCTTGGGGCCCCTCATCATTCCTTCACCTTTCCAGACCAAAATATTCCTCCCTAGCCACCCCTCCCCTAAGTGCTTTGTCTCCCCCAACCTGAAGGTAAGGTTCTTGTGGGCAGTGACTCACTAATCTTTTGTGTTTGTATCTCTAGTACTTAACAATATCTTGCCAAACATTATTTTCATTCATTTATGAAACCTTTTGGGGGAGGGGGTGGAGGAGGAAGAATTTAAGCTTATCATTCATCTTAGTGTAAATAACTTTTATTAGAATATCAAATCTATTGGCCTAACCTTGAGCAAGTCCGTCAATATTCTAGGCCAGTGGTCTCCAAAGTGCAGGACAGTGTGATAAAACAAACCTAGGGTGGAAATATGGGTTATAGCTCACTCTCATCAGAATATCCAACGCTGGGCTTGTCTTCTATACAACCATGTTACCCCGCCCTTCACTCATTATAACTCAGCACTCCCCCACTGTACGCCCTGTCACCACTGGCTTTCTGGGGCTACTCCAGTTAGCTTACCTTGATTCCAGGACAGACTGCAGCTCTGATTACCTTCTGGTTCTGGTAAGATTCTCCTACTCATTAATTTCTTTTTCCCATAGGAGGGTTGCCTTGTGCATCCCATATTTCAGCTTTCCCTCAAATTCACCCCTGTTCCAGACTTTCCTTTGTCCTTTGAGGGCATCCATCACCATTCCAGCTTTACAATCTTCTGCTCTCTCAACTGAAACTGCTGTCTTCAAAGTTATTGGTAATCGCTGTCTTAATTGCCAAGTCTGATGGATTTTCCCAGTCCTCATCTCTCTCTTCACCTTTCTGCTGCATCTGACAGTGTTGACTACTCTCTTTACCTGGATCTTTATTCTCATTTCTCCAAGTTGTGGAAAACAATGTGTGCCACACACACACACACACACACACACACACACACACACACACACACACACACCCCTCTCTCATATCTGAACACTTTCAAAAGTTGAAAACAAAACTTTCTAACTTGTTTAAAAATTTTCCAAATGAAAAATTTCAGTGGAGCTACTTGTAAAAATATTAAAAATGCAACAACCTTTCAATTAGTTTATGAGAACTAATTAATATAAGGGAATAAGGAAATTTACCAGCCAGAGATCTATTTTTAAATACATTTTTACTTCTATCTTTTGTTTTCACATTGCCAAAATTTCTCCCAGTATCCTTCCCATCTCCCTCCTCCTCTCAGAGAGCCAATCCACATAACAAATAGTATTTTTCAAGAAAGAATAATAAAATCATTAAAACCAATCTATATGTCAAAAAAAAATCTTAAAATGTATGCAATGGTACATACTCATAGATGTCCAATTTATAAAAAGGAGTGGGGGAGGTGTTTTCTCATATCTCCTCTTTTGGTCTTAGCTCTTCTTTCTAATTTTGCAGCATTCACTTTCGATTGTTTTGTGGTTCTTGTTCTTTCCCTTTACAATGTGATAGTTACTGTGCATATTGTTTTCTTAGCTCTGCTTGCTTCACTCTGCATCAGTTCAGTCTTTCCAGGCTTTTCTGTAGTCATCTTATTTGTCATTTCTTATAATACAGTGATATTCTGTTATATTCAATTGTGTAGCCATTCCCCAAACAATGGGGATCTATTTTGCTTCCTATTCTTTACTACCACAGAAAAAGTGCTGCTGCAAATATTATATTACATATGGAATTTTCTTTTATCAATGGCCTCCTAGGTATATATGCCTAATAGTGAAATCTCCAAGTCAAAGGGTATGAACATTTAGTCAATTTATTCACATAATTCCAAATTGCTTTCCAAAATGGTTGTATTGATTCACAGAGCTAAGAACAATGCATTAATATGCCTATCTTCCCACAAGCATTCCAGCATTAACTATCTTTTGTCATTTTTGCTAATTTGCAGGATGTGAAATGAAACCATAGGGCTATTTTGAGACTAGCCAAATTTCAGTGAAAATCTTTGCATAATTATTGCATAGGATTGAAAAATAAGCATTATGATTTATTAAGCACAATCAATGATACACTTTTCCCACTTGAACGTACATATCTTTATGAGGCATCTTTTAAAACTATGACAACCATTAAAACCTAGTATCAAAATTAATTGAACTTAAAATTTTCAATGTAAATTCTTTTTTTTTTCACAATTGGGGTTAAGTGACTTGCCCAGGGTCACACAGCTTGTAAGTGACAATGTTTGGTATGAGGTCAGATTTAAACTCAGGTTCTCCTGACTTCAAGGCCAGTGCTCTATCCACTGAACCACCTCGCTGCCCATAAAAATAATGTAAATTCAATCACATTACTCTAAGATGTCATTGTTAATAATAATATTTTAGTGAGATCAAAAAGATTTTTCCTACCATTAATAAATGCTTTTTTCCAAAATATTATTTTGTCTTCATCTTATCCTTTTTAATTGTGATTTTGTGTAAGTTTTATAACATAAGTACTTACTAATACAGTACTACATGTGTGAGGGCATTGGATGCCTAGAGAATAGAAGAACCCTCTAGGAGGTAGGAGAGGGGCATTGAAAGGAAAGTAGGAGGGTGCCAAAGATAAACTTTGCCGACTTGGCAATATTTCCCATGGCCCTTGGCAGAAAATAATCTTGGCATCACTGAAAGTTACCTCCCAAACTATCTACCCAGACATTCTCAAGCACACAGAAACAGCTCAGTGCATTAGCCATTTGGTGGGCTAGATTCTACCTTCCATTGGGTGAGGGCTGGGAAATACAATTAACTAGGCAGTACTCAAGGTAGAGGAACTAGATGAGAAAAACCATATTATTTCTAAGGTAATAGCTGTATCACGTTTTGTACCAGGATACGCATTCACAATGACAACAATGAAAGATTAGGTTATTAGATTAAGCTATGGTTGGGAGGATGATAGAACCAATTCTAATTACTTCCATTTCATTGTGTAGTACAATACACATCAGCAAAGCATGAAATGTATCTAATTTAAGTTAGAGATGACGCTTGTGGCCAAGAATAGAAATAAATACTTTTGGTAGAATGCCTACAAACATCCCACTGAAAAAGTATGATAGAATGCTTACATCATTAGTGAGAAAAGATAAACAAAGATTTAAGACTGAGTAGAGGCAATTTGTCTACATAATGTCTCACTTGATGTACAGTTAACAGTGAATTTAGAAACTCACTTATTTAGATGTCTTGTAGAAGTTACTGAAGTCAAAAGTATATTTCTGTTTCCTAAAGAAAATTTGATAAGAGAAAATAAATTTGAAAACTCCAACAAAATATTTCATCAGCCAAGAAATAGTTCTCAAAAGTTGGAATCAACCATACTCATCCTTCTTTAATTCCAACCTTAAGGACTGACATTAATTATTGAATTTATTACCTGAAGTATACTGGATTGGTTAATTTCATCAGATCAAGCCAGGCAAATTCTGAATGCCAGGAAGTTGAGCAGTTTCTCAGAGTAACAAATCAGAGTAACTGTTCTTTCTGCTCCCTGTTAAAGAGTTTAAAACAACAGCTAAAAAAACCCAGAGTTCACATCACAAGCTACAGGAATGATTGTAGATGACCTCTAAGGTCCCTTCCAGCCCTAAATCCATCATCTTCTGATCCTCTGGCCTAGGCCAGGCCTGCTGAGATATTTGTATAAATTAGCTTCTAAGGACTCAAAGTCTATTTTGGTTAACTTTTCCTTTGCTGAATAAGTGATGTGTGATGTAGTAATGACTTGGATTCTAGCCCTGCCTCTCTTATTTAGCTGTGTAAACTTATGTAAAGTTACTTTATGTCTGAGTCTCAGCTTCCTTATCTATAAGATGGAGGTAGAAATGCTTCCTATAGTTAGGGATTTTATTTACTTATTTTTTTGCTAGACCTCTGATTTCATGGTTATTATGAACTACCAATTTGGAAATTTCCTCTACCAATTCAGATCAGCACCTATACTGGTTATTAACTAGGGGCCTGTGAACTTCAAAAAAAAATTGACAACTGCATTTTAATATAATTGACTACTTTTAATCCTATACATTTTATTTTATTTTATATTTTTATGGTATTAATCTGAGGAGTCCATAGGATTCACCAAACTGCCAAAGGGGTCCACGACTCCAAAAAAGGCTAAGAACACCTGCCTTTCAGTTTTCAGATGAAGAAATCAAAGCTATCTATAGTCATATGAAAAAAATGTTCTAAATCATTATTGATTAGAGAAATGCAAATTAAAACAACTCTGAGGTACCACCTCACACCTATCAGATTGGTTAATACAACAAAAAAGGAAAATGATAAATGCTGGAGAGGATGCTCGAAAATTGGAACACCAATGTATTGTTGGTGGAGTTTTGAACTAATCCAACCATTCTGGAAAGCAATTTGGAACCAAGCCCAAAGGGCAATCAATCTGCACATACTCTTTGATCCAGCAATATCACTAATAGGTCTGTCTCCCAAAGAGATCATAAAAAAAGGGAAAAGGACTTACGTGTACAAGAATATTTACGGCAGCTCTTTCTGTGGTGGCAAAGAACTGGAAATTAAGGGGATGCCCATCCACTGGGGAATGGCTGAACAAGTTGTGGTATACGAATGTAATGGAATACTATTGTTGTATAAGAAATGATGAGCAGGATGATTTCAGAAAAAATCTGGAAAGACTAACATGAACTGATGCAAAAGGAAGTGAACAGAATCAGAAGAACATTATACACAGTAATAGCAATATTGTGTGATGATGAACTATGATAGATATATCATATGATAGATATATGTAGGTAGGGGCAGCTAGGTGGTGTAATGGATAGAGCCCTGGCCCTGGAGTCAAGAGGATCTGAGTTCAAATCCAGCCTCACACATATAACACTCACTAGCTGTGTGACTCTGGCCAAGTCACTTAACCCCAATTGCCTCATTAAAAAAAAAAAAGATATATGTGGATAACTATTCTCAGCACTACAGATCCAAGACAATTCTAAAAGACTCATGATGAAAAATGCTATCCACAACCAGAGAAAGAACTATGGAGTCTGAATGCAGATTGAAGCATATAATTTTCACTTTATTTTTTAAAATAGTTTTCTTCCTTTCGTTCTGTTTCTTCTTTCACAACATGACTAATATGGAAATATGTTTAAATTGATTGCACATATATAACCTGTATTAAATTGCTTACTGTCTTAGGGAGGAGAATGAAAAGGGAGAGAGGGGAAAAAAATGGAAACTCAAAATTTCATTTTAAAATGAATGTTAAAATTGCCTTTACATGTAATTGGAAAAAATAAAATACTATTTAAAAAGAGGGGGAAAAAGCCCTGCTTTGGAGTGTTGCTTGGGGGTCCAGAGACATTAAGTGACACCCAGAATCCTGTAGCCGTGATGTGTCCGACATGGAATTTGAACCCTGGCCTCCCTGACTCTATCTCTTTATACACTAAGCAAAGTGGCCTTTCATAAGGTTGTTGTGAGAGTCAAGGGAAAGGGAAGGAAATAAGCATTTAGGTAGCATCTACTGCTTTGGTAGCAGAGCACATAGAAGGTTAAGCACTTTTTACAAATATTATTTCATTCAATTTTCACAATAACTCTGCAAGGTAGGTCCTATGACTATCCTCACTTTAGTCAAGGAAACTGAAGCAAACAGAGGTTAAGCAATTACTCAGGCAACACAGCTAGTAAGTATCTGCCTGACTTTGGGCTCAGGGCTCTAGCCACTGTGGCAGCCAGCTGAATCAAACGAAATAATGTGTGTAAAATGCTTTGTAACAACAATGTGCTAAATACGTGTAAGTTATTGGTATTACTAATGAAAGAAAATTCGTTCCATAGGATCTTCAAGTTTGGTCTAATACATTTCTTTTTCTTTTTTTAAGACCTATGCAGTCCAGTTTTATAGGGGCAGCTAGATGGTGCACAGGCCCTGGATTCAGGAAGACCTGAGTTCAAATCTGGCTTCAGACACTTAACACTTACTAACTGTGTGACCCTGGGAAAGTCACTTCACCCCATTGCCTCACCTCCCACCCCCAAAAAAAGACCTACATATAGTCCATTTTGTTATCTAGGTCCTAGATGATTTAAGCAACATATGAGTATGTCAAAGTGAATATTCCCAAAATATTTTCTCATTCTGATTCACTTGCACCATATAAGAATAGTCTAGGTCTCATCCTGGGGCAGCTAGATGGTGCAGTGGATAGAGTGATAGGCCTGGAGTCAGGAGGACTCATCTTCTGACCTCAAATCTGGCCTCAGACACTTCCTAGCTGCGTGACTCTGAGCAAGTCACTTAATCCTGTTTGCCTCAGTTTCCTCACCTGGAAAATGAGCCAGAGAAGGAAATGGCAAACCACTCCAGTATCTTTGCCAAGACAACCCCCAAAGGAGGTCACAAAGAGTCAAACACAATTGAACAACAATCCCCTTCATCACAGCCAACTTTCGGTCATCCAAGCCAGTGTGGGACAAGGCTATTTCAATATTTCAATGGATTTATGATCTCACCGATAGGAGAACTCCTTCCATCACTTCAGAGCACAAGCCATCTGTACCTCATCCTGATAACTTGTCCTGGACCTCGTACACAGGATATACTCCATGGCCTGGAGATGCTCCCACGGGCTTTTCATTGTTGTTGTTGTTGTTGTAGCACTCAGCAAGTCCTTTTGTTAGCCCTCAAGCTTACTAGATAACTGGACTACCTCTTTTTCTTATATATTTCCTTAACATCCCTTAGGTCTCATTTTGCCTATGTGTAATAGCTTGAGTGCTGAATTTGAATTCAGGAAGACCTAGCTAGGTTCAAATCCTTCCTCTGGCATTTACTAGTTGTGTAATGAGGTAACCTTGAATCACTTAAAAGTCTTTAAGCCTCAACTTCCTGAACTGTAAAATAGAAACACTAATGGCTATACTACCTTCTTCCCAGGGTTGATATTAGGCTCAGAAGAGAACTAAAATCTATTTGAATGCCTGTGTGTGTCTGTTGCCCTTTGAGTGACCCACAACTTTGACCCTTGAATCGTTGTTGGACACAGGCAATAGAGATAAATGAAATATCTAGACTATGTAGGATTTCTTCTATCCTCCCCCATCTATTTTAACATCAAAGCTTCTGTCAAATTACTTTTCCTAAATGGAAAGCTTTGATCATGACATTCCTCTGGTTAGAAACCTTCCATGGCTCCCAGTTGCCTCTCAAATAAACTCAAAACTTCTTAGTCATTTAATGCAATCTGGTTCCAACTTATCTTTCCATCCTTATGTAATAGTAATCCCCTTCCCATATCTTATGTTCAAGCCAAATGTGTCTCTGATCTCATCTGGGACTTTTCCTCCAGGCCTTTCCCTAAGCCATTTCCTATATGGAACATTCTAATAACATTAACACTTTAAGGCTTACAAGCTTTTTCCTCATAACTCCATGTAAGGACTATGTTTTCCATTATTTCAGCTGAAAAACACTGAACCTCAGAAATATTAATAGCTTGCCTAAAGTCGGACAGCAAGCAAAGGAGGATTTGAATCCTGGTCTCCCCATTATTCTTGCTATTACACCATGAACCTCTGACCTATGTCTATGCTTCTTCAATCCTACCCCCCTCTTTTTTTTTTGTGAGGCAGTTGGGGTTAAATGACTTGCCCAGAGTCACACAACTAGTGAGTGTTATGTGCCTGAGCCCGGATTTGAACTCAGGTTCTCTGACTCCAGGTCCAGTGCTCTATCGACTGTGCCACCTAGCTGCCCCCCACTACCCTTTTCTTTAAGGATTAATTTATGCCTTTATCACATTGCGTGGCTTCTCAAGGAGGAGGCCAGGTGGGAAGGGTGAGAGACAATTTGGAACTCAGAATTGTAAAAAACAAAGGTTAAAAATTGCTTTTACATGTAATTGGAAAAAATAAAATATTTTTTAAAATTTGTTTCTATGCTTACTATATCCTGAAGCCTTATCTGATTCCAACCCTTCACCCAGTGAAGCTTGAAATAATGCCTTTGTCTTTGGAAGTCTCATACCACTACTTTTGTATAAATACAAACTTTCATATTTTATTTGTTTTTAGATAGCTTCTACAAGGAAACATCTTCCTACAGTATCCAACAGTGCCTAGGATAGCGCTCTGCATATTAGAAGTAGTTAACAAGTGTTTCTTGAATTGAATATCATAAAGCACTTTAAGCTTTGCAAAAGAACATCCTCACAAAATTCCTAGGAAGTAGACAATACAAATATAGTTTTCATTTTACTGATGAAGAAACGAAAGTTCAGAGGTTCAAGTACTTGCCCAGGCTAACTAAACTAGTAGGTATCAAAGCTTGGATTTGAATTCATCTCCAAACTTTAAATTCAGTGTTCTTTCCACTATGGCTTGTTCGAATATGGGATAAGGACTGGATCCATGATTTCACTGAAATAGGGAACTTCAGATAAGGAAACTCCTCTAGTAATACAAGTCAGCACTTCATGGCTTAGAGCAGGTCTGCACAATCTGCAGCCCTCCGGCAGATTGCCAAAGGATTGCGAAAGGATTTTGGGCAGCCAGGAAAAATGTAGAGGAAAACATCCCTTGTAGGTAGAGGAAATCCTTTGGTGTGCTGCAAGTTGCTGTAAGTGGTATTGGGCCATAGGCTGTACAGGCCTGGCTTAGAGTTTCCCAGAGATAGAGAAGTTACCTTTTTTCTTTGCTTTCAACATCACTTTTCTATCTTCCATACTGTACTGCCTCTCTACATCACGTTGACTTGGTATAATTCAGAAATTATCCAGAAATAATTGCCAATTTGAGTTAAACTTGTCTTCCACCAAACCTTATCAGAACTACAAAGCGCCTAAATGAATCTCACCTTGGAAGGAAGGCACCAGTGGAGTGCCTTAGAGATCTGTACATTTTTGTCAGAAATTTGCATGATGACATAGGGGGCAGGTTTATCAAATTTATGGATGACACAAAGTTAAGCTAGATCACCAACACACTGGGGGAGTCAGCATTCAAAAAAGTCTTGACAGGATAGAACATCAGGCCACATCTAGTAAGATGAAATGTAATAGAATAAATGGAGTATTATAGTTGGATAAAAAAAAAAAATTGAAGCACAAGAAGAGGGCAGGGCGCACGAGGCAAAGGGAGATGCCTAGATAGAAGTCCAAAAAAAGATCTGGGTGGACTGCAAACTCAGTATGATATATTGATCATCAACAAACATTTATTAAGTACTGTGACACACATGCTCTGACCTATCTTCCCTATTCTCAGTTACAGGTTTGGCCATGAAGATCTGAAATTCTGTAATTCTGCCTCTTCCAAATTTTGTTTTCTTTTTCTTCTCCTACCAACCCTTTGATAAAGGGGCTAAAAAATAGTAACATTTCCAGAAAGGAAGAGGAAGAGACAGGGATTACAAAAGAAAATAGAGGCCAAAGATCTGGAAAATCTATAAGCACATAAAACTTTTCTGAAAAAATGTGGCATTGATGGCATTTATGGAAAATTTCTAAAACAATCCCCCCAAAACCCAGGTGTTGGGTCTATTTAAAAAAATAGAAATCAAAGTAATTGTTAATTCCCATTACTGTGTTGTGACTGGGAAAAAAAACCAAAGAAATAAGGACCTTATATCTGGACTGATGGTCCTTATGATCTGGACTAATGTAATAATTATTACATTAGAATGTAAGCTCCTTGAGGGCAGAAATAGTCTCTTTTATATTTGTGTCCCTACCATTTGGCGTAGAGGCAAATAGAGCACATAATACATATAGCAAGTGCTTAATAAATGTCTTTTTGTCCATTCATTCATGAGGACTAGATGTATTGAAAGCCATGCAACTCTGGGATGTCTTACAACCCTTCTTTTGGGTGAGACCTAGTCTGGAAAGCTTCACTTAGCAGAAAGGTACTCTTTTCTATCAGCTGATATCTTAGGCCTCTTACATACAATTCTAAGGTGATAAAGACCAGTCTGGCCAAGCAAGTGTGCCTCCAAGGGGTGGAGAGGTCTCCTAGGGCAAACCACCCTGAAGACAGTAAAGCCAGGTAGTCTGCAGGATGGATAAAGGACCTTACCCTGTACTGAATGGAGAAATAAAAGTTGCTTATACATTAACTGAAAGAAGAAAAAATGGCAAGGCACATCTTCACAATGGCACAAGAAAGCATGTGATTTAAAAATTGCAAGAGAACCTGATGCAGTCTCCTAAGGTATGAGAAGAAGAGAAGAGAATAAGCATTTATAAAGCACCTACTATGTGCTACTTTTTACAAATATAATCTCATAGCAAAACCAGGAGAACATTGTACACAGTAACAGCCACATTGTTAACTTTGATAGACTTAGCCCTTCTCAGCAATGCAAGGATCTAAGACAACTCCAAAAGATGGAAAATGCTATCCACTTCCAGAAAAAGAACCATGGAGTCTGAATGCAGATGGAAGCATACTATTTGCTCTCCTTTTCTTTTGTTGTTTTCTTTTTTTTCTTTTTTCTTGTGGCTCCTCCCATTAGTTCTAATTCTCCTATACATCATGACTAATGTGAAAATATGCTAGATATGAATGTATAAGTAGAGCCTATATCAGATTACATGCCATCTTGGGGAGGGGGAGGAAAGAGAGGGGGAGAAAATTTAAAACTAAAAATCTTATGGAAGTGAATGTTGAAAACTAAAAATAAATTAATTATTTAAAAAAAGAACAAATATAATCTCATTTGGAAGTAAGTACATATCCTGGTATAAATTTCAAGGTCTACAGCACTCAAAAATTAGTACACTTAATTGGACTAATGATCATATAACCTATCTATGAACTTTCCTCCTAAAATGAAAAAAAATTTAAGTGATATGTTGCAAAATGTTTTAAAGAATAATATTTTTTAGGGGCAGTTAGGTGGTAGAGCTCTGGCCTAGGAGTCAGGAGGATATGAGTTCAAAGTGATCTCATCAAGTTACCTCAGACACTTAACAGTTACTAGCTGTGTGACCCAGGGCAAGTCACTGATTGCCTTTCCAAAAAGCAAAAAAAAAAAAAAAAGGAAGGACAAGAATAATTAAAAAAAAAACTTGATACATACAGACTACATAACAATTTATATGATATAGAATTAGAGTTAGAAAAAAAAGACTTAGAGCTGGGCAGGACCTTAGAGGTCATCTTATCTAACTTTCTCATTTTATGGATGAGGAAACTGAGGCCTGGAGAGCATAAGTGACTTGTTCAAAGTTAAATATGTAGTAAGTAGCAGAGCCAGCATCTGAGTCAAGGTCTTCTCACTCCAAATCTAGAGTTCTCTAAGCTCCCTCCATTTGTGTCCCCTTCCTTTCTTCTCTGGCCCATTCACCCTTGGATTTGTGGATTCCCTTAAAACAATTGTAAATTAATTTGGAATTGACTAAAAACATCCCCCATTACAATAGTTTCCTGGGAAGATGTCTGTGGGTTCACTTCCATCTTTTTAGAGTTTCCCAAAACATGAGACCTATATAAAAAGGCACAAAAATGTTAACCCCCTTTGATCAATAAAGCAAGTGTTGGTGTGTATAAATAATCTAGTGCATTCCATATACAGCAATTTTATAACCAGAACATTCTGGGACTTTGTCATCATCTTCCAGTCTCTAGGAATTGCAGCAGAAACCAATTTAAGTTATAATTGGCTCTTCCTAGATGTTGTTGTCGTTCAGTTGTTTCAGTCGTGTCTGACTCTTTACCACTTCATTTGGGGTTTTCTTGGCAAAGATACTAGAGTGATTTGCCATTTTTGTCCTCCAGGTCATTTTACAGATGGGGAAACTGAGGCCAACAGGGTTAAGTGACTTGCCCAGGGTCACACAGCTAGGAAGTGTTTGAGGCCAGACTCATCTTCCTGACTCCTGGGCCACCTAGCTGCCCCCATCTTTCCTAGATGCCTTTCATAAATATTTCAGTATATTATATTGTGCACCTAGATACTCAAACACAGAGCTAGGCAGATAACTCAGTAGACAAGAGTAGTTCTCAAACTTATGTTTTGCTTAGGGCACTCTGAGGAATCATGGCATGCTGAACATTTAAGCAGACAACAAAAAGAAAGATTCCTTGGTAATCAGCCCTCTAGATTCTTTATCTGGGCCTTAAAATTCCTCTTCCCTTCTTCCCTTTCACCCTTCTCCCTGTCAGGACTTGACCTCACAGCTCTATGGAAAGAGGTACAATGTGACCTTCTGGAGGCCGAGCCTCAAAGACAGAGGCAGCCAGTTGCAGCTCAGGAGGCCTGGGGATTTTGTGACATAACGCAGCCAAGACTCCTTGGGTATAGCAGCTCACCTGAAGAGAGCAGCGTATTTGAGACAACTGCCTGGGGCTCTGAGGCCAAGCGATCTGAGGGCTGAGCTTCTTGTCTCCAAATCCTGTGCTCTATACTCTAGACCACGTTCCTAGGCAGACACATAGACTGTATGTAAAACAGGTTGTGGTGATCAGTCTATCCCAACAGCTGGAGTACTTTAACCATCTAATAGCTCTTTCCTGCAAATGTGCATAATGCCTAGGAAAAATTCCACCTTTCCTTAAATAATGGACCTGGCTATAGTTCAAAATATTCTTGGGGAACCAGAGGAAGGGTTACTTCAATAGCTCAGGGCAGTAGTAGTAATTGAATTAGCCCATCTGCAACCCTGACCTTCCTTCCCATCCTACCCTTCCCCCCACCCCGACACCCCTCCTCCCACAAGCAGACCTACAAAAGTACAGTCACACTTCACTTTGCCTAGTTGGGGGTTATCATAATTTGCCTGGCCTGCTTTAAAGAGGTTAACTAGTCCAAGGTCATCAGATTCATCAAGGATCCAACAACTAATTATCTCTAAAGACGAGACTATAATGTAAGAAACACCAAAGGAAAAACAGCACAACTCTCATCCTGTTAGGAAAATACTGAATTCCCAGTAAGGAGAGCTCTTAAACTCTTTCAAGTAGGTCCTCCTTTGTTCGTGCCTTGGAGGCTAATCCCCTTGGGAGGCAGTAAGGAGAGGAAATGACAGGCCCACGTGTGGTCTGTTAGGAAATTCTTGGAGTCCATTACTTTCATCTGTGGCTGATGGATCAGTGATTCCACTTCATTCAGAAAAGTCAGTAACTCAGTAAATCAGAGCAGATACATCTTTAAGCCGTTTGCTGCCACTTACTGGATAACCACTCTTCTTGCCTAAAGAAATGGAAAAGATTTTTTAATCTTTCCTGGCAATGGCACTCAAGGCACATCACCCCCAAGCCACCTGCAAATGTCAGGAAAAAAGTCAGAGGCAAAATTGATGGGGATAGTGTTCCAAAGATCTCTTCATGTGCCTCTGTCACAGAATGGTGTCTTCCACTTCCCTTTCTCGGCTTCTCTCCACAGTCGAAGGTAATTACAGTTTATGTCCGGAAACAAGACTTCTAAATCAGAATTTCTGAAGAAAAAAAACACGCAAATAAAAATATCACAGAGAGCAAAGAAGGCACTAAGAAGAAAGGAAGATGACAAATCACAGCCCACACAGACAGAAGAGAATCTTGCCCTGTGCTGTTAAAGGGGCAGCTTTCCCTCAGGATGGGGGGAGGAAGGGAGGGGACTGCTTACCTCCAGACATGTTTGCCTAGCTTGTTTGTAGCAGAACGTGCCATTTCGAGGAGACTTGGAAACTGTTGTGGCTTCCTCAGAGGCTTGTCATCTTTCTTCCTCCTTTCCTTCCTCCCTGCCCCCCTCCCCAATCATTCAACACCAGGAAACCACTAGAAAGGAAGCCTTTGAACATGTCACGGTTAGGCAGGTGTTTCATCTTTCTAATACTGTTTTTGCTCTAGATTATGTATCTAGCTGGAGCTGAAGGTCTGTGGCTTATATTCACAGGCATCTATCCTACTTTAAGTTCATAGAATCCTGTGGGTTAGAGCTGGAAAGGACCCTATGTATCATTTGAAACAACCGTGTCATTTCAGTGATCAGGAAACCGAGGCCCAGGAAAGTTGTTAATTGCTCTAGGTCATAAAAGAAGAAAATAACAGAACCAAAATTTGATTCCTCTGACTCCACATTCACTTGTCTTGGGCTGATTTCTGGCTTCAGTTTCTATTAAGCTTGCATCCTTTTATGAAAGACAAGGAAGAAATAATCCAAAACAAACACAAAAAAGATTGTGTTTGATGGGAAGATTAATAGAAAAAACATCACAATATTTTACTATGAATGGACTGAATTTGAGAGGCAGCATGTGTAGTGGATAGATGACTTAAGGACCACAGATTAAAATTTTTAATTCCCTCATTTTTACACATGAGGAAACTGAGGCCCAAAGAGGTTAATTTGCTCAAGTTCTGAATAGGGGTTACTCACTGCAGCAATTTAAATAAGGGCAATTTCTATGAGTTTTAAAATGAGGCAAATTGATCAGTTTCTCCCATCCACTTCAACTCCTTCACTTGATAGCAAAGGCCTTTCTAAATGAGTGATTATCCAGCAAACACAATCACAGAATCACAAAATTTAAGATTTAGAAAAGATCTCAGCAACCTATACAGGAATCCACATGATAATATGGTCATTTAACTTATCATCTACCTTCTGCTTGAAGACCTCCAAGGAGAAAGAATCTACCACCTCCTCCACTTTTGGACAAATTGAATTGAAAGGAAAATTTTCTGGACAAAATGCCTAACATCTACACTAAAGAGGAAGAATAGGAGAAAGCTTATGAACAGATTTATACATCCAAATGAGATTTATTGAAGATTTGTTAAAATGTGTCACCTAGCTTTTCTCTTTTTCCTTATCTGTAAAACTGGGCTAAGAATACTGATTCATTTATTCATCCCAAAAGCCTTTATTAAGAGCCTACTATGTGTTCAGCACTGTGTTAGGGGCTGGGGATACAAAGACAAAAGCAAGATCATCCTTGTTCTTAAGTAGCTCCCTTCTCTTGGTGGAGGTCCAGGGGCTCAGGGCATTGCAAAGAATCACAGAATTTGAGAGCTGGAAAGGACCTCCAAAGCTCTCTGGCTTTACCAACACCTGAAAAAGAATTCAATATCTAAAATACCAAATAAATTGTCATTGTCTCTTCCTGAATTCCTTTAAGGAGGTGCAACCCATTCACTCTCAAGACAGCACATTCTATATTTGAACTGCTTAATTTTTAGGAATTTTTCCCTGACATTTAATCTAAAATTGGCCTCTTTGTAACTTCTACCGAGAGAGAGCTCCTGGTTCTGCTCTCTCAGACCAAACAGAACAAATCTAATTGCTCCTCCTCAGGTCAGCCCTTTGGATTTTCCAAGATAGTTATTACGTCTCCCTTAAGTTTTCTCTTCTTCAAGCTAGAAATGCCTTGTTCCTATAACTTTTCCTCACATGACATGGACATAAGGCTTTTCACCATCCTGATTGCCCTCCTCCGGATACTCTCTCGGTTTTTAATATCCTTCTTAAATGGTGGCTCCCAGAAGTGAACACAATATTTGAGGTAGAATATGTCAATGGGCAAAAAGAAAACAAAAAAGAATCCCCACATAGCATGAACTCTTTTGGTCGCCATAGGCAACCAAAACCTGTCTATTTTTTCAGAACAAATCCTATTGAACCATGCCTCCTATATCTTATACTTGTGGAGTTGATTTTTTGTGCATAAGTGCATAACTTCACATTTATCTTTATCAAATTTAATATTAGGTTTTGTCCAATGCTCTAGTATTTTAAGATACTCCTGGATTCCAAACCTGTCACCCATGGTGTTAGCCATCTCTCTTATTTCATGTCATCTGCAAATTTGATGAATGTGCTATCTACACCTTTATCCAAGTTTTTGATAAAAATGTTAAACAGCACATGGCTAACCACAGCTCCCTAGGATACACCATAGGAGTCTCCTGTCTTGTCAACTTTGAACCAATGAACTCTTTGGGTCTAACCATCCAACCAGTTCTGAATTTATCTGATCCATATCCATCTTCTCCACATGAATAGTATGAGATACTTTAGCAAAAAAATGTCGCTAAAATCTGTAAACTATATTCACAGCATTCCCACTATCTAAACTATTGGTTTAATAATCTTGTCAAATATAGAAAAGATGATAGTCTGGTATGACAAACTTTTTTTTTTATTAATTTATTTTTAGTTTTCAACATTCACTTCCACAAAATTTTGAGTTACAAATTTTCTCCCCATCTCATCCCTCTCCCAAGATGGCATACATTCTGGATACCCCTTCCCCTAATCTGCCCTCCCTTCTATCTCTCCCCCCCTTCTCTTATCCCCTTCCCCTTCAATTTTCCTGTAGGGCAGGATAGATTTGTATACCCCATTTCCTGTATATCTTATTTCCCGTTGCATGTGGAAACAATTTTTTTAACATTTGTTTTTAAAACTTTGAGTTCCAAATTTTCTCCCTTCCTCCCTCCTCACCCATCCTCATTGAGAAGGCAAGCAACTTAATACAGGTTATACATATGTAGTCATGCAAAATACTTCCATAGTAGTCATATTGTGAAAAGCTAAGTTTATTTCCCTTAATCCTATGCTGCCCCCCATTTATTCTATTCTCTCTTTTGATTCTGTCCCACTTTGCTTCTGATTACCCCCTCTCCCAATCTGCCCTCCCCTCTATCATCCCCTTGCTTTCTTGTTCCCTTCCCTTCCACCACCATTTTCCTGTAGGGTAAGATAGATTTCCATATCCAATTGAGTGTGTATATTATTCCCTCCTTAAGCCAAATTATGACAAGCTTTTGATGAAGCCATACTGTCTCTAGTAACCACCCCTTCCCTTTCTGGGTATTTGTCAACCATCTCTTTAATGAGCTGTTTTAGAATTTTCAAAAGAATCAAAAGGGAAGCTCATAAGCCTATACTTTCTGAGCTCTGTTCTCTTTCAATTTTTATTTTGTGAAAATTGGGATATTTGCCTTTCTCTGATCCTGTGGTACCTTTCCTGTTTTTTATGATTTTTCAAATATCACTGCCAGTGGCTCACTAATCAAATTTGTCAATTATTTCATGACCTGAGGATTTGGTTCATCTGGGCCTGGAACCTTGACTTAATCTAGGGTAGCTAGGGGCTCACTTAGAATCTTTTTGCTGATCTTAGGTACCAACTCCCCAGTCTTGTTTTGTTGTTTCCAGTGCAACCGTCTATATTCATGACAGAATACAAAAGCAAAATCAAAATTAAGCAGCTCTCCCTGCACTCTGTTGTCAGTTATTATCATCCTACCCACCCCCACAATGAGGTCCTAGCCTTTCTTTGATCTCTTTTTTTTAAGTGAGCAGATCAAACAATCTGCGTTTATTTTTTAAATTTTATTTTTAATTTATGAATAAAATAAGCATTTCTATAACATATAACAATAAAAAGATGCTGTACATGAAACTGCAAATCTGCCATGCACAACTTGCTATTCCTTTCATATATACGACAAAGTATCATGTTTCTTTTTTTTCTCTTTTTTTCTTCCCTCCCCCCCAAGATGGCTACCATTAGACAAAAATATATGTGTGTGTGTAAAATTATTCCATATATATTTCTACTTATCAGTTCTTTGTCTGGATGTAGATAGTGTCTTTCTTCATATGTCCTTTATAGTTAATTTGGGTATTTATAATAGACAAAATAACTTATTTGGTCAAAGTCATTCTTAAAACAATTATCGCTGTTATCTTATACAATGTTCTCTTGGTTCTGCTCATTTCATTCTTCGTTATTTTGTGCAAGTCTTTCCTTGTTTTTCTAAAATCATTGAGATCTTCATTTTTATATTGCAGTAGTATTCCATCACAATCATACACCACAAGTTGTTTATCCATTCCCCAAATGATGGGCATCCCTGCAATTTTCAGTTTTTTGCCACAACAAAGAGAGCTGCTGTAAACATTTTAAAACATGCAGGTTTTTTTCCTTTTTCCCTAATCATCTTTGTAAATAGACCAAGTAGTGGTATTGCTGGGTCAAAGGGTATTGGTAGTTTAATAACTCTATGGGCATAATTCCAGATTGCTCTCCAAAATGGTTGGATCAGTTCACAATTCTACTACAATGAATTGGTGTTGGATTTTTCCACATCCTCTCCAACATTTGTCCCTTTCTTTTTCTATATAATTTTAGCCAATCTGGTAGGTGTAAAATGATATCTCAAGGTTGTTTTAATCTGCATTTCTCTAATCGATAATGATTTAGAGCATTTTATATGACCATAAATTGTTTTGATTTCTTCATTTGAAAACTGCTTGTTCATATTCTTTGTTGATTTATCAGTTGGGGAATGACTTGTTATCTTATAGTTTTGACAGTTCTTTATATATTTTACATACAAGATCTTTGTCTGAGAAACTGTCTACAAAATTTCCCCCCAATGTTTTGCTTTCCTTCTGATCTTGACTATATTTGTTTTATTTGCACAAATAATCATTTCTACAGCAATGTCAACTAACCCCCAATTGTATTTATTGACCTTAGTTCCCTTCCCAGCTTCAGCTCATTCTGAGCTTTAGTATTCCCAAAATTATTTTTTACTAGATGGTGTCACATTTTATATTTATCCTCCCTTATCTAGACCTACTTCCATTTTCTTCAGCTTTTTTTTTTGTCCCAAAGAAATTGTTCAGTTTTTATTATGACGTCTAAAGACGTAGGTAATGGCAAGCAGAAAAGGATAACAGTAAAGTAAAATGATTCATATCCATTTAGCCCCTGGAACTAATCTGAAAACTAGTGCCATGCTTGATTATGTAATCATGGCTGAATTAACTGAGTAAGAGATGACATATCCACACCTGACATTTAAGCTGATGATCATGTTTGTAATGGCAGATCAGACCAACAAAGCCATGAACAATACAAATGGGGGAAATAAGCTATTAATTATTTAAAGGTTTCTGAATCATTTTGTAATCCTGAAAACATCATCATGAGGTACCATGTAGACATCACAGAAAAATCATACCTGGAAAAAAAGGCTATATGTCTTTCACCTTTCTTTTTAAAATCTAAGTTGATGTGTGAGTTTCCTATGCTTCCATATCAGTTTCTTCAGACAAATCCCAATGATCCTTATTGGAAATTGTTCCCAATCGTGTTTTCAGAATCTCATTCTAGAGCATGTCCCATGTGTAACAGGCTGAGCCTGATCCAGGCCTGACCTCTGGTTGTTTAGGCCAGAAACTGGAATGAAATGAGACATTTGTGATCCATCTAATACGTTAGCAAAAATGTTTATTTAGCCATAGCAGGGGAAGGTTATTCAGAACAAGGAAGGACTATTCATTCAGTATAAAGCACTGATTCAGTTAAACACTGTTTCCCAGGCTTATTCGTGCTGCTGGACTATGGTCAGAAACAACAAGTTAGGGAACCAGCCCCTCATGTTTTGGCTGTTTTATACTCAGGTGACTAGGAAGCTACATCAACAGCATGACCCGTAGACCTTTGAACTACTCAAATCTCAAAGACAATTGATATTGTTCCCATAGTGCACTTGATTATCTTGGGCTGACTTCTGCAGCATTTTAGTCCATGAAACCCTACCCATCTTTTCTCGGAACCCTTGAAATCTGTTTACCCAAAATCTAGAGTCCAAGTCAGACTATGCCTAACTTTCTTCTCCTTTTCTATCACAAACTCTAAGAAAGAGTGATTGCTTCCTGCCAAGGTTTTGAATATTCCCACCCAGATACCAGTTCTTCCCTTTTAGGAACTCATTCCCAGAATAGAATTTCCCCTCGGTTCTTCTGCCTTTTGAAGAGGAAATTATCCTTAAGGCAAGTAAAGAAGCTTCTGCAGATGTCAGGAAAATTGAAGTCACTACTTCATATCAGGCCTCTGTGCCAGACTTGAAATCTGTTTCCTAAATTCTTCATCTATTTCCTCCTTCTGTCCAAGTGGCCTCTACTACATTCTAATGACAAAAATCACTTCTGTTTATCCTTCCATTGACCTTCACCCAAATAGTCTCTCTCATGGTTCCTTCTTCTGGTTCCTGGATTTCCTGACATGTGTATAACATCTTAATATACAATGCTATCTTCCAACCCCTTTTTACCTATTTCTTTTGAATAATACATAACCATCCAGAGCCATAACTTACTCATATATTTCATCTGACCAAGTCCCAGTGATATATATGTGAAGTCAAATTTGCCTCTTTGCTTTCAGACTTCTAGTTTGTTGCCTAAATTTGGGGTATTTGTATATAGACGTCAGAGGCCATGAATTTAACTACCAGCTCCTTTCTTGAATGTTTGTCTCTTGTTAACTTCTGTGTGTCTTAATTTCAACCTTCTTCCTACTTTCTATGAAATCTAACTTCGGGGATTTGTAAGTGCGTGCATGCGTGTGTGTGTGTGTGTGTGTGTGTGTGTGTGTGTGTGTGTGTGTGTGTATGTATTCTATCATTTTTAATTTGAAGTTTTTTGGATTATATTTGTAAGATCTTACCTTTTTCAAGAGACCTTCCCCATTGTTAGTGCCTTCCCTCTGAGATTACTCCCCATTTAAACTGAATATATCGTGTCATACACATATTTGTTTGCATAATTCTCTTTGGTTAGAACGTGAACTCCTTGAGGGCAGGGATTGTGTTTTTGCTTCTTTTTGTATCCCTAGTACTTAACCTAGTACATGTGCGTTTAGTCATTTCAGTCATGTCTGACTCTTTGTGACCCTATTAGGGTTTTCTTGGCAAAAATACTGGAGTGTTTTGCCATTTCCTTCTCCAGCTCATTTTACAGATGAGGAACTTGGGGAAAGAGGGTTAAGTGACTTGCCCAGGGTCACATACCTTATAAGTATCTGAGGCCAGGTTTGAACTCATGCAGATGAATCTTACTGTTTCCAAGCCTAGTGGTCTATCCACTGCTCCACCCAGCTGCTATGTAAGGTGAGTTTTGAACCCAATTCTTCCTGGCTCCAAGTCCAACACTTTATCCACCATGCCACCTACTTGCCTTTTTACCTAGGACACTTAATAAAAGCTTGTTGACTGACTGATACTCAGCAAATTTATTCTTATAAACCTTTGTTTGTTGTACTCTGTTTTTTGCCAGGAACTTGTCATCTCTGCATTTTAAGTCATGGTCCTGAAGTCCAAGTCCTTTTCTTAGAAATCATCTTCTTAGCCAGCTGTTCATTTCTTAAGTTATTTTTTCTCTTTTACATCTCTTGCTTTTAATGGACAGCAGTGAAGAAAAACCAACTTGGGCCCCCAGGGTTTCCAGCTTTTTCCAAAGACTTCATAATCACATCTAGGTTCTTTCTAGCAGTATCATTTATGCCCACGAGTCCCCAGAAGTGAATACTCATGTTTTGATGTCTTAAGAAGTTTTCTGTTATGTTTGAATATTTGCCCCGTAATTATTTTTGTCAAGTGAACAAATTGCTGTGTCAATATCCCTGAGTAGGGAGTCACCAACTACTAATATTACTACTCAATCTCATCTCTGACCCTTACTGGATGGTTTCTGATATGATAATTTGTGGGACCCTATGAGATCCTTCTTGGGAGGATAAGAAGACTTCTCCTCCTTATAGCATCCAACTCCCTCCTCTTCAGGGAGAACCTCAAATCTGTGGTTAAGCTCTTGTTGTACGGTTGTATTTTTTCTTCCTTTTCTTCTATGTATGTCTTGCATTCTCTAGATCCCATTATTCTTGTTGTCTGACTCTTTGTGACCCCATGGATGATAGCACACCAATACTGGGAGTGGGATTTTCTTGGCAAGGATACTGAAGTGTTTGCCATTTCTTTCTCCGGTGGCTAAAGGCAAACAGAGATTAAGTGACTTGGCCAGGGTAACATAGCTAGTAAGCATCTGAAGCTGGATTTGAACTCAAGTCTTCCTGACTCCTGGCCCATCGTTCTATCCACTGAGCAACCTAGTTGCCTCTTCTCTGTGACAAGGGTCAAGTCTTCTCTCTTTCATTCCAGATCCCAATTGAAAAGCTTCATTGTAGAAAGTGTCCTTTAGCGACACTTTATCCTCCTAAAAATCTGGAATTAGAAGAGGTGATCTTCAAATTCCTTCATAGTCACCTTCAAAAGGAAAATCAGGCTGTATTGGAACATAGGCAACAGTCATTGAGCTATACAAACACTACACACTTCACATAGCCCTCATTGAGATTATAGGCCTTTAAGAAAAAACAAAAACCACTGGGTGTTTACACCTCAAGCCTAAGCATTTAATTAAAAATTTTATAGTAGAGTCTTTCTTCTCAATAATATATCAACCCCACTCCACTTCCTTTTCTCAGTCTTACCAATTTGACAGCCACAGGCACTTCCCCTTCAGGCTTGCACCAACTTCCTATGTTTCACTAATATCTTCAATAGTTTTGCTTTACTCTAATTATTCCACTTACCTTGTCTGTCTTACCTTGCTTTGTTTTTCTTCTTTTCCCTCTTCTTCATACTCTACTTCCTAATCCAGGGATGGGGAACCTGGAGCCTTGAGGCCACACATGGCTTCTAGATCTTTAAGTGAGGACTTTTGACTGAATCTAAATTTTACAGAACAATTGTTCAACAAGAATTTGCTCTGTAAAATTTGGATTCAGTCAAGAGGCCACACTTAAGGATTTAGAAGACCACATGTAGCCTCAAGGCCCCAGGTTCCCCACCCCTGACTTAATCATTCTTAATTCCTCTTAATCCTTTTAAATCTTTCCTGATTTTATGATGAACAGGCTGACTTCAGAAAAACCTGGAAAGATTTATATGGTCTGATGCTGAGTGAAGTGAGTAGAACCAAGAGGACTTTGTACACAATAACAGCTATGTTATGCAATGACTAAGATTGTTAAACTGAACCCTTCTCGGCATTACGAGGATCTAAGACATCTCCAGAGGGCTTGGGATGGAAAATGCTGTCCACGTCCAAAGAAAGAACTATGGAAGTCAAATTGCTATCACTTATTTTTACCTTCAGTTGAGTTTTGTTTCATCTTTCTGATGGTTTCTCCTATTGGTTTTAATTTTTACTTACAACTTCACTAATGTGAACATATATTTCATGGGTATGTAAATGTAAAGCCTATATCAGATTGTGTGCAGTCTTGGGGAGGGTGAAGGGGAGGAAGGGGGAGAAAAATTTTCAACTCAAAAGCATATGGAAGTGATTGTTGATAAATCAAAATAAATTAATAAAATTTTTTAGAAAATCTTTCCTGATTTTAGCACAGTGCTAGGGATATAGAAAAAAACCCTTAAAGCATGCTTATTGACTGACTTACAGATGGATTGTCCTTGGCCCTGCTCTTCTTTGTGAACCTAAAAAAGTCTAATGGTAGCCATGGGGGTAGGGAGTAGGGGAGGGAGAGTGAAAAAAAAGGGAAAAAAAGAAATGTACATGATGACTTTGTTGTATATTTAAAAAAAGAATAGCAAGTTGTACATAATAGATTTGCAATTTTATGTGCAGTCATCTTTTTTTAAAATTGTGCTATGTTGACATTTAGTTCTGGAAGCCAAGATGGCAGAGTAAAAAGGTAGTCGCTCTCACCCTCCCCTATCAACCTCTGAAAACCCAGAAAATATCACCCCAGAAAAAAGAATAAAAAACCCTGGAACAGCTAAACTAGAAGAAAAACTGGGAACAGCAATGCAGCAGCCCAGCAAACGGGTCTCCCAGTGCCTCAGCAAAAATAAGGGAAGCAGCACTACAAAGGGCTCTAGGCGGATAAGCACCCTGCAACATTCATCTGAAAGGAGCCGAAGAAAGCAACCTAAAGTCTTCATAAAGCCCCAGCCTTGCTGATTCCAACCCAACATCAGGTAAGCTGTCAGAACCCCCAGGAAGAGATCCTGAAGCCCAGGTGGTAGAGCAGGCAACCACCAACACCTGGACATCCCAGTGCCTCAGTGAGGGCAGGGGAACTGGCAGAAACCAGCTCAGAAAACCACCAGGTTCCTTGGCACTCTATTGCAAAGGAATCTCCCAGTGCATTAGCAGAAACGAGGGAGGCAGCATTGCAAAGTGTCCCAGGCAGACAAACACCCTGCAGCACCCATCTAAAAGGAACTGAAGAAAGCTAAAGGAAAGGAAAAGTAGGCAGCCTAGAATTGCCTGAAAGTTCCAGCCTTGCTGATTCTAGCCCAACATGAGGTAAGCTGCCAAAACCCTACAGCTTCTAATTACCAACATGAGGCCCCAGCACACAAAACCAGTGACCAAGACCTAGGCTCCCAATACAAGAAGCTTGGGACAGTGTCCTCTGTTCCCCAGCAGGAGAGCTCAATCTCTTTAAAGGCCAGGGAATAAAGAAACACCATGAGGAAAAAGAAACGTACCATAGATTCATATTATGAGAAGAGTGAAGATCAAGACAGAAATTCTGAAGAGGACAACATTGTCAACAAACCCACATCTGCAACATCAAAAGGGAATATGAACTGGTCAGAAGCCCAAAAAGCCTTCTTAGAAGAGCTCAAGAAGGATTTTAATAGTCTAATGAGAGAGGTAGAAAAGTCCTTAAAAATACAATTGGCCAATTGGAAAAAAAGTACATGAAGAAAACAAGTCCCTAAAAAAACACAATTGGCAAAATGGAAAAAAAGTACACTGAAGAAAACAAATCCCTTAAAAATACAATTGGCCAATTGGAGAAGGAAGTACAAAAACTCACAGAAGAAAACAATCTGTTAAAAACTAGAATTGGACAAATGGAAACTAATGACTCTATGAGAGAGCAAGAATCAGTCAAACAGAAACAAAAAAATGAAAAAATAGATGAAAACTTAAAATACCTCATAGGTAAAAGAACCGGCCTGGAAAATCGATCCAGGAGAGACAATTTAAAAATTATTGGACTACCTGAAAATCATGATTAAAAAAAGAGCCCAGACAGTATCTTTCAGGAAATCATAAAGGAAAACTGCCCAGAAGTCCTACAACCAAAAGGTAAAATAACCATAGAAAGAATACACCAGTCACCACCTCAAAGAGATCCCAAATTGACAATGCCAAGGAATACAATAGCAAAATTCCAAAATTACCAGATGAAAGAGAAGGTGCTGTAAGCAGCCAGAAAGAAACAATTTAAATATCATGGAACTACAGTCAGGATTACACAGGACCTTGCAGCTTCTACATTAAAAGACCACAGGGCGTGGAACATGATATTCACTAAGGCAAAGGAGCTTGGATTGCAGCCAAGGATCAACTACCCTGCAAAAATGAGCATGATTTTTCAAGGGAAGAGATGGATATTCAACGAAATAGGGGACTTTCAAACCTTCCTGATAAAAAGACCAGAGCTCAACAAAAAAGGTAAATGGGACAGAAAGATACAATATGTTGTTAATAAGGGTGAACTGTTTACAGCCCTACAAGGGAAGATGACACTTGCAACTCTTGAGAACTGTATTGTTATTACACCATGTTAAAGGAGTATACATAAAGGGGGTGGATAATGGTTGACTTTGATGTAATGACAAAAAAAAAATCTAATCAAGTGGGTTAAATGCATCCAAGTAAGTGGATTAGTCTAATTTTAGAAAATGTACTGAGGTTAAAAAAAAAAGAAAATGTACTGAGAAAGGAGGAGGTAGACAAGAATAAATTACATTACAAGAAAAGACACAAAATCCTATTACAACAGAGGGAAAGAAGGGAGGGGGGTGGGCATTGTTTGAACCTTACTCTCATCAGATTTGGCTCAAGAAGGGAATAACATAATCAGTTAGGTAAAGAAATCTAACTTGCCCTATAGGCAGTAGGAGGGAAAAGGGAAGAGAAAAGGGAGGGGGGATAGGAGGGAAGAAGCAGTAAGGCTAAAGGGTGAGAAAAGGGAAAGGGAGGGAGGGACTGAGGGAGGCGGTGATCAAAAGCAAAACACTAGTGAGTAATTTTTACTTACAACTTCACTAATGTGCAAATGTGTTTAATAGGAATATAAATGTATAGCCTACATCAGATTGTGCGCTGTCTTGGGGAGGGTGGTGGGAAGGAAGGGGGAGAAAATTTTAAACTCAAAAGCATATGGAAGTGATTGTTGATAAATTAAAATAAATAAAAAGTAAAAAAATAAAATTATGCTATATTATGGAAATGCTTGTTTTATTCCACAAATTAAAAATTAAATAAATAAAAATTTTTTTTAAAAAAAGAATGTGAAAATAGAATCTGGACCAGAATCTGGGCCTGGAGATTGTTCCCTTCAAATTTTCCTCAATTTCTTGTAAATTTCTCCTCCCCAGATTCAACCTCTCTCCTACTTTGCTAGCCCAAACCCTCAAAAGTCATCTAGATGTTTTTCTTTTTATTCAGCTCAAGTCTTTCTCCTACTACTTTTCTCACATGAGAACAACTATCAAATGAGGGAAAGCAATTTGCAAAATGTCAGTTGAAAAATGATTTCTCACTATGGTCAAGAAACACTTGACAAAACATTTTATAAGCTTGGAAATGGCTCTGGAGTTGGAGTTAGGATGTCTGGGTTCAAGTACTCTGCTATTTAACCAAGTAATTCTGCTATTAAGTGATGTAGGGAATGTTACTTATCCTTTCTTTGTTTCATTTTCCTTCTCTGTCAATGGTGATGGTCAGAGCTGATGACTTCATAGGTCCCTTCTAGCTTTTGAGCCATGATCCTAAGATGCCATAATTTTTCAAATTTTCTTGTATAATCTTGAGAGGCAATGTGGTAAAGTGTTAGACACAGAGTCAATTTCAAATCTCACCTCCACACTTACTACCTATCTTACCCTAGGAAAGTTTCTGAGCCTATCTGAGCTTCCATTTTCTCATCTGTAAAATGGGGATAATAATATTTGTAGTGGTGTGCAGTCACAGGATTGTTCTAAAGCTCAAATGAGATAATGTATGCAAAATGTGTGCAAACCATAAAGCATTATTATATTCTTCCCCACCTTCTCTTACCCTCAAGAATAATTGCATTTCTTCATAGGTACTCAAGATTTCTCTAGCTGTTACTATTCATTCTGGAAAATCTACCTATCCCAATCAGGAAGCAGGACATTGAAAACAAATCAGTGCAAAGATTACTGACATCCTTTCACACATGCTGTAATGAAATTGACAATGAAAAACAGTCATAGAGATTAGATTTTCACAATTGACTTGATCACCATTGGCCAGCAAAAAACTACCCACTTATGGATTAGTTCTGTCATTGAAAACCTATTCTATATTCCTGTTATTATTTGCACTCCAGAACAAATGTTTTCTAGACTAAGTGAAAAGCAGAAGAGATTAATAAGTAGATAATGGAACACAACATAATGCTTCAAAAAGTCAGGTATTATGGGCAGCTAGGTGATGCAGTGGATTGAACACCAGCCCTGGAGTCAGGAGGACCTGAGTTAAAATCTAGCCTCAGACACATAATACTCACTAGCTGTGTGACTCTGGGCAAGTTACTTAATCCCAAATGCCTAATTATGTATTATAATGTCAGATGAGTTAACTTTTGGTGAATAATGATAGCTCACATTTCCATTACACTTCAATGTTTGCAAAGCGCTTTACATACATTATTTCATTTGAGCCTCAAAACATCCCTGTGAGACAAGTACTAGTATAAACATTCTCATACTCCCGATGAGGAAACCCACACTTGAGCACACTTTTCCATATTCTCACAGGTTGTGCGTGATAGAGTTGAATTTGAACCCATGTCCTCTAAGTACAAATCCAGCACTTTGAGAAGGAGAGCTCCAGAAAAAGGACTCATGCATAAGGCTGTGCTTTAATTGAGTCTTGGATTAAGAGAGAAAAAGAAACAGAGGTAAGGAAAGTGTAGATTTCAGAAGATTTGGTGTAAACAGACCCTTCCCCTCAATTCCTTTCTGGCTAAAGCAGAGCTCATAGAGTGCTGAGCATATATCTTGGCCACCTCTGGGCAAACATGTAGCTAAATTCTTAAAGGATTTGATGCATTGGTGTGATGCTGCAAACCTGAAGTGGTCTAGGGGATATCCTCTAGAGAGGGCAGACCAAGGAGGCCTTCTTGTACTAAACATGGGTAATGGCCAGTGAAGAAATAGGAAATTGAGAATCATGTGTGAAGAATAGCAAGTAGGCCACTTTGGACAAATCATATATAGCAATAGTGTCTAACTCAAATAGAAGCAGAGGCTACTAATCTGCGAATATTTTATTTATTTTTATTTGTTTGTTTTTTTGTGAGGCAATGAGGTTAAGTGACTTGCCCACGTCACACAGCTAGTAAGCGTCAAGTGTCTGAGGCAGGATTTGAATGCAGGTCCTTGTGACCCAGAGCTGCTGTTCTATGTTCTGTGAACCTAGCTGCCCTTTAATCTGCAAATAAATAAATCGCTATGGGCTGCATATTGACTTCATTTTGAAACATAATATTATCTATATTTTATTGAATTTTTCTTCATTTTGTTAAGTATTTCCCAAATACATTTTGATCTGGTTTGAGCCCACTCAGAAGTTCTGTAGGCAACCTGTAGCCTGAGGACGGTGTACTAAACATCTCTCAGTACAGGAAGAGGCATAATGTATAATAAATCTGGAAAGGTAGCTTGGAACAAAATTGTGAGGGCTTTAAATGATCAAAAGGAGTTTGTGTTTTATCTCAAAGGCACTAGAGAACAACTGGAGCTTATTACATTGAGAAGGGCCATATACAGACCTATATTTAAGGAGAATCCTCTTGGTGGCTGTGTGGAGGTTGGGCTGGCATGCGGTGAGGCTTCAGAGAGAGAGAAGCCAATTAAGAAACTATTGAGATATTCAAGGTGAGAGGCAATAAGGCCCTGGGGGGTGGCAGTGTGGATAGTGAAAAGCAGTAGACAGGCTAGACGGTGTGAAGGTGGAAATGATGAGATTTGGCAACTGACTGGAAAGGGAGATAAGGGAAAGTGAAAAGTCCAGAATAATGCTGGTGTTGCAAAAGTGGGAGATTAGATGGATGGCGGTACCTGCCTTAGAATAGGAAAATTCCATAAAGGGTTGGGTTCTGGGGGAAAGACAGTGAATTCTGTTTTAGACATGTCAAGTTTAGGATGTCTATGGAACATACTGCTTGAAATGTCCAATAAGTAGTTGGCGATGATGGAACTGGTACAAAAGAGAGAGACTATACATATATATGTGCATATGTATATGCATGTGCATATATATATGCATACACATATATATATAACATATACATCTATACACTCATACATATACACACTCACATAAGAGTCATCTACATAGAGATATTAGTTAAATCCTTAGAAGCTGATGAGATCACCAAATCAGAGAGTACTGAGGGAGAATGGGCCCAAGATCTAGCCTTAGGGTGTATCCACAGTCAGAGGTTTTGATATGAATGATCATCCCACAAAAGAAACTGATTAGGAGTTAGGCAAGGAGGAGGAAAACCAGAAGAACGCAATATCATATAAACCAGGAGAAAAAAGAGTATGCAGGACCACAGTATGGCCAACAGTGTCAAGTGCTACAAAGTGTTCAAAAACATGAGGACTGAAAAAAGACCTACCACACTTGGCAGTTAGGGGGTCTAATGTTGGAGAAAACCACTTCAGTTGAGGGATAAGCCCCAAGTATTTCAGTCTAAGGCAGATATCATTCATATGTTCATGTTTGTAGCCCTATTAAAG
Organism: Phascolarctos cinereus; assembly: GCF_003287225.1. Lineage (NCBI taxonomy): Eukaryota > Metazoa > Chordata > Mammalia > Diprotodontia > Phascolarctidae > Phascolarctos > Phascolarctos cinereus. The sequence continues at coordinate 449,464,299 of NW_027555847.1, read as the reverse complement.
CAACAGTTCTCAAACTGTTTGGTCTCAGGTCCCCTTTACATTCTTAAAAATTATGGAAGACCCCCCCACCCAAGAGCTTGATGTGGATTATATTTATCAAGATTTGCCATATTAGAAATTAAAACATCTTGGTATTATTATGAAAATAGTTTTGACCTTACTATCTCTTTGAAAGGGTTTTGCGGAGCCTAAGGGGCCTCTGTACCACACTTCGAGAACTGCTGTGTTAAAGTAACACCAAGCTCTGAGTTTTTCTGTCTGATTTTCATAACCAAGGGATGAGAGAACTCTCTGTGCAGCTTTCATATATCCAATCTACTGTATGTCTCTTGGAGGGCAAGGTGTGTTTCATTTTTGTCTCTATATCCCCAGTGCCTAGCATTGTACTTGGCATACAGTAGGTGATCAGTAAATGCTTGTTGGTTGATTGATGTTCTATGTCTTCTGCCATTGAATTAAGACAATTGGCTCATTTAAAACAAAAATACCTAGCACCTGTATGTTTCTTTCTCTTTTTATGCAGTGACATCCATTATTACATTTTAATTCTATTAAAATCACATGATTTCCAAAATTCACAAAGTCTTTATTGGATTACAATTTGCTTTAATGAAACAGAGAAACAGATGGAGTTAAAAGTGAATTCCTCCAAAGTGTATTCTTGATAGTTTCTATAGAAACAGCATACATAGTGTCTATGACCTTTCTTTTACCAAGAAGAGTGTCAGTTATATATTCAGTCCAGTTTTCCTCTAAGGAAGAAGAATAGTAAAATAATCTAATCTGTCAAAGGTTGCCTGTAGTATCCTTCTTAAGGAATAATGGAGAGATTCATTCACTTTTCAATTCAACAAGCATTTATTAAGTGCCTATTATTTGCAAGGTACTTTGGATACAAAAAAAAAAACAAACCTAAAAAACCCTAAAAAGTGTCTGCCTTCAGGGAGTTTGCATGCTGTTGGGGTTAGACAACATGTGTATAGATAAGATGACATGAAATACATGCGTGTAAAAGAGGTCTGGTCCACGTACAGACACCATCAACTTGATAAAATGGCAGCATCCATGCAGCTGTACTTCTGGGAGAATCCTGAGGAATGGAGTAAGCACGGACATTCTGTGTTGGCCTTTCAATGCCAGAACTGTCAGAAGCTTCAAAATTGCCTAACCCAGCACTGACCTTCTGTAGCATTCTTGTCTGAGAGAGTGAGGTGACTTCTTCACTCACCGTCTGTAAGACCAGGTGGTAAAGGGAGAAGGCCTTAGGGTCTCCTTTTTCCAACCCCTCTTCCTTTGGCCATGTGACCCTGAGAAATCGCCCTAGGTCTTTGGCCTTTTGGGTCATTCTTTTCCATTGTAGTGGAAGGGAGGGAGGATCTTCAGTCTGGTCTGGAAGCATACAACACTGGGATCCCAGATAACAAGACACCAAGCCAGCTGTTGCAACCATCCCAACAGCAACATCCTGAGGAAGAAAGGTCTTGGAATCCAGAATTTGACAGTGCTGCTAGCTTTGAACATGAACTTGACGAGGCAATGTTATGGAGGAGCCCCAAGCTGGTGTAGGACAGATTATGCCCCTAAGTATTGGGGGGGAAATATTTGCGTGTTTGTTTTTTCTATATATTTGAAGCAAATACCTCTTCGTTGAAGCTTAGCTGATGTTAAATGCTTTAAGGGAATAGGGGTGCTACTCATTAACTGGTAAAAAGACTGGTAAAAATGGTAGGAACATGACCAGTGGAGGTTCAAGATGATGTCAGAGAAAAAAGATAACTCCAAACCACTTAGTATCTGAGGAGCTTGGTTTAAGGGGAAGGAGATAGACGGGGTATAGAATATAACAGGCCTGCCTTTCATGGGGCCATGTTACATACAAAATAGATATAAGTAGTATTTTGGTAAGGGAGAATATCAAAGGGGAAGAAAACAGGACTGCCCTCTGACAGGAAGTATCTCCTACTTACATATACAAATACTGTACCACGCGGAAGGGCAACTCTGGTATGTTGAATTTTGTAAAGGGACCTACTTGAAAAGCTGGCTCTGTGAACAGGTAGAATAGGCCATGTCTTATATGAAGAACATTGGCAGGTACATCTGCCAAAACAAATCTTCAATGTATGCTCAAAATTCCTGTGACTGGAACTCTTTGGGTTAATAGACACATCATCTTAGGGACAAAAGAGACCCCAGAGTTCCTTCAGTCCAAACTTTCATGTGTCAGGGCCATTGTAGAAGAATAGGAACCACTTCTATAAGACATCTGACAGATTGTTAGGGTCATAGATTTAAAGCTAGAAGGTAATTGTATTGTGCAACACTGCTTTTGCCTGTATACTCCCAGTGACAGAGAACTCACTACCTATTAAGGTGGCTTATCGCACTTTTTACTAGCTGTAAATTGTTTCTTCTTTCTTTATTGTTATGAACATAATAAACATGAACATTTCAATACACAAAGAAGAACAGAGAGAGGATTGCATATAGAACTATGAATGTTTATTATAAGCACAGTGTTTTTCAACGCTCATTAAGAGGATAGAAAATTAGATCAATAAAATGGAAAATGAACAAAGGGAAACCACAATAAAACCAAAAGAAATAAAGAGAATTATCAGAACCTACTCTATACAGTTATATGCTAACAAAACTGAGAGCACAAAAGAAATAGAGGAATACCTTCAAAAATATAAAATACCCAAACTAACAGAAGACTAGTAGAGATCTTAAGTACTCAAATCTTAGAAAAGGAAATAGAACAAGCTATGAAGGAATTTCACAAGAAAAATACTGGTCCTGATGTATTCATGGAAGAATTCTAACAAATTTTAAACAGTACCTATACTCCCCAAATTATTATCTAAAATTGAGAAAGGAGGCACCCTTCCAATCTATTGAGACAAATATAATCCTAATGTCTAAGCCAAGAAAGGACATAGAAGTAGAAAAATAGACCCATATCATTAATGAGTTATTGGTTCAAAAATTTTTAAATGAAATTCTGTCAAGTTCACTACAATGACTCATCCAAGAAATCATTCATCATGACCAAGCTGGATTTATTCCAGGCATGCAAGGATGACCCAACATTAAGAAACTAGTCAACATAATTAATTATGTTAAAAACAAAACCACCAAATTTTTAAGGAAAAAAGGCATTCCCAAACAGGAGCATTTACTGGATTTCTTTCAATTTAGACTTGTTGCTGAATATCATTTATAACAGTGACAAGTACTTTAGGCAAGCATATGTCTTTGTTTTACAAGCTGCTTGATATTTTTAAGAGGATCTTCAAACAAAGTTTAATCTATTATTGTCTCTTTCAAAGACTCTTGTATGATTTTAACATGCAAAAGAGATACCTGATTGCAAGAGAGCTTTTCTTTTTCGTAAATTTTTCATTCATTTTAAACAAATACAAAATGAGAAAATAAAAAAAAATCTTCATGTACAAAGCAGAACATACCTGATTGCAAGAGAGCTTTTCTTTTTCGTAAATTTTTCATTCATTTTAAACAAATACAAAATGAGAAAATAAAAAAAAATCTTCATGTACAAAGCAGAACATAAGAGAGCATTCAATATAAAACAATAAATTTCTATTTGAAGAAAACCTATATAATAAATACTACACATTGTTTTCAAAGCTACCTGGCTTTTCTTTGCTTCCTTCTAGGTTTTATTTTGTTTTCTGCTGTGTATTTTTTAATTTTATTTTACTCTCCCTCCCTCCTAAGAAGGCTACAATTAAATGTGGATATATATACATATACATAGATCTCTCTAAACATATATATATGTATACACTCATATATGTAAGACCATACTACGCGTATTTCCACTTGTCATTTCTTTCTTTGGAGGTGGATCTTCCTTCATAGGTCCAAGTCCTTGAATGTTTTTCCAAATTAACCAGTTCATCATTTTCTACACTGCAGCAATATTCCAATGCAATCACATCCTATCTGAGAGATTGTCTATGAAAGTTTTCCCCCCAATTTTCTGCATTCCTTCTATTCTTGACTATATTGGTTTTATTTATGTAAGAACTTTTAAATTTAAAGTAATAAAAATTGTCCATTTCATACTTCAACAATGCTCTCATTTTATAATATAGTTTCAGGTCTGATACTGCTGAATTTCCTTCCTTTACATCTTTGTTCCCTAGTTTCTTTGAAATTCCTAACCTTTTGTTCTTCTGAATGAACTTTGTTATTATTTTTTCTAACTCAGTAAAATAATTTTTAGTAATTTAATTGGGATGGCCTTGAATAAATAGATTATTTAGGTAAAATTGTCATTTTTTATTATATTGGCTTTACTTACCTATGAACAATAAATATTACTCTAATTATTTAAATCTGACTTTATTTGTATAAAAAGTGTTTTATGTTTACATTCATGTAGTTCTTGTGTCTGTTTTGGCAGGTATACTCTCAGTTATTTGATACTGCCTAGTTATTTTACATGGTCTAAAATAATATCAAATAATCATGACAATATAATTTCCCTATTTTTCTCCTTCAATCAAATCCATCCCAGCTTTAACTTTGTTTGACATCATGACTACTACTCCTGTCCTTTCCACACAAAAAATTTTATCTTTGTATGTATCTCTCATACTGTTGATTTCAGATTTTTAACCAGTTCTCTGTTTCTGTTTTATGGGTAAATTCACCCCATTCACATTCTTTGTGTGAGTGGGGGGGTGAGGGGGAGGCAGTGTTTGAGGCAATCAGAGTTAAGTGACTTGCCCAGGGTCACACAGCTAGTGTCAAGGGTCTGAGGCTGGATTTGAACTTAGGTCCTCCTGACTCCAGGACTGGTGCTCTATCCATTGCATCACTGAGCTGTCTCTTCCCACTCATATTCTAAGCTATAATTATTTGGGTATTTCCCTCCTTCGTATTTTTCCTTACTATACTACTCACCCTATTTACCCTATCCCTCCTCACTCCTCTAATTTACTTCTACCTGCTACCTTGCTCTTCTGTTCCTTAACCTACTTGCCCTTCTAGGAGGTCCTCCTTATCCTCTCCTCTACCTTATCCCCTCAATATCTTATTTCTTTCTTAATTTAGAAGACTTTTATACCTTTGTAGATATATATGTTGTTCCCTCTTCAACCCATTCCTTATGACAGTAAGAGTCCAGCACTACCAGCCCTCTACCCCCTTCCTCATTTATATGAGATAATTGCTTTTTAAAAAATTTCTCCTTACAGTTTTATTTTATTTTTTTTAAATCACTCCATCATACACAGCTCAGCTCAAGCCTTTCTTTCAAAATACCTACACAATGATGACAGTCACAAGAGTACTGATAACATTTTAACATATAAGAAGTAAACAATTTGACCTCATTGAGTCCCTTATAATTGGTCTTTAATGTTTGTCTTCTATTTCTCCTGGATCTTATATGTTGAATTTACCATTAAGTTCTGCTGTTTTTGTGCAAATACCTGAAAGTGTTTCAGTTTGTTAAGTGTCCATTTTTTTTTCGCTCAGGATTATACTTAACTTTGCCAGGTAAGTTACCTTTGGTCACAACCCCATTAAATATAGTATATATATAAAATATAGTATGCCAAGTCCTACAGTAGCTGCTGGATCTTGTGTAATCCTTATTGCAGCTCCACAATATTAAAAAAAATTTTTTTCTTGTTGCTTGCAATATTTTCTCCTTAACCTGGGAGCTTTGAAAGTTGGCTGCAATATTCGTGCAAGTTTTCCTACTGGGATTTCTTTTAGGTGATAATTTGTAGATTTTTTTCTATTTCTGCTCTACCTTCTTATTCTAAAACTTTAGGTCAATTTTCCTTGATAATTTCTTGCAATACTACAACAAGATTCTTTTTTGAATAATATCTTTCAAGAAGTCCGACTATTCTTACATTGTTTCTCCTAAATCTGTTCTTTTGCTCTTCCAAATCAAAAACTTTTTTATAAACCATGAATAATAAATATATAGTAGGATTTTATATTCTCTTCCCCTTTCAGTCAATTATGTGACTATAAATATGTAGTCAGTTAAAGAGTATCTCTTATGAAAGTCTAAATATTCCCTTTTCCATTTTTTAAATCAAAGGTAGCTTTGATGCATGTGCATTTAATTCTAATGAAGATCTTGTAGCAATAGGAAAGTAAGTAGAGATAGATTTTTTTTAAAGTAATAATGGTGTCCATTTATTTTTCCGAGTGTTTACCAGCCAACAACTTCAAAATTGTCTTGCCTCTTGCAAGGACTCTTTCTGTGTATACTTGGACCAGTGCATCTGCTCTTCCCATTTATATTTTCTTGTATGACACTTTTACTTCACCATGCAGCACACTAAGGACTGAGACATTGAAGTCTAAATGTAATGGCTCCATTTGTCATTGTTTTTGTTTTTTGGGGTTTTGTTTGTTTTTTTGGTAAATGGCATTTCCTTTTTTCCAATTACGTGTAAAGATAGTTTTCAACATTCACTTTTTATAAGATTTTGAGTTCCAAATTTTCTCCCTCCCTCTTCCCCAAGACAGCAAGTAATCTAATATATAACACGTGCAATCATGTTAAACATATTTCCACATTAGTCATGTAAAAGAAGAAACAGATTAAAAGGGAAAAAACCATGAGAAAAAAAAGCAAACCAAATAAAAGTAAAAATAGTGTGCTTCAATTTGCATTCAGACTCCACAGTTCTTTCCCGGGATGTGTATAGCATTTTCTGTCATTAGTCTTTTGGAATCATCTTGATCATTGTATTGCTGAGAAAAGCTAAGTCTATCATAGTTGGTCATTGCATAATGTTGCTGTTACAAAAAGATACTACTGATAATCTTTCACCATTCTCCTCTCTAACATGGAAAAAAAATCAGTTTATATACAAAATAGCTGTTGCCTTTATCTCTCTGCTCCTCAGAGAGATTAAATATTTGCTGGCTAAAAGAGTTTCTACATTCTTTTTATCTCATTGTGGCAATTAATTTGTATTAATTATATTTTAAGAAATAGTGATAGAGTTGATGCCTAATCCTTTGTCCGTTTCCCATTTTTTGGATTCAGTTATCTTTTTAAAACAAAATTAGCCTTAATATTTAAAATTTCCTTCCATGTAATTATCCTCATGTTTATTCTTTCTTATGATTTGTTATTGATTTTGATATTTGCTCTAACAAGTCAGTGTCATGGACATGGATAACTTAATTCAGAAGTGACTCATATTGGTAACCCAATAATTTCCTATCTCTTAAGATACAATTAATTTCATTTTTTTAAAAGGTTATTTTGTGCATTCTATGTCTAGACCTTCCCAACTCCCTTCTCAAAGTATTTATGCTACATAGGGATAAAGCTGTTGCGAAATACGCAAGCCCTTGCCTCTCTTATTTCTTACTATTGAGTCATATTTTCCAAAATGTTTTTTGCTTTTCTTTGATATGCCTTTTGCAATGAAGATACTGATTGTTACAATAAATGCCAATTTAATTTGGAGCATCTTAACAAACTCTTCATAGAATTCCTTAACCCCTTCATCATCTGAAATAAATAATAGTAATATAATGAATACTGCAATTTGAAACAACCAAGTACCCCATGAAACTATATTTCTTTTTAACTTCGGAACAAGGATAAGATTAATTCTGCCAACTCCTTTGTTTATTTCTCTGAGGAGGACCTAAGAGCATTCTTTTTAATTCACTGCCTTTTTTTTTTGTCTTCTTGTTTCATTTAAAATGAAGATTTAATTTCTTCAGAAGTATGTCTTTTTGTTGGTCAGTGGACAAGGATCTCACAATTAAATATCAACAGCTAAGTTAATGTTGGTAAGTAGCTTATATCAAGTGTCTGCAAACTATGGCCTACAGACCAAATTTGGCCTGCAGCCTGTGGTATGAACCACAAGCAAAGAATGGTTTTTAGGTTTTTAAATGGTTGCAGAAAAAATCAAAAGAAGAATATTTCACGACATGTGAAAGTTATATGAAATTCAAATTTGCACCCCTAAAAAAAGTTTTATTGGAATGCAGCCATGCTCATTCATTTATGTATTGTCTATGGAGGCTTTTGCTCTACAATTGCAGCATTAAGTAATTGCAACAGAGCCTTGTGACACTCTCATTTCTTTGCACTGCTGCTCAGCACACCTCAAATCGCAGTTACACAATTGTAACTTGACAGCATTTCAAGTGTTATATGTATTGCTGTACTGCAACATTTTTTTTATTACTAATTCATAACCATCATGTAAAAACAAGATGAGAAAAGTGGACTTTGAATGGAGTGCTTTTATGGCCTAGTGGAGTGTGGGTTATTTTACTATTAAATTAGATAGCAAAGCAAAGTATGCAATGATGTGATAGTTGTGGCTAAAAGAATAAATATACATCAACATTACCAGACTAAACACTCATCACAATATTTCCAACTCACTGGAAAGTGATAGTTAGAAAAAAGAGAAAATTTAAAATAGAATATCCTATCTGGGAGAATTATTTGATAAAAATGAAAATGAGGTTGTAATCAAAGTTTACAAGAGCTCATTTGTTACTCAAGCAAAGAAAGTTGCTAACTGATGGTGAGTTAATTAAATTGTGTTTGATAGCAACAGAGGAAGGAATGCATCCAGAGGAAAAAAAATTATTTAAAACCATTGGCTTTTTTGGCCAAATTAAAAACATGTGCTCATCAATTCATGTTAGTATTTGGTGTACCTATCTGTGTGAAGACATTTTCAGAGATGGAATATGTGAAATCTCACTACAGATTAGCATTAATATATGAACATTTGTAATCAGTTTTGATGATAAGGTGTGGTGGGTGTTTAACCACTTGCTGTCCTACTCTCAGTTCCCTAAGAGAACATTAACTTTGAACCCCAATTAAGTGAAATGCTATCCCCCAAGAAAGAATTCTATTCTTCTCAATTACACTCAATTATTATACAAAGCCTACAATATTTACTATCTCTCACTTTACAGAAAAGCTTAATCAACCATTGTCTTAAATTGTCCACTAAGAGCTAGGTGGTGCAGTGGATAGAGTGCCAGGTCTGGAGTTAGGAAGACAGGGGTTCAAAAACAGCTTCTGACACTTGCTAACTGTGTGACCCTTGGCAAACCACTTACCCTCTGCCTCAGTTTCCTCATCTGTTAAAAAAATGGGGATATTAATAACATCTACTTCCTATGGTTGTTGTGAAGATCAAACAAGATGATAATTGTAAAGTGTGTAGCACAGTGCCTGGCACACAGAAAGCACCCTATAAAAATTAGCTATTATTTTTATTATAAGTGCGGCCTGACTAGTACTTGTGCAACGAAGGGAATTAGAATAAGTATTTATATAACACTTGCAAGGTGCCAGGCACCGTGCTAAGTGTTTTGTTTTGTTTTTTTAAACAAACATCATCTCATTAGATAGCTGGGAGGTAAAATCTGCCCAGAGTCAGACAGCTAGTAAGTGCCTTAGGCTAGATTTGAACTTGGGTCTTCCTGACTTTAGGCCCAGCATTCTATCCACTGAGTCTCCAGCTGCCTCTAATGAAACTGATATTTTCTTTATACTTTTATTAACGCAGCTTAAGATTGCTTTTAACTGTTTAAGCAGTAGGTGTTCATAAGAGAAAATAAGCAATTAACTCTTCCCCCATGTTAGAATTTGAATATATTACCTGGAGGCTAACACTTAACTCATTAGCACCAATTATCATAGATTAGTTTGCCAAATTCACTACTTTTCACTTTGGAAAGTAGACACAGATAACGAAGGAAAAGAGACAAACAGTTTTAATTGGGGTGTAGTTTTTGGAAGGGAATTCCGGGGGAGCGCCACTATGAGGGGCACTTATCTGGACATCTTGAAGGCAACATCCTGAAGGCTACACTGTGTGCCTTGAATTGAAATTGGGTTTGAGGAGCAGTATCTAAAGTATAAGTACAGAAAACACCACTAAAAACAAACTGACTCCACATTTTTATGTATTAGGTTTTCTCCCGGGTGTGCTCATTGCTTTGGTTAATCCTGGAACTGGCCTTCTCCTTATACCACCGTCCTCACATATACACGCCCCCACCCTACCCCCAATATTCCCATGTACTCCTAATGTGTGCTGCTGGAACTGTTTGCTTAGCTTTCTGCTTATCTTTATATTGTGGAAAGACCACTTGGAACACAATCACCACAATAACGTAAAGGAAAACGATTCTCAGGATGAAGGATTCCTCCAACGTCTCGGAAAAATGAGAGGAATGACAGGACGAAGGAGGAGGTAATAAAAACATGAAAGATGTTCGGAAGGGGACACAAATGGGGCAATCTTCTTAACTACCTTGTAAACAAATTTGTTTGTGACAAAAGTTCATAATTTCATAGGATTTTAGATGTAGGCCTAGAAGTGACCCTAGAGGCTGCTGATTCCATTCTCTTCATCTTAAGAGATAAAGAGGGGCAACTAGGTGGTACAGTGGCCCTGGAGTCAGGAGGACCTGAGTTCAAGTCCAGTCTCAAACACTTGACACTAGCTGTGTGACCCTGCACAAGTCACTTAACCCCGATTGCCTCACCCAAAAGGGGGGGGAGGGGAGGGAGGGGAAATGATGAAAAAGCGGAAACTCTTGACGTTTTCATGCACAGCCATAAAACTAATACATAAGGAATGACTCCAGATCTAGTGCCCTATCTTCTATAGCATACTACCTTATGCACAATATTCTTTTCTTCTTGGTATGTTGAAATGTTTGTTTTTGTTGATTATTGTTAAGTTTGTGACAAAGAAAAAAGTAAATTATTTTAAAAAGGCAATTGAACAGGGACTCCAAAGATAGGGGTTTGAATTCTAGCCTTCACACTAGCTGTGTTGCCAAAGCTTAACCTTTCATTAACTTCTTTGAACCTGAGAGTCCTCATCTGGAAAACTCAGAACACTTGCTCTGTTGTATTCACAAGTTTCTTAAGAGAAAAGCATCTTCTCACCCTGGGTTGTTGTTCTTCATTCTCAAAGAGGACCAAAATGACATCTCCATGTTGGAGTCAAGTTACTGTCTGACCGCGGCTGATCAGACCAATATGAGTCTTGGAAGACTCTACCACACGTCTGGCACAAATAGTCCATATGAACATTTGGGGTAGAGATGTCTCTAAATTTATGCATCTCAGCTTCCTTTTGAGCTACTTCAAGTCTGCTTTGCTCATAGAGCGCAGCGCTTTCTTTGATGCAGCACGCCATGCTCAGTTGCCGGCATCTCCATGTCATTCAATCAATTCCAAAGTTCTTCAGAGAAACCTTGAGAACGTCCTCATATCACTTTTTCTGACCACCACGTGAGCAACTTCCTTGTGTGAGTTGCCCGTAAAATAATCTTTTAGGCAAGGGCACGTTTGGCATTTGAACATCATGGCCAGCCCTTCAGAGTTGTGCGCTTCTCACAGTAGAGTTTGAATGCTTGGCAGTTTAGCTCAGGAAAGGACCTCAGTGTCCAGTACTTACCTTATCCTGCCAGGTGACCTTCAGAATCTTCCTAAGACAATTCAAATAGAAGCGATTCAGTTTCCTGGCATGGTGCCTGTATACTATCCAGGTTTCACAGGCATATAACAATGTGGTCAGCACAACACTTCTGTAGACCTTCATTTTGGTATGCAGTCTGATACCTCTTCCTTGCGCACACTTTCCTTTGGAGCCTCCCAAACACTGAGCCAGCTCGGGCAATGCATGCATCAGCTTCATTATTAATGTGTACATCCCTGGAAGGTATACAGCCAAGGTAAGTGAACTTATCCACAGAGTTCAAAACTTCTCCATTTGCTATAACCGATGGTTCCAAGCATAGATGATGTGGTGCCAGCTGGTGGAGAACCTGTGTTTTCTTGGTGTTGTCAGGCCATAATTAGCACAAGTAGATCCATTAGCACAATCGATCCGTACTTTGTTCATGCTTGCCCAGGTTCTTGATAATGGACATGCTCTCACGCTTTCCCAGTCCCAGTGGAATGAAGCAAGGCTCTGTGCTTGCTCCCATGCTTATTAGCATGATGTGTTCAGCGATGCTGTTAGACATCTTCAACAAAGATGAACTCGGCATCAAAGTCAGCTGCTACACTGATGGAAAATTATTTAACCTGAAAAGGCTACAAGCCAAGACCAAAGTAGAGGGAGGGTTGGTGCATGATATTTTGTTCCCAGATGATTGTGTGCTCCACACAATGTCTAAGCTTAACCTTAAAGCATAAATGGAGAAAAATACTTTAACTACCTGACAGGGTTATTATGAGAAAACTACTTTTTGCGTATCTTCAAGTGCTATGTAAACATCAGTATTATTATTGTAATTTTTGTAAAAACATAGAAAAACCAAACAAAAGTGTTTGCTTTCTTGAGCCCAGAGGGCTACTAGGCTTCAGTGAATGAGCTGCGGGAAGCAGATAGCTGGAATTGTAGCCCCTCAGCTATTTCACTTTCTTTGCCAACTGTCTCACCATTCTTTCATTCTTATTTAAGTTTCTGTTATCTAAAATACTGAGCAAACTGGGCTGTGAGTCCCAAAAGCATTTCTTGGGGGCTCACAAAGCCCTGCAGCTAAGTAACAAGGATACCCTTCCCTTGGTATAATAAAGATCAGTATTCATGTGTTGATCTCGTGGGTGGGCCTCAGCTAAGGTTTCTTCACAGCCGTCTGACCTCCTAAGGTGGTTGTGAGGACTAAATGGATAATATTTGTAAAGTGCTCAGCAAAGTGTAGAAGATTAATAAATGCTTCTTTCCATCCTCCTTCCTCCTCAGGCTACCTTCTGATAGGTACAGTCTAATAATAATTACTGACATTCATCAAGTGCTTTAAAATTTGCAAAGCACTTTGCCTAAAAAACGTTATCACATTTGACGTTTACAATAATAACCTTGCAAGACAGATACTACAGCAATTTTAACATGAGGAAACAGCAATTTACAGATGAGGAAACTGAGGTTCAGAAACTTGTCTACAGCCACACCGTTTGTAAACTAGTTAAGTGTCAAGGGAAAATTTGAACCCAGACCTTCCTTACTCCAAGGCCACCCTTTAATCCGCTATATCAGGTTCCCCACCCCTGTGCTACACCATAAGCTGTCTCCTAGTATAAAATGTAACATGATAAATGGAGAACAAATAAGGTGTTAGAGTTCATAAGAGGGAGAGGAAATAATAGCAGCCCATATTTATGTAAGAACTTTACAGGTTACAAAGTGCTTCCCTCCTAGAGAGGCTTTTGGAGTGCAAGGTTAAGGAAAGGTTGCATGGTGGAGATGGGAAATGTTTTCCCAAGCAATGCTGGAAGAGGAAGACCTGGCATTCTAAGGTCTTGGTCTCTCAGGCTGAATGTAGTCTTCATCTCTTCGAGATGAACACAAACAGGGCATCTAGGTGGTGCAGTGGGTAGAGCCCTGATCCTGGAGACAGGAGAATTGCAATTCAAATCCTGCCTCAGGCACCTGACATTACCTGAGTGACCCTGGGCAAATCACTTAATCCTGATTGCCTAGCAAAAAGAAAGATGAATCCAAGCCTTTGGTTCATAGGTAAATTTATTAATAATAAGGTCTTAGTCTTTCTCATTGGAACATTTTCATAGGCTTTATAAAAAGGGTGTATCTGGGATAGTAAAGCCTGGATTGATTGAATTTTAAAACAAACAAACAAACAAACAAACGTAACACTACCCGAAAACCTAGAAATCCAGCCATTAGAATCATTTGCTATCCTAAAGACTCCCCTTTATAGACTCTATATGAAAAGATGTTTATGGGGAAGAAAACATAAACTAATAGCTAAATACCTTTAACAATTTCTTCCAATACTTCAGAAATTTTCACTAAGTTAAAACAACTTTTTCTGGCATGTCCTATAGCACCCTCCCAAAAAACAAAACAAAACAAAACAAAACACAAAGCTCACAGAAAGTTGGGAAAGTTTCTATACAGCCATGTTTAGACTGTGAGATTAGCATTAAAGAGTTACTTTTCTTATCATGATATACTTTTTTTTTTTAAAATTTCTGCTTATTGAGAGGTCAAAATGTGGAGAAAACAGTGACGTAGCCTTTAGAGGCCTAATGAAAACTTTTACTTCCACTTTTTCCTTCTTGGCTTTAATCAGTCTCACCCAGTCTCTTCCTAAGCCTGGTAACTCCATCACCTCCCACTCTTTCTCCACTTCAAATGTTACATTCCTTCCTACTGCAGGGAACTTAGGTATTTGACTCATCCCTCAACTTTCGGTTCAGCTTCATTTCCCCCAATTCAGTAAGTATATTACCGTTAGCCTGTCAAACATGCATTTCCTACATCTGTGATGCTGGCCTGGAAACTTCGTCAGAGATCGCTTTTTTCTTTCTTTTTAAAATATTCCTGAAGCAGTTGGATCGAATAGGAATTATGGGGGAGACAACTGAAGGAGATGCTACTCTCAGAAACTTCAAAAAAGAAGGTCCCCCTCTCTATGTCTGCCTCAGTTCCATCAGATGCCAGTTTCCTTTCTTTTCCTTCTATATGTAGTATAAAGTTCTCAGCACTATTTCTAAAGATTCGCGTGTTAATTAGTCCTTAGTAATACTGATCTCAGTGAACTAGAAGATACTAACAAATTGCAACTATACAGCACCTTACCTAACACACACTCACCTGATACCCTCGTACTTAGGGTCCCCGCCCACCTACCCAGCCAGGTCTTTAATGACAGAAAAACATCTATTTTCATAATTGCATTATTTATCAGCTTCCTTCTTTCAATTTAAGGGTGGGCTGAGACAGGCTTGTGATTGTCTCCTATCCCTTTTCAAGAGCAGGATCTGTTCTAAGTTCCGAATAAATTGTTATTCATAGCCTGGACAGCCATTTGATCTTCTCTAGAGAAAAAGTGTTGCCCCACCCACGGGGAAACAATAGTACTAATCAACTCTGAATTAGAAAAGCCGAAGAAAAGTTACCCTTGGTATCTGGTTCCTGGGCATTCTCCAAAGAATTTGTAGATGGCTAGAGTTTTGTTTGGATTTCTCAGTCTTTTGTACAGTACACAAAGTGCTTGGTGGAGCGACCCTTTTACAAGCCATACTCCCTTTGTTCTACATTTATTACCCCCCCACCCCCAAAGAATTTAAAGAGAAAAAGGAGGATGCAACAAATTGTACCCAAGCAGGCAGGGCACAATTTGTACCTTTTTGACTGTACAGATATCTAGTCTACCCCACCAATTTGCATGTACATAGCAGGTTATACTACTGTGTATCTACCCACTTTACATGTGCAAATAATGTTTCTATTTGTATTTGTAAGCAAATACATAGAGAGAAGTGTTTCTTTTCCTAGGGCACTGAACTTTGCAAAATCCTGTTTGGCTCCACAGATCTTTAGATCTCAGAATACAGATTGTTTTTAGTGTGGTCCGGAGTTGGAACCAAGAGCAAATCTTTGTCCACTCATCCCTCCTTCCCTCCCTCAATTCCTTCCTTTTCTTTCCTTTCTTCCTGCCATAGGCATTTATTAAGCTCCTATCAATAAACTAATCAAGCATTAATTAAGCATCATGTGTCAGGCACTATACTAGACCTTGAATTGTCAAGGCAAATGAGAAACAGCCTGTGGCTGTTTATTATCTGGGGTGGGGGTGGGGGGGAGATTATACAAATATAAATAGATATAAAATAAATAAAAGACAACAATTTAAGGTTTGGGAGACCCAAATGCAATACCCGCAATCTGCATGATCGTGGCAGAAAAATTGGCCTCTTTGTAACTTAGTTTCCTTCCCTGTAAAATGAGTGTGATATTAGCTATATTGTCAGCAGCCTCACAGGGTTGATATGAGTGTCAATGAGGTAATGTGTATAAAGCACTTTGCAATCTCTAAAATAGAAGGTATTATTGTTTGTAATTATACCAATGCCCTCTCCTCCCTTAGTTTCTGTGACACTGAACTCTCATCCTGTTTCTCCTATCTCTCTTGTCATTTCATCAATTTCCTCTTCTCTCTTAAATGCGGATATCCTCCAATGTTTTCTCCTGAGTTCTCCTCTACATTCTGTCTTAGTCATGTAATCCTTTCCCATGGTTTCCATGATCACTTCTATGTAAACGACTCCTAAATCTTTATTTCTCTCCCCAGCTTCTCCTCAGAGCAACAATTCCAAAAATTTCCAGCTGCTTGCTTGACTTCACTTGGCTATCCTGACATGTCAAACTCATCATATCTAAGACTTGTACAGTGGAAAGAATCCTGGATTTGCAATCAGAAGATTTGGATTCAATTCCTGACTCCATCACTTACTAGTTGTATAATCTTAGACAAGTCATTTAATCTCTCTGGACTCCACTTTCCTCACCTATAAAAACAGGGGATTGGACTAGATGACCTTCAAGTTTTATTTATTTATTTTTTCTATTTCTAAACCAATGAACCATTCTGGGCCTCCATTTCCTAAATAGAAATGGAAGAAGTTCAACTAGATGATTTCCAGGAAACTTACCAAAGATACCATTTCTAGCTTCTAGGACAATTTTAATAGCTCTAAATTTGGGATTTTAATGCTCCCCTCGATCTGCCTCTCCCTTTTCTTGATGTCTATTAATATTAAACCTATTCTCTCTATGAATGTTTACTGACTGACTAACTGATAGTCACTCAGGTTCATAATCTTGAGGGCATCTTCGAATCTTCCTTCTGCATTCTACACGTGCAACTATTTGTCAAATTCCATTGATTCTATGTCAATATCTCTATCTCTCTGTCTCTGTCTCTCTCTCTCTCTCTTTCTCTTTCTCTCTCCTCCTTCTTCCACTGGAATCACCATAGTTCAGACCTTCATTCCTTCTCACCCAGACTATTGTAATTGCTTTTTCCCCTCTGGGCTACCCACTCACAGGTTGGGTTTCCTAGAGAACAGATACTCCAGGTTTAAAATATTCTATGAATTTGCGTTCATAAAATTATAGTTCACAAGCCCCCACAGATGCATTTACCTTTTATTGTCAGCCAAGGATAAAATTAGCTCAAAGCAAAGGCATTTGCTGAAATGGAATAATAAGAACAGTACTTAACAACCCTGTCCTCTTCCACTCACACACTATAAACCTGAGGTACTCCTCTCACAAATACACATCAAATCAGTGGGAAGAAGAGTTACGCCAGATATGCTAGTAGAGAGGCACATAGGTACGGAATGCAGGGAACCAAGACAATCCACACATCTGGTCCTACAGAGCCCTGATCTCTTTTCTTGTGTTGTCCCCATGCTGCTTCCCTAGGCACAGCATCTCTGTTGAGTACCCTGGGCCTGTTCTACAGCACTGCTTAACTCTACTGTGTGGCTGGACTTTCTGGGCCTGTTCTCTTTTATGAGCACAACATGTCCTATTCTACAAAATGCCATTGCTGATGGGAGGGAGAAGGAGAAGTTTCTTCCCCGCCCCTCACTGTCCTCCAAATACACTCTGAGGAAAAGGCAAAGAGTGATTCCCTGCCAAGAACTGGGTTCCTCCTCCAGATTAAGGGAGTACCAGAGATGACTAACTCCCCATAACTTGCTCTTTCTTTTTTAAAACCATCAGAGGTATAGCTAATTCATCAGCAAGTCAATGACTAGCCACGCTATGTGTCCACCAAGTTGAGTGAAGAACTTCATACCTTATAGAGGAGTAAAGAAATGTAACCACGTCTTTACATTTTTTTTATATTAGCCAAGCAAAGTCTTAAGGGGACCCACACTTCACAGAGTGCCATTGGGCTGCTTCAAAGTTTGAAAGGGGTGAAAACATATCCTTGTCTCTATTATAATATCCTATAATTTAATCAAGTAGGTTGTGGATACCCAACTGATCAATATTCCACTGATCAACGCAGCCCTCCCTATGTCTTTGAACTGAACTTTCTGCTTCCAGCCTTTCCTATATCAAAATTTCATAATGTTCTGCTCTGACCATCTGATTCCTTCAGGAGCCGTCTGTTAAAGTACAGAATTTTAGGGTGAGAGTTCAAATCCTGATTCTGCTACTTATTACCTGTGCATGACCTTGGGCAAATTATTATTTTCTGGGCCTCATTTTTCTCATCTGTGGATAGATAGGAATGTTCTACAAAATGCCCTCTGAGATCCCTTCTAGTTCTAAATTTTGATACTTAAGTATATATTTTTGACCTTGGTATTCAAGCCTCTTTACCAGTTATCTTTCCAACCTTATCCTGTACTTACTCCCACTCACTCACTGGATGAACCAGCCGGACTGGATTCATGCCGTCTCTCATTCTCATCTGACCTTCTCCTGTCTCCATGCATTTCCTCATGCATCTTTAGACTTTTTCCCATTCTCTCTGCTAATGTTCCCTCCTTTCTTCAAGATCCCAGTCAAGTCCCACCCCCTTTATGAAGACTTCTTTGAGCCCTCTTAACGGAAAGTCATCTCTCTTCCTCAGATTTCTTACAGCATTTTGCCTCTTTAACTGTGGGGTCCTCAAGAACAGGGACTGTTATTTATCTTTCTCTGTGTCCCCAGAGCTTAGCATAGTGCCTGGCACATAGTAGACACTTTAAATGTCAGACTGACTGAAGAACTGGATTTTACCTTGGCATTTGTACTCTGCCATCTTTTTTAATTGGTGTGGTCTCTATTTATCTGTAAAACGAGGAGAGCCTTTGAGGACCCTTCAGCTCTAGATCTATGATCTTATGAAATTCTTCTGGAAACATGAATGTTTCTACCATACAAACCTAAGAACCTAGTTTTTGATTCGTTAAAGCATGGTGGCCATAAGAAATATTACAAGATATATTGAAAATACAGCTTTGGACAATATGGAAAAATCTTAAAAAAAACCCAACTCTGAAAACTACAACAGGATCAAGGTAATCTGTAGCAATGGAGGGTGGGGTGGGTAGGGTGACAGTATCAGATTTAGATTGGAAGGGACCCTAAAGGTCATCTGGCCTAACCGTCTAATTTTATAGATTAATTAACTGATGCCTAGAGATGTAAAGTGATTTACCCAGTATCTCAGAGGATAATATTTAGCAAAGCATGGATGAGAATCCAGCTCCTCTGATGCTGAATCCAGTTTTTGCTCTACTACTTTCTTTCCTTTTGAACAAAGGTCTGCCTATGAGAAAAATAGGTAAGCAGATGTATAAATCATAGTTAAGACCAGAAATCAAAGAACAAACTAAATATGAGACCAAAGGGGGAGGGAGCAGTCTGTGTGTTAGAGCCAGCTCAGGTGGGCTCACAATAGTTAAATTTTCAGTGTGATTGTTTTTTACTTCTGAAATAGGCAAATACTACTAGTTAAAGCTTGACTTATTTTGTTGATTGTCTAGATTTAAGAAAATGATGGGAAAAAATGTTAATGATGAAGGTTAAACTTAAAAGTGTGTTCTGCAAACATTTATTCTTTTGGACAACCAGTTAAACACTTACCACCACACCCCTGGTACAAACCACAGGGAAATATAGCTAGATCCTTTTCAACCAAATTTTATGCAAGGTGGGCGACATTTTTGTGTCATCTCTGATCAGAAAGGACTATGATAGAGTGTTTCACTTTGCCTCTCTCATCCTCCTGCTCTCTGGATGGTGGCCATTTCTGTGCCTTAAAAGGCCATCACAAGATATTTAGGAACTAGTTGGTGCTGTTTAAAGCAAGGAGCATTTCCCCCTGAGAACTGAACTCTACACTTACGCTTCTTTTGAACAGACTAGCTTTTTCAAAAGGGAGGAATGAGACAGATAAGAAAGAAGTATGCCTGCTGTGTACTTTAAAAATAAGTAGAAAAAAAAGTTAATTTCTAAACACAAGGGATTAGGAAAAAAAAGGTTTCAAATTAAGCAGATTCTGATTATCCAATATTTTTAAGTAAACAACAATATGAGTTTCTCATCAGCTGCTTGAAACGTGAGCCTACTTGGAATGAATGTGTGTGTGTGTGTGTGTGTGTGTGTGTGTGTGTGTGTGTGTGTTTACCTTGTCCTGTGATTGCATTGGGAACTCCCATTGGAAACTACCTTTACCAATGCAGATCTGTATCCCTTCTGTAACTTACAGTCTTAGAGAGTTACCTAAGGAAATGAGAGGTTAAATGACTTACTAGGGGGTCTCACAACTCATATGTCTCAGAGGTACATATTAGTCTAACCCAACTTATCCTGACTTCAAGGACAGCTCTTGTCACCATCCAATGTTACCTCTCAAAGCCTATGAGCATTTAATAAAGCTTTGACACTTCTCTATAGTAAGGTGGTAGATCCTTCCTTCAATTATCTCATAGTATTTGTTAAGGACTGTTAAGGGGTCCCCTGAACTTGTCTTTACACTTTACCTAGACCTCTCCTTTGCACTAATCACGCTGTAGTTTATATTAGAATTATTGATCCTGTGGACTAAAAGCATAGGTAATAGCTATGTGTGTTCTTGGAACTAACATGTACAAACTCATACAAGTAACATTTGTTTTTATGTGAGAAGGAATTTTCGTTAAAATAAAGACATACTTCTGGCTAAGAAAATGTTGAACAAGTCAAAGGAAAGTAGACAGATTCTGGGAAGTGCCAAGGAATATTTTTCATATTTTCATAGGGTCATAATATGTCACCAGAAAAAGTGAGGGCAATACTCATAAGCTCAAAAACACTTCAAGAAACAGATAGAAATTCATCTCTATGTCAGCTGTATCTGTCCATATGACAAAATTCCTAGAGTCTGATATGGTCAACCTGTCATGTTGGTCATTGTAATGATCATGCCAGATTAATGCAGTTGGCCAAAACAAAATGAATTGTGGAGACAAGCAAAAATGTGAATGAATTCTAGCTCAATCCGTATGATACTATATGTAGACAGATAGGAATGTATTCTAACATGTAGCCATTTGCTCAAGCTGAATTTATGGCAGAATGGCATAGAATGTCCTGGCTGTGATCCATTTAAGACTAACACAAATATTAACAATGGATATGTAATGAATGTTGAAAATTTTTCATGGAAGCCAAAACAGGTAAATGATTATCCCAGTTGATGACCCCTTAGAATCATCCAAAGGAAAATCTCAAAAAGTCCTCAGTCTGGTAGAGCATGGAAAATCCAAACAATTCAGGGAGACTCGGGCTGGAATAGGGTGCAAAAGTGGAACAACTACAGATGAGAAGAACATTGCCAACTTTTAAAGAAAACATTATGCTATAATAGGGCTTAACTCTGCACTTCAACTTTAGCATTTCAAAAGACCTGTCATTTCTTCAAGGTGGATACTCACTTCCACTGTCACAGATTGTATACCCATCACACTCTGGTCTTCATGAATTACTCTGATTTCTTTTTTAATCATTTCTAGGTGCTCATCCCTCTGGTGATGTCTCCTTCATTCTACTGAGCTAGACTAGTTCTTAGATGGCAGACACAACAGTCCTACCGCTAGAATGAGATGCAGAATCAGAACCTAGTGCAGATTTCGATGGAGGATGATGGGGACAGATTTGGAACACCAGGCCCTGTAGGGTCTCCTGTCTCTACATCTCTTTATTGGCTGTCTCTTATATCAGCAATATATTTCCTTCTTACCGCAATCTCTTAGGATCCCTAACTTCCTTCAAGGCATAGCTTATAGGACATCTACAGGAAGCCTTTCATGATGTTCCTAATTATTACTGCCTTCTTGCCCTCAAATTACCATGCATATAGCTGTCACTTTACATACGCTATATACCCACAGTAGAATAAGATCATAGACTGTCTATTAATGGTAAGTCAAGTCAAGAAGCATCTATTAAGCACTTACTGTGTGTGCTAAGCAATGTGCATGCAAATTAAAGGCAAAAACAGTTTCTGCCCCAAAGTAGTTTATAATCTAATGGAGGCCAGGGGATTATTTTTTGCTTTGTGTCTTTCTTTCCACAATGATTTGTACATAGTGGATGCTTAATAAATGCTGTTTTGATTGGAAATATATCTAATTAATCATTTAAAAGTACATGAAAGTTCTCACCATTGAGTTTTACTATAAGAAAATTGGATATGAGAGCTATCTGAAAGAAAATTTTTAAAAATATACAAGCTAAATTCAAAGTTAATGATTTTCCAGGAAAGCTTCTAAACAAGAGAATTATGATTTTTAAGATAAATTTTATATAAAAGAGGACTGGCCAAACCCAGCCCTTATAAACATGTTTGTACTATGTTTGGCTGATGAAATCCCCATAGGGGCTTCTGAGTAGCACAATTATTCTAAGACTTGTTTTTGGTCCACTACATGGCAAAGATAAAGACTTTTGATTGGCCAACTGACCTAGATTTGGGTGTGCATTTATACCAACCACCGAAGCAAGTATATCTTGTCTTCTTTCCTGACTGGCTGGTTCAAGTGAGGAAAACAGGCCATAATTCACTAAGTGGGGAGAGGCTGTAGGACAACATGTGACTTGTAAATACAGGCTTCTGCTCCTTATCTCTTTGAAGGAGTGTCAGACTAGGCGGTTGTGACCCTATGAGATTCACAAGGTCAGAAGAACCACTGGAGGCTTAGGAGCTGGGGTCCACCCCAGAATTTTCAATTCACCAAGCAAGGATTGACCCTGCAGCCAAGATGTCAGGTTCTACAAGGAGAAGCAGCTCTTTCTATCAGCTATGTTGTATTTGGACGTGAACTTGGTGGGAGGTAGAATGCTTTGTGCCAACTGCTTTAAGCTTGAGCCCACTCTCACCTGGGACCTAGGAGAAATGAGAAAATTTGCCCCTCATTCAGCAGAGAGTAGGACATAGGGATAGGGGAGGATGTTGGAGATGGGGAAGAGAAGATATATATATATATACACACACACACACACACACACATACATACACACACACACACACACTTTTGTTCTTGCTATATCTTCTCAATAAATATCTATACAGAAAAGTTAATTGCTGTTAATTGAATAAATCATACTTGAGTGCTAATCATTGGTAACTGATATGGGGGAGTACATTAGAATGAAGGCTCAGGCCTATAAGCATTAGAGAACTCCACTGTCCCTCAAGGGTAGCCCTGCAACTCTGAAGAGGGGATATATAGCTAGCTAGCCTTGCTTTGAAGGACATGAGTCATCAGTGAGAGCAGGAGTTGGGATAAGTCTTCCCAGAGCTTATAAAAGCTACAAATGGGAGTAGCCAAATATATAAGTGGGAGCAAAAGAAAAATGACCATGACTGCCCATGTGGTCATAAGCTTGTTATTTCTTGTTTAAGAAGTAAAAAAGATTTTAAAAACACACAAAAAAAGATGAGCATATTAAGTTTAACATGGTAGTAACAGAATTTCCTTGCCAGTTTCCATGACCCCTTTTGGCTTTCTTTTCTGTTTATTTAGCATAGATTTGTTGCTGTTTTTGTTATCCTTAGTTACATATTTATAGTTAGTGTATATATTATTCTTCTGGGTCAACTTTTGTTACTGTACTACTTCATAAAAAGTTCCCAGGTTTCTTTGAGTTCAAAGGAAATGTTTGTGTTTGAAACATATTAAAAGATGAACAATGCTGATAATACTCATTTAAAAATATCTAATTTTTGAAGTCAATGTTTAAATTTCTAGGTATAACAGTATAGTTTGAAAAATGTTGAGTGTACTAAAATTGGAAATTGGGAGGCATAAAAGTGATTCCTGGGAAATTCTGAAATTCTTATTAGAAATTCCAGGGAACTTGATGAAATGAGCTATAAGCAGTAAATAGAAAGGAAGTATCAGGAATTTTCTGACTGAAATGTGAACCCTTAATAACTATTAAGACCCCTTTCTAATAACCAGTTCAGTTGACCTTAGATAACAAGGTCAGAAGAGGTCAGAGACAGCTGGGGGCAGAGTATTCACCCCCAATAGATACCCAATGTAATATTTTCACTTACGGTAGATTTTTCTGCCAATTTTTTTTTAAACTGGGTGTGCCCTAGTTTCCTCATCTGTAGGCCTGCAGGCTTTCTTCTTATGCAGATGGGATTATTTCTTTCTTGAAACCATTAGGATTCAATTGAACTTTAAGGTAACTGCTTTTGTGTAACTTCTTAGTATAGCAAGTGCCCCCAAGGTTTTATTTATAAAAACTATAGTTTCATCAAGAAAAGGTCTCACCGGGATCTTAAAGATCTGACCATGACACTCCCCTTCTCAATAAATTCCAATGGCTCCCATTTACCTCCAGGATAAAACATGATCTCTGTTTGGCTTTTAAAGCCCTTCACATCCTGACTTCAAATTATCTTTCCAGACTCATTACACATTACTACCCTTCCTGCCTGCTATAGTCCAAATTGGCCTTCTCTTAGTTCTTCACACACAGATGGTTCTATCTCTTTCAGACAGAAAGTGCCACATTTGCACTGCCATGCTCCATGTTAAGAATGTACTTCCTCTTCATTTTTGCCTCATAGAATTCCTGGCCTCTTTCAATAGGAATGAAGCTTATTATCTATACAAAGCCTTTCCTGATCTGTCCTACTAGCTGGTTGGGAGCCCTTGCTCCCCAAGCACTTAGTATTTTACTTCTTGTTGTTCAGTCATTTTTTAGTCATGTCCAACTCTTCATGAGCCCATTTGGGGTTTTCTTGGCAAAGACCCTGGAATGGTTTGCCATTTCCTTCTCCAACTCATTTTATAGATGAAGAAACTGAGACAAACAGGGTTAAGTGACTTTCCTGGAATCATGCAGCTAGTAAGCGTCTGAGCCCAGATTTGAACTCAGGAAGACGACTCCAGGCCCAGCACTCTATCCACTGTGACACCTAGCTTGGTTATAGGTGTTTAATAAACGATCATTAATCTACTTCTCTGTATTTGGAATGTTCTTGTTCTAATATTTGCTGCCTGTGTTTTTCTTAGTGCTTATTCTTGGCTTTGCATCTCTGATTATGATATCTTGTATGTGCAATTAAAACACACCTGTGCTCATTGCCTCTTAATTAAGAAAGTGAAGTTGATTTGGTTAATTGCAAACATCCATTTAACAATATTTCTTGAGTACCTGCTATATACAAAATACTTGCCTAGGAACTATGGGGAGTGCAAAGATTCTATAAGTTGCATTGTTTATAGAAAAAAAAAGGACTAGATTTAGAGTTAGGGAATTCTTGGTTTGAATCAAACCTCTGATTTGATGGACTCTTACTGCGTCCCTGAGTAAATAATTTGAACTATTTGAACCTCAATTTTTCTCAGCTATAGAATGGGGTTAGTGATACCTATAATGCCTCACAGCATTGTGAGGGGACAATAAAATAGTGTATGTAAAGTATTTTTGCAAGCCTTGTTCATCTGTTATGCCTGTCCAAGATGTATATGATGGTAGGCTAATACCTCTTGTGTAGACAAGAAGAGTGGCTTTGTGTTGGTCTCATTGTTGTTCAGGTGTTTTTCAATTGTGTCTGACTCTTGGTGACCCTGTTTAGGGGGTTCTTTCTCTTTTTTTGGGGGGGTGGCAGTTGGGGTTAAGCGACTTGCCCAGAGTCACATAGCTAGTAAGTGTGAAGCGTTTGGTGTGAGGCCAGATTTGAACTCAGGTCCTCCTGACTTCAGGGCTGGTGCTCTATCCTCTGTGCCACCTAGCTGCCCCATGTTTGGGGGTTTCTTGGCAAAGATACTGAAGTAGTTGGCCATTTCCTTCCCCAGCTCATTTTACAGATGAAGAAACTGAGGTAAACAGGGTTAAATGACTTGCCCAGGGTCACATAGCTGGTCAGTATCTGAGGCCAGATTTGAACTAACAAAGATGAGTCTTCCTAACTCCAGGCCCAGCACTCTATCCACTGTGCCACTTAGGCCCTGTGTTGGCCTACCTAAGGCTAAAAATAGTCAGAGGCCAAAAGACAGATATCTGGGACCAGGGAAAGCACGAATTCTCATGTGTTCCAGTTCACACTAGTCCTGACTCCCATGGCTCAAATCTCCCTAGATCCTGAGTCTAACCCCTGTGATAGCTCTTCCACATTTTCCATCTCTTTTTCCTGCCTGATCAAAAGTAAGTGATAGTGAGAAACTAAAAAAATTCAACTGGTACATTTGCTAGAATTCCTGGGTTCAGATTGATCCCATACCTGGGGGACTTAACAGGGACTTAAAAATAGGACCGTCATGTTTTTACATATTATTTTCTGGTTATTGTGTTCATTATTTGCTTATTAGTTCTCCAAGAACAAACCCTGTGTGCACAATAATCTGCTTCTCTGTAAAGCAGATACCATTACGCCAGGATGATATGACTAGCATTCACTGAAATACTGCTCATTCAAAAGAAGGAAGTGGGTACAGCTTTAGAGGTAGTTTTATTTGGGTAGACCCATAGTTCTATATCCCCTTGTGCTATCCCATAGAGAGTTGGAGCTTAGAGAGAGGAGGGTGCTGCTTCTCTGGTGACCATACTATTTCCCCAGACCTTCCATTTTAATGGAACATGTATATGCAAACCATGAGAGTTCCCTGTGAATGGCTACTGATGTTTTAAAAAAGCAAAGTAAGAGACCAAAGATCCAGGTAGATTTTATGAGGTGATGAAGTAGTTACTTAGAAGAGAAAGAATCTTAATAAATGGGGGGAAAATTTCAAATAATTGTGGTACCATAGGAAATGAGTTATGAATAAAGAAAGAGATCTATTGGCAGAAGTGAGTCCTGGTTTGAGGTGAGATATAATAAATTTATAATGGGTCTAATCAAGATTGTTTAATTCATTTCTTCAATAATTTTAATTCTTGTTCAGTCATGTTAGACTCTTTGTGATGCCATTTGCGGTTTTCTTGGCTGTTACAGATGAGGAAACTGAGACAAATGGGGTTAAGTGACTTGCCCAGGGTCACAGAGCTAGTAAGTATCTGAGGCCACATTTGAACTCAGGAAGATGAGCCTTCCTAATTCCTAGGTCAGTGCTCTAACCACTGTACCACCTAACTGCCCCTTATTCGGTGATAGGAATGGAAAAAAAGTGGTTGGTTAGTGTAATGGATGGGCCTGCCTCAGGTTAGTCCTCTGTTAGTTTAGGATTGATTTAGAAATGAAATGAAACACTTGTAAGTCATTCAACAATTAACAAAAGGTTTATTTAGCCAAACCTTGGAAAGGATATTCAACAAGGTTACTGAAGCACTTAGTTGAGCCAGAAAAAGCCTCATTGGCAGGCAGAGCCAAGAAAACTGTCCATGCAAGGATGACAACAACATAAAAGGAAAGAATAATAAACACAAAACAATTGAAAATGAATGTTACAAAATTACAAAGAACAAGCATGGCTCCAAAGAAGAGATATAAGAAGACACCCCCCTCTACTCTTTTGCAGAGGTGGGAGGTAAGCTCCACAAGTGTGGAGTATTGCACATATTTAAAGATATTTTTTGAGTATCAATTAGTTTTGCTGATTATTTTTTTCTCTTCTTCCTCTTTTCCTTTTTTTTTAAACTAATATTTTTGGCTATGCAATATGGCTTTCTGGGAAGAAATGGGGAAATTTAGGAGATACTAAAAACAAAACATATCAATAAAATTTTATTTTAAAAAATGAACAGTCCATGACAGATTAACTTCATTTTTTCCTTCCTTCTTTCCTTCCTTTCTTTTCTTTTTTCTCTTTCTTTTTCCTTCCTTCCTTCCTTCCTTTCACATAATTACTAAACTGGTAGATTAGAAAAATACTATACACAGAGTATATGTAGATTTCAACCAAAAATTTGACAAGTCTTCCCTCCTATGCTTGTGACTAACATAAGAGATGTGAGCTAGATGGTAGTAAAATTAGGCGGCCATGCACCTCATTGAATGGGTCTAGTAGATCCAAAGAATAATCAATGGATTAATGTCATTTATGGAGGAAGATTTCTAATGGAGCACGTTGGAAATCTCTCCTTGACCTTGTAGTGTTAAACAGTTTATCAATAACATATAAAGTTACAAGAGGCACACTTATGAAATTTGCAAATGAAAGGAGGTTTGGAGGATAGCTAACACATTGAATGACAGAGTTAGAATCCCAAAATACCTTGACAGGCTAAAATAATAGGCCAAATCTAAAGAGATGACATTTAATGAGATGATATTTAAGAAAGATGACATTTGATGAAGTCCTACACTTATGTTCAAAGAATCAGCTGCACAAGTGCTAGAGGGCAATGTATGGTTGACAATAGTTCATGTGATTGGAGGTGAGGAGAGGAAGGTTAGTGGATTTCAAGCTCAATATTACATAACAGTAAGACATAGCAACCAAAAAAAATTTAAAAAGAGCTAATTCTAACTTGGGCTGTATGAATGGAGGTAGGGCACCCAGAATGAGAGATGTGAACATCCTCTGCTCTTTTTTCTTGTTTTCACTTTCATGTCATATTTTAGGAAGGACAATGACAAGTTATAGTATGGGTGTGTGGTGGGGGGGAGGTGGAGAGAGGTTACTAGGATAATTAGAGGTCTAAAGACCATGCCATGCAAGCATCAGTTGAAGGAACTGGTGATATTTAACCTGGTGAAGAAAGGAAAGACGTTGGGAGGGTATAATAGCCGTTTCTCAAGTATTTGAAGGGCTGTCATGTGGAAGAGAGTAACTTTTCATATTTGGCTCCAGAAGGCAGAATTAGAAATGGTGGCTGAAAGTTTCAAGGAGGCATATTTGAGCTGACTGTGAAGGGAAATGTGCTAACACAGTTGTTGAAAAGTACAATGGACTGCCTCGGGAGGTAGGGGACCTCTTCAGACAAAGACTGGATGACTACTTGTTGAGAATGGGTGAAGGTGATGTTTGTTCAGGTATAGGCAGGACTAGATAGTTTCTGAAATTCTCTTCCAAGTCAGATTTGGTGATTCTGTGGCTTACTCCTCTGTTTCTCTGGCTGCCTCTTGACAGTAAGAGTAGTTTGTGCACTTTTTTTTTGCGGGGTGCGGTAAGACGTGGACTTGGGCTATCCACTGAAGTCCTAATTCTCAACTCTTTAAATCAGGTTGAAAAACAAATCCCCAGATTCCTTAAATTCTGGGAGCTGGAGGCAAGGAGAGAAAAAACTTACTGTGCACAGACATGGATGACTCCCTAAAACAATCTGCCTACTAAGCATATCCAAAGTAAAAAACGCACCTGTGCACCACATGTGCACAGCTGTGTGTCATGGCCAATACATCTGCTGATCAGCTGATGTTTTCAAATATAAAGCTTTTGTTTTCTTTAAGGGGGTCAATAGAGTCATCAAAGAGCAAATTATTTAAAGGGCTTAGGAATGAACCTATTGAACAGTTTCTCATGTTTAGACTTAGATGTAAATCTGTCATAAATTTAATAGATATACAAGTATATTTTAACTTTCCAGGTTTATAAGAACTGAGTTTCGTTCTTAACCATGCAAGTAATTTCTCTCTCAATACAAACATCTGTGTGTAAGAAATCATCTTCCCCTACCTTCAATGTCCCTCAAGGAGAAGAGTTATTGCTACCACATTCTCTGTGACACGGAACAAACAGAGTGGAGGGAAAACACCTCTTTTTAATATTACAGAGGCCTTTCCACATGCATATATAATGGGAAGGAGGCTTCAAACTGCAATTATTTCAGACTCTTTCTCCTTTAGCCTCATGCATTGCCCACTTCTTACTTCCTCTTAGGTGAGATATGTTCAGAAATTACTCAGACATCATGTCAGTAGTTAAAAAAAAACCCAAAAAACCAAAGAATTGATTTCTGAGATAATAAAACTAATATTTATAGTTCTTTAAGGTTTACGAAACACTATATATGTTATTGTTTGTCCTTCATTTTCAAAGAGAACCAACGACATTACAGGGTAATGTCTTGACTTGCCCATGAATTGGATTTAAGTGAGGCAGAGTTGCAACAAAGTCATCTCCCTTCCAGAGTCACCAAAGTCCAGTGGCAAGACAAAAGCCAATGGCCAAGTATGCAGTGGATGACCTTGGCTTCTTTGATGTCTGACTAAGCTCTAAGCCACAGGTGGGGAACCTGCAGTCTCGAGACCACATGTGGCTCTCTAGGTCCTTAAGTGCAGCCCTTTGAACCCAAACTTCACAGAACAAATCCCCTTAATAAAAGGATTTGTTCTGTAAAACTTGGACTCAGTCAAAAGGCCACATCCAAGGACCTAGAAGGCCACAGGTTCCCCACCTCTGCTCTAAGCACTCCACAGCACCTGCTTCAGCCCCCTTCATGGCTGTTGGAACAATTTGTTCTCATCTGCCCATTCCACTGGGGGAAGTTTTTACATGCTTGAGGTAGATATCCCCTTAACTCACTGACAGGTTTGAAGTCTGTCAGTTATGCTTAACCTGGTTTAGCCCACCTGCAAGTGGTACAGCTGCTGTGCACACTACAGCTTTGTGGAGAGACAGGTGAAAACTGGGTGACAGGTGAACACCAAAGGTAGATGAACAGTCCTGAAAAGGACATGGCAAGCCCTCACATTAGAGGTGGTAGTCCTCCCAAAACACCTTCTTATATTCCCTCTCTCTCTCTCTCCACACACACACACACACAGGCACACACACACACACACACACACACTCATACACACTCTCACACTTACACTCTCACACACACAAGTATGATGAGAATGCTTTTATTCTCTCCATTTTGCAGTCATGGAAACTGAGGGTGACAGATGAAATGACTTGCACGGCAGATAAATGTCTCAGGCAAGATTCAAACTCAAAATGTTCCTGCATCCAAACCCAGCATTCTAGCCACCACTCCAATGCCTCAGTAGGAAATAAAGTTAGCAAACTAATCAAACCATCTCATATTCTTCCAGCCTCTCGGAGACAGAAGTTTTTAAGTCCAGCCTAGACTAGTACCATGGCCTTCAATATAGAAAAGGGATTCTTAACCTCAGGGATGTGAATTAACAAAAAAAAATTTTTTTTTGTAACTGTATTTGAACATAATTTATTTCCTTTAAAATTCTATGTATTTTGTTTTGTGCATTTAAAAACATTACTCTGAAAAAGGGTTCATAGGCTTCACCAGATTGCCAAAGTTGTCCAAAAACAAAGTTTAAAACCTCTGATCAGGAGAAATAGGAAACACTGAATAGAAACCTGGCTATCACCAAAAGAACAGCAAACCCTCAAAGTCAGGAAATAACTGTTGCTTTCTCAGGAATTTGGCTTATACCAAGAACTCTGCCCTGGTGCAGAAGGGTGGTTTGCCCAGGGTTTAGAATCATTTGTGGTGAGTCATTTCTGTAAGCCAGGCATTAGCAGGAGTGATGAGGTCTCCTAGGACCACAGTATGACTTCATTAGTACCTAATGCCACACCTCAACAAGAAGAGAAAAACAGCTCAGTTTCTAACTCCTTACCTCCACCCACTGGAACATGGCACGCATGGCTACTGTCATGTTGATCCCCATCCCCCTTACCCGCCTCCTGCCAGTGTTCCTTTTGGACTCCTGTCCCCATGTGCTTTTGCATTCAAAGATTCCCCACCCTGAGTGCTAAGCATCTTGGAAAGAAAGGAAAAGCAAAGATAAGCTGAAAAACATCAAAATGGCAGCAGAGGCCCACTGAAGCAGCTATTAGGAAGTGCAGCCTGGAAGGTTCAGGGCTTCGTCCAAACCAGCATGCCCCTCAGATTAAAATGTTTGGCTTGATTTCTGGGCAAAACATCAGGAGACCTGATGTACTGTCTTAATGCTGACTTGTGTACTCTCTCTGGAACACATTCACTATGGATTCATGAGTCTGGCAAATGTGGAAAGAGTTATGGTTTACCTTCAAGTAATGTTTTTTATGTTACTAAACAATAGCTTATATTTATATGCCATTTAAAGCTTTCAAAGTGCTTTCTTTACAACAACCCGGGGAGGGAGGCAATGCAAGAATGATGACTCCCCATTGCAGAGATGAGAAAACTGAGGCTAAGATGCTAAATGACTTATCCAACATCATATAGCTTGATCATTATTAATTGAGGCATCTATATCAAAGAATCTGCTTTTGGAGAATAAACATCTCAATTAGACAGCCAAGGCTCAAAAAAACCAAAACCAAACCCCCCCCCCAATTTTTAGACAGGAAAAGCCAATGAAGTTCCTCCCACCCCCCATCAGTTGACAGAGTATATGGGGATTGCTGCTTTCTAAAATAAATAAATAAATAAGTAGGTGAAGCAGAAATAACATTGGGTCTTTAAACTCAAAGCTCTGTGGCAAAGCCTGCTCCACCTATGAGGAAGAGACAGCACCCCAGTTTAAGAACCCCAGCTGAAGCCAGAAAGGAGAAGCTCCCTAACCTGAGGCCCAGGGAATCTGTCCCCGATTGCAACAGGCAGCAGCCATGGGACCAGTCTCTTGAACAGGAGGGGCAGGAGAACAGCAGGATACAAACCTGGCAGGAGCAACGTAATGAAATCATCAACTATTATGTCTTGGCTACACAAGCTTCCTCCACATGGGCCTCTAGAAATATTGCTTATTTGTGTCTACTTTTCCTAATGATGATGTGTGCATTTGTGGAATTGTTTGCTCTAAATTTATAAGCAAAATGTTTTTGTTACAACTTCATCAAATACTTTAAGCATAAATGCATTCTCTGGTTGACTAGAAAAGATATATACATTCCTGACATGATTTTCCAAATAATAATGACAGCTAGCATTTATATAATGTTTTAAGCTTTGCAAAGTACTTCACATATTTTTACCAAAAATGTTGTTTTATTCCTCACAACCACCCTGTGAGATAAGGGCTATTCTCATCCCATTTTACAGATGAAGAAATCAAAGCTAAAAGAGGTGACTTGCCCAGGGTTTCATAGCTAGTAAGTACATGAGAAAGAAGTCAAACTCAGGTCTTCCTGCCTCCCAGTTCAGAATTCTATTCATTGTAACATGTAGCTGCCTTGACATCTGAACCCACAAAGTACTTTGAACCTGGGGTAACCTTATCCCACCCACTCTGAGAACTGAAAGAATATTCTCAGGTCCTAAAATATAATAGGGCAGCCAAAATAGCTAATGTGGTTTTAGACTACACTCAGAGAGGCAGAATGAGGAGGACCAGGTAAATGATGGTCCTGCTGTATTCTGCCCTGGTTCAACTGCTCTGAAATATGGTGTGTAGGCCTGGGCACCACATTTTAGGAAGGATAATGAAAGGCTATGGAGCGTCCACAAGTGAGTGATCTGGATGGTTAAGGGCCTTGAGATCAAGCCATATGAGGTCCCAAAGAGAAGACATAGGAAGGGCATGATGTCTACACAAAGAAGAAAGTTTCAAATTGTCCCATTTGGCTTCTAAGGGCAAAACTCAGACTTGATATAAGAAAAAATGTCCTAACAATCAGAGCTATAGCAAAATGACTTGCCTTGGAATGTAGAGGTCTCCCTCCCTGGAGGTCTTCAAACAAAGGCTTGTGGATCACTTCTTGGTTCTGTTGTAGAGAGGATTCTTGTTTAGGTATGAATTAGAATGATAGAGTGAGGGATACCATGAGATTCCCTTCTATGTCTGAGATTTTGGGAAGGCATTCTGCCTCTGCCAGGCTATTTCCTCATGTATACAATAAGGGGGTTGGCCTAGATGATTCCTGAGATCTCTTCCACCTCTAAATCCTGCAATCCAATGATATGGCAGAGCTATAAATGTCATGAGAAATGCAGAATGGGGTGTTGCACCAGCACCATGGGGTTTTTAGTAAGTTTATAGCTGAAATAACTTTATTGCCCTAGAAAAACAACTCTACTCTTTAAATCCACTTCAAAGCTACAAAGAAATTATTTTAGAAAATGAAAGATTTTTTTAAATGAAAAGATATATACACTCATTTTTAGGGGTGTCATGTAGTTGATTTTCAAAGTAGAGCTGTCTCTTTAAAGCTGCTGCTACATAAAATCTCTTATAACAACACAATCATGTGACTGCCCAGGAGGATACCTAAATTTAGAATTGAGCCAGTATTTAGGGTGCCCTTGTCTGATAATCCCTCCAAGAACCAGAGAAAAGTTGACAGGGAAATAGGGTACAAATCAAGTGCATGGGAAAATGCAGGTTTGGGAGAAGAACTGGGGAGGATTTAGAGATTTTGATGTGATGTTTATGTTAGATAGTTATGTTTTTCTTGAGCAGAAATTCTAAAAGACCTGACATATAAAACCCTAAAGGTGAGTACAGGTAGAGCCAAAACCATCTCATTTTTTCTCAAGCGATCTACTTCTCTGAATATAGGAACTCATGGATTCATCTTATCTTCACAGATAATTGGGTTATTTTAAACCTGTTACAAAGTGACTGTTGCAAGTGAAAAGCAAACTATAATTATTCTTAACATGCCTTGTTTCATGTAATCAGTGTTGATCAATTCATCATTTCTAATATCATCTTAATTCTACATCTAGGAAACTGGGAAGAAAAAGATTTCCAGTAAGTGTAAGAAAGGATGTTCTGCTGGAAGACTTTTAAGAAGTAAATATATCTGTCTTACATGAGATCCTAAATAATGGGAGCAATCCATTGTTGCTTAGGTATAAATGACTACCTCAGCAGTGACACTGAATTCCAAGGGTAGGTTTTTTAACTTTCAAAGTTAAAAAAAAAAACAGGTAGGGGGAGGGAAACAGTGCAGAGAATAAGGAAAACTTGGTGTCTTAGAACAAGGGGTGTTATTATTGAAATAGATGTTTCTACATGTTAGAAAGACACAGAGAGAGAGAGACAGAGAGACAGAAGAGGCTTGAGGACACATACAAATGTCCAGGAAAGGTATTCAATTTTTATATATACTCAGAGATGCTAATGAAGTCATAGATCTCCATAGTCAGCTACAATATAAAAAATACTTTATTCTCTAAGAAATTATAAAAATTAAGCAAAACTTTGGCTTCATATAGAAATATATTAGAATAACTTTTTATTAATATTTAAATAGAGCTATGATTTTATATTTACAGATATTCCCTCCAGTAGCACAAATTTCAATCCCTCCATGCTTTCTCAATTTTTGTCAATATTCTCCCATAAATCCTCCCCAGGGAGTCCTCCCAATGAGCTGGAGGCCTACTTCTAGATCTACTTCTAAATCTCTTAACTTAATGGAGCACAAGGTCCTTCTATCAGTTATCCCTCACTTTCATTATATGACTTGGCCATCTCCTTTTCCAGTGGTACATCTCTCTTTTATACTGTTTCTCCTGTGTAATTTTTTAAATCATAATATGTTTTAGCCTACTTACATTCACCATACTCCTCTCCATTTTCCTTTGAATGACCCACACCTTAAATTATTCAAAGTTACATTCCATAATGAGCAGACAGACCATGTCACTGGAACAATGTGTAAAAAGTGGGGTCTTTAAAAGCATTGTGCAAATTTTCAAGTGCCATCTGAAAAGAAATCTTTCTCTTCCTAACCAGTTCTAGACATACATCCATTTTTTTCATCTGTAGTACATGCCAATGATACCTGCATGTTAAAAGATGACAGCCCAGCTTAATAGTTTGTCCTTCCAACTGTCTATCCAAATCTGAATAACAAGCATTCCTTATCCAGTTGATTTTTCCAATATGTATAGTTAGGCTGATCTTCCAAATAAGTATCAATTTCATAATGCCCTGTAATATCCATTATGCTATCAGCATAGTATCATCTACAAACAATAGCAATGACTAATAATTGTTAAAGCACTTTAAAGTTTGCAAAGCACTTTAAAAATATTATCCCCTTTTATCATCAGAACAACTTTGTAAGGTAGATGCTATTTTTATCTCCATTTCATAGGTGAGGAAACTGAGACAGACAGAAGTTAAATGACTTGATCAGGGTCACACAGTAAGTGTCTGAGGCCAGATTTAAACCCTGGTCTTCCTGACTCTGGGTCCAGCACCCTATCCTCTATGCCCCCTAGGTGTCTCGTTGTTTGGAGGATCTCATCATATAAGGAACCCTCTTTCATTTGGACTTTGCATTAGATGTCCTCCATTAGTGTCAGATTATGTTTTACAAGTATACTTCTCTTTGTTTTATTCCTTACTTTCTGATATATGCACAAGAAGGCTTTGATGGGTAAAAATCTCAAGTTAGCTTAGTTTGATTTAGTCAAATGTCTCTTTATAGTTAAAAACAATAAGCATAATAGGATCTTATATTTGCTACATTTTCCAGGCAATTGTGTGATAGCAAACTGTGGAATATCACTTATTAAAGTCTACTTATTCCTTTCTAACATCCTCTTCAAGGATGCTCTCAATGTTATGTGTAGCTTATTCTCATAAAAATTAAATGTAGATGGGGAGGGAGGTTGGTAGCTATTGATATTATCTCGATCTTTTTTGACAGCTGGTTGTGCAGTGGATTGAGTACAGGACCTGGAGTCAGGAAGACCTGAGTTCAAATTTGACCTTAGATACTTACTAGCTGTGTTACCTCAGACAAGTCACTTCACCTCTTAACTGCCTCAGTTTCCACATCTGTAAAACTAGGCTAGTAATAATGGAACCTGTTCTCCCAGGGTTGTTGTAATGATCAAATGAGATAATATTTGTAAAGCATCTTGCAACTCTTCAAATGCAATACAAAAATCAGATATTATTTTCCTCCAACATTTGGTATCCCTCACTCTTTCAGCTATCTTGAAGGTCAGTCCCCATGGTCTCACACTTGTATTGCTGGAACACTGGCCTTCTCAGTATATATAGTTGGTTTAGTTAAGCTGTCCTTCCTGTTTTTGGTTGTTGTTTCAACCATTTCTAATTCCTCATGCAGCACATTGAGGCCGAATATATTGGCTTCACCTGAGAAAAGAGTTTGTTATAGAAATTGACAGATGTCTTTATTTTTTATCTATTTATTGTCTTCCAGTCTTATTCTTAAAATACCATCAGAATGATCTGGCTTAATTAAATGCTTCACCAAGATTTCTATAAATTTGTTTTTGTTCCACTACATCACATGGTGTTATAACATGGTTTTATGGAGGTGATATAAAAATTCTAACCATTTTTTTAGAGTCAGCTAGGTAGTGTGATAGAGAAGCACTGGAGTTGGAATCTTAAAGCACTGAATTTGAATCCTGCCTAGGACTTTTGCTAACAGCGTGACTTAACTTCTGTCAACCTCTCAACCTGTTTCCTTAGCTGTAAAATAGGGATAACAACAGTACCTATCTTATAGTTTTGTTGTAAGAATCAAATGAGATAATATATAAAGTATTTTGTAAATCTTAAGGTGCTATATAAATGTGAACTAATTTTTATGATGCTATTTGTAATCTTCTACCATCCTGCACAGTCAGGCTTTGCCTTCTGCTGCCATATCTCTCACTGTGACAAGATCAGATTTTGCCAACTGAGGTGGCTTCTAGGTTCTTTTGGTCTCCTTGTTGTGGCAATTGATTTATATCAGTTAAACTTCCTTAGGAAATAGTGGCAGTCTTTGTTGATAGCTTTTTAAAAGAAAATCATTTCTCATTCTTCTTCACCGGGTGTTAGTTGTGTCATGAAATTTATACTTTTCATTTAGTTCTTTTTTTAAAAAAAAGTGGAAATTGATTTTCATTTTTGCTTTAAGAACTTGCGTGGACTTATCATATACAGCTGATTTGGAAATTACTCTTACGTTGGTAAACAAATATTTGTTGTCAGTATATAATGTTTCATATTTTTTATGTTATTTGGTATTCACCATGTCCAGAGCCTCTCATTTATTTTCTCAAAGATAATATGCACATGATATGGAGGCATGAAGTATTATGTAATCTATGAGACTTTGGCATCTTTCTTTTCTTACCAATGAAATTATATTTTCCAGAGTATTTTTTACTGTCCTTCCCTATGCTTGCCTTTGCATTGATGTCATTAAATACTGAAACATGTGTTAATTTTCTTTTGAGTTTTCCCAAGTTCCTCTTTTAATTTTCAGGTGGTGCGATGGATAGAGCACTAGGTCTGCAGTCAGGAAGACCTGAATTCAAATGTGACTTCAGATATTTACTAGCTATGTGATCTAGGGCAAGTCACTTAACCTCTGTCTGCCTCAGTTTCTTCAGCTGTAAAATGGGGATAATAATAGCATCTATCTTCCAGAATTTTTTGTTGTGAAAATCAAATTAGATTATGCTTGTAAAGCCTGGCACATAGTAGGTGCTACATAAATGCAATGATGATGATGATGATGACTTCCCCCAGCCTCTGAGACAGATATTGAATATTCTGCAATTATCTTCAAGATGATCTTTTTCAAATGTATGTCATAAGAATTGCAAAGTGAGATAGAGAAATGTACCACGAAATCCTGGTTTTTGTTACATTTGAATATATAATGGAACCAACTCGTTTGTTTGCCTCTCTAAGAAGGACCTGCCAACTTTCCTTCTTTAACTGCAATTTTCTTCTCATTTCACATGTAGCAAAAAATGGCAAGATTGACATGATTCAATTCCTTCAGTAACATGTCATTTCAGTCATCAGACAGGTATCTCATACTTAGATTACTAAAAGTTAAGTTAATATTATAGTCAAAAAACTGTGTGACTCTTACTATCCCCTGCCTCCTTTTCTACCATTTTGCTACTGTCAGTGTAGAAGCAGAAGGTGGCCCTTTAGAACTAAGAGCCAATTTATACTTTGCTTTGTTTCATGGGTTGCTATGGCCAAAGAATTCATCATCTAACATTTGAGATACTGGTGATGAGAATCTGTCCTTAGTGAGGCTGGGACACAGACTGGAGACTCAGTTTGTTGTGGAGGCAATATTCAGAGCCTTTCAGCAAGGTAGAAACTGCTGGAGATTTTGCTCTATTCTCACAGCCTTTGAGAACCCAAGGCCGTTTTCCCAACCAGCTAAGGATTTGGAATAAGATACTGTAGAGGCTTATATGAAAAGATATTTTCATTAATACTTACATGGACCTGTGACTTCATTGATCCAGATGTTCCTTCCAATGATACGGGTTCTAACCCATTCATGATCACCTGCACTGTGTGATTTTTCATGTCCTTCCATAACTTCTTTACAAGGGGTACACCTGTAATCCTGGAGGCCTTCTTTTCTCATGATCTCATAAGGATACCTTTGGAGCACTTACTTATCTGCCTTTTATCTTTCATCCTCACCAGGTAGTCAGCCTATCTTCTCTTAGGATCATACATTTCACTAGTGACATCTTTTACTCCTAGTCTTGAAAGCTTCTTATTTATTCTAGATTATAGCCTGCTTACACCCACCATGCACCTCTCCATTATCATGTGTGGAATATTCATTTTCAATTCTTTGAAGATTGTTGTGTCCCAAGTCCCACAGC
Source organism: Phascolarctos cinereus (assembly GCF_003287225.1). Lineage (NCBI taxonomy): Eukaryota > Metazoa > Chordata > Mammalia > Diprotodontia > Phascolarctidae > Phascolarctos > Phascolarctos cinereus. The sequence continues at coordinate 449,425,054 of NW_027555847.1, read as the reverse complement.
CATACAACAACAATACTAGAAGCAAAATGGTAATAAAGAGATGGACCTTTGTTTCTGGGAGATATTTGGCATCATTAAAGAAGCTTTGAAATTTGCTAAAGGCAATCCAACTCACTTTCTTCCTCCCATTTAATTCTGGGACCAACTTGTTGTCTATTGGTATTGTCTGTTTTACATATGCATATTGATGGCCAAGATTTATAGGTTCCCATCCACCTGCATGTCAAAATTTAGGAAATAGACAGTATTCATACATATGGCTTTTCCACTGAGCATTGTCAAGCCAAACTCAATTAGGTTATTATGGATCTCTTCTAGGAGGCTCTGGAAAATTCTGAACTTGATGCAACCACTACAGTACACAGTACAGCTTGTACACAGAAACATCCTGAATATTTCATTCTGGGGTGTGATGGAACCAGCTCCTGCTAACTCATGAGAGCTGATTGCTTACCAGTATACCAATGACCTCATATTATTTAGGGGACCCTCTCTTCAACTTCAGCTCTGTGCTGAATTACTACAGAGACAAACATCTTTGGTGAGTGTATATTACCTTGTTTTATGATTTACTAAATGTTTATAATCAAAAGATCATTAAACAAAAATAACATTTTGGCTATATCCTTTAAGGGGATCTTGAATATTTTTGATATACGGATGGGACACATTTTTTGGCTCTATCCTTTAAGGTGATCTTGAATAATTTTGATATATGGATGGGACACATCTTATTGGAAGAGGAATTTTAAGTTGGAGTTTTGCTAGACTGAATCAAATACTTTTCCTATAACCTATAAGCAATGAGAACATTGGGATGTTGTATTCTGTATATCTTTCAGTCTATTGCAAAGTAAGGAAAATGTGGTCCATTTTAGAACATCACTTGTAAAAATTACCTTCTTCCTACAAAATACCTTCATTGATAATGCCATTGACACATGTGTAGAGGAATCTCAAAAAGAATTTGTATAGACGAAAAGGTTGTCATATTGATTAGGAATTATTCTGTTTCTCTTAGTTACTGTTTTCAATATTGGTAAGATCTGAGGAGTTAGGTTTCCCCCCACCACTTCCCCCTCTCCCCCGGGCATCTTTTGTACCTTCCTCTCCTTCAAAAAACCTTGATAAGAACTGATTCCTTGATGCAACTGTGTTGCCCCCACCCCATACCTCCTCTATCTGTATATACTTGCTCCAATCCAGCTGCTTTTCTCATCATTATTGTCCTTAGTGCCATTTCTACCTCTTCCATAGGCATACCTGAGATCATGATATTAGAGTTCAAGTGTGGTGTCTCTACTGTCATTGAAGATGAAAACAGTCTGTCATAAAAGTGTTGTTTTACAAATATTTACAGATTACTCCCACTTTCTGTCTCTTGTGACAAAGTAAAATGGTTAAGTAAAACTAACAGTACAATGACCTCATCTGAAAGTGTGTGCAATATTTCACATTTGTAGCATGCCCCTCCCCCACCTCTCAATTTAAAAAAAAAATAACAAAAAGCTATTTTCTCTCCCTCCTACTCCACTGGGGGAAAAAATAAAGAAAAATAAATTTATTACAAAAAATAAGCATAGTTAAGCAAAACAAATTCCCTCAATGGCTATATACAAAAATGTGTTTCATTCTAAACAATAAATCTGTCATGTCTCTGTAATGAATCATCAATCCTCCATAATTATGAATGATCATTGGATTGATCATAGTTCTTACAGCTTTCAAAGCTGTTGTTGTTTTTACAATATTATTGTTATTACATAAATTGTTCTGGTTCTGCTCATTTCATTCTTCATTCAAATTTTCCTTTGAGCTAATTGTGTCAACCTGAGATAACTGTTTCTGACCATTGCATGTTTATACTCCCCCTAAAAGTTAGACATTCTTTGGGGGCTGCTAGACAAGGAATCTCCTTTTAATTTAACCTAAACAGTCTGTGTTAACTCATGAGGTCTGTTCTCCAAGGAATATACTACATCAGAAAATCCCCTTCTTTCTCTAGAAGGTCTGATTCAAAGAAAAGAAGAAGAACTTATAAGGTTTTTCACTAACTAGAAGGATCATGTTGCCTGGGGAATTCAAAATGTACCTTCTTCACCCAGGAGTTAGGGTTCACAGATATAATGGGGGAATTGATCAATGAGTCCTTAGGGCATACAATATTCTCTGCATCCCGTATGGTAAGCTTACTTCCAGACATGAGTGATGTAGGGTCCCTTCCCCCTACTTCAGAGCACGAGCAAGTATTCTTTAACTGTTTTCTATCAGATCACTATAGGGTGACAAAAAGCTTTTTAATTGGCTGATGATACAAAATTGCTTGAAGGAAAAGAAGAGCTCCCCCATCCCTGACAGCATTCAAGTGAGAAGGAAAAAGAAATGTAGTAGGCCTCCAAGTTGGGGAGAGACCTCTGGCTCTCTCTCTTACACAGCTTTATTTCCATACCCTCAATCCCCATAAATACATATTGTTAATAGACTGACTGGCTAATTTCATTTCTGTATCACTAACAAATATGTGTTAAGTAAGAAGCAGAGGAATAGCTGATGAAAAGTCTAAAGAATGAATGATACAAAAAAAGGGGAGATACCTAATGTACAAACAAGACACTAGTTTGAAAAATAGCTTATGTGCAGTTCATTATTTAAATAGTAAAAATTTTCATTAAAGAACAAACTTCAAGAATCTTTACTATAGAAACGATGGAGTATTCCACTCTTACAATGTATCATCTAAGCAAACGCCAAGAAGTCATTTTGCTAATTTGCCTATATATATATATATATATATATATATATCTTAAAGCAGAACTCTGCAGTTACTCTGTAACTAAATGAATTTTCACATTTTTGTACTAGTGAAAGTAATTTTCTTTGCTGAATTAATAACAAGCAGAATTGTGTACATTGCAGCTACATTCTGTGATAATACCATGGACACCTAGTTCTGAAGATTTCCATCTGTTTAATTGTATCTCCTCATTTTCATTCTTTTTGCAAGACAATAGGCCCATTTCATTTCCTTTTCTGCTACTAACCAGACCTCATAGCATTGTGCTAAAGTCACAGAACTGACAGGAAAGGGGGGATGGGGAGGAGTGTTCTTCCAAGCCAGAGAGTCAAAGGGAAGCTGATATTTTTTTGCAGAATAAATTTATTTATTTATTTGGTTTTTTGAAATCTTGTTTAATATTTTATTTTTTCCCAATTATATGTAAAAATAATTTTGACATTCTTTTTTTTTCTTTCAAATTTTGAGTTCCAAATTTTCTCCCTCTCTCCCCTGACCCCACCTCCACTGGGAAGACAAACAATTTGACATAGGGTATATACGTGTAGTCATACAAAATACATTTCCATATAGCTCATTCTGTGAATGAAAACACAGATTAAAAAAAAAAACAAGAAAAGTAAAGGAAGTAAAGAAAACATATCTTTGACCTGCATTCTGGCTCTACCAGTTCTTTCTCTGGAGATGGACAGCACCTCTCATCATAAGTCCTAGAGAACTGTCTTGGATCATCATATTACTGACAATAGCTAAGTTATTGATAATAGATCATCATACAGTATTGCTGTTACTGTGTACAATGTTCTGCTGGTTCTGCTCGTTTCTTGCATCAGTTCATATAAGTCTTTCCCTATTTTTTTAAGAGCATCTTGCTCATCATTTCTTACAACACAATGGTATTCCATTACAATCATATATAGCAACTTGTTCAGTCATTCCCCAATTGATGGACATCCCCTCAATTTCTGATACTTTGCCACTACTAAAAGAACCACTATAAATATTTTTGTACACAGGTCCTTTTCCATTTTTTTTAAAATCTCTTTAGGATACAGACCTAGTAGTGGTGTTGCTAGGTCAAAGGATATGCATGGTTTTATAGCCCTTTGGGCGTAGTTCCAAATTGCTTGAATGATTGAATCAGTATACAACTTCACCAATAGTACATTAGTGTTTTAATTTTCCCACATCCTCTCCAACATTTGTTATTTTCCTTTTCTGTCATATTAGCCAATCTGACAGGTGTGAGGTAGTAGCTCAGAGTTGTTTTAATTTGCATCTCTCATCAATAGTGACTTACAGCATTTTTTCATATAGATAGCTTTGATTTCTTTGTCTGAAAATTGCCTGTTCATATCCTTTCATCATTTATCAATTGAGGGATGGCTCTTATTTCTATAAATTTGATTCAAGTTCCTATATGTTTGAGAAATGACATTTTTCTGATGATATTTCTTATAACGTATACATCTTCAATCCCACCATGACAAAATGTATGGGCATTCTAAGAAAGGGATCAAAGAAATGTATTGTAATGGTATGTCAAAATACTGTACAGTAGTCTTTAGCTGTGTCTAAACAATGCAAAACAATTATGTGAAAATGAAAAAAACAATTTGGTCATCTATGCAAATGTTTCCCAATATCCAGATACTCACAGTTATATAGCTCCAGCTTTCTGTTACCTATAGGTTTGTTAGTTTTATGTCCTGGAACAAGTCTTGTAAACATCAGGATCTTTCAGATGATATTGCATATAGCATTTCTGATTACAAGGCACCCCAACACACTCAGATTTCTCCTTTACAAGACCCAGAGTTTGAATCCTGCCTTAGACAATACACATGTGGCCCTAGGTAAGTTACTTGGCTTCTCTGTTTAATTTTCTCATCTGTAAAATAGATATAATCATAGCATCTACTTCATAGGCTGGTTATAAGTTCAAAATGAGAGGATATATGTAAAATATTTTTGCAGACTTCAAAGTGAAAATAAATGCCAGGTGTTGCATATATTTATCAAACATACAACAATAATAATAGACATTGATCACTTATTTGCATAAGGAATTTAGCTCTTATTCTCTGACCAAACATTCATAAAAGCATTCATACAAAAAAAGGATATTGGGTAGTATTTCTTGAGGGTTCCTGCTGGGCCTTTTGAATGCCAAATCCAAGGAAAGTCTCAGACACAAGTTTAAAGAGACCCAGAAAAAGAAGTACAATTCACCATTGATGTAGGTAATACTCCTTGTAGAGGGCTGGCTTTGGGGAGTTGGAGGGCTTAGGCCAGCCCGGGTTTTACCTGTAGTTTGTACTAAGCCTGACAGCTGTGAAACTCAGGATGTCAGCTCACCCCCCCCCCCCCGTTCTGTCTCTTGAGAAAAGGATGTAGGAAGGGAGGAAACAGATAGGGTACAGGACAGGATGCAGGAAATTAAGTAACAGACAAGGTACAAGGAAGTAAGGAAATCACTTAATTAGGTTTGTGCTTTTTATGGAAAATAATGTTACTATTGCTTGATCCAGTACTATATGAGCTTGAGCCTTCAGATCAATAAACAGAGTTTGTTCTTCACTGCTCTCACCTGGCCCATGATTCTTTCTCTCTTCACACTCTGCTGGCATCAGACCACGGCCATGGATGCAGGCGCTCGTGGCAACTCCTTTCTCTGAAAAGCTGTTTTTGACCAAGAAAAGAGGGAGAAACTTGGAACTATTCAGCTTCTTAAAACACTATCCTTGTAGGTAAGAGCCCTATTTGCCACTTTTTTCTAGGTTTGTATTATCTTTACTCTTTTTGCTGATTTCCATCTGAGAAAAAGACATGCTTTTGGCAAGCAAAAAGTCACTTTCCCTCTTGCCAGTTTTCAGCCCAGCATTTCAAGTTCACCAAAGACAACAATTCTTTCTACCATTTTCTGATAGTATCAAAGGAGGGAATGTGGTAGAAAGATGGTGGAGTGAATAAGGTAGTCAAAGCAATCCACCATTGCATTTTTATTAAATTTTTGTTAATACCTACACATGTTATAGGGTAAGCTGCAGTTATCTTGTATGGTTATCATGTAGTTAGTTACCTTTTTTTTCCCTGCTTATTCTTATCATAAGATTGCCAGGCAAGATGACCATGTGTCCCATGAAATGATGGTTCTTGTTGCTTTTAGTTGAAAAGGACCTAATAGATCATCTAATCCAGCCCTTTCATTTTAGATGAGGAAACTGAGTCCAAGAAAGGTTAAGTGACTTGCCTGAGATTATTAAGCTAATAAGTAGCAAAGCCAAGATTTGAACCCAGGTCTTCAGATTCTAAATCTAGTGCTCTTTCCACTATGCCATGCTGTTAAAACCAATGCCTTTTGTGCCCCTTCAAGGAGAACAACATTTAGCTTCCTTAAGCATTTTTGTTTCATTTGTATAAAGAATGATATTTTTGTTTTGTTTTGAAACTCTATCTCCCCATCTCACCTAGGCTGGAAGAGCAGTGGCTGCTCATGGCCCACTCTCACTGCTAATGGATACAGGAACTTTATCCTGCTTAGCTTCCAATGTAGGCTGGCCCACCTAGGCTCCCTTAGCAGCCTAGTGTAACCCCCCACTCCCCAGCCCTTGCAAGGGGCTCACTATACTGATGCTAGATTTATTGTAGACTCCTGATTGGCTTAGCCCTCCAGCAGCTCAAAACTTCTGAGCTCAAGTGATCCTCCAGCCTCAACCTCCCCCAGGAAGAAGGGATTACAGTCATGCACCATCAGACCCAACTAAGAATATTAATACTGATACGGTTTAGTTCCTCCAGTAATGTGTCAACTCACAGGTTATTGTACAAGGATCTTGCATGTAGTGTACCAGCACAAAAATGTATGAAAATGGTATAATTTCTTAGAATCCTCTTTTTCCCTTTCTTCCACTTTGATGCTGGCACTAAGTATAAAAGCCACAAGGTAGAATAAAGGAGAGAGGACCGTTTTATATTTTCCATTATTCCATGGGTTTCCATGGCCAAAAAGTTCATCACCTAGTGGCCAATCTACTATTGATGAATCTCCCCATATATAGCTAAACTGGTCTTCATGCAGCAGACATAGTCTGTTATGGAGAACACACTTTTAGCTTTTCCAGGTAACTAGAATATGCTGGAGCTTATGTTCTACCAGCATCCCCTTCTGTAGCCTTTAAGAATTTGTGATCACCTGTAATGCCAAAATAAGGCATCAATGTGGAATGGCAGCCAATGAAGATGTACAGCAATTTGGGCCCAGAACTTAATAAGGAGAAGAACGTTGGCTAAATCACAGTGGGGAAACTGCAAAATACTTTGAATGTTTCCAAACTGCTCCCCTACACAAAAGCCTTTTCTTTTAACATCAGTATTTTAGTGGCGATGCTAGATGCCTACAAATCACAGAACACAGCGGTGTCCAGAGAATCACAATTGTACATGACCCAAAGGACAAGGGAGAGCATATGGTAGATGTGAGTAGGCTTGTAGCGTATTACCGATGGAGACTTACGTGCAAGAAATGATGCAAAAGAGAACATCTAGTGACTGTGATAGGAGTAGGAAGTAGGCCAGTCATGTAACGGCAGTAAGGGATAACAGGTGTATAGCTGGCATGTGTGGAATGTGTGCATGCACACACACACACACACACACACACACACACAGACCTCTAGTGCACTGGATAGAATATCTGCTGAGGAATCCAATGACTGGCACACAGTAAGCACTTCATAAATACTTATTGGTTTATTGAATGATGGGAGGATATGGATAAGAATTCCATAGGGTGGGAAGATGGGTATGGATCACAATCTAAACCATCAAAGGAAATCAGGGAGACCAGGGATTCACTGCAATGAAATTCTCTTACTTCACTATTCATAGTTTAACAACTCTAGAGCTGGAAGAAGCCTTGAAGGCTAGCTAGCTCAGCCTTTTCATTTTATAGATTAAGAAATATATCCACCAATATCACATAGGCAGTAGGTGGCAGAGGCAGGATTTGAATCCAGATCTTCTGATTCCAGAGGCAGTGCTATTTCCATGATGTATCTTCCATAAGAGGGTAGAAGAAGTAGAAGTTTTTATTTCACTGATTCTATGATAAGTCAATATTCCATGAGTTTGGGAGCACACTGTGCACTTAAAGGGAGAAACCCAATTGATACTAAGGAAATCATAACCAATCTACCCCCCACCCCATGAAAAATCTACTTCCATTCCAAATGTTGACAATTAAGAACTACTATTTTGCTCACAGCAAAACCACTAAGCAGCTGTGATCCAGCAAATTATCTGACAGCATGATGGTGTAGAAGTAGCATTAGATTTTAAGTAAGAAGACCTCTGTTCAAATCCTGGCACTGCACACAAAGTAGCACCTTGCCACTTTAAACTCACTTTATTTTTTGGGGTCTACATTTCCTTATGGATAAAATGAGAGGGCTGAACTAGGCCTCCAGGGTCCCCTTCATCTCGTTAGCTCTCTAGTAAGCTGGCTGCCAAGAGTGAAGATGACAGGCCCAAACACCTTATCTCAGAATCTATTTCCTGTCACTGCCTAGTTTCAATAAGTGTTGTCCACGAAACTCTTTTTAAAAGGCACAAGTGAAATAGAACATGACAAATGAGACCCCTTACTGCCTTTTTACAACTCCTCTCTTGTTCCCTCTACCTTCATAAAATACCAAAGAAGGGTTGCTGTCCTTCCTTCATGGGTTATATTAAAGGGAAGGCTGACTCTCTCTGTAGGTTGGTAGGGAAAAGTTCTTAGTTCATAATGATTGCTTCAGTATTTTCCTGTGGCCCCAGTGGAACGGAAGGGCTTGCAGGCCAAGAGAATGCCTGACTTTGCTGGGCTGCTGCTGTTTCTTCTTAACCACTTTGGGGATATCTGAATTCCATTTCAACTTGACCACAGTTCACCATGGCCACAGTTAAGACACAAATTCTGGAAGAGGGTGGAGCCAAGATGGCAAATTAAAGGCAACCCAGCTGAGCTCTCTCAACATTCCCCTCCAAACAACTTTAAAATAATGCCTCAAATCAAACATTGGAATGGCAGAGCCAACAAAAAGTCAGAATGAGACATTTTTCTGGCCTGAGAAAACTTAAGAGGTTGGCAGGAAAGGTTTGTGACACTGAGATGGAGATCTGTCCAGAGCCCACGCATTAGGTGGCAGCAGCAACAGAGGCTACAGCAGTGGTTTTGGGAACTCTCAGCCCCGAGAAGGGAAGGGGGTCAGACAACTGGTTGGAAAGAGATGACAGGGGACCCTTTGCTAGTACTTGGTACAGATGGCACTGACTGGCAACTCTATTGTACCTGCACAGTTCTGGGTCACAGTTCCAGGGAGGAAAGGAGCTCTGCGGGTCAGTCACAAGAGAGCAGAGTCCCTGATCACAGCTCCATGTCAAAGAGAGTGCTGATGCCTGTGGTTGCAGGGATCTTTGTGGTAAAGACCAGAGTGCAGACCAAAAGAACAGTGATTTCTCCCAGGATCACACTGCCTTAGAAGCACCAGAAACTTGTACAACCCCAGAACTAGATCTGAAAAGAGCAGCATGAAAAGCCTAAAGCTGGGGACAATGCCTTCCTACCCCTAGATGAGCAGAGCCCAACTTTAACATCAAGTTCAAAGCCAAGAAATAGCCTAGAAAATGAGCAAAAATTAAAAAAAAAAAAAGAACTTGACCATAAAAGGATACTATGGTGGCAGGGAAGGCAAAGACAAAACTTAGAAGACAACAATGTGAAAATAGCTACAAACAAAGCCTCAGAGAAAAATGTATTTGAATCCAATACTAGCAAGAATCCCCAAAAGACTTAAAGAAAGAAATAAGAATGGTAGAGGAAAAATTGGGGTGGGGGGGCGGAATGAGAGAGATGTAAGAAAATTGTGAAAAGAGAATTAACTGCTAGGTAAAAGAGGCAAAAAAAAATACTGGAGAAAACAACACCTTGGAATTGGCCTAATGGTAAAAAAAAAAAAAGGCACAAAAATTTACTGAAGAAATTACTCCTTTAAAATTAGAATCGGCCAAATGGAAAAGGAGGTACAAAAATTCATTTAAGAAAAGAACTTAAAAAGCAGAATTGGTCAAATGAAAAAAGAAGTACAAAAGCTCACTGAAGAAAGCAATTCCTTAAAAATTAGAATAGGGCAAGTAAAAGCTAATGACTATGTAAGACATCAAGAAACAAACAAGCAAGCAAACAAACAAAAGCCAAAGTCAAAAGAATGAAAAATAGGAGAAAATATGAAATATTTCATCAGAAAAATAACTGACCTAGAAAACAGATTAAGGAGAAATAATTTAAGAATTATTGGACTACCTGAAAGCATGATCAAAAAGGAGCCTATATATCACATTTCAAGAAACTATAAAGGAAAACTGCCCTGATATCTTAGAAATAGAAGGTAAAATAGAAATTGAAAGAATCCACCAATCACCTCCTGAAAGAAATCCCAAAATGAAAACTCCCAGGAATATTATAACCAAATTCCAGAGCTCCCAGGTCAAGGAGAAAATATTACAAGCAGCCAGAAAGAAACAATTCAAATATTTTGGAGCCATAGTCAGGATCATAAAAGATTTAGCAGTTTCCATGTTAAAGGAGCAGAGGACTTGGAATATGATATTCTAGAGAGCAAAGGAACTAGGATTGTAAGCAAGAATAACTTACCCAGCAAAACTGAGTATAATCTTTCAGTGGAAAAAAATGGATATTTAATGAAATAGAGGACTTCCAAACATTCCTGATGAAAAGATCAGAGCTTAATAGAAAATTTGACATTCAAAAAGAAGGCTCAAAGGAAGCATAATAAGGTAAGAGTAATCATAAGAGACTCAATGGAGTTAAACTATTTACATTCCTACACAGGAAGATGATAAATGTAACTCCTTAGAACTTTATCATTATTGGAGCAGTTAGAAGGAAGGGCACAGGTGTGAGTTGATTATGTTGGGATGTCTGAAAAAAAAGATGAACTGATAAGAAAGAGGGATGCAGTGGGAGAGGGGGCCAAGACTGATATAGGCAGTGCTGGTGGCCTGGGCCCAGATACTCATATCCCATAAAACATTTAACAAAAAAGAAGTTTATTCAGAAATAGGATGGAAAAGGCATGCTACAAAGATAAAGCATTGGTTCATTTGGGCAATGCTCCTCACCTCCACATTCACCACAGCGGCATTCCTGAACAGAAGGGAGTGGTGACTCATATGGCAATAGGAAATCCGTTGAGCAGCCTCAACTATTCATGTACTGGGCATACACTTAAAGCATTAATTTAGATATTGAGTGACTGGGAAGCTACACTAACAGTTTAAACCTCTGTCCCCTGCTCGAAATAAATAATGAGAATGGTTTCATGGCTTATATAGGGACAAAGTGGCCTATGTGGCAGGAAACTTATTGTTGAATTTCTAACTGTACAACAAGGCCTACCACTATGATTGCCAATTATAGTAGATGTTGTCCTTACCACATTATGATACACCCAGGTGGAAATGTCCAGCAGATTACTATTGAGGTAAAACTAGAACTCAGGAGAGAGATACGGATAGAATGAGAATCACTTGCATGGAGGTGATACTTGAACCCATGAGAGTTAATGATATCACTGAGTCACCGCAAAAGAGAAGAGGGTCCAGGATAGGGCCCTGAAATATACCCATACATATCAGGCTGGGTATGAATAACGATCCAGCAAAGGAGACTGGCAGTAGCAGAACTATAAGAGAGTAATGTCATAGAATCCTGGGAAAAGAAAGAATTCAGGAGGAGAGTGGTCAGCAGAGTCAAACATTGCAGAAACTAGAGCAAGAAGAATCAGAAAGGGATTTAGAGAATAAGAGATCATTGTTAATGTTGGGGAGAACAGCTTCAAGTAATTATTGGGATCTGCTTTTGTGAGATGACCTAGGAAACTAACCACACAGTAGATCTTAACCTGGAGCTCATGAACTTCAAAAACAAACAAACAAACTTTATTTTAAAACAAGTAGCTTCCTTTGTAATATTATGTATTTTATTTTACACATTTAAAAAGAATATTCTGAGAAGGGGTCTCTAGGCTTCACTAGACTACCAAAAGGTCTGAAACATAAGAAACATTAAGAATTCCTGATTTAAAGTGCTGTTTCTACAGGAAAACATGCACTGAGTTCAAAACAACCAACTTGTAAATGAATTTTAGGTACACAACCCTTTCACAAGTTATTTATTATGTTGTATTTACTGATGGAGCATGTTGATATCTGATATTAAAATAAGTAATCATAGCTCCCTTATTCTTAGCCATTCCCTAGTAGAGCAGAAGTCATAATTTTTCTGGCTGGAAGCTTTCTCTGCATTACTTAAAATAGTCAATGAAAAAGCAGTTTAAACAGATGTGTTGCTGAGTAGTACCAAGCTGGCTTACAGAAATCATGAAAAAGATGGGACAGTACACTAAGAAGTCTACTTACTCCTATGCTACACAGAAGAGATTACTTATGTATTATCATGTTTATTCTAATGCTCTAGACATTAAGAATCTTTTAGTACTCATCAGGCTGACCAAGAGACAACTGATTTTTTTTATTAAAAAAAATTGTATTTTCTTCTAATTACATGTAAAAAAATTCTCTTCCTCCCTCCCGACCTTCTCCCCTTCTTGAGAAGGCAAGCAATTTGATATAGATTATACGTGTATAGTCATGCAAAACATATTTCCATATTAGCTATGTTGCAAAAGAAAACACAGACAAAAAAACCAAACAAACAAGATAAGGTTTAAGTACTGTACGCTTTGATTTGCATTCACACTGTATCAAAATAGTTGATATTTTTTAAGCCCATCACTGTTGCTTCTCATCATTCTCTCAAATTCCCCCCAACCCTGAAGTGTGTCTGTGGTAGGTAGGGGGATGTTTCTAAATAAATTATTTATTTGACAACTGCATGGCATCAAATTAAGCATGCAAATTTGAGAAAGAAGGAAAAATTGTCCCAAGGCATTACTCTCAACTTTGCTGGCCTCAGTGATTTTCTAATCTGATATCAAACTTTTCTTACTTTTTTTAAAATTTACTAAACTCCTTGATCTATTTTATTACAATTATCTGAACTAAATAGTATTTTAGGATACAGTGAATCTTCGCAAGGAAGTCTCACTTAAATTCAAGGACTCATGCCACATAGCTGTTATCCCTTCCTTCTATAGTCCTCCCTTTATGCTTTTTCCCCAGTTTCCTGTATGTAAGAACTTTTTATTTTGTTTTTGTAATTATATCCATTTTGAACTCTTTCCTGTTCTTTTCCTAAACAAGATCTTCTAAGTCATTGTTTTCCCTTTCATTCTTAATAATAATAATAATTCATTTTCCTCTTTAGCTTTAACAGCTTATTATTAACTCTGCAAAGGTTTTGTAAGGCTTGGCATAAAAAATATAATTTGAAAATAAACCATAAAAATTTGAAAAATGTCACAGTCCACAAGAAGCGCTGCACACGGTGTGTGTAACAAAGGCTCAGTTGTGTGGTTGCACAGAAGAGTCAATAATTAGTAACACATTTCTAAAGGTCTCTCTTGCATAATTTTTGTGTCCAGATGTCTGTGACATTTGGGTTCTAAAATAGAGTTCCAAATACCACATATTCATGCACATTCTCCAAGAATAATTGAATAACTTTGAGTCTGTCTATTTAATAAACATCAGGACTAAAGATGGACTACTTCACAATACCAAATTTATTCATTCAAACTTCCATTTATATATGTAAAGAAAAAAGATGAAAATAATGCCAAATTGGAGTCTTTTGAAATGTCTATTTACTATGTTACTTCTAACTATTAGTAACACAAAAATGGAAAGTTATTTACATAAAATTATATATTTTACAGAGCATATTTGTAGGCTGACTTTTTTCACTTAAACTTTTAAAAAAGTTTTATTGATAACTATTGGGGGGGGGTTTGTATGATAATCTTTATCCAATTTGCCCTTTTCTCCTGAGCTCTCTTTTATAAAAAAGAAAAAGAGTTAAGCAAAACCATCAGATATAACAGGGTATGCAACATTCTGCACCTGCATCTACCTCTCTACTTACATATTAAAAGTAGGTAATCATTCAAATAAAAATTTAAAATGAAGATTCTAGTAAATAACTCTGAAGGATAGAGTGATACAGGTAGACTTTAAAAGATTGTTCTGCATAGTAAATCCCAATTCATTTCATTTCTTTTCTTGGCTCTTGAGAGCAGGACCTATCTTTTGTCCTTCTTTGTATCTCTAGCTCTTAATACAGTGCTTGGCACATAATAGGAGCTTAATAAATATTTATTGACTGACTACAAATATTTGAAAAGAACTCAAAAGAAAATACATTCCACAGGAAAGTGACCATGATGGTAAGAGGAATTAAGATGTTATGTAAAGGGGGAAAAATACTTTAAAGAACAGAGCATCATTGGCCTTGAGAAAAGAGGATAGGAAAGACATAATAGTTTTGTTCAAATCAACCTTTTGATGATGATCTTCTCCAAACTTATATAGGTTAGTAACTAATATCAGATACACACTCGATTGCCAGGGCTGTTCTGAAGTTTTTCCAGATTGGTAAACCCGAAAAGAGCTTTGTGTTGGAAATAGTATTCTAGAGTCTGAATGTGAAAACATCACTTAAAAAAATGAAATTGATTATATGTTAATAGACAGGAAACAATCCATTACTAATGCGAGTCATTCAAAATCATTTATATACCCTCATCCATCAGACTACCAACTTACTGAAGATCAAAGTTAGTACAAAACTAAAATGAAGGATAGAAATGAAAGACATGGCACACAATTAAAATACTTCCAATCTGACCTGTTTAAACAAGTTATATATGCCCCCCGCAAATGAAAATGGATGGAGAAAGGGACATCTACTCCTGTTGTAACCATTATCTACAAAAATGTAACCAATGTGAATGAATTACCATACAGAGACAAAAAGAGCCTAAGACCCACCTCAGTCAGAAGACATATGATTTGTCCAGTAGACTGATAATGACAGTCAAGAATGACATAGGTTTAGAATATAAATTTGTTGATAGTCAGCTCAATTGCCCCCTACATCTAGGACTGAGTGTTACAAGATTAGGCACTGTGGTCTTGAGATGACCATGATAGTCTCACTTTGAGGGAGGCTAGAGTTTATAGAATCTATTCATGGAAAAAATACTGGCAATAATATTTTTTAAGGTTAGTGCAGCTGTGTGTCCACAAATAATATCTTTCCAATAGTTAGCTGGTTTTTCTTCCTGCACCAGGGGAACCCCCAAATCCCCTGTGTGCCCTGAATCCTGATATGTGAAGTGGCCAGCTCCAGGTGGCCACCAAAATCATGGTATAAGTATCCCATTTTCAGGAGGACACTTTGGAGCATGCCTTTCCAGCTGACCTGTGTCTTTGTGTTTCCCAATATGGCACTGTCCTTATGTGAGTTATACTCTATGTAAGTGTGTGTGTATGTGTGTGTGTGTGTGTGTATGCGTGCATGTGTGTGTGTGTGCGTGTGTATGTGTGTGCATGTGCGTATGGGTTGTATATGGGTCTCCTTCACCCTCTCCCATTCTCCCCTTCCCCACTGCTTGCCAATAAGGCTTTGCGCTGAATTGACTCCCATTGTCTTACATGTTATTCTCAGTATACAAACTCATTAAGGGATTATTTTCCCAGACATCTCTAGCTAGCCCATAGCCTTCCTTTAAACATAAACCAGGTAACCAGACAGGGACTTAATCTGTTCATAGCTGCACCTATGCTGGGGGAGCAGGGCAGTGTGATCCCAGTTGGGAACCCCACATCCTCCCAGGAAGGTCTCTCTCATGCCAAAGGGCTTTCACAAAACACTAGGCTTCTACCATGCTTCATTCTACTCCCTAGATTTCTCACCAGTTACCAAAGAGTCACAAGTGTATCCCTTCTCCCCTAGCTCTACTCTTGCTTTCTAGTTCTGGACCCATAACCAAATCAATTCTTTTATTGCTTCTGGAAAGAGTGCGTCAGTCTACTCTGATATGGTCCCACTTATTATACCTGTAATTTTCCAACCCAAAATATTCCTTCCTGGCCACTATTCCCCAATATGTGTTGTCTCCACTTACTGAAATATAAGCTTCTGAAGAAGAGAGATAGCCTTCACTTTTTTTATTTGTACATACACACATTCACCCTCTTCCACACACACACTTATCACAGTGATTGGCAGATAGCTCTTAATTAGTGCTTTTTTTAATTCATTATATAGAAAGATGGTTAAAGATTATGAACAGTATCAACTCAGAACAGCAAGAAACAGTGGAAAGGGAAAAAGTTTTTTAAAAATGGCAAGAAACTCAACTAAATAAAACCATCCCAAAGGTATTTAAGGATAAAACAACTGGAACGAAGACAACAAACAGATGAAAGATGGAAAATATCTATAATGACTATGTAACAAATTATTTTCACCACTGGGGCCATCAGAGTCATCACATCTGAACTCAAACATCACAATCCCAGATGTTCTCAAAGAAGAAATAGAAATGGCACTGTAGAAAACAAAGATGGGAAAAGAAGTTGGACAAGAACAAATATACACAGTGAAGATCCATGCTGCAAACAGCATAGTTTTGAGGACATCCAGGGATCGATTTTCAAAGTATACAAAGAAGGGGAAAATACCAAAGGCATAGGAAAATCTCAAACCTTATCTCAGCTCAGAAAAAATAAAGTGACAGAGAACATGAATAACTAATGAACCATATTCCCACTTTCCATCCTAAATCAACCTTTTATGAAAATAACATACTCATGAAAAGAGAGCATCCTTGAGGAGGGTATTAAGAAGGCAGCAGGCAGGCTTTCACAAGTAATTTTCTACAATGGCACATCTTTGCCATTGTACAATTATCTGAAAGTTAAAGAGAATTTAAGATCCCATGCTTCTTACCGTTTGTGACTCAAAAAAAGCATTTGATTTAGCAGAGCAAAACCTCTCCTTGAGTTCTGTCATTCAACAAAGTGTCTCCCATGCATAAGTCATAATTATACAAGAGATCTTTAAAGATAGAACACCAGAGATAACTTTGACAGCCCTTTGATCATTAACATAGACTGAAGCGTTGAGTAAGGATACATATGCCACTGTAATGAAGGAGATCAGCAGGAAGACCAAATTGTAGAAAGTCTTCCTACAAAAGGTGAGATCTCCAGATGGTCCTGTTTTGTGGATGACTTTATGCTGATTACACTCTTACATGTGTGCAGGAGGGAGAGAATAAGCATTTATATAGTGCCTACTATGTGCCAACCATTGTGCTAAGCATTTACAAATATTCAATCATTTGATCTTTACACAATCCTTTGAGGTAAGTGCTGTGGTGGACAGAGGTTATGTGACTTGCCCAAGGTCACACAGCTAGTAAATGTCTGATGCCAGATTTGAACTCCAGTCTTCCTGACTACAGACACAATGTTCTGTTCACTATACTTCTTAGCTACTTCTAATTGCAGATAGATAATTTCAGATTCTCCTGGATAAAATTCATAATTAGTCAAAAGAACTTAGCCTGATTATTTTTATATGAAACACCAAGTGGATGAAGCATATATATTGTTCAAACCATGATATGTAGTTGGATAGACAGCTTATAGACCTTGTTTCTCCACATAGCTCTACAACAGACACTGCAAATGGACAATGAGTTGGGCACAGAACTGAACAGAAGGGGAAAGACCACCTATCTTGACTTTGGGAAATTGCAAAGTTCTCTTTTTTTTTTTTTAGGCAGTTGGGGTTAAGTGACTTGCCCAGGGTCACACAGCTAGTAAGTGTCAAGTGTTTGGTCTGAGGCCGTATTTGAACTCAGGTACTCCTGATTTCAGGGCCGGTGCTCTATCCACTGTGCCACCTAGCTACCCCCAAAGTTCTCTTAATAACACCAAGCTTCCCCCTGGGGAAAAAAAAATGAAACCACTGCTTTTTTATATCAGTATTCTTCTGATGTTCTTCTGTGGCTGTGAGTCATAGACCATGATCATCTTCACAGAATTGGGCTGAAGATTAATAAAAGGGTAGATGCTAGGCATATAATGGGTATGAACAGGCTGCAACACAGTACAGACAAGGAATTATGCACAAGAAACAATCATCATCAAAGATATCATCAAAGAAATATGTGATTAAAGAAGAAGATGGGCTGGTCATGTAGCAAGAGTGAAAGCTAACCAATGGAGAGCCTGCGTGCTCCATTGTTGCACTGCAAATTTTGAGAGAATGAGAGAAGAATCCTTAGCACATCTGCTGGACATCCATTGTGGTAAAATTGTGGGAGGCCACAGACAAAAGTCACAAAGGAGAGGCAGTCATGGATCTGATGCAATTTCCATCATTGGAGGGAAAGCACCTATTGATGGAATCATAGGTGCATCTGGAGCATTGAAATATAATTCAGATGACTGTCTGGAACCATGTACTGAGACTGTGATAACCTGGCCCTAATCTTAAAGGAAGAGAAGAATTTCAACAGACAAAGATGGAGAGGGAGTACATTACAACTCAGAATGCACAAAAGCATGAGAGGGTAGAATAAGATGAGGAAACAAGTCTAATTTGGCTGGAATGTACAGGGAGTGAAGCAGTTATTAACAGGGTAAATATGGTAGCCAAAAACTCTAATGCCATCCTATGCTGAATAAAGAGAGCAATAGTAGTGTATACCTGAAAGAGGTCAAAGGCAAAACTAAAGGTTCAATATTTACCAAAATATGCATATTTGCATTCCCTGTGGTAGTAAAAAGCTATAATCAAAGTGGATGTCCTTCAAATGGAGAATGGATGAAAACACTGTAATGAAATATAATGAAATATTGTATAGTAAAAAATATTGATAATGAAGGATTCAGAGAAGTATGAGATGTATATCAACTGAGGCAGATTAAAATAAGCAGAATCAAAAGAAAAACAATAAAAATGGTAAGTAGCAAAAAAGAGAAATAGCCAAGACTTGAATGTGCAAGTTCCTTGGTATTCTTTCCCAGTAAGACCACATTAGAAACCTTAGTTTTTGATATTAGAAACTATGGTTTAGGAAATCAATGAAAACACCAACCAATATAAAAAAATTATTGCAAATCTAGAGATCCCCAAAAGGAGAGAGTATACTTTATGTCTATGCCTTTTGATCCAGCAATAGCACTACTAGGTCTGTATCTCAAAGAGATCATAAAAAAGGGGAAAGGACCCACATATACAAAAATATTTGTAGCCACTATTTTTGTGGTGGCAAAGAATTAGAAATTGAGGGGATGCCCATCAATTGGGGAATGGCTGAACAAGTTGTGGTACATGAATGTATTGTACAATAAGAAATGATGAACAGGCAGATTTCAGAAAAACCTGGAAAGACTTACATGAACTGATACTGAGTGAAGTGAACAGAACCAGGAGAACATTGTACACAGCAACAGCAATATTGTGTGATGATCAACTATGATTGACTTAGCTCTTCTCAGCAATATAATGTTCCAAGACAATTCCAAAAGACTTGTGATTTTTTTTGTTTGTTCATTTTTTTCCTTTATCATGGTTTTTCCCTTTTGTTCTGTTTCATGTTTCACAACATGACTAATGTGGAAATTGATAATGAGGTTGACTCATGCATTGCCAGAGCTAGCTCAGTGTTTGGGAGGCTCTGAAGGAAAGTGTAGGAGAGAAAAGGTATTAGACTGCCTACCAAACTGACGGTCTATAGAGCCATTGTGCAGACCTCACTGTTGTATGATTGTGAAACCTGGACAGTATACCAGTGCCATGCCAGGAAACTGAATCGCTTCCATATGAATTGTCTCAGGAAGGTAATGAGGATCATATGGCAAGATAAGACAGCAGACACTGAGGTCCTATCTCGAACTAAACTGCCAAGCATTTAAACTCTACTTTAGAGAGCGCAACTCTGATGAGTTGGCCAACTTGTTCGAATGCAAAATGTACGCTTGCCAAAAAGACTATTTTATAGAGAACTCACACAGGGCAAGCATTCACATGGTGGTCAGTAGAAGCAATACAAGGATACTCTCAAGGTCTCACTTAAGAACTTTGAGATTGATTGTGTAACATGGGAGACACTGGCATAGGAGAGCTCAGCATGCTGTGCCCACATTAGAGGGGGTGCTATGCTCTACGAGCAAAGCAGAAATGAAGTAGCTCGAAAGAAATGTGAGATGCACAAATTTAGAGAATCCACCCCAAATGTTCACATGGACTATTTGTGCCCGATCTGTGGTAGAATGTTCTGAGCTTATAGGTCTGAACAGCCACATTCAGACACACTATAACTTGACTCTAGCATAGTGTTGTCATTTTGGTCCTCTTAGAGAATGAAAGACAACAACCACCAATGTGGAAATATATTTAACATGATTATACGTGTATAATCTATATCAGATTGCTTACTCTCTTGGGGAGGGGAGAAGGAAGGAAGGAAGAGAGAAAAATTTGGAACTCAAAATGTTACAAAAATGAATATTGAAAATTATCTTTACATGTAATTGGAAAAAAATACTATTAAGAAAAAAACATTTAAAAGGAGAGAGTATACTCCATAATAATTGCAGTTACTAACTACAGGTAGGTGGTATGGTACAGTGGGTGGAATGCCTAGCCAGAAGTCAAGAAGACTCATCTTTGTGAGTTTAAATCTGGCCTCAGACACTTACTAGCTGTGTGACCCTGGGCAAGTCACTTAACCCAGTTTGCTTCAATTTCATCATTAGTAAAATGATCAGGCGAAGGAAATGGCAAACCACTCAAGTATCTTTGCCAAGAAAAACTCAAATGGGGTCATGAAGAGTCAGACACGACTGAACAACAAGACACTTAAAGGAAAAAAATGGATTTTCCACAATGAATGCTTTTAAGAAAATACCCCAAATGAAGGCCCTTGAGAAAAAGAGTTGGAAGGAGTATAAATAGATTAGAAGAGAAAGAGGTAAATCTTAGCCAAGAAATAAGGTCTCTGAAAACTTGAATGGATAAAACAGAAATCAATGACTCCATGAAACAGCAAGAAATATTAGGATGGAATCAAAAGATTTTTTTAAAAAATTTAAGATATTTGATATATAAAACAACTCACTTGGAAAACATGCAAAGGGAATTTAAGTTAAGAATAATTGGATTCTCTGAAAACTATGATTTTTTTAAAAAAAAGTCTTGACACTACATTTCAAGAAATTGTAGATGAAAACTGCCCAGATCTATTAGAACCATAGGAGAAAATAAAGGTATAAAGAATCTTCCATTTACCTCCTGAAAAGAAGCTCAAAAGGAGAAGTCTCAGGAATGTAATAATCAAAATCCAAGGCTCTCAGGTCAAAGAAAAAATGCTGCAAGCAGTTTAAGCATCAAGACATCACAATAAGGATCACATAAAACCTGGCAGCTTCTTCTGAAAACCATGAAAGGTCTTGGATTACGATATTCCAAAAAGCAAAAGAGATAGGCTTATAACCAAGGATAACTTACTTTGGAAAGCTAAGTACAATTCTTCCACAAGAAAAAAAAAAACCCGATCTTTAATGGAAAAAATAACTTTCAAGTGTTTCTGATAAAAAGACCAGAGTTGAATTTTACTTTGATATACAAGCCCAAGAGTCCAGAAAAGTCTAGAAAGGTACATTTATTTGAACAACTAGAAAGAGATGTATGATGATATAGTGCTAACATTCTAATAGGGGGAATCAAATAAGATAATATTTGTAAAGCGCCAGATAAACGCTAGCTATTTGTAAAATGTTAAATAAGTACTATTAATTTCTCTGGGCCTCAGTTTCCTATGAAATGAGGGGGACTTATGCTAGATGATTTCTAAGGTCCCTTAAATTCTGGCTATGATACTGAGATGTCATGATAGAAATCATGGCTCTTCTTTGACATGAAATGTAGATTCTCTTGAAGGCAGGGACTGTTTAATTATTGCTTTTGTAGCGTCAGGTCCTAGTACTGAAAGTGGCACATAATAGGCACTCATGCAGATAGAAATTAAGTGACTTGCCCAGGGTCACACAGCTTTAGTAAGAGTCTGAGGCTGGGTTAAGACTCAGGTCTTCCTGACTCCAGGCCCAGCACTCTATCAACTGTGTCACCTACTTGCCCAAGTTAAGTGACTTGCCCTCCGAATCTGGCTGCAACCTAACTTTCCAGGCAAATTACACTTCATTCCCCTCACAAACTTGTAGGTTCCAGACAAACCAGAATATTTGCTGTTTCCCCCAATACAACATGCAACAAGCAGGTAAGAATAATCAAATTAACTATCAAGGACATATGAAGGAAAACACTATCTGCATCTAGAGAAAGAACTGATAAATAGAAGTATGTACAGAGTGATTTTACATATATATATATATATATATATATATATATATATATATATATATATATATATAATATTTGTTTCTAATAGTAGCCATCTTTAGGGCAGGGGGGGATGGGGAAGGAAAAAAAGAGGGGAAAAAAAGAAATTTATATAATAACATTATATGAATGAATGGAGCATTGTACTTGGAGTTAGAAAGACCTAAGTTTCAATCCAACTTCAGACATTTACAAGCTGTGTAATTCTAGGCAAGTCAATCAACCTCTCTCTGCCTCAGTTCCTCCATCTGTAAAAAAGGGATAATATTAGCACCTACCTCCCACAGTAGTTGTGAGGATCAAATGAGATATTTGTGAAATGTAACCCTTAAAGTTCTATAAAAATGCTAGCTTTTATTATTGCACTTTTTGGAACTTCTAGTTCTCTTTAAGACTCCATGTATACCCTCATTCAAGATGTTTTTCATGACATTGTTCATTCCCAGCAGGCATCATTATGCATTTGTTTTGTATCTTATACTTCTTTATCTGTGAACTTATTCCAGGACACTAGTAGAATGTAAACTCCTTGACAGCAAAGATCATCTCACTTCTCTATATGTATCCCCAGTGCCCAGCAGTGCCTGGCACATAGTAGGCGCCTAATCCATGCTACATTGATAGTAAGCAGAAGGACCAGGTTTCAAACCCAGGTCCTCTTTCCCCAAATCTAGTGCTCTTGCCCCATGCCAGATCTTTGCAAGACAGAATGAAAAGTAAATCTCACTGTTAAGAAAACATTCTGACATCCACTGCTCTTCTTCAAGAACCAAGCAACAGCAGCAGTGAATATGACTGAAATCTGTAACCAGATCAATAATGAATCCCACACCCCTGAAAAATGCCTTCATGGCAAACGGTGTAGACAGAACCAGGAAATCTATTCAAATCCCTGAGGGAGATTTGCAACAGCATTAAGGGGGCTTAAATTGTTTCACTGCTTTGAGCCAAACTGGATAATAGACAGTGGAAAATATTATACTAGAAAACAACAGATGCTCAGAGGAAGCATGAGCTAAGGCCAGCAGGCACTGAATCACTAAGGGATGCAGCAGCAGGGCAATCCCGTGGGACTCCTAAAGGCATCGAACCCCTGGACAACTTGGCTTTGATTTGCCAACTAGAGGGAGCTTGAGGAGGCTGAGTACAGCTGCATAACTTATTACTCTTTAATTGGGCATATTAAAGGGATACCACAGCTTCCAAAGTAATTTCAGGTAAATACCTATAATTACTAAAGGTGCTAATGGGAGAAATAATCCTAGGGACTCAAAGGAGGTCTAGGGCAGTGAGGTAGCATGGGACTTGGTGTGAGGAGGACCAGAGTATAAATCTAGCTTTCAGACACTTACTAGCTGTGTGACCCTGGGCAAGTCACTAAACTTCTGTTTGCCTCAGGTTTCTCATCTGTAAAATCGGGGTAATAAAAGCACTTACCTCCCAGGCTTGCTTTGAATATCAAATGAGATAATAACTGTAAAGCACTTAGCACAATGCCTGGCACAAAGTGAGTTATGTAAATGTTAGTTGTTAGTGGAATGTATGTACACTCATAAGAGAAGTACTTGAAGACAGTCAAAAACTCTTAGGTAGAGATGATTTATCTAGTCTAGTCTGGCCTACAAACCCAACAATGGGAATTTGTTAAATCAATCACTTGAAACTAAGCCACTTTCAAAGATAATCAGACAGGGCAATTGTATCTGTTTAACCCTCAGTATTTATCTCTTTGGTCTTTAGGTATCCCCTCAAAAGACTTCTATGTTAGACTGGAATGAGAGGAATTTTACCTGGAAGCATACTTTTCATTTACTGAGGTAAAAGAAAATGCCCAGATTATTTATGTATTGTAATAATAAAGAGAAATCTCAAACCAGGGTACGTTGTTGATTCTTAATATTCTTTAGTTAATTTATCATTATTTGTTCAGACGTGCAAATATTGTGAGCTTCTGTAACCTTAATTTTCCCTGTAAATTATGAATCCATTCAAAGATGAATAATTTTCTGCAAATACATACTTTGTTTATGCCAGCATTCAATTTTCATTATTTAATAATAGAGTTTACATTTTATGCACAGAAGGGAACTTGAAAGGTGAAGGTTTGGTTTGGTTTGGTTTGGTTTTTCTCAGATTATAAATCATATTTTAGCTCAATTTATACACAATTTTGCTACAGTAGATAAGGATGTGGTTTCAGGGCCTAGCATTATTTTGTTCACTCAATTAGCTATGACTTTGAGCCTATTTTGATCCATTTCAATAACTTTATTGGTGTGACAAAGTATAGCTAGATAATTCTGATCTTTTTTTCAGTACTAGGAAGTCTCTTTACCAAATCAAATCTTCAGTAGTCTTACTGAGTTGCCTGGGAGCACTGAGAGGTTCAGTTATTGCCCAGAGCTAGTGTCTTCTAGACTCTTAGGCTGCTCTCTCTACTCAATACATCTAAATGACTTTCATATACACTTTAGGTATATGTAAAGTGTTTATTTAGAAGGAGGGCAACTAGATAGTGCCGGATAGAGTGCCAGGCCTTGAATCATGAAGATTCATCTTCCTGAGTTCATAACTGGCCTCAGACACTAACTGTGTGACCCTGGACAAGTCCCTTAACGCTGCTTGCCTCAGTTTCCTAATCTGTAAAATGATGTGGAGAAGAAAATGGCCAACTACTTCAGTATCTTTGGGTTCTTCAGTTGACTTGTAGGAAATAGTCAGCCAGTAGTCCTTAGGAAGATGGGGATGAGGTGCAGAAATGGCAGAATTAGCTTATTTAGTTTAATAAGACTCCTACTGTGAAAGTTAGGTGTTTGGCTTTTAAAACATTTCACAAAAGGACTCTAGCTTACCTTTTCAAGCATATTATGCATTATTTCAAGAAAGACAATCTACTGTCAAGCCAAACTGACCTTCTTGCTATCCCTTATGTAGAACATTCCACCTCCCATCTCTGTTTGGGTCCCTCCTGTTTGAAATGTCCTCTTCCTTCCCTAGGGAGTCTTAGATTCCCTAGCTTCCTTCAAAGATCACCTCAAGGGCCATTTCCTACCTGAAGCTTTTCACTACCTACCCAGTGGTTAGGGCCTTTCCCAGAAATAACACTGTATTTACTTTATATTCATATATATGATGTGAATAAATGCAGCGCAATCAACCTGATGGTTGAATTATTTAAAAAAAATGTTTTTTCAACTAACAAGCACCTATTTTCTCTCTTATCCCTTCACCCCACCACACTGTGGGAAGGGAGGAATCTTTGCAACATACTTATAGTCAAGCAAAGCAAATTTCTATATTGGCCATTTCCAAAAATATGTATCCTGTTTTGCAAATTTAGTTTATCACCTCTCCATAATTGGTCCTCTAGAATAATGATTGCTCATTTTGTTTATTAGAATTCTTAAGCCTTTCAAAGTTGTTTATTTTTACAAAGTTCTTTTTAGAGTAAAAATTGTCCTGGTTCTGCTCCACCAGTTCATAAAAGCCTTCCCAGGTTTCTCTGAAATTATTCATATAACCTTAATAGTATTCATGTATCTTCATGTGTTCAGTCATTCCCCAAATGATGAGCATCCCTTTAGTTTCCAGCTCTTTTCTACTACAAAAAAAAGAGCTACTATAAATATTTTTGTAGATATGCTGCATTTTTCTCATTTTTAGACCTCTTTGGGGGAGGGGTAGGTCTCTTAGTGGGTCAAATGATATTCACAGTTTAGTCACTTCTTAGATGTGGTTCCAAAATAGCTGCACCAATTTGTAATTCCACCAACAGTGCACTCATGTACTTGTTTCTTGCAGCCCTGTCAACATTTGTTATTATCCTTTTTGTCAACTTTGTCAATCTGACAGGCATAATGTGGAATATCAGAAGTGCTTTAATTTGCATTTCTCTAATTATTAATGATTTCAAGCATTTTTTTCATATTGCTATTGATAGCTTGGATTTCTTCCCCTCAGAACTGCCTATTCATATCTTTTGATCATTTATCAATTAGAGAATAGTTTTTTCCTTATAAATTGAAATCATTTCCTTATATATTTAGGAAATGGGCCTTTTATCAAAGAAACTGTTGGCAAAGATTTTTCCCAGTTAACTGTTTCCTTTCTAATCTTAGCTAAATTTGTTTTGTGCAAAAATTTTTTAATGTATTAATAAAAATTAATAATTTTATCTTCTGTGTTTCTCTCCAGAGATTCTGGGTTCAGATCCCATGACCTATTACTTACTGCCTGAGTGACTTTAGGTGAATTAATGAATTTCCCTCAGCCTCAGCTCATTATCTATAAACTAGATATTCTCTAAGCTTTATTCAAACTCTAGATCTATAATCCTATGTTCCTATGACTACATCCAATTTAAAATGTCCATTTGAGTATTTGAGAATGCATAGGTCAAAGTTACCTAGTCTATTGAGGCTAATGTACCCAGTGCACTTACTTGGACTAAAGAGATTTTTTTTAATTGTTTTTTTTTTAATTTTTATGTCATCATTCCAAATATACAACTGCTCCTGTCCTACTCAATAAGCTAGCCTTTATGGAAAAACTTTTTTAAAAAGAGGCCTCACTAAAGTTAAACCAATTAACACATCTAAGTTTTATCTGACAGAATATGTGATATTCCACATTCCTATTATCCCATTTCTGTCAAAAGGGGAGAGAGGTAGATTTTTTTCAATTCTTCTCTGAGGTCAAGTTTGGCCATTATAATTACGTGGCATTCAATTTCTTTCTTTCTTTTTTCCACTTATAGTCATTTTACACATTATTGTCTTGCTTCTAGATGACACAGTGAATGGAGCCAGAAAGACCTGAGTTCAAATCAAGCCTTAGACATTTGCTAGCTTTGTGACCCTGGGCAGTTCATTTAACTTATGTCAGTTTCCTCAACTGTAAAATGGGGATAATAATGGCATCTACCTCATAGGGTTGCTGTAAGGATCCAATGAGATAATATTTGTAAAGTGCCTAGCACAGTGCCTGGCACATAGTAGATACTATATAAATGCTTATTCCCTCTCTTCAGCTGACTTCATTCTTCATTAATTCATATAAGCCTTCCCATGCTTGTCTAAGTTCATTATATTTATTGCTTCTTAAATATTCTTTAATGTTCTAATATTCCACTACTATGTGCCACAATCTGTTTCTCTAATCAATAGGTATCCACTTGCTTTCCAATTATTTGATACTACAAAAAGAGTAATATTTTGGTAAATATGGGTGCAAATGGATATCATCTTATTCAATTTAGATAATGATGTTTCATACAAAAACATTGAAGATATAAGCAAGCAATAATAAAAGCCAACTTTACTAAATGTTGTTGGATAGATGGTTAACAAGCATTTTAAGTACTTACTATGTGCAAGGCACTGTGCTGAGTGCTGAGAATACAAAGAAAGGCACAATAAAAAATTGGTCCCTGCTCTTCAGGAGCCCATATTCTAATGCAAACAAATGTATACAAACAAGACATGTAAAGTATAAATTGGAGATAATCTCAGAGAGAAAGCACTGGCATGAAAGGGGCTCTGGAAAGGTTTCTCTTAGAAGGTAGGGTTTTAGCTGCAACCTGAAGGAAGCCAGGAGATGAAGATCATGGAGGAGAAGATTCCAAGCATGGGGGACAGCCAATGAAAATGCTTGGGTAGGACTGGACTTGTGATTTCATTGGATTAAGTAATTTCCATATGAAGAAATTTCTTCTAACAATTGACACTTTTTCTGCAACATATAATTGCTGCCTAGAACACTGAGGTGTTAAGTGGGTTGGCCAGGGTAAGGTTCGACTTGAACCTAGGTCTGTCTAGGTTCAAGGCCAGCTCTCTACCTTCTACACCATTCTGCTTCTTTCTAATGTCATTGAAAGGAATAAAATCAGAATTAAAGGATACTCAGTTTTGAAGGACTTATGATGAAAAATGCTATCCATCTCCAGAGAAAGAACTGATGGAGTCTGAATGCAGATCGAAATATACTTTTTCTTTATTTATTTTTCTTGGGGTTTTTTTGTCTGTTTTCTTTCACAACATGACTAAGATAAAAATGTTTTGTATGACTGCACATGTATAACCTATGTCAAATTGCTTGCCTTCTAAATGGGTGGGGGAGGAGGGAAGGGAAGGAGGGAAAGAATTTGGAACTCAAAAAAAATTTTAAAACAAATGGTAAAAATTGTTTTTACATGTAATTGGGGTATAACAAAATATTAAATTTAAAAAACAAAAAATAAAAATGTTTAAAGGATAAATAAGTAGAGCAAATCAAAATTAAATACTATGGTTCAGAGTTCAAACAGTCAACAAGCATTTAATTAGCACATGCTTTGTTCCAAGCACTATAGATGGATTTGGACATAGAAATACAAAATACAAAAGTTAAGACAGTACTTGACCTTAAGGAGCTTGTATTCTATTAGAGGGGTACAGATATAACATATAGAGAAGAGAAGTGACAAAGAAAGAGAACTTTGGTTTAGGCAATAACAGAGATTGTGAATAGAACTATGGGATAATAGATTGGTTTTCGGAGAGGGAGATAGAGTAGGGACTGAAGCATGGTGCAAGATGGTCTACAAAGAGAGAGCTGTGGTGAGTCACTCAGTCTCTCTTGTTTAGGGCATCTCCGCTCCAGGGTCAAAATAAAAGAATCATTTGGAGAACATGCTATGTCATATGTAAGTGAGAGCTCTCTGAGGTACAAAGACATCTGTTTTTAATAAAAATATTAATTATGAATGATGTAAACGGTATGTGAACAATGGATAAAGTCAATTCTTAACACTAACTTCTTCATTTCAAGAGCCTACAATGAAGTTACGTAAAGGTAAGTAGATCAATCATCATAACCTTTAAATTTAGTGCCTGTACTGGAGAAAGTAAATGTTACATTTTTCAAATGCAGTACTTCTTGCATGCAAATGATCTGTCTACAAGGATATATCTTTTTTTTTTAAGAAATTTTAGCTGAACATACTTAGTAAATGTAAAAGACATAATTTGCTATTTGCTGCATGCTCTTCTACACCCTGAAGAAGAACAAATGGTGTGATTTGCTTGGCAAGTTAATGGGCAATGATATTCTAAGGTTACTGTAACCTTGTTCTCATACAGTACCAGCTGACAATGTGGGTCTTTGGCCCTGACCAGCTCCCAGAAGAATTCCTTTAGAAGAATATGTATACTAAAAGTATAGTCCTTTATTATAGGGCAACTTTTGGTGTACCTGTTCTCTTCAGTCCTCCATAGTTACCACCCGTCATATAATCATGTCTTCATTATCTTGTATGTATCTGGCACTTAATAACTATTTATCCATTGGTTATATGCTTGATTGCAAGAAAGAATGGGATAGAGGTGGGAGGTCCACAAGTGTTGCACACTGTACATATTTTTGGAATTTTTCAATGTATTGATCAGTTACGCTAATTTTTTTCCCTCTCTCTTGTTCTTTTTCTCTCATCTTTAAAAACATATTATTTGTTATATAGGATGACAATCTAGGTGAAGAGGGGGAAGGATCCTGGGGCAAATTATGGTGATAAAAAAAAGACATCAGTAAAAACTTATTTAATAAAAAGAATACTAAACTTCTGGGGACTAAGATGGCAGAGTAAGCAGTAAGTCACTCTCTTACTGACCTTAAAAAACCCAGAAAATACTTCCCCAGGAAAAATACTGGAACAGTAGAGCTAGCAGAAGGAAAGAGTACAGCTGTCTTTTAGCTTGTGAGACTAGAGGGATTAATGGGAAAGGTTCAGGATGGGAGGCATCCCAGCAAGCCAGTGGCAAGCCCCACTTCAGCAAACCAGAGGGAGATCCTGAGCCCTAAGGTGGTGGAGCAGGCAAGTGCCCACACTAAGACCCCCCCCCCATGTGCCTTGGCACAGCCAAGGGAACGAGCAGATGACAGCAGAGAGAACCGTCATGTGCACTGACAGACAGGTGTCCACCAGCAGCTGAACCTACCCGTACTTTAGCACAGCTCTAGGAGAGGAGGTGACCTCCAGTAGCCAGATCACTCCCATCCCCAACCCCTACCCCATGAGCTTCAGTGTAACCCCAGGGAAATGCAGAAAAATCCCCCCTGGCCTCGGCACACACCAGCCACCACCACCAGCTCAGCACCAGGTAAGCTACCAGACCCCTAGAGCCTCCACTGCCAGAACCTGAGGCTCCAGCACACAGTGCCAGTAACCAGGTTCCTAGCTCCCAGCAAAAGAAGCATGAGATAGTACCCCCTGTGCCCCATAGCAGAGATCAACTTTAAAAGCCAGGGAAAAGGCACACACAATGAGCAAAAAGCAACAAAGAAACACAAGGACTATAGATTCTTACTATGGGGACAGGGAAGATCAAAACACAAACTCCGAAGAGGACAACATTGTCAGCATACACAGATCCGAAACCTCAAAGGGGAATATGGACTGGTCTCAAGTCCAAAAAGCCTTCTTGGAAGAGATCAAGAAGGATTTTAAAAGTCAAATAAGACAAGTAGAAGAACAATTGAACAATTCCTTTAAAAATACAATTGACAAAATGGGGGGGGAAGTACATTGAAGAAAATAACCCCTTAAAAAGTAGAATTGGCAAAATGGAAAAGGAGGTACAAAATCTAACTGAAGAAAACAATTTATTAAAAATTAGAACTGGGCAAGTGGAAGCTAATGACTCTATGAAACATCAAGAATCAGTCAAACAAAATCAAAAGAAGGAAAAAAAAGATGAAAATGTAAAATACCTCATTGGAAAAACAACTGACCTGGAAAATAGATCCAGGAGAGACAATTGGTCTACTTGAAAGCCATGATCAGAAAAAGATCTTTGAAGAAATCATCAAGGAAAACTGCCCTGAGATCCTAGAACCAGAGGGTAAAATAGTCATTGAAACCACTGATCACCTCTTGAAAGAGATTCCAGATTGAAAATGCAAAGGAATATTGTAGTCAAATTCAGAATTATCATGTCAAGGAGAAAATACTGCAAGCAGCCAGAAAGAAACAATTCATATATTGTGGAACTATAGTCAGGACTAGTCAGGACCTTGCAGCTTCTACATTAAAAGATTGGAAGACTTGGAATATCTTAAGGCAAAGGAGCTTGGATTATAACGAAGGATTAACTACCTGGCAAAATTGAGCATAATCTTTCAGGCAAGGAGATGGACATTCAATGAAATAGGGAATTTCCAAATACAATACTCAAAAGAGGCATAAAAGGGTAAACAGGAAAGAAAAAAAATGTTATTCAGTAAGGGCAAACTGTTTACTTCCCTGCATGAGAAGATGATACTTGTAACTTTCGAGAACTGTATCTTTATTACTACATTTAGAAGGGATATACATAAACAGAGGGTGTGGGTATAAAGCTAATTTACTTATTCAGTGCCATACCAATCAAACTACCAAAAAATTATTTTATAGAGTTAGAAAAAATAATAACAACATTCATTTGGAAAAACTAAAGGTCCAGAATATCAAAGGAACTAATGAAAAGAAATGCAGGGGAAAGTGGCCTAGCAATTCCAGATCTTAAATTGTACTATAAAGCAGCAATCATCAAAACTGCTTGGTACTGGCTAAGAAATAGGGAGGTGGATCAGTGGGATAGGTTAAATATGCAAGACACAGTAGTCAATGAGTATAGTAATCTATTATTTGATAAACCCAAAGACCCCAGCTTCTGGGATAAGAACCCACTCTTTGAAAAAATTGCTGAGAAAACTGGAAAAGAATATGGCAGAAACTAGGCATAGACCCAAATCTCACACCATATACCAAAATAAAGTCAAAATGGGTTCAGGACTTAGATATAAAGGCTGATACCATAAGTAAACTGGGAGAACAAGGAATAGTTTACCTATCAGATCTATGGAGAACAGAAGAATTCATGACCAAACAGGAGATAGAGAACATTATGAAAAGCAAAATGGATAATTTTGATTACATTAAATTGAAAAGTTTTTGCACAAACAAAGCCAATGCAACTAAAATTAGAAGGAAGGTAGAAAACTGGGAAAGAAGTTTTACAACCAGTCTCTCTGATAAAGGCCTCATTTCTAAAATATATAGAGAATTAAGACAAATTTACAAGAACACAAGCCATTCCCCAATTGATAAATGGTCAAAGGATATGAACAGACAGTTCTCCGATGAAGAAATTAAAGCCATCTATAGTCATATGAAAAAATGCTCTAAATCGTTATTGATTAGAGAAATGCAAATCAAAACAACTCTGAGGTACCACATCACACCTATCAGATTGGCCAACATGACAAAAAAGGAAAATGATAAATATTGGAGAAGATGTGGGAAAATTGGAACACTAATACATTGTTGGTAGAGTTGTGAAATGATCCAACCATTTTGGAGAAAAATTTGGAACTATGCCCAAAGGGCTACAAAAATATGCATACCCTTTGATCCAGCAATAGCACTTCTAGGGCTATATTCCAAAGAGATCAAAGAACTGGAAATTGAGAGGATGCCCATCAATTGGGGAATGGCTAAGCAAACTGTGGTATATGAATGAACAGGCTGACTTCAGAAAAACCTGGAAAGACTTATATGGTCTGATGCTGAGTGAAGTGAGAAGAACCAAGAGGACTTTATACATAATAACAGCCACGTTATGCAATGACTAATATTGTTAAACTGAACCCTTCTCAGCATTACGAGGATCTAAGACATTTCCAGAGGCCTCAGGATGGAAAATGCTGTCCATATTCAAAGAAAGAACTATGGAAGTCAAATTGCTATCACTTATTTTTACCTTCTGTTGAGTTTTGTTTCATCTTTCTGATGGTTCCTCCTATTGGTTTTAATTTTTACTTGCAACTTCACTAATGTGAAAATATGTTTAATGGGTATGTAAATGTAAAACCTATATCAGATTGTGCGCCGTCTTGGGGACGGTGGGGCGGAGGAAGGGGGAGTAAAATTTTCAACTCAAGAGCATATGGAAGTGATTGTTGATAAATCAAAATAAATTAATAAAATTTTTAAAAAATTATAGTCCAATTTCCCTGTTGAATATACTTGCAAAAAATTTAAATAAAATATTATCAAAAAGATTACAGCAACTTATCATGAGAATAATACACTATGACTAGGATTTATACCAGGAATGCAGGGGTGGTTCAGTGTTAGGAAAATTATCAGCATAATTGACAATATCAACAACAAAACTAACAGAAACCACATGATTATCTCAATAGATGCAGAAAAAAACTTTTGACAAAATGCAACACCCATTTCTATTAAAAACGCTAGAGAGCATAGGAATAAATGGAGTTTTCCTTAAAATGATAAGTAGCATCTAGCTAAAACCATCAGAAACCATTATATGTAATGAGGATAAGTTAGAAGCATTTCCAATAAGATCAGAAGTGAAACAAGGATGTCCATTATAACCACTGTTATTCAATATTGTACTAGAAATATTAGCTTTAGCAAAAGAGAAGAAAAACAAATAGAAGGAATTAGAATAGGCAAAGAAGAAACAAAACTCTTTGCAGATGATATGATGATACACTTAAGAGAATGACATAAAAAACTACTTGAAATAATAAACAACTTTAGCCAAGTTGCAGGATATAAAATAACCCACATAATTCATAGGTATTTCTATATATTACTAACAAAGCCCAACAGTAAGAGACAGAAAGAGAAATTCTATTTAAAATTGCTGTAGACATTATAAAATATTTGGGAGTCTGTCTGCCAAAACAAACCTAGGAACTACATGAACACAATTACAAAACACTTTTCACACAAATAAAGTCAGATCTAAATAATTTTTAAAAATCAGTTGCTCATGGGTAGGCTCAGCTAATATAATAAAAATGACAATTCTACCTAAATTAATTTACTTATTCAGTGCCATACCAATCAAACTACCAAAAATTATTTTATAGAGCTAGGAAAAATAATACCAAAATTCGTTTGTATGAACAAAAGGTCCAGAATATTAAGGGAATTAATGAAAAGAAATGCAAGGGAAAGTGGCTTAGCCATACCAGATCTTAAATTGTATTACAAAACAGCAATCATCAAAACTACTTGGCACTGGCTAAGAAATAGCGTAGTGATCAGTGGAATAAGTTAGGTACATAAGACACAGTAGTTAATGACTACAGTAATGTACTGTTTGATAAACCCAAAGACTCCAGCTTCTGAGGTAAGAACTCACTATTTAACAAAAACTGCTGGGAAAACTAGAAAATAGTATGGCAGAAACTAGGCATAGACCAACATATTATACCACATACCAAGATTAAGTCAAAATGGGTACATAATTGAGATATAAAGGCTAATACTATAAGCAAACTGGGAGAGCAAGTAGTAATTTACCTGTCAGATTTATGGAGAATGGAAGAATTTATGACCAAACAAGAGATAGAGAAAATTATGAAATGCAAAAAGGATAATTTAATTACATTAAATTGAAAAATGCTTGTACAAACAAAGCCAATGCAACCAAGATTAGAAGGGAAGCAGAAAACTGAGAAACAATTTTTACAACCAGTGTCTCTGCTAAAGGCCTCATTTCTAAAATATATAGAGAAGTAAGTCAAATTTATAAGAATACAAGTCATTCCCCAATTGCTGAATGGTCAAAGGATATGAATAGGTGGTTTTCAGAGGAAGAAATTAAAACTATCTATAGTCATGAAAAAATGCTGTAAATCACTATTGATTAGAGAAATGCAAATCAAAACAACTCTCAGGTACCACATCGCACCTATCAGATTGGCTAACATAACAAAACAGGAAAATGATAAATGCTGGAGAAGATGTGGGAAAATTGGAACACTAATGCATTGTTGGTAGAGTTGTAAACTGATCTAACCATTCTGGACAGAAATTTTGAACTGTGTTCCAAAGGGCTATAAAAATGTTCATACCCTTTGACCCAGCAATTGCACTTCTAGGGCTGTATCCCAAAGAGATCATAAAAATGGGAAAAGGACCTACGTGGGCAAAACTATTTATAGCAGCTCTTTTTGTGTGGCCAAGAATTGGAAATTGAGGGGATGCTCATCAGTTGGGGAATGGCTGAACAAGTTGTAGTATATGAATGTAATGGAATACTATTGTGCTATAAGAAATGATGAGCAGGCTGACTTCAGAAAAACCTGGAAAGACTTGTATGGACTGATGCTAAGTGAAGTGAGCAGAACCAGGAGAACACTGTACACAGTAACAGCCACATTGTGCAATAACTAACTTTGATACACTTAGCCCTTCTCAGCAATGCAAGAATCTAAGACATCTCCATCTCATGATAGAAAATGCTATCCACATCCAAAGAAAAAACTATGGAATTTGAATGCAGATGGAAGCATACTATTTGCTCTCTCTCTCTCTTTTTTTTTTGTTTTGTTTCTTCTTTCTTGTGGTTCCTCTTATTGGTTGTAATTCTTTTTTACAACATGACTACTGTGAAAACAGGTTTAATATGAATGTATATGTCGAGCCTATACCAATTGACATGCCATCTTGGGGTAGGGGGAGGAGAGAGATGGGAGAAAATTTAGAATTCAAAATCTTATGGAAGTGAATGTTGAAAACTAAAAATAAATAAATTCATTTAAAAAAAAAGAATATTATGAAAGAGACTCATGTAGCATTTTCTAGCCTTCAACATAATGCCACCTCTTACTGAGTTTACAACTCTTTCAAGGTATTGGTGGCAACTATAGTCCTAGAAACCTTATGCCCACAAGAATTCCATAAGTCATCTTAATGTGTCCCACAAGCTTCAATGCTATCATGAAAGACATATGTCCTATTTAAATTTCTTTTCTCAGTTGTTTCCCATATTTGACACGTCATCTGATATTTCCTGGTTGTC
This sequence comes from Phascolarctos cinereus, assembly GCF_003287225.1. Classification (NCBI taxonomy): domain Eukaryota; kingdom Metazoa; phylum Chordata; class Mammalia; order Diprotodontia; family Phascolarctidae; genus Phascolarctos; species Phascolarctos cinereus. The sequence continues at coordinate 449,388,960 of NW_027555847.1, read as the reverse complement.
TAAGATCATGGCACCTATGATGATTAAAGAGTTACATTCTATAGAATCCAGTCCAGGACACATTGTACAGGAAGTAAGAAAGCCTGGAGTACATAATAGGATGTTAGATCTTATTTTATGTCCTGTCTTCCAGCTATACCCCACAGCCCATTCTTATACTGAGTAAGAAGAATCATTTCACTGAAACTTGTTTTTCATTTCTATATACTCTTTAAAAAACCAACAGCCCTATCCAATGTCTATTCTAACAAATCCCAAAAGATGGCCCTCTACCAGCTGGACCCTCTTCGTTGAATGACTATTTATTTTCTCCTACTCCATCTATTTCTGCTCTTCTTTTCTTTTTCTTTTCTTTTCTTTTTTTCTTTTACTGTTTGAAATTTCCAAGCACAGTTTAATGAAATTGAGAAACCTATCCTATTCATTTTTTCTACCTGTCCCTTTTCTGTCCTCTAAACTTTTTTTTATTAATTTATTTTTAGTTTTCAACATTCACTTCCATTACATTTTGAGCTCTAACTGGAATCTTTTGTTAAGAAATTTTGAATCAATCAAGTTGCCAATAAATCTTGAAATACTTAAATTCTGGGTATTGCAAGATCACTTATAAGAGAGAAAAAGTTTGGTTGATGAAGGGGCACATCCATGTCATCATAAAAGTACATAAATTGTTTTGTGATCAGCTGCCTGATGGGTATCTGCCTGCTCCTCAAAGTTAATATATAAAAACTGAAATGACCAACTTGCCTCCAGAACATTTCTCTTTCTTCTACTTTCCCTATTTCTATCAATGGCCCTTTTCTCCAGTCACCCAGAGTTGAAATCTTGATTTCTTGGACTTTTTCCTTTCCTTATCCCAGCCAAACCAGAGGTAAATTTCACTAAATTTGCCTTTCCCATCTATCCCCTGCTTTAGTAACCACCATAGTAGACTTTTGCAATAGCCTTCTAACTGGTCTCCCTGCCTTTTGTTTCTCTCTTCTCACAACCATCAATTGCCAAAGTAATCTTCCTAATAGACAGGTATGGTCATGTCATTTCCCTGCTCAAAAATATTTAGGAGCTTGCCATTTTTTATATAGTCAGATACAAATTCTTTAGTCTGGCTTTTAAGGCGCTTCACAGTTTGGTTTCAATTAACCTTTCCTACCTTATTTCATTCTACTTTGAGTGGCTAAGTGCATTCTTCTCCAACCTCATCCTGCCCTGTCTCACCTCTCTGCATTTCCTTAGGCATAGGGGATATCCTATGCCAGAATGGTAGGTCCTCTTAACCAATAACTGCTAACATCTAAACCTGCTGAAACGCTTTATTTACTCTCAAAGACCATCTCAGGTGCTATCTCCTCCACAAAACCTCCCCTAATGCTCTTGATCAATGAATGATCCTTCCCTCCTTAAGTGTATTGATACCACACTGAACCTCTTCTATACCCTTATTGCATTATAAGGCATGTCATAATATAGTGTTTCTATAATGCTTTAAGGTTTGCAAAGCTCTATACATATATTATCTCATTTGATCCTCATAACAACCCTGGGAAGTAGGTGTGGTTATTATTTTGATTTCTTTTTCTTTTTCTTTTTTTTTTTTTGGCCAGGCAATGGGGTTAAGTGACTTGCCCAAGGTCACACAGCTAGTAAGTGTTATGTGTCTTCCAGGAGTGCCTGCCTCCCCAGCTGTGGTCTGATGCCGGCAGAGTGTGAAGAGAGAAAGAAACACGGGCCAGGTGAGAGCAGTGAAGAACAAACTCTGTTTATTGATCTGAGGGCTCAGGCTTCTATAGTCCTGGATCAAGCAATAGTAACATTGTTATTCATGAAAAGTACAAATCTAAGTGATTTCCTTACTTCCTTGTACCTTGTCTGTTACTTAATTTCCTGCATCCTGTCCCATACCCCATCCATTTCCTCCCTTCCTACGTCCTGTTCTCAAGACATGGAACAGGGGAGTGGTGAGCCAACATCTTGAGTTTCACAGCTGTCAGGCTTAGACAAGCTGCAGGTAAGACCCGGGCTGGCCTAAGCCCTCCAACTCCCCAAAGCCGGGCCCTCTACATGTGTCTGAGGCTGGATTTGAACTCAGGTACTCCTGAATTCAGGGCCAGTGCTCTATCCACTGCGCCACCTAGCTGCCCCCTATTATTTTGATTTTTACAGAAAATGAGGCAGACAGAGGGTAATGACTTACGCAGGGTCACACAGCTATTAAGTACTGAAGCAGGATTTGAACTTAGGTCTTCTGAATCATCTATGCAGTTCCTAGCCTTTTTAGATTTTCTGGATTGATTTGATTTTTGATAGTTTTCTGAGTACATAGGTAGGGCATGTTTTTGTTCACTAACTGTGTGGACTTGTAAAAGTCACTGAATTTTGGGCTTCAGTTTCTTCATCTGTAAAATAAGAGGTTGGACTAGATAGCTTCTGAGATTCCATCCCGTTCTGGATGTTAGCTCGATCAGGATCCTGGTGGAAGCTAACTAACACACAACTTCTCCTAGCCACTTGGGGTGGTTTTCGGAATAACCAGATATATGCAAAGGAGGCTCATCAGCAGTCTAAGCCCTCAGGCTGGGGCTCAGTAAATACTGACTGAGACTCCCCTTCCCATCTCTTCTGTCCTCCCCTGGTGAGGCCCTAGGTCTGATCCTTTGGACTAGAGAAGCTTGTGGATCTAGGTTCTCTGTGTCTGATCTCAGATGTGAAGAGAGATTGGTTGCTTCTGTGTCTGAAATAAAATGAACTAAAGTTAGCAAACAGATAAAAGGAGGCAAAGTCAGTTTGAGGTTTGGCGTATGTGGATACACAAAGTCTGAAATTGCCCATCATTGGAAGAATATAAGCACTGGAATGTCATTAATTCCCTGCTGTTGGAGGTGCTCCCAGAAGCTAGATGGTCATTTTGAAGGAACGTTGTAAAGGTGAGATTCCTGTATCATTTTACAATAGAAAAAACTGAAGCCCAAAGAGATTAAGTCACTTGCACAAGGTCATATGAGAATCAATCAAAAATTATTAAGTGTCTTCTGTAACAATTACTGTGCCTAGCATTAGAGATATAAAGGCAAAAACAAAACAGTTCCTTCCCTCAAAGTGCTTACAATTCAATTGAGGGAGACATATAAAGTACATGCAAACAAAAAGTATACACAAGATAATTTTGAGGAAAATCAAGAAAGGCTTCATGTAGAAGATAGCACTTAACTTGAGTTATTTTTAAATTAATTTTATTTTGTTTTCGATTTCTAATTCTCTCTCACCTGTTTCCCCCTCCCACTGAGAAGTCAAGAAAAACAAAACCCCTTACAAATATGTATAGTCATGCAAAACAAATTTCTTCATTAGCCATTTCCAAGAAAGGAAGGAAGAAAGGAAGAAAGGAAGGAAGGAAAGGAGGAAGGGAGGAAGGAAAGAAAATATGTTTCAATTTGTAATCTGAGTCCATCAGCTCTTAATATGTGTTTAACATGGTTCATTATGAGTCCTTTGGAATTATGATTGGTCACTGTGGTCAGAGTTACTGAGTCTTTAAAAGTTGATTATCTTTACAATATTGCAGCTATTGTATAATTGTTCTTCTGATTCTGATCACTTCACTTTGCATCAGTCCATTCAAGTCTTCCCAGGTTTTTCTGAAATCAACCCCTTTATCATTTCTTATAGTATAGTATTCATTATTCATATACCATAGGATATGAATAGTCTCCAGTTGATGGGCATTCCCTCAGTTTCTAATTCTTTGCCGCCACAGAAAGAGCTGCTATACACATGGGTCTCTTTTCTTCTTTCTTTGATCTCTTTGGGGTACAGACTTAATGGTATGGCTGGGTCAAAGGGCATACACAGTTTAATAGCTTTTTGAGTGTAGCTCCAAATTGCTTTTCAGAATGGTTGGACTAATTCACAGCTCCACAAACAGCATATTAGTGTACATATTTTCCCACATTCTCTCCAGAATTTGTCATTTACTCCTATGCATGGAATTCTCTCTCCTCACCTCTGCCTCTTAGTTTCCCTAGCTTCCTTTGAGTCTCAATTTAAGTCTCACTTTCTGCAAGAAGCCTTTCCTAGTCTTCCTTAACCTTAATGCATTCTTTCTGAAATTACCCCCAATTTATGCACATTGTTATTGTCATGTGGTCTCCCCCATTAGACTGTGACCTCCTTGAGAGCAGAGGTCGATTTTGGGTTAGGGTTTTTTGTTTTTTACATCTCTTTGTATCCCTAGCACTTAACACAGTGCCAGACACTTAGTAAATGCTAGCTGATTGACATGGACAAGAGTACATGGACAGGAAGGACACTGGAAATAGGTTGTGATCTGCATTATTAGGAGGAATTTCCAAATCAATAAGATCACTGATGCACTTGAGTGTTGATTATATACTCTTATTACTTATCTGTGAACATGAGGTCACATAGGCAGTAAAAGCCTTACTTAAAAAACCTGAATTCAGGTCTTCTAACTCCAGAGTCAATGCTCTTTTCATTGTACCATCTTAAGGTAAATGTTAGAGCAGTGTTTTAGTGGGGATTTTTATCATGCCACCTTAAAATGAACAACTTGAAAAGAGACAAATATAAATCACATCATTAAAAAGAAAATTCTTTGAACAAAACATGATGATACAAGCATGGTAATCAAAGCACTTAATATAATGTAAGACAAACACCACTGAAGTTAAATTACATATTTGGGAGATAAACCATATGTTATCATATGCAGCTATGCCTAAATTGGATCTCAACAAATAAAAAGTAAATTGCAATGTGGAAAACTACATCTAGGCCTAATAATGAATTTCTATTACAGGAGTAATTACATTTAAAATATAATATTGTCTCTGAAAGCAAAAGCTTAGGTTCTTATAACAAGATTTCAAAAACAAATGTTTAGAGCACATGGGGGTGGGGGGGAGCCAAGATGGCAAATTAGAGGCAACCCAGCTGAACTCTCTCAACATTCCCCTCCAAACAACTTTAAAATAATGCCTTAAATCAAATTTTGGAGAGGCAGAAAGAACAAAAGGTCAGGGTGAATCATTTTTCTGGCCTAAGAAAATTTAGGAGGTCCATAGGAAAAGTTCGTAATAATGGAGTGGAAGCCTATCTAGAGCCCACATACATGGGGGACTCAATAGTGCTTGCAATAGCAGCAACAGCATCAGGAGTTTGGGAGCTCTCAGTGCAGAGAATGTAAGAAGGTCAGACAACTAGTTAGAAAGAGATTACAGGGGACCCTTTGTTGGCACTGGGTACAATTGGTACTGATTGAAAATCCTGTTGTTCTTATGCCAATCTGGGTTACAGTTTCTGGGCAGATAAGAGAGATGGGGATAAGACACAAGGGAGCAGGGGCCTGCAGTTTCATGGCAAAGAGTGCACAAGTACTTGTAGTCACAGGAGGCCAGGGGCCCTTCCTGGATAAGGACCAGAATGCAGACTGTGAGAGCAGTGACCATAGCTGTCCTAGGATCACGGCACCTTGGAAGCACCAACAACTTGTACAACCCCAGAACTGGCTCTGAAAAAAGCAGTCTGATGTTTGAAACAGTGCCTCCCCACCCCCAGATGAACAAAGCCCAACTTTAACATAAAGTTCAAAGCCAAGAAATAGGCTGGAAAAAAGAGCAAACAACAACAACAAAAAATAACTTGACCAATAAAAAGCTACTATAGCAGCAGGGAAGACCAAGACACAAACTCAGAAGAAGACAACAATGTGAAAATAGCTACAAACAAAGTCTCAAAGAAAACCACTAATTGGACCCAAGCCATACAAGAATTCCTAGAAGAATTAAAGAAAGAGATAAGAATGGCACAGGAAAAACTGGGGAAAGAGAATGATGCAAGGAAATTATGAAAAGAGAATTAAGAGCTTTGTAAAAGAACCACAAAAAATGCTGAAGAAAATAACACCTCAAAAACCACAATTGGCCTAATGGTTAAAATGGCAAAAACATTCACTGAAAAAAAGAACTCCTTAGAAAGCAAAATATGCCAAATGGAAAAGGAGGTAGAAAAGCTCATCGAAGAAAAAAATTCCTTAAAAATTAGAATTGGGTGAGTAGAAACTAATGACTCCATGAGACATCAAAAAACAATAAAACAAAATCAAAAGAATGAAAAAATAGGGAAAAATGTGAAATATCTCATTGGAAAAGCAACTGAGCTGGAAAATAGATGAAGGAAAGATAATTTTTAAGAATTATTGGACTACTTGAAAGCCATGATCAAAGAAAGACCTTAGACACCATATTTCAAGAAATCATCAAGGAAAATTGGCCCAATGTCTCAGATCTAGAGGGTAAAATAGAAATTGAAAGAATCTACTAATCATGTCCTAAAAAGATCCCAAAATGAAAACTCCCAAGAATATTACAGCCAAATCTCAGAGCTCCCAGGTCAAAGAAAAAAATATTTCAAGCAGCTAGAAAGAAAAAAATCAAATACTATGGACCCACAGTCAGGATCACACAAAATTTAGTAGCTTTCATGTTAAAGGAGAGGAGGACTTGGAATATGACATTCTGGAAAGCAAAGGAACTAGGATTACAACCAAGAAGAATCCTTCCAGGGGGAAAAATGGATATTTAATGAAATAGAGGACTTTCGAGTATTCCTGATGAAAAGACCAGAGCTGAATTGAAAATCTGACATTCAAACACGAGATGCAAGAGAAGCCTAAGAAGGTAAACATGAAAAAGTAATCAAAAGGATCTCAATAAAGTTAAATGGTTTACATTTCTATATGGGAAGATGATATATATAATTCTTAACAACTTTTTCATTATTAGAGCAGTTAAAAGGAGTTTACACAGACAGAGGTCATGTATATGAGTCAATTATGTTGGAATGATCTCCAAAAAAATGGAGGGAGGGATGCACTGGGAGAAGGGGGAACGGAGAGGTAGAATGGAGAAATTTTTCTCACATAAAAGAGGCATACAAGGAAAAGAGTTTTTACAGTGGAAGGGGAAAGGGGGTGGTGGTGGCAAGCAATGTTGAACCTCACTCTCATCAGAATTGGTTCAAAGCGAGAAGAATATATACACATAAAGGTGTGTATGGAAATCTAACTTAGGAGGGGAGGTAGATGCTATAATTATTCTCATTTTACAGATGAGGAAACTGAAACAAATAAAGGTGAAGTGACTTGTCCAGGGTCACATAGTTAGTATGTGTCTGAGACAATATTTAAAATCAAGGCTTTCTGACTCTAAGTTCAGGTCTCTACCTATTGCATCATATAAAACATGGTTCTTACCCGTCAGTCAGATCCTGGATGGAAATACTTTTATTCAATCTTGATTTACTCCCTAACTATACTTTTCATAGAAGTTACTCCAGCCATCCTCAAGTTCATGCATCCCTGGCCACCTCTTTATCTCAGTAGATGGCCTTGCCTCCTATGCTACTGAGAAGACTGTGGCTTCCCTTCCTCGACATCTAAAAACTTTCTTCATATTCTGTTTCATAGTCATGAAGAATGTTTCATATTCTTCACATTTCTATCGTTTTCACTCCAGTTTCAGAGGATGAGATAGTCCTTGTTTCTCTTAAACTTACCCCTTGACTTTTGCCATGATCCAAATTCACTGCTATCTGCCCCAGGAACTCCCTTCCAAGGATCTCTCTCCATTTCCTGATTCCTTCCTTGACCTCATGAACATGCTCAGCCTATCTCTACCTTAAAGGCCCTAATCCTGTCTTACTCTTAAATTATCAATTTAATTTTTCCTACCTTTGCCAAACCAGAAAGAGTATAGCCTTCATTTGCTTTCCTCAATTACTCATCCCTCATTCACTCTTCAACTTCTTGTAAAGTCGTTTAGAATCCCACCAATCTAATCTAATTAAATTGTCCTCTCAGGGTCTTCAGTGATCACTTAATTGCTACCCAAAGACTTTTTCTCAATTCTCATTCTTCTTGATCTTGGATTGCAGTGTTTTGAGGGAGACAAAATTAATATGCATGAAAGAATTAAAGTGATAGCTAATAACAACAATAGTACTTTCTGGCACTTTTAAGGTCTACAACACACTTTACAAATATTATCTATCTCATCTGACCCTCATAACAACCCTGTGAAGTAATTGCTATTATTATCCTTATGTTGCAAGTGAAGAAACTGAAGCAGAAAGTGGTTAAGTGACTTGCCCAGGTTCACACAGCTAGTTATTGTCTGAGACCAAATTTGAACTTAGAATTTGACTACAAAGCTAGGGCGCTATACTCTACAAGACCATATGTATATAATCCAGTGCTAAGTTGTCTGTTTCAGATGACCCACGATGTCATAATCACACTATCAAAATCATTGCTTTATTTTTTAGATAAAGGCTTCAAAAGATCCAGACCTCTCCAATACATTGCAATTCATCTCAAATGGTTACTTGGTCACGTCTAGGTTCTCAAATCATAGCTAGAAATTTTTGTGCTTGGGGAAAGCACCACAAAGGATGTCCAAAATAATTGACAAAGAAGATACCCTTTGTTTCGAGGGATGAGGAGAGCAGGACGCCATTGTACAGGGATGTACTGAGATAAGGATTGAAAGCGGTTGCTGTGGAGCCCAGTAAGTGGGGCTATCCAGAAATTTCCTCTTTTAATTATTTTCCACAATTAGGTGTTAAAGTCAGTTGCTTCTTTCTACAAACTTGATTGTGGGGGATGAAGAAGGAATGCTAAGCTTTATAGTTATAGCTAGAAAGGACTTTAGAAATGATCTAGTTCAGGAATTCTTCATCTTTTGTGTGTCACATACCCCTTGGGCAGTCTGGTGAAGCCTAGGGATCTCTTCTCAGAATTCTGTTTTTAACTATGTAAAATAAAATGCATAGGATACAAAGGAAATCAATTATATTGAAATACTGATCAGATTTTTTAAAAAATAGCAACAACTACAAAACAAATTCGTGAATCCCAAGTTAAGAAAATCTGATTTAGTACAATGTGTGCATTACACAGAGGAGGAAACTGAAGTCCCAGAGAGGGAAAGGGACTTGCCCAAGGTCACATAAAAAGGCTTTTATCCAAATTTTCTGGAAATTGAGACTGAGCTGACATGGAGCCAAATGGAGCCAAAATCTCATAGACTTATAGAAGGTGATACAGTAGACAGAGCACTAGGCTTGGAGTCAGGAAATCCTGCCTCAAACACTTACTATGTATGATGTATGACCCTGTGCAAGTCACTTAATCCTGTTTCCCTCAGTTTCCTCATCTGTAAAATGAACTGGAGAAGCAAATGGCAAATCACCCCAGTATCTTTGCCAAGAAAAACTTCAAATGGGGCCATCAAGAGTTGGAAATAACTAAACAACAAAACTTATGGGCAGCTAGGTGGCACTGGGCTTGGAATTAGGAAGTTTGTGGGCTCAAATCCAGCCTCAGACACTTACTAGCTGTGTGACCCTGGGGATGTTGGTTAACTTCTGCCTGCCTCAGTCATCTGTAAAATGGAGATAATAATAACACCTTTTTCTCAGGGTCATTGTTAGGATCAAATAAGATAATATTTCTAAAGTGTTTTACAAACCTTAAAGTGCTATATAAATGCTCTTTTATATTAGCTATTTATAAATGCTATTTACATAAACTTTGTATTTATTAAATTTATGTAAATAACATTTTACATAAATGCTATTTATATGTTAGCTACTTATAAACATTTGGCTATTTGCATAATTGCTAAATGGATATCATTATCGTTATTTTACAAAGTTAACAAACCCAGAGTTAGTGTCAAATCAGGGCCTGGAAACTAGATCTCCCTACTTCCAGCTCAGCACTCTTTGAATTTTGCCCCCATTGAGGGCTATTTGTTCTCCCTAGGGGCACTAGCCCTTTCAGAGCTGTAGCTCTTGGTCTCATGACTCAGGACAAGTTGCTGAATAGGTAGGAGGCCCCTCCATCTCTCCAGGTATACTCTGGCCCCAATTCTCTAGCTCTCCTTCCTATTTTCTACTCCCTTCACACACACACACCCTCCCACCAAGATAAAACTTAGAGGGAAAGCAAAAGTCCCTGGGACGGGAAAGCAAAGAAGTTTCATGAAGGCACGGCCCTCCAGCGGGTGTTGACCCTCAGTTCCCTTTCTTAGCTTTGCACTGCCTTGCACCCCTGTCTCAAAACATATGTGATTGAGAAGTCCTGGAAAATATTTCTCTTTCCCTGGGGCAGCTCAACTCATGTCCCTTGTGGGCCCCCACTTTGCAGTGCCTTCTCTTGCCTAACCGCGTAGCCTATCACACTTTCAATTATGTCTTCTTCCCTTTTCCATGGTCCAACAGAAGTAGGGGAAATGCCACTCCCTCCCCTACACCTGGTCCCTCTTACCCTGAGAAAAATGTGCTTTGTTGGAGTGGGAGAGCTCTCTTGTAGCCACCTTCTTCTTCCCATTACCTGCTCTACCCCAGTAAAGAAATAAGCACGAGACAGAGAGAAAAATACATACAGTGGGAAGAGAGAACTCACTGGCACAGTTGCTTTGGTTGCTTATTCCTAGTCTAGCATATCTGAGGTTTGAACAATGTAAGCAAAGGATGACTCACCTGGAATACTTGGAAGAGTAAGCTATTTCTAGAAGTGACATGACTCAGTCATCAAAATTGTCAAGAAACTATTTCTCTTCAATACTTCAATGAATCTATCATTTCATCCGTGTGGGTGCATATAAAGACCCATCCAAGCCCAGGCTCATCCAGTTCTGTTCTCTAAGTACAAGTCAATGACTTGTACTTTTCTCCTTCTTTCCCAGAGAGCTATCCCACATAATCAACAGTATTTTTTTAAGCCAAAGAAAAAGAAAAAAGAAAAATAATCAGCTAAACTTTTCAATACATTGAAAAAGTCTGAAAATATGCACAATATACATTTGTGGACCTCTCACCTCTGCACAGGGGTGGAATGGCAATGTCTTTTCATATCTCTTCTTTTGAGTCACACTTGTTCTTTATAATTTTGCAATATCTGTTTCTGAATTTTTGTGTATTTGTTGCTCTTTTGATCTGTATTGTTGTGGTCATTGTATATATTATTTCCTTGGCTCTGCTTACTTAATTCTGCATCAGTCAATTTGTCCATGCTTCTCTTGTATTCATCACATTTGTCCTTTCTTATAGCACAATAATATTTAATTACATCAATGTAGCATGGTTTGTTTAGCCATTCCCCAACTAATGGGAGTCTGCTTTATTTCCAATTCTTTGCAATCACAAAAGATGCTACGAAAAATATTTTGTTGTATATGGAGACTTTCTTATCAGTGGTCTCCTTAGGGTATAAACCTATCACTAGTGGAATCTCTGGATCAAAGGGTATGGACATTTTAGTTTTTTAGTTTTTTCATTTTTTTCATAATTTCAAATAGCTGTCCAAAACTGTTGTGTTAATTCAGAGCTCCAACAACAACATATTATTGTGCCTATCTTCCCGCAGTCCCTCCATTATTGACTCTATCTTTTGTCATTTTTGTCACTTTTCAGAGTATGAGGTGAAACCTCAGGATTGTTTGGATTTGCATTTCTCATATTATTAGTGATTCGGAGCATATAATTTTTCTTTTGAGAACTTTTGAGAACTTATATGCTTTAACCACTATCAGGGAACAGCTTTTGATCTCAAAAATAATATATGTATATGTGTTGTTGTTCAGTCATTTAGTCATGTCCACCTCTGTGACCTTGTAGACCACAGCACTCCAGGCTCTTCTGTCCTCCACTATCTCCTGAAGTCTTTCCAAGCTCATATTTGCTGCTGCCATGATACTATCTAGCCATCCTATCCTCTGCTGTCCCCTTCTCCTTTTGTCTTCAATCTTTCCCAGCCTCAGTCTTTTCCCAATGAATCCTGTCTTCTCATTAGATGGCCTAAGTATTTAAGCTTTAACTTCAATATTTGTTCTTCCAATGAATAGTCAGAGTTAATTTCTTTAAGTATTGATTGATTTGATCTCTTTGCTGTCCAAGGAACTCTCAAGAGTCTTCCCTAGCACCACAATTCAAAAGTGTCAATTCTTTAGTATTCAGCTTTCCTTACAAACCAATTCTCACAGCCATACATTACTACTAGAAAAATCATAGCATTGAGTATATGGACCTTTGTTGGCAAGGTGATGTTTCTGTTTTTTAGTATGCTGTCTAGATTTGCCATGGCTTTCCTTCCAAAGGAGCAACCATCTTTTAATTTCAGGGCTGCAGCCACTGTCTGCAGTGATCTTTGAGCCCAAGAACTTAAAATCTGACACTGCTTCATCTTCTCCCTCTATTTGCCAGGAAATAATGAGACAAGATGCCATGATTTTAGGTTGGGTTTTTTTTTAATGTTAAGCTTCAAGCCAGCTTTTATATTTTCCCCCTTTATTTATCCTTATCAACAGGCTTCTTAATTCTTCTTCACTTTCTGCCATCAGAGTGGTATCATTTATATAGCTGAGATTGTTGCTATTTCTCCTGGCAACTTTACTTCTGGCTTTTGATTCATCCAGCCTGGCATTTCACATGATGTACTCTGCATATAAGTTGAATAAATAAGGTGACAATATATAAACTTGTACTCCTTTCCCAATCTTGAACTAATCAGTTGTTGTATATTTGGCTCTAACCTTCTTGACCTGCACACAAATTCCTCAGAAGACAAGATGATCTCTTTGAGAATTTGCCACAATTTATTGTGATATACACAGTCAAAAGTTTTTGTGTAGTCAATGAAGCAAAAGTAGATTTTTTTCTGGAACTCTCTTGCTTTCTCCATAATCCAGCAAATGCTGGCAATTTGGTCACTAGTTCCTCTGTCTCTTCAAAAACCAACCAGCACTTCTGGTAATTCTTGGTTCATATATTGCTAAAGCCTAGCTTGCAAAATCTTAAGAATAACCTTGCTGGCATGTAAAATGAACACAATTGTTTGGTAATTTGAACATACTTTGGCATTGCCCTTTTTTAGAACTGGAACATAAATTGACCTTTTCCAACCCAGTGGCCACTGTTGAGTACATGTATATGTGTGTATATGCTAATTGTTATATATCTTGATGTACATATGAAACTCTGAGAGAAATTGTATGCAAAGATTTTCCCCCCATTATGCTGCTTCCCTTATTATTCTAGGTAAATGCATTTTGTTTCTGTAGAGGTTTTCAGTTTCATTTAATCAAAGTTATCAATTTTATCATTTGTAATTGCCTCTATTCCTTGTTTGACTATAAATACATCTCCTACCCATACCTGTAAAAGGCATATAATCCATTTCTCTTCTAATTTTTAATAATATAATTTTTAATAGTAAGGTCATGTATCCATCTTCCAGTTTTCCCACAATTATTATCAGATAAGGAGTTCTTTCCTAACTGCTTTATGTTTTCCAATTTACCTAAGGGTGGGTTATTGAATTCCATTGTTTCTAATACTCATTTGTCTAATTTGTTTAATTGATCTACCTCTCTATTTTAAAAAATATCAGATTGTTTTGATGACTATTGTTTCATAACATAGTTTAAGGAATGCTATTCTCCCTTTATCCCTACTTCTTTTAGTTACTTCTCTTGATATTCTAGTTATTTTGTTTTTTCAAATGAATTTTATCATGATCTTGAGTTCTACAAAAAGTATCCCATTTTTAATTTGATTGGCATGACTCCATGACTTTTCACTAGCTATCTCCCACCCTGGAATGTCCTCCTTCCTCACTTCTGCCCCTTGCTCCCCAGGCCTTCTCTAAGACACACTTCTAACCCCAAAGAGAAAAAGGACCTTTATGTACAAAAATATTTATCCTAGCTTTTTTCACAGTAGCAAAGAACTAGAAATGAATGGGGTCTCCATCAACTGGGGAATGGCTAAACTAATTATAACAAATGAATGTAATGGAATAGTTAGTACTGTGCCATAAGAAATTATGAAAGAAACAGTTTTGGAGAAGACTGGAAACACTTGTATGAACTGACAGCGTGAAGTGAGCCAAACCAGAGTGCTTTAGACAATACCCATAAGACAACCAATTTTGGAAGATTTTGGAACTCTGGTCATCACAACAGCCAATCATGATTTGAGAGGACTGTGAATTAAGCATGCTACCAACCTCCTGACTGAAAGTAGATGGACCCAGGATGGAAAATGAGACACATATTTTTGGACAGGTCAATTCAGAAATCTGTTTTGCTTGACTATGCATATTTGTTACAAGGATTTTGTTTTTCTAGTTTTCCCAGTGGAGGAACATGGGAGAGAAAAAAAAATTCACTCCTTGAAAAAAATGTATAAAAAAAAAGATACCCCAAATCCTACCTTCCACAGCATTTCTTTCCAGACTCCACCCTAGTGCCTTCCTAGTGAGATTACCTTACCTTTACTCAGTTTATATCTTGTAGGTACATAGTTATTTGATTGTTATCTCCCCCATTAGAATGTGAATTCCTTAAGGGCAAGTTCTAGGGATCAGATTTTTGGCTTTTTTTGTATCCCCTGTGCTTAGCATAGTGCCTAACACATAGTAAAACATAGTAAAGGCTAAATAAATTCATCTCTGACTGGCTAGATCAGAGTGGTTACCTTAAGAGTAGAGAGAAGGGAATGGATGTGAGAAGTGTTAAAGAGGTGCAATCAGCTTCTCTTAGTGACTGATCAGATATATGGAATTAAGGTAAATAGTCACAGATGACCCCTAAATTGAGACCCTATGTATTTATTTTGTAAACTATTTTATTTCTTCCAATTACATATAAGGACAATTTTTAACATTCATTTTTATAAGATTTTAAGTTCCAAAATTTTCTTCCTCCCTCCTTCCTCTGCCTCCTCCCCAAGACAGCGAGCAATCTGATATAGGTTATACATGTGCAATCATGTAAAACACATTTTCACATTCATCATATTGTGAAAGAAGAAACAGAACAAAAGAAAAAAACACAAAAACAAAAACAAAGAAAGTGAAAATAGTATCCTTTAATCTGCATTCAGACTCCCTCAGTTCTTTCTCTGGATGTAGATAGCATTTTCCATCATGAGTCTTTTAGAATTGTTTTGGATCATTGTATTGCTGAAAAGAGGTAAGTTGTTCATAGTTGATCATCGCACAATGTTGCTGTTACTGTGTACAATGTTCTTTGATTCTCTTCACTTTACTCAGCATCAGTTCATGTAAGTCCTTCCTAAGTTTTTCTGAAATCTGCCTGCTCATCATTTCTTATAACGCAATAGTATTCCATTACATTCATATACTTTGAGACCCTATTTGTAAAGTGCTTAGCACAGTACCTGGCATGTAGTAAGTTTATTCCCTTCTCCCTTCCCCTCAACAGAAATAAGAAGTTGGGAAGAGAGGTAGGTTTATTTTAGTATATCAATACTAAGTGCTTATTACGTGCCAAGTACTTATGCTAAGCACTGGGAATACAAAGAAAGTAAAAAATACAGTCCCAGTCCTAAAGGAGTTCACATTCTACAATGGGAAGACAGCATGCAAACTATGTACATATAAGACACATACAGTGTGGGCATGGGACTGGGAAAGGCCTCTTGTAGAAAGTGGAATTAATCTGAGACTTGAAGGAAGCCAGTTAGGTTAAGATTAGAAGGGGGATGCAGAGAGAGAGAAACAGACAGACAGAGACAGGGAAAGAGAGAGAGAGAGAGAGAGAGAGAGAGAGAGAGAGAGAGAGAGAGAGAGAGAGAGAGAGAGACAGAGAGACAGAGACAGAGAGACAGAGAGAGAGAGTATTCCAAGCATGGGGAATAGCCAGTCTCTGGATTGGAAAGTAGAGGGGAGTAAAGTATAAGAAGACTAGAAAGATCAGAAGGGGTTAGGTTGTGAAAGGGTTCAAATGCCAATCAGAGGATTTTATTTTATATTTGATCCTGTAGATAACAGGGAGCCAATGGAGTTTACTGTTTTACTGTGTAGGGGGTGAGGGTAGGGAAGTGCAGAGAGGGAGGAGGTGGAGGGGGGATATTGATAGACCTTCACTTTAGGAAGAGATCATTTTGGCAAATTAATGGAGTATGGACTAGAGTGAGAAGAGATTTGAGGCAGGGAGATTAACCAGAAGGCTACTAATAGTCTAGGTATGAGGTAATAAGGGCCTGCACCTGGAGGGAACATTATCAGAAGAAAGAGGTATATACAAGAAATGCTACAAAGGTAACATAAATAGGACTTGGCCACAGACTGGATAAGAGAGGCAAGAAAGAATGAATTCAAGATGACACCTAAGTCTGGGTGCCTAGGAGGATGGTGGTACTCTCAACAGTAATAGGAAAGTTAGAAGAGGGCAGGGTTGAGATGGGGTAGAGAAGATAACGAGTTCAGTTTTTGATATGTTGAGCTCCAACTGCCTACAGGACATTCAGTTCAAAATGTACAAGAGAAAGTTGGCAATTCAAGATAGGAGGTTAGGGCTGGACACATAAGATCTGAGAATAATATGTAGAGGTGATCACTGAAACCACTGGAGATGATGACATCACCAAGCAACATAATAAAAAGGAAAAAGACAAGAGGGCCCAGGATAGGGCCTTGGGGGATACCTATAGTTAGTGGGTGTGACCTTAAGAAAGAATCAAAAAAGGAGACTGAGGACAAACAATGTCAAGTAGGGAGGAGAGTTTATGCAGAAGAATCATGATCAACATTGTAAAAGACTGAAGAAAGGTCAAGAAGAATGACAATTGAGAAGAGGTCATTAGATTTGGCAGTTAAGAGATCATTGATGGCTCTGAAGAGATCAGTTTTAGTTCAATCATGAGAATGGAAGCCAGATTGCAGAGGGTTTAGGATCTAATGAGAGGCAAGGAAGTGGAGACATCTAGTATAAACCACTTTCACCAGGAGTTAAACCAAGAAGGGAGGAGAGATATAAGAAGGTCAATAGCTAGCAGAGATGGTCAGATCAAGTGAGGTTTTTTTGAAGTTGGAGAGAACAGGCAGTAAACAGTAGACAGCAACAGAATGAAGATTAGAGAGAGAATGAGGAAGACAGAAAGGGATGGATACAGGTTTGCCTTATCAAGGAGAAGGGTTGCCTCTTCATGAGGCAGGGGTAAAGCAGAAAATAGACAGGGAACACTGAGCGATGTGCGATGAGGAG
This sequence comes from Phascolarctos cinereus, assembly GCF_003287225.1. Lineage (NCBI taxonomy): Eukaryota > Metazoa > Chordata > Mammalia > Diprotodontia > Phascolarctidae > Phascolarctos > Phascolarctos cinereus. Next base: position 449,371,873 of record NW_027555847.1, on the reverse strand, counting down.
GGTAGAAGAAGCTCTTAGAGATGGACCTAATTTTTTTCAATGAAGTCTGACGCAAGGTTCTCAGCTAAGAAGGTGGGGCAGCACTGGAAGGCTTAGAGAAGGGGTGAAAAGATTTGGAATAGACATCTTTAGAAGCACTCACTGCCTTCCCTGGGGCACCACACCTCCCCAGGGTTAGGTAATCCACTCAGATTTGGGCCTCCTGCTTCAAGACTGAACTGAGTTTATCCACCCCCAGACCATGGTATGCATTCCATAAAGGTCAATAAGGACTATCCAATATGGACATATTGCCAATTGCCCCACCACTGACCCATACCACAACTGTCTCCTCTCCCTACACTGCCTGTTACTCGGTGATCAGTAACTAAATTATTGACCACTGCTACTGGAAAGGGCTTCACAACCTATTGCTCTATAGCTCTGCTTACAATCCCTCTAATTTAGGCTAAAATTTCCTTCCTTGGCCATCACATTACAATGTAAGCTCCTTGCGGGCAGGAATGTCTTATTTATGTATGCATGCATGTATCTATATACATAACACAAATTAAATATGCATTTACATATAAACATAGACATATATAAATCTAGCACCTAATACAGTGCCTGGCACATAGTAAGCACCTAATAAACATTTGTTGATTAATCATTCCATTCTGCTTTGTATTATAATCATCTGTGTACTTGTTACCTGCTCTATTAGACTATAAACTATTTGACTGCAGTGACTCTGATTTTAGCAAATAATAGATGCTCAACATACATGTGTTAAATTAATAAATGTACTAACAAATTATATGAAGTTACAATGGCAATAAGGAATAGAATAGTTGATCTTAATTTATAATCTAACAAGGGAAAGAAACATGGGCTAAAATGTAAAGACTTTAAACCTCATAACTAATGACAACTATAGAAAAATATTATAAATTTACAAAAATTAAGAGATTCCTAGAGTCACTGGCATGACCAAGAGTGCTTGAAAAAGTCTGAGTTGTAATTTTTCATTAAAAAAGGGATAACACCTGTTCAGGAATTAGAGCTATGTAGCAAGTAGAAGCCAAAAAAGAGCACTAAACTGCTTCTAACTACTTTGTGACTTTGGGTAAACCATTCATCTCTGGCTCTTAGCTTCTTCACCTGCAAAATTATTTGGAGTAGATTATTCTTTTTAGATATGGGATAGACTGTATGACCCTGGAGACATCTTCCAGTTGTGGAAACTTTGTGATTTTAAAGATCAATTAATCAATTAACAAGGATTTATTAAATTTCTATAATGTGCCAAGTACTGTGCTAATTACTGAGAATACAAAGACAAAAAAATAGTCATTGCACCAAGGAGCTTACATTCTGTGGAGTTTGGGGTGTGTGTGTGTGTGATAATTTGCATAACATATAAGTATAGATATATGTCAAATAAATTCAATATACATTTGGAGGGAGGGTGGGGAAGCACTAGTAGATGCAGGCATCAGGAAAAACCTCAAATAAGAGGGCTCTTCTATTTTTTTAAAAAATTTTTACTTTACACAAATACTAAAACTTAAATACATAATAAGGAAAGAAAAAGAAACACTATGAACTTAAATATAAAATAAGAAAAAAACAAAAAAAAGTCATGTGCACAGCAGAACACAGGAGAGGATTCAAAATAAGTAGCAATACTTTTCATTTCAAGAAAGCCTATATATTAAATACTGTGCATTATGTTGAAAGCTGTCCATCTTTGCTTTCTCTCAGGTTTTCTTTTGTTCTGTTCTGCACACTTTTTACTTTGTTCTTTTCCCCCCATCCCTTCCGCCCACCCATCAGCCCAAGGCTACAAGTAAGTATTGGATATATTTAGGTATAAGTATTGATATATACATACACTCATACATATATGCACATATATTCATAAATACATACGTAGATATATAAACATATATTTTTCCTAAGAGATTCTAGTCCTAATCTTTGTGTTTGTTTGTGAATCTTTCTTTTTTCCTATCTCTCCTAACTCTTCTATTTTACTTCTCCCTGCTACCTTACCCTCCTATTACTTAACCCACCCCCACTCCAGCAATCCCTCCCTTATCCTCCCTTTTCCCTAAATCTAAACCCCCTTCTATATCTCTCTTTTAACCTATTCTCACACCCTCCCCTCTAAAGATCAATCCTTTATCCTCTCCCCCTTTCTATCCCCTTAGTTTTCTTTCTAAATTTAGAAGATTTTTATACTCTTCTAAACGTGTATGTATTTTCCCCTCAGAGGTCTCTTCTATTTCTAAACTTCTATTGCCTTAAGTTAGATTTTAGCTAGTCTAAAATAGTTTAACAGTCACTTTTCCAAGACTTAAATGAATCAAGACTCTTATTAGAAGGTAGGACTTTTCCCATGACTCAATGAGTCAGAGGAATTAGGTTCAAATGCTGACTTTGTAACTTACTACCCCGTATGCCCTTCAGACCTTTTGGGTTGATTCTTTCCTCATCTCGACAACCCCAAGGTCCCTTCTAAACTTATGCGCTTATGATTCTATGACTATCTGTGGGAAGATACATTTTCCTCTATCTCTTATAGAATAACATCTCTCATACACAATATTTGACTCCCGATGAGTCTCCCTCCAATGGGCAAATGTGCTACTCTTGTCCATGAACTTTGGAAAATACTTCCAAGGGTGTCCCACTGGATCTGCTGAGAGCTTTCCCCTAGAAATGCTAACATTGCATGCTGTGGGAATTTACAAAGGAAATAACAGATATATTCTAATAAAGAAATAATGGCTAACATGTACATGAAAACTGAAAACAAATATTCACAGCATGCAGACTGTTGACTTTTCTCTCCTGATACCTGACTGTCCCTCTTTTTTTTAACCTAACAACTTTGATGATATCTTTTCACCTGTTCTGCACAATTCTTCATTGGGTAGGGACTGGTTCGTTTTTGTCTTTTTGCACAGAGGCTGACACATAGCTTCCTTACCTGTAATGCTTTTTTACTTAATCAGCAAACATTCGTATTAGGTACCTACAAGGCACCAGACACTGTGCTAGGCCTGAAGATACAAATACAAGAAATTAAACAATCTTGATCCCAAGGAGCTTAAACTCAGTCCTGAAATCCCTTCAGATTTAGAATAGCATTTGGTCCTTTACCTACATACTTTAGTAGAATGGAATCTTATGCCACGGAAAATCTTTTGTATCCACAGCAGTCTTACTTTGTGGATGTGAATTTAGTGTTAGATAATACAAGCCAAACTACACCTTTAACAAGCCTCCAGTATTTTACGTGCTTGTTATAAGGAAAACAAGTTTGGTTGGAGCAGCCCTTTGACCTGCAGGGCCCCAACAAAAATCCGGGATCATCACTGTACCTGCACATACAAGATTCCAGAGAAAGCCGTGTTTCTTTTTCAAAGCCAAGGAAAATTTCTCTTAGTTTTCAGAAGCCTGAGAGTCCTCTTTCAGAAGCAAATTAAACTATAGCAATAGTAAAAGCTTTGTGGGTTTGTTTGTTTTCTTGAGGGAGGGGAGAATTAAAAGTGGGGGAGGGGGGGTAACCACACAAAGTCTATTCAGCCATTTATCTAAGGTTTTCCTTTAGGGGAACACAAAGGATATTGATGAGCTTAGAGCTCTAGTAAGTACAATCAGTGGTTGGGTGGGGCTTAGTAGAAGACATTCTTTCTCTGGGTGTCAACCCGCAGTAGATTGGGTTTGGGGGATCTTGCCTCTTTCCCCTAGGGTTTTTCTAGACATTATCTACCCCCTACCCTTAATTTATAATGGGAAGGCACTTCTAGATCATTCTTGATTTCCCAGCCCTGCTTTTAAACACTTCTCCCACTCTAGCACAACTTCAATTTAAAAAAAAAATTAAAAAGAACAAGTATATTTTAAAAGGCCTATTGCTTCAGGCTGCTATTGAGCAACCTACCTTATATCTAAGACATAAATCTGTTGACTGGGATAGCTAATTTATAACAATAACAAATCCTTTGACAGACCATAAAATTTTTCTTTCTGAAAATACGGTCTCCAAGTCTATGATCTTTCCTTTCTCTCTTCCATTAGTAGCTCTGGGACCCAGGCATTTCTATCCTGAATCAGTCCTCACACCTCCACTACAGAGCATAGCTGCCTTTCCACCCCCACACCTTCGATGCCAGCTTCTTTAGGCTTTAAACTCCTTTTCACTTTTGAGGCCACAAAGCAAAAGAAAAACACTTTAAAAAAAACATAACACATCATTAAGCACATTTAACATGTAAACAGAGTTTCAAAAGACACTAAAAACATAAAAATGACATTCCTTAACTAAAAAGATTTATTTTTTACGAAAACAATATGGATAAAAAGTAGTACGTAATTATCCAATTCCAATTATTCTAGCAGTGTGCCCAACCTAGTACATGGTAGGCACTTAGTAAATATTTATTGAATTGAATCATTTGGATGTCTGAGAATGTGACCAAGATAGAAAAAAGTTAAGCAGCTGCTAAACTAGAGTCTCTGTGAGGCATCAATAGTCACTTCAGTTCTGAATATCACCAGTAGGACTGGGCAATGCTCATGGATGTCATTCTAATGAGGGATTCTAATGGGGGAGACTCTTTTAGGGGAACTGTAGCCAGGGAAGAGGTATTTTGGTTTGGAAAAGTTACAGGTTTGGAGAAGGTAGCCATTAGGGAGTAGATTGAGATATACATCCTTTTCTGTACCAATGGTACAGATCTAAATATGCTTTCAAAATTGTAATGAGAGGAGGGGAAAGAAAGGATGCTGAGGATATGCAAGTGGTAGCGAGGTGGCTGGGGAAAGATAGGTGGAAGTAAAGTAAAGCTTGGCTGGAGTGAGCCTAGATACAGTGAGCATCTATAATGGGAGCCCTAGGGAGGGAGTTCCAGAGCTAAAAAGGGTTAAGTCTCTAGTCAAGCTAGCAAGGTAGCTGACTAGAAGAAAGAAATACATTTTAAACAAATTAAAGTTAGTAGCATTGTATAAAATGCAATAGATAGATAATCTGCACATATATCTCACTTTATAGATGAGGAAATTAAGGCTCAGAGACTTGCTTGAGTTCACAGAAGCAGTGAGTAGCCAAACTAGGGCCTAGAGCTCATCTTCCCATCACACCACACTGTCTTTGTTCTGTTTGTTTCAACTTTTGTCTTTTTGTAGATGTTGTGAAAACAACCTAAAAGGCAGAAGAACTCTTACCCAAATTTCACTCACCGCGGCTTCAGCTCTTGCTATAAAAGTTCCCCAGACAAGAAAGGGGAAAGGATAGAGCCATTAGACAAGTGACTAAACCCTGAACTAGGCAGTGGAGTAAGAGGCCTGGCACTGGCCCAATCACAGCCCACAGTGACTGCTGGTAGCCTAAGCTCTTGACCAATGGTGTTCTTTCCATACACATCCAACCTTACCAGAAGCTGGGGCAGATGGAGGGTCCCTAATCCCTCCTGGAGGAGGCTGCTAGACTGTCTTAGACGGTTGGGGGAGCTTTGAACCAAAATAAAAATACTGAGGACACAGGAACCAAAATACTGAGAGCACAGGCACTTATCTGTTAGTTCTAAGTCATGAAAGCTGTATGGGGTGCCCAGGAAAGGTTGGTGTCCCCAAATAATCATTGACCATATCTCAGAAAGCCAAATTTCAGCAACCTGGCTAAAAGATCACTGTCCTAGAAGTCAAGAGGACTGAGTTCTATGCTCATCTCTGACACTAACTCTAGTTTCTCTTTTTCCTCCTCTATAAAATTAGAAGGCTGGACAATACAGCTTCTAGCTGTAATGGTCTGTGAATCTATGAGATGTGGGTTCCATTGGACTATATCTCAATTTCATAGAATTCAATAAATCTTCTTTTGGGATGTTGGGTGAGTTACTTCCCTTTTCTGAGGCTTCAGTTTCCTCATCTGTAGAATAAAATAGTTGGGCTACAAGATAATCCCTAAGTTCCCTTGCAATCAATCAATCAATCAATCAATCAAACAGTTACTAAGTGATAACTATGTGTAAGGTACTGTGCTAAGTGCTCAGGATACAACTGCTGATGAGAATAGCTCACAACATCATTCATGGAGATGAGCTCCTCCTGAGCATTTCCAGGAACATATCCTCAGCTGATGAAAGATTTTAAGATGAAGAAACGCAGTAATCCCTTAGTACCCATTACAGAAGCAGAGAGAGGCCTGTGAGTCCCAGGGTTAAATGTTTAACAACCAGCTCTTTGGTGGGAAAGGGACATGTGTGACTTTTTAATTTAATCTGCATTATTATTGTTTTTTCTTTTAAATACTATTTTATTTTTCAATTGCATGTAAAGACAATTTTAAACATCCATTTTTTATAAAAAATTTTTTATAAAAAATTTTGAGTTCCAAATTTTTTCCTTCCTCCCTCTCCTCCTCCCCCCTCCCTAAGATAGTAAGCAATTTGATATAGGTTATATATGTAATCTGCATTATTATTAACAATTCCTTCATCACTTCCTTAAATCTAGATAATCAACAAAACAATAAATAAAGCTGTGATTTGTAGCCCAATTTCCAAGGTATAAATGTTCACGCATTAAATTTAACAGCCTGTCTTGGAAGCTGGATGGAGATGGTTCCAGCACACCCTGACCATAACAAAGAGTTTGTGCAAACCTATAGAGATGGGTGATGTAAAGGACAGCCAATCTGATCAGAATTTATAGTGCATGAAGGGTAATAATATATAACAAATATGGAAATGTAGGCTGGAGCCAGATGGCAAAATGTCAAAAGTATTAGGAGGTCTACTGGAATTTCTTCAGCTGGGTAGTGATGTGTTCAGACCTATGTTTTAGGAATATCACTTTGGCAGCTATGTAGAGGTGGATTGGAGCAGGGAGATATTTGAAGAAGAATGACCAATTAGAAGCCTATTGAAATAGTCCAGGGGAGAGGTAATGAGAACCTGAACTAGGGTAATGGCTGTGTGAGCAGAGAGAAGACACAAAAGATGTTGTGGGGGTAGAATCTAGCATATTTGACAACTAGCTGATTGGATTCTTTTATCTTTTTAGAAATAAAAATGATCAGGTGGCTGAGTTTGTAGCTATTTTACATTCTCTGAATAGTTTCTTATAAAAAGCTTTTTTTCTAGTGCATTTGTAGAAGATATTAGTAAAAATGTGGCAAGTCAAATGGAAAAATAGACCATTGGGCAACCACAGCTATCTATGAATAAATAAGATCATAGAAATGATGAAAACCTAGGTAGAAAACCAATTAGATTGAAGGAGTAAATCACAACAAACTTAGTGAGGAGAAATCTCTAGAGCCAAGGAGTTGGAAATGCTGTTTTCATGCTGTTCCTTCTTTCTGAACTTTCTACAGGCACAAAGGATAGTTTGAAGTCATTGACAATGCTCGGTATAGAAGCATTTAGGTGAGAACAATGGTTGCATTAAAGAAATGTATTATCAATGGAAGAGGACAGAAGCAAAATAGGAAAGATTTGCAAAAAAACATTTCAATGAACTGTTTACTCTGTTAAGGATAGCTTATAGTAAAGGTAGAAATGGCACTATCAAGAACAAAGACTGGGACAGCAGCTGGATTGGACCAAATATATGAGAGGAGGTCCCTACTACAGATGTCATAATTGTGAGAGCACTGAGGAACTTAGAGATGAAGTTAACTGAAGGAGGGGGGATAGCGGATAGAGATTGCAAAAAGGTTATTCAAGTAAGCATTACATCTTTGCCATCACATAATCAACAGAAAGAGGCATAGCATATAAAATGCCATTGTGCCTCTTGATTGGCAGAACCAAATACTGCTTTACAGGCTCTTTTGTGGCAACAAGATCATTCAGAATTCTATGGAAGATGTAACAACAGAAATAACCCCATCCCATTCAATGATTCTCTGAAAATAAACACTAAGCTATGTATAAAATGGGGAAATGTCTCTTTGCCAAACGTATTCTCTGCAGTGATGAAAGAAATCCAGCATAGAATCCAAGTTGAGGAGGATAGGTGAGGTCTTCCTGATGCTTCTGTGTTGTGGACAAAATTGTGCTGATTTGCATCAAGCCCTAAAATACTGCAGAGCTTCCTTGAAGAGATCTGGAATTATTCAGGAATTTGGCCTGTCCCTTCACAAAGGAAAGACTACGTGGATGAAGAATGCATAACCATCCAGTTTCCAATATGCATTTGGATGGACATCCTAAAAAATGTATGTCCAAAAATATGTAGATCTGGAGTAGACAGTACAAATTGATAATGAGCTAGGCCCAGACTTGAAGAGGAGAAGAATGGACTGAATTGCTTTTGGGAGACTGCAAAGTCCTTTTACTACTCCCAAATTTCCCAGGAAAGCAAAGGTCTACATTTTTTATAATTTTGTTATATGGTAGCAAGTCATGAAACACCACTACCATCAGATAAATCAGGATGGAATATCGCACACTCAGTGTTCAATACTGAGTAACAATGGGGAGGTGCATAATGGATATGAACAGCCTACAACACATAAACAAAAAGGAGTGCTATAGAAGAACAAAGTGATCAAGGAATTGTATGATGGTTAAAAAGTCACATGGCAATAGCAAGAGATAACAAATGGATAGTCAGAGTCGTCCACTAAAATCCTTGCCATGTTGGGAGAAACAAAGAAAGCTCCTAGCGCTTTGGGTGGACTCCCTGTGGCAAACTTTTAGAAGTGAACATGGACAAGAGTTATACAGAATTAGGCAGGCATGAAAGGACTGTGATCAGTCAGCATGGTTGGAAGGAATTCCTGTATTTATGAGATCACAGATTCATTTGAAATATTTAGATTATAAATATAACCAACTAATGTAAAACCCTACAGTTAATCTCAACTGAAAGACATTTGCTATGACAGAAAAGATGGTGAGATAATTCCTTTGTCACTCTCAACTCATTTTTTCTTAAAGAATTTTAGCTGTGCACTGAATAGAATTAAAAGCGCACTACAGTACATAACAGTACTAATAATCTTTCTTTTTATTTTAGAGGATTGCATTAGTGTCTTACTATTTTCTTACAAGAAATGGAATTCTTTACAAGAATGGTTGAAAGACTAGGGCATACTTAGTCAGCAAGCTAGTAATGCCCAAAGCATTACCTATCCTTCAAATATAGCAGCTGCTGTCTTTGAGCACAAATTATAGCAACTACACATAAAGTGAAAAAGCTCAAGTAGACTGTCTTCTTAAGAGAGACTTTTATTTTACTAGATCATAATAAAACACATGATCGGATTTAGAAGTGGATTAAATCTTACTCCTCCACTAATACACAGTGGAGTTGTGAACTGATCCAACCATTCTGGAGAGCAATTTGGAACTATGCCCAAAAGGCTATAAAACTGTGCATACCCTTTGACCCAGCAACAGCATGACTAGGTCTATATCTCAAAGAGGTTTAAAAAAAAAAAGGAAAAGGACCTTTATGTACAAAAATATTTGTAGCACCTCTTTTTGTGGTGGCAAAGAATTGGAAATTGAGGGGATGTCTATCAATTGAGGCATGGCTGAACAAGTTGTGGTATATGAATATAATGGAATACTATTGTGCTATAAGAAATAAAGAGCAGAAAACATGGACTTACACAAACTGATACAAATTGAGGTGAGCAGAACCAGGAAAACATTGTACATAGTAACATGAATATTGCACAATGATCAGCTATGAATGACTTAGCTATTCTTGGCAATACAATGATACAAGACAATTCCAAAGGACTCATAATGAAAAAGTGGTATCCACCTCCAGAGACAGAAACAGTGGAATCTAATTGCAGATTGATGCATACTTTTTTTAACTTTATTTTTCTTGTTTTTGGTCTGTTTTCTTTTACAACATGACTAATATGGAAATTGCTTTTGCCTGACTACACATGTAAAACCTACATCAAATTGCAGGGAGGATGTATATTTGGAACTTAAAATTTAAGAAAACAAATGTTAAAAAATTTTACATGTAACTGGAAAAAAGAAGATTTTTTAAAATATACTAAAGTTTTAAAAATCTTTCTCCTCCATAACAATCCTTATTAGATTAACAACCTATGCTTATATTATTTGGACATTTTTCACGATTTCTCATGCTTAGTAACTACTGTTATTCAGGCTCTGTTCAAACTTTAAATGACCATATGAATTGTAGATAGCAAAGAGCATAAAGGAACATTAGAAATACAGAAAAGATTTGCTGTCCTAGCCATAGCTAGGCAGTCAATGAAAAAAAAAAACTGAGGCAGCTACAAGTGGATAGAGTATTAGACCTGGAGTCAGGGGCTCAAATCAACCCTCAGACACAGGCTTTGTGACCCTGGTTAAGTCATTTAAACCTCAGTTTCCTTCTGTTTTCTCAACTGTAAAATGGGGATAATAATAGTACCTCCCTCCTAGGGTTATTGTGAAGATCAAATGAGGTAACATTTGCAAAAACCACCTGGCACATAGGAGGTGCTATATAAATACTTATTTCCTTCCCTATAGCTTATAATAACTTCTACAGTCACTAGATTTCTTATTATTCATGTCAGCAGTCTGTTGCCAACCTTATTGACAATCAAAGATGACATCTTTGATTCTAATTATGTTTCGCTACATGTTTTGATATTTCTCTACCTTGTTATTATTTCTTCTCTTTAGCTAACTGTGAAACATTTAGTTTAGTTTGGTGTGCTGATCTGGAAGATTTGTGTAGATGCAATGCCATTTACATGATTGATTCAGTACATCTGAGTTGCAATCAACACTGTTTTTACATCTTTGGAATGATTGCACTCTAAAATGTAGATCTGAAGACTTTTGTCTTGCATGAGATATAGACATAGCAGTAATAAACCTGTCTAGAACTGACTCTGATGTGAATATTACCGTAGGACCATGTGACATGCCAGCGGCTGTTTAGACAGTTGCTGCTCCCCCTTTCTCCCCAACCAACCTGCACCCTCCTCACTTGGTAAGACTTTAGTTCTATTTTCTGGTCTATCATTTATAACAAACTCAACTTGTAAGTCTTCCCAAGCTGTCACTGTCTTTTCAGTGTTCTAGTTTTTCATCGATGAATGCAACATTTGACAATATGCTGTCAATGTAACAGTTTAGTAATACTGCTGTAAGGTAACAGGTGACATATTTTGTGGGATGGGTTTTTTTCAGCAGCAGCTAAATTCTGTCCATAATTCCAGCAATTTCCATTATTTACTTGACTTTGAAGTCATATTGAAATTGTACTCTGAGTACTTTTTTCAGGTGGCATCATAAAATAAAACTGATGTCATTTCAGAACTGAGTGTGTGGGGCAGTTCTGCAAATTAACACTTATCCAGGTGCCAAGAGTAACTAAAAATAATGAATGACCAGTTCATCTCCTTTTTCACAAATTCAGTTGGTTTTACAAACATATTCTAATATGTTTATAGGTCTGATCCTAATCCTAAATCCTAAAAAAGGTCTTCCCTAGAACCTAATGCCCCATCTAAGTACTAGCACAGTTCAGGGGCAGCTACATGGCACAGTGGATAGATTGCTAGGCCTGGAGTCAGGAAGTCAGAAAAACCTGAGTTCAAATCTGGCCTCAGATACTATCGGTGGGACCCTGGACAAGTCAACTTAACCTTGTTTGCCTCAGTGTCCTTATCTGTAAAATGAGCTGGAGAAAGAAATGGCAAACTTACTATAGTATCGTTGCCAAGAAAACCCCAAGGGGAGTCACAAAGAACTGGGCACAACTGAACAACAACAAATGTTTGTTCCCTAACTATCTCTTTTCCCCTTTATTGGGAAAATTTTTGAGAAAATTATACCTGATGCTTCTGCTTTCTCACCATTCACTTTCTCTTCAACTCCTTTCAATCTGCCTCCCATCCCCATTTGACTGAAACTGTTCTAAGGTTACCTAGTTGCTGTATTCAACAGTATTTTTCTGCCTTCATCATCCTTTATCTCACTAACATTGGGCATTCTTTATAATCCACTCCTTCAGGATACTCTCTCCTTGATTAGCTACAGTTCCTATCTTTTTCTGGTTATATGTCTCTAACAGCTCCTTCTCTGATGTGCCTCTGGCCCATTCTCCTCCCAGCTTCCTATGGTAGGTACTCAAGGTTTTGTCTGAAAGGCTGAAGCCTTTCTTCCTTCTCTCTTTATACTCCCATGGTAATCCCATTTTGCTCCTTTTTTTTTTTTGAGAATTGCTGACTTTAATTTCTTATTTAAATATAGTGATTTTTTTTAAAAGAGTAAACTATAAAACTTTACACTGCAAATATTTAACATAAATGTAAACATGCATATTTCTACCCTATAATAAAGCAGCTATGAAAATAAACTCTAGGCACAAGACTTTGAAAATTGTAATCATAGAGCCAGATAACTTTAAGTTAACTTGTTAAAATGAACTCAGGACAAAAGTGATGATGAGGAAATGGCAATGGTAAGTGATGATCATTATTCTACTGGTCTTTTACTTTAACCTACACCTGAGTTTCTAAAGTACCACCTACCATACCACATTGGAATAATTCCATTTTTACTATAACCTAATATACATCCACATGAGAATATTTCTTTCAAAACAACATATAAATACATCACAAACACACACACATATCCTACTGAATCTGTTATCTTAATCAAGGAAAAGGGATTCTGGAGTCTTAAGGTTTCCTACCACCAAAGACAAGCAAATATAAACACCACACACGAAAAAATCATGAGACTGTTACAGACAAAAAGCAAATAAAGAATAAGTAGTCTTGGTTTCAGCTAAAAATCTCAAGTTTGCTAGTATCCAAACCCTACTATGATTTTATATGTAAAATTTAAGCACTGTATAACAAGTATTTCCAAAAAGCAGGGTTCTGAGATTTCTGGCTATCCACTAGGACCACCAGTCTCTAAACAAATACAAAAGGATGGGAGACTAATAAAAAAAAAAAGAAAATTTGAAAAATTCCACAAGATGCTTCAAAATGTTGAAAACATCCATGGCTCCCATGTCCAAGTTGCCATCCAAAGTATGCATATTCTTGGAATGTCCTACTCTCCATATTTCCCCTACCAGTCTACTGTATCTGAATAACTAACCACAGTGCTATGTGCAAATAATGTGTTTACACAATCCTTTTTGACAATTAGCAAATGAACATCTTGACTTGGAGATGTTAGAACCAAGGTCCTATTTGCTTCCTTTAGCATTTGTTTTTATTTAAAATTTAAAAGCTTACACAGGAAACCTTAGTTTAAATGACTGAAATCTGGCTCAAAGAATTGGGCAAGTTAATAATAGTAATGAAATACTTAAATATTCCTTATTTCCAGCAATAATATAAACTGATGATGGTATTGTCCATCTCTAATGTTAACACTACCAATGGATTATAAATAAATTATCAATTCATTATAAATAAATTCTTATACTCCATTAAATTCAATCTAAAAGCCTGAGATTTGGGTAAGAACCAAAAAGTACTTAAAGGTCACAAGGCAATGAGGTTTATTCCCCCTTACTTGAACTCCCAGCTTTCTTTGGACAATTTGTAAGGGGAAAGTTAAAGTTTTTCTCCCCTTCCTCCTGCCCCCTAACCCTGGCTCCCCTTAATTATATTCCTTTGAGCTTCCCCCATGTGACTTGTACCCCACGTTTAGATTCAAATTCTCCTTCTACTTCAGAACTGGTGTTGAAGAGCTGACAGGTAGGGGAATGGTGGAGGTGAAAAGGAAGCGTAAGTCAGGGAGGCAATAGGGCAGAAACTAATTTAAAATCTATATGCCCAGCAAACATAAGCAAAAGAATTTTGTGTTAAGAAATATGTATTCTAATTATAAGCAATGGGATATTCATTTGGACTGTATGGAGACCTACCTCATGTGCACTTAATAAGGTACACTTAATTGTAACTTAGGATTGCTGTCCTAGAACAACATTTTCATTTTATCAATATTTTAAGCATTTTGCAGATCTGTACAAAACAGGGCATATTTTGTCTTGCTTCCACTTACATAAAAATACAACCTATAATTTAAACATAGTGTATAAAAGGGGGGGGATCCCCAAATCAAGGAGAGTTATGGTCCTTTCATATGATACTTTCAAATTCATCCTGGGATATTTTTGAAAATCTCGCTTCTAGTTCATACATTCAGTAGTTTTCTTCCCTAACTCCTACTACTCAGTCATTCCTATATTTCTTTTTAAAAAATCCATTCCTTTTAAAATCCACTGAATCAGTTATGTCCAATGAAAGCTGAACATGAGCTCATGGTTTTCCCTTATCAACTCAGTACTCAAACCTCCAATTTTATCCAGTCACTGCACCTATACATGGGTTTTTCTGTCCTGTACAGAGCCAACTTTCACAGGCCCACATTCAAACCAGAAGTAAAATGGTAGTCATGACTTTCACAGTCTAGGTACAAAGCTCCAATATGTATCTGATTGCTCTATGTACATAGACCACTGGTTTTGCTACACACCTAAGCTCTGCACACAGTAGGTGTTCAATAAATATTTGATTAAATATAATTGGAGTCATTATGGTACAATAGAGAAAGTGCTGGAGCCTTGGGTTTTACTCGTATCTGCCTCTCTAAGCCTCTTTGCTTGGACTGGATCACATACAATGTTCTCTCTACTTCTGAAAGTCTATGCCTAAGTATGTCTCTACTGGCCTATCAGGTCAAGTCTGATTAGGCAAAGAAGGCTAAAACCTTCATCTCCAAGTGCCAATAATTAGAAGAGGCTTTAACACACTTTGGGGGTGCTGCTTTCCCCTCAAAGGATAAATCATTTGCTTCGGCAATGAAAATGACATGTCCAAACTAGTGACTATCACTCAACCTCTGAAAAACCAAGATCCCCCTTCCTCCAACTGTTCAGATTTTCCATCCACAACATTAACCAAAAAACAACCCTCCTAGTTATTTACTCTATGGATCTAGGTAAAACTTGTAAAACTGTATTCACATAATATATACAAGAGCACTCCTGCTCGGGCTGGGTGACAGCTCCTCCTAAAGCGCTCTTGCTCCTTTCTTCAATTATCACCCTGCATAGATGATTCCAAAAGCTCTATCTCCTGCCCTAAATTCTCTTAGGCTATAGACCTTCATCTTTTCTTGAATGTCCCACTAGCTCTTCAAACCCATGTCCTCCCCAAAACCTGTATTTCTTTCTGACTTCACTATTGCACCATTTCACCCAACCTTCCATGTTTGAAAACATGAATATATTTTCCCTCACTAGCTAGTTAGTCCTTTGAATTTTACCTTCCTCTCTATTCCCATTACCATCTTTCTAGAATCATTGTCGTAATAACTAAGAGTTGTCCTGCTGATCACATTTCATTCTCCTGCTCAGAACCTTTCAACAGTTGTAAACTGCCAACTAAGTTCAAATTCCTTAGCTTTCACAATCTGTACTACCCTCTTTACTCAGTCTTATATCATGCTACTCTCCTTCATATACGTGATTTTCTAGCTCAACTAGGACTACTTATTGTTCCGTCCACAATTAGCAATTTTAAGTGTCTATCAAATTTGATATGATAATATCACATTAGGGTCACATTCTGAACTTTCTTCTCCTCTCTTCTGTAGATTTTTTTTTGCGTCATTATCATTACCTACAATTTCTACCTTCTTCCCCCCACCCCAGCTCTGTTAAAACAACTTTAAGAAAAAAAATCAATATGCTACTGTCTATGTCTGAAAATGTATGCCCCATTCTGTACTTCTAGTACATTGTCTATTTGCCAAGAAGTGAGAAACATATTTCATCATCAATTTTCTGAAGTTATGATTGGTCATTGCATTAATCAGAGTTCAGAAATCCTTCAAAGTTTGTTTTATTTTACTTTATTGATGTCACTGTATTAATTGTTTCCCTAGTTTTGCTGATTTCATTCTGTATCAGTTCATACACTTCTTAAGGCTTTTCTGAATCTGTAGTTTTTGTCATTTTTTATGGCATACTATTCCAATATATAATTTTGTTCAAGTGTTTACAATTGATAGGTACTCATTTTGTTTCTAGTTCTTTGTGACAACAAATGGTTCTGCTACAAATATTTTTGCAAATATGAGTCCTTTCATTTGATCTTTTGTGATATATGCCTAGTTGTAGTTATCACTGTCAAAGGGTATACACAAGCATAATGACTCAAAAGACAGTTCCAAATTGCTTTTCAAAATGACAATGAACACTTGTTTACCTTCCTACACTACCTATCCCTATTTGTTATTTGAATTTCTATCTGACTGTTCTTTAAAACACAACTAAAACTCCTTTTCCAGAGAGCCTTTCCTGATTCCCCATGTAATCACTTTTCCCTTCTCCCTTTTTACCCTCCCTCACAATACTTTGCACTTTCTTATTAATTTATTATGTATTATTTTTATCAGTTATTTTGTATGTAATACTTTCCTATTGGATAGTAAGGCTAGAGACACTATCTTGGCTAAACTGTCTTACCAAAACTTTTCTCTACATAGTAAGCACTTACTAAACGTTGAGTTGAGTTTAACCTCACCTCCACTTCTCCCTCAATCAATCGGTAAGTATTTATTAAGTACTTGCTGTTTGCTAGGCACTATGCTAGGAGCTGGGAATATAAAGACAAAAGTAAATCAGCACCCCCCCTCAAGGAGCTTGCATTCTAATGGGGAGGGAAGATGGGGGGAGAGAGAGAGAGAGAGAGAGAGAGAGAGAGAGAGAGAGAGAGAGAGAGAGAGAGAGAGAGAGAGAGAGAGGGAGAGGGAGGGAGAGAGAGAGAGAGAGAGAGAGAGAGAGAGAGAGAGAGAGAGAGAGAGAGAGAGAGAGAGAGAGAGAGAGAGAGAGAGAGAGAGAGAGAGAACGAGAACACAAAAGGGTGTAGTGGCCAGGGATGGGTATTTTGGTTTGGCAAGTTAGTTTTGAATGGAACTGGGGAGTGGAGCAACAAAACTTCCAGAGCAGTGCCAAAGTTGATCTGATTATGATTACAGAACTGGAAGGGGGTGGGGAGATGCAGTGTAGACAGTGTAAGCAAGACAACTGACAAAAAGATAGTGAGGAAGTAAATGTAAATGCACATATATAGGTACATTAAACAAAAAGGCATCAAGATAATTTCTGGAGAAAGACAATGGTACCTGGGGAAAACTCAGAAAAGGCTTCATGTAGAAGATAACACTTGAGTTTTGAAGTAAATAGGGATTCCAAGAGAAGGCATTAAGGAGGGAGTACAATCTAAGCATGAAGGTTAGCCAGTACAAAGGCATAGAGATGAGAAACAGGAAGGCCAGTTTCATTGGAGTGTACTGTGCAAAAGGGAAAGTAATGTGAAATAAAGCTGAAAGGTGGACTGGGGCCAGGGAAGAGATATTACAATTACTGAAATTCATGTGACAGATAAAACTGAAATTCATCTGGCAACTATTAAAACAGCTTATTTCAGTCAATCAGAGGAGTGTTGGAAATCACATTAAACAGGGATGCACAAATAAATGTTCAAAAGTTCACTAATATCAAACAGGAATAATTAATCTAGTTTATTGAAAATTTGTGATTCCTTATGTAGGAATGCCCTTACATTGCGGGGTGAGGGGGAAGGGGGCGGGGAGGGGTAGTCGAAATGAAGTAGAGGAACAACAAAGGTATTATAGTATAGTATGTAGAAAAATTTTTTTTAATGCAAGTTACTTTCTTTACTAAAGTACTGTATCCAGAATTGGCCTCCACAATTTAAATGATTTATAAAGGTGGATAGTGTTCAAAACAGAATCAAAAAGATGATTAAAGGGTAAGAAAATAGGAGTTGGAATTTTTTACCCTGGATTATAGAACACTAAAGGGAGACTTAATAATAATACTCAAGTACATGAAGGGTTATTATATGGAGGCTGGTGACCAGCTGCTCTTTAACTCATCAAAATGCAGCATGAAAGAATTAAGTTAGATATAAATAAGAACTTTGACAGTGAGGACTGTCAGACTATAAGAATGTTGTGAAACTTTTCTCTGGGTAGTTTAAATGTGCAACTGTTTCTTATGTCCAAGATGTTTAGTCAACTCTACTGATAACAGGAAGATGAATTCTTGTTGTTGAATAAGGGGGACTTAAGAACTTTGTCATTCTGTGTAGAATACTATTGTTCCATAACAAATGGTAAGCAAGTGAACTTTAGAAAAATGCGGAAAAGACTTGAATGAACTGATGTTGAGTGAAGTGGGCAGAACCAGAACACTGCACACAGTAACAGCAACATTGTACAATGACCAACTTTGTTAGACTTTGCTCTTCTGAGCAATGCAATGATCTAAGATGATTCCAAAAGACTCATGATGGAAAATGCTATCCACATCCAGAGAAAGAACTATGAAGATTGAAGCATAATATTTTCCCTTTTTTTGAGTGTGTTTTTGAGTGTGTTTTCTTTCTTATGTTTTTTCCCTTTTGTTCTGATTCTTCTTTTACAAGACTAATGTGGAAATGTTTAATATGATCACACATGTATAGCCTATATCAGGTTTCATGCCATCTCTAGGAGGGAGTGGAGAAAAATTTAGAACTTATAAAAGCGAATGTTGAAAACTAAAAACAAATAAATTTTTTAAAAATTAAAGAACTTGGTCACTCTGGTCACCATAGTTTATTAATGTGGCTCAAGATCCAATTAGTTTTCTTAGCTACCATCAAACCATTGATTCATGTTGCATTGTGCCCAACAAAAAACTGAGGTTCTTTCAGATGAATTGCTAACCAGGTATCTTTTGCTCTTCCATCCCCCCATCTTGCATTTGAGCAATTTTTTTTAAATTTAAGCAGTGACTTTTACATTTATCTGAGCTATCTTTAATCTTGAGATCTTAGGGCTCCTGATTCTATCATCCAAAATATTGGCTCCACTCATCTGAGAGCATTGACATCAAAAAGTCTGATGTATGCCACCTTTGCAAATTTCCAGTATGCTTTAACTTATTTGTCAAACTGAAGATGACATTTATATAATTAGTGCCTCATAGTAAGTCTTCACACTTATTCAGTAATAAATAAGGAACATTATCCCAACTCTCTTGTTCTGTGACACCTGATACCATGCTGTAGTTATTGGGTCAATAGATATATTGACACTTTCCATCTCATATCCCTGGCTTGCTGTGCTCTCATTTTTTACTTTTCCTCAATAGTTGTTTAGATAAATGTAACCCTGAGCATGTGATGCAAAGCAATATAAATTTGGTTATTCACTCTCCCAGTTGGAATTGAAAATCCTGATGTTTTAAAGTCAATGTTTTGGCAGTTACGTTACAAAATCAAAGGGGAAAATGTGCCATGCACTTGAATTGTACTTGTTCAGTGAGCCTCATTATTTTAATGGCCAGGGAAGCATAACAACTTTGCACAACATAACACCAATTGTGACTGGCCCAGGAGAGAAGTAATATACCTTACAGTCAGCCAGGAACTCTTAAACTCTAAATTATCACCCCATTACCCTTGTAGGAAAAAAAAGTGACTTTCCTATTGTATTTAAAAGTTCTCAGCAATCAAAATAACATGTTGTCCTTTAAACATGAAGATATTACAGATGAGCTGTGCAATATAGGGCAACTCCTTTGAATTGGTTACAATGTGCTTATCCATCCATACTCTCCTGCCCTGTGGCATATTTATGACAGTCATTTCTTTACGTCTGACATCAGTGGTGACCTCTTCAAAAATTGAAGTAAAAGCAGCAGTCACTGTGTTTTCTGGATCATCCACACTTTGTAAAAATTCATCTTTAGGGGCTGAAGTAGTGTTGGCATCTCTGTAGAATTATTTTTTCTTTTCTGATATGAAGGTGCAACCACCTAATTAATCTTCAGAGCAACAGAAAATTAGGAACATAAGTTTAGAGCTAAAAGGGAACTTTGAGATGAATAGGGCCACTCCTCCCCCCATTTTTAAAAGTCTGATATCTTCTGTTTTGACATCATAGTATTTCCAGATAAACCCCTCCCTCTTTTCTAACCTCCCACAGTGAGCCAAACCCCTGGTTTTGCAAAAGAAGAAACTGAGGTCTACAGAGGTAAATTGAATTTCCTGAAGTCATACTAGTAGTAAGTTAACACAATAACCATTTATTAACTGCCTAGTATTCATGTGGAACTTTGAGGATAAAAAGACAAAAATGACAACAGCTAAAAGACAAAAATGACAACAGCTGTCACCTTCAGGGGCTTTGATTCTAAAGGGAGAGGGGGGAAAATACAACATGTAAACAAAAAGTAAATTTAAAACACTTTGAAGAGAAAGCATGAAGTAGGGGTGAATCAGGAAAGGGTTCTTGCAGGAGGTGGTACCTGAATTGAGATTTTAAGAAGCAGAAATGAGGAGACTATATGTGAAGCACAGGATACAAACTGTGCAAAGGCATGAGGGAAGTAGATGAAACATCAAGTTTTATGAACTCCTAGTAGGCCAATTTAAGCAGGATGTACAGTGCATAAAGGGGAGCAATGTGAAGCATGGCTAGAAAGGTAGATGGAAGCCAGATTGTAAAAGGCTTTAAATACCAGGATAGAGAGTTTGTATTTTCTCAAAGTAATTAATGATTTATGAGTATGGAAGTGACATAGTCATATGCTTAGGCAGTTAGGAATGTGCTTTAGGAATATTAAATTGGTGTGTGAAGGCAGACTGAAAATGGGGAAGAGACTAAAAGCAAGGCTATTGCAATGGTCCAGGTGAGGTGATGAAGGCCTAAAATAGGTAATGGCTATGTGAGAAAAGTGGAAATGGATGAGAGAGACGATACAGAGGTAAAATGAACAGGACTTAGCAACTGACTAGATATGTAGGGTAAGGGAGAGTAAAGAGTCAAGTGTGGCTCTAAAGTTGTGCACCTGTGTGACTGTAAGGATAGCAGTGCTCCCAACAGAGATATAGGAAAATCAGGGGAAGAGGCAGTTTTGGGGGAGAAGATAATTGTTTTAAGGTGTCTATGAAACATCTAGGTGGAAATGTTCAGCACACAGTTGGAGATATGGACCTGAGTTTAAGAGAAAGATGAAGGCTGGATATATAGTTTGCCTGAATAGAATAGATATGCAGGATAACTGAACTCATGGAAAATGATGAGATAAGAAAGTCCAAAACAGAGCTGAAAGGGGAAGAGGGGGTGATAATCACAACAACAGCAAAGGAGTTGGAGAATGAACAGAAAGAGAACCAAATGATGCCATGAAAGTCAAGGAGGAAGGAAAGGATAAGTAAGCAAGTAGAATAACCCAAGATTTTTTTTACTTCAAATCCAGCACTCTTTCCACTACAATATATTAATAATTTCTGTTTGAAATGATTCTGCATAGTGTCTGTGACACTGTCATCCTATTGGTCCTTTCACATTTCACACGTGGTCCTCTTCATGGTCAGGAGTTTACATTTGTGAGACAGCTGGTGAGGGTTAGGGCCCCAGCTATGGAACAAAGCAAAGTTAACTCACCCACAGGGGGAATAAAACCCATGACCTTGGCCTCATTAGCACAGTGCTTTAACTAAGTGAGCTAAGCAGCCACAGACTAAATATTTACAGCAGACCCACTAAAATAAATTTAAAAGATTTTGTTATATGTGATTTTATAAAATGCAGTTTAATAAAAATCTAAGCATCAAATATCTATTATTATTTTATAGTTGCCTATCAAATGAAAATTTTTAGCATAGAAAGGATTTACATATGGGGAAGAGGTTAATTTAATTTCCACTTTGTCTACTATCAGAGAACAAATCAATGAGCAAAGTCATGTGAGAATAGTGGTTAGCCAGAGTACAGAAACTGAAATCTCAAAATGTTTTAACTTTATACTGTGATTTGAATTCTTATAAAACTTGTACAAAAAGCATTCATAAATTAGGAAATTACTGAGCAGTCCTGCTTAAAGAACTGAAGAGATTTAAAAATACATCCTCATAGCCCTAAACTTTATTAAAGTTCTTTACTCTTACTTTAATACCATGGGCAAGCAAACATACAAACATTTATACATACATATATATGTTTCTGCCACATGATTTGTCACGTTATTTTTCCTGCATTTTAATATCATTTATTTATTGTATATATACATTCTCTACTTCAAACAGTACAGGGAGTTACACATGTTATGCACCCTACAAAGATGTACTTCTACTCAACAAATTACTTTTCTAGTGCAAAGAACTATGCTAGACACTTCAGTTAGAGACAAAAAAAAAACAACAATCTGTGAGTCTCAGCTCTACTTATTACCTGTTTGATCTTGAGCAAATAACCTCTTCCAGCCTCAGTTCTTCATCTGTAAACTGAAAGGGGTTGGACTAGATGGCTTCTCAAAGTTCCTTTAAGCTGTAAAAGTACAATCCTACAAACTCTTAAAGAGCTAATATTCTATTGGAGAGTGTGGGTCGGGGAAGAAGTCTAGGCTACAGAACGGTTAAATGTCAGGTTGAAGGGTTTTTATTTTATTCTGAGGTTAGACTGTGGAGGACTTTAACCCAAAATTGAAAAATTCTAAACAGTGATCTTCCAATCTGTTTGAAGGCCTCCACTGAGCAGACGCACTACCTGCTAAGGAAACTGGCCCATTATTGACTAGCTTTTAGTGGTTAGGAACTTTTCCCCTACATGCAACCTAAAATTACCTTTTTGCAACTCCCACCCATTACACCTAGTTCTGCAACTCTGGAGCCAAATAACACAAGAAGCTTAATAAATGTCTGTTGAATAGAATTAAAGCTTATCTTTTTAGGCTGCATAAGCATATGTGTAACACCCTATGCTCTCTGAAGCAGAGAATTAATCCATCATGTCCTCCTCTCCTCGAACCTTCTTTTTCCCAGGCTAAATACTCCTACTTCCTTAATCTGTATGGCATGAATTTATGGCCCCTTGACCAATCTAGTTGTCCCTCTACAAAGTTACTTAGATTCCTAAAATGTATCAGGCAAAACTAAATATAATACTCCAGCTGTAGTCTGACTCCAGCAGAGTAGAGCAGCACCCTTGCTTCCCTATTCTTTGATATTATGTCTGTCAATGTAGCCTAAGACTACAGTATCTTTTTTGGATCTTATTTCCCATTTTTGACTTACACTGGGCTGGCAGTCCACTAAAACCATGAGACCTTTTTCAGATGCACCATCTAGTCACACACTTCTCTTACCTCGTACTTGCAAAGTTGCTTTTTTTAAGTCAAAATTCAAATGCTGTATGTAAAAGTTAAATGTAGAGAACCACAGTTTAAATATACTAAAGAAGCTTGCTAATGAAAAATATTTTATAAGTCCTTTTATCAAGCAAATAATCTCCTGGTTTATGTTTTATTAACCTATATCTGCTTAATGAAGAACATGCATGTATTATAAAATTAATATGTGACAAACTGTGCAGAAGGAAGTGATGTGAAGGCCAGAAAGGCAGGTAGAAGATGGTGGAAGTCCTTAAGGCTAGGCTAAGGGACTGTACTTTATCTTATGGGCAACAAGGATGGGGCACTGAAGATTTTAGAGCAGGGTAAGGACATTATTAAGCATTTAATAGTAAGGAGATTATTTGGGTAGCTATGTAAAGGATGGGCTAGAAAAAAGGAAAAACTGGAGGTAGAGAAACCAGTTAGGAGGCTATTACAATGGTCCAAGCAACACGTGATAAGGGAAATGAGGATATCAAAGCAGAATGGATTCAAAAACTGTGGAGGCAAAACTGATCAAACTTGAAGGGGTTCCTACTTTTAGTTTCATAACCACTGAAATAAAGCTTTTGAAGAGTTACTGTAAAATATAATAAATAAAATTACCTTATACTTTTAGTGTCTTTCTCTGAGTAGCTTAATACAAATTAGTTCATTAGTTCCTACAACTTTTGAGGTGCCTTCCGACTCCAAAACTGTGATCTAATGACTACAAATGGCACATAAAATCTTGGAAGATAGCCCTCTGCCTTTTGTAAATTTTTTTTTTATTAATTTATTTTGATTTATCAACAATCACTTCCATGAGCTTTTGAGTTTTTAATTTTTCTCCCCCTCCCTCCCCAAGGCAATGCACAATCTGATACAGCCCCCTTTGATTCTAGAATCAATCCAAATATCTTTCATGGGTGAATTTTCTTAAAATTAATGTGTATTAAAATTAGGGAATAAAGGCAAAATTTAGCTGAAGCATGAAGCTTAAACAATAACACTTGGAATTCTTATACCCTAGGATGATAAACATGACCCTGAGGCATCTGACAAAAGACCAATAATATCAACTAAAAATATTTCGTAGCTTTTGTAAGGATATTAAATTATGATCAGGAAAAAATGATTACATTTAGATATTCTGCAGTTTGAAATATCATGCAACGATGTATTATGCAACATTTTAAAACACACAATATATAATTTAATTGTTAAGGCAATTTATACTAGTGTATCATGCACTGGAATGGCAACCTGGAGTCCTATGTACTACTTACCTCTTCTGACTCATCAAATGACCTTAGGCAAGTCATTTAACTTTAACCTGTCTCCAGTTTCCTAATTTGTTAAATGAAGATAATAGCCACTCCTTAAATAATTCATATGGTTGTTGCAGGAATTAATTAAATAATGTCAGTAATTCAGTTTAAGTGGCTTAGAAAGACATCAGTAACAAAGTATTACTAATATATTTTAATTATCATAGTGAGATGCACCTTAGCAACTGAGAAAGCTGGCCTGGGAGTCAGTGTGATTTAGGTACAAGTCCTGCTCTCGGACACATACTAGCTATGTGACCCTGGGTAAAATCAACTAATCTTTAATGTCCTCAGGCTCTAAGACTAAAAGTTGCATAGCAATTGAAGATCTGCACTGGTAGAGAGGATGCTTTTTCCCTCTAGACAAGGAAATCACAAGTCCAGTTCCAAAAAAAAATTATACATTTACAGAAATTTAGCACAAAATTTAATTCAGTAGTTTAAGACATTCTTTTCCTTGCTCTCTTTAATCAAAAAAGAAAAAAAAAAGCCAAATGTCCCAACAAAGAATAGCATCCCATCAGGCAGGTTAAAAGCAAGCAATTCCATGGACAAAGTCACAGGTCACTCTGTGTTGTCTCTGAAATGGGAAAGCCAGCAATTTTCTTACTGTGCTACACAGCACCTGGACAATTTTCTGGGCCATGGTAGCTTTAGATAGCCCAATGTAGTCAAGGGGAGATCAACAGTGGAACTTGGGTCTTGCTACAACAGCTTAGCCCAGTTGATTCTGAGCAATAGTGGGGCAAGGTCAAGGTGACCTATGGCAGCTTTAAATAGTCCACCAGAAGATCAGCTGAGGACAGGAAATTAGGGGAAGCCATCAAGATGAATGGTTTTGCTACCGAGACTATATAGTCCAATATATTTTGGTACCCAATTGAGTACAGTAATATAGAACCTCAAACTGAATTCATCATTTGCTTCAGGCAAACACTTTTAAGGTATTAAAAATTTCTAACTCCATTTTAATATACTGCAAGGCAAGAGGAAAAATTCAAGCACATTATAAACCATAAGATTTAAATATTTCCTGGCTATACTACATGAATCAATAATCAATAAATATTTAAGTGCCTACTAGGTGCCAGGCACTGTACTAACTACTAACTTACTTGTTCCATATACAGTGACATTACATACAGTATGGCATAGTGGAAAAAGCGGTAGACTTGGAATTAAAAGACATAGGTTTGAATCTAACACTTACTAGATAGCTGTTATGGCCCAAATCTCTCTCTGGGTTTGTTTCCTCATTTTAAAAATGAAAATAATTAAAATTGCTTCATCTCAGAGGAACAAATGATATATGTAAAAGAACTATTTGGAGATATATAAAATTCGCTACAAATATAAGCCATTATTATTAGAAGGCTTTGTCCTTTTGTTCTTAACTAATTTGATTTTCAATTTGCAATCTCAAAACACTGAATGACTTTTACAGGATTTTCTCTCTATACCACCCTGTACCCTCCAAACTTATTGAAGAAAAAAGAATCTTAAAAGCATTAAGTATCAAAAAATCAGTGTCACTCTGATATAAGTAAGCTTGTTTCTGGGTGTCTATTTGCATTTTAAAAAGCAAGGTGGTGATAGGACCTTAGGGGGCTTAAAAAGATTTAAAGTCACTGATCTAGTTCCAAAAGGTTTACAGGTCAAAATGTATTCAGAAACAAGTGAGTAGTGAATATAAACCAGAGTAGCAGAGTAATAGCTACCACACAAGACAGACTCAAATTTAATGAGATGCCATAAACAAGATTAAACATCTAATGAACCATAACTACTGAGGCTATCTACAATCTCTTTAGTGGGGTTCAATTGTTTGTATCTAGATCTAAAGTGGGGCTCTCCCATCTTCCTGGGGTTCCCCAACAGAGTGGGAATTTCCTTAATCTGGCAGAACCTCAATAGAAAATGTAGGCTTTTAAGGGTCAGAAGAAAGGATTTCTATTTGCTAGTAGGAATATGGAAAGGGTGGGGAAATTCCTGTATGACCACTTAGAGAGCAGGGGATCCCCATTTGCTTACCAGATTTCTCTCACTAGAAGATACTGAGTATGTCATATCACCCCTCCTCCACCTCATTTCTATCATTAAAATGTACAGCTAGAACATGGTGATAATGCCAAAGGGTCAATCTTAAACGCTAGTTAACTGATTCAGAGAGGAAAAAAATAAACAAAAACCCCTAGCTCCAGGGCCACAGATTACACTCTTAAACAGACCAGATATCTCTGTTGTTGGTCACCAAATGAGCCAAATAATAATGTGGATATCACAGCTGAATCAACTAATCTACTTCACTGGGCAAAACCCACAAAAATCATTACTTCACCAGTGGTGAGTAGTGTCATCTTTACACAGTTAAACTACAAAGCAGAATTGATTTTGTTAAAAGTTAGATGTTTAGGAGAGACAGCTTTACATATTCTACTTGAAACAGCACTGTATTAAATGAAAACTGCTTTTAGTAGTTGACTCTAAGCCAATGATATAAAGACATACTATGTTAATTTAAAAGTGTTAAAATAATTCATAAAATTTCTTCCAGAAAAATCACATTTTAATTTGGAAGCAAATTAATTAGATATATGGTATGATATTTTCTAAGGTTTCATAATTAGAAGCATAGAAGGCAAGTACAGCATTATTTTTACTTTAAAATGAGAATACAAAAAATTAAATTGCAAATAGTACTCTAGAAATCAAAGCAAGAATCTCACAACCAAAAATCATAAGATGCTTAAAACTTTAAAAGAGTCAGAAAAACCTAGGTTCAAGTCTTAATTCTGAAATCTACTACCTAATATGACCCAAGGCAAATCACTGAACCTCTCTCAGTGCCCCCAGGCAAGACTCTTAAAATTACATACCACTGCATAAGAATTGCAGTATTTATATTGATAGGGAGAGTTCCTTAAACCTGTGTAAAAGTCCAAGGATGAACATTGATTTTGAAATAGTTAAAAAAAAAACACAATCAAACTCCATATTTGAAATAATAACTTTACTTGAAAAAGTTTTACAAAATTAATGAGTTCACATTTAAAAACAGATCAGTTTAATAAAGGTTAGGCATCATTTAAGACACACAAGCACTTTTACCTAAAATAATGGCCATCCTCAAGTAAGTAAAAGTCTGAAACTCTTTTCTAAGACTATATTAAGGCAGCTTTATTTTCATCTCAAATTTGTCTCTCTAATTACTTCTGGCTTACAGTAAAAATGAAACCATTCAAGTGGATTTTTTTTTAATGAAGACTGTTATCTTAAATGCACTATCTTCGTGCCACACACTAATACCGTATAAGCTGACTCCTCCCCACTCCGGGGAAAACCCTGCCTAATATTTATAACGTTATGACATACTGTAATACTCACAAGGTGGTTGTAGAAATATAAACACAACTGGAGTTATCTGATTGGCTGCCGGTGATGTAACACCCATGTCAATACTTCCCAGAGAACGCACGTGTTCGACCTTTTATTTAAATTTCCATTTCATCACAGCAATAAGACACTTGGGGCGGTGCATTTCTGTGACATGATTATTGCCTTGGGCCCGGGGTGCTGCCTCCCTCACTCCCGCACACGCAGACACACTGACACAATGCATCAGAGGAGGAGGTGTCCATGGTGCAATCATCTCACTCCAAATGCATCGCCCGGTCCAGCCTTTGTGAAAGGACGAACTTAAGTTCAGTTACTCGGGCTACTCCCACCCACCACGGACCAAATGCCAAAGGCTGGATAACCCGGCTCCCTACGCGGAGATTATTTTCAAAACACTTCATATCGGGGCTGTTAGCTCGTGGATCGGGTAGGAGAACCGGGCAGGCAGGCGAGCAAGCCGGGGGCGAGGAGGTGCGGGCCGGCTGGAGCGAACGCAACACAACCTGACACTCGCCAGCTGTTCCTCGCCCGGCTCGGCCTTTCTCCTCATCCCTCAGACCAGGCCCCCTTCCCTCCAAGCCCCCAATAATCCTCTCACCTTCTTGGGTGACACCTCCCACGCCCCACTCACCTCCTCCGCCCCCGCCCCCACCCCCACCCCACCCCCCGGGTCCGGCTTCCTTTCCGCTCCCCCCTACAGGCCCAGCCCAGCCCCTTTCCCGTTCCCCTGGCGCCCCCCCACCCCCAAGCCCAGCCCCCCTCCCCAGCCCGGCCCCCACCCTCTCCCCCTCCAGCGGTTACTGCTACCCCGGTGCATTGTGGGCGCACAGTCCGTTGTTCATTTGCCATTCGACCTCCGCCAGGGCCTGGTCGGACGGAAACGCTCCGCCGGGTTCATTGTCGGTTTTTTATATGGTGGAAGCCGGCCGCCCGGCGCGCCGCGGGTCCTCTCGGCTCCGGAGGCTGGCGGCGGGGTCCGGACTCGTGCGCCCCGAGAGAAGGCTCTCTCTTTTCGCCGGCCTTCCGAAGGGGGCAGGGGAGGGTCTCCCTACTCTCCGCCTCTCAACTTTGAAGGCCCCACGCACCCCCTAGTGCCTCCTCCTCCACCGCAGCCGCCACCGTCGCCGCTGCCTCCGCCACCTCCCCCCGCCCCCTAACCTTTCCCGCGAAGCGCTTTTCGAAATCGCCACGGAGGGGGGCGGAGGAGGAGAACGGCCCAAGGAAGAAGCCAGGCGCTCGCCAGACGCGTGAGAGAGACCGTGAGCGCGAGACCGGAGGGAAGGGAGGGGGGAGAGAAGAGGAGCGCGAGACCGGGGCGTCAGGGGCGGGGGTAGGGGGGGGGTGGGTGGGAGGGGGGCGGGGGAGGAGGAGGAAGAGGAGGGGGGGAGCAAAGCGAGGGAGCGCGCGAGACGGGGGCACGGAGCGAGCGCGAGACGGAGCTCGAGACCGGGCGCGAGCCGGGGGCACCGGGCGGCTGCGGCGGCGCGCGCCATGTTCGCTGAGATGAACCGCAGGACGCTGGCGTTCCGAGGAGGCGGGCTGGTCACCGCCAGCAGCGGCGGCGGCGGCGGCTCCACGAACAATAACGGTGGCGGCGGGGAGGCCTCGGCCTGGCCGCCCCAGCAACAGCCGCGGCAGCAACAGCAGCTCAATGGGCGGGGGGCAGACGAGGAAGTGGAACTGGAGGGCCTGGAACCCGAAGACCTGGAGGCCGCCGCCGCCACGGCCGCCCCTGCCCCTGCCGCCGTCGCCGTCGCCGCCGCCGCCGAGGAAGGGAAGGACCTGCTTCTCGCGCAGGACGGGGGCGGCCCCGCCTCGCTGGGCGGTGGCGGCGGCGGCAGCGGCGGCGCCGGGGGCCCCATGTTCCCCGAGAGGAACCGCCGGACTCTGGCCTTCCGTGGAGGCGGTGGCGGGGGTCTCAGTAACAATGGCAGCGGCGGCAGCGCGGAGGCCTCGGCGTGGCCCCCGAGGCACTTCAATGGGCGGGGGACGGCGGACGAGGACCTCGAGCTGGATGTGCTGGAGGGGAAAGAGTTGGTGCAGGACGGGGCGTCCCTGAGCGACAGCAGCGAGGACGAGGAGGAGGGGGCGAGTCTGGGCGACGGCAGCGGGGCGGAAGGCGGCAGCTGCAGCAGCAGCAGGCGGTCGGGAGGCGATGGGGGGGATGAGGCGGAGGGCAGCAGCGTGGGAGCCGGGGAAGGAGAGAGCGTCCAGCACTTCCCGCTGGCCCGGCCCAAGTCCCTCCTGCAGAAGCTGCACTGTTCTTTCCAAACCTCCTGGCTGAAGGAGTTTTCTTGGCTGCAGTATTGCCAGGACACTGGCCTCATGTCCTGCTCCTGGTGCCAAAAGACTCCCGAGGATGGGGGCAGTGGGGACTTGCCCCTAGTGGGCCACGATGAGCTTTCGAGGGGGACTCGTAACTACAAGAGAGCCCTCCTCCTCAGGCACCATCTCTCCGCCGAGCACAGACTTCACGAATCCAACACGCAGGTACGGCACAGCGCAAACCCTCCTTACTTTCCCGGACCCTTTCTGAGGAAGGCTTATCTCCCCAGCAACTCCTATTTCTGGGTGGAGGGGTCTTTCTGATTGTAGGAAATTGTAGGCTTGTAGTGGGAGCCTTTTGGGAGTGGGGGTTCGGGGAGCAGTGTTGGGGAATGGGTTTTAAAATGTTTGATCGTTGATTGACAATTCTAATTGTTATGCAGAATTAGCGTTAAAGACCAGTTTTACCTTCTGTGACTAATAAGCAGATTGCTTTGCTGGTATCTTATCTGATTGGATCAAGATTAGGTTTCCTTAGGCACATAAAAGGTTGCAGTTTCTCGCTTAAAAGGTTGCATTTTCTATTCATCTAAGTTTATCAGCACTGACAACCCATTTAAAATATGCCTGTGACTTTATGGGTCTTGACTAATGTTAATATTACTATTCTGAGCCAAGTCTAGTCTGAAGGCTAGTAGCCGATTTAAGAATGACATCCTTTACTTCAACTTTTAGGACAATCCTTGCAGTAATTTTTTTAAAAGTTAAATCAGGATAATTTGAAATTTTGAACCGATTGTAGAGTAGGAGAAGTTCTTCGGGAGCAGGCGCTTTGTTTCTGACTTGTGAATGAAATTTTTTTACTCATCTCTTTGCTTAAAGAATTATTGTTTACAGGTTTGTCTCTGGGCATTGTTCTTTT
Source organism: Phascolarctos cinereus (assembly GCF_003287225.1). NCBI lineage: Eukaryota > Metazoa > Chordata > Mammalia > Diprotodontia > Phascolarctidae > Phascolarctos > Phascolarctos cinereus. Next base: position 449,340,766 of record NW_027555847.1, on the reverse strand, counting down.
CTTAAACTTGTTGTAAAATAGCTTTTAAGTATTCCTTATTAGATAACCTTTTTTTCTCCTTGTTGTTAGAGGTAGGATGATATGAGCAGATACAACTGTTTACATCAGGCCATTGACTTCTTCCTTTTTGTTTTCAAAGTAATTTGCCAAAGTGACAGAAGTCATGAATAGACCAGTTTTTGTGGTGGCTGGCTATTGAGCTGCGTGATATTACTCCCAGAGCCAAACCTAATGAAATAATAGGAATTTGTAGTTCCGGCGTGTTATCTTGATCTTATCCAGCTTGAATCTAAGCTGGTTTGGGCATTTGGTGTAACCAGTGTGTTTCAGTTAATAGGTAGAATTCATCTTTAGAGGCAGTTGTCAGAAACATCACTAAGTTATACAGATGCAGTCTCTCAGGTGTCAGTGCAGTGAATTGAAGTGATTAAAATGATGATCCATATTTAGAGATCTCACTTTGTAGTTGGTCTTTTATTGATAACAGCACAGGAATCGAGTTAAAATTTTAACGTAAGCCTCTTAACAACAGACGATGGCACATGGTGATGACATAAATATTAGTTGGCCCCAAGAAGTACCTCTGGTGGACCTCTGTACATAAGCAACGCCGTGAAATTCATTACTATTTTTTTTTATTGTGGGACCTTATTAGATTATAGATCTTTTTCAATCTCTTCATTTTACTGATAATTTGCCCAAATGATTTGCCTGAGAATCGCACAAGCATGGCAGTGTGAGAACTAAGAACTAAGTCTCTTAACTCCTAGTCTAATACTTGAAAATTAAAGGCTTTATGCAAACACCATTTTAAGTAAAATGTTATTAACAAAATTTGTCTTATACCTAATAGGATACAGAATTGAATTAGGAGTCAGGGGACCAGGGTTCAAATTTTTGTCTGTGGTACTTTACCTTTTATAACCTTGGGCAAATAGTAAGTCTTTCTGGGTCACAGTCTTCATTTGTAAAATGATGGGCTTGGGCTAAATCAGGAGTTCTTGACCTAGTATTTGGTAACTTGTAATTTGAAAACTATTTCAGTCTAATCTGTTTGCTTTGGAATGCTATATGTTTTATTTTACGCACTCGAAACATTTTGATAAAGGGTCTGTGACCAAAAAAAAAGTGTTAAGAAGACTTGGACTAACCCCTGAACTAGATGGTCCTTTTCAGTCCTTAAGGTCTGTGAGCTCACACTTACATTTTGGCACATCCTTCATATACCAAACATTTGTGTGATACAGGGTATGAAGCTCTGTACTTATTCTTGGGTACAATGCATCCTTGTACTTTATCTTCCACAGTATGTACTCTTTAGGGGTACAGTCTTACCAGTCTTGGATTAATGCTTCCTTGTCTCTCTACTCTTTATTCCTAATCCATTCTGGCTGTAACCCATTTTATTCCTGTGCCAGAATCAAAGAATATTGCACCTTTACAGGATAAATTTCACTCATGTCCAGAGATTGCTTTGACTGTCAGAATTCATCAAAGTATTTTACTGTTACAAATTGCAAACTACTGACAGATTTCACACCATTATTTTAGGTTAAATGCAAAATTGGGCTGCTAATTACTTGTTTATAAAGCAGCCCTGTAGTCATATGTGGGAACTGGTTGTTGTGGGAGGTCTGTTCATGTTACTCCAAGTATTTCCTGGTGTTTAAATTGGCTTCCTTTCTTATCCTAAACTTCTGAGGAGCATTTCCATCTCAAGTCATAGTCTGCAGTATTGTGCTTACCCATAGGTGGCTGTATTTTAATACTGGTCCGAAGTTAATTCTTATTAGTATGTATTTGAAGGTGGTGGTTGTGTCTGAAAATATGGAAAGTTTATACTGAGATAACTTCAGTAAGTTGTTAGGTTTTGAAATTTTTGAAAATGGAAATTAAGGCAGTTCCTTTTTATATATTTGTTATAAAAGTGACAGCACACCCAAATCTGTAGTTAATATTTTCAGGCAGTTAATTGATAGATCAGACCAGTGACTCTTCTCCTGTCTCTCTGTCTCCAATGACTTTCTGATTGATCAGTTCTTTTGCTGATATATCAGAATTAGAGCTGAATGGCAGTTGAAGCAAAGAACGTAAAGCAAATATGTCAGCTTTCCCCCCATTTGGCATAAATGGTTCCTAGCAGGTGAACAACTAACTCCTTCATATCTACAAATTGGAAACAAAGTGAGAAACCTTTACCCAGGAAGCAAGAGGGAGAAATAGTTAAAAGATGAAGCTTACTTAAGAAACAATTTGGTTGATTACCTAAATTTCCTAGCTCAGCATTCTTTTTATATATTTCCTTCAGACTAAAGTAATTTTTTAGTGTAGCAATCTTTCCTAGCATTAATGCTGTCCAAGTCTGCTGCTTTTAATTTCATATCAATAAGGCGTTGGAGGGTACAGGTGGTAGGTAGGGACATGATTACTATTTAATGCTTTCTAATCTCTTGGCTTCTTCTGAATTACATTAAAATGTTTCTGCAATTTATTTTTGAATCTTTGAAGTATTAGAAAATAGCTTTTGTATGTGTGGAAGTGGCATTCTTTTTATTTCATAGCTACCATGTATAGTAGAAAGGAAGACAGACTAGTTCTAATTGGGAGGTACCATTAAGTAGCATTGTCATCTTGGGCAAGTTACTTGACCTCTCTGGACTTAGATTTTCTAAGTGTAAATGATACACTATATAATATAATTTGATATACTATACTGTACAACACAATATACTCCCTATAATTTGAGGGAATTGGGTGTTACATAAATCCATTAGTTATTGGTTACTTGTTCAACAGTTGAAACTATTAGGATGTCTTCAGTTATGGTCTTTTACTATATGTTTCAGATATGTTTATTTTTTTTTTAGCAGTCTGGGTTGTGGTAAGAATAAAGCTTCTAGTCTTTTGTAATATTCTTTAAAGAAATTTTTTATAGCAAAGCTTCACAGTTGTTTAGCTTGGGATATGTAGCCTGAAGTTACTCTTTAGCAAGTATAAATAATACCTGTTAGTTGAGTTTGCCAAAGTGAATTCCTCAGCATTTGTGAGAAATCAGAATGTGCTGGTAGGCTTGCTTAAACTCATTTTCATAACAATAACAATGAACTTGAAGCAGTCTTGATATTTTTGGTATAGACTTAGTCTCTTAACTATACATAATAATACTGTATAATTTTTGTCTTGGAAATGTTTTCCAAACTTAACAGCAAAAAAGTTACTATGGAACACTGTTAATGATTTTAAACTTTTTTTTCATACAAAAAATTCATAAAGTTCCATCCTTGATTATTTAGTGTCATTTATCCATTTTGTCAGGATATAGACCCACTTTATATCCCTTACTATTTAAGGCATTTCTCTGGCCATTACAGCCTCTAAACAGACTGTAGGAAGAAGGAAAAGAAAACAAAGACTCAATGAAATTTGCTACGTGGGTTGAGGAAGCTAAAGCTAACCTAAAATTTTTAATTTAAGACCAAGGTCCTGAGATTTTTTATTTTTCTGCTCTGTTGCCTGTATTAGCTAGATATAACTTGGGTAAACTATTGGAATGATGTGATCTTGGTGAATATGATCTTTTTGGATGATAGAGAAGTTTTAGTGACCTGCCTAGGGTCACACAGCTAGTTACTGTCAAATGTTTGAGGCCAGATTTTAACTCGGGTCCTCCTGACTCCAAGGCCAGAGCTCCATTCACTACGCCACCTAGCTGCCCCCCTGGCAATGTCTGTACTGGACATAAGTGTAGAATGCACACAGAGTTTGGTTTGGAAGGTGTATATGTGTGCTGTATGTGTGTGTATGTATGTATGTATGTATATGTGTGTGTATCTATAATTATGAATGTGTTTCTATATATATTTATCACTGTTTAGATGCAGGAGCAAATAATTCAGGCAAATGGAAATTAATCTCTTATTCTTCCTGTCCAAACAATACCTCATTTATCTTCATTATTCTTTGTATGGAAGTGGAAGAAATGGTGAGGAAAGGTGCTGAGGTGTTTGTGTGTGTGTGTGTTCTCTCCTTCAAATTGCTGCTACAGATTGTTTTGTTGTAATAACAATTCTTAGAGAATTATTCCTTTCCCTTTTATATATGTATTCAGGTTTTAGTTTTATTAAGATGCTTTTAAGTGATTTAGTCTTACAGTTCTGTGTTAGATGCCTACCACTCATTAACTTGGCTTTTAGCTCTCTATTACTCCTGTCACAAAAGTAGTAATAGTTACTTGATCAAGTGATTGAAGTTTAAATGAGATTTTTAAGGCAAACAATAAAGCAAAATGTATGGTTGATTATAGCCAGTGATAGCCAGTGATCTTCTGTAGCACTTCTAAGTTCCAAAGTACTTTTACTTATTTCATTTGATTTATACCAGCCCTACAAGTAGGTAATCGATATTGCCTTCCATTTGTATAACATTTTAAAGTTTTACAATGTTCTTTTTCCACAATCCTGTGAGTTATATTGTGCAAGTATTGTTGTCCTCATTTTACTGATGAAGACACCAAAACTGAGAAAGGCAAAGTCATTTGCCCAGTAAATTCAAAGAAGCTGCAAAAGAAGTCTAGGTCTAACTGATTTCACATCCAGCACTGTTTCCTAAGTAGTGTTGTATTAGACTCATTAATAGATGAGGAAATGGATCTAGAACCAAAAGAGACCTTTTTTAGATTCCATCTAGTCCAACATCCTCATTTTGTAGAAGAAAAATTTGAGAGACAGAGCTTAAGTGCCAGGTACAAGATCACTGGGGTCAAGTAACTCCCAAACCTTTCTTTCCATCATATAGCAGTTCAGGTTGTCGTTTCTCTTGATTACATAGCTATTAATTGGAGAAGCCAGTACATCAAAAAGAATAAGTAAATATTAGGCTAAGGAGTGAGGGGTGTTAAGTCACAAACTTCGTGAGCCTAGGTTTTCCTAAAGAACTTTCCTGTATCTAAAATTAACCACCGTTTTCTGTAAATGAATCTTAAAATAAGTTGATCTGTTCACAGAACTCTTTGCTTTTAAAAAACAAAACAAACCACAAGAGTGATGAAGTCTCATGCTTGGTTTCAAAGGAGAGAAATAGAACCAGTTTGGTGAAAAAGTTTCAAGGAGATAGATTTCAGTTCAATGTAGGGAGGAACTTTATAACAATTTGAGCCATGTAAAAATTTATTGGAAGGAGCATGGGATTTGAAGCTTGTGAAAAGGCTTTGCAAAATATTTCTGTATGGCTTCAGGCAAATAACTTAACCTAATCTCTCAACCTCAGTAATCTTTATTCTCATCGTTGGCACTGGTGGTATTCTGGCAGAGGCTAGATTACCACGTGTAAGAAATATTGTAGATGTTGAAGTAGGGGTTGGTTCTCTCTTCCTTCTAGTTCTTACCTTTTCATGACTATACTTGTCTCCAGAAGTTATAAACTAATACTCCACCCACCTGTATAAAGTCCTGGACTTAACTGAGTCTTCAAATTGTTCTTGTTCATCTAATTTTAATATTTAGGTAAACTTTTTTTCTTTATTTTGGAACTTGAAGTTTTTTTCACCATCCCACCTCTGCATACTGATGACTTTAAGCCAAAGAAAAATCCTCCTACTCAGAATTTACCCACTAACTTGAATTTTTATAAAAAACAAACATAAAGCTTGGTTGACCTTTTAAAATTTATTCGTCTATTTTCTAATTTCTTCTAGGTTCCATCAAGAATTTTGTAATTTGTACTCTTTTTCATTAAGTCATATTGTCACTTTTTTATAGTGCTATATAATTGCTGATTCATGTCTTTTAATAAAATCCTCAAATTTCTCTTTGGGGACACGTGATTTAAAGGAAAAGCACTTTCCAGTTTTTGTCCTCAAGAGTACACATCTTGACTTGACAAGCTTCAATTGAAGGGCATGTTTAACAGCTGCTAATAACAAACATATGGCACAGTGCTACTATTCAAATGTGAGTAGGAGGTATTGAACACAAAAGCAATGAAAAACTTCCTTAAAACTGTTTAATAACCAACTAATCCAAACAATAAGAAAATAATTTTAATTTAACTTCAAGAATATTCTGATTTGTTTCAGAATTTGATTTGCCAAAATAGATGGCACAAATTTTTAGTTGTGAATGACAGCAGTTTTTATCTTTATAATGGGTAGAGCATAGAATAAATGCTAGAATTCATGCTCTCCCTCCTAGTTTTTTTTTGGGGGGGGGCCAGATCTTGGTGTATAAAACAACTTATTTGCTGAGTGAGAACTCCCTGCCCTCTGCATATTAATTAATTTTCCCTAACTTGGATTCTTTGACATGTACTGTAGGTGCTGAGATGTCCAGTGACTGCCGGTGGTCACTTAGCTAAACAAGGGTTAGACTGGTTCTGTGATTCCAAGGCCAGCCTTTATGGGTTGGTAACATACTGCCTTCGTCCCCCTCGTAGTAAACTTTTAAAAATATTGCTAAAGAGAAAATACTTCCCTGGTTTAAAATGATCAGCATTTTTCTCTTCATCTTTCTAGTTAACAAAATATTTGTTTCTTCTTGAAAAAGATGATTAATTCTTATGAATAAAGTTGTATTTGTTTTGATTCAGTTTTACCAAAATCAGTGCACAAGCTTTAGCTGAAGCTAAGAACTATTGATTCCAGATTTTAAAGTATACCTACCATCCATTTATACAGTACTTGAAGGAGCTGTAAAAGTGCTTCACATTATCTCACAATTATCTCCTCCTTTTGAAACAAATACTACAGATATTATTTTCATTTCTTAGATGAGGCAGCTGAAACCCAACTGTGATTTGACCATGGATACACATGAGATTTTGAACCTACTTCTCTCTTGATTACAGTGCTTTTTCTACTTTGACAGTATGCCTCTTCAGTAGAGAATAACAATATAAAGGTGATTTGTAAGATTTATATAGGCAGGGAAAGGTTTCTCATTCTTTCATATCTGATAATTAGGAAAACCTGAGAATTTTCAAAATAGCATATGCTATATTTGTGCTGGCTCTTCATCCAAAAATAAATTTGGTCTTATTCTCATATTAAAGAAATCTCTACACATAGAGGAAAATAAATAGTAAACATTCCAAATTTCCAATTTGTCAAGTTGGTGTAGTAGAAAAAACACTTAAGTTTGAAGTTAAAAGTCTTGGGCTTTGATTTTTTAGCTTTGATACTTAGCTTCATGTCCACACCTGTAAAACGCTATGTAAGCTACAGTATAGGATAGTCTTGAGGAAAGAAAGTTGGGAGGGAAAAGCTGTTGAGATTAAAAAAAAAGATAATACCTTTGGACAACTGGCTCATAATCATTGTGAATGGTGAAAGAATTTAGAACTATGAATTTTAGTTCCTTAAAATGCCCTACTTTATCTACCCAAGCAGATTGATCAGAAGCATCATGCTTTTTTCTAGTATTTTCCTGAAGTTAGTCACATATTCAGAGCTATTAGGTATACTGCACTCTGTTTTTTTTTTTTCCCTCAGGGAGAGAATGTCTCTTTCCCATTTCTTCCTCCCATCTTTGTGAGAGAAATTATAAAACATGGTTACTATTAACAAGTCAGTCAGTTTAATTATTATTTTCTTAAAAGATAGAATAGCTGCACTGCAAATTATTCATTTTATTCAAGGTAGCATTAGAACTTTAAAAAGGAAATTAATTTCAAATTCATATTTTTTTTTGTCTAATTACAGGAATCAGAAGGAGTACCATCAGAATCAACTAATGAAGAGGGATACTGTGATTATAACAGTCGGCCAAACGAGAACTCTTACTGTTATCAACTTCTTCAAGAACTGAATGAGCAGAGAAAGAAAGGCATTCTTTGTGATGTTGACATTGTGGTGAGCGGACGAGTTTTCAGAGCTCACAAGAACATCTGGTTGCAGGCAGCCGTTATTTCAAGACTCTATATTGCTTTACAAACAAAGAAAACCTTCCAAACAAAGAAAACCGTAACCAAACCACTGTTACCCATTTAGATGTTGCTGCAGTTCAAGGTTTTTCAGTCATCTTGGACTTCTTGTATTCTGGTAATCTGGTGCTTACTAGCCAAAATGCCATTGAAGTAATGTCAGTGGCCAGCTATCTTCAGATGACTGAAGTTGTTCAATCTTGCCGCAATTTTATTAAAGATGCCTTAAATATAAGCATAAAATCAGAAGCTCCAGAATCTGTAGTTGTGGACTATAACCGGAGATCTATTAGTAGAGATGGTCTGCCTTCATCAAGGGATCAGAAGGTTGCCAGATTTTGGGCAACTCGAAATCTTACGAATTTGGCAAGTAGTATAAAAAGTGAAAATGATGGTTGCAGTATTGATGAGGGCCAAATAGAAAACTACCAAATGAATGACTGTAGTTGGGTCCAGGACAGTTCACCTGAAACTGCTGAGAGTGAATCCCAAGGTCAGTCAAAAGTGTTTGTTTGGAATGATATGGGATCACAGGGAGTACAAGAAACTGGCAAAGCAAGGAGAAAAAACCAAACTACAAAAAGATTTATTTATAATATACCACCTAATAATGAAGAGAACTTAGAAGATTGCTCAGTGATGCAGACATCTGCTTCTTACCAAGAAGAGGATTTGCAATTTATTAAGGAAGAGCCAGGTAACTAATTTGTTTCTTTGGATGTTTGAATTTTGAAATGTTTTAAATTCTGTTTGTTTTTTGTTGAAAATATACAGTTTATATTGTATATTTTAATGAAGCTGTGTATTATGTGTTAGAATATTGTTGTAAATGCATCTGTATATGAGCTGGCTTAATTGGTCAATTTATATTTTAAAAAGCATGCTAAAAATATTTCCCTCACTTTCCTTGCTGTTTTCTCTGTGCTTCCTTTTAGATTCAGTGGAGTATGGGAGTAGATTAATTAATTAATCTATTAATCTAATAGATTAATATATAATTTATATAATATATAATTAAGAAATAGAATTAATATTTATAATTTATATAATTTGACTTTCTATTGAGATTACTTCATATGTTTAAAGAATCATGATCACTTTAGAAATTTGATAACTGTGGTATATGTGATTGAGAAGATTATAAACCGAATTAGTTTAAGCTCAATACTAATGCCTCAATAAAGTTAGAAGAGCTAGATGTCTTATGTCATTTGTGCTCTCCCTTCTCTTTTTCTCAAGGTATGTCTTAGTCCTGAGACTTTTTAGGGGTTGGCAGCAAGAGTTTTTCTTGCCCTCAGGATAGGAATGAGCAAACACAGTGCGATATTTTTCCTTTTGTGAGGGGAGTATGGAGTGAAGTGTGAGGTGAGGAAAGAGCAAAGTCTTTCTACAGAAAGATTTTAGGTTGATGAGTTTCCTTTGCAATACTATCTGTTCCTGATTCCGGTTTATTTGAAGAAGCAGCCCAGTGGCTTTGAGGTTTCCTATGTATGCCTCAGACTTGTCCACCACTGTCAGATATGATTTAGTACTTATGTTGCCTCAAAGAATTGTGACTTGCTGAAAGTGTGATATGCTTGAAAAATCTGGTTGCCAGTGGCAACCACATTAACATAGCTACAATGACCATGCTAGTGCTTTCTTCTTTCTGTTAGTAAAGAATTCCTATCTTTAGTTGCCCAATGGACAAACCACCATTTTTTGGTGAAATGATTCATCTTTGTGTTTTGTTTTTCTTCATTGGGGTAGAAATGTACTTTCATTGACTGTATATAACATACTTCCTGCTCTACAACTTTGTTTCTGTTTTACCAAGAGTATGAACTAATTTTTAAAAAGCCCTTTTAAGATGCTGTTTTGAGCAATAAAAGCCTATATATAAGTTCTTGTTTCTTTTTTAAAAAGAAAATAAAATTCTTTACACCAGCCTAATTGTTAATATAGAGGATCTCAAAGGAAGTCTTAAATTAGGCTATAGGCAGGTGGTACATGCTATACAGTATGTGTAGAAAGGTGAGCTGTTGGCATTGGTGATGGCAATAAGCATTTATATATCACCTTCTCTGTGCCAGGCAACGTAATGTACTGAGAACTTTACAAAAGTTGGCCTTGAAATCAGAGGAGAGCTGGATTCTGGTATTAGAAACTATGTGGACATAGGCAATCCATTTAACCTCTCTAAGCTTGTGAAGTGGGAATAGCAGCAGTGGTAACTGATCTCTGAACTTTATGAGGATCAAATAAAATAAGTGTTAAATAGATGTTAGCTATTCTTAGAATTTTTGTTATTACTGGCTTTCTGTTAAATGACTTAATTTTTCTTGAAGTTTATTTTGTGGTGTAGTATGTTCTTACACAGTAGAAGAACTAACATTTTGTCTTTGACATTTTGTCTTTACATTTTGTCTTTTTTCCTGCCCTAAAGCACAGTGAATCACCCTTAGTAGGTGCTTAATAAATAACTGCTTGTTGAATTAATGAATTGAATCCTTAATATGATTTATTTTTTCTTGTCTTAAAGAATAGAAATTACTAAATTCATTTGGTTACAGAAGAGTTTTAACTTGAATTACAAAATTGATGACTTTCAGTAGTATGGCATAGTCCATTTACGGTACAGCAGTATTTTACACAACTAAATACTGTTTCCAAATACTGGGCGCCTGAAATTTTCTGTGGCAAGAAGTAACTTAAATGTAGAAGCGATAGTGATACTGCAGGATTCCTTCTTCAGTATCCTTTTAGATGACTTCCCAACTCTGCTTGAGTATTTCTACCAATAACTACTTAACAGTATAGCCTTCTTCAAGTATAATATTTAGAAAATTCTTCATTAGGTGCAGATCTGTTGCCCTTTAACTTATTCCCCATTGGTTCGAGTTAAGATCATAGTCACAGGATTTAGATGGATCTTACATCATCTAGTCTCCTCCTCTTCCTCTGATACATAAATTTTATAGATGAGGATCATAGAACCATAAACTGAGACTTGCTTAAGGACACAATCCTGATCTGTCTCCTTTGCTATTTGTTCTTCCAGTGCCTTCTGAAAGCAACAAACAAAATTTGTGTTTCCATATGATCTCTTTTGATTTATTTGAAAAGACAGCTATCTTTTAATTTCTCTTTAATGGGCTACATGGCATCAGTTCCTATGTATGGTTCTTAAATAGGTAAAAATGGGTTTTTCTACCTGCTCTAACTGGAGCTTCTTCTAGTCTTCTTTATTATCCCATACCTAACCCGAAAATGGTTTTCAAACTCTGATAGCTGCCCATTTGAAAGTCCTCCAGGTTCGTAATAGGCATGGATTTTGAGCTGAAAGGGACCTCAAGAGTTCCAACTACCTGGAAAGAGTGATGAGTTTGGTGGAAAAGAGCCTGGGCTAAATTCCAGACTCTGCCTCTTACTTTCCTATGTGACTTTGGGCAAATAATTTTTTGTTTCACCTGTAAAATGTGAGGCATGTAGTTCCACCACATGCTTTCTAAAGGTCCATTCAGCTGGAAATTGAATTTAATCCCTACCTCCTCATTTTCAGACAAAGGTATCCAGGCCACAGAGCAGCAGAGCAAGGATAAAAAGCCAGGCTTTGGGGCACCATATTTAGGGTTCTTTTCACTTCACCATGCTGCTGTCAGTATTCTTAGAACGTGGCTTCTAGAATTGAGTATAACATTCCAGATATAGTCTGACCAGCATTTGGCATCCAAATGAGACTATTTTCTTTTAGGAGCATTAGCCTTCTAATAGATAGTTTGACAGATCTATGATACTTTACTTGCTATGCTTTTTTAGATCTTTAAGGCGTGGTAATGGAGGAGTACTAATCAGGAAGAAAAATGAGAAGATTGGGTGTTTAGGGGTCCTATCTAGCACTAAGGTTCTATGATAACAATAGCATTAAAAACAGAAAAGGTTTGGTGTCATTCTATTCAAAGACTGGAACTTTGGGGATTACTTCTAAAATTTCCTAATTATAGTTAAAACCTACCTTGATATATTTGGGAGAACAATTACCAAATGAATTATTGATATAGAAACCAGAGGTTTTGGAATGTCAGTTTTACATATTAAGTATTGGCTTTCTCCGGGTAATTGCCTTAAACTTTTATTTTTCTAGATTGTATATTTATCTTTTTAGATTAAGTGTTACCTCTACATCTTATACATTACTCTTGGGTTAATAAAAAAGGGATTTTATTATTTAAAAACTTTTAGAAATAGCAATTTTTGTTTGTAAAGTTAGTTTAAGGCACATTAGTAGACAAATAGATATTGAAAAGAAATGGAATCAAAGCTGCCTATAGTCTTACAAAAAAGTGCTCTAAATCACTATTGATTTGAGAAATGCAAATTAAAACAGCTCTGACACCCATCAGATTGTCTAACATGATAGAAATAAGGAAAATGACAAATGATGGAAGGGACATGGAAAAATAGGGACACAGTTGGTGGAGTTATGAACTGCTCCAATCATTCTGGAGAATGGTTTGGAACTGTGCCCCAAAGCTATAAAGCTGTGCATACCCTTTGACCCAGCGATACTATTAGTTCTGTATTCCCAAGAGATCAAATAAAAAAGGAAAGAATTGTATGTACAAAATTATTTATAGCAACTCTTTGTGGTGGCAAAGAATTGGAAATTGAGGAGGATGCCCATCAGTTGGGGCATGGCTAAACAAGTTGTGGTATATAATTGCAGTAGAATATTATTATATAAAAATTATGAGCAGGATTGTTTCAGAAAAACCTGGAAAGAGCTATGTGAAGTGAGCAGAACCAGGAGATTATAGTATATAGTAGCAGCAATATTGTAAAAAACTGGGAAAGACCTGATGGCCAGTACTGTCTGGTCAATACAGTGATTCAGACCATTCCAAAGGACTCCAGATAAAAATGCTGTCTACCTTCAGAGGGAGAACTGATGAAATAAGTGCAAATTGAAGTAGAATTCTTTCGTTTTCTTTATTTTTCTTGCCTTTTGCGGGGCAGCATTTCACATGTATAGTCATTATCATTGCCTTCTCAATGGATAGGGGGAAAGTTGCAGAAAAAGAATTTGAAACTCAAAATATTTTTAAAAGAATATTAAAACTCAATAAATTTGAAAAAATATATCAAAAATAAAAGTGGGAAACTGCATTAATTTTAGACAGAGCTTGGAACTAGCTTGGAGAGGCTTTGCCATTCCCGTTACCACTTCCACCCCACCCACATGGAGAGCTGGAGACAGAGGCAGTGATAACTGCTGCCTACCTCAAACCTTGTTGAGGGAAGAGCTTGTCCTTTGTTCTTCAAGCAAGGAGCATAGTGCTTTGCTAGAGTAAGCTCTAAGCATTTTGTTGGTATCTTTATGTTGATGTTTACTATAAAATTAGGCAAGTTAGGTGTGTGTCTGTTCTCCTTTTCTCTCTCCCCCATCCACTTTGGTAAAGAGGGGAGAGACAGTGGTTGTATTCCTAACTATTTTAATTGAAATGTCAGTAACATAATTGTGTATCTTATAAAGTTTTCTAAAGTATATAAAAATCAATTAAATAAGGCAATGGAGTAATCATCACAGTTGCATTTAACGTGATTATTCTGTAGTACTCCCCTGGACGTAATTCTTTGCAAGTCTTATTTTATGTTTACTTGATTTATTTTGTATATAGCTTGTTTGTACATAGTTGTTCTTGTTTTTGACCCCCATTGGACTGTGTGTTCCTTGAAGCCAGGGGCTATCTATTGCCTCTTTTTGTATCCCCAGAGCTTAGCACAGTGCCTGGTACATAGTGGGTGCTTAGTAAATTGTTGACTGACTTTTCCTTTAAAAAAAAATTGTTACCAAACTGATGAATTCTTCGTTTTCTGCACAATTTAGCTTAAGTCCCACCTCCTACATGAGGCTTTTCCTGATGCTTTCAAAAATTATTTTTTTCTTTTACATGGGGGGGAGGGGTGGAGAATGGAGAAAAAGAGAGAGAATGGGAGAATACATGCACACCCTACCTCCTCTGATAAGTTGTAAGCTTTTTAAGGGCAGAGACATTTGATTTTGGCTTTTGTATCCATAGCATCTAAATACAGTGCCATCTAGGTGGCTTAGTGGATAGAGTCCTGGTCTGTAGTCAAGAAGACCTGAGTACAAATCTGACCTCAGACACTTACTAGCTTTATGATTTTGGGCACGTTACTTAACCTCTGTCTGCCTCCATTTCCTTAACTGTAAAATGGGCATAAGAATAGCACCTACCTTCAGGATCAAATAAAATATGTGTAAAAAATACTTTGTAGCACAGTACCTGGCACATAGTAGGTACTTAATAAATATTTCTCTCCTTCCCCTTTTTAGCTAATGCTTGTTATTAATCCATTATTGTAAATAATCTAAAGTAAACAACAGTTTTATATTTTATATATCAAGTATAGCAGAAAGCAGACACACAAATTCTGTTTTCTTATTGCTGTTTCATCAGCACTATCAGTTTACATTAACTTACTTTTGTAATAATATACTGCTGCTTGATAGTATTTATCTCAAAGCTTTGGGTTGAATTGGTGGTCAAGTTAGCATATAGCATTGAATTTATCTGTTACTGCCTACAGTACCAGGATCCTTCCATTCACACCCAAATTCATAACCTTGTAGTCATCCTTGACTCCTTTCTTCTCCTTCATCTTTCATGTTTATTCCCACAATTGTCAAGTTGTTTTGAACTTACCCTCAGCAATATTTCTCATACCTCTCCACTCCCTTATCCTCTATTATAGTTTAGGTTCCCATATCCTTTAGGTCAGGATTATTGCAGTAACCTAATTGGTTTCTTCTACAGGCTCTTCCTTTTCCAAACTATCCTTTCTATATGAATCAATACATCTAAAACACAGAACCAGCCATGTTATATACTCCCATTCAACATTTCTTGATTCCCTGTTTTCTTTGGAGAAATAGGAAATCTCTTCTGGCATTTAAAACACTTCACAGTTTAGCTATTTTGGTACTATTCTTCATATCCCCTATCGCTAGGTCAAATTGGCTTGCTACCTGTTCCTGTATATAACATTTCATTTCCTGACTGCGTTTGCCCAAAAAATTCCATGTGGCTGAATTGCACTCCTTCCTCACCTCTGTTTGGTAGAATCCTAGCTTGCTTATGTAAAATTCAGGTGGCATTTCCTACATGAGGACTTTTTCCTTATCTTCAGGTTATGAGTACGTCTTCCTCTTGAAATTACTTTGTATTTATTTGTTAGATACCTGTTGTATCTTTCCAGTAGAGTGAACTTCTCCAGGGCAGGTACTGTTTCTTTCCATGTGTCTTTTTTTCCCCAGGGCCTTGTGTATAACACAGGTGGTTTTTTTGAAGTATTTGTTAAAACCATAGGCTTTACCTTAAGTCTTCCTATAATTTTTATTTGTTTAATATTTTGTTTTTTCCCCAATTGCGTGGAAAAAACAATTTTTAACAATCTTTTTTTAAGATTGAGTTCCAAGGGCAGCTAGGTGGCACAGTGGATAGAGCACTGGCCCTGGAGTCAGGAGGACCTGAGTTTAAATGTGGCCTCATTCACTTGACACTTACTAGCTTTGTAACCCTTGGCAAGTCACTTAACCCCATTGCCTAGCCAAAATAAAATAGAGTCCCAAATTCTCCCCCTTCCTCCCCTCCTCCCTCAATGAGAAGACAAGTAATTTGATATAGATTATACATGTGCCCATAAGTCTTAAAGATTTTGATAGTGGAGTAACAACATGATTAGAGTAATGCTAGGTTAGTAGGACAGCTACGTAGGACAGTGGATAGAGCACAGGGTTTGGAGTCAAGAAGACTTCATGAGTTCAAATCCAGCCTCAGACACTTAGGAGCTGTTGTGATTCTGGCCAAGTCACTTAACCTATTTTACCTCAGTTCTTCATCTGTGAAATGAGCAAAAAAGGAAATGGCAAACCACTCCAGTATCTTGCCAAGAAAATACCAAAATGGGGTCACTAATTTTCCTACATGACTGAAAGGACTTAACAACAGCAACAATATTGCATTAGAACATTTTTAAAACATTAATTTGGGATCATAAAATAATGTTAATTTTCCCTCATAACAGGGCACATTAGATCTACACCAAAAAAGTGTTGTCCTTCAAGTAGCCACTTAAAACATTTTTGAAATTCCTTGAGAGCTGTTTTACCAACCACACATACATATCAGTCTTGTCTTTAGCACAGGACATTCTCTCATGGTCTCCCACCCCTTTTATTCCTTCTTTCTTTGTCCCACTTTATCTCCTTCCTTTGCCACATTTGAGCCATTAGCCCCAAGCTATCAATTCTTTTGCATGGGTGCAGTGACATGGGGTGACATAGGAGAGAGGAGTAGTCAAGCAGGAGGAAACCTTAACTGAAACACTTCAGGAAGCTGACTGATGGCATAAGTTTATTTTTTGTGTGTTGCCTGTTTGCTGTAAGTGGCAGTTAGTACATGTAATTGGCTTGAGGGCCGCACATATTTAGAAAGGTTAAAGAAAACTACCTAGTTCAAACTCAACTTAGTTTACTAGTGAAGTATCATCTAAGCACTTTTAAAATAAAAATCTGCATTGTTCTTTGATTACATGTGATTTGGTGAAGAGTCTCACTTCAGCAGTGTAGATCTCTTTGCCTTAGTAGAGGGTATCCTTGAGTTTCTTTTCTTTCTTTTCTTTTCTTTCTTTCTTTCTTTCTTTCTTTCTTTCTTTCTTTCTTTCTTTCTTTCTTTCTTTCTTTCTTTCTTTCTTTCTTTCTTTCGCTTTTAGGCAATTGGGGTTAAGTGACTTTTCCAGGGTCACACAGCTAGTAAGTGTCAAGTGTTTTGTCTGAGGCCGGATTTGAACTCGGGTCCTCCTGACTTCAGGGCCGATGCTCTATCCACTGCACCACTTAGCTGCCCTAATCCTTGAGTTTCTGAGGCCCAGAAAGTGTCACTTCTTAGTGTTAGTAAGAACATATAGAGCAGACAAATAATCCATTGTCGAACACATCCTTAAAAGACTGGCAACTTGGGACTTGTCAGACTTGCCAGAGCATTTGCTTTACTCTGCTCAGTAGCTTTTTAGAACCCAGAGTTATTTATGTCTGTGCCTTCATTAAATAAGTCATTGATAAAAGACCTTGATTTAAAAAAGGCTTGATATAACTTTAATTTGTATTATTCTCAATGTAATGGAATCTTTGCATATGCTGTAGCAATAGCCAGCCCTCTTACCTGGTCTCCTTCCTTCAAGACTTTGCCTGCTGTTTTATCCTTCCACACTCTTGTCAAAGTGATTTTCCTTAAAGCAAAGATCTGACCAATAAACTTCAGTGGTTTCCTTTTACTACTCTTAAATTCAACCGTAAATATAAACTTCTGTGTTTGGCATTTAAAGCTCTAAGTTTACCCCTTTCTGTTTTTTTATTCTTGTATATTACTTCCCCTTCAGCACTCTACAGTCCAGCAGCAATAAATAATAAATAACAACTAGCATTTCTATAGCGCTTTAAGGTTTACTAAGTGCTTTACACTGTTTCAATTGATTCTTCATCACAATCTTGGGAGGTAGGGATTGTTATCCTCATTTTGCTGATGAGGAAGCTAAGATAGAGAGAGGTTAAGGGTCAGGTAGGGCCATAGCTAGCATCTCAGGCAGGATTTAAATTCAGGTCTTCCTGACTCCAAGTCCAACAATCTATGGACTGAGCTACCTACCTGCCAATACTGGACTGCTTGCTATTCCTCTCACACAATGCTCTATCTGTAGCTATATCTCAGTGCCTGAAATTGTCTCTTTTTTCACCTCCCTATTTAGGATTTCTGTCTTCAGTAGCTCAAATGCCACCTTCTGCAGGAGCCCTTTCGTGATCCCTAGGTGCCCAGGCCTTGCTTTTTAAGACCATTTTGCATCCGTACCTATTTGTGTATATATTGTCTCCTCCCTGTTAGAAGTTCCTCAAGGATAGAAATGTTTTGGGGGTTTTTTTCTGTCATATCTTTAGTGTTTATTAGCACATTGCATTGTCACATAGTAAGTACTTAATAAATGCTTGTTGACTTGTATATACAAACTACACAGATTGGGGGGGCAATTTGTACAGTATTTTCATCTACCTTGAGATAATAGCTCTAGCAGTGGGGTGGTGAGCAGCTAGAAACTAGGTAGGCTTGGATTCTTTGTTTGAATCACACCGTGAAACAGACTGCCTCAGGACTGTTTTTATTCCTATGTAGGCAGCACAGTGTAGTAGTGGAATGAGCACTGAATGAGCCCTGAACTTGGAGTTACTTAAGACCTGGGTTCAACTTCTACCTCTTTTGTGGCACTGGCTCTTTGATCTTTTTTCCTCATCTGTTAAAATAGGCATAATAATACCAACAATACTTAGCTTTTGTAAAATTTGTAAATCTTACCTAAATTATTTCACTGAGGAGCCTTTGTACTCTGCTGGAGCTAGATGTAATTAGTGGAATTTTTTTTATAAGAATGTTTTTAGTGAGCCTTACCAAAAGAGTCCTTTTGTTGGAATGAATGAATGAATGATGTACCAGATGCTGTACTAAGAGTATAGCACAAAAAGTGCCCTCTAGGAGTTTGCTTTCTAATGGTGGAAGACCACCTTTGTAGGGGATGGGTAGTAGTCTGGGATAAGTGTTTTGGTTTGTAGAGTTACTTCGAAGTATATGTACCTTTTCCAGGAGCATTGACATAGTTGATTTAATTATGGTTCCAGGACTGGGCTGGGAGAAGGGGGTGTTAATCTGAGGGAGGGTATGAAAGAGTTTTGTATGTTTAGACTTTGTCATTTTGGGGTGAAGTATTGTCTGTTACATCACAAAGCAAAACTTAGGGAGGTAAACGAGTAATTCTCATTAAATATAGTGACAGTTGTCATTTATGCTAAACTATGCTGTGTTAAACCCTGTGTGTTTTGTTTCCTTTTGTAGATTATCTGTACTTAGTTAGGAAACAATTTTAAAACTTTTCCAGAACCAGTAAAATGACCTTTTGGAGGGAAGGCAATTTTGGGAATATGAAACTATTCCAGTGCTCTCAGAATCTGAGACTCTTGATATTCCTATCCAGGTGACACAGCTTTGTACCCAAAAAGCTGTGAGATACAAGAAGCTGGAGTTTAAAGAAAGACTTAAAAGAGCATGTAGGTGTAGTGAATCAGTCACTAGCCTCAAAGTTAAGCCAAATTGACACATTGAGAGAAATTTTGTTGCTGTGGGTTCTCTCTACAGTAGTATATAACTCAACACTTTCCCATACCCTATTCTGGTTGTTATCCCTGTCTTTCTCATTTACCCAACATGGCCCTTTGTGTTTTAACAGTCAGTGCAGGACTTTCATTCATCTGTTCTCTCACAGTTTGTCTGAATGGGACTAGCTTTTCTGACCCTAGATTTCCTGTATGATGCTTACTATTTCTTGTCTGCTAAACATGTAATGTTTCAGCCCATTTATACCCACCAAGCATTTCTCTATTGCCCCTTTGTCTCTGTCAGTTTTAAATCTTTGAAGATTATTGTGTTCCATGACTCACAGTGATATAGTATCACCAGAAAAAAATAGTGGGTTTTAAAAGATGGCTTTTTGTGTCACAGTAAACATGGATGTAACTGTATTGGCAAACATAATTATAATCCATATTCCTACATACCTCTGAGCTATACATTTCAGTGCAAACTTATTTTTTATAAAAAGCACTTAAGATATAGTTTAGACAATATTTAAACAATTCATTTAAAAATCCACCCTGACTTGATAGATAATGAATGAAATAATGCTTAATACATTCCCTTAAGCAGTGAAGAATCTTGATTTCACTTAGCTAACTGTGAGCATGTGTCTTTAGAGATAAAGCATACTTTTTAACAGTCTAAAGAGATGAAAATTCATAGACACCATCCTGGCCTTCTGCTGTGGCACTGATCCTTTGTATACAGCTGTTTCAAACCCTTTTCCTAAACTCTAAGAGTGTAAAGTGGTTGGTACAGTTACCTGTTTCTGGAGCCACATTTACAATCATTAATCAAAAACATGCCATTACTACTCTAATCCTTGTAGTGTCTAGCATAATACATCCCAATATAAAAATTTGACGTCTTGAAAAGTTACATGGTATGAATAACATTGGAATAATAGATTGTGTTTTTGTGTAGGCAATAGGTGGTAGCAGCAAATTTTTCTGTGTAGATGATACAAATATGAAGTAGCAGTGAGAATAACAGATAAATTTTGGGTAGGTTTTCCCCCCAAAGTTTCAAAGGAGAATAATTGAAGACCAGTGAGAGAACAGTATTTTATAGGTATAGGAATGGTATTTTATAACGTTAACATGCATTTAATAATTTTTAATAACATAGCCTACATGAAGGCTAGAACCTGGGAAGGCTATGAAATGCACTTAAACATTTTGAATTCCAGTTTTACCTTTTAGTAGTCATTCACTCTCCTTTTCTACTCTGGCATCACTTCCTAGTGTCTCTAGTAATTCATTTGTAATTCACCAAGGTGAAAACCTTCCCCAGGATGTTTGTATTTTAATATAAAAATTAAATGTTCAACTCTGTAAGGCACATTCTGATTTCTGGACTTCTGAAATCTCAGAAGTTAAAGGTTGAATTTTTCTCTGCCTTAGGGGCAACCTGCATTAGTCTAAGGTGACCCTCTCACTTTTAAATCATTACTTTGGAAAGGTTGTTAGCCCTTGTTGAGAAAAAGGAAAGCATTTTAGTTAGCATGTCCAAAAGAAAATCTTTTCAATTGTGCCACAGTTTTGTATATATGTTACCTATTTCTTAATCAGTTCCCTGTATGTCTTAGAAATGAAAGCTCTATTAGAGAAACTTACTGCAAAAATTTTCTGCCAATTTCCCTCCCTTCTAATATAGCTAACATAGTTTTGCTTATGCACAAACATCTGAATTTTATTTCATCAAAATTGTCCATCTTACCATCCTGTGAACAAACCTCTAGCTCTTGTGTGGTTATGAATTCTTCCCTTATTCATAAATCTGACTGGTAATTTCTTCCATGCTTCTCTAATTTGTTTATTATGTTGCCCTTTATGTCAAAATCATTCATACACACACACAATATGTATATATCTGATGTGACCCTTTATTTCCAAATCATTCAGAGAGAGAGAGATTCTAAACTTCCTTTCTTCCAGATTGCTTTCTGGTTTTCCCAGTAGTTTTTTGTAGAATAATGAGTTCTTGCATTAGGACCTGGGATCTTTGTGTTTTATCAAACACTAGGCTATATACTAGTTATTTGCTTCTGTATATTGTGTACCCGATCTGGTACTTCTAGATCCCCTTCACTTTTTTTTTCCATTATCTCCCTTGAGATTCTTGATCTTTTGTTCTTCATATGAATTTTATTTTATTTTTCTAGCTATGTGAAGTCTTTAATAGTTTGGTGTGCCACTGAATAAATTTAACTTACGTAGTGTTCTCATTTTTATTATCAGATAGTAATAATATTACAGTAATTAATACTTCTCCAGTTATTTAGGTCTGTATTTGTGTAGAGCGTTTTGTAATTGTGTTCCTTTAGTTCTTGCTGTGACATGGCAAGTAGATTCCGAAGTATTTTAAGTTTATTTTAAAGGGAATTTCTAGCTCTTCTTGCTGAGTTTTGTTGGTTATATACAGAAATGCTCATGATTTATGTGGATTTATTTTCTGTCCTTCAACTTTGCCAAAGTTGATTAGTTTTCTAATTAATGCTTTTGTGTGCTCTTAAGTAAATCATATCATCTGTAAAAAAGTGATGTTTTTATTTTTTCTTTTCCTGTGCTTATTCCTTAGATTTCTTACTGCTACAGTTAGCATTATATTGAATAGGAATGGTGAAATTGGGCATCCCTCTTCTCCCCCGATCCTCTTGGAAAGGCATCTGGTTTGTTGTCATTACAGATAATACTGACTCTTCAATTTAATTAGACACTACTTTTCATATTAAGGAAAGTTGTACTTTTCCTGCTTTCTTGTTTTCTGGTGTTTTTAACTAGAATGAGTGTATCTTGTCAGAAGCCTTTTCTGTATCGATTGATAGTCATTTTTTTTTATGTTCATAATTTTCCTAATATTAAACCAGCCCTCCATTACTAGAATTGTATAAATCTAGTCTGTTCACAGAGTTATAATCTTTTTTGATATGTTGTTGTGGTCTCTTTGTTTAAAATTTTGACCTCGGTATTCATTAGGGATGTTTTGGTTTGTATTTTTCTGTTTTGACTCTCCCTGGTTTGGGATCAGTATCATATTTATGTCATAGAAATTTGGGCAGGGCTCCTTTTATTTTTTTCAGTTTGTGTAGTATTGGGATTGTCCTCTAACCATCTGGTCCTTGGTTTTGTTTTGTTTTTGAGAGTTCATTTATGGCTCAGAAAAATTTCTTTTTCTGAAGTACAGCTATTTAAGCCCTCTTTTCCTGTTGATACTGGTAATATGGTTTTATTTTTTAAATTAAAAAAAACACAGTCTCTGGCTTTATATATTTATATTTAATATTCTTATATTTATATTTATATATTTTGTATTTTTGCCTTTAATTTTGTTTTTAGGATTTCTGTTGTAGTATATTTAGTTTCTGTTTTATTGTGTGCCCAATTCATTCTGCCTAATAATTTCTTTTCATTCTTCTTTGGTTGTGAGCTTAACTTTTCATTGTTGATGTTGGTGACTTTTAAAAATCAAGTTGTTAACTATTTTACTTTTTAAAGCTAGTTCATAACTTTATTTGTTCATTCATTTGGGATATTTTTTTATTTTCAATTTTGTTAATTTACTTTTCAGGATTTCTATTTTGGTGTTTGGGGGGGTGTTCCTGGGTTTTTTAAATTCTGTGTCTAGTTTGTTGATCTGTTCTTTCTTTATTGAAGCAAGTGTTTAGAAATATAAACTTTCCCCCTAAGTGATCAGGTAATTTGGAGGTGTACTAGCAGCTGGGGAGATCAGGAAAAGGCCCATGGGAAGTGGTGAAGCTAATAACTTAGAAATATTCCTTTCAACTAGCATTTTGCTGATGGCAAGGGCATCCTGGCCTAGTATATGGAATGCTAGGCTTGCCACCTGGAAGACGTGTGCTTGAATACTCCCTCAGAAACTTGCCTCCTGCTTTCATTTCCTCATCTGTAAAATGAGAGTTGGACTAGATGACCTAAAAGGTCTTTTTCGGCTTTAAATCTGTGATCATTTATGTCTGGTAGATGTGCTAGCGCTATCTTCATTTTCCATGACTTGAAGATTGTATCATGGAACAGTTCTATATTGGATGCTTTTAATCCTTTAATTCTTATGTCAGATTAGGGGTTTCTAAGCACCAAGAGTTTAAAAAAAAAATCACTTCTTTGCCAAGTGAATGATTGGTTGCCTGTTATACAACTTGTGATGAATGCATCAGTGTGTTTGAATCTGAAATGACTTAATAAGTACAGAAGTGCTGTCTAATGTACTTAGTAGTGTTGGCATTTTGGGGAGTGGGGCTTGTTGAGACTGAGCTCGTTGACAATCATAGTTATTTAAGTTTTATGGTTTTTTATAGTCCTTACCTAAAACAATATTAGGGAGCTGCAAATTTTAGGGGAACCGTTAAAAGATTTTCCCTTTATTTGAAATTATAGTAGTAATAGATCAATTCCTATAATTCTTCACAATTTTCAAAGCACCTTCCCCTTGTTTTATTTTTAATCCTCCCTTCAGCCCTGTGGTATAAGCTGGGATTATCACTCCCATTTTATATATGAGAAAAGAGAAGCCTATAAGTCACACAGCTATCAAGCAGCAAAGTATGGACTGGCACTGCTAGTTCGGTATTGTTTCACCTATATCACAAGAATCAGGACCATGTATTTTACTTTTTAAAACAAAATTGCTTGTCTCCAGCTTTGATCGAGATTTTAGTTTAAAAAAAAGATTTTAGTTTAAAAAGAAGCTGACTGTATACAGAGGTAATATGGATTTGCCATCTGCTGGGGATTCTGACTATTGGCTCATACTTTGCAAATTCTAGCCTTTTGTTAATTTTGGTAGAATTACCAACGTCAATATATTGTGGTGGGATAAACATGTAGTAAGGTTAAAACTAAATCTTGTATTTCTTTGACAATGAACTTCTCCCTACCCCACCCTTGCCTTCTTGCCTAAATACTACTTTTGGGAAAAAAAGTTCCATAGTTAGCATGTGTGAAAAACAGTAGGAATTGTCCATGTATTTGGTTTATACTATATTAATGTTTGTGCATTTCAACAAAGTATTTATTTTGTCTCAAATAAATAACTACATATAGTTTGTAGAATTTACAGTGTGTTTTTTTTTTTTAGTTCATTCAAACCATTGAACTGACTGGACCAGGTACCATTGATCATAGGAACATCTTGAACCAGGAGGAACCTCAGTCCAACCAAGGCCCCATCTAGTCCAACACCCTCACTTTACAGATTAGAAATTAAGGGATTTTCCCAAGGTCACATAAGTAGTAGGCACTGGGATTTGAACCCCTGAATTTAGAGCCCAGTGTTCTTTTCCTTTTACCAGGAAGTCTTTTTAAAAATTATCAGGAAATCCAGTATTTACTTAGAAAATCATCATTTAAACTTTTTTTTTAAATGCCAAAAAACCATCTGATTACTTTGGGGAGTCCACCTTTGAGTTTTAAGTTCAGAGAATCTCTTTATATATCTCTTATATTATATTTTTTGGTGACCAGTCTATAGATAGAATTTGAATTGAGACAGTATAAGTCATATTTGCTGCTTGAGATGTTGATTGCTACAGATAACTTCTCTGCCAAACAAACACCTGGTTGTCTTCATAGGATCATAGATCTAAAGCTAGAATCCACCTCAAGACATCTAGTCTCTCATAAAGAATTGAAGAAACTGAAATCTAGGGAGGTTGTTACCCGAAAGTTCACACAGATCAGAAGTAGAATTTGAACCCACGTCTGTTATTAATGATGCAGCAGTTGAAAATAGAAACTAACATGAATTTATTCCTTCAGAATGAGCCTTGCAAAGAAACATTTCCCTTTTTTAAAGAAGCTGAATAGGTTTCCAGATGGCATCAGTGCTTTACATAGCACAATAGTGTAGTGGAAAGCACTGGACCTGAGTTCTGATGTCACCTTTTTGAGACAAGCTACGTTTATGATTCTGGGAAGAGGGGCAGGAGAGGGAAGGTAGTAAGCATTTATATGGCACTTACTAGGTGCCAGGCACTGTGCTAAGCACTTTTTACAAATACTGTAATGGGCAAGTCATAGTCTTTTTCGGCTTTTAGTTCCCTCCTCTCTAAAATGGTAGTAATACCACCTGTAGTGTTTATCTCAAAAGATTTTTAAGATCAGATGAAATATTGTATTTCAAGTGTTTACTGCTGCTATGATTTATATATATTATATCTTGATCATAGCAAAGTGTTACGGTAATCGTTATGGCAAAGGTACTGAAACATAAGCTTGTTAATAAAAACCATTAGGTGGCCATATAAGTAGAATCACCCAAGAGAGTTGATTAATGGTTCTGTGTCTTGCTGAAGGGAGGGGCATTGTCACAGAACTCTTAACTTTGGGTCTGTGATTTGAATGAAGACAATAGAAGCTAGTCAGCCTTGCAAACGATACAGTTGGGAATAATAAATAATATAAGAGAGTAAGATGGAAGATGATCTTTACAGATTGGACCACTAGGAAGAGGTCTTAGTGGTTTAGTAGCCTGTCAAATCAAAATGAGCCAATATTGTGATAAAATCTTAGGGTACCTTGCTAAAATAAGACAGGTCTTACACTTGTCTACTTTGGCAGATCAGGGATATTGTGTTGCTTTCTGGGTAATGGATTTTTGAGAGGGATCTTAACACATTAGAGAATAGTCTGAAATAGTGGTACTCAGATCTTGAACCAGAGGACCGGGGTTTGAATCTTGGCTTTGTTTCTTACTGCCTTACACAGAGGGACTTGATAAGACTCTTTCAGTGTAAATCCTATGATCTTATGATCCTATGACCATGCCGTCAGAACGATTGATGATTGATGAGCCCCTAGAGGTTATTTGGAGTTGTCTTCAGGTATTTGAAGGGCTGTCTTTCCGTGTCTAGAATATACTCTCTCTCTTCCTTACCATAAGTCATAAGATCATAGATTTTGAACTGAAAGGAACCTTTAAAAAGGATCAACTAGTTCAACCCTGTCATTTTTACAAAGAATTGAAGTTCAGTGACTTTGCCTCAAGTTCATACAGGTGGTAATAAAAATAGTTCATGTTTATGTAACATTTTAAGGTTTTCAAAAGCATTGTTTCATTTGATAAAGGTGGTAGATGATGGATCTGGGATTCACACCCAGGGCTTCAGCTCTAAACTCACTCTTAAAGCCTATAAAGCTTTCTCTTCTCTTCTAGCCTCTCTACCCTTAGCTGAAAGCTTCAGCTTTTCTTGTTTTTGTTTTTGGTTTTTTTGCTTTTAGGCAATTGGGGTTAAGTGACTTGCCCAGGGTTGCACAGCTAGTAAGTGTCAAGTGTTTGGTCTGAGGCCAGATTTGAACTCAGGTCCTCCTGACTTCAGGGTTGATGCTCTATCCACTGTGCCACCTAGCTGCCCCCTAAAGCTTCACCTTTTCCTAGAGCAGTAGTATAAGGTCCACATACTGCCTTAGAAAACTACAAATTAACATTATCTATGTCATATGATGTTTTTGTTTAACATTTCCCTGTTACATTTTAATTTGTTTCCAGCCTACTAGAGTTTTACTTTCCTGTATCCTAGAGTGCTTAGGATTTCTTCTTTGACCCCTTTAGGTTTGACCCTTTTTGACCCTTTAGCTCCTTTAGGTTACAGTTGTCTGTGACATGTGTACACTCTACTTCCACCCCCAATCCCTATGTAAGCTCTTTGAAGGAAAGATTGTTATTCTTTGTTCCCAGCCCTTAATACAGTGTCCTACATAGTAATAGTTACTTAAGAAATTTGAGGTGATTTTCATGCAGAAAAGGAAAGGGCTAGGTGAGGGCCATTTAACAAGTAGTCAAAGTGGAAATAATCCATTTGATTTTTCAGGTCATTATAAAAGTTCCTTAACATCTCAGTTTTCCACTGTGAAATAGGCTTCTTGTATAATGAAGTCTCCTGTCATTGAAGCTATTCAGGCTGACCAATCTATTGGGACTTCTGTAAAAGACATCCTTTTATTGTGGGTGAGAGGGTCTATTAAATCAAGTGTTCTTAAACATTTTCGTGTTATGGACACCTTTGGCAAGTCTGGTGAGGCTTGCAGATTCCTTCTTAACAAACATTAAGCAGCTATGATCTACAGTAAGCTGAGGATACAAAAGAAATGCAGGAGCATACAGTTTAGTATGATGGAGTCTGTTCTCAACTTTTGCATGCATAACATTAAAAAATTGCTTGAAACTTAGAAACATGAATACATTGAACCTATGGGAATAGGGGGTTAGGTTTCCACAACCACCAAAAACTACTCTTGCTAAAAATTGCTGAAAATACTTTTATACATATAGTTCTTTATAACAAAACATTAATTCTGATACTATGCACTTTTCCCTAATACAGTAACCATGAAATCACCCATAAAATGCAGTACCTAAAATAAAATTGGTAACATGCAAAACATTTTTTCTTGCTAGTAATTCTCTAGAATTCTGTGACCTTTTGTGCTAACATCTCAATAAAAAAATTCATTTCAAGATAGTACTTACTTTTCATAACCCATGAAATCTACATTACTATAGATACTTCTTGCAGATATAATAAATTATTGCCTTAACATCAAACTCATGGGCTTACTCATGGTAACATTCCAGTTTATCTAACACATATTTTTTTTAAAAAAAATTTTTAAAGGCAGTTGGGTTTAAGTGACTGCCCAGGATCACACAGCTACTGTCAGGTGTTTTGTGTGAGGTCAGATTCGAACTCAGGTCCTCCTGACTTCAGGGCCAGTGCTCTGTCCACTGCGCCACCTAGCTGCCCTGTTAACACATTTATTTTCTCACTAAGTCACATCACTGGCTCGTTGGGCTCAAAGGACTTGCACTATGCTTTGGGAGCATAATTGCAACACAGAACTTGAATTTTGAAGGCAAATGATAAAAATATGCAGTGAATGCACAGTAGGGTGAACAAGACCAGTGAAAGTGCCTCGTAGGATACCAGCCTCTCCACAAACTTGTGCCTCTTATTTTTTTTTCTCTGCTGTGCATAGCTGTGAATGTGTGCAGTTGCTAAAGCAAAAGTGAAAATAGGAATACTAATAAAATCACAGGGATGCTTGAAATCTTGAAAGTTAAAACCTCAAATGTTGAGGATTGACTGTGGACAGAATCAACTGGAGATAATCAACAGGGAAGGTGCTAGCATTAGGGGAGATTAGGAAAGGATTTTTGTAGAAGGTTGAGATTTTAGTCTGGGATTTGAAAGGAAGCCTGCAGGCAGAGATGAAGAGGGAGAGGATTCCAGGCATATGGGACCTCCCGGAGTATCTTGTGCAAGGAATAGCAAGCCAGTGTCACCATCAAAGTGTAAAATGGGAGTGAATAAGGTGTAAAAAGATTGGAAAGGTGGGACAGGGCCAGGTTATGAAAGACTTTCAATCCCAGACAGGATTTTTTATATTTGATCATGGAAGTGATAGAGAAATCAATGGAGTTTTTTGAAATGGAGGTGGGGAGAGTGTTGATGTGGTCAGACAAGGACTTTTGTGAAGATTATCTGAGAGCTGAGTGGATGGATGATGTTCTGGAGTGAGGAGAGACTTGAGGCACAATGCTTTAAAATAGCACAGGATATTATAAAGGAAATACATGATAATAAAGGAAATAGCTATAAAAATTTTTTAACAACTAGTTCCCAGACCCCATGTTTATGAACTCAGACTAAATAAATTGGTTTTCTTCCAGTTTCTTTGAAACTTCCTATATTCCTTTCTGCAATTATGTTAAGGTAAGAATCAGGGCCATTAGGTGTGTTAAGCAAGCCACCCTTGTATTAAACATTTTAAGTCCAGTGTTTTCAATAATTACATAACAGTATACAAACTCATTTGTGGGATTTTATACTGTTGACTAAAGAAACCGATAAGATAGGTAGTTTATTTCTTTGTTATACTCAATCTTGAAAATTAGGCAGCTCAAAGAGTAAGGAAAATAAAAATGTGTATAGCCTTCACTGTATCAGATACAGTGGATAGACGTTAGTAACTGAAAAGGCTAAATGGTTTAAGCAAATAGGCATATTGCTCTTACTTTCTTTTCCTTTGTTTCTTTTGTCCCCCTTTCTTAATTGCTGGGGTCTGCTTCATACCCCTTTATAAATAAAATCTATCTTCTTTGGAATTGAAGGGCTTACTTATATTCTGCTTAAGTTAAAGCCTGAAGATGACCTGGGAAGTAGTACCCTAATATCTTTGGAATTGAAGGAGTAGTTGATTGTATTCTGGCCAGACCTGAAGATGACCACAGGTGTTAGGGGGGTACATGTTTCTACTTAAGTATTTGTAAAATAGCAATTTGAGTTACTGATCAGGGTATCATTTTTCAAAATAATTTCTTCTTATCTTCACAAAATGAAGAACCAATATTATGTAGGCTTATATTTAACTAATGGTATCTATTCAACAGCTACTTCCCTCTTCCTTTCCTTCTTTAGTCCCCTCTCTAAACCAAAGCCACCTAAAGTCTTAACGACATTTGGCTACCAGAGGCAGCTGGTGGCACAGTGGATAAAGCTTTGGGCCTGGAGTCAATAGGACCAGAATTCAAATTTGGCCTCAGACATTTCCTAGTTGTGTGCCCTGAACAAGTTACTTAACCTCTGTTTGCCTTAGTTTCCTCATCTATAAAATAGGGGTAATAATAGCACCTGCTTTGTAGGGTTGTTAGAGGATCAAATGCGATAATATTTGTAAAGAAGTACTTCTGCCTAGTGCCTAGTCCATAATAGGTGATATGTAATGCTTATTACTACTTTCTTGTTCTCCACCTCTCAACTCAGAGAACATTCCCTTTTCCTGTTAACAGTCCCTTCCAGAAGAATCCCAGAATTTGTTGTAAAGTTATAAATGACAATTTTTCATAGGTAAGCTCCTCTAATTTAAAAGAATTATTGGGGTTTTTTCTTTTGTGTATATCCATTCATTGGGCAATCTTGCCTATTAAAAATATAATTTTGAGGTTTTTTTTTTCAACATTTCACTACTTACCTACCCCATTTGTTCTAAATTCTGCCTGGTTTTCAAAGCCAATCTACCTTTTCAACCATACATAGTAATGCACCCTCCAGTCTTGTCAGAGCCTGTATGCCTCCACTGATGTGGTTCAAAATACATTGCTTCTAAAAATCTCATTCATAATTTAATGCCTAGATATGACCTTGTATAGTCCATAAACACTTCTGAATGTTCTACCTCTTATGTTTTTTTCTCTCCCATCAACACCAATTGAAGTCATAATCTGTGAATTTTGTAGTCTTTTAGGCATTGATTGTTCAGTCTATATCAGTCTTGGTTTGTCAGCTGGGGTGTAAGGTCCTTCTACCACTTTGTTGCCTTCCAAAGTATTGAGTATATAGTAGACATACTATTAATATGCATATGAAACTAAAAAAGGAGAAAAGTATTTTGTAAATAACAGTGTATTTTGTATGTTCTTTTCAGATTTGGATGGTGCTCTACTTTCAGGGCCAGACTGTGATAGGAACATGAATTCAGGTTTGCTGGCTGAAGCTAACTCAAGTCAAGACGGAGGCGATGCTGGTAGGTACTAGGTGCAGTTGGAACTTTGAAGGTGACATTAAAAGGATTTGGAGAATAAGTATCATATAGATTAGAGAGGAGAGAGACAGATTAATTTTATTCTGATATGACTGACTTGTGACTTATGGTGATTTTACTTTTGTATCCTAGTAATCCTAAAACTATAACTCATCAGGAATTATAATTGCAGGGAACCATTTAATATTTTGCTGTATGGAGTCACTGATTATATCAGTTTAATTTCTCTGTATTGAACAAATAAGCAAAACTAAAACCATTTATTTGAATATTATATAATTAAAAGCATTTTGAATTTTGTGCTGTTTTAGATGCAGGTAGGTATTTTGTTTACAAAGGCAGTGTGATTTATCGATAGTGTTGTCCAGAAGTCGGGGTGACTCAACCATTCAAATCCTGCTCTTGATACATTCTGCTTGTGTGAACCAGGCATGTCAGTTAATCCCTCAGTACCCTAAGTAACTCTCATAAGATTATGTTTGCAGGAACATTTCTGATCTGCATTGGTAGAAGGAATTTCCTTATCAGGTGTACCCTAAATCAATAAATTTGGAGGTCCAGAACAATTTTGACTAATTATGCAGATTTATGGGAAAGAAGGTGTATACAGAGGCAGTAATGTAGGAAAATGAAATGTTTTATGGAAATTCTTTTAAGAGATGAACCAGTGGAAGTTAGACAAGGATGAGTTTTAAATATACTAAGGGAAAAAATTTGTTTGTGTGTGTGTGTTTCAATACTTCTACTTTCTTTAGTTTGTGTCCCTCTTCTGAGTAGAAGTTCATTCTTCAAGCAACCTAGTAATGAACTCTGTTGAATTTAATTAGGTGGGGTTTTCCAGTAGTAGAAGGCATATATGTTTACAGCTTGGAAAGGACTTGCTAGAGCTTGCCATACTCATCCCTTCAAGAACTAAAGATCAACTCCATGCCATGATAAAGCACTGTAGTTCTTTAATAGAGGAGGATATATGCATAAATATACATGTGATTAGTGTTTTAAAACTCTGTTATCTCATAACGGAATGAGAATATATATTCTTTTTATATTGGGTTGTTGGAATGTGGATGCTTAATTTATTATACTTTAAAAGTACTGTAACTTACATGAATATGTTAAGATGATTAGAAAATGCTCCCTAAAATAGACTTACAGCAACACTGTGCCACTTAAGGGAGAACTGAGACAAGAATCTCATCAATAAGCATTTATTATTTGAATGTTAAGTACTTAGTCTGTACCAGGCGCTTTCCTGAGTACTGGGGATACAAAGCAAGACAAAAACATGGTCTCTCACATTTTAATGTGATGAAATGGTCCAGGGACTCATTTTATCTACAATTTGCTCAGAACTTTTCCAAGTTGCTTCTTTTTACAACCTGTTGTGATATAACTTTATACTCCCAGTTCTTCTAGGGTTGTTGTGGCTGAAAATTCATTACTTGGTGGTGAAAGCATGTTGACGAGGCCCTCTGAACTTAACTGGGGTAGACACCAGCAGTTGACATATAGTCCATTACAAGGTCCAATGTGGAGGCCTTTCCATTTTGGTAGGGCCTGTCATGCCTTGTGATCCATTAACCTGGCCTTTGAGAATTTAGAATGAGAGTTATCTCCTTTAGAGTAGTTCCTGTTTTGGAGATTTTACTTTTTTCTTTGCTTAAAAGTTTTTGAGCTCATCTTTAAGTGTTACAAAGCATTTTACACATGCCATCTCAATTTAACCCTCAGCGCTTTGAAAGAGTAGTAGCTGAAGTGTAGTAGTATGCCCATTTTATTTTTATTATTTCCAAAACTAAGAAGGGCATTTAAGGTAGAACAGCAGGGATGTGGTAGTGTAGCTCTTATGCATAAAATTGATGCTCTCTGCCTACCTTCAGAGGAGTGATGATCAAATTCCTCTTTAATCTCTTTGCTTCTTTTCAACATGATGGATTGTTCCATTTTGCAGATGAGGAAATATAGACTGAAAAGTTATGACTGGATTACCTCAGAGTTACCCAGCTAGCCATTCATTAGAGATAGGTAAATGGGAGAATCCCAAATCTTTCTACTAGGTTAGGCCAATAATAATATATGTGTCACAGGGCTTCTAACTGTTCCAGGGTGCTTGGACTCGTTCTAATATCAGTGGAAGTTGTTTTTCAGTTGTGTTGGGGGAGGCAGCGGTGGTGATTTCCTTCTTTACAAGATTGCCTTTAAATTGGTGCATGGGTAAAAACTGGATTAAAGCTATTATTGGTTAACGTGCTTTTGAGCTATATGGCACGTGCTGACATCCGTCTTTCAGGAGGGAAAATTGTTAGTTGTTTATACTTGATTAAAATATTAATTCATCTTTTCTTTATTATTTTAATATGTGGAATCCCATTGAACTCTTACCTAATTAAGCACTCGAACTTACAATCTCTTGATGAAGCAATACTGGCACTTAGAAGTTACACCTTTCTTTTCTGAATATCTGTGAACTCTCTCTCAGCACCATGATCATTGGTTTGTATGTTGGCTCCTTTTCTTTTCATTTCCTTTCTCTTTCCTTTTTTAAAGAAAATTGGACCCCATTATATTGTTCTCCCAGTATATTGTGTCTTGTTCTAGTCTGAACATTCTTTGAGAAAAAGATCACTGATGGGGGTCTCAGTCATAGCACCAGTTTGTTGGGGTTTTTTTCCCAGTATGGTAGAATGGATTTTGGGCCTGGACAATTAAACTCATTGAAGGAATGTAGGTGAGACCTCAGTGAGCTTAGAAACTTGAAACATTTTTTGTAATATCCTTCCCAGTCCAAAGATCAATCTTCTTTAAATGAAAAAAGAACATAAGATTTCCATTTCCTTCTTAATTGGGATAATTTTTTGTGGTGGTAGAATTTCATTCTTTAGAGCTTGATGTCTCTCTTGGGACAGACTTCCTTCATAAAATATGTCATTAGGTTCTAGCAGTACTTTCTCTAAATCCTTTGAAATGGACTCTCTGAAATGCTAAGAGTACCTAAGCAAATCTCAAATTTATTGGCTGGTTTTTTTGTTTGTTTGTTTGGTTTGGTTTAATTTTTGGTGGGGAGGGAGGTCCAGTAGATTTTTTGAAGTTTCTCCAAGAACTTTTTTTCCTGTTGTAATTTTGGAATTCTCTTTTTCTCTTTTGCAAACCACACTGTTGCTTCCAGATCCTGATAATTTTGCTTATACCTAATTCCTTCAACTTATTCTTTTCCTTTAAAATATATTAATGCATGCTGTATTTTGATGAAGGATTTCTGTGTTGATAAATCTAGTAGCTTTATAGTTTTCCTTACTATATCTATATTCCTAGTATCAGTCCAACTTGGGCCTAGTGAATAAACTGGTTGATATTCCTTTCTCCTCGTTGCTAACATTTTATTACATATTTTAAAATCAAATTTTATTAGTATTGATATGTAGTTTTCTTTTTTTGCCTTATTTTCCTGTAACTTAAGTGTCATATCAAGAACATGCTTGTCTGAATAGGAACTCGACAGTGTGTTGTCTAACTCAATTTTTTTTGCAATTTCTGTAATATAGGAGTTATTTTTCTTTGTCTCATTTCTGTTAATTTATTTTATTTTAATCTCAATTATTTTAATTAATTTTTATTATCTTAATTCTTATTTCTTTTTAATCCTTTAAAAATTTGTGTGAATGTGTGCTATATTTTGATGAAGGCATTCTGTAGGAATTTGGCAGTGTGCCTACTATCTGTTTTTGTACACAGTTTATGTAATTTAGGAGTTATTTTGTCTTTGTCTTATTTCACTTTTAAGTTCATTTGGACCTAGAGTTTTTTCTTTGGCAATTCATTTATGGCCTGTTCATTTTCTGTTCTGAGATTGAATTGTTTAAATTCTTTTTGTTCTTGTTCTTTTAATCTTCCAAGTATTTTGTATTTTATATTTTCATAAAGGTTCATCCATTTTATTTGTCTTCATTTTTTTCAGGTGATCTTTGATATTCATTCCCACAACAATATCGCTTCTGTTTCTCCGCTCTGTCCTCACCTAAATATCTCCTCTCTAGTCTGAGAATTTCCTCTTGTGAGTTTAACTACTTCATGACCTCTTTTTCCTATTCATATTTCGTTTAATTAGAAATACTCTTCTAGAACTACTTGCATATCCTTGCCACCAAATCCTTGTGATACTTATGATTTCAAATTTGTTTCCTTGTGTTCAAGTCCCTAGTTTATTATGTTACCCCCGCTCCATAGATTTGTTTGTCCAAAACTGAAAATATGGGTTTAATTGCTTCATTTATTTTTGAGTTTTCTCTGCTGGGAATTATTGGTCCCCCTCTCTTGTTTTCATGTTCTCCTTCTACCATGACTTAGGTTGGGAATAGCGTAAACCGAGCAAGTCCCATATAGACTTAGTCCAGCAGCAATTTGAAACATCCTTGTAGCCTGAAACCTAGCTAAATCTCCTAGGACAGGACTTCATAGCCAATAAGATGTTATTTGTCCTCAATCAGCCCTTGTGACATTCATGTTCAACATGTTAATTAGATCTGAATTTCAGTTTCAAGGATTCATCTTGCTTGTACCTGTGTTTATTTTTAAGGTAAAATGCTTTTAAAATAATGATGCTATGATGAAACATTCTAACCATCTATTGACTTAAGATGTGTACAGACTAAGATATTTCTTGGACATGGCCAAAGTGGGAATTTGTTTTGCTTTACTATGCATACTTGTTACAAAGGTTTTGTTTTTCTTTTTCATTTGGGAGGTGGGAGGGAGAGAAGGTTGGATTTTCATTAATTGGTTTTTTTTTTAAATGAGGCTAGACTGTTCTAAAGATAAACTATAACTACCGTAGTTAATTTTTGAATGGAGCCCCAGCTGATTGATGCCCAGGCCCCTCCTGCCTAAATTGCTTTTTTTTTGTCTGTCTTTTTATCCTCAACTTTTGCCTCCTGAATGTGTTTCTTTCTATTAACTCTTGTGCTACTGTATTAAGCTCCATAAATAGTATTCTTCCTGTGTTTTAAATCTAAACTGTCTGTGATAACTGTCTTAGCAGATCGGTATGGACAATTTTCTCCCTGCCCCATAGTTGTTGTTTTGTTTTTAAAGCAATTGGGGGGTGACAGTACAGTTAAGTAAAACTTAAAACTTGTACTTCTGAACTGAAGAGAATTTATTTATAGATAAGTGGCTTGCCTTTCAGACAATTTTGCATATTAATCTGTCTACAAAGTGGCTCAAATGATAGGATGCAGTGAAAATTCTGAATGATTTGCAGTACTGTCCATACTTTTTAGGCCACAATTGAAATTCCTTGTTTAGAAGTGAATTGATATGGACAGATCATTTTAACCTGACCTCCAGTGAAAGCAATGAATCATGATAGGCGATAGGCATGATGGGAAAAAAAAAGTTCTTCAAGCTATAATGCATGATTTGAAAACATGCTCGATATATTTGGGAACATTGCACATATAATTACATGAGTAAAAATTAAGAAACTGCACTACTTCATGATAATACACAAGCTGCAACTCTTACAACTCCTAGTTCAACAGGGTAAACCAAGGCTTTGTGAAGGTAAAGTGCCATATTTATTATATATGTTCTACTGCAATAGTAGGAGTTGAGTAGGGCTAGTCCTACCAACACCCATCCCTACCCATAGCCTGGAGTTGAGGCCTGCCCAACTTGCTCCTGCAGGTAGAGGAATAGCTTCAGATTGGGCTATTATTTATTGTAGTATTTGTGTATTTCTTAACCATTTAACATGTAAACTGTGCTACCATTTTTTATCAGATTACTATATTTTTGTGTGTGTCACTGACATATTTTTTTAAGCGTTCTGCCCCTAACTCCATTTTCCCCATTTTGTTTTGTGTTTTTTATTACATGATTTTGCTTAGCATGATGAGTTGTGGCAGAACTTGGCCTGTAGTTGCTCTTTTATACCTATTTCCTACTGCATTTTATTTATTGTATTGTATCCTGTTGTATATATTACTATGGTATTTATCGTGGCTAATATGAAACCAAGCTTTCCTTGTTTGTAAAATCAAAAGGGTAATATTTTTACTGCTTAGTTACACAGGGTCATTGTGAGGAATGAAAGTACTTTGTAAACTTTGAAGCATTGTGATGTGTGTTCTGGATTTAAATTTTTTCCGTTGTTTTTGGTATCTTATTTGTATTTCTTAAAGCTTTGGGTTTTTTTAAAGTTAACTTCACTCTTATAACAAGTCTTGTGATGTAGCCCCAGATATCCCCATTTTACATATGGGAGTTCTGAGAAGGTTAGGTGACATAGCTGTAAAATTATGATCTTTGGCCACAGTCCTGGCGTAAGGGCCTTCCTCCTGGGAAGACTTAGAATTCTTCTGTTGATTTCTATGACTAGGCATTTAGTGCCATGCTCCCCAGTGTAGGTATGGCCAATGACAGGTTAAGTCCAGGCACCTGGTTTATGTCGAAGGAAAAGTCTGTGGGTTAGCCAGAAATACCTGGGAAAACAACCCCTCAATGGATGCTGAGAAATAATATGTTAAAACAGTGGGAGTTAATTCAATTCAAAGGCGTGGCGCGCCCCACCCCCTTAACTAAAAGAGGCCATTCTTTGCCTCATTTTTACCTAGCTTTAATAACTGAATGAGCATTACCTCTGTTAAACAGACCTGGTAGAGACCTGTAAAGCAAAAGTCGTTAACTTTTTGGGTCATCATTACCCCATTGGTATTTTGGTAAAGCCTTCTCAGAATGATATTTTTAAACAATTGAAGGGAATGCAAAATTTCAGTAAAAGGATAATGAAAATAAAGATATAATTTTTTTCCCCATCCAAGTTCATGGATTTCCTGAAATCTATACATGGATCTCCAGTTAAAAATCTGTAATATGATATAAAAGATAAAAATTCCATAATGTCGGTTCCCTGGCCCTATCTACACATTCTCATTATGAGTAGCCCCATCTCAAAAGTGTTCCTTGATTGTCTTGCTGCTGGCAAAGTTAACTTAGATGAGTAGAAAAAGACTGCTGACAAAGGAAAAGCTTTGAAGTAGGCAAAGTTAATATTTTTGAGTCTCTTACCTTTAGAATTTTAGTCATTTAGGAGGGTTTTTTTTGGTACCAACCTTACCACACCATTCAATAGGGACAACTGAATTCAACTTTACTTTTTGGTGAACCAAGACTCAGGGATCGTCTGGGGTGTTAGTGCTATCTTTGGGAAAAGGATGCAATAGAAGTGTTGGAAATGGAAGACAGAACCTTAGTAAAATTTTGTTAAATAAGTTCATTTTGCAACGAGGAAACTATGCCCCAGAGATAATGTAACTTGCCTATCACAACAATTAATTGCAAAATTTGCTATAGGAAACCCAAGTTTCCTAACTAGAAATCTAGTTTTATAGTCTTGAATTTAAAAAAAAAAGAGTTGATAAGCAGGTGGAATGGCCATCATATTGTCCTTGTAAAAAGCTGGTTGCAGTTTAATGCTTTCATTATCCAGTCCTTCTTTCTCTAAAAGGCTTTTTTAACACAAGTAGTTTCATGGAATTTTACTCTAGAAACTGCTTAATACCCCTAGTTATATTGATATTCAGTTTTGACAAGGAAGGCAAAGCCATATACATAAATAATGTATATAAGTGAGTGTGTGTGTGTTATTCTTTTAGCAGCTTGATCCCCTGAAATCCATTCTTTGTAATCATTGCCAAACTTGACAAAGAGGAAAATGAAATGGAAGGGCTCTGGAATAGACAACAAGCACCTTAATGCACTGTTTGTTGGTGGAGCAGTGAATTGGTCCACCCATCTGTGCAAACAATTTAAAACTCTGGGTTCTCTAGAGAAATGACTGGTCACTGTGTTGACCAGAATTCTTAGATCTTTATGATGTTGTATTTGTATCTGTTGACCTCCTGTTTCTGTATACTTCATTCTGCATCAATTCATACTTTTAGGATTCTGCTGCATAGTAATATTCCATTAGATTCATAAACCACAATTTGTTTGCCCAGTCCCCAGTTGTCTGAGGGCTCCTCTTTTTCTCCCTCTTTTAATATTCACATCTCCTTTATCATCAGGAAGTTTGTTTTGCTTGTAACTGTTCCCTACTTTTTACCTCCCCTTATCCCACCATCCATATTTGTTTTCCTCTGATATATTTCTACCCCGTATTCTGTATGGTTTGTTCAGTCCTCCTTTGTTTCAGATAAAAATGAAGTTCATCTGATGCCCACTCACCTATACACCTTCCTCCTTGTTTGTATATATTCTTTCCATGTTCCCCAATTATGAGAAATAGCAGTGCATCCTCTTCTACCCTCCTTTCTCTTTTCCTTCAGACTCTCAAACCAAACACACTTACACCCACACCTACAAGCTACCTTTGTTTTTCTTAACTCCCTCAATACCCTTTGAAGACATTAAGGTTCTAAAAGGACACTTGTTTCTTCTCCTGTTAGAATGTTAGCACTGCATCAGCATACATAGTCTCTTAATTGCTCAAAGTTACCTTTCTAGGCTTTTTCTGGATTATTTTGTTTCCATTTCAAAGTAGCTACTCAGTTCTGATTTACTTATTAAGAATGCTTGAAAATCCTGCTTCGTTAAAGGTCCATTTTCCCCACTACTGACTGAATATGTGTTGCTAAGTTATTCTTGGTTATGTGCCAAATGGAATACTGTATTCCAAAATCAAGTAGAAATTGCCACTTCTTTTGTGATCCTGTATTCTTTGGTATTTGAACTACTTCTTTCTGGCTGTTTGCAATATTTTGTTTTTAATATGGGAACTTTGGATTTTGTCTGACATTCCGGTAACTTCCTTTCAGATTTTCTTTTGAGAGGAGGTTCTCTCTTTGTTCTTTTGGTTTTCATTTATGGTTTTAAAAACTAGTGGTGGTCAATCTAATGATTCTGAAATTATCTTAATCTGTTTTTCAGGTCAGGTTTTTTTAATATTAGTAACTTAAATTTTTGTCTTTATTTTTTTCAACCTTTTGCTTTTGTTCTAGTATTTCTTGCAGTGATTTGATCTATTCAAGTTTTCAGGAAGTTATTTCATAGGTAGAGTTTGCTACACTATTATTGTCCTCTGATTCTTTGCTGTAGAGCTCTTATTTCAGTCCTTGTGGGAAAGCCTTTCACTTTTCCCTTTGAGTCAGACTGCTTCAGTTATCAAGAAGATATTCTCTCCTTTTGGTTTGCATAATTTTCTTTTTATAATAGCCACTGTTTTCTTTGATTTACTCAATATCTTCAGTATTGGCCCTTGAAATGGACCTGTGAGCAAGAAATACCTGCTCCACCCTGGCCTTTTGGATGAGGTGGTCAGCTCTGCTTTATTCTGCCCTGGGTGTCTTCTACTCCTGCACCAACTTCTACTTCCTAAGATTAGTACCTGAGCTGTCCCCCCCTCCCCTGATCTTTGAGGTACAGAATGCTGAATCTTGAAGGCCTACTCTACTATGTGTTGGTTGTCATTGTTGCCACTGCTCAGCATTCCCAGGGTTCCTACCCAGAGAGGCCTCCAGAGCTCTAACTATACTAAGGGTTCAGGGGTTACCTTGAGATGGCCTTGGGGTAGTCACTCTTTCCTATTTCTCTGGGTCTTCTGACTGTCCTTTGTGCAGTTGTAGGATGGAAGAGGTAACTTATTGTAGTTTCTCATTGGATTTATTTTATCATTATTCAGTCTCATCTGTACTTTGGGGTTTTCCTGGAGGTAGATATAGGGAAGTTGATCTGCCTGCCTCCTATTGAGGCAGCCATCTTGTCTGCACATCTGATGCTTTCTTATAAATTAGTTTTTTTAGGGGAAAAAAATCTGCTTTTTCTCTCTCTCTATTCCATTCCTCCTCTCACTGCTTCTTTCACCCCTGAAAAAGAAAGAAAAGGGAAAAGCCCTTTTTACGAACAGAACAATGTGGGAATTTGCATTGGCTATGGCCAAAAAAAACAAGTTAAAAAAATGTCACATTCTTGAGTCTGTCACCCCTCTATCAAAAAGTGGGGCACCATACTTCATCATCAGTCCTCTGGAATAATGTGTCAGAGTTTGTGTCAGAGTTCCTAAGTCACAGTTGTTTGTGTTGTATGAGGGTGATGGTGGGATATCATGCAACCATGTTGAAAAATAGAAATGATCATAAATCTTTTGAAGTATTTGGAACATAGGTAACCTGAGGTATAATACTGGTACACATATTGTTTTTAAAAAACAATAGACTAATGAAGTGTTAGAATACATAGCAAGTCAGCTTCTAAAACTCATTAGGACATTAGTTTCCTAGTTCCTCATGGAAGAATGTTGTGTTGCAAAATTTGGCATTTTTCTCCTTGGGACTCCCAGTAAGATTGTATTATTTTTGAAAGGTTATTAGAGTTTGTGGTATTAAATAGTATGGTATCAGTTCTTTGTTACCTGGAAGAAAGTTGTGAAATATGGGCATTCCAGAGTCAAATTAATTGATACTTTTCATATGAGGGATTTCAAGATCCGAGACTTTGCTATGATTTTGTACACACAAACACAGACTCGTATAAATGTACATACACTTTTTTTTAACAAGAGGGAGCAAATTAAGTATACTTCATCTAAAAAATCTAAAATTTCCTGGTTCTTTGTTCCATTATTAGCCCAAGTCTGGAAAGTCATCATCACTTTTAAAGCCATAATATTCAGTTGTAGAGTGAGAACTGTCTTGCTTTACAATGACTTTTTTTTAAAGTAAAACAAGTAAATTCTTATCAAGGTACTCAGAAACGGAAAATTCCCTCCACCCTCAAGCCAAGAAACCCTAAACAAAGATTAGCCATCTTAATACTTGAAGCATATCTCCCCCTAAGTGCATATGATGCAGTAGAAAAATAGGGTTCTATATTTAAAATTTTGCATCAAATATTACCTCCTCAGAATAAACCTATTTCATTTATTGAAAGATTCTAGGATATCATCAGTTTAAATTCTGTTCTATGATGGGTCCTTAGAATAGTCTACAAGTTGCATTTTAAAAGTTTGTTTAATATGCCACCTAATATTTCCTTACTTTTTAAAAGTTTGTTGAAGTACTGTGTTTTAGTTTCTATTGTCTTCTGTCATTCTCGTGGTTTTTCTTTTGTGGTATGGCTTCAAGGTAAAAGTGATTGGGCTAAGTTGTATCTACTGTTGAGGAATGAGGTAAGGTGAGGTAGTACCATTGTAGAGTAGCTAAGTGAAGATCTAACTCATTCTAGTGCAGATTATGGTCCTTTAAAATTTATCAGCTGATTTTGTTTTCATTTTCTTTCTTTTTTTTTTTATGAGACTTCCAAAGCATACAGTGGGCTCTATAGTCAGTTATAGGAGATGAGATAGTAATATTCATGAGTGGAGAAAATAGCAGTACCTGA
Organism: Phascolarctos cinereus; assembly: GCF_003287225.1. NCBI lineage: Eukaryota > Metazoa > Chordata > Mammalia > Diprotodontia > Phascolarctidae > Phascolarctos > Phascolarctos cinereus. The sequence continues at coordinate 449,298,684 of NW_027555847.1, read as the reverse complement.
TAAAATTTAAATATTTCATTTGGTGTACTTGGCAATAAGTTATTGGAAAACGTGACCAATCTTTTACATTTAAAAAAAGCATACTTTCCATACTTCATACACAACTTGAGTACTTGATGCCAGTCTTTTACTGGTCAGTGCTGTAATTACTTTTTTGTAACCTCATTTGCTCTGCTTCCTTTACTCTTAAAATAGAATCTTTCCTTAAAATCAATATGCTTATTATAGATGACTTTTGGAAATAAAACAGTGGGAAAGGAGAGAGAGAAACTAAGGAGCTTGTAAAATGTCCTTGTTTTTAGAAGAATACTTTGACATATAGCAAGAAACATTCTTTAACGCTGTCCACAAAAGGAAGGTATTAATTTTTTTTTCAAATTACAAACCACCAACAGAAACATTCAGACTTGGGAAACATGGGAGCAGAAACTTATCTTTAGACTTTGACAAGATAGAACCAGAAGAACCAACAACAGGCAGATTTTTAAAAGGGAATGTTAATTCTCTGTCCCTTTCCAGGCCTATTTGAAATTCTGCCATCTTTAGCCTTATTTTTCTAGAGGAACATATTTTTAACAACTAAGGAGCTTTAAAAAAAATTTTATTGATAGCCTTTTTTTTTCCCATTTCCTGATATGTTCTGCTCCCACAATTAAAAATGTTAAAAGGGAAGGGATGGGGCAGGAAATCAGTCCAGCAGAAAGCCAACTTTTTGAAAAAGTCTAACATTATATGCAGTACTATATGCCTGTAGTCTCCCACTTCTGTAAAGAAGGGGAGGGAGGGAGCAGTGTCGTTCTTTTACTATATCAATTGATATAGAAAGGTTGGTCACTATAATTAATTTCACGGCATTCAGTTTGATTGTTGCAGTCTTGTATGTCGTTTCCTTGGTTCTATTTATTGCACTTTACTTCAGTGCATGCAAATCTTCTCTTGTCCAAGATAGAGCAGTTAGCAGAGGTGGTACTCAAAATTCAGATTTCCTTTCTCTAGTCTAGGCCTCCTAAACCCTAGCCACCACATTGACCTTCTAAAAATTTATGTTTGACTAGAGATTGTATCCAGTTTTAAACTGATAAAAAATATATTAATGACATAATGGATATTGGGGGCTGGCCTTGGAGGCAGGAAGGTGGCTGGAATTCAAGTTCTGCCTCTGACAACTTATTAGCTGTGTGACCATGGGCAAATCATTTAATCTCTGTGCCCCAGGCAAATCTAAGACTTCACCAGCTAAGATTCCCCCATGTATTTATGGAGTTCCTCACATCAATGAAATCAAGTCTTAGTTCTAATCTCCCCTCTCCCCCCAAATCCAGGTTAAAATATTGACTTTAGATTTTTGAAAGCAAAATAAATAACATGCATTTTTAGTAAAACTGAATGTATTCAAGTAAATATAAGCAAAGAGATAAGAAAAACTAAATAGGTAAAGTATCTGAGTTAATAAAATAGGCAAAATAGAATTCACTTTGACTTAAAAAGAGGTGGTGTTGAAGGAAAACATGCCTGTCATGATAAACAGCAAAGTGTGAAAATCATTCTTTAGTCCAGGTACCACTATTATCCAGTAATATGTTCAGTGTAAACATCCCATGACCAACAGATAAGTGTCAGAAACCATGAGAAACGAGAAGAAATAATTACTGTCCCCATGATGATTAGGAGGTTAAATTTTTTCCCCATTATTTGCTTCTTGACCCAGTGCCTGGGAACGTTACTAGGCAGGCATTTTAGCTTCTATACATGCCAGTGATATAAGACTGATAGTTTATTTTTAAATAATAGCATGCATTTTAGGCTTGAATTTAGATATGTCACCACTGTTCCTTGCCACTGTGACATCACTATTGATCCAGATCAAGGTAAACTACAGTATACATATATTTAGGTTTGCCTGTGTAGCCCAATCTGACCACAAGTTTCTTGCTATGTTAGAAGTCAAGGACTTACTCTTTTTGTAGTCATTAGCAGAACCCTGCTAGACTGGAACCTGTAAAATTTCATTTCATTCTTAGCGAACCATTTCTTGGCCAGCACTTTTATGACCTTGTTGGCCTGAATTGAGAACTTATTTTGTCTCATTAATTCCCCAAAGTATCCCTTAAGAGAATAAACATTAACTGTTTTGTTCTTTTGACACCAAATTTGTGGGTTATTTTGGCATCTCTTTAATTGTATCTGAATCAGCTATTCAAGTGAACTTAGAAACCTGAGGAGATCCCACTTCATCTTCATGTGTGACCAGCATCCTCCTTTGGAGCATGGTGATCATTGAGGAAAATTGCTATTTGATTGTTTGCCAGATACCTGGAAGCAATAACAACTTCTGTTCCATAGTGCAGTCTTCTACATATGCAAATCTGAATTATTGGGATTCATAAATATCTTAATTTTACACTTGGATTAAAATGGGGTGTAACTGATGATAATCTAGAGTAGAAATTTGATCCAACAATTGCACAGTGTTCTTAGGAGTTTGATATATGTGCCCAGTCAAGCCAGGGTACTGTATGTTGCTCTTCCCCCTCCATTTCTGCTGAACATGCATCTGTTATAATACAAACTTGCAGTCATTCAAGTTATTCTTCATTAATTATGCCTCACCAGTAATCATTTCATTGGTCATGTAGCAATGTAGCATGAAGCACACTGCATCAATGATTTGTCCTAGTTTAAACCAATATCCTACATCCCTATCTGCATGTTTTAAGTTTTTGTACCTCATAACATAACCCTTTTTCTCCTTTCACCCCCATATGTGCTCCCCCACCCCCAAGTCTGTATTTGAAATCCTTAGGCAGCTTTCTAAGATATGTGGCTTCTTTAGCAGTGGAGTCCACTAGGAAAGCAAAATACCCTATATAAATGGTGCAACTATGGGAGATTCTGCTATATCATTTCAGGAGATAGTTGTCTTTATTCTTTACTGTTCAACAGATTACTAGAATGAGTCAGATGGCCAAAGAAAACTATATTCAGTCTCCAGCAAAAAGCCAATAAGTAATCATTTTGTTTTTAGAAGGAATGATAGCATCTGCCTAAAGAATTGTATTTCTCTGAAAATACATACCATTCTAGCCTACTGTATAACTATGACTTTGTAGCCATAACTTCTAAGCAGTAGCGTAGGAAACTAATGGGTCTCTGCTAGCTTGATGAAATTGATGTGCACAGATTGTTTTTCAAACTATTTTTGTAGTGCTGTTTTGTTTAACATTACTCAGAACATATCAAACGGGTACATAAATTCAGAGAAATAGAAGATGTGGAATAAAATTGGTAGTACAAATCCACCTTACTTTTTCACAGTATGCTGCTTTGTTTAGATGTGCACAATATTTAAATTTCATTAAGATACTCAGTTTTCTTTCTTGACCTTGAATTAGGTATCAGGTAACATCTCATGGCAAATAAGGTATTTAAAGGTTAAAAAAAAGCTTTTAATTTGTAATAGGTCCTTCAAATGATTTCAAGTATGGATTGTTGCCGGGTACTTCAAATGATTTCAAGTATGGATTGTTGCCGGGTACTTCAAATGATTTCAAGTATGGATTGTTGCCGGGTACTTCAAATGATTTCAAGTATGGATTGTTGCCGGAATCTTGGCCAAAACAAGAAACCTGGGAAAATGGCAAGTAAAACCAACAGAGTATTTTCGAGAATTTTAGAAATTTATTCCAGTCACATTTTTAGGTCCTGGGAAAAATTTGCTTAAAATCTTAACCTGGAATTGCCCACAATTTTCACTTCCACCTGTGCACAATCTCATAACTCTAACTGAGAAACATCATGCTAGTAAACTGTCATATCAGTAACTGAGGAAATAGCTTAATATCCTGAGCTTTGAGATTTGTTAAGTGCTCAAAATTTTTGTGCTTATGAGTTTACAGAGCATTTTGTCTTTAGTCTAAAGTCCCTTATAAAGTTAGCAAGTGATATGATTTCATGATTCATTTCAGAATTTATAGATCATAATGAGGGCACTGCTTTTTATTATAGTGTGATGGACAAATAGGCAGCTAATTCTTAAGGTATGTTTAAATATTAAAAATACTCCTAAATTAGTGATTAAATAGATTTGGTACAATCCCCCCCCCCCCCCCCGTTTTAAGTCCTTTTAAAATGATGCTACATTAAAATCTGACGTGGTCAGGTAAGAGACTATCATTTATAGAATCCTTGTTGAACTAATAGGGCAGGGAAGTAAACAGCTGCTTAATTTTTTTTTAAAGGTCTGATTACTTAATATATGGGTAATATAAATACATACTCCTCTTCCCTTCCTATTTTGGGATCATTCCACTATTCACATGTTGCACATCAACAGAAGCAGGCAATGGTTTACCCATTTTGCTAATTGTTAGCAATTTGGGGAGTGGATTTGGAAAGAAGTTTGGAGCCTGGCTAATTATTTTAGTGTTAATAAATCTTTACTATCTCTCACATTGGCTCTATTTGGTCTTTTTCTCTTCCTAAAGGTGAATCATCTATAATCATGAACAAGTTAAAATGCCCTCATTGCAACTATGTAGCCAAATACAGACGAACACTAAAAAGACACTTGCTCATTCATACAGGAGTGAGATCATTTAGCTGTGATATCTGTGGGAAATTGTTTACTCGAAGAGAGCATGTAAAAAGACATTCCCTGGTAAGTAATTTCTTATATTGACTTGAAAATATAACTCTTTGTTTTATTTGTGAGGTTTGAAATATTTTAAAATCATTACCTGAGAAGGGTAATTGTCATAGATTTATGTAGTCTTGAATAGAAAATGAAATAAGAATTGAACCAATTTATATAGCACTCTACAAGCAATGGAGTCAGACACCATAGTCTCTTCTCCTGTTTGCCTACTTCAGGAATATCTATTGTAATTTAATTTTTATAATTACTTTAACATTCTCTTACCTGTGGACATAATTCTTCTGTACATCAACCTATTTTTAAACCTTTTTTTCTTAATCAGGTGCATAAAAAGGATAAAAAATATAAATGTATGGTGTGTAAGAAGATATTCATGTTAGCAGCCAGTGTTGGAATAAGACATGGATCTCGACGTTATGGAGTGTGTGTAGAATGTACAGATAAATCACAACCAGGAGGTCAAGAAGGTGTAGACCAGGTGCAGGACACAGATTTCACTAGAGATGAAGAGTATGAGGAGAATGAAGCAGGAGAAGCTGACGAAGAGTTGGTTGATGATGGAGAAGAACAGACTGATCCATCTCGATGGGACGAATCGGGGGATGTTTGTATGTCACTAGATGATTAACTGACCTAGCGTACTCCTCAAGGATGCTGCAGTGGGACATAATATGAATTGACAATTTGAATTTTTGAACTGAAGGCTTGCAAAATATGGTACATGCTGGATGGTAGTTATGTTGCTGTGAAAACTGTAGGGTCAAAGCCTTATAGCAAAAAATATTACTAAATTTTTATATTTGCACAGGACTGTACAGCAAACAACCTTTTGGTTGAATTATACAGAGTACTCACATCTCCAATCAGTTATCAAAGTAAAAATATTTTTTATTATTTATAGGATATACAGTAGCTATTTGAGTCATATTAAAAGCATAGTAACTGTCCTCGTAGTGTTTTTACATTCATGTGTTACTTGTTACCATGAATGGGGAAAAATTTTATGGAAGTACAGAAGTAGCTTCCTCAAACCCAATCACACTGTCATCAAACCACTCAGGCTAGTTTGTGCTAGTGGAGTTTTGTTTCTATTTTTTATTTTTAAACAAATTTTTTTAAAAGAAAAGGTAATACAGATTTTCTGTGAGGGGCTCTAGTCCCCCAGTGGTTCAACTTTTTTCAGTTGTCCAATTTCAATTGCTTCATAATTTAAAACAATTCTTTTTTGGTATTGATATTATGGTTTCCCAGCTCTTTGTTCCTGTGTGTCCCTTTACAAGAACTGGAGAGGTTATTTATTGGAATGAGCTAACTGACTCCCCCTTTCCCTTCCTCCCTTCAGGCAGTTTAAATTGCAAAAACTTCACTACTTCATGAGATGTGGAATGATGTTGCTGAAGTTAACTTTATTTTCCAATGAAGTTGACAAAATACCACTAAAACGATTGATTATAAGTAACTTTCTCCTGCTGCTTTAGTTTTAATTTGATAAATGGTTACTATATGACGTTTTCATACATGTCCGTCTAGTTTCCGGTATCTGTTACCTTGGCACTGTTTGTTAGCTACCCTTTTCCCACCTCCCTTTCTTTCTCCCTCCTGTACTACCCTTATTGTCTGGCCAGTGTATATACCTCAGTCCTCTATAAAAGGCATAAATTTCTAATAGAGAGTCATAGAATTATTAAGCCACATGATTTGTTTTATAATTTATCCTGCGTGTCCAATTTGGTTAGTTTGTTATGCAGTATAAGTCAAACATCAGGTTATTTTTACTTCCTGTGCCCTTTTTCATCATTAAAATTAACACAACAAATTGCTTTCTTCTTTTTTTTTTTGTTTCACATTTTCTGGGCCATTGAGTGTTTTTAGAATTATGGTAAATGATTGATTTTTAACTTAGTTCTCAGTACCTTTTTTAAAAGAAAAAGATACTTGCTATTATATTTATTTCTGCTAGTAACTAATTCACATAATCGGTGCCTGTTTCAGCGTACTACAGTTTAGGGGCGCTTGCGGAGCATGAAAATTTGAAATTGGCTCTTTTTAAAAAAAAAACCATTAATATATTTCCAAATTTATTGTGCTATACTTTCTATTTAAGGTTCTTTGGGATAGAAAAGGGTACTGTATTATTAAGTTAAACTTATCAACATAATGTTGCTTAGTGGCAAATGAATTAACTGATCATTGGACACCAAGAACATTTGACATGATGGATTAACATGCCACAATATTAATATGCACAGCATTTACCAGTAACACTTAGCTAGGCCAGTGTGATAGTACTGTACAAGAATAAGAAGGTCACCATATTTTCAGCTTTGTTTTAAGTATAAAATGACTATTTTCCTATTTTATAATATCAGGTAACTAAATTATGCTAGTTGTGTGGAAAAGTTTTGAAGTATGCTTTGACAGACATAATCTGTCATAATCTTTTGGTGCTCCATCTGATCAAAGTTGATATGTATTTTAAGAGGCAAGTTTTATCATTGTCCCTTATTTCGGTAGAATGATGGTTTAATGTTAGATACTGATGTTTCTGTTGGATGAAACTGAGATAAACTACAGTTATATGGTTATTAAAATGCGTCTTTTTCACCTAATTGTTTCATTGGTAGCTACTGCATCACTGTATACCTGACAAATGGCTAGATTTTGATTTGATTTTTATTTTAATCTGAAGCATACATCCTATTCTCATTGTTCTAGACTGAAATGAGTAATGTGTAATTTTGGTGGGGTCCAAAGTAGAAATTAGTAGGGCAAAGATAATATGAATGAAAAAGTATTTTAAACGTAAATGTTCTGCTTTGTGAATATGTAAGTATAGTATAAAGATTTTTCCATCCCATTTATCTCCCCTTAAAGAAAAACCATAGTTTACAATTGGTAGATCTGTCTATATATATAAATATATATATATATATATATATTAAAAAGAAAGCTCTATATCTGAAAATCACCTAAATCTGCTTTATTAGACTACAGCTCACTTACTGCATAGAAACTGGACCTGGCTTTTCATTCTTAATGTACTTTAACTTTTTTCTCAAGGTATGAACTTATTCTCTTGAAACGGAATCTTCTTTTACTACTTAAATCATTTATGTATATCTGGTAAATTATGACCAAATTTGTTGTTAGATTGCATACAGTAAATTGAAATATACACTTGGTACACTACAGAATTGTTGTGCTTTTGTTTTGGTTATAATTTGAAAGCGAGGTTTAATATAGATGGCTTGTTACTGATAATTTAAAATATTTTATAATTGATTGTCCACTGCCATTTCTGTTATGACAGATTGGCTTTATTCTTGGTCAAGTGACATTTGATACTTTTAATATTTGTTTTCAGAAGGGTAATCCAAAGGAAAAGTGTTTATATTCCTGAATATATTAGCTACAGCCTATAAAAGTTATTTCTTAAGAGTAATAATTTTACAACAGAAATTGAATTGACAGATTTTTCTACTTGCTGACTGCCTAACTTATTTTATCTCCTGATCTTGGAGGGGCCGCTTTTCCCTTTCTAGGTCTTATTTTTTAAATCACTTAGTACTAAGTTATACTACTGGAGGATCTGACTTGCAGTGCAATTTAAGGAAGTTGTTTTTGTTGGAAAATTCTAAAATCTTCTTTCTCAGTCCTTAAGGCAATACCAGTGGAATAGTAATTTTTATGTTTGTTAAGGAGCTACTGCCAAAATTGGAAGGTTTACATTTCTTGAAATAAAAAGAAAATAACTTAATGGAGTGAAGAGCATAAAGCATTGTCATATATCCATTCCATAGGAAGTGGATGCCCACACAGTATCTGCTAAAATTAAGACCAGGTGTTAAGGTTTTTAATTCACAAAAGGATTACTTCTACTTTGGTCTTATATTATTGTAGCCACCAGTCATCATTATTATTTGCCAATTATTATGCTATTTTTCCATATCTAGTCCTATTTTAAGTTTAAAATGGAATGCCTTTGTAGGAAGGGGAAACTGAAGAAAGAAAGGAAGTTTGAAATTCTGGGAAATATCTAATGGTCATTGGTAACTAAGGGAGAGACTAGGAATGAGCCCAGGAAGAATGAAAGGATAGATTTGAGAATGGGAATAGAAGAACAGAAAATTAAGAATAAGGGGGAAATGTTATGCACTGTGAAATTAGTTTCTATTAATGAAGTTTTTGGAGGACCTGAATAGAGCAGCAGAGGTGTGTGATGAGTTACAAGAGAGAAATACACATCTTTAAGGCTTATGTAAATTACACCCAATTAAAAAAATAAATTGTAAGCGCAGTTTTAAAGAGATTTCCAATGATGTATGCTTGGCAGTTATTTAAAAGTTTAATATGTTATAAAATTATATATTAAAGACAATTCTATCATGATTCTTTTTTTTTTTAAAGGCTGACTTGTGGAGTAAACTTCACTTTGTTCAGTTGGTTGTCCCTTAAGCCTGTGCTGATGATTTTTAAAAAATGCATGAAATCTGAATGTTATAGTGATTTCTGAATGTGACATGAAGGGTTTAGGTTTACTTCTCCCCTCTTATGAAATTAATTTTCCTCCATATTATCTATGAGTTTCTCAGTGAAAGGTGATGAATTAAAAACTCTGACACACAATTTCCTTCAAAACAGCAGTGGACCCTCCTTATCCTATGAGTCATTGCTACAAAGTCATAGGATTCATTCTCACCCCAAATCCTTCAATTTCTGCTATTTTCTTCTGATAGGGTAGTATTATTTGTTGCCTGGCCCAATTAATATGAGCTACACTGACTACTAATCAAATGACCCACTTTCATGTTATGAAGGCTGGATTTCAACTGGGGAACCAGAGATACTTTTTCCTGTGCCATTCAGTCACCCAGATCCTTAACTATGGTATAATTATTGGTATAAATACAATTTTTTAAAAACTAGACTCTGTAGTATTTAATGTGTGATGCTCTTCATTTCAACCTTGTCCTTCCCTTCATTTGAATAATTCCAGTATTTTCAAAGTCAGGGACAAGCATACTTTTAAAAAGGACTGTTTAATAGCTCTTGAGTTTTACAGTATCAGGGTCCTTTAATTTGAATTGAACAGCAAAGTTTTGGAACGGGAGGATGGATGTGAGCAATTATAAAATGGGGGAGTATCTGTTTTAAACACTGTAAACATAAAAACATGTTCTTCTGAATGCTGTTGTTTGTAAAAGCTCTTCTGGAAGATCTTTTACAAAAATCAACCTTTTGTTGTAATCTACCTACCTAGTGTCTTAAGACATGTTTGTAAACTTCCAAAACTGTTTTGTCAGTGTATTTAGAAAATACACAATATTCTTGATCAAACCTAAAAATACAAACTTGTGAGCACTAAACTCCTTCCTGCCTTGTGAATTTATTTTTAATTTTTTGACTGATATTTCAGGGTTTTTTCTCCATTTATAATACATTGAGGAGGAAAACAATTTTTCAGAGTAATTTTTTATTACATTCAAATGCATGAGAATAACTCATTAGGATAACATTATTACCTAATATATTGATTAATGGTGAACTGCTTTAGTGAATAGATATTGTTATGGGAAGCATCCATATGCAGTGGAAAGAACACTATACTAGGAGTCAGGATACCTAAGTTCAAATGCCAGCTCTGTATCACTTTGTCTAATCAAGGGTAAGTCATTTAAGTACTCTGGGTTTCTCTTTTCCCATTTCTAAATAGAAAAAGTTGAATTAAAATGGTATGTCAAGTCTTTTCTACCTCTAACAATCTAAGACTTATTTGGTATATTTTAATGGGAAGCCCACTGGACCAGGAGTTCAGACACCTCAGTTCAGATTGTGCCAGGAACAAGCTATGAAATTTTGTGTAAGTCAGTCAATCTTTAAAACTCAGTTTCTTCACAGGATAATAACCTAGTATACATTAGTGTATATTGGTATATTTCCTAGTGCATATTAATATGAGAATTAAAACATGTTAAAGCACTTTGAAAACTTTGCCTTATATGTTATTTATTAAGTTATTTAGTTTTTAGGGTATTTGAAATTTGTTTCCCAAAGATGGTTTTTTTTGTTTGTTTTTTGTTATTGTTGTTCAGCCTTCTCTTCCCCCCCCCAACAATAATTTCACTATCTGTAAAGAAAACATTTGCTATGCAAAATGTCCAGCCTTGATTACTCAAAAATCCAAACACATGGATTGGAAATTTATGAAGGCTAATAATCATATAGTTAAGCTTAGCTTTGTGGTAATAACAAGTCCTATTTGTAATTGGCCATTAGTTTTTTGTTGCTCAAGAAAATCTTTAGTTTGAAAACTTATCTTAAAAACTGATAACATCTGCCTTTGTTATAGCATATTTAATGGGGTACTTTTGTGGGGTGGGAAACAAAGCATATATGAACTCTTATTATTAACCAGCATTCTTCTGACCACATCAGGCTCCTGATTTATTAACAACTATATGCCACAGCATAACCAGTTTGGAGGATATTAAGTTTAAATATAATCACAAAATTTGAAAGCTAGAAGGGGGATATAGAAAGATTGTCTAATCCATTACGCAGAAATTGGGGCCTAAAGAGTTAAGCAGCTTGCCCCGAGTTTACTTAAATTAGTAGCAGAATGCAAACTAAAACCCATGTGTTCTCCTTTGCTCTTTCCCAGCACACTCACTAGCAACATTGTGAATTGCTCAAATATGTATGGGATTTTTAACTTGGGAACATTTTAACTTTTTTAAAGTTTTATTCACACATAAAGCAATGTGTAATTCTCTCTGTAATTTTCCCTGCCAGTTTTTAATGTTGCAATCACTTATACATGGTGTCCCAAATGACTATATAACTTTTCAGATAACCTGGTATAGCAAGAACAGCTAGATTCTTATGTTCTTTTCAATTCTCACAGGGAAGTTCCTTTATTAGAAGTTGGTGTTTTGCTTCAGATTGAATATGTAGAATGAACTTTTATTTTGACCTCAGAGATGAAGCTCTTGGAACCTACTATAGGGGAGATATCAGTATAAGAAGGCCTTTTGAGTCTTTTTAATTCATGTTCTACACATACTTGACCTATATGATTCAACCTATAGACAATAAGTTATATATCAGGTGCACTGCTAGAAGGAGTATCCTGTGTGGGAGTACCTACACTGATAAAATCCCAGGCCTGGAACAGTGACTTCTCTCCCACCCCATCACCAAACACACATACTTTTAAAAAATCAAATTTAGGACAAGAGAATCTATGTACCCTGAGACACTGTCACACTTGTCAGAGGATGGATGGTACAATAGAAAGAGCACTGGCTCTAGAATGAGAGCCTGAGTTCAGATCTTGCCTCTCATACTTATTATCTGTGTGTGCTTGAGCTGTTTACTTCCCTGGGTCTTGGCTTCCTCATATCTAAGATGAAGATGCTCCATTATATATTTTTAGTTCCCCTCAGGTTCTGAATCTGCTAGTCCAGTCTAACCCTCCATTTCATAGTTAGGCCCAGAGCAGTTACATAGCTTGTCCACAGTCATCGGTTTGTGGCAGAGCTGGAATTAGGGCCTTCATGATTCCTACTCCAGTGTTTTTTAAGGCATTGGTATTTATATTATGTCATATGTGAATGGAATGTGAAAAACTTGCTGAGCTGTATATAACACCCATTGAAAATGAGAGGTAGGTAGGTGAGACACAAGATCTAGTAGTCTTTTGATAGCTCCATTTGGGTCTAGAAGAATGAATTCCAATCCCAAAATTTGTTGAAGTTTAAAATAAGTGAACTTTTTGAGACTAAGAATGATGGTGCCTAGAGTTTCACATGTAAATGTTAAGTATTGACCCATGTCTGCGTGGATGATTTTAATCCGAAACTATGTTGTGACTTAGGTAGGGTTATGGTAATTCTCCTTGTATCAATTACAGGACTTAGTCTTAGAAAACTGTCAAATTACTCTTTTAAGTTGCCTTGAGTTAATTGTTTCTTGTTTGTGAATTGACCATAACCTTAGGGTACTTTTACCCCTCAAGGTAATTAACAAAATCTGAGTTTGGAGGGATTTACTTAGAAGCTATCTCTAATCCACACCTGAGTAGGAATCCCATACCCAAAAGCTATGCAGACTACTTAAAGACATCCAGTGGAGGAGAAGCAATTGCTTGTTCTGGCAGCCCATTCCACCTTTCTGCAACATCTAACCAGAGCAGGTCTTAATGGTTCTTCAACATGATAGCCCTTCAATTCTTGAAGATACTTATCCTGTTCCCTCTAAATGTCTTCCTCAGGCTAAACATTCCCTGTTTCTTCAGCTGATCCTTCTTTGGCTTGGTTATCGTTTATTAGAAAAGCGACTTTAAGGAATGACTTTCTTAGTGCTTTAGGCAATGGTTTTGGGAAAGAAATGTATTCTTTCCTCTATAATTAAGCACTTTCAGTTGAGACTTTTTTACTGCTATTCTTGACTGTTACTCCTCCTTTCCCATTCTCTCTCCTCCCACCCCCCCATAGGTGTTTCCATATAATCAGTGAAGTGCTTTTCAAAATCTAGTGAATTTCTTGGTTGCTGAATCAATATCTTCTTCTGCTATTTTTTCTTTTTTTTCTTTCTTTTCTCTCTGCCTTTTTTTTTTTTTGTAATTGGGGTTAAGTGACTTGCCCACGGTCACACAGCTAGTAAGTGTCAAGTGCCTGAGGCTGGATTTGAACTCAGGTCCTCCTGACTTCAGGGCCGGTGCTCTATCCACTGTACCACCTAGCTGCCCCAGCTATTATTTTCTTGGTAGATATTGCTATTTCCTGCAACATCCAGATCTAGTACTGATCTTAGCCTTTAGCTATTTGTCTATATTTTGTCATTGCTATCTTTCTAAGAATGAAGAGAAATCTTAGGGATTTTCTTTCTCCAACATGGTCCTCTTGGCTTTCAACTCTTCTGACTTTGAAATGGGCATTTTATGGGAAAAGATGTTCAATCTCAACCAATAAGTACTAATGAAGCACCACCTATGTGTCAAAGAAAGGAAATTGTATTCTAAATAACTTGATATGGTACCTATAGACTTAAGGTGCCGTCAGATATGAGGGAAAGTAACATTTACTAAGCACCTACTGTATGTCAGACATTGTGCTGAACTTTACAAATATCTCATCTTACCTCCCCATCTTAAGGATTGGCACCAACCCAGCTGTTCATAGATTGTTGGGACTGAAAGGGGTTTGGGGATAAGAATTAAGTTTCTAAAAGTGGTCATGCCCTAAATGCCCAAGACTGACAGAGAATGATTTCCCTATTTGATTCTGTCCTCCATTTAGTAACTCCTACTTGTTTTCAAAATAATTGAAAGGAAAGTATACATTTAACCGTTTTCAGGGGAGAAATGTTACCTCTCAGTTTTTGTATGGGATTAAATATTGCCAAAATGGAGAATTGTTCTTTGTCTTATGCAGAAATATGAAACTCAGTTTCAGGGAAAAAAAATATGAACTAAGTTTATTTTAGAAAGAAATAATTTTATCGGACTACTTATTGGAAGTAAGCAGGAACAACAAAACCTCTTGGACAAATTTCCCTTTTCCATAGAAGATTCTGTATGTAGGGTAAGCTGGCAAGACTACTCATACATTAGTGATTGTCTTTCATCAAACAGTAAGTGTTGGGGTGCCTTTTCCCCATAATGCAGTAACCCTTCTCCAACCCTTTCTCTAGTGAAGACAACTTATTTGGGTGCCACCACTACTTGATAGGGTGTTGGCAACCTCACTGCCTCAAAGATGGCTTCATAAAGGATGGAGTATGTTATTCAAATAAAGTATGCCTTTTTTAATGGAAACATAGGAACATAACATCCTCCCAGTTGGCATATACCTTTTTTACCCTACCTCTTCAAATGATAAAAATCATAGGGAAGCACTTTCCTGAGAGAAGTATTTGAAGTTTGAATCCTTGCTACTTGGAGGTAACCTGCACCCTCTTACCTGCCACTTCTACTTTTACCTTCAGTATGTTCTTTAAAAAAAAAAACTATTGAGTGCATCCTTCACTTAGACATACTTTTGGTTTTCCTTATCTGTGGAAAATGGGAATAAGGGGAAGCTACCAACAAATTAACAGTAGACCTCTGCCTTCTGGGATATTAACATGGTAAGAATGATACTTATTACTAACATCTAAAATAAGCTATCTGAAAAAATTCCCTTCCAATTCAGCTACTGAGAAGCAACATTCAATGTTTTTCCAAATAAGGAATTCTGCTATGGAAACTCCATCTGCTAATAATGCAGGTTAGCAACTTATCTAATTTATAGTTTTAGAGAATTGCTTGGAGGGGACCCGAGATGCCTATGGTCACACAGCTAGTGTGTACCAAAGGCAAGACTTGAATCCAGCTTTGAGGGCTGATCTTGTAACCTCTTCACTACCCTAAAAATACATCTATACACAGGAGTGTCTATATGCACGAATACACATAGAATTAGAGGCAGAGTGGCATAGGAAATAGAGAATTGGCCTTGGAATAAAAGGCCTGGATTTGAATTCTTGCCTTGAGACTGAACTGGATGTGGGATCTTTTTGACTAGTTTTGACCTCTCAGTACCCCCAAGCAGCACAAGATTATAAACTATAAAGAACTATTAATCCACATTGATAGAACAAATTCCTCCCTATACTGATCCAATCACGTCTGGTCCAGAGATAATTGATAGATGGGTAAATGAATGTGCAACATCAGTGTTGAGCATTGTTTTTTTCACATGCTCAGAATTTTTACTTAACATCCCAGTTTCTAAATTAAGTCAAGTAGTTTTGACAATATTCTTGCTAAAGCCTATCCAGAGGGATAAAACCCTCTTTTGAGATGCCACCACTAAGCTGTGTACAGGCAAAAACAGATCAGAACCAGTTTTAGTGTTCATGTGGTAAATTGGTCAATGTTGAAGTGGATATGCTAACAACCTTAAGATACAAGGAAGACAATCTGATCATTAATGGATGTCTTCATTAGCCACTATTATATGGCTAAGGTCTATCAACAATCCTAATTTGGTATTGATTTCTTTAGGATTGCTTCTCTTCATAATCCTTTCTCCTATTTCCTTAGTTTATGGTCCACTCTTCAATCTTAACCAGAAAATTATTTGACATTACAAATAAGGTTAGAAGAAGCCTTGGAGGTCTCTAATATGGCTAAGATCCAGAGAAGTAAAGCAGTTTTTCCAAGGTCACAGAATTAGACAGTAGCAGTACTTAGATCTTGGTTTCCAGACACCTATTCCAGTGCCCCTTCTATCACACCGTGATGCCTCCTTCTTAACTTTGTTTCTCTTAAAGTTTTTTTAAACCATGGCAAGTCGACCTAATCCATCCGGTTGAGAGGCACCTTATTAGTAATAAACCTTATCATTAGCAACTTGTTCCTCTCCCTGTCTCCTGAAATTTCCTCCCTAAATTGACAGATATATTCTTTGTAGCAGTCCTAAAACATAGCTACTGGGAAACCCACAAGGCTATTTAACATCTTCAAAGCCTCTCCTATGTAGAGAACATTGTATGGGCAGCTGGGAGAGTTGTTAAGTTTAGATAAGATGAAGCTCCAATATTTATGGAGATTGCAGAGTCCAATAGGTTCTTTGTAGCCTCTACATGAGCAATATGAAAAGTCATCCATCAATGATCGAGTCCACGGTGTTTTAGACCAAGGTTACAGGTAGGAATTTTTTTTTCTCCATATAAATAGCTGCCTTATTTTAAAGAGGAACAAAAAGAATTACCTTTCCCCTGTCTACTCTAGATAATCTGAGGGTTAAGAATTAAGAGATGAATTGAGGACCTGAAAAGACTTGAAGAAAGTGTAAAATTTATGTCATCCAGAATATCTGCTAATGGCCCTGCAATAATAATGTTATTAGTTCAACAGGTGTATTAGATTCATTTTGTCTTTTGGCCACAAAAACCTGTTACGTAGCTCCAGACCTTCAAGATTGTTAGCTAATTAACTTCATAGTTGCAATATAATTTTAACATGTTCTTAATGCAATCGTTCATATATTTGCTTTAGATAATGTGACTAAGTGAATGAGAAAAACTTTCAGTCAAAATTTTTTCTTTACCAGCTGTGTGACCCTGGGCAAGTCACTTAACGCCAGCTGCCTTTTAAAAAAACATTTCTTTTATGTCATTCTAAATTGTTTTCAAGTTAAATAAGATTTAAGTTTTTGTATTCTAAAAGAATTTTGGCTCCTGCTGGGCCCATCACTCTTCCTTTAAGTGGAAACAGTATGACTACTCTTAGTCTTTTAGAAGCCTGTTACAGCAAATATGTCTGTCACAAAGAGAGATAATAAATAACGTCCTCATTGAGCCACCAGTTCACTCCCCCTGAAAAGTCTAAACTTGATAAAGTATGCTTTCAGAAGTTTCATGTTAAATTGCAGTCATCTGTATTAAAGCTTTTGTAAATGTAGTTGTTCTAACACTGTTAGCAAATTTGTTCGTTGCTTCCGTACTGGCCATAATGGTTCTTATCCATTTCAGAACCTTAGGCTACTGAAATAGAAATCGTGTTCTTTGTAGTGTTCTCAGTATTTTTCAGCTATGTACAAAAAAGTAAGATGTTCAACAATTGAAGTAGATGTTAAATGTACCCTGACATCAGGTCAACGGTCACAAACTTTTAACTCAAGTTTTAACTTAAGCACTTTCTTTTCAGTTATTGTGACTGTTTAGGTCCAGAACCCCCCCCCCAAAAAAAAAAACACATTTAAGAACTGGACTTGAATAGTACATGCATATTCTTTATTTTGAACAAAGAATAATCAATACTCATGTACTGATTTGTCCTTGTTAAGTGTGTTTGGGGCGTATGAGATTGAAGTGACTTAAAAATCAAAGTTGGTCATTCTTCCAACTCAAGTTATATCACCATTGTGAATGTTTTGCTTTTATGTAGCATCCGTGCACCTTTGATCACCGTGTTTGTTACTAATGTATTTAGAGATAACTAGTTAAGGAATTAAACTGGCAAGGCGTGGGGTTTGTTTTGTTTTGTGTTTTCAGCTGTACTCTTAATACATGGATAACAAAAGTTGGTAATATCCTTTAGAATTAAGTAAAGATTTAGACAGATTAAAGACTAGGCATATATTAAGATGTGGTTAAAGATTCTATTTGGTATGAATTGAAATCTACATTTCAGTTTTGGAGCCGAAGTTTCTAAACTTTATTAATATATTGGTCTGTCAGTTGTAGACAGAGGAGATGAAAAGCTGAAAATCTCATGAAATACAAAGAAATAGCTTTCTTTGTACTTAAACAGGTGAAGTATAAGTTCAGTGGTGTTTAGATGTGATTTAAAGAGTTTCAGTGGAAATTGTGGAGTTTCACTAAAACTGGCTTAACTTGTTTTAGCAAGTAAATTTGGTGAACAATTGATTGTCATTTTTATCCGTCAGTCAGCCAGGGATAGTTTAGATCATATTTGTTTCTTCTGCTGTATTAGAAACCCTTCATCTTCTCTCTGATAAACAAGTGAGTATCAGTGTATATCAGCTGTATTCTATAGTACCTAGAGTAGAATAAGCTATGAAAATACACTGAGATGTCTTTTAAATTCCAGAATTTTAAAAAAAAAGCATACTTTACAGGATAGTTACTACTTAACAGTATTCATGTTTGTAAGTAATTTGGTTTATGATTTGTAAAGTTTGAATAAAAATATGAATAAATTTTTTGGGAGTTCAAATTTCTTTCCCAAGTTCCGCTACTTGGGATGGTTCCCCATTTTCAAATCTATCTGCTTTAGAATCACTCTCTGAGTTACTGATGCAGTCTCCTCCTTCCAGTTGACCTAACTTTAACAGACCCTTAAGTTTTTTTCTAACTTTTTTTGGCTCAGTTCTTTAAACCAGATTTAGTCATGTTTAAGGTATAAAGCCTTTAGAAATCTAGTAGCCTTTGGAAATTTAGGTAATTTGAAAGACCCGTGTTGTGTTTCAGTACAACTTAATTTCTTTGAAAAAAAAAAAAGACTTTATGCTGAAGCTGATCACGTTAAATTTATCAGGTGATTCTAATACCTACCTTTCAGGGAGGTTTTCTTTACTAACTATTTCTGTACTTCTTGTGTGTTGGTATGAAACCATGCCCAAAGTCTTTCTGTCCCTGCATTGATTATGGCCCTCCCTTCTCAGAACAGGTTGACCTGCCAAGCAGAAAACAAACTGCTAGAAGCACCGATTTCATTTCTCAGTACTATATATGAAAGTCAACTAGAGCCCAAGGGAAACCTGTTAGAAAGACCCAACCTCTTTCAGTCTTGGTGATGATTATTTCCTGGCGTCTGCAAAAGGCTTGCTAGCATTTAACAAGTATCCACTACGTGCAAAACAGTTACATAGAAGATAATTTTTGGACAGTCTGTCCTTAGGATGTTCTTAGTCTAGTGGGGAGATGACATAGCTATAGATAACTGATGATGACTTTGCATGGTCAGTGCATTACAAAGGTGCAAAACAGTTAGAAGAGATGGGGGAAGATTGTTAGCAAAATGAAATATTAGGGAAAGAGTTCATGGAAAAGGTGACATGGGCTCAAATACTGCTTATTTCCTACAGCTCCGGTCTCTCATTGAGTGTACTGCCATCCTCCAAGTCACCCAGGTTTATAACTTCAGTCCTTTAATTCAACAAATATTAAACACCTACTTTGTGCAAAGCCTTGCACTAGGTTTTGGGGATACAAAGACAAAATGAAAAATAGTCCCTGCCTCAAGAAGTTGACATTTTGTGAGGATGCAACATGTAAACAGATAATAGGTGATTTGAGGCTGGAGAGCACCAAATGAATAGAATAATGAAGAAATATTTATAGGGAGTACATTCCAGATATAGGAAAAGAAAGACCTGGGCAAAAGCACGGAGGTAGAAGCAATATATTTTTTTTAAGGCAATTGGGGTCAAGTGACTTGCCCAGGGTCACACGACTAGTACGGGTCAAGTGTTTGATCTGAGGCCGGACTTTAACTCAGGTCCTCCTGACTTCAGGGCCGGTGCTCTATCCACTGCGCCACCTAGCTGCCCCTAGAGGTAGGAGCAATCTTAGCAAGTTTTGGAAGCATGGAGGGGCATATTGTGAAAGTCTAGACAGGCTGGTTTTGGATTGTGAAGGACTTTATATGGCAGGCTGAGGAATTTCTATTTTATCCTGGAGGTAATGGGGAACCAAGAATTGTGCTTTAAGAAGATTAAATTGACAGTCAAAGGGAAGATAGGTTAAAGAAAGGGGGGAGGGGACTGGAGGCTATTGTATTACTACAAGCAAGAAGAGATAAACTGAAGAGAAGCGGTCTGGTTTAACACTTTGGAGGTAAAATTGACCAGCCTAGGCTACTGGTTGGATAGAGTTGGTATGAGGGAAGAGTAATGGATCACTGAATTCATATATTTATAATTTAAAATTTCATATCCAGGTATGTGTCCCTCCCTATTCCTTGAGCACAGGTCAGAACATGTCACTCCTAAGAAAGCTTTAGTTCCTTATTATCTCTAGGATAAACTACGAACTCCTGTCATTTAAAGTCCTTCACAATCTGGGTCCCATCTCTTTTTCCAGACTGATTTAATCACTCCCTTCACAAATTCATCATAGCACCCCAATAGGCCTATTTGCTGTTCTCCATAAATAATACATTTCCCATCTCTTTGCCCTTGCACAAACTATACCTCCCCACCACCACCCCTCATACCTGGTATGTTACCCCTAACCAGAACTTCTTGATTTCCTAAGTCCTTTAGGGCTTGGCTCAAATGCCAGTCTCCTACACTTAGGCCTTTCCTAATCCTCAAGTTGGTGCTCTGGTGTGGACTCCCAAATTTACTTTGGCTTTACTTTGAAACTATTTAGTGTTTATGTTTCCCCCAATAGAATGAGTTCCTTTGAGATCAAGTATTATTTTTTGATTTCCTGTCCAGTTCCTTGCACATAGTCATTGCTTAATGTTTATTGAATCAAATTATGTCAATTCTCAAACATATAACCTGTCCTCTCCTCTATACACCCTCCCCTCCCAATCTGCCCCTCTTCCAAACTTCCCTGTTTCTGTTGACACCATCATCCTCCCAGTCACTCCTTGAATCTTTTCTCCCTCGCCAATATCCAGCCAGTTGTTAAATCTTAATTCTATTCTCTTTTACAAACTGTTCTCAAAACACTGTACTATTTGGTATTCCCTAAATTGAATAGTCCATAACCTGCCTTTGGTTGTGCAGTTAGGTGTGGGAGGTATGCCTGAGAAACACTGCTTCCTCATCTTTATCTTTAGGAACACTTGAGTGCTACTTATTCTTTAAGTCATCCCTTTCCTTCCTCCTTTTACCTTGGATTATACTTGTATGTGCATGTCTCCTTCCCACCCCTCCACCATTTCCTAGAATATATTCCCCAGGAGAGCAAGAAATATTTTGTCTTTGTGTATCCAAGATCTAGTGCAGCAGATATATTGTATTTGCTTAATAAATGGGTATTGAATTAAATTGAACTTTTTTTTATTTTTAAGGATAGGCAGTGGGGTTAAGTGACTTGCCCAGGGTCACACAGCTAGTAAGTGTTATGTGTCTGAGGCTGGATTTGAACTCAGGTCCTCCTGAATCCAAGGCCAGTGCTCTATCCACTGCGCCACCTAGCTGCCCCTGAATTAAATTGACCTTTAAAGGATAGGTGGAAATTCAGCGGGTGAAGTCAGGGAGCTATCCTAGGCATAGAGAAATCCATGCACAGAGGTCCGGAGGCAGAATAACAGGATGTTTTCAAGTGGCAAAGAATAAGTAAAACAGTTTGACCAAAATCTGTGTTCACAGGTGGCTACATTCATAAATGCCTGTAAGTCATACTAACTTGTCAGAAGGATGGAAAAAGTTCAGAGTGTTAAGGAACAATTGGAGGGGACACTGAGCAGAGAGGAGAAGCACCTATTGGATTTTCCCAGTAATGGGGGTAGTGTGGTGGGAGGGATGGTAGTGATTGGCAGTAGGAATAGAAAGGAAGGTGTAGGTGGGAGGGATGTGATGGTAGAATCCACAGGATGTGTGGAAACATTATATAAGAGAGGAAAGCATCAAAGAGGACCCTAAAGCTTTTGAGCATTGGAAGTTCGATAAACAAGGGGTGCTATATAGCCTGAAATTGGGAGGAGCTACTTTAGAAGGAAAAGATAAGTTTAGTTTTAAATATGTTTGAGATACTAGTGGAACATCCAGGTGGAGATCATTTGATCATAGATGACTGGAAGGACCTTCCAGGGTCACCTAATTTGGTCCTCTAGTTTTTAGATGAAGAAACAGTCACAGAGGGATTGTGACTTGCTTAAGGCCACAGAGGTAGGAAGTAGCAACATTAAGATTGGAACTTGGGTCCTCTGGTTCCAAACCTAGTACTCTGAATTTCCTGTACAAAGTTTTAGATTTGAGTTTTGGAGCTTAGACAAAGTCAGGAGTAGAGAGAAAGATTTTTTTTTTTTAGTCCATATGCTTTGAGATGGGAGGTGAGTCTTTAGCAGTGACTGAATTTGAAAGAGAAAGTATGCAGAGTGAAAAGACTACCGAGGTCATAGGATATATCCATAGTAAGTGGTCAGGAAGAGGATGTAGATACAAATTTTTAAAAATTAATTTGGTTTCCTCATCTCCCTGGCTTTAGTTTCAGAATTGGGGCTTTGTATTAAAGCCAGTCTCTGCACACTTCTGAGGTTTTGGGGTGGGATGATCAGTCCTTCTTTGTCTCACCCTCAGTCACTGGGGTTCCTGCACTGACCTTCACTTTCCAATGTTACATCCGTTACCCCGGCCCCAGTAGATCTTTGAGACAATTTTTTTCAGGCAGTTTAGCAGTCAAGGAGAGGAAAGGGATGGAATTAAAGTGAGATGGGTGTGGTAAGGATGAGGAAAAATTTTTTTTATTATTATTGAGGAGACCTGGTCATGTTTGTAGTTATGAAAAGGAACCAGTGATGGGGTGGGGGGTGAGGGGAGAGCTGGGGAAAAATGTTTCTAGACCTGGTCCTAGAGGAGGTAGGAAGGAATGAGATCAAAAGTTCAGGCAGTTATAAGACCTTTCTATTAATTAGGGTAGTTAGAAGCATCGGTGTGAGTTGAATATAAAGGGAATATCTAAAAAAATGAAGGGCTAAGAGAGGAATGTACTGGGAGAAAGAGAAAGGGAGATGTAGAATGGGGTAAATTATCTCACATAAAAGAGGGAAGAAAAAGCTTTTGCAGTGGAGGGAAAGGGAGGAAAAGGGGAGTGAGTGAACCTTACTCTCAGAATTGTCTCAAAGAGGGAATAACAAACACATGCAATTGGGTATAGAAATTTATCTTATCCCACAGGAAATTGGGAAGGAAAG
Source organism: Phascolarctos cinereus (assembly GCF_003287225.1). Lineage (NCBI taxonomy): Eukaryota > Metazoa > Chordata > Mammalia > Diprotodontia > Phascolarctidae > Phascolarctos > Phascolarctos cinereus. The sequence continues at coordinate 449,275,648 of NW_027555847.1, read as the reverse complement.
AGGATGAGGATGGTGGTGATCGAAGGGGGGGCAGATTGAGGGAGGGGGTAGTCAGGAGCAAAACATTTCTTTGGAGGATCAAGGTGAAAGGAGAGAGAGAATAGAATAAGTGGGGGGCATAGGATGGAGGGAAATACAGTTAGTAATAATAACTGAAAAAACTTTTAAAGCAGGTTTCTCTAATAAAGGCCTCATTTCTCAAACATATAGAGAACTGAGTCAAATTTATAAAAACAAGAGCCATTCCCCAATTGATAAATGATCAAAAGATATGATCAGTTTTCAGATGAAGCAATCAAAGCTATCTATAGCCATATGAAAAAAAAACTAACTCAGTATTGATGGGAGCAATGCAAATTCAAACAATTCTGAGGTGCTACCTCATACCTATTAGATTGGCTAATAGGACAGAAAAGGTAAATGACAAATAGTGGAGGGATGTGGGAAAAATGAGACATTAATGCACTGTTGGTGAAATTGTGGCCTGATTCAGCCATTCTGTAGAGCAATTTGGAACTATACCCAAAGGGCTATAAAACCATACATATCCTCTGACCTACGAATACCACTACTAGGTCAGTATCCCAAAAGGGCTAAAAAACAAAAAAGAAAAGGACCTATATGTACAAAAATATTTATAGCAGCTCTGTTATGGGGGTAAAGAATTAGAAATCAAGGGGATGCCTATCAATTGGGGAATGGCTGAACAAGTTATGGTATGTGATTATGATGGAATACTGTTGTACTATAAGAAATGATGAGCAGAATGCTCTCAGAAAAACCTGGAAACACTGCATGGGCTGATGCAAAGTGAAATGTACAATGTACAATGTAAAAGCAATATTGTAAGGTGATCAGCTGTGAATGATTTAACTATTCTCAGCAATACAGTGATCCAAGACAACTTTAAAGGACTTATGATGAAAGATGCTGTTCATCCCCAGAGGAAGAAGTGATGGTGTCTGAGTACCGACTGAAGCATACATTTTTCATTTTATTTTTCTTGAGGTTTTGGGTTGGGTTTTTTTTTTTTGGTCTGTTTTTTTCACAACATGACTATTATGGATATGTTTTGCATGACTAAAAAGAAAAAGTTGAGACAGAAAGATTAACTTTAGTGAGAAGAAATACCTCCTGGGAAAGTGATAATGTTATTTTAGACCCCTGAGATGAGTTAATTTTTATGTCAACTTGCCCATATAGGATCATGCCATAGTCTGTGATTCGTAAGGGAGGCTTTGACTTCAGTACCCCATTCTAAAAGACTGCTAACTCTGATTAAGCCTGAAATACAGATCTTACCCTGACATGTGGTTATAAATTTAAATACTGATCCATTTTTAGTCTCTACACAGCTTCTCTTTCAGGGTACAGAGGAGTACACTCCTAAAGTATTTTATTGGCTGTGATCTATTATTTCAAATGTGGGGGTGGGTGGGGCAGCATTTAAGAGTAAACTCCCAGTTCTATGTTGTGGGGATTTCAGTGACTTTGAATGCCTTTCTTTGTTTCCACTATGAACATGCCTGGTCCTGGAATGGTATAAAGCCACAGGTCTGGGTGAATGCCTGAAACACTTAAACACACACACAAGCTAATACCTATCTCTCAGCTGATTTTTCAACTGTTCTTGCCATAGATGTAAACCATGCCTCCTCCACTCTGCCCTTACCAGGAAAAAGCTGTGTAAATTTCTTCCTGTTAGGAGCAAGGCTTTTTAAATGACTCATACTAATTCTTGTTCAAGATGGCCCCAAAGGCCCAAGGCTATATTTAGGAACTTGCTATAAAAGTACCTGCTACTAATTTCATGGTCAGTTCCAACCAGTTTTTCCAACATTGTAAGGAGAATTCCAAGTTCAACAAGCAATGCTTTATCCCCGAACTGGCTAAAACTCTAATTTTAAATTTTGAGATTCCCTAATTTAGTATAAAGTTATAGATTTTTTTTTACTAGACCTGTGATTGTATCAGCATAGTGAGCTCCTAGTTAGGAACTTCATTTACCAATGCTGATCAGCACCTTACCTGCATTTTGGAGTTTTAGAAAGTTGCTTAGGACACTAGAAGGCTAAACAACTTGCCCAGGGTCACATAGCCGGTATGTGTCTGGAGCCTGGAGCCGGGTGGGGAACCTAAGGCCTCGAGGTCACATGTGGCTTTTAGGTTCTTGGGTGTGGCCTTTTGACTGAGTCCAAGTTTTACAGAACAAATCCTTTTATGAAGGGGATTTGTTCTGTGAAGTTTGGATTCAGTCCAAGGGCTGAACTTGACCTAGAGGGCCACAGTGGCCTTGAGGCCACCCCTAGTCTGGAGGCTCGACCTGAGCCAAGGTCTTTCTTTCTCTAAGACCAGTTCTGTATCCACTATGCCGTGCTGTTTCTCTATACAACCTTCTTTTTTACATCGTATTTATTTTCAATCAGTATAAATTTATTTTCTCTCCATCATTCCCCAACCCCTCCCCCCCAACTGAGAATGGAAGAAAAATAAAACCCCTGTTACAGACATGCATAGGTAAAACAACAAATTTCTACATTGGCCTGGTCCAAAAAAAAAAAAGTATCATTATGCACTTTAAATGCTTCACTTCTCTATAAGGAGGTGGGTAGTGTGTTTCATCATTAGTCCTTTGGAATCATGGTTAGTGATTACACTAATTACAGTTCCTAATTCTTTCAAACTTATTTGTTTTTACCATATTGTTGTCAATGCATAAATTGTTCTTTTTGTTCCATTTACTTCACTCTGTTTCAGTTCAGTAAATCTTCCCAGGTCTCTCTGAAACTATTTCCATTATTTCTTACAATAGTATTCCATCACACACACACACACACACACACACACATATCATAACTTGTTCAACCAACCATTCTCCAATCTGTGGACATCTCCTCAGATTCTTATTCTTTACTATATCAAATAGAGCTATAAAGATAATCCTTAGATTTTGTTTTGCTTAAGACTAACCCCTCCTTTAATTTACCCTTCCACTAATTTCTACTTCTCCCTTCTCCTCTCCTCCTATTTCCCTGTTGAAGGAAATGTATTTTTGTACCCAATCCTGTGTATATGTGTATATTCTTCCCTCTGATTTGTTTAGATGTGACAAAGATTCAAGTGTTAGCCATTCCCCCATCCCCTCCTCCTTTTTTGCATAATAGATGTCTAATTGTGAATTATGTGGAATAATTTTCTCTAATCTAACTTTCCCTTCTCCCCCACTGTATACCTCTTCTCCTTTCTGTCCCTTCTTAAGATCATTGTGAAATAACAGAACTACTTCCACACCTTGTATCTAATTAGACTCCTTCTATGATCACTGATGATGATTGAGTTCAGTAAGGACACATGTGTATCATCTATTCTTATTAGAATGTAAACACTTTATTCTTGTTTAGTCCCTTATGATTGTTCATTCGTCTTTACCTTTTTATATTTCTCTTAACCTCTTTGTTTAAACATCAGATTTTCTATACATCTCTGGGCTTTTCATCAGAAATGCTTGGAGGCCCTCTATTTCTTTAAAAGTCTGTTTTTTCCCCTGTAGCATTATATCCAGTTTTGCTCAGCAAGTTATTCTTGGCTGTAAACATAAATCCTTTGCTTCCTGGAATATCCTATTCCAAGCTCTCTGTTTCTTTACATTGGTGGCACCTAAATCCTGTGTGAATCTCACTGTGGCTCCTCACTACTGAATTTTTTCTTTCTGGCTGCCTGCAGTATTTTTTTTTTATCTCAAAGCTCTGGATTTTGGCTATAATGTTCCTGGGAATTTTCATTTCAGGGTTTTAGGAAGTGACTGATGGATTTTCAACTTTGCCCTCTGGTTCTTAGAGATCTAGGCAGATTCTTTTAAGATATCTTGAAACATGATGCCTAGGCTCTTTTTTTGGTCATGGCATTTAGGTAGTCCTATGATTCTTAAACTTGTTTCTCCTCATGCTGTTTTCCAGGTCAGCTGTCATTGCTATGAGATACTTTACATTTTTTTCCACTTTTTTTCAGCTTTTTGGCTGTTTTAATATTTCTTATCTCATGAAATCACTGGATTCTATTTTGTCCATTCTGATTTTTAGAGAGTTTGTTGGTTGGGCAAGGTTTTGTACCTCTTTTGCCAAGCTTGGGTGTTAATTCTTTCTTCCATAGTTCTCATTTCTTTTCAACATTTTTTTTCCTCTAGCACTCTCATTTCATTGACAAAAATATCTTTAACTTTCTTTTTAAACTCTTAAGTCATCTCTCCAGGAATTCTTGTCAAATTTGTGCCCAAACTGTATTTTTCTTTAAGGCTTTGCTTGTAGATGTTTTGGAGTCATTCTCTTTTTCAGGGTTTGTGTTGTGAATATCTCTATCGCCACAGTAGCTTTTTTTTTTTTAGTGATATTCTTCTTGGTTTGCTCATTGTTCCAGCCTACTTCCTGGCTTCAGGTTTGATTTTAGGGCTTATCTCTGTGCACTTCTGTAGGGAATGTCTGGGCTGGTCCTGTTGTGGCTTTCTTGGGGAATTGAATGTTATGTTGTTATAAGATCTCAGAGACGGTTCAGGTTAGGGACCTGTAAGCTGTCAATGCTCCCAAAGTGATATGATCTACAGTAAAGTCTGATTGATGTCACCCAGGTCTGAGGTCTGCAAGTACTTGACCTAGGTTTGGGTCTGAGAAATAGTAGACTGCTGGTGGGCTCAGCCCCTATCAGCTGGCAAAGAAGCTTTGCTGGTTCAGAGTTGCAGAACTTCAGGCTTCCCTTTTGGATCTGGGATTTCTGCCTGGTTATTCCTCTTCAGGCTTCATAGTGGGCTAGAAATTAGAGCTGAGATCCTTTTCTGTTCCTGGGACCTGGTTCCCCCCTGAATCTTTGATCTGGAACTGAGTTGTGGGCAATAGTGCTGCCAGCTGACACCTATTCCAATTGTGGGGCTCTGGTAGGAGTCTGGAGGTACCTAGAATGGGTCTAGGAACTCAGTGCTCTTTGTGTGGCGCTCCTGGCTAGATCTGTTCCCCACTGTCCACAGACCTTTCTGCCTCCCCTTGCCAACCTGTCCTAGAAAAATGACTCATTGTGATTTTAAAAATAATAATAGTAATAAATTTATTTATTTATTTTTAGTTTTCAAAATTCACTTCCATGAGATTTTTTGAGTTCCAAATTTTCTCCCCATCTCTCCCCTCCCCCCACCTCAAGACGGCATGTAAATTGATATAGGCTTAACATATACATTCATATTAAACGTATTTTCATGTTAGTCTTATTGTAAAGAAGAATTAGAACCAATGGGAAAAACCACAAGAAAAAAGAAACACATCATCATAATTTTTTTCTTAGACTTCTCCATCAGAATTTGATCTGTTGCATTTTCTTGATCTGTCTGAAGGAGTTGGGGGAAGGGGAATTTCACTGTACTGCTTCCTGCTGCTCTGCCATCTTGTTGCCACCTCTTAGAATAGCCTTAAAAGGCTCCCTTTCTATGATGTAATTTTATCTTTTTTTCCTGCTTGACATAAGATACCAATAAGTCTTTTTTAAAAATGTATTTTAAATTATCTAATAAATATTCCATGTAGTGACCAGAAACTCTTTCTAATAGTGGAAAGAATTCTAAAGTTGGAATTTCTAGAGCTAAATTCAAATGCCAGCTCTGCTACTTACTACCTATGTGACCTTGTACAGGTACATAACCTCCAAGGGCCTTCATTTCCTCATCTGTAAAATCAAGGAATTGCTTTAAATGACCCTTCTAATTCTAGGCCTCTTCCTTTAAAAACAGAGTCTCTCAGTAGACAATGAGTAATCTGAATTCAGCTGAAGACTTCTTAGGAGAAAAGAGATGAAAGTGCATTTTCTCAACTCTTCTCTAGGGTCATTATAATTATGCAGTAGTTAAATAAAATTAGGGCCTTTATTAAGCATCTCACAATAGGCCAGGCACTGTGCCCGTGCTGTTTAGTTTTGTTTGATTGTTCTTTCAGTTTACATTGTTGTCATTACTATACTGTTCCTGATTCTGTTTACTTTGTTCTCCATCAATTCATATGTCTTCACACACTTCTCTGAATTCTTCGTAGTCATCATTTTTTCTTACAGCCCAGTAATATTCCATCACATTCATGTACCACAATTTGTTTAGTTGTTCTACACCTGCTGAGCACCTACTTTGCTTTCAGGTCTTTTTTACCACAAGAAATGCTGCTACAATTAATACTTCAGCATGGAGTGCCGAATGCTTGTCTATTAATGGGATCTCTTGGACAGGTTATGACGTTGTAGTCCTGACATTATTCTTGTAGGACCATGGTACTCTGTTGTATCCATATTCATACTTATCCTTGCTTCCATCCTATTTGTGTGTTTTTTGTTTTGGTATGTTTTTAAATATGAGTTGGTCAGAGAGAAACTGATCTATTCACATGGGCCTCTTCAGGCAATTTCTCCTTTCTAATTAGCATCATTTCTACATGTCTAAATCCTGGTGCTTTACCTCAAGATTTGTAAAGTATCTCTCCACATGTTTATCTTTTTTCTTTAGGAGCTTGGCTTGGGTCTATGCCTCAGCACCTATAGGGGCCACTGGATCTTTGGCACAAAGGCAGTATTGTATAATACAAAGTGTGCTGGATTTTTGAGTCAGAAGGCCTGGGTTCAAATCCCATTTCTACCACTTACCTTGAGCAAGTGACATAATGTCTCTCTATTTCAGTTTACACATCTGTAAAATAAGGGAGTTAGACTAGATGACCTCTAACATTCCTTCCAGCTTTAAATTCTGTGATCTTATTTATCTTCCCAGCTCTTCTCTAATAGGAGTCTGAGACTAGGCCTACACTTTCCTCTGACAGAAACCCCACAGGCTAGGATCTATCTCTCTGAGCCTTGCCCACCACCTAGAAAAGCCTGTTGTACTCCCTCAGACTTGTCATAAGATATAACTTCTTTTGCCTGGTCCCCAAACTACTGATCCATTAGACTGGCATTTTAGTTCAAGTACCACCTTCTTATAGGAAGCTTTTTGTCATTTCCCCAGTTATTAGTACCTCCTACCCCAAAATTGTATTACTTTGTGTGTAGGTGAGTGTATTTATATTCACTTAGTTGTGTACATGTTTTTTCCCCCACTAGAATATAAGCTCCATGAGGGCAGGGACCGTTTTCATTTTTGTCACTGCATCCCCAGTGCCTGGTACATGGTAGACACTTGTTGAATTGGCACCAATTTGGAGATTTTCATGCTGTGGTCTCTTCAGAAGTTCTCACTGGTCCCCTAAAGAAGATTTTCTTTAGGCTCAATCTTTCAGCCTATTCAGCCCTTGTTGAAAAAGTGACCTTATTCACCTACATACCGTGTAGGGCCAACCTCATGGCCTAGGCTACAGGGATGGACTCATTCTCTTACTTTGTGGCTATTCCCACAAGAATAACTTAACTCTCTTTTGTTGTTGTTGTTGAGATGTTTCAGTCCTTTCTGACTCTTCATGACCCCATTTGTGGTTTTCTTGGCAAAGATACCAGAGTGGTTTTCCATTTCCTTCTCCAGCTCATTTTACAGATGAGGAAACTGAAGTAAGCAGGGTTAAGTGACTTGCCCAGGATCGCACAGCTAATAAATATCTGAGACTGGATTTAAACTCAGATGTTTCTGACTCCAGGCCTGGAGCTCTATCCACTGTGTCATCTAGCTGCCCAGTTATTTCTCTAGCTTTTTATAAAACTATTTTTGTTAAATAACCATAAAAACAAATAATCATACACATTATAGGAGGCAGTGTGCTGATGGGAAATGAGTACTGAACTAGCAAAGGACCTGGGTTTGAAATTCAGCTCTTCCAGTTAACTACTTGTATGACCCTGGGAAAATCACTCACTTCTCTGGACTCTCAGTTTCCTCCTCTGTAAAATGAAAGTTGTTCAGGAGTGACTAGAACGCAGATTTTCTGAAGACCCAAAAAGTGAATTGGCCCAATCCAATTCACTTTTAAAGTTTCTCTGGCTAAAGTCCAATGAGGGAAGAAAAAACGACCAAATTCATGAATTATGTTTTGGTTTTGCCTTTTGCCAAATTGTCAGTGCTATTTTTTAAATTATGTAAACAAAGGGACATTTGTTAATACACACATACACACACACACACACACACACACACACCCATGAGTCTACTTTCTGAGCCTCTATCCTGGGCATAAAATAAAAACGCTTAAGAAATTCAAATGTCTTATGAAATCCAAGAGAGGCAGCATGTTGCGGGGGATTAAAAGCCTGCCTCAGAATGGGGAAGACTTGAGGATTTCATCTGAAACATCCTAGCTGTGTGACTCAGAACAAATCACTTAAGATCTTAGTGCCCTAAGTAACAGTCTAAAGCTATAAGTTAATAATAACTATAATAATGCTAGCATTTATATAATGCTTTATGATTTACAAAGCAATTTACAAATATTATCTCCTTTTATCTTCCCAACAACTCTGAGAGGTAGGTGTTGTTATCCCTATTTTGCAGATGAAGAAACTGAGGCAGATAGAGTTTAAGTGAGTTGCCAAGGTCATACAGCTAGTAAATGTCTAAGGCTGGATTTGAACTTGAGTCTTACTCTAGGTGAAGAAGGAAGAGGAGGAGGAAGAGCAGGAGAAGAAAAAGGAGGAGGAAAGAGAGGAAGAAGAAGAGAAGAAGGAAGAAGAAAAAAAGAAAAATAGTTTCATTGAATGGTGATGAAGAATTACTTCCTTAACAATGGTTAGCAGCTTTTTGTGGACTAAAAAACATTACATCTGACATTTGTATAGCATTTTGCATATATGGTCTCATTTGAGCTGCAAACAACCCTGTAGGGTAGACACCACGGGCATTATTATCTTGATTTTACACATGGGGAAACCAAAGCTGGGAGAGGTTAAATAACTCACCCATTTGAACCTAGGTCTTTCAGGCAGTAGATCCAAAACTCTCCACTACAACATACTGTTTTTTTTCAGTAACACAAAACCAAAAATGTCACAAGACTGCATGTGAAGAAAAGCCACGTACCGATAGGTTCAGAGGCCTTGTGAAACAAATGGAAGTCTTGACCTGAGTTACAGAGGGAGAAAAGGATGTGGAGAGGTGGAAAGAAGGGGGAAAGCTTTTCCAGGGAATGACTTGAGCAACGTGGAGGAGAGAATTTATATGCTACTTCTAGGGAAAATAAGACTTTGAAACAATCTGGCTAGAGTAGAGTATATGTGTGTATGAAATTAGGTTGAAATGGTCGGCAGGAAGGCCTTGAATGCCAAAGTAAATGTTTTCTACAGAGTTAAGCAGACAGAAAGGCAGCCTTGGCCCAGGCAGAATTGTGAAGTAAGGGTTCTAATTCCCCAAAGTCTTCATTCCCAACTTCTCCCCTCCCTTCCGTTTCCCTTGGTGCCCAATGTCTAGACCTTTTCTTCATAACTAAACTTGCTTGCAAAGTTTTTTATTTTTATTTTTATTTTGAGCTTGATCTATGATTTCACAGGTATAAAGAAATCCTACTGAGGAACCTTCTAATATTTCATATTAGAGCTTCCTCTGTGATTTATAGTCTTAGAGAGTTGCCTTGGGCACTGAAAAGTTATGTGACTGGCCCAGGGTCACACAGCCTGTGCTGTGTCAGAGGCAGGGTTTAAACAGCTCTAGGTGTCTGCTGCTCCAGGGTTCCCACAAGAAACGCTCCAAATTGATACACAATGAAGTGTAGATGGCTAATAACAGTTTGAAATATTATCCAAGTCTCTCAAAGGGATTTACTTTTTAACTGGGATCAACACCTGAAGTTTTATACATATATATTTTGTAGGCAGTGGGGTTAAGTGACTTGCCCAAGATCACACAGCTAGTAAGTGTCAAGTATCTGAGGCTGGATTTGAACTCGGGTCCTCCTGATTCCAGGGCCGGTGCTCTATTCACTATGCCGCGTAGTTGCCCCTCACCTTAAGTTAAAGGAAGCAGTTAAATCCTATCTTTTGAGGGGATGCTGTCAAGTGAACCTTTCTTAGATCCCCAAATTCACATACCATAGGCTGTCTCTTATGAGGCTGCCTCTTCTAAGAATCATGGCTAAACATTAGGTTTAATAGGGCCTAATGAAAAGCTTCCTACCATGTGGACTCCAGAGCACATCTGATCATCTCTCAGAAGAGCTCATTGAAGGTTGCAGATTGCAGTGATACCCGAGAAGAATCATATTGAGTAGTGAGATTATGAGGGTGCCTCATGGGGTACCATAAGGTTTGGTATTAGACTGTGTCTTTTTAACATCATTATTAAGGGTCTTGACAAATTTGTTCAAAAGCATTCTAATTAAATCTTCAGAGAGCAAGGCTTCAACTGTGGGGAATTTCAGGCACTGGTGAGCTGTGAACTAACTGGTACCCAAAGAATAAGATAGTTTAGAAATAGAGACAAGGAAATAAAAGGAAATCCAGCTTAGGAAAGTGTGGGAGAAGCAATCTGGAGGAAGTCATTTCTAGAAAGTCACACCAGCAGGCAGCCTAATAGAAGGAGTAACTCTGGATGAGACAGGCGTAGAGCATCTGACGGCCTTGTTTTTACTGTACCAAAAGGAGTCCCAACAATCTTCTGGTGTGAAAGGATGCCACAGTGAAAGCTACCTCTGCCTTTTTGTGCTTGATTCTTCTTTGTTTCTAAATCCTCTGCAGTCTGGCTTCTGAACTCACCACTCAGCTGAATCTGCCCTCTCCAAATGATCTCTTAATTGCTCAATCTAATGACCTTTCCTCAAAGTTCATCCTTCTTGACTTCTCTGCAGCCTTTGCCACGGTCAATCACCACCTTTTTCCTCCTGGATACTCTTTCCTCTCAAGATTTTTTCCTAAACTTCCGTTCTTCTGCTTCTGTGACTGCCCTTCTCTGCCCCATGTTGCGTCTTCATCCAGGTCATGCTTGCTAGCTATGGGTGTTCCCCCAAGGTTCTGTCCTGGACCCTCTTCTCTTTTACCTTTACCCTACTTGGCTTGGTGATCTTATTAGCTCCCATGGATTCAATTTATTATCTCTTTGCAGATAATTCCTAACCCTAATCTCTTTTCTGAACTTCAGTTCTGTTTTACTGACTTTGGGGCTCACAGAGCTACTACTCTTAATACTGGATGTCAGCACCTCTCACCTGAACTATCGTAAAAGCCTTTTAATTAAGACAGCGATGTGATGCAATGGACAGAGAGCAGTGGCCCTGGAGTGAAGGAGATTTGATTTCAAATCCTGCCTCAGATAATAGCTGTGTGACTTTGGGCAAGCCACTTACCCTCTGTCTGCCTTATTTCCCTAACTGTAAAAATGGAGATAATCAGCATCTTAACTCCCAGAGTTTTTGTGAGGTTCAAATGAGGTATTTGTAAAGCATTTAGCATAGTGCCTGCTGCATAGCAGGTACTTAATGCTTTTTTTTTTTTGGCTAGGTAGTGGGGTTGAGTGACTTGCCCAAGGTCACACAACTAGTAAGTGTTATGTGTCTGAGGCCACATTTGAACTCAGGTCCTCCTGAATCTAGGGCCGGTGCTCTGTCCACTGCATCACCTAGCTGCCCATGCTTAATGTTTTTTTCTTTCCTTTTAACTGACCTCCCTGCCTCAAGTTCTTCTCCACTCCAGTCTATCCACCACTCAACTGCCTCAGTGATTTTCCTAAAAAGCAAGTCTGAGTATGTCACGACCCTAACTCAATAAACTATGTCCTTCAGGATCAAATATAAAGTCCTTTTTAGCATTTAAAACCCTTTACAGCCTGGGCTCTTCCTACTTTTTCAGTCTTCTTACACTTGACTGCCCCCCCCACCTATTATCCACCTACACCAGCCTACTTTCTATTCCTTACAAACAATTCTCATCTCCCAACTCAATACTTCTTCACTGGCTCTCTCCATGCTCTCTCACTTTACCTTCAGTACTGTCTTCTGGAGATCTTTCCTGGTCCACCTTGCTACTAATATCTTCTCTCTTAGATTTCTTTCCATTTACATGACATGTTTGCATTTATATAGTTATTTGCAGGTCCTGCCCTCCATTAGAATATGAACTGATTGTGGTTAGTCAGGAACCATTTTTGCCTATCTTTGTGTTCTTAACATTTACCATGTGCCTGACACATGGAAAACTCAATATAAAATTCTTGTTGACTGACTTCCAGGTTGTTTCCAGTTTTCTTGTAATTAGATGTAATGCTGCTATGAGAATCTTTGAAGAGAGACAGAATTCTGCTTTGTATATGCCTGGGCCAGATGTTTATTTAATGGGGAATTCTTTGATGGCTTGTCTTATTTCTTTCTCTGAGATTGGTCAAATTAAATTATTTTCTTGCTGGGTCAGTTTTGGCTATATTTTTAGATAATCATCTATTTACTATAAATTCTCCAATTCTACATCTTCGTGTAGCATTCCCTAATATTCTTGATTTCTTTTGTGTTTGTTATGATCTCTTCTTTCTCATTAGTAATTTTGCTGATTAGGATTTGCATTCTCCTTTAAAAAAAATTACACTAGCTGTATTTTTTGTGGGGTAAAATAGAGGATTTTCTCTAACCATGCATTTTACTACCTTGAGTGCCTTTGTGGGGGCTGAGGTCCTGTTACATACATTTGTGGAACCCTAGACAACTTATACCTGAACTATATTTGGAGATATTCCCAGAGTCAACTCCAAGTTTGGGCAATGATCCAAAGAGAGAAATTGGCCCTTATAGGTCCACCCTGCCATTTGGACCAAGTCTGTGTAGGTCCAAAGTCCATGGGGACTATTGGGCCATAAGTTGTACTTTCATCTCTTTGCTGCTATTTTTCTTATAGCTGAATATTCTTGTCCCAACTAAAATCTCTTCTTAAACTAGAAGCCTTCCTCAACCCCTCTTAATTCTAATGCTTTCCTTCTTTTAATTACTTCCTAATGATCCCAGGTATATAGCTTGCTTTGTGTATATTTGTTTACATGTTGTCTCCTCCATTAGAATGTAAGCTCCTTGAGGGCAAGGACTATCTTTTGCCTCTTTTTGTATCTCCAGCCCTTAGTGCAGTGCCTGGCATATAGTAGATATTTAATAAATGTTTCTTGATTGATTGATTGATTAATTAATTCAGGAAAGTGGTTAAGATGAGTACTGGTGAAAAGCACTGTATGAATTGTAGTGTTATATAAATACCCTATTCTTATAAAATTTAAGTCACAGAATTAATTTCTATTGTGTCAACAGAATATTCAGAATTTTAGACCTGTTTCCCAGTAGAGCACTCCCTGTTGTCCTGCCTTATAGCTCCAGAAGCTGTAAAGTCTTCATTTTACTTGCAAGCTATAAAGTGGGGCAGGGCATAATAGAGAAATATCTGAAGTTGCCTGTTCCACACATTTGTGCAGCCACTGGGCTAATGGAAAAGACATTTTTATTCAAGATTTACCCAGCATGTACCATGAGTCAATTTATAGTAATAAAAATGCGTAATATTTATATAGCACTTTTTTTTATAGAATTTGGAAAGTTGTGTGTGTGTGTGTGTGTGTGTGTGTGTGTGTGTGTGCCCAAAAAAGTTTTAATGCAGTTTTAAACTTTAGGAGCTGAAAGACTTTTCTTTTCTACAAATGGAGCCTGATGATCCATTTCCTTCTTTTAAAAAAAATTTTTTTTTTTTGCATCACCATCACTACCCCATTTCCTTCTTCCCCTCCTCCTCCTCCAGTGAAAGGGTGATCATTTCAGTTGTAATGGATTCCCTGCTACCTGAGAGTTACAAGCAGGGTTTTCTGTGGTTCTTTAAGATTCTACAGGCTTCCAAATTCCAGAGTTCCCAGGTCAGGGAGAAAATATTACAAGCAGCCAGAAAGAAACAATTCAAGTATGGTGGAAATACAATCAGGATAACACAAGATTTGGCAGCTTCTACATTAAGGGACCACAGGGCATGGAATACAATATTCTGGAGGGCAAAGGAGATAGGATTACAACCAAGAATCACCTACCCAGCAAAACTGAGTATAATCCTTCAGGGGAAAAAAATGGTAATTCAGTGAAATAGAGGACTTTCAAGCATTCCTGATGAAAAGAACAGAACTGAATAGAAAATTTGACTTTCAAATACAAGACTCAAGTGGAACATGAAGAGGTAAACAGGAAAGAGAAATCATAAAAGACTTATTAAGGCTGAACTGTTTACATTCCTGCATGGAAAGATGATATTTATAACTCATGAGACCTTTGTCAGTATTAGGGTAGTGGGAGGGGAAAAATTATATGTATGTATGTATAGATAGATAGATAGATAGATAGATAGATAGATAGATAGATAGTGGGCACAGGGTGAGTTGAAGATGAAGGGGTGATATCTGGAGAATAAAATTAAGGGGTGAGAGAGGATTATACTTGGGGAAGGAGAAAGGGAGAAGTAGAATGGGGTACATTATCTCACACAAAACAGACAAGAAGAGGTTCTTACAGTGGAGGGGAAATGGGGGAAGGTGAGAGGAAATGAGGGAATCTTATTCTCATAGGATTTGGCTAAGGAGGGAATAACATACACACTCAGCTGGGTATGGAAATCTGTCTTACCCTATAGGAAAATAGGGGAGGAAGGGGGCAACAGAGCAGGGGGATGATAGAGAGAAGGGCAGATTGGGAAAGGGGTAATCAGAAGGAAGTACTTCTGAGGAGGGACAGGGTCAAAAGAAAGAATAGAATAAATGGGAGGGCAGGATAGGATTAAGGGAAATAGAGTTAGTTTGTCACAACATGTCTACTATGGACGTGTTTTGCATAACTGCACATGTATGGCATGTATTGACTTGCTTGCCTTTTCAGTGAGGGTGGCTAGGGTGGAAGGAAGGGAGAAAATTTGGAACCTAAAGTTTTAAAAACACATGTTTAAAAAAAAAGTTTCCACATGCAACTGGGAAATAAGAAATATAGGAAATGAAGTACAGAAATCTATCCTGCCCTACAGGAAAATAGAAGGGGAAGGGGATGAGAGAAGGGGGGGGAGAGATAGAAGGGATGGCAGACTAGGGGAAGGGATATTCAGAATGCATGCCATCTTGGGGTGGGGGAGGGGGCAAGATGGGATGAAAATTTGGAGTTCAAAATCTTGTGGAAGTAAATGTTGAAAACTAAAAATAAATTTATGTTGAAAAAAAAAAAAGAATATAGAGGTGGTCAATAAAGTGGCAGAGTCACTTTGTAGCCCAGTCTTCTGGTTCCAAATCCAGTGCTTTCCCCACTTTTCTGTCTCTGAAAGGGGCCATCCTGAAAGCTATTCTCAATTTAATTTTACTAAAACATTAATTAAAATGTTTTCAAAAACATTTTACTAATGTTTTTGAAAGTGTCTACTAGGTGAGAGCCTCTATCCAAGGTGCTGGGAATTTTTGTTGTTGAGTCATTTCAGTTGTGTTCAACTCTCCATGACCCATTTGAGAATATAAAACCAAAACAGACCTGCAAAAAAAAAAAAATTCTGCAGGCTTCAGAGATAGAAGGGATTGTAGAGATCAGCAGGTCCAACCCTCTCATTTTACAGATGAGAAAACTGAGGATTTTGAAAATGTGGAGTGTCTTATCCGAAGTCATACAGGTTATAAAACTAATAATAATAACAAGCATTTTTATAGCACTTTAAGGTTTGCAAAGCATTTTAGTCAGTCTGTAAGTCAGTCAGTAAGCAGTTATGAAGTGCCTACTATGTGCCAGGCACTGTGCAATGCACTGGGTTTGCAAAGAAAGGCAAAAGACGGTACCTTCCCTCAAGGAGCTCACCATCTAATATTTACACAAATTATCTCATTTGATCCTCACAACCATCCTGTGAAATGGGTGTTATTTTTCTCCCCATTTTACAGATGAGGAAATTGAGGCTCAGGGCTGTTAAGTGACTGGTCAAGGGTCATACAACTATGTAACTATTAAGTATCTGAGGCAGTTTTCATGCTCAGTTCTTCCTGACTCCAAGTCCAGCCCTTTATCCACTATACCAAGAAGCATCCTCTAGTAATTTATAACTGACATTTATAGAGAGGTTTAAATTTGCAAAGCATTTTTCATGTACTTAATCATAAGTTCACAGGATTTCCACGTTATTAATCTACTGAGCCCCAGGTGGACTGATCCCCTTGCATTCCTGAGGGAGAAGAGATGGGAGGGGGAAAAGGAGGACTAAGAATGGGGCGACTTGGGGATAGGACGAGGAAGAGAGACTGGCTGAGCAGGTTGGAGTCCAGGGAAATAGCTGCCACTGCTATGGACTACTGAGTTGGGGACCCAAGAGGACGTGTCCTCCAGGGTAAGCAAGCAGAAGTGCTGCTCCCACCACCCATGCTAGGGACTGGTGAGCACAAGAGAGCCATTCAAGGAAACAGCCCACAGCAGGGAGACAAAGAAGGCAAAAGCTATGGAGAAAGTTACCATGCTTTTCTCATCTCTATGGCAGTGAGGTATCTCATTATTCTATTACATCTGGCTTTAGGCTGAAGCTTATCTGGACAGATCCTAGTTTGCTGAACTCACCCAGAGGGGCAGATCCAAGATGATGACGCTTCCCCTCTTTCTCCTTCCCTATGGGAGAGTATGGGCCTATTCCAAAGCTGTCTCTGTCTTATTAAAATAAATTTTTTTAATCCCCTGCTCACACAGTCTTTTAAGTCAGTATTAATATGAGATGCTTAAAGAACCATTTGAACTGATGATCTGTATGTTTCATTACTCAAATGCAACTGAGAGGCTACAGGTAGTAAAGCACACAGAAGAAAGAAATAGAGATTATGAGCTGAGACACATTGTTGTTGCCAAAAAGAGAGAGGTTCTCTAATCTCAGAGACCTTCCTAGATGGGGACTGGAGGGGAACAAAAGAGAATTCCTGATTTATATTTTTATAGCCTCACTAAAAGAACTAGGAGAACAATTTATACAATGACAATGATATGAAGAAAAAAGCAACTTTAATGACTTTCCAATCAATGCAATGACAAACTGAAATTGATAAGCAGAACAAATTCCCACATCGGCATATCCAAAAGCGTATGTCTCTATTTGAATTTAAGTCAGTTACCTGTCAGGAGATGAATACTATGTTTGACCTTTGATCCTCTGGAATCATGATTTGTCATTGCATTGATTAAAGTTCTAAAGTCTTTGTGTATCATGCCTGCTATAACAAATATTTGTTGTTGTTGTTTTAAATTCATCATTTATTTTTAAAGATATTTTTTCTTTTTAAATTTTGAGTTCCAAATTCTTTCCCTCCCTCTACCCACTGAGAAGGCAAGCAATATGATATCAATAATACATGTGAAATCATGTAAAACATATTTCCATATTGGCCATTTTTTTTTAAGCAAGAAAAGTAAAGTGAGAAAATTATACTTCACTTTGCACTCAGAGTAAGCAACCTTCTGAAGCTGGATAGCGTTTTTTTTTTCATCATGAGTCCTTTGGAATTGTCTTGGATCATTATATTGATCAGAATAGCCAAGTCTTTCACTGTTGATCATCATTACAACCTTGCTATTACTATGCACAATTATCTCAAAGTTCTTCTCACTTCACTTTGCATCAGTTCATATAGGAATTACCATGTTTTTTTGAAACCATCCCCCCTCATCATTTCCCACAGCACAATAGTACTCCATCACAATCATATGCTTCAACTTGTTCAGCCATTCCCCAATTCATGATCATTCCTTCAATTTCCAGTTCTTTGTCACCACAGAAGGAGATGCTGAATTAGAGGCAGAAAATGGCAGAATTTGAGACAATCCAGATGAATTCTCTCAACATTCCCCCCAAAAAACTTTAACCCCTCAAATCAAATTTTGGAGTAGCAGAGTCAACAAAGGTTCAGGGTGGGACATTTTTGTGGCCTAAGAAAACTTAGGAGGTTGGCAGGGCGATACAGGGGTGGAGGCATGTGCTGAGTCCACACACCACAGCAGCAGCAGTGGGAGCTGTCGGCCCAGAGACGTTAAGAGGGTTGGACAACTAGTCAGATAGAGATTACAGGGACTCTTTGCTGGTACTGAGTTCAGCTGTCACTGACTGGCAACTCTATTGCCCATGTGCAGTTCTCAGTTGCAAGTCCAGGGAAGAGAGGAGCCCTGGGGGTCTGTCACCAGGGACTGGGGGCCTTTGTTGCAGTTCCAAGGCAAAGAGGAGTGCCTGCGCTTGTGGCTACAGGGAAGCAGGGGACCTTCCTGGGTAATGACCAGAACTCAGACCAGAAGAGCAGTGACCACACCTTTCTTTGCATCACACCACCTTGGAAGCACTGAAAACTTGCAGACCCCCAGAACTAGCTCTGAAAACAACAGCATGAAAAAGCCTAAAGCTTGGAACAGTGCCTCCTCCCCACCCCAAGGTGAGCAGAGCTCAACTTTAACATAAAATGCAAGGCTAGAAAAATGAGCAAATTTTGTAATAAGGGTTTTAGTTTCCTTTAAATTTGCTCATTGAGGTGGGCAAGTGGAAGGGAAAGAAAATAAATGTTTGCTAATTGGGAAAATAATAAAATTTTAAAATAAAAATACAACCCTTTGTTTCCAGGAGAAGCTTTAGATCATTGATAAAAACTACAGTATAATTTCCCAAATATAATTCATTCTACTATCATCCTACATAATTCTATATCTAGTTTGTTATTTATGTGTAAAGTCTGTCTGTCTCTCTGTTATATATGTATGTGTGTGTATGTATATGCTTAAGATAGATCAAGTCTATGAGTTGTTCATCCTATTCTATATCATGGTTTCAAGGATAGGCATTTTTCATCCACATGGTTTTTCCTTTGTGGATAGCTGACAGAGGTCTTTCAAATGAGTATAGACTGAAGTGATCAGTCTTCACAGACTAGGCAGGATTTGATCTGGGTCTTGAAGGATAGGTAGGATTTGAATTAGTGAAGGGGAGCAACAGTATAATAATTCAGTAGCTAATAGTAGACATTAGCAGAAACTTAAAATAAGTACATGTATGAACCAGAGGGTGTTTTCCCCTTCCCTTTGTGGCTAAAGAGTCAAGGCTATGGAATTTTTTGCTCTGGCTCAGGCTACTTGGAAACCCTTCTGGAAACATGAATGACTCCATGTTCTTATTAATAAGAGCATGTATTTATGCTTGTTTATTTACACTTCTAAATAGCTCTTGTATTTTCAGACTCCCTCCACATTCTTCATGTTGTTAGTTCAAACAGTTGCTCTGAATAGTGGCAGAGATCTGCTGGGTGAATTGGGAGTTAGGAGACCTGGGTTTTTATCCAAGCTTTCAATCCTTTAATGCATGATACCTGGTATATCAATATCACTTCATTTTAAGTCACCTGTAAGTGGAGATAAGTCCCAGATAGAGACCCTTAGGAAGGGATGTTATCTGTATGTATGCTGCCACTATACATTGTATTTCATATTTTAAAAGTAGTTGAAAAGCTCATAATCATCAGTTGGGATATTGCAATGAGCCATGTAGAATGAAAATACTTAATAGAGCTCAATAGGAGGCCAGTGCAAATTGGTGATAATTTGAATTATGGAATATTTTAAAAGAAATTTAGGTTGGGGTGTGTGTGTGTGTATAATAACACTCAAGTCAATAAGCATTTATGAAGCACTTACTAAGTTCTAAGCCCTATGCTAAACTCTAGGAAAATAAAGAGAAATAAATAGAAATATGGCCATTGACCTTGAGGAGGTCACATTCTAGAAGGCGAAGACAATACATAAAAGAAAAAGAGAAGGAGAGGTACTTGGGCCAGAGAATAATGGAGAAAGATGTCCACAGAATCAGGAGCAACCAGGAGAAGAATGAACGAGTAAATAATAACAGGAACCAACCCAATAGCTTAGTAACCAACCAAGTCTGCCAGTCAACAAGCTTGCTTTGTAGAAGTCTTCCAAGACCTATTTTGGTGACTAGATCAGAAATATTAGTAATTAAGATGCCATATGCCAATGTTGCTTCTAGAACATTTGAAAATAATTTATTTGCTTAAGTTAAAATTATTGTCCCTGTGATATTTATATATTGCTTGCTTATCAACCCCTTTGTTTTGTACCAAAGGTCAACATAAGCCCACAAACCTTGCCTATTACAAATTCAGAATTTGTAAGATTTTGCTCAAACAGGCTCCTGAGATGGTGAGGGGCAGCTAGGTGGCTCAATGGATAGAGCACCAGACCTGAGTTCAAATACAGCTTCAGATACATAACAGTCATTAGCTGTGTGACTTTGGGTAAGTCACTTAACCCCAACTGCCTTGGAAAAAAAAAGAAAAAAAGAAAAAAAGTTTTCAGGTGAGCATTTACACCTTGGACCCGGGCAAACACTACAAATCAGGGATTGATTTATTGTGTTGCTAATTATTGTATAGACTTAGCAAAGTAATGAAGAAAATGCCAATAATGCAAATTAAACTTAAAAGTGTGTTCTGTGCAGGAGTGTGTTGGTAAATGTTTAATAACCAATTCTTGGGGTGGGGGTGGGAGAATGTACACACTGATGCAGTTTTAAGTTTAATCAGGCTTGAGCGTACTCCTGTGGACATATTCCCCCCTATCCCCAGTTGGTTGTTAAACATTTACCAGCACACTTCTGGATTTAGCCAATCAAATAACAAATTCAATAAACATTTATTCCATTCCCAGCTAATCTCTTAGAAGGATACAAGGTTTAGGTAAAGCCCTATTTTCAAGACACTCTAGCAAGGTAATGAGTTTGTTGCTTAGTTGTATCCAACTCTTGGTGACCCCATTTGGGGTTTTCCTAGTAAAGATCCTGGAGTCGTTTGCCATTTACTTCTCCAGCTCATTTTACAGATGAGAAACTAAGGCAAAGAGGGGTTAAGTGACTTGCAAAGGTTCACACAGCTAGTAAGTGTCTGAGGCCAGATTTGAATTCACCAAGATGAGTCTTCCTGATTCCAGGCCTGACTCTCTATCCACTGCACTATAACATGCAATGTATCATGATGAGTCCGTTAGAGTGTCACAAAATAAAGTGCTATGTGTTGTGTGATTTCAGTGGAGAAGTTGTTATAGCTATAGGAAATCAAGGAAGGTTTCCTGCAGGAGGTGGCATTTTAATTGGCCTTTAAAGGATGAGGAGTAATTCAACAGGTGAGGAGGGGGAAGGAAGGAATACAGATACAGGGAAGAGCATGAACAAAGGCCAGGAAGCATGAGAATGCAGTAAGAGGTATTCCAGTTGAATAAAAAACAAAAAAACAAACAAAAAAAACCCCACTCTTCACCCCATCCGCTCAAAAGTAATAATAGCTGGTATTTCTATAGTACTTTAAGATTTTCTCATTTAATCGCTATATAAATGCAGATGAAAATTACTGTCAGGAGCTGGATTTACTGTCTTCTCACTTTACTCCTTTCTCATTTACCTGATCTTTATTTTCTGGACACCACGTGGAAGGCAAGCTCCTCTGTAAAACAGAGAATATGTCCACATATTTGGAGAATGATATCCGTCACCTGTGCTAGATTCATCTCCTATCACTCTGGCTCCAGAAGCCAAATCATTCGTACTTTGTTCCCAAATTCACCATCCTCTGGCTATCTGCCTGGGTTTGGGGCTGCTCTGCTTCCTTGTGAACAATACCCTGTGCTGGGATTTCCTCCAGCTTTTGGGGGTTGGTCACGTCCTCCATTAGGAGCTGCTTTTCCTTGGAAGCAGCCATTTATGGTGAGTTCTCACGACGAGCCAATGGAACTGGATCTGGGGCACACCCTGCTATGTATCTTTTATGATGAGTGGGTTATCAGAGAACTGCCCGGTTGGGCTGGTTTTCATTTTGCTTCTGGATAATGCATTATGATGCGTCACATTCCCAGAGTGTGGGGAAGTGTTTCCATTTTACATTAATCCCTCCAATTGCTTATTCCTACTTGTTTGGACTCCGTGGAGAAGAGAGCATTCCCACAGACTCTGATCGCCTAAAACAATCGATCCATCAGGAAGCATTTATTAGGCAGCTATGACGTTCCAGGCGCTGTGGTAGGTGCTGGAATATAACAACCAAACTGAACGTGTTCTTGAGGAGCTTATATTCTAAAAGGGAGAGAAGAAGTACACATGTAATTCTATACATAATAAAAATAAAATAAATACAAAGGAGTTCAATAGAGGTAGGGAGAGAGGACGCTAGCAGTTGGCGGGCAGGAATAGACTGATACAATGCTGATATCTGACTCTTTATGTTCTAAATTGCTGGATTCTATGGACGCTCTTTCGTTTAAAGACTGTCACCCTTGTTCCTTCTCGGATTGTAGGAGTGCAGACCTATTGGGAAAAGGGATGTGGGAGATCATCTACTCCAACCTCCTCATTTTACAGAGGAACAAACTGAAACCAAGGGAAACTAAGTGACTTGGGCAACGTCACACAGGCAGTATGAATCAGACCTGGGTTTTGAACTTCTGACTCCAGAGCCAATATTCTCCTCACCTAACTGTGGGTCCTTCTATCTAAATACAAATAACTGTACGAGATGGATCACCGGATCAACACTGTTACAACATGGAACCCCAAATCTACTGAGTTGATTTTACTCCACACAGGCAGGATTGTGGCCCCTCTTTTATTTATTTATTTTTTTTTAGGATAGGCAGTGGGGTTAAGTGACTTGCCTAGGGTCACACAGCTAGTAAGTGTTATGTGTCTGAGGCTGGATTTGAATTCAGGTGCTCCTGAATTCAAGGCCGGTGCTCTATCCACTGCGCCACCTAGCTGCCCCTCCTCTTTCATTTTTGAAGAGGACCAGTGACATCATGGGGTGATGTCTGGACTTGTGTATGAATTGTATTTAATCGAGGCAGAGTTGCCCGAAGTCATCAGCCTTACTCTCTCTTCCAGAGTCATCAAAGTCCGGTGGCAATAGAAAAGTGATGACTTGGGATGCAGTGGATGACCTTGGTGTCTTTGATGTCTAATCAAGCTCTGCTCCAACAATGCCTGCTTCAGCCACCTTTAAGGCCACTGGAACAAATTGTTCTCATCTACCCGTTCCTCTGGGGGAAGTCTTCACATGCTTGGGGTACTTACCCCCAACTCACCAACAGGTTTGAGACTTATTGGTTACCCTCAACCTGATTCAGCCCTTCTGCTGAGACGGTTTTACTGGGGTGTGGCAGCTGTGTGCGTGACAGCCTCTTGGAGCCACAGGTGCGAGTTGGGTGAATCAGGTGGAGACCCAAGGTAGATAAGCAGCCCTGAAAAGGGCTCCATAGCCCATATGCCAGAGGTGCTAGTCCTCCCTGAGCACCCCCTACCCTCCACAGGTAGGATTAAACAGCAGCAAAAGAAAGAGGCTCATTCTCTCTTCCCCTCCCCCCATTACATATGATAAAATGCAGTACAATATAGCAATGAATCACCTATTACATGCAGGGCACTATGGTAAGTGATGGGGATAAAAAGTAAATGAAAAATGGTTCCTCCCCCCAAGGATTCTACTGGGAGTGTATAACATGTAAACTGATGAACATATAATCCACAATGAGGAGGGAGAAAAGACAGATGACCAGGGTTTTGTACACACGATCTAAGCCTTGAAAGAAGCTAGGGATTCTAAGAGGTAGAGGCCGGGGAGAATTGTATTCCAAGTATGGGAGACAGCCCCATACTATATAATAAAATTTACTGAAAACTATCATTGACATTTTATTCTACAGGACTTTTCCATATCTTTTGTGTGTCAAAGGATTTATAGACTTCAGTTATTTCCTTTAAAAGCAAAACTTAGGGAAGAAGGAATGGCAGAAAAATTAATTGACACCATTTTCCTTCCTCGATGAGGATCTTACTCATCAGAACTCTGATCTGTAAGTTACTTCCAACTCCAACTTCATAATCCTATGATTCTACGGGTAAGCTCCCTACTAGAATCAAAGACCTCCTGATTACCTCATGCACTTCACTGATAGTTCTGACTCATTAAAGGATGACACTATAGTGATATGCCCCACCCTTCTTTAATTTTGGGATACTCCTAGGACCTTAGAGTGTCAAGAGACTCCCATGGTTATTTAGCCAACATTCCTGCCAATACCAAAATCCTTTTATAACATACCTGACATGATCATTGGCCTTTAGCTTGAACATTTCCAGTGACAGTGAACTCATTACTTATATTACTTCCCTTCCTTTACTCTTTGCTTTTGCCAAATGGAACTATTTGTCATTCTCTGATCTGGTCCTAACTTGTACTGGCTCTGCCTTCAAGACTCACATCCTCCATGAAGCCATCCCAGATTCCCCAGTTAGAAGAGATGCCCAAGTCTCTCATGTCAATGCACATAATGTCTCAGATGCACTTAATAACATACTAACTTGGATAAAGTTACATGTGTACATGTGGCTATAATATGGGTCCCTGACATTTCTGAGAGATCTGGCCCTGTAGCCCTTTGCTATTCTTCCCAGGTTCAATGTGGGTGTTTTCAGTATTGGGTTTCATATCATGGCCTAAGCCCCCATCCTTTACAGCACTCTCTATTATAAGACCATGAAAGAGTCATAAATCCAATAGTAAAAGCATTAAGACATAAAATCAATGTAAATAACAAGTAGTTGAATAATTATCTGCCTACCATAAGCAAATGAATACAATTTCCTATATCTTCAGAGACCTCCTATGGAGTACTATTGAGAAGGGGGTAAGGAACTGTCCATCAGCATGTGGGAAAAGGGTGAGAAAATTGCTGTTTGGTTTCCTCATCTCTCAGTGACCCGTATGGAGAATTACTGACTTCTCAAGTCAGGCTGTCATATATTAAAGACTCTTAGCTTGTCTGCAAAGTCAGGATTCTGTCTAGGTTTGAATATACCGTAGAATGAGTGTTTTATGTATCTTTGCTTCAACCACAGTTTGCAGCTTGCATATCCATCTCATGACAGCTCGCTAATAATGATAACTGACATTTATAGAGAGGTTTACATATATTGCAATGTGTTTTGTATGCATTATCTCTTTGGAGCCTAACAAAAAAACCCTGTGAAATCAGTTCAACAGGCATTACCCACATTTTATAGATGAGAAAGCTGAAGTTCATTGAGGCTAATTGACTGACAAATGTCAGAGGGAAGATTTGAATTGAGGTCTCCCTGACTCCAACTCCCACCACACTATGCAGGATTTGGTAAGGATCAATTGAAATACTGTTTGTAAATGTTTAGCACTTTTTGAATCTTAACATGCTAAACAAATGTGAATTATTGTCATTATTGTTCACTACTAAATAAACAGTAAAATAAATGCTAAATAAATATGAGCTTATTATTATCCAATATCTAACTGCCCCACCCTTGTCAGTTGCCTCTCTATCCTGTTTTCCCTATCCAACTCATTGATCTTTTCCTGCCACCTCTACCACTCTCTTCTTTCTTTTCCAAATTTTTACCACCTGATCTCCAGTCAAGGCTCCATAGGAGTCTCACATCTTGGAGTTCCTTCAGTGAACAGAATGGACCTCGCCTCATCACAATGTGCCTGAAGCTTCACTGGAGAGATTCCATTAAAGGCAGCCTCTCCCTCTTATATGTATTCACGTCTTAACCCTTCTCTTCATGCCCCAGTAGATGATAAGATCTTTGTGAGGGGCAGAGTTTTGCAATATTGTTTAATCATTTTAGTTTTGTCTGACTTTTCATGACTCCATTTGGGGTTTTCTAGGCAAGGATATTGGAGTGGTTTGCCATTTACTTTTCTAGCTCATTTTACAGCTGAAGAAACTGAGGCAAACAGGATTAAGCCACTTGCCGAGGGTCGCTGATAATTTTCTGATGCCAGATTTGAACTCAGGAAGATGAGTGACACCTAGCTGTCCATTCTAGGTACCAGGCACTATTTTGGCCTTAAATGGAGTTTTGGGGAAGAGCTCTCTGCTCTACAGGCAACCAGGTGGGTGTAGTGGATAGAGTGCTGGGCCTAGAGTTAGAAAGTTTCCATTGCTTTGAGACTCTTGAGGATGCCATAACTCCTTCAAAGATAATTAGACATATTCTTGGGGTGTCAAAAAGGCAGAGAAGAGAATGATCAATGTATGGAATCAGATGATATCATTACTGAGGAGATAGCTGTGGTTTTTTACATGAATATCTTTTGGCCAATTTTTTTTTCTCTGTGAACTCATTCTGGACTCATGCAAAACTAAACTACACATGACTTCTAGGCCTAGAGCAGGTACCAGTTCTTATTTCTTGTACATCAGCCAAGCGATGTTCCCTTACAAAGAGAAGGCCAACCCCTGAAATTTCAGGGCAGATTTCATTGTCAAAGCCTCAGGGGACCTGTAGACATCTGGGGTCCTCTCTGGGTTTAATGCTGTCAAGGTTTTAGTCTTCCTTTCCTTTCATTTTCCTTCTTCAACATAAACAGTATTTATTTCAGCCTGTAACCTCTAAAAGGGAAAACACTGACCAAATACAACATTTCTGCACATGGCATTAGCTGCTCCTTAATAACTGAGCATAATTTGCTCATTCAATCAGTAGGAATTGACTGAACACCTACTATTGCCTTCTGGGGGATAGAATTGGCATCCTGAAAAGGTTAAAGAATTTAAAGTCAAGAGACCCAGGTACAAATAGTGACTCCAACACTTACTAGTTATGTAACCCTAGAAAAATTGCTCTGTCTCTTTCAACCTTGGTTTCTTCATTAATAAAATAGGGATAATAATAACAGTATCTGTAGGATGTACCTCGGAGAATTTTTTTCTTTTTGGTCAGAATCTGTGACTTCTTTGAAGTGGAACTCCCTTTAGAAGACTATTCATTTGTACCTCACAGAATTTGGGAGATGGAAGAGACTACATTGGCTGTTTATCCAAGCCATACTCAAAAGCAATCCCTACTGAAATATAGCCGACAAGTGGCCATCTAGCTTATACTTGAAGATCTCTGAGGAAAGGGAACCTACCATTTCTTAAAGCAGAGGGAAGCAAATAAACATTTATGTAGCATCTATTCAGTGCCAGGCACTTACAAATATCTCATTTGATCCTCACAACAACCCTGTGAGTGAACTAAGGTACTGTTATTATCCCTATTTTACAATTGAGGAAACTAAGGTTAAGTGACTTGTCCAGGATCACACAGCTAGTAAGTGTTTGAAACCGTATTTGAACTCAGATCTTCCTAACTCCAGGCCCCATGCTCTATCCACTGCCACCACCTAGATGTTTTTGAAGTAGCCCATTTCATTCTGGGGCAACTTTAATTGTTTGGAAGTTTTTCCTGAAATCATATCTAAATTGGCCCTCTTGTAACTTTTACCCATTGTTCCTGGTCCAGCCCCTCAGGGTCAAACAGAACATATCTAATGATTCTTCTGTATGACAGTTTTCCAGATACGTGAAAACAGCTCTCTTGTCTCCCTACTCCCCTGAGTTTTTTCTTTTTTAGATGAAATATCCCCAGTTCCCTCAATGAATCCTCATATGATATGAATGCAAGGCATCATCCTAGTTGCTATCCTCTGGACAAGTCAGTTTATAACCTTCTTAAAACATAGTTCCCAGAACTAAATACAATATTCTAGGTGAGGTCTGATGAGAGCACCATTCAATGAGACTATGGCTGCTCTATGCTTGGAAGCCATGCTCTTATTAATTCTGCCCAAGATCACCTTTGCCTTTTTGGCTGCCAGACCATGATGTTGGCTTGTGGTCCCCTAAAAACTCCTTTATTTTTCAGAACCATTACTGTCTAACTGTGCTTTCCCTATCTTATACTTGTGAGGCTGATTTTGTGTACCCAAATATAAGACTTTACATTTGTCCCTACTGAATTTCATCTTATTTGATTCAGCCCATTACTCTAGCCTGTTAGGATCTTTTGGGATCATGTTTCTGTCATCTAGTGTTTTAGCTATCTCTCCAAACTTTAGGTCATCTGCAAATTTTGTGAAGATAGAATAACACCAGTCTGCCGGTATTTAAGTCAATGATAAAAATGTTAAAAAGCCTGGGACCAAGCACTGATCCCTAAGGCCTCCACCGGTGACTTCTACCTTGTTGACATTGAACCATTGACAACTACTCTTTGAGTCTACCCAGTGAACTAGTTTTGAATTAATCTAATTGTGCT
Source organism: Phascolarctos cinereus (assembly GCF_003287225.1). Classification (NCBI taxonomy): domain Eukaryota; kingdom Metazoa; phylum Chordata; class Mammalia; order Diprotodontia; family Phascolarctidae; genus Phascolarctos; species Phascolarctos cinereus. Next base: position 449,247,568 of record NW_027555847.1, on the reverse strand, counting down.
ATTATTTAGTACACATCCCTCTACTCTTTCCACGAGGATAGTATGAGATACTTTGCGGAAAGCTTTGCTAAAATCTTGGTAAATTATGTCGACAGCATTCTTATCTTAATTTTTCACCAGGCTTCGATCTGGACTCATTTATCATCCCCAGAAAATGTTTCAGCACTGAAATTCACCCATCAGAAATACCCTTTGCCCATGAGATCACACCCTCTTTCTGACTGGGTGGCTCCTCCTCCCAGAACCTCTATCTAAGGAGGGTAGCCAAGTAAGCCATATCTTCTTTTCTCACCAGGTTACAATCTGGACTTTTGCTACCACTTTGCCACCAATTCCCTTTCTCTCCTGTCTACCTTAATTTCTCAGCTTCCTTTTATGTGTTATCTTCTCCCATTAAAATGTAACCTCCTTGATAGTAGGGACCATCTTTCTTTTCCCTCATATTTCTATTGCCAGTTTCACACAGTATCTGGTTTGATAAATGCTTGTTGGCTGACTGACTCATCTGTTAGTTTAAAAGGGCTATGAGATAGTTCTGACAGGCCCTGTTCTTGATGAAAACATGTTGGCTGTTTGTAATTGCCACTTTGTTTTGCAGATCTTTGCCAACCATTTCTTTAATGATCCATTCTAGAATTTCACCAAGTAGTCAAACCACCACTCTATAGTTTGCAGTTTCTGTTCTGATCCCATTTTGAAAATTGGGACATTTGCCTTTCTCCAACCTTCTGGTACCTCTCCCATTTTCCATAATCTTTCAAATATCACCTGCAGTGGCTCATCCGTCATGTCTCTTGCAGTACCTAAGAATGTAGTTCAGCTGGGCCAGGTGACTTGAATTTAATATAAGCAACTAGGTGTTCTCTTACTATTTCCTTACTCTGGGTCTCACTTCCCTGTTAGTCACTTTTGTTTGGTTATTTCCAGTGCGAAGTCTTACAGAGCTGTCTAGGGTGGGGAGACTTCAAGTTCCTTGCCAAAGGTCACACACATCAAATGTCAGAGGCAGGTATAATTGAACTCAAGCCTTCTTGATTCCAAGACTGGTCTTCTATGCTGAGCTGACTTTCTTGTAAATCTTAGTGCTATATAAATTTGAGTTATTATTGGGTAGAAGCTATGATCCACTGCCTTTAGGTGGTTAATGATCAAAAGGCAAGAAACAAATACATGAAACACGTACCTAGCCAAACCAAGTGCCTGATGAAGTCTTTCAAACTATGCACCATGTCCTTACAGAACACAATCAGAAAATATTAATTCAACATATATTTGTTGATTACTTGCTATATATGAGGCCCTGGGTTTTACACTGGGAGCTACAAAGATGTAAAAGGCAAAAGTTCTCTCCTCAAGAAGTATGCTATCTAGTAAAGGAGGTAAGGTATGTTCCCCAAGGGGAAAAAAAATTTCTCCTAGGTAAAATTTTAAAATTAATTTTATATATTCTTTTACTTTACAAATGTACATATACTAAGAACATTTCCATATACAAAGTAGAACATAGAAAGGAATAGTGGGGAAAACACAACTCAATTATGTACAACTTGCTCTTTGAAAAACTAAAGTATATAATAAATTCAATATGTTGCTTTAAACACTGTCCTGCTTGTCTGTTTTTCTGAACATCTTTCTGTCCTCTTCTGTGTGTGTAAAAAAAAATTCTTCAATCACCCCATTTTCTCTCTTTTCTTTTTTTTTCAGATATCACTATGACTAGTTTCCTTTCCTCTCTTCTTCCTTCTCCCCCATGAAAAAAAAAAGAAAAACAATTATATTAACAAATAAGCATGGTCAAATCAGACAAATCCACACATTGGCCATGTGAAAAATGTGTGTTCATTATTCTGTATGTTGAGACCATTATTGCTCTGTTAGGAGATGAGTAGCATGTTTCATCATTGGTCCCCTGGAGTCACAGTTGGTCATGGCACTGATCAGACATCTTATGTCTTTCAAAGTTATTTAAGCACATAAATAATTAACCTTCCTTCAGGGATCTGCGCTTTCATTTATATGCTACTCTCTCCATTGGCACTGATCCTAACGCCTTCTGCACCATAATAGACTATATTGTGAGTTGCTTATGGCCAAAAATAACCACTGGATATACAACTTGTGGTGATGAGCTTCTCTGCACTTTGCTAGACTTGTCCTTGGATGGCCATCTGGATGTTGGACCTGCATGGGAAGGTTTTCTGACCTAGTGGGAATTTCTATAGCTTGTACTCTGCTGGCCATTACATTCAAGTATGATATAAAGGAAAGAGTCCTGAATTTGGAATCAGAGGACTTGGTTTTGAGTTCTGGTTCATTTCTTTAGGGTCTGTGTGACCTTGAATAAGGCGCTTTATTTCCTTAGCCTAAGTTTTTTACCTGTAAATTGATGATGTCTAAGGTCCCTTCCTTAGGAAGGCAGCAGGGTGGTGAAGTGAATACAGTACTGGGCCTGAAGTCAGGAAGTCCTAAGTTCAAATCTGGCCTCAGATACTTATCATCTATAAAATAGGGATAATAACAATTCCCTACCTCATTAGGTTGTTGTGAAAATCAAATGAGATAATATTTGTGAAGTCCTTAGCGCAGTACCTGGCACTTAGGTGCTTCATAAATCCTTCCTTTCTTCCCTCCCTCCCTTCTTTTCCTTTCTTCTTTCCTTCTCTTTCCTCCTTTCTTTCTTCCCTCCTTTCTTTCTTTCCTCCTTTCTTTCTTCCCTCCTTTCTTTCTTCCCTCCTTTCTTTCTTTCCTCCTCTTTCTTTCTTCCTTTCTTTCTTTCTTTCTTTCTTTCTTTCTTTCTTTCTTTCTTTTCTTTCTTTCCTTCTTTCTTTCTTTCTTTCTTTCTTTCCTTCTTTCTTTCTTTCTTTCCTTCTTTCCTTCTTTCCTTCTTTCTTTCTTTCTTTCTTTCTTTCTTTCTTTCTTTCTTTCTTTCTTTCTTTCTTTCTTTCTTTCTTTCTTTCTTTTTCTTTTCATTCCTTCCTTCCTTCCTGTTCTAAATCCTAGAATTTTAAGAAAACAGTCTCTTAACATCAGCCTTCAGAATAATTGGAGGAAATCATTGTAATGCCAGCAGTATAGCATGAGTTCTATCTGAGATGGATGGCCTATTTGCTGTAACCTATACATGACTTGTTCCTTACCTCCACAAGTTTTTGCACATGCTGTTCCCTAAATGCCTGAAATGTTCTCCCTCTTCATCTCCACCTCTTAGAGTCCCTGTCACATCCAAGGCTCACCACCTACAAGCCTCTTTTCACTCCAATGTTAGCACTTCAGATCCACAAGCTAATCTGAATATAATTAGCATCTATCTGACTGTCTATCTATCTATCTATCTATCTATCTATCTATCTATCTATCTATCCATCCATACATACATACATACATCTATCTATAGATCTGTCTATCTATCTATTTTGTTCCCCCCACCCCCACTCTACCCCAGTAGAGTGTAAGCTGCTTAGGACAGGGACTTTTCATTTTTGTCTTTATGGGAAATGTATTTCCATTGCCTAGTAAAGGCCTGGCACCTCAGTGCAAGAGGGAATGAATGAGAGGTTAGGCAACAGGGAACCCCAGAGGAGATGAGTCTTAAGCTAGTTGTGAAGGAGGAGATGGCTAAGAAGAGGTAGGAGAGCTGGGGAGGTAAGCCTTACAAGTTACTTAAAACCCAATTTAAGCAAGAGAGGGTTAAAAGGATCCTTATCCAAGCTCCCTCTCAGCACTGGCTCGCAGTGCAGAGGATTTGCCAGGAGGTATAGGCATGGGTATAATTTGCATTTGTGCATAAGGATAACCCATGGGCCACAACAAAAAGTAAGTTCTGTCTCCTGGCCTCTTTGGTTTCTAACTATGATTCCTTGACTCCATCTCCTCCTAAAGAGATTCCTAGATGACTTGAAAAGGTTCCTGCTCCCCCTCCCCCAGTTCTAACAAAACAACTTTCTCCTTACCAATCAACAAGCATTTATCTGTCCCAGTGTGGTGGGTGGAGGGGCAGGCACAGAATACAAGGCTAAAAGCTGAAACTGTCTTTGCCCTCAAGAAGTTTTCTTTCTGTTGGGGGAACCCCCCCCATTTTTTTTTGCTTTAAATAGTATTTTTTTTTCCCCACATTACGTATCAAGAAAATTTTTAGCATTCATTTTTACAAGATTTTGAGTTCCAAATTTTTCTCCCCTCTCCTCCTGCTCCCCTCTTCTGAAGTGGTAAACGGTTGGATATAGTTTATACATATGCTCACATGTAAAACATATTTCAGTATTCATTACACTTGTGGCAGAAGAAACAGATCAAAAGGAAAAAAAAACAAACACGAGGAAGAATAAAGTAAGTGAAAAAATATACTTCGATCTGCACTCAGAGTCCATCAGTTCTTTATCTGGATGTGGATAGCATTTTCCTTCATGAGTCCTTTGTACTTGTCTTGGATTATTGTGTAGTGGAGAAGAGCTGAGTCATTCATAGCTGATCATCACATGATAGTGCTGATCCTGTGTACAATATTTTCCTGGTTTTGTATCAGTTCATACAAGTCTTTCCAGGTTTTTCTGAAATCTGCCTGTTCATCATTTCTTATTACACAATAATATTCCATTACATTGATATACCACAGCTTGTTCAGCCATTCCCCAGTGGTGGGCATCCCCTCAGTTTTCAATATTCTGCCACCAGGAATAGGGCAGCTATAAATATTTTTTTGCACATGTAAGTCTTTTTCCCTTTTTCATGATCTCTTTGGAATACAGACCCAGTAGTGGTATTGCTGGATCAAAGAAAAGGTATGCACAATTTGGTTGCCCTTTGGGTATAGTTCCAAATTGTTCTCCAGAGTGGTTGGATCAGTTCTCAACTCCACTAACAGTGCATTAGTGTCCCAATTTTCCCATATCCTTTCCAATATTTATCATTTTTGTTTTTTGTCATATTAGCCAATCTGATTGGTGTGAGGTGGTACCTCAGAGTTGTTTTAATTTGCATTTCTCTTATCAAAAGTGATTTAGAGCACTTCATATACCTATAGATATCTTTGATTTCTTCATCTGAAAACTGCCTGTCCATATCCTTTGACCATTTATCAATTGGGAGGTGGCTTGTATTCTCATAAATTTGACTCAGTTCTCTATTATTTGAGAAATGAGGCCTTTATCAGAGATATTTGCTGTAAAGATTGTTTCCCAGCTTTCTGCTTTCCTTCTAATCTTGGTTGCATTGGTTTTGTTTGTACAAAAGCTTTTCAATTTAATATGATCAAAATTATCTATTCTATATTTTGTAATGCTCTCTATCTCTTGTTAGGTCATGAATTCTTCTGGGGGAAACTCTTAACCTGGGGTCTGTGAATTTGGATTTTTTTAAATAATTTTTTTTCCTAACTGAATTCCAATGGAACAGATTTCCTTTGTAATCCTGTGTATTTCATGCACTTAAAAATATTATTCTGAGCTTCATGAGACTGCCAAAGGGATCCATGACACCAAAAAAGGTTAGGAACCAGGTTAAGATGCAGGGTGCTTTTATCCCCTGAGCTGGATAGAAGCAGAGCTGATAGGCAGTAAAAAAAAAGCTGCAAAAGATAAATAATCACAAGTTGAAGAAACAATTACTGGCAAACACATGAATTGTATTAGATAGTTCAGTAGTACCTTTGCCTGGGGTGGGAGGTAAGGGAGCATCATCACAAAGGCAATGACCTGCCCTGCTGTTGGTAGTTGCCGAGACTGCCAAAGCTGCATATCAATATATAAGCAGACGAAGTTGTGGCAGCAAAATGAGGTTTACTTAGAGGTCTTTGGTGCAGAAACATGGCCGTCATAGTCACAAATAGTAGCATTTCTATAGTATTTTTAACCCTGTGAGGTAGGTGCTGTTGTTATCCCCTTGTACAGATGAGGAAACTGAGTTAGACAGAAGTTAGGTGACTTGCCCTGGCTGTCACCCAGCTAGTGAGAGTGTCTGAAGCTGGATTTAAATTCAGGTCTCCCTGACTCAAAGTCCATCATTCTTATCCACTGTGACACATAATTCCTGGATGAAGAATTGAGGAGAGTTGAGGACAGAACCAAGGCTAGGAAGTCCTCTGAGAGATTCTGTTACAAGTGGTGGTAAAGCTTGGAACTACTGGCTGAGGAAAGGGAGAGAGGGGTGGAATTCAAGAGACACCTTTGGAAGATTTTTCACTAATTAACTAGAAAGAAAGAGGGTGAGGAGTCAAAGATATCCACCAAGGTTGAAAATTTGGAAATCAAGGAGGAAAGCGGCTCCGTGTCAGACTGGATAAATATATTGTTTCTGACATGTCCAGGGTTAGTCTTTGATGATAGACCTTCCAAATGGAGACGATCCTAATGTTCTAATGTGCTGTAGGCTACTGGAAATGCAGATGAAGATGGGGACACTAGTCCTGTAGAAAGCTGCTATTTTGAGCTTACATGAGCTCCATGAATAAATGAATGTAGAGAGAGAAAAGCAGAAGACTGAAGGGCTGAGCTTTGGGGGATTCCCATAGATTAGGGGGAGGAGTAAGATATATGGGAGAGAGGGAAGATAACATTAACCACAGAAAAGAACAGAAAAGAATGCTTTGGAAACTGAGATGTGAATCATTGTCAACTTTAAATTTTGTCATGCTTTTTATCGTTTTATTAGGAATAATTTCAAGTATGTTATGAAGAAATTAATTCATTATTGAGTTTGATGAATTTCCCAAAATCTCTTAATGAAGAGATATTCAACAATAAACAATAAAACATTAGCTGAACTACATACACTCACTACACAAAAAGTAAGGCTGATGCCAAAAGCAATAAGCAACATAAGAAAACACAATAAAAGGAAGACAATCTGCTGAGTTTTTAAAGCCACCTCAGTATGAACTCTTTGCTATCAGCACAGAATTAATAATCTATGAAATTCAAATTACATCCTTCAATACAGATAACTTTAAATTAAAAGGGAAAAGTTTATAAAGTTACATTAAAGTATTTTAAGCAATAGTAAATCAAAATAAACATGAATTATGGATTAAAACTCAGCAGTTACTTAATTGCCTTCAGAACTCCCAAAAAACTTTTCCTTCTTTACTAACTTCACTGGTTTAGAGATCCAAAAATTTACCTCCACCCACTCTTTGCAAATGTACCGTTAAAATTCTGAATATTTAAGAGATTCCCAGTATCAGTGGGGGGGATGGGAAAGGAAGGTAAGACTTTTGAAAATCTCCAAAGACTCCAAAACCCTGGGAAATATTTTACAGGTAGAAAGATAGCATGAAAAAATTATAGGAGACACAAATAGAGGTTTTGTTGCTACCTTGTTAAATTGAATATATGTATATATACATATATATAACATTTTAATAGCTTAAAGTTACATTAAGACTTTTGGGACATGCTGCATATTTATGTATGTGTTTATATACACATTATATTGTTCTCAAATTGTCCATAACAGAAGTTCATAGTTTCTTATAATACTTTATGTTAACACTTTAAGGTTTGCAAAAAGTGTTTTTTATATGTGTGTGTGTGTGTGTGTGTGTGTGTGTGTGTGTGTGTGTATTTCCATTTAATCTCACTTGTTTGGTGTTTGTTGAAATTCACAAGTAGAAAATTTTTTAAAATTTTAAAAAAGACTACACTAGACCATCTAAAATGCATAAGAAAAAGGAAGTTTGAGTTAAGTGAACACAGCCTGATGGCCCTGGACAAGTGACTTAACCTCCTAGTGCCCAAAGATCGTAAATGATCTGAATTCGGAAAGGGGGTTTCCATAACCAGGGATTTCTCTTCGCCGGAGATTTCCCGTCACCACCCCCACCCACTCCTACTCCCCTGCCTGCATCCCACCCCCAATAATTTGCAAGGCATCTTCCTGGGAGGCTGGCGGGGTGGGGTGTGGAGGTGAATTTGGGCAGATGAATAGGATTCAGTTTATGCCCTCGAGTAACTTACAGTCAATTACCGGTAACAATATAAGAAAGCAAGTAGTTTCTTACATTTAAAACATCACAAAGAAGCTTCATTTCCTCCAGAAAGGAGAGCCATTCCACTTAACAAGGTGCTAATAAGTTGTAGGGAACTGGTTAAGCTAATTAAGCTTTCACCTGGCCCTGGGGGAAGTTTGATCTGATTGGACGAAGCCTTTCTCTTTCCAGTTAGAGACTTCCAAACTGGCAGTCTGGGCATCCTATGGGCCCCGGGGCAGAAAGCTAAAGGAGGAGGTGGATTAAGAAGGCACGAAAACCTATCGGCATAGTTTTGGGTCTACCTCGGAATTCTCAGCATTCTAAATCCTTTTGGGTTTGAGGGGCAAATAGTTTTGCTGAACTTTTTTTTTTTAATGTTGTTGTTAATTCACTAAATTACCTTGACCTTATCAAGCCTAGCGTGATCATAAAACAAATTCTCAACGGGGCCGTTGCTTCGTGTAAAATTACCTTGTTTATCTAAGGATGGGATCTCCCCTCGTGCTCAGAATACTTCCTCCCGACGCACAGTCGGGCACTGGAAGACAGGCTGACCATTGTTTCATTGTCCAGTGATTTACTTGGCACCTCTAATCCCATCCTGACCACTCTCTAGGAAAAGAAATCCTAGATCTCAGGACCTCAAATTCAAAACCCTAATTCCTCAGGGAAGGAATCAGACTTTCCACAGAATTTCCACCACTGATAGGCAACAAATGATCATACTCTTCAGGATTATAGAATGCTAAATTTTTTTTTCATCCCGTTAACAAGAAAGACAGCTTGTTATTTCCTCCTCCACAGTATGCAGGCATTTTGATCTTTCCAGTTTAAGAAAGTGGAGGAAACACTCACACTGATAACGTTTACACGTTCATCAAAGGATTAAGCGTCAAAAAAGACAAAGAGCATTTAGAAAATCCAGAGATGAGTACCTGCAAAGGATTGATAGGAAAAAGCCTGACCTCAAATGACTAGATCTGAATTCTATGGCAAAGGGAATGAATGCACTGGCAAGGTCATTGAACCACCTGGTGTCTTTTGGTTTTTGGTTTTTTAAACAAAACCAAAGGCCTGAAGAGACGCTTTAAAAACTTGAAGAAATAGGTGTGGTGTACTATAAATACCCTGTTCTGTAGCTTTCCTAGCCCTCCCTCCTGTACAAAAAAACAAAAACAAAAACAAACAAACAAAAAAAGACAATGCTATCTGGTAAGCCTAATGTTGAGCTTCAGTGACAAAATAGGGCATAAATTTGAAAACGTTTTCTGTAATTATTATGGAAATTAAGTGAACCAAGCCCCTGGGAGCTACCAACCCTCTGGGCTTCCTCAGATTCCCAAATTAGGCAGACCCTAAAGCAATGGTTCTTAATCTGGGGTTCATGAACCCCCAAGGGATATGCGGATAGGTGTAAGGAGGTCCATGAACTTGGATGGGGAAAAATTATATCTTTATTTTCACTAGCATCTAATTGAAATCCTGTATTTCTTTCAGTATATAACGTCATTCTGAGAAGGGTTTAACCAGTTTGTCCTGGATGTGGACCAGATTAAACCGGTTTAGACTGGATTAAACTGAATTGAACTGGTTAGGACCAGGTGAAACTGGTTTGGACTGGATAGAACCAGATATGAACAGTTTTGACATGGTCACTATATTCAGGCCTGTTGGAAACTAACAGAAAGATCTATATTTTTATTTTATTTAGTTTATTAAATAATGCAACATCTAGTGTGGGGTATAGTAAATAATACCCACATTTATGCAGCACTTCATAGTCTTTCAAAGCATTTATAGATTCTTCCTCTCATCCTTACAACCCTGTGAAGTATTGTAAAGTATTATTGTCTCATCTTTCACTTGAGGAAACTGAGGCTAAAAGAGGTTAAACGACTTGCCCAAATCAAATATTTGATAGACTTCAGGCTAGGACCTTAATCTTTTGTCACCATATCACTTTATCTATCCACTAGGCCACACTAAATCATTCTCTCTCTCTCTCTCTCTCTCTCTCTCTCTCTCTCTCTCTCTCTCTCTCTCTCTCTCTCTCTCTCTCTCTCTTTTTCTCCTATTTCTTTTTCTTTCTTTCCTTTTCTTTCTTCCTCTCTTCTCCTTTTCCTCTCCTTTTTTCCCTTTTTCTTTTCTCTCTCTTTTTAAAATAGGAGAAATGTGATTTTACTGGTGTGAATAATTGCCAATTAAGGAATTCGCTCTACTGGGGCAATTCGCTTGCCCAAGATCACAAGTTAATAAGTGTCACAGGTGAGACAGGAGAGTCAGGGGCCCATTGTATAGAAAATAGAGTCCTGGACTAGGAGTCAGGAAGATGTGGGTTCAAATTCTGCCCCAAATATTTACTAGCTGTGTGACCCAGGGCAAAGAGTGTCTAAGGTGCCTTCCCACTCTAGATCTATGCTCCCATGAGCTCAAGTCTTCCTGACTCTGAGGCTAGCTCTCTATCGACACTAGAATTAGAGTTTCTATAGTCTCTTTTAATACAATTCTCTTACAAGTGCCTGTGGCAATTTTAGTAATGCCACCTTCACTTTCCACCTGGTATCTGTGAATATTCATTTAACACACAGGCTTCAAAAAACTTGGCTGTGAAATATAAAAACTTTCTGGATGGTCCCTGAAATATAGATTTCTTTTCTACCAAAGATAAAAAAATATTGTGTTTCTGGTTAAGATTCCTGTGCAAAAGATGTAGGAGGCAGGGTCTCAAAATGAGAGTTGCATTCATATTTGCTTTTCTCTTTGTTTCTACTTTCATTTCAAAATGCTTATTTCTATTTTTTTTTTTTGCAGACAAAAGCCTCTGGACTAGCTTATCCTGAACATACTCTCCTTCGCTAAGTGAACAAATATTCCAAGGAGATAAGAAACATTTCGGGTGGATAGTACAGTGCAGTTGGAAACTACTTGTCTTTTTTTTTTTTTAACAGCTTCTAAAGAGTATGTTTTTCTTGTTCATTTTCCATGCAAGAAATGACATTTTTTCCCCCTCATCTAAATTTAGATGATGTAGTTACAAGGAACATGGTGGAATCAAGTAAGCAGAGATAAAGCAATGTTTTTTCCTCAAAAGATTGATTGATCATAATATTTTTAGACCAGAGAACGGTGTAGTTAACATCCATAAATTAGCATATGAAGATCATGTTCGTTTGATGATTAAAACCCCAAAAGATCAAATTATCTTTGGGGGGACCTAAATGATAAAACTAATAACAATGAAGCTTTGAAGAGAGAACTGGAGACTCTGAGTCAGACTAATGGAATGTGGTCTCTAGCTTTGCCAGTTAACTAACTGGAATCATGAGAAAGTCACTTACCCTTATGGGGCCTCAATGGCTACCTGTAAAATGGGAATAAGAAAACTCATGGAATAATCCACTAAGTCAAGAACTTCCAGTCAAGAATATCTGGGATCAAGTCCACAAGTTCAGCCTCTGACACATATTACATGTGTGACCTTTGGCAAGTCACTTAACCTCTTTAGTACTCCAGGCAACTTCCCAAGACAAAAATTTCAGAGGAGATACCAATTAGCTTTGGAAGGTTGTGTAATTATAATGACCAGTCTTTTTTTTTTTTTTTGGCTAGGCAGTGGGGTTAAGTGACTTGCCCAGGTCACAAATCCAGCTGTCTGGATTTGAACTCAGGTTCTCCTGACTCCAGGGCCGGTTTTCTCTGTCCACTGTGCCACCTGGCTGCCCCCAATTAGCTTTGGTAAAGAAAGTTTCCTCATTTAGAACTTCACATTTTTGAAATGGAATCATAGGTTCAGATACCATCATTACCTCCACCAAGAACAAAACAGGATTACTTCCAAGGAATGAAAGTAAGGAAAGTAGTGTGTAAGTAAAGCATAGAAATATGAACCATTGTTTTTATTATTAGTAGATTATTCCCCATGTCTGAGGACTGCTGAATAAACCAATAGAATTCTTTTTTTTTTGTTTGTTTTTAGGCAATTGGGGTTAAGTGACTTGCCCAGGGTCACACAGCTAGTAAGTGTCAAGTGTTTGGTCTGAGGTCAGATTTGAACTCAGGTCCTCATGATTTTAAGGCCGGTGCTCTATCCACTGCGCCACCTAGCTGCCCCTTGGAATTCTTTATGGCCATATGCACATAAATTCCCCACTTGTGAGTCATTTGTAGAAAAAGAGGATGGGACAGATAAATTAAGATAATCTACAAATATTCACATTTATTGCTTTACTCTTCCCTCACATCAATTTTTAGGAAGAATATAACAAATTATATTAACTTTGAACCTCTTGTTGCCTTTGAAGGTTAAGTTCTGTTCTACCAAGCCCTGGAGGACTTAATCCTTCCAGACTTGGATAGATTACCCTGGCTCTCCCCTCCCCACATCGGCAGTTGTCTCTGTAATGCTGAGATATATCTAGACTCCTAGTCAATCTCTCTACAAGTTGCTGTCACTGTGGCCTGCCCTGCTCACCCCCAACCCTTTTCAGTTCTGGACCTATAACCAAATCAACTCTGCTATTGCTATTTGAAAGTGTCTATCATCTATTCCGCTATGATTCCACTCACCATCCTTATAATTTATCAAGGAGACAGCTAGCTGGTGAAGTGGATAGAGCACCAGCCCTAGAGTCAGGAGGGCTTGAGTTCAAATCCAGCATCACACTGGCTGTGTGACCCTAGGGAAGCCGCTTAACCCCGATTGCCTAAATATTATTATAGTTTATAATAATAATTTATCAAGGTAAAATATCCCTCCAGGGCCATCACTACCCTATTTGGGTCATTCTCCCTCCTGTTACAATATAAACTCTGAGGAAAAGTACTTTCTTTTGTATCTATATTCTTAGAGTTTAGCACAGTGCTTGGCAAACATTAAATGCTTTTTTAATGAATTCATTTATTGTTTTTACCTTTGTGTTTCATGTTCAGTTTCTTTTCAGTAGAGTATAGCAGAAAGTGCCTTTAAGAGGACCGAGACCATTGTAGTGTAAGGGCAGAGTTGAAACCACCCCAATTTAGCTGTGACTCTTTAACTAGGAAAGAACACTTTTTGATTGAATAAAACAATCAGTACTGAATGTGATCAGGGACTGTCCACCTCTTTGAATCAATCCAAGCCATTGTATGAGAGACTGTGTCAAGCGCTAAGCAATTTGTATAAAAAGGAAGACGCTATCTCAGAACTGGAAGCAGTGACTATGGGAGAGTCTGAATTTGTGAGGTTGGAGCAAACTTGGCATTTCAGGAAGTCCTAAGGAAGGGTCAACTTTTCCTGTGACTTCCCCTCTATCCTCCAGAGCAGAGGTGTCAAGTAGGCCCGCTTAGGCTGGCAGCAAAACTCCTGAGGGCCTCTTAAATCGGGATTAAAATGTAATTGGAAAATATTTTACAAAATAAATAAAAATACAACTTAGATAATGTTAATTTGTGGTTTTCGAAGTCAATGTGTTACCCAGACTACTAGGGATCTGTTTCTATTTGAGTTCGAGGCCATTGCTCCATAAGCATCTTCCAGGATGCCTTCCATATTAGACTTTGACATCCTTGAATTTGTCACCACTGCTCAAAAGGCATCCTAGAGGAGTGATGTTACACTCAGAAAGCAGTGCTGCACATGGACTTGTTGTGGCAGCTAGGTGGCAGAGCTGATAAAATGCCAGCCCTGGTGTCAGGAAGACTCATCTTTATGAGTTCTAATCTGGCCTCAGACACTTACTAGTTGCATGACGTGGACAAGTCACTTAACCCTGTTTTGCCTCAGTTTCCTCATCTGTAAAATAAGTTGGAGAAGGAAATGGCAAACCATTCCAGTATCTTTCCCAAGGAAACCCCAAATGGGGTCATGAAGAGTCAGACACGACAGAACAACAAGAAGTGTTTTATTGCATTTTAATTTATTACATTAAAAGTTTCCCAATTACATTTTACTCTGGTTAGGAAGCACTCGGCTTAGTGTTGGACCCTTCTGCTCTGGATGCCTCTCTATCCAGACACAATAATATAATCTGTTGTTTCATTACCCAACTATTTCCAGTAAACTGAATTATACCTGTGCTTACGAGGTTAATATAAAGTAAAGTCAAGCAAAGAATCCAGGTATCTAAGTATTGGGGGCTCAGTGATGGTGACTGAATTCAGAACTTTTGATCTAAGATAAATTGAAGATAAAAGAAATAAGTTTAAGAGAAAGGCACAAAGTGAATAGGGACCATTATGGTGCTCCCTTGGCTTAGAACAAGCTAATTATTGTGGCAGAATATTACAAGAGAAACACAGAATCATAGAAGTTTGTAACTGAAAGGGACCCTAGAGGTCATTTAGTTAATTAACCTCTTCATTTTACAGAGAAGGAGAAATTTTGAATATTGTAGATGAGTTCACTTACTTTGGCAATATACTTTCTAGGGATGTGTACAAGAGATGATGAGGTTGACCCATACATTGCCAGAGCTAGCTCAATGTTTGGGAGGTTCTGAAGGAAAGTTGTGGCAGAGAAGAGGTATTAGACTGACTACCAAGCTGAAGGTCTACAAAGCTGTTGTGCTGACCTTATTGTTGTATCCCTGGGAAACCTGCACAGTATTCCGGCACCACGCCAGGAAACTGAATTGCTTCCATTTGAATTGTCTTAGGAAGATTATGAAGATCCCCTGGCAGGATAAGGTACCAGACACTGAGGTACTTTCTTAAGCTAAACCACCAAGCATTCAAACTCTACTGCAAAGAGTGCAACTGTAATGGGCTGGCCATGCTGTTTGAATGGCAAAACTATGTTTGCTTAAAAGACTATTTTACGGAGAAAACTCCCACAAGGCAAACGCTCACATGGTGGTCAGAAGAAGTCATACAAGGACACTCTCGAGGTTTCTCTGAAGAACTTTGGAATTTGATTGTGAGACATGGGAGACACTGGCACAGGACAGCCCAGCATGGTGTTCCCAGAATGCACTGTGCTGTATGAGCAAAGCAGAATTGCAGCAGTGCAAAAGAAATGCAAGATGTGCAGATTTAGAGAATTCACCCCAAATGTTCACATGGACTATCTGTGCCTGACCTGTGGGAGGGCATTCCGAGCTCTCATTGGTCTGATCAGTCATTACGTGAATATGGGCACTTATTTATCTGTTTATCCTCCTGAGCACCTAGCACAGCACTTTGTAGTCTCAAATAACAGTGTCTGGCCATAGCAACAGATTGGGCTGATGTCCTATACACAGAGAGATACAGCTATAGATAGATATGTGTATGCATATACAATATATGATATACACACACATACTCTAAGGTTTGCAAGGTGCATTACATGCATTATCGATGTATGTCGATTACCAGGCTGTGATGTAGGAAGAGGGACAAAGATCACTAATCTTTTAAGCCTTCAGTCTTCTTAAATCTTTACTCCCTGATACATACTGTGCCATCCAGTAACAATGGCCTTTAACAGGAAACTCCATTTCCCAACTTCATGTATTTTCAAGCTAGCTTTCATCTCCTATGCCCGGAAACACTATCCTCATCTCTACCTCTTGGCTTCCCTGGCTTCCTTCAATCTCAGCTAAAAGCAAGATGAGATGTTATATTCTTTGCACCTTTCATCTAATTGTGAAATGATACAGATTTGTTGAATATTCTTTACAAAAACCTGTTTGTTCCCTACTATATCTTAACTGATAATGTCCTCCAGCTCATATAAACAAACAGTAATAAAGATATTATAAAGATGGGAGAGTGCCTTTGGTATCTTCCCCTCTTTAATATGCTTCACATAGTTGTCTCTAAACACAGCCCCTCCCCCCCACCAATTGTGCCTTCTTTGGCACAGATGGAGGTTTAGGGAAACTCCTTAACACTTCTTTTGCATCACTTTATGACTGATCACATTATGGGCCTTCAGTGACAACGTCAGCTGAATTGGAATGAGTAACTCCTTCCTTTACATATACTTGGTTGCTTTTTCCATCTTTGTTCTCTTTAGTACCATTTCTATCTCCTCTATAATAATATCCAGGGCTGTGATGATAGCTCCAAGTGTGCTAGTTTCACTGTTCATTATTATAACGATTTTTGCACATCTTTTCCATTTTTTTATCCATTTGTAGTTCTTGTTCCATTTTCATTCTTAAATACTGTCGGAATGACTTTGCTTAATTATATTTCTTACCAAGTTTTCTTTAAACTAGTTTTACTCTCTACCATCTCTTTTTACCCTCTACTTTCTGTTTTCTTGGATGACATGGCTAATAATTGACCATCAAAACCTTTCTTGATAAGATTTTGCAAATGAGAGCCAAGTACAGTAGGACTATCACCTTATTCCTAAAATCTATACCTCTCTTAATGTATCCTAAGATTGCTTTAGCTTTTTTTGACTGTCACATCACACTGCTAACAAGTCATACCAAACTTGTAGTCTACGGCTCCCCAGCCAACTGGTATTTTCAAGAACAATTGTTTTTCAAAGCATGTCTTCCCCATCTTGTACTCATGAAGTTGATATTATGTGCCCCAGCATAAGACTTTATTTTCATCCATATAGAATTTCATCTTATTAGATTCAGCCTAATAATCTAACCTGGCAAAATGTTTTTAGATCTTGACTCTGTCATTGAATGTTAGCTTTCCTTTTCAGCTTGGTGTCATCTGAAAATTTGATAAGGATGTGAGTATGCCATCTCTGCTATTATTCCTGTACTTGATACAAATGTTCCATAGCCCAGAGCCACACACAGATCCCCGGTTTACTTTCCTGGAGACCTCCTGCCACATTGACATGGAGCCATTAAAAATGAATCTTTGAGCCTGGCCGTCCAACCAGTTCTGAATCCTCCTAATTGTATTGTGATCTTGTAAACATTACTCTACTGGGAAATTGGAATTTGAGCTGAGAGACTGAGAGATGCCAATGTAACATGATTGGCAGGGGGTTGCGCCTGCAGCTCTGTGAGCAGTGACCACTTTTACCTTCAGTGGCCATGTAGGAAAGTCTGAGGCACTGAGGAGAAAGTGTTTGAGCCACTGGTCACTGTTGACTTTCTATTGAGCAGATGGTAAAGAGCCTGTCTCCCCTCTCTCGGCTCTTCCTATATCTGAGAGGGCATATGTTAAATCCATAGGTTTTCTGTTCTTTAAAGTTTGTTCACATTTTCTGTTTAATAAGCACTAATGCTTGCTTAGATAAAAATTTGATTGATTATAATTCCTCTGATCCATATGTTTCATTAATAGGAAGGTGTAAAAGGAGGAACAGTGGCTATGACTGGCAAACTGTGTGGAGAGTGAGGAAGGAGAAACACAAAGAGATAGATGAAGAACTCAAACATTATATTGCTGATTTTCCCCCTGGGATCTGGCTGGGGGCTCGAGAGAAGTGTGAGAGAGAATCTTATTGATAGTTATATTTTATAAATTTCCTAAATCAGGATAAAGAATATATGAATCCAGGGCTTCCCTTAGTCAAGTTGCAAATGAAAAGGAATTTGGCTATTTGGTGAGGGCTAGGTTGCTACATGATCTAAAACTGGCCCTACTCCACATTGTTGCCCCCTCCATGAATGCTTAGAGACAAACCTCTGTAGGGGTGGAGCCTCAAGAGGGCAATGACTTGAAAGTAGGTCAAGCCTGGTGGGAGGAGATGGAAATATGGCCAACATATGTGGCACCCATATTCCAAGGGTGGGGGCAGAAGAGATTGAGAAAGAACCCTTTCTGTAGCATAGGCCAACAGGTGAACACTTTGCCCTCATGCAAATGAGCCCAGGATTCCCCATGCCCCTTGTCAAAAATGGAATTGAAATGATTCAGGCATGACCTATTCTGGATGAAACCATGCTAGTTCTCTGTAATCACAGCTTTCCCTTTCTAGATGTTTAGCAACTCTCTCCTCCTATCTGTAATTATGAAAGATATTTCCTTGTTTTCTCCTCTAATTTGTTTATTAAATGACATTTTATGTTTAAGTCATGTGTCAACTTGGAATTTATTGTGGCATGTGGTGTGAGGTATCATAAAATCATTGAATCACAATCTACTGTTGATAAGGAACTCAGGTTAATCTCTTGGGTTGACTAACTCAACTTCCTCAATTTACAGATGAGGAAATGCCAGTCTAGAGAAGTGAAGTGACTTGCCCAAGGTCACACAGGTAGTTGTACCATAAGTGTCAGAGGTGGGAGTGGTCTAAAATTAATTTCTGTTAGATTCCTTTCCAGTTTCCCTAGTAGTTTTTGTGTAACAGTGATTCTTTGTTCCAGTACTTAGTATCCTTAGATTTCCCAAACACTGTCCTGCTATATATGTTTCCAGGTTTTATTTACCTAATCCGTTCCATTGATAAACTTTTATATTTTTTTTAAACTAATACCAAATCACTGGAGGCCTTTATGTAAGATTTGGATGAATACTTGTCATAAACAAAGCGTGGTTGGGGGTAGATGACCTGTGGGATGGTTTCCAACTCTGGGTGTCTGGGATACTATGTATGATAAGAATCTCAGATGAGCTATCTCTCCTTGATTGGGGATGTAAGACTTAAAATTCCAAATCTGAACCACTCACTACTCTCTTCTGAGAAGAAATGTCATGGGCTTATAAAGTTGGGAGCTTAACAGACATAGGTCTAATGGCAAGTATGCTGGTCTATGGGTTAAGAGATCTGGGTTCTGGTTTTTGCTTTGTCCCTGTTTTTCTTCAGGCAAGTTACTTAACCATTCAGTCTCAGTTTCTTTATCTAACAAATGAGTAGATTGGGTAGGTTATCTTGAATGCCTCTTCCAACTTTTTTCTTAATTTTAAAATGTACTTAATCTTTAATTTATGGAACAAAACAAGCATTTCCATAACATAGTATAATAAAAAAAGATGATTGCACATGAAACTGCAACTCTATTAACACAACATGCTATTCCTTTAAAATATAATAAAGTTATCATGCAAATTTATTTTTTCTTTTTTTTCTTCCCTCCCTCCTCACTATTAAACTACCCTTCCTTTAATAGTCTATGATTCCTTTCCCTTTTCCTTTCTTTTTTTTTTTTGGTTTTGCATTTTTGCTAAGCAGTGGGGTTAAGTGACTTGCCCAGGATCACACAGGTACTAAGTGTCAAGTGTCTAGGTCTGGATTTGAACTCCTGACTTCAGTGCTCTATCCACTGTGCCACCTAGCTGCCCCACCTTTTCCATTCGTAATCAGGATATGAGAAGGAACAAAATAGTGGCTAATGCAGGTGGTAAGAAGAGAAGGATGTGATTAACCCCAAACCTGGATAGTTGGTCCCTTTATATCATCTGCTGTTTTACATCCCAGAAAGTATGGTATAGTAATGCATTTGGAAGACATAAGTTTGAGTCACTAGCTATATGACTCTGTTTAAGTTCCTTAATCTCTTTGTACGTCATCTGTTGGGCTGGGTGACCTCTATAGTCTCCTACAGATTTAACATTTTAATCCTAAATGTTTTGGTTGCCCTGTGCCTCATTTTCAGGGAAAGTTATTCCTTCGGCTCAGGGTATGAAGAATATACTTTGTATACTTAAAGCAGTATACAAAAGTAAATTATTATTAAATTTCCAACAGAAATGCCAACAGATGCTGCTTTGGATGCATGGAAAGATCTTTCCTGAAATAAATATCCCTGGTGATTACACAACAGTTGTAGCAAACTCCTTTAAAGTCCTATTGGTGTGTCAAGAGTCACATTATTGATTCAGGAAGTTTAATTATCTAGTGCTGGCAGTTTATGATCTTGCAGTGAAAGACCTATTACTTGCTGCATGATGATTTAGAGATTTGTCCAAAGATACTGTCTAATCAGAGCGTGAAGAGAATATGGTTATTGACCTTATCAATGCTTTTCGACATAGTAAATCATATCTTGATGAAAAAATTACATAGAGGCAGAATGAATGAGGCAACTGTAAATTGGTTTCCTGGCTGTCCCATGGGGGCAGATTGCTTCCCTCCCAGGGAAAAATCCTTGTGACAGCTAAATTAACCCCAAGGTACTGGGAGGGTTGGCACAGATTTACATACTTGGGGTTTTTTCTGCATTCTTATTTATGAAGTGCCAACTTCCTTTGAGAAAACAGCAGTATACCTTACATTTAAATTAACAATGAAATGCCTTATTTGGGAGGAACAAATAAAGAATGCAAGAGATGTTATCAATAGTTTCCATCTCTTAGCAAAAGCTCCAATGTGTGACCTCACAGAATACTGTCCTGACTCTTCAATTCAGATAAAATGTAGAGGATCTTCTATTGAGAATAAAAGGTAGCAAGGTTATCAAACCCTAAATTTTTTCCCTCTGAGTTTCTTTAAGGGTCATCCATCCTTTTTTGTTTGAGGGCAAGAATTGTCAAGATCTTGAGATGAAGAAGTTCTCAAATTTTGGTCAAATTTCCCAACATCATAAAATATTAGAGATGGGAGGAATCTTAGATATCATCTAGTCTAGTGCTTATTTTATAGATGAGAAAATTGCTTTGAGTCAGTGAATTATTCCTATGGTAAAGATGGAGCAGAAATCATCATGGGTGAGAGAGTAGGGAGAGAAGACAATCTGGGAAAGAGCTTTAAACCATTGAATTTAGAAATAAAGAGGTTAGATCAGTTTCAGTAGAGTGATGGGGTTGAAGCAGGAGGGTTGGAGGAGGTTGAGGATAGAGTGGTGTGTAGACTCTTTTTTCTACAAGTTTAGCACTAAAGGTAGCAGTTAGCATATGTCACCACATAATCTTTAGTCACAGATTTTATGACAAATTTTCTGCAAAAAAGTGGGGTGCGACCATTATGTGAAGCAATTTTGTTTTAAAAAAATGTGCTGGTATTACCTAAAAATCATTTATTACTAAATTGTCTTTGGTGCAAAATTAGAATGCATGGAATACTCATGAATATATGTTAAAATTGGGAAGATGTAAGTGACTTGCATACCACATGACTTACTCATAGCAGCTTCTCTTGCATGCCTATGGCTCTTCATTGGGTTGAGTAACAATACTGACAGTACTGCAGTGCTCTAAACAAACCATGCAAGTCGGCTTTCAGAAATATATTGATAATGCCCATGTGCTGAGAATTCTAGGCTCATGTCTCACAAAGTGCAAGAGATAAAGGCATATCCATATGCTGCTGGTGAATACATTGCTGCTTTGTTTACCTTTTAAGCGGCATGATGAACAGAATTATACCATACGACAGATGATTAAGCGCTGAAGGGTTATAAACTAGTTTTTGGACTAAAAGACAGGTTGAGATGATTATACGGTGAAATACAGTATTAAGGTCTAAGGAAGGATTATTTGTTTGTTTGTTTTAAAGGAAAGGAGAGACCTAAACACACTGGTAAGCAAAGTGAGGAGAACCTAGAAGAGAAGGAGTGATTGAAGATGAGAGAAAGGGGTTGACCACCTTCTGGAACAGGATGCCAGCTGAGAAGGAAGAGGATAGGATTGGCAATTCCCCTGAGACTGAAGGATAAAAGGAAATGGGTAAAAACACTGAGAGCTTTAAAGGAGTGGAAGAGAGGAGATGATGTCCATCAGAATAGACTATTTTTAACTATAGCAAGTAGGTCAGAGTGAATGACATGCAAATATGAAGAAATAACAACAATAAGTTTCCATCTACATAGGGCTTTACAGTTTATAAAACACTTTTTTCAAAACAATCCTGTAAAATATGTATTACAAGTATTATTATCCACATTTTTTTAAAGGTAGTTAGGTGGTAAAGTAGATAGAGCACCAGAGCCAGGAAGACCTGAGTTCAAATCCAACCTTAGGCCTATATGACCTTGGCCCTAGGCAAGTCACTTAACCTCTCTGTCTGCCTCAATTTCTTCACCTGTTAGAGTATAATTATAGCAGCTACTTCCCAGGGTTGTTGTGAGGATGAAATGAGATAATATTTATAAAGTGCTTTGCAAACCTTAAGAGCACTATATAAAATTCCAGCTATTATTAGCTAAGAAAGCAGAGAAAGGTTTCCCAAAAATCTGTGTTGACAGAAAAAAATGGAATAAAGAGGTAAATTAAAGCAAAATCCAAAATCCATATGAATAACTGATTTGCCATCTTAATCTTTTAGAAGCAGATAGGAATTTATAATAAATTGTTAAAAAAAAAAACAAACCACAAATCCCATCCTTCCAAAAATGGAGAAAAAATCCAACCCTATTCTTTAAGAGAAAACATCCTCACTCACTTAATTCATTCCTGTATTTATTACAAATAATTTATTTATCAACTATTAAATGTAATCAGAAGTTGCAGCTAAATGCAAGGATAGGTTACAGGTTATCCTTGGGGAAACAAATAAACAGGTTGGTGGAATAACGACTAAGGACAAGAAGTCCCTTCATTTCATGGGATTCATATTTTTCTCTTCTAACATTTCTCATAATAAGCAGAACTGAAAAGCACACTGCAAAGATGACTGTGGTATATGTGTCCATAACTAATATAGAGCTTTAGGAGGTAGAAGAATTTTATGAAGAACCCAGTAGAACCAGGAGTTCTTAACCTTTTCTCTATCATAGACCCCTTCTGGTGAAGCCTATGGAGCCCTTCTCAGAAAAATGTTTTTTAAAAATATACAGTAAAATTAATAAGATTACAAAGGAAAAGCCAATTACATTGAAATACTGTGTATCCATTCATCTATCTATCCATCTATCTATCTATTTATATCTATTATCTATCTATCACCAAGTTCCTAGGCCCTAGGCTAAGAATCTTTTCTCTAAACAAATCTATATATCCTCTAGCACTTGATAGCTTCAATGCAAAAACAGACATTGGAGAAAAAGATGAAAAAACGTGTTGGAAAATATGGTTAAGGATTAAGGAATGACTTCTTACACAAAATGACTAATGTGGGAATGTTTAACATGATTGTACATGTATAACCTTTATCAGATTGCTTGCTGTCTTAGGGAAAAAGAAAAATTTGGAACTCAAAATCTTGCAAAAATGAATATTGAAAACTATCTTTACATGTAATTGGAAAAAATAAAATATTATTAAGTAGGGAAAAAAGGGATTAAGGAATGAAAGGCTTGTTGACTACACTGAAGTCTTGGACCTATAAATCATGAATACTTCCTTCAAGAGGAGCCAGAAGGCTTTGAATATGAAGAGAATTGAATAATATCATACACATGCAAAATCACACAGAAAAAAAAATGAGAATGACTATCTCAACAGACAAGAAATAACTGGTTACGGATGTGGGAGCCATATCAAAATCAACTGTCTATGTGAAGTGAAACCATAGACTTGTTAGAACAAAGATCAAAATCAAAACTAAATTAGAAGAAAAGATAAAGATGAAAAGTAGATATGTGGTACAAATAGAACAACTCTAACATGCATAATCAAATAAGATATCATTCCCCACCTCCACTGCCACCCCCAATTGAGAAACAGAATAAGGGAAAGTTAGCATGCGCTAACATTTCCTACCTAATTTTAACCATTGTGAAGCAATTGGCATGATAAGGAGTCCAAAAGAGCTTAAAAAGGAAGAGGAAGTGAATAAGCATTTATTAAGCCCCACTATATGCCAGAGACTGTGCTAAATACTTTATAAATGTTATCTCATTTGATCCTCAAAAATATTTTCTTAATAGTATAGACAAGGGTAACACAAGTGTATTATTATTAACGATGGTAATCATAACAACTAGCATTTATTCAAGTGCTTTAAGGTTTGCAAAATGCTTTACAGATATTATTTTACACCAATTCTGGGAAGTAGGAGTTAGTATCAGCCCCATTTTGCTGTTGAGGAAACTCAGGCAGACAGAGGTTAAGTGTCTTGCCCAAATTATCATATAGCTCATAAGTAAATGTCTTCATCCAGATTTGAACTCAGGTTTCCTATCTCCAGGTTCAGCACTCTATTAACTGTGCCATCTAGCTGCCTTTATAGTTTAGACTGTGAACTCATTAGCCAAACCTTTTGGAGGACAGTAAATGCTTATGACTTCATCTAGAAGCAATGGAGAGATAAAATAAGTTTGCAGGCTCAGTTGGGTCAGATTATCCCTCCAAGCCTTTAAAGATGAAATTAGAAATGGGACAAAAAAGCAGACAACAAACAGAATAGATGAGCAAATATTTCTATAACAAACTATTTTCTTTGTGAAAGATCATGAATTATCCATATTTAGACTCTAACATCTTAGTTTCTGATATACTAAATAAGAAAAAGGAGCCTGCACTAAACAAGAATGGAACTGTAGCTGGACTCGTCCAAATAAGTGTAGAGAATGTCAGTGTTGGAGGAGAAATAATTCTGAGGGCATTGAGGTCAATTATTGAAATATCTGAAGGAGAAGAAAACACCAAATGGGGAAAAAAAGCCACAGACACGTTACTGATTTGAAGAGGGCAATCGAGAAGATGTCAATGATTACTGCCCTATTTGCTTACTTTCCAATCTCTATAAATTTTTTATGAGAACGATTTAAATATACATCCAGGGCAGGCTTGATGAAGATGTGAGAAGGGACCAGCAAAGACTTTCACAGGCAACATTCTGCAATAAAAACACATCTCACCAACACAACATTGACCGAATGATTCAGAGAATTAAAGATCCCCCTGTGCTCATTGTTTGTTGAAAGGAAATTGACTTTGCAGAGCAAAATGTAGCCTTAAGAGTCTTCTCCAACAAGATGTTGTCCATGTTAAGATTGTACAAGGTTCCTTGATAGAAGCAAAAACAGAGATACTGTTGAAAATTCTTTGATGATCAAAATCAACCAAGGCATAAAACAGGGAGATGAATTTGCCTAAGGTCCTTAATTAACAGTGTAAAATACTCAGTGGAAAACCAAAATTGAAGGGAGATTTCCTATGAATCACAAAGACTATCAGATGCTACTGTTTTGGGATGGTGGGATGCTAAGTGTATCAAGCCTTGGAATACTACAAAGTCTTTTGAGTAAGTCAATAATACTCAGAAGGAACACCAGCTCTTTAGATTATGAACTGGTTCATGAGGATGGACAGACACTGAAGATGGACATTGAACTGGGCCCAGAATTCAACAGAAGCAAGGCAACAGCCTTTGCAATAGCCTGGATATCCTTTTGAATATCAGGAAGGGCTTTCAATGATTCTGAATTGTCCTCAGACACAAAAATTCATCTTTTTAACATCTGCATTTTTCCAGTGATTTTGTATGGCTATGAATCATGAATACCACAATATCCAAAGGATAAAAATCATGATTGACCCAAAGGACTATGAAGAAACATATAATGAGAATAAGTAGATGGAAGCATATTTACAATGATGATTTACCCACAAGCAGTATTATAAAGGATATCTTTCAGAGTCTGGATAATCAGAAAAGGAGTTGAGCCTGTCATGTAGCAACTATAATGGATAATAGATGGACAGCCTAATTGCCTTAGTTCCCCATGTGATATTATCAGGCCTACAGGAAGGCCTCCAGGCTGAGAGGATTTACAAGAAGACATGGACCACTGCGCTAGATATTGGAGAACTACTAAGATGATGAAGATATGGTTCTTGCCTTCATGCAACTTACACCCCCGCTAGCAGGTATAAGAAATGTACACAGATAGACATAATGTAAATTACAATCTGATAAATACATAAATAAAAAACAAAGTACAATGAATTTGAGGAGTGAAGAGAGTGTGGGAACCTAAGCTCAAAAGTATTTCATTCTCAGCACTAAATATCTTTGTTTTTATTCATAAAATGGTTCATTTGCACCCAGAAGTGCAAAAGCGTTGTCACTAATATTTTAGTAGAAAAGAAAGAACAATTAGAGTGGGGAATCTCACTTTAAGAAGTAAGAACAATGTACCTAGCCCTGAAGTCAGACTGGTTTTTGAAGGAATTGTGCTGGTGAAGTCAGGTAAGACAGAGGACAGAAGGCTGGAAGTAGCCAAAATCAATCAGTTGATCAACAAGAATTTTTAAAGCATTACGTTCCAGGCACTGTTCCAGATGCTGGCAATAAAAAGTCTGGGAGTAAGGGTGGGAGTGCAGTGGGGAATGAATTGGTCTCTGCCCTCCCAGAATCTGCTTGTAGAAAACATTTGGTTATCAACAGCGGTTAGCGCAGTGTCATGGGAGTTTGGAAGTTAGAAGCTATTATGACTGGGGTGGGGTAGGTGGAAGACTTCTGTTTTCTGAAATAACAGTTTTTCACTTTCCAAAAATAATCCAGGGGTTGCACCTTTATCTATTTTATTGTTGAAAACATCTGATTCAGTTACATCCTATGTGTACTGAGACTAGGCATTCAGAGTTCAGAGAACATAATGAAGTTTTACCTTTTCCCTTCCCGACATTAATTCAATCTTGGTTGATGTTTTTGGGTAGTTACGATGCTTCAAAGAAAGCGCTGTGTTACAAGTCATTGTTTCATAGTTGAATCTGGAGAGCTCTCAAGAATTAATACTCTTTCTCCTATGGCTGATGTCTGGTGCTTCTCCCTTAGGAAACTTCTGCATTTAGCTCACTTCTAGAGTCATCTGAGTCAGCTCACCTAGCAACTATGGCAGCCAAACAGAGAAAGACAAAAATGGAACTCAGACGTGGGTCCAGGAGCAAGGAAAAAAATAATAACCTGTTTACAATTGTTGAACTCAAAACATTAATAATAGAAGCCTTCCAAAATGGGCAGAGTCAGTGCTTCATCAGTGTAGAATACAAGGCCCTTCGCTCTCTATTTTCTGCTTCCAGATTCCTCTTGGTGTAGTGCCCTGTTCATTCCATTTCCACAATCTGATCTGCATCTATTGACTTCATTTATGGGCAACAACCAGGCAGGTCCCTGTAGCTCCTGCAGCTCTGGCCTTTGGCTTAGAAAGCCTCAGTCACTGGCCTGATAGCCAATGCTTTTACTGTACTCACAGCTGTCACTCATTCTCCCAGATACTTACTTCCCTTTCATCCCTACATGCTGATTGCCTTCCTCCTCCCTGAGTCCTTGCTCTCTTCCTGTAAATGACAGCTCTCTGGGTACATAGCCTCATGGGAAGTGGAGTTCTTGCTACTGGATATGTCTGCTACAATCTAAAACTTTATTCATCTTTTAAAAACTTCAAATAATGGTGTAAGCACTGTCAGCTTATAATTTATACTTTTCTTAAATTAAAATTATGTTTTCACTATCTACCTCCTCTTTTATTTTAAAAAAGATATTTCTTTTTTAAGGCAATTGGGGTTAAGTGACTTGCCCAGAGTCACACAGCTAGTAAGTGTTAGGTCTGAGGCTGGATTTGAACTCAGGTCTTCCTGACTTCAGGACCAGTGCTCTATCCCCTGCTCCACCTAGCTACCCCTACCTCCTCTTTTAGTTCCTAGTTGTGAGACCATGTTCTTAAAATACTAAACTTCTTTAAACCTCAATTTCCTCTCCTGTAAAATTGAGATAAACATCGTGGCACTCCCATCTCACAGTTTTGTTGTAAGGCAATTATTTTGCAAACCTTCAAGAGCAATAATATTATCAACTCTCCTCATTGTCATCATGATCATCATTGTCAGCATCTTCCAAATGTCCTTTAGAGTTCCAGCTCATATTTATCCTCATCAGAAATGTGAAAAACAGTTTTCTTGAAAGCTTTCCTGCTTCTCAGCATTATTCATATCTTTTTGAAATAAAGTCAAGAAGCAAGCAAAAATGTCTCTGCCTGATGTAAAACCTGCTTTTTTTCCCTCACAAAGATGAAATTAGGTTATAATCTATATCACTACAAAGAAGTGCTCTGTGTAACAAAGTTATTTCCATGTCCTGGCAGATGGCCTCCAGTAACAATGCTTAGAAGGTCTGGTGACAATGAACTTTCTGCAAAGAATCAGGGAGAATGAATGTTCTATCTAGTCCCTCTTTTAATGGCCTAATTTTGTAATAACAAAACCTGACAGTTTGCAGAGCACTTCTTAGTCATTAATCCAATTTGAGAACTAGGAAACAGTAATCACCTCCCTTTATCTTTCTTACATAGAAAATTCCAATCACTTTCCTGCACTCACAAAGCACTTAAAGCCTGAAGGTCTCACTAAAACACACAAACACATGTGAATGCATGCACATACACATGAACTCATACACACATGTACACACAGCAGCCCATCTGCTACAGTTAATGATTGATTCAGTTCTGGAAAAAAGGTCCTGAGTGAAGATGGGTGTGTGACATCTCCCTCATTACCATGTTATAAACTAAGTTTAGAGAGAAAGAAAGGCTTATTGTCATCTTTCCTTTGGTCCCTGTTTCTCAAATTAAGAATGTGATTTCTCTTGATGTACTATCCCCCCCAAAAAAATAAACAAATAAAAAAGCCACTGGAATGATATACAATTAGATGCCATGCATAGGTTGTCATGGAATTTGATGAAGGGTAATTTTCTTGTGGGTATTTTGGCCATTGGTGAAAGAAACAATTGCTTTTAAAATGTTTTTAGAGGTCATTCATACATTCAGTAAACATTTATTAAGCATGAAATATTTTCAAAGCATAGTTATAACCACTGAAGACACAAAGACAAAGACTAGTCTGTCCCTGACTTCTAGGAGCTTACATTCTGCTAGAGAAGGGGAAGAAAATAAATGTATTTTATTTGGTAGTGATTTCTGGTTGCAATCCACAATGAAGTAGCAAAATGCTAAGCTTGGAAAAAGCAGACATTATTTACTCAGTAATGAATTTTTGTTCAATCTTTTTCTTTACTTGGCATTAAATCTTATTCAATTCTCAAATGGATCTGTGAGCTTATTACTGTGCGTGGGCCTGCCAAAGATGCACAGTGTAAACTATCTAGACCTGTCAATCCTTTGTGACCCTTTGTCTGTTCATAGGTTCACCATGAAAAAGTCCACTCAACATGCTAGGAGTGGAGTACATGGTGTGCCACATTGGTTAGTAAATCTTGCCCTTGCTATGTGACCAGGCCATCTTTTTTCCTCATACATTCGTTTCATACACTCTTTATTCTGTTATCTTGCACAATTCCCGATTTTGAATGTGTTAGACCCTGCTCACATCTACCACGTGCCTTTCTATTTCTCTGGGTAATATTAATCTTTAGTTCTTCACAGGCTATAATGTTCTATGTCTTGCAGCTATGCAATAGCATTAGAAAAATATTGCCATTAAAAACTTTGACTTTTTTTTCCAGGGGAAAGTTTGGGATGATTAAAAGAATTGTATAACTTTCCAAAGGCATGCCAGCTTGCTCTTCTTTTTAAATTCTATGCCTTCTCATTGTCTGCCCACTTGCAAAAACTGTCCAAGAAATATGTACTGACAGACAAGTTCCATAGGTTGTCCATTGAACTGTATATAATAGTCTGAAGAGTAGGCATTTTTTGTCCACTTAGTTTTTTCCTGAGTGAATATTTAGGACTAATTTTTTAGTGTGATTATAGAGGCCGCTACATTATGGGGCCTCTACAGTGTTATGGTGCTTGATGAAATCAGCACGGTCATTTGAAAACAGCAGCATTTAGAGGGAGTTAGAGAGGGAAACAGCAGCATTTCCCAGGGAATCTTTCATTGGCTTGAATGTTATGTCAGATTTTCTTCATGTCAGTGGCAAATAAATGCTTTTGATGAGCGTGTCTTCCTGTTTTATGTTTTGCTTCATACTAATGATCACAGGGTCATTGAATAAGAGTATCTCATGTCATTTTTTTGTTGTTGTTGTAGTTTCTGTTATGTCTTTCAAGGAAGATTATATAATTTTGATACATGCATGGGAGCCACTTTTATGTTTTGCTCTACCAAATTAAATGCTTCATTATAGTCAAGAAACAATAAGTGTAATGGGATCTTTTATCCACTACATCTCTTAATTAAATTGCTGATGGCAAAGATGAGGAGTACCATGTACTTTGCTCATGGAAGCCTACCTATCCCCTTATAATAACCTCATCAAAAATGCCCTTAATGCATCTGTACATTATCTCATTAAAATGTAGATGGATGAGAAATTAGGCATACAGGTTAGTTGTTATAGATCCTTTGATTTTTTGGGGATGATAATAAGATCCAAAATTATTGCCACACTTTTGGTATCCTTTTCTCCTTTAGTTACTATGCAAATCAATCTTGATTGTTTTTGCCTTCAGCATAGCCTTCCATGTCCACTTGGTCTAGTCTAGCTGTTTCCCATCTTTGTTCTCTTCAGTCCTATGTCAAATTCATCAATATGCACATCTGGGACTGTGATGTTAGACTCCAACTATGGTGGCTCCACTGTTCTCAACAGTAAAGAAAATTTGTTTAAAAATATTTGAAGATCATTTTCATCTTTTGCCAGTTTGTTATCTTCTTTCCAGTTTCATCCTTAGATATTCTTATGATGACTTTGCCTTATTGGGTCAATCCAAAAAGCTTTCTTTAAATTGCTTTTATCCTCCATTACATCCCTTGCATTTTTGTGGCAATACTGCTCATCATCTACTTCACCATGCAATCTTATAAACGAGTTTATATTCTAAACTGGCGGAGCCCTTGGCTGCCATATGTTTTTTCTTGGCAATGAAGTTAAGTGTTTGCTGACTAGGGCACTTTTTAACTCCTTTTGATATCCTTTTTGCAATTTATACAAACTTCTTTATGAAATTATTGTAATTGGTGTCAATGAGATTCCATTTGTCCATCTCCTATTTCAGGCACTAACAACTTATTTGAATAGGTCAGGTTAGAACTATTTTAATAGCACACTACCTATTTTTCTTATTTTTAGTCTTTTGGCTTGGCAATAATTTTGACCTTTGCTCTAATAATTGATGGTCTGGTTGTACACAGGGAGCTGATTCAGGAATGACTCCTACATCAGTAATAAGTTGTTTCCTGTCTGTTAAAATAGAATCAATTTCATTTTTTGTGGTGTTATTCAATAGTCAAGTTCATCTGCTTTCAAATCTCTTTTACATCTTTTAAAATCTCTTCTTTTCCAAGATCACTAGGTTTTTGCGGCTGTTTAACAAAATACAATGGATCATTAACATAAATTATGCAAATTCATCTATTTGGGATGTATGTTTAAATGGTCCCTTGCCACTTTGACAATCTCATTCTCCTGGTCTTTGCAGCCACATCAAAATGAATAATTAGTCTGAATATGAAATAAAAGCAAAGCCAGTTAGTTTGCTTTTGTTTCTCACCCTAGAGACAAGAGGGAAAATAGAAAACCCAAGGAGCAAAGATGCTACATAAAAAGAGATTTTCAAATCAATTTGAATGAACTTTTTGCCCATGACTAGGGGGAAAAGTGCCACTGGAAATTGACTAGTCTAATGAGTTTGCGAAGGTCTAGCAAATGTCGACTGATACGACTGACGCCTCCACCTAATTACTGATGGTTTTACAACAATCCAGAGAAAATGACAGTGCAGCCCTACCAGCTCTGTTTGTGCTGGTGCCCTGTCATTCTCTGACTCATTTAGGATTTTTGTTTTCAAAGGAGAAATGAGAAAGTAATGCAATTGAGTATTTGAGATGGTGACTTCCTATCCTAATTCAAAGAACTGATTGCATGTTGAATTCTGTAACCAGGTAAGAATTGTATTTTTTATCTCTTTGAGACCCAATTATGTACAACAAATTTCAGACTAGAAAGCATGCTTTTCTAGCCAAGCTTCTTCTTGGCTAAAACAGGATTCAGAATGGAAGTTGAAAGCCCCGATTGCTGTCAGTATTTGTGGTCTATCGTCATATTACCTCAAACTACTTTTTATTCATACTCTTCTTAGGTCTGTATCAATTCTTCAGGAACTTCAATGTGGTTAGTGGGCATCCTCCCTCTATTGATTACTGAAAACAAATCTCATGACCTATTGGGAAACCTCTGGCCAAGAAGTTTTGCTTAAGGAATGCCATTTGGAGGGCAATTTCAATTTAAAGTCCAAGAACCACTATGCAGAAGGAAATTTTTTATAATTGCCTATACTAGTCAAATTTGCTTAAGTCTTACTCTCACTTGTTCCAAGGAACTATGTTTGAGATTTATTTAATACTGTAAACCTGGATTAATTGCTCTGGCTATCTTAGATAATTCATTTGTGTGTCATTTAAATATTTGGTTTTTGTTAGTATTCTTATTTTTTGTTTGTGTTTTTCTTTTTATTTCTTTCTCAAACCTACTGTTCATGCTGACCTACATGGCACCATCATCAAAAGAATGTCCTGGTATACAAGGCAAGTTAAAAAGGCACTGTCTTTTTATACAGATGCTGTCCCTTGCCCTCTATGACCTTATAATTTACTGCATATAGTGAATGTAGGCCATGATGCCGTATCTTAAACCTGAGTGGTCTCTGCTGCAGCAGAAGCAGCAACATCCACCTCTACATACGCTAGAGGGGACATGCTGAAAATTCTCAGTTGAAGATAAAGGAAGCTAATCCCTTCCACCACCTTCTTTCCTGCCCCAGTTCCTCAGATTTAGTGATTTTTTTTTCCATCTAGAGCAAGAAGCAATAAAGTGACCCTCAATGGTGGTTGGAGGCAAAGGACTCAGAGACCCTGACACATGGGTTTGGGGTGGGGAGGGAGAAGGATCCTATTTCTTTAAACCATTTGGGACCTTCCAATACAGTGTAAGTACTTCTGAAATGAGTAAAATACACAAGGTACTGTGCTAGGTACTGGGGACACAGGGAGAAAATTAAAAACAACCTCTGCCTTCAAGGAGTTTATATTCTACAAGCAGGTAGAACATGCAAGTGATAAGTATCTACATGACAATTTGAGAACACAGAGAGCATGAACATCTAGGGAAATCAGAAAAATTTATGAAGGAAGCTCAGCTTTGAAAGAAGCTACAGATCATAAGAGGTGGAGGTAAGAAGGAAGTGCATGCATCCCGGATATGGTGGATACTGTACACAAAGGCATAGGAACATAAGATAGAATGCTGAGTTTATGGAATAAGAAAACTGCTAATTTGATTGGAATATAGAGGTTATCAAAAGGAGCGAAATGCAGTAAACCTGGAAAGGGAGGCTGGAGCCAGAGTGTGAAGGCCTTTCTATGCCAAGCTGAAGAGTTTCCATCATCTTAGATGTTGTAAAACTGCTGGTTTTACAACAATCCAGAGAAAATGACAGTGCAGTCCTACCAGCTCTGTTTGTGCTGGTGTCCTGTCATTCTCTGACTCATTAAGGATTTTTGAGGAGCCATTGCTGAGCAGAGAATTGACATGGTCAACCTTGTGCTTTGGAAGATGATTTAAGGAGCTGTGTGGCAGATGAATTAGGGAAAGGAAGACCTGGGAGTTGGGAGTTCAGTGAAGAGGTTATTACAGTAGTGATGAGGTCTTCAGTTAGGTTGGTAGACATGTTAGTGAAGAGAAGGCAGTGGATACAAGAGATTGTGGAGAGGTAAAGTGAGTAAAACTTAGCAACTGCAAAATATTGGGGATCCAGGAGACAGAATAGTTGAGGATGGCTCTATGGCTGTAAAACTAGATAACTAGGTAAAGGGTGGTGGCCTAAACAGAAACAAAGCAGTTTGGAGAAGGGGTAAGGTTGGGTAAGGGGAAACACTAAGGTTAGGAAATGAGTTCCATTTTGGACATGTTGAGTTTGAGATGCTTATGGTGCAGATGGAGATGTCCAACAAGCACTCATTGTGTGACTAGAGCTCAGAGAGAAAACAGTATTACATAGATAGATCTGGGAATGATAAAGAGGTGATAACTGAACCCAGTGGAATTGATGAGATCACTAAGAGAGAGCAAACAGAGAGAGGAAGAAAAAAGAGGCATTTCCAGGATAGAACCTTGGGAGACACGCAGGGATAGAAGGCAAGACTTGGATGATAATTCAGCAAAAGACTAAGACCAGGAGACAGCATCTGAGGAGAGGAAGTAGAAGTAAAGAGACTAGACAACTTTTTCTAAGAGTTTTTCTGTGAAGGAAAGAAGAGATAGAAGAAGACAGCTTTCTATTTTAAATTCTAGGTTACTAGGTGCTACTTAAACCACATGAGATCAATTTTGGATTGCTGGCATGAGAGAGGGAAGTGTGACACCTCCATCCACTCATCCACCTTGCACTCTACCACTACTATCCCTGTCCATATGTAGGCACAGTCCCAGGCACCTAACTCTCCCTGTTTGTACTGATTTTGGGGTGAAGTTCAGCCCCAGGCAAAGAATGGCAAAGGCCTAAAGGTGGTGTGAGTGGGAGTTTATCTAATAACCTGATCCAAGCCCAGCAGATGCATGTCCAAGTGTCTCACCTTCACCATTTGTCAGATAAGAAGGTTGCAAAAGAGAGTACACTGGCCTTGGTCATATGGGGTTACTGCATTCTCATTTTACTCTTGAGAAGGTCTGGCAACAGGTTTAGAACCTTAAGGTAGTGAGGGCCCTCAATGCTCACAGGATTCTTCTTCCTGACTGCCAATGCATATAGAACTCCCAAATAAGTGATGTGAGAAGGAGGTCTCAACTGGCCAGGGCCTAAATGGGCAGGCTGATGTATTGCCAAAGTGCCCTGTCTTGAACCTTAGGCTTTGGAGATGAGCAACCCTACTCTTCCCTGCCTCCTTCTTTCTCTTCTTCCCAGATATTCAACCCACCTTCAGCTGGGGAGGTATAAAGACTGAGGTCTTCTGCCATTCACATTCCCAGGCCTTTCTGTCCTGGGTTAGGGTGAAAGACACTCAGAGTTCTGGAGCCATGGCAGCCTAAGGGAAGAGCTAGTTAGCTTGACTCTGGTGAAGAGGTAAAGCCTGGAATGTTGTTGGTCCTGTTGAGGTTTAGGGGTTCTGGGACACCAAAATAGTGACAAGTGAGTCTTGCCCCAATGAATTTGACCCACGCCTTCTTTCAGCCAAAGACAAGTTTGTTTGTTTTTTTTAAATCCACCATATTGGCCAGACTCTTAAGGAATCTGAACATTTGTATCGCTAATGCAAGCCAACCAGATTGAATCTGAGCCCCTTAATGGCAGCCAAGATGGATATTATATACAGAAAGACTGTGAGAGGGATCTAGGAGTGGCCAAGTAATATGGGGTGACTGGGAGGTAACAGAGAAGGATGGGGAATGGGACCTGGACTACATGGCCAAGGGAAACTGGGGTCTAGATGGGATCAAGCAGTGGAGGTCTAGAGTGGGGCCAGGTGCAGACCATGAAAGGGTATTTAATTATTTGGGAAGAGTCAATGCCTCAGGTGAACTCCAGAGACTTGACCATGTGGAGAAATTCAAGGAGAGTTCAAGGTGTGTGTGTGGGTGTTTCCAGAGCCCTGTGATCACCAATTTTTTGTGCTCTAAATTTAGCCATCCCTGGGGAAAAGCCCCATTTGTGCTAATTTATTTATGCTAGGCTGCTGTGAGGCTCAGCTGGATTAATGCTCCTAAAGCACTTTGCAAATGTTAAGTGCTGGTCATTATTCTAACTTTTCCACTTCTCTGGCTTTTCTTTAATTTGCTTTGATGCCATACAGTGTGTGTGTGTGTGTGTGTGTGTGTGTGTGTGTGTGTGAAGCTCATTTATTTACTAAATGCAATATTTCTTCCAAATAGATTATTTTATATGCTGACTTTTGTGTAAATATTTGTCAGTATCATCTATTAAGTGCCAACTCCCAGACTTTATATGGATCATCTGAGTTGGAAAGGACCTCAGAGACGACTGAGCTTAACCTGTACCTGAGCAAGAATATCTTCCACAATATTCCTGGCAAGTGGTCTTCCAGCCCTTGCTTGAAGACCTCCAGGCATGGGGATCCCACAACCTCCTAAGTACTCTATTCTACTTTAGGGTAGCAAGTCCTTACATCAAGCCTTACACTGCCTCGTTGCAAATTGTTATTATTCTTCATTTTGGCCTCTGAAACACATTTAGCCCCTTTCCATAGGACAGCTTTTCAGATACTTGAAGACAGCTACCATCTCCTTTCTGAGTCTTTTTTCCAAGCAAGACAATCTTGGTTCCTTCAACCAGTCTTCCTAAGCCATGGACCCAAGACCCTTCACCATACAGTTGCCCTCATCAGAGTATGTGTTCTCTCTCTCTTTTATCAATGGCATTCCTAAAATATGCTCCTTAGTACTAAACACGATATCCTAGCTGTTATCTGGCTCCAAGGATAGTGGAACTATCACTTGAGTATTTGGAAGATTTCCCAGACTGAAATAACCTTTTGCAGCTTCTTTTTCTGAATCTGAGTTTGATGAGTACGCATTCAGTTTCCCTCATGTATTAGAAGCTGCAGTTTGGTTCCTTTTTATAGACAAGAGCAGAGTAGCAAAATTCATTTACTTAGATTCAAAGGATATGGATTAAAATCCTACTTCCCTGATTTACTAGCTGTTTGACTATGGGCAAGACACCTCACTTTTTACAAAAATGGATACTCCTACAAAAAATCACCATTACTTCCCAATGTCTCCCAGTCTTGCTACCCTGTCTCTCTCCGGTGCTGTCCCTTGTAGCAAAATACAGCTGAGCAAAAATCAATGCACGCATTGGCCAAGTTTGACAGCATATCCTTCATTCCACATCTGTATCTGGTAAGAGCTAGGAAGTATATATTACTATTAGCACTTTCAAGTCAAGATTGATCTCTGCATTGCTCAGAGTTCTAATGTCTTTCAATTTTTTTTTTCCTTTGCATGAAGGTGATCTTTGTGTAAACCATCCTCCTGATTCTGCTCACTGCCTTGTCAGCTCCTCAAGGTATATGTCCAGTAGTGGTAGATACACACACACACACACACACACACACACACACACACACACACACTCCCTGTGTATCAGGATATTAGAGATATTTGAAAGGCAGTCTTGAGGAATCAGAAGGTTCTGAGTTCAAGAAATGCTGCAGATGTTAAGTGGCTCTATACCTATAGTGCCTGGGACCACTCTCTACATCTAAAAGATGCAGAGCAGTTGCAAAACTTCATTGGTTGAGGGAGTTTTCTATACCAATGAAATCATAACTTTAGACCAAAAACCAACAAAATAATTATTTGTTACTTATCAACAGCTTTTCTTCTTTTCTAGCTACATTGAATCATGCAAAAGCTTTTTAATTAGATGTACTCTACATTATCTATTTCCACCCCCCCCATGACCACCTCTCTCCCTTGTTTGGTTAATATTACGCCATCACTTCTTTTTTCTGAAAAGACGAAAGTGGCCGGACTAGATGATTTCTGAGGTCCCTGGAAGTTCTAGCCATGTACATGAATTGAAGAGGTGCTACAAAACTAGAAACTCTGAGCATGGGTCTAGGGAGAGACTATTTGTGAGCTGAAGAACAGTTCAGCTAAGTCTGGAGAAGGGGTGTGTGTGTGTGTGTGTGTGTGTGTGTGTGTGTGTGCGCGCGCATGTGAGCATAAATGTTATGGGAGAAGGCAGCTAGGTGGTGCAGTGGATAGAGCAACGGCCCTGGAGTCAGGACGACCTGAGTTCAAATTTGGCCTCCAACCCTTGACACTTACTAGCTGTGTGACCCTGGGCAAGTCATGTAACCCCAACTACCTCCTAAAACATGTAATGGAAGGTAAATAGTAGGCTTGTCTCCCCTTTCCCCATTCTGCTTTGGTGAGAACACATTCTATAGAGTAATGAGCCTGCACTCTGACCATTTTAAGGGGAACATATAGATCAATGCTATAAGGTGAATCACCCCCTCAAAGTTTATTGAGGTTTTCTGTTTTTACATTACAAACATTTCCAAATTGCTCCAACCTCATGAGTTCTTTCATAATAAAGTAAAACAATTATACAAAACTAACAATACAGCAGCTTCATCTAAAAGTACATACAACATTATAAATAATTAACAGGAATCTATTTTCTCTCCCTCCCACCCCCCCACCCCATTAAGAAAGAGAAAAGAAAAACAAATTCCTCATATAAATACATATAGTTATGCAAAACAAATTCCCTCATTGGCCATATACAAAAATATAAGTTTCATTCTGCACCCTAAGTGCATCATCTCTCTGTCAGGTGGTAGATAGCATGTTTCATCATCAGCCTTCTAGAATCACAGGTGGTCATTTCATTGCCTTGTCTCCTATTTATCCTGCATATGATTTTTTGGCACACAGTTGTTTTCTTGTCTTTCCCATTGACTGTGAGCTCTTTGGTGATAGGAGCTGTCTTTTGCTTCTTGTATTCCCAGTTCTTAGTACAGTGCTTGGCACATGGCAGGCATTTAATAAATGCTTCTTGACTGACTAAGTTTTTACAGCTTTCAAAGTTGTTTATTTTTATAGTGTTATTGTTATTGAATATATTGTTTTCCTGCTTCTACTCATTTTATTATTAGTTTATAAAAGTCTTCAAAATTGTCCATTTTTATAATATTGATGTTATGTTATAAATTGTTCTTCATTCTGCAGTTCATACAAGTCTCTTTGAAATCATCTATTTCCTGATGTCTTACAGCACAATAGTATTCTATCACGTTCATATATCACGTTTATCTGGCCATTCCACAACTGATGAGTATTTCTTTAGTTTCTAGTTTTGGGTCACCACAAAAATAATTGTTATAAATATTTTTATGCACATAGGAGCTTTCCCTATGTCTTTGATCTCTTTTGAACATAGGCTGAGCAATGCTATAGCCGAGTCAAAGTATGTACTTTCTGTACCTTTTTCTGTATAATTTCACATTGCTTTCCAGAGTGGTTGTACCTATTAACAGGTCCACCATCAGTGTGCCTGTTTTCCTATACTTCTTTAGACATTTGTCATTTTTTTTACCAATAAATCTTTACCAATCTGATGAGTGTGAAATAGATTCTTAGAATTGTTTTAATTCACATTTTCCTAACTATTATTGATTTACAACATTTTTTTTCACATGGCTATAGATAGCCCAAGTTTCTTCCCTTGAGAACTGCCTGTTCATATCCTTAAACCATTTATCATTTGGGTAACGACCTCTCCAACAGGATAACCCAGCTCTCTTTCCAGGAACCTCATTTTTCAGAATTTTTCTCAGAAGCTAAGCTCTACCCTTTAAACAGCAAAGAAAACATACTCCAAAGCTCAGGGAGAAAAAAAGAGAACAAGTACATCCTCATTGTTATCATCACCAATTGCTAGGTAAAATTCCCCAGGACTGTTTGATCTTAGAAATTAAAGGATCAGATTTAGAGCTTTTTTGCTAAGTCTATTGGACATATCATTACTCAGACCCTTGTCTTCATGTACTCTGGCCTTGTTCCCAAGTGATGCAAGACCTGACTGTGGATAACCTAAAACATGGAGGAATATGCTATATGAACTTAGCTTAAAAAAAAAGAAGCTAATTGTATGTACGGGCTGATTGTTCTTAGAAAACATATCTGTAGAGTTCATGAGCTAGAGAATCTATCCCTCAAGGTTATACCTAGAACCCTGAGGAAAGTAGGAATCACTTTTCTGAGGAGAATTGACAGTTGGGGAGTAAGTCCATTAGGGGTGCTATACTGTTGGATCTTTTGGTCAATTTTGGGACCTTTGCATTTGCCGGGACCCACTAGGGAGATTCTCCATCCAGGATTCTCATTTTTGGACACCCTAATTTGCAGGGATCCACTAGGAAAAATAATAGCATTTTTCTTTTTTGTTTCAGGATATAATTGGACAGTCTGTTTTCCAGTGTGTTTTCTTACAAAGATAGACCAGTTTCTTTGAGATAAATTTTGTTTATTTGAAAATTTATGTACTGATATCTCTTGTGTTACCGTAGCCAATATGAGTATTATAAGTCATATGATCAGTATGGATTTTAAATCCCTAATATCCTGGTGCCTAGCATTTCTCCTAAAGCACAGTACAATAGATCATAACTCTTCTTTTTTTTTTTAAACTTCTATCTTGACTTTAAGCAGACCTAGACTGCTTGCTTTATTTGTGACATGAGTCCAGACAGCTTGTCTGAGATCATTTTGGACCACAGGATCATAGACTAAGGTTTGTCTGTTGGCCTAGAAACCATGAGAAATCAATCCAAGTAATTAATCCCTTTTGAGAACCTCACGTGTGTTTGGGACTTATCTGACTCTGTTTTATTTGTTTTTGAACTAAGCCTGCCTATCCTACTATGGGGTGAGCTAGGAATACCATTTGGATTGCCCTGTGCATTCCAAGAGATTCTTTGGAAATTTTGGGTGCCATATGGTACAGAAAATGAGAGGAAATTTTTGTTTGGGCTCCAGCGGGATTGCCTTATGCATGATAGGAATCCCTAGAAACATATTGATGAGTCATCCATTAAAAGGGACACCTAGAGATGTTTTGTTAAGACCTCAAGTTGGATCACCCTATATGCTAAAGGGAATCATGAACTAAATTTTACCTAGAATATCTTGATTTCTTCCCTGAGGGTGAGGGGGTGACTTCTAGTTGACTCCACATCCCTAATTCCTATGGGTAGAGTGCCACATGTTCTGAGAAGCCATATGGGGACTAGGCTTTCCCTCTGAGAAAGGAGACTTGATTTTATTTTCCTTCTAAAATCAGTCTACTTGTCCTAATTAGGGGGTGAATTAATAAATACTTTGATTAAAACCTAATTGTCTGGCTGGCTAATTGTGACTAGGAAGCACACTAGTAGGGGTTTGTGAACAACAGTCCCAGAAACTCAGGCTTTCAGGGCTGTCCCTAAAACTATGAGAACGGCAGTAGTCAGTCACCTTATTGGGATCCAGTCTGTGAATTCATTTTAGTTTGGAGATGATGCCAAAGAGGATGCTATAAAAGGAAAGGAATACCCTTTGATGTCATGCATGTACTTTTTACATAATGCATTGTAGAATAATCAATTGCATGCTAGATTTAAAGTCAGTGGCATTGGGTTTGATCCTCATTCAACTTCTTTCTAGATGTATAACTTCAGGTAATTCATTTAGCAGCATTGTACCTCATATGTAAAATGTAGATGATACTTGTATTAACTAATTCATAGACTAGTGTATATGACATATCCATTTTGAATACAAGAAGCATTTTATGAGTGTATGAGAGAGATCCCCAGAATTCCCCAAACCTAAACTTGAACTGCACATCACCAAATGCCTACTGGACATTTATCCTGTAGGCATCTAAAGCTCAAAAATTCCCAAAAGGAACTCATTATCATTGCTACTATATGCACACCTCCCAATCTTCCCTATTTCTATAGAGTACATCATGACCCTTCTAGTCATTCAGTTTTGCAACCTCATCCTCAACTCTTGACTTTGCTGCATCTCCCATATCCAATCAACTTCCAAGTTTTGTTATTTCTACTTCCACCACCCCACTCTCATTCATCTCCTATCCACTCTCATGCTCACCAATCCAATTCAAGCCCTCATCACCAGTTTGCTAGCTTATAGCTTATATAGTATAATAGATAGCTTCCTAATTAGCTTATACATTATAATATAACACTAATATATTAGCTGCATAATTAGATTCCCTGCTCATAGTCTCTCCCTGCTACAAACCTTTTTCTACATTGCTACCAACCTAATCTCCTGAAAGCACTGGTCTGCTCATGTAACTTTCCTTTTTAAGAAACTTTGGTGGTTCTCTATTGCTCACCAGATTAAAATATCAACCCTTCAGTTTAATATTTAAAGCCATACATAGGACTTTAATTTTCTTAGGACATGTGGGGTTTTCAAGGGTGTTTTCTATTTTAAAAATGCAAGCAACCATAAATAAACTTCTAAACAAACTACTAATGAAGTATATTCACCACAACTATTCACTAACCTTCTTTATTCCGTCTCCCATACCTTTGGATAGGCTGTGTCTCATGCAATCAACTGAAACGATTCTTTCCAAAGTTACCAGTGACCTCTTAATTTCCAAATTCAATGACCTTTTCTCAAACCCCATCCTTCTTGATCTTTCTGCAGCCTTTGACACTGCTCTCTTGTTTTCTTTCTCTTCTCCTTTATATTTTCTTCTCTCTAGGTTTTTCATGACACTGCTCTCTCCTGGTTTTCACATCTGTATGGGCATTCCTCTGTTTCTTTTGTTGGATCTTCATCCAAGTCTTGCCTGCTAAATGTGAATGTCCCCTGAGGCTCTGTTCTGGGTCTTCTCTTCTTTCTCTAGACTGTCCTCTTGGGTCCTCATCACTTCCCATGATTCTATTATCATCTCTGTGTAGATGATTGCCAGATCTACTTAAGTTTTCACTTCTCTCCTGACCTCCAGTCTTGGATTTCCAACTACCTATTAGTTATTTCTACCTGGATGTACTATAGACATCTTAAACTCAAAATTTTCAAAACTGAATTCATTATCTTTTCCCACAAACTCTCCCCTCTTCCTAACTTCCCTAACACTATCAAGGGCACCACCATCCCCCCAAGTCACTCAGACTACAAAAGTATTTTCTTCTGCCAGACATGATACCAGGAGGACTGGTGACCACTATTAAGTGCTTACTATGTATGTGCCAGGCACTATGCCCAAAGTCTGGGGACATAAAGAAAACAACAAGATGGTTTCTGTTCTCAAGGAGCTCAAAGTCTAAAGGGGAAGACAATATTCAAACAACTCTGTTCAAACAACTATATAAGATAGATAGGAAATAATCAACAGAGAAAAGCCTCTAGAATTAAGGGAGTTAAGAAAAGGCTTCTTGTAGAAGGTGGAATTTAAGCTGGGATCTGAAGAAAGTCAGGAAACAGGGTTAAGTGACTTGCCCAGGTCATGTAGCTAGTAAGTGTCTGAGGCCAGATTTTGAACTCAGGTCCTCCTGACTCCAGGGCCAGTGCTATATCCACTGTGCCACTTAACTGCCCCACTTGGAGAATAGTGCTTTACTGTTTTCTCTTATTAATTTTTTTATATGGAAGATATACTCAAACAAACACATCCACAGTTCCCCATACACAGTGTATGTCCCTCCAAAGTTAGATGTGCTTTACGTGAACAAGGTAGTAATAATGTAGTATATTATATTGAACTAAAATTTTGTTGCCATTTAATATTTTTTACTTTTGGTTGTATTTACTTTCTTTTCTTTTTTTTCCTGTGAGGCAATTGGGGTAAAGTAACTTGCCCAGGGTCACATAGCCAGTAAGTGTTAAGTGTCTGTGGCCGGATTTGAACTGGCATCCTCCTGACTTCAGGGTCAGTGCTATATCTACTGCACCACCTAACTGCCCTTGGTTGTACTTTCTTTACACTATCACTTCATAAACATCTAGCCCTTTGTCTCTGCATTCTTCATTTGGCCTCTGTGTGGCGCTTTTGGTCACTAGCATGATCTTATTCAACCAGAAAGATCAAGATCT
Organism: Phascolarctos cinereus; assembly: GCF_003287225.1. Classification (NCBI taxonomy): domain Eukaryota; kingdom Metazoa; phylum Chordata; class Mammalia; order Diprotodontia; family Phascolarctidae; genus Phascolarctos; species Phascolarctos cinereus. Next base: position 449,204,345 of record NW_027555847.1, on the reverse strand, counting down.
AGGTGTCCCAAGCTTACGCTGGTGATGGAGGTGTATGCCACAGACTGGATGTAATTGATGGAGAATTGTTGAGCTCTCTGTGGTTCTCAGAATATGGCTGAGCTTTTCCCCCAGTTTCATTTCTCTTTGGGAGACCTCAGCAGCTTGTCAGATTAGGGAATGTGGTTGATGTGGATTTAGCCAATATTAGTTCTGAGCTCCCACCTACTGATCTTGGTCCACTCCTTCAGGAATTCCAGTGCCACCTCCAGTTGGCTAAGGAGCACATTCCAGATTGCCCGTGGGAATGGATAGGCATGCTTGAATATTGTATTCAGTGTTACATTCAGCATAGAAACATTAATGACAAGACATACCTAACAAAACATTTACCATGCACCTATGTGACTGCATCTTCTCCTAGATTTTGCAGCCCCCAGGCAATATACAGATGCTGGAAAGTTTGAGGAAAGGCATTATTTAGTTTGCTTTTTCCCTCTCCAACCATGACTTTGGCAAATGAACAAAGGAGTGTAGGAAACACAACATCATTCCTAATTGATGTTCATATATACTTTGGGGCATGTGTCTGGTAATGGTATTGTTAGGTGAGTGTGTATATGCAGTTTACTGACTTTTGCAGTCAAACAATTCTGAACTGTTTTCTAGGACAGTTAGACCAATTCACAGTGTACCATCTCTAACAAGGTAGTCTTTAGATGAAGACAGGAATTCCAAACCCGGGTCTTGGCTGCTCCTTGAAGCACATGGATACAAGCTGAAGCTCACATAGCCAATGCTTTTCTATATGGCATCCTGCCTCTTCCTGGGACCTCTGATAATGTCTCTGAGGCTAGCTGCAGCAGCAGGGAATGCACTCCAACGTAGGTTATAGCAAGGAGAAGTTCTGTCCTCTGTCTCTGGCCTTTAGCTTGTCTTTTCTAGTTTTCAGCTCTGACAATCCACCTGGCATGTATCTCAAGCACCCTGTTCTCTCTGTGCTAGCCCTTGTCTGTAGCCCCTCCCCTTTGGCTCCTGGGTCTTGTCATTTCTTCTTACCCAGTAGCTGACTCAGCCCAGCTCCTAGCAGCCAGCCCTCTCCCTGTAAAGTCTGAGGGGCTTTACATCTAGAGGCATTGCTGGTTAGGGTCCAGTAATATTCCATTCCATTCACATACCATAATTCATTCACTTATTTCCTAATTGATGGGCATGTGGTTTGTTTGGGGCATTACAAATGATGTTCTCAGTATCTTTGTAGATGTTGGACTTTTCTTCTTGTCTCCTTGGGGTAGAAATCTAGTAGTGGGATCAGAAGGTCACAGCTTTAGAGGCAGAATGGACCTTTGAGGCTAACTAGTCATAGGATCGGGCAGCTAGGTGGCATAGTGGATACAGTGTTCGCATGGAATCCAGAGATTCGTCTTTCTGAGTTAAAATCTGGCCGTAGACACTTACTAGCTCTGTGACCCTGGGCAAGTCACTTAACCCTGTTTGCCTTAGTTGTCTCATCTGTAAAGTGAGCTGGAGAAGGAAATGGCAAACCACTCCAGTACCTTTGCCAAGAAAACCTCAAACAGGGTAATGAAGAGGCAGACAGGACTGAACAACAAAAAGTCCTAGGATCATAGCTGCCTTTGTGCAGAGGAAGAGGGTGTTATAGGAGCATCAACCTAGAGCTGGAAGGTACCGTGTAGGCCATCAAGCCCCACTCTCTTATTTTACAGATTAGGAAACTGAGGCTCTCAGATGTTAAATGATCAAGGTTACACAGTGAATAAGTGGCAGAAGCTGTATTTGTTCCCCCAGTGCTCTGATCCAAGTCCAAAGCCACTGACTTTCTTAAGATAACTGAATCAGAAAGTTTTAATAGCGGATAACTCTATCCATTGGGTCTGGAGTTGGGAAGACCTGAATTCAAATCCAGCCTCAAACATTTACTACCTATTTAACCCCGAGCAAGTCCCTTAATCTCTGTCTACCTCAGTTTCCTCTGGAAAATGTGAATAATAATAGCACTCACCTCCCAGAAAATCATAGCTTTTGTGAGGATAAAATGAAATACTTGTAAAGTGCCTTGCAAACTTTAAAGTGCTATATAAATGCCAGCTAGGTATTATTAATTCTATACCTTAGCTAGCCATTATTAATTCCATACTTAAAATGGATATTTTAGATGATAAACAACCAAGATTCTACAAATGCCAACTACAAATTGAATGAATGAATGAAGGTCATTTGTCCAAAAGGGCATTTTTTTTTGGCAAGGTGAAGGCTGCTCTGAAGAGTTCAGTGAATCTTCAACTAAATATATTCTCTTAATTCTCAGTGCTCCATTCCTCCTCACGTGATCTTGCACTGACTTCTCTGTATATATATTACAATGCCCCTCCATGAGGTCAGGGGTCATTTTATTATTATTTTTTTCTGTGTCACAGGCAACTGACACAGGGCAATGTGTATAGTAGGTGCTTAGTAAATACTTGTTGAATTAGTCTAAGTTTAAAAACGGACCAAAACCCATCAGCACCGAACCACCGTGCTGCTGACTACATGACCCTTCCTTTCTTGCTGACATGGCACTCTGCGTCTGCAGTTACAGTGGTCAGAGAGGAATGATTGCTTCCTTTACATCTCAAGCCTGTAGGAGAAAGTGAGGCTGGTGACTGCACAGCACTCCCTCACTTAAATCCAATTCACTTATACGTCATGGCATCACCTCCCTGATGTCATGGTCCCCTTTCAGAATGAAGGGAAAACAACAACAAGCCTTTAGGATACCCAGGAGCTAGAACTGAAACAATCAATGCCCGATGGCTCTGGAGGAGGTGCTTTCCTATTGCTTCTCATGTGGCTAAGTCACCCTGGGGGGGAGGAGGGGAGCACTGTCATAGCTTTAATGGCATGAAGGCCCCATTCAGAGATAGCTTGGTGTAATGGAAAGAACATGCTTGTGCTTTGGAGACATACCTGCAGTCAAACAACATGGATTTGAGCCCCATTTGTTCTGTGGAGTGGTAAGTCACTTCCTTTCTATAATTGGTATAATGGATAAAATAATATTTACATGGGGTTGTTATGGGTAAAAGCACTTTGTAAGTTGGGTTTTTTTGGGGGGGCAGTGTGGGAATCCGGACCTGTGATTTCAATAGTGAAGGGAACTTCCTTTGGGGAAACTCCTTCTACCAATGTAGATCAATTTCAAGTTTCTATTGGCTTGAGCTTTGGGCCATTAAATTTTTTTTTTAAATATTTTATAATTTATAATTTTATTTATTTATAATTTTAAGGAATTACTTATGGGCACTAAAAGGCTATGTGGCTTGCCCAGAGTCACACATACTCAAATGATTCATATATATGTATATATTTATATACATATGTATTATATGTACACATCTCCCTATATATCTCACATGTATGTGCATGTGTATATATAAATAGATATATCTCTCACAAAAGCTATACTATACAGACATGATATATGCGACTTGCTCAAGGTCCCTAGCAAATAGCCTGCAAGACATCTATGTATATATGTATGCTATATATATATACATGCACACACATCATGTATAACATATGTGTATATGTACATTTCTGTATCTCATATGTATATGCATATATGTGTGTATATTATATGTCACAATCACTAAATAATTGAGAACTACTCCTCCCACCTCCTCCCAAGTTAGATACAGGCTTAATTATAGCTGCAAGAATCCACTTTGCTCCAGCTCCACAGTTCCTAGCTGTAACTTTCATGTTCAGTCATTTTTCAATCATGTCCAATTCTTTGTGACTCCATTGGAGGTTTTCTTGGCAAAGATACTGCAGTGGTTTGCCATTTCTTTCTCTAGCTCATTTTACATCTGAGGAACTAAGGCGAACAGGGTTAAGTGACTTGCCCAGGATCATACAGCTAGTAAGTGTCTGAGGACCGATTTGAACTCATGAAGATGAGTTTTCCTGACTCCAGGACTGGCTCTCTATCCACTGCACTTTGTCCAAGGGCACTGACATCATGTAGGGAGAAGGAGGGTGGGGTGGGAAGGGCTACTGCTATTATCTATACCTCTGCTGGTCTATATTCCTGAGTGGTACAACTGTCCCTTGGTAGACAACCAAAGGGACCCATGACCTCCCAAGGAATCACATTCCTCTGAACCCTTAGTGGGCTAGGGGGAGTAAGCTATTCCTTCTCCCAGTACAATTACATCTGTGTTCCAAAAGCCCTCTGTGCTGCCACCCCAGAGAAAAAATTGTTGTTTTTTCTTAGCCCAAGGGAAAAATTCCTAGTTATAGTTCTGTATAGCTGGGTTCCAGCCTCCCCCGCCCCAGTTCCTCTCCCTTTTTTAAATGGTTTCCTCCCATTCAGCTCAGTCCTCATGCTAGGTCAGGCTTTTCATACCTGTACTGTAACTTCTGGTTAAGGAAATGTCATTTCAAATAAGGTTCCTTTCTAATATACTCTTGTCAACATGTCTTATTTTATTAAGCCTTTTCTTCTTTATCCCATGGTAACTCAGTCCAGATTTCATAGAACTTAAAAAAAAATGTATTGCTTCCTTTCTATGTCAAGAGTACACATGGTTAGAATTATTTGAAGATCAATACTAAGTGAATATTGTGTTCAATGGGATGTTTGGTGTTTTTAGTTTCATAGAATTTCATCTAATCACTTGGAATTACTTGACCAAAAATGTGCAGAAATGTTTTTTGTTTGCCAACTTGAATAAGTTATAACTACAAAATCTGTCGGTGGGTATATAAATTAGAAATAGCATGTGCAAAATTGCTGCTCATGAATGCAATTAAAATTAACCTGTGCTGAGTCCAGAAATTTGCATAAGAATAAAAATGCTTATAATTTTCTTTTTTTGTTCTTAAAATTTCCTCTTATAGGTTACATTCAGCTGTTCCCTGAGAACTTTTGCATTTCAGTTTGGAGGGAATCTGAATTGCTGGTAGTCAGAATATCAGAATATTTAATCCTCTGTTAAATAAAGAGAAGGGGATCTTTATCTTACAAAAATAGTCAGAGTGCAGTTTCTGGCGAGTGGGGGGGGGGAGGAAAAAATAGAGTTATTTTTGGGCTAAAATTAAAAAGGAAAATTTCACCTACAAGGAAAAGCTTTCAGGAAAAAAAATGATAATAAAGAACTTGCAACTTCATCTACCTGCCAATTGGAGCAGGAGGAAGGCCTCTGTCAGGGGCCGGGCTGGAGCCCCCCACCATGCCATATGGCATGTGCTATGAGGGAATAAGGGAATATCAGCAGAGCAACTGTTCCTATGGTCTTCCTTCTGCACTTTTGGCATCAACCCCAATCCCAACTGCCGCACAGGGCAATCAGGAATATAGACTGCCTTGGTTATGGAAAAAATTGTACTCTGTAATTCTTTGCAGTGGAAGGGTAAATGTTGGCTGCCCCCAGGAAATCCTGCCTGCCTGCCCTGGCCTAATAGGAAAATGGGCAGCTTACTTTGTACAATTTACCCCTTCCATTAGTGGTAAAAATCTGAAGGCTGAAAATCTCTAAGTAAAGTTCTGCCCTCTGCTTCCCCCTACTCCACCCCATTGTTCAAAGGACAGAATAGAAATTTTAGCTTAAAGCCAAAAGAAATGTCTTTTAACAAGCAGGCTGAAGGTCCTCTGCCATCCATAGACTCCTGGCACTACAGAGGTTGTTTGGGAAGCCACCATATATGTTTTTGTGCCTCTCTCACCTTTCCTCATTGCTTCCTTTAACTTTTTCCTCAATTTCCTGCTTTTACCTTCCTCCCCATTCTGCTGCAGAATCTGTAAATGCAAAGAGAAGCAGAGGCAATCAGCTGAACCAAATGATATGACAGATTGGTATAGTAGTGAGAGCACAGAATTTGGACTCTATGTGTATATGTATGTGTGTGTGTGTGTGTGTGTGTGTGTGTGTGTGTGTGTGTGTGTGTGTGGGGGGGAGCTTTGAATCCAGGCTCTTCTTTCACCTACTATCTGTATGACCATGGGGGAACTGCTTTAACTTCTCTGGGCCTCAGTTTCTTCATCTGTCAAATGTTTGTATGTATGCATGTATGAGGGACAGCTAGGTGGCAAAGTGGATAAAGTGCTGGGCCTGGAGTCAGAAAGACCAGAAAGATCAGAGTTCAAATTTGACCTCAGCCGCTTGCTAGCTGTGTGACCCTGGGCGAGTCACTCAACCCCTGCCTGCATAAAATTGGAGAAGGAAATGGCAAATTGTTCCACTATCTTTGCCATGGATGGTTAGTCCATGGGCTCACAAAGTCAGACACGATAATGATTGGACAATAAGCACGTATGAAATCATACAGATGTAATCTATCCATGTGGGAGAATAGTTTGGAGAATGTTGGACAACTAGGTGATGTCTAAAGTTTCTCCAGCTCTAAATCCTGTGACAATTTCAGTGCCATCTCCTCCCTCCAAATATATCACTAAAGAAGGGGTTTACGTATTGATCTACTTGGTTAAATTGTCGCTTTAATTCCAGGTACTCACCTAAAGTGATAGATTATATCAAATTAAGTCAAGTCAATAACTGTTTGCTGAATGTCTACTATGTGGAAGGCCTTGTACTAAGAAAAGCGAAAACAGCCGTTGCCCTCATAGAGCTTACGGTCGAATGGGGGAGAAAACAATGAAACAACTATGTACAAACAAGAGGTATAGTATACAGGATAAAATGGAGCTAACATCACAGGGAAGGTACTAGCATTAAGCAGGGGTGTGCTACAGCCAGATCTTATTGGCTCATGAAGGATGATTTTTAAATTACCTGTGTGAGCATTTACACCTGAGAAACTGTCAAATGCTACAAATCAGGGATTAAGCTAGTGATAAGAAAAATGTTAATAATGCTGATTAAACTTATAATGTGTCCTGTGTGCATTTTTGCTTTAAAAAAAATTTCCTAGGAGCTGGTTGTTAAATATTTACTAGCAAACTCCTGACTAAGGGAGACAGGGAAATGCTTCTTGCAGAAGATGTTATTTTAGCTGACTTGAAGGAAGCCAGAGAAGCCAGGAGGTGAAGGTGAGGAAGGAAAAAGAATTCCAGGGATGGAGGACGGTCAATGAAAACGCATGAAGTTGGGTGTTTGAAGGACAGCAAGGAGGTCGGTGAATTTGGTCTGCTGAGGTGGTTTTCTTTTTCTGAAATTACAATATTATTCAGTGAGTAGTTTTTCATAAACAGATATGGGAATAAAGTAGGAGCAAACGGCCTTAGAATTAAATCTAGTTTCTACTTATTTGAACCTCAGATGATTTTTTAAATTTTATTTTTTTAAATTTTGACCTTAATAAGCATCAAACAAAATGAGCAATTCCATTAGTCCAATTTTACCTAAAGTTTTCTTTTCTAAAATTCCTTTAATCTAGATTCTAAACCTAATACAGTTATTATTTATGTGTCCATATAGCTATACACATAAAGAAGCAGCTTGGTTTAGTGGGGAAATGCTGGACTTGGTGCTAGGAGACTTGGCAGCATGAACTTGGCAGCTAAGTGACTTAACTTCTCCAAACTGCAGCTTCTGTATCAATAAAATAGGGAGTAATACTACTTCATACAATTTACTTCAGAGAAGTGTTGAGAATGAAGCAGTGGATAGAGCATGGAAGCTGGAGTCAGGAAGACTGACTCAGATATTTACTAGCTTTGTGACCCTGGATGAGTCAAGTAACCACTGTCTGCCTCAGTTTCCTCATCTGTCAAATGGGAATAATAGTAGCAACTGCATCATAGGGGTGTGGTGGGGCAGCTAGGTGGTACAGTGGATAGAGTACCAGCCCTGGAGTCAGGGAGACTCATCTTCCTAAGTTCAAATCTCACCTCAGAGACTTACTAATTGTGTGACCCCAGGCAAGTCACTTAAGCCTATTTGTCTCAGTTTCCTCATCTGTAAAATGAGCTAGAGAAGGAAATGGCAAACCACTGCAGTATCTGCCAAGAAAACCCCAAATGGGATCATGAAGAGTCAGACACAACTGAAAAATGACACAATAACAAAAGTTCCTAGGGTTGTTGTGAGGAACAAATGAGATAGTTGTGAAACATTCTCAAAAACCTTAAAGCCAAAAGAAATGCTAGCTACCGTCATCATTATCATCATCATCATCATCTGAGATTGTCACATTTTTTGATTCTCTCTCAAATATTTTCTTTTAGTAACAATTGCTAAAGATGAGCATTTTTTAAAAAAGACAATAGTCAACATTGATATCAAAATTTGTGATTTATATTTAAATTGTGTCTATATGAAAGAATCAAATAATCACAGGAGGAAATAAGTAGAAAAAAAGATCAGGAGTAATGCTTATGATGTTCACTGACTCTGGGTGCAAACATAAGTAAGCTTGACATTTTAACACAACTAGGTAAATAAAATGTATAGATATTAGTAAGACTCAGAGAAATATATCAATGAAAATCCAAAACTGGATCAAAACAAATAACTGTGTAGAAAACCATGGATGGGAGGTAGGAGTGGAAACAAGGTGGAAGCATTTGGATGAAGATATAAACAGAGAGAAAAACAGAAGTGAATTCTTTGTTGCACGCTGCAGACTGCCTAAGGCTGGGAGGGTATACGGATGATGCAGTCCTGATATAGAATATAAAACTAGCAAAAACATGTTATTGTAGTTACTGAGGACTTTAACTAACTGAAAGTCTTATTCTACTCAAAGCAGATTATCTGACAAATTCTTGCCTTGTCTTGCCTCAATAACAGAGGAAATGGCAAGGGGAACTGTTGCTCTATATCAAACTCCTACTTTCAAAAAGGAATTGGTCTTAAAGTATAAATGACCTCAAAATTGGTAGAGAGTGATTGGTGGAGAATTTGAATCAGTGATGGAGGGGGAACATGTAATGTATTCATAATGCATCTTAGACTATAGAATAGCCAATTTCAAAATTCTGATTAAAGGGACATATTACCCTAAGGACTGAGACTCTAAGATAAAGAAATGGGAGAGTCTCAAGATGGATTATGACAATACAATTGCAAATGATTCCAATGAGGAAGAAAATAGAAAGGCAACTCAAAAGATCAATGGCCTTGCAGAGTGAGCTCTGCAGCAAATACATATTTAAAAGGACACTTACAAAAGATGGAAGGAAGGGCACATAATAGAGGATTAATGCTGTCAAGCCTTTTTATGGTCACTCAGTATGCCCCTCCTCCATCCTGCAAAACAGAGCAGCAAGGATAGAGGCTGAAGATGGCAATAGGACATGAGGGGGAGAGATGAGATGCCAAGGCACCAGAGGGTGGTATTGTCACACTCCAGGGGAAAGGGAAAATGAAGACAATGGCAGCCTTACTCCTGGCCTGGGCTGGATGATGGATTCACTAAGCCAACTCCATGATGGATCATCTGTATTCAGGAGAAGTCAGTAGACCCTACCAACCACAAGAAAATTCACCTGATCTCCCAAGAACCTTTCATTTCATGGTAGATTTCACATTCCTGTAGCATCTGTGCCATGAGAGAGACACAACTCCTATTCCAGAGTCTGTACCTGATGGCCAGAACTAAGGGAAGTATGAGGCAAATATACTGGGGAATGTTGTTGTTGTTGTTATATGCCTTTGCTGGGTGAAGGGAGGACTCTGTCCAATGTTTAGAATTCCTGAGTCTAGATCAGTTTTTTATCTGCAGACACCTGGGTAGTTTAGAAGAGAAATGAGCTGGTGGGGAATCAGTAGCTGTTTTATGAATTTTATTGAGAATCATGAAAAGCATTGTGTGATAGCAGATAGAGAGGCAGCCTCAAAACCTGGAAAATTTGGGTTTAAGTCCTGCTTCTGACACAAATTGGCTATGGGTCCTGGACATGTCGATTCTCTAGTCAGCTAACACTAGGCTGCAGAGAAGGTGGTGTGGTAGCTCCTCACAGGGAGTCCCCTATATCACAGGTCCATTACTCATTCTTATAATGCATTGTGTTCTCTTCTTACTAAACATTGTGGATTGATTTATCAATTCTATGCTAAGAATAAAAACACTACTTGTAGCAGACTGGCATATGTGTCTGTTGCTGTGGGGACCGGGGGCACTTGATGTCATTATGCCAAGGTCACATGACAAGCGCTCATTTAAAGGAGACAGATTCCAAAGAAGGCCAGGTCAGTGAGTGGGCTGGGGCTCCGAGCTAAATTATGATTGGGTAGTTCCACAGATGTAAACACCCACTGGCCTAGAGTAAGAAGTAGAGCTGAGAGAGAGAAGATCTTGAACTCTTTGGTAATTACAGAAAGCATGGTATTTCCACAACGCTTCATGCGCAAACTGCTGAGGTCAGCATGGGGCACTCCGGAGAGTAGTTGTCAGTCCCGCTGGACAGTTCAGTGGTGGCTTCTGCCAAACCAGGGTGGTGTTCCCTTCTTGAGAACAGTCAGCACGCCTATCTTCATTTTGTCCACAGTTGTGCTTACAGGTAGCTCAGCCTCCTTGGCTATGCCTTGTTGGTGATTTTGTATCTGGCTGCCTTGACCTTTGGTCTTGAGATCCTCTTTCATTCCAGGAATATTAGTTCTGCCTCTTGTTTCATTCCTCGGCAGGCTTTCCCTAGCCTTGTTGTTGTTCAGTCATTTTCAGTCTTGTCTGACTCTTCATAACCCCATTTGGGGTTTTCTTGGCTAAGATCCTGGAATGGTTTGCCATTTCTCTAACCTCCTGACTTCAAATAAAAGGTAACCAGAGGGCCCATATAACCAAAGGGGTTCTACATGGTGTTTTACTAGGTGCTTTGCTAAATGCTTCGTTTTGCAGTGTTCTAGGGGGACACTTGTTCTAATATATCAGTTCTTTGTTCAAATGATTGTTTACTACCCAGTAGCATGCTATATCTAGCATGTGATATAGTCATTTCAAGGCCAACTAGTTGTGTCTGCCTGTTTCCTGTCAGGTCAGGTCAGCCCTCCTTTGGGCGAACCTAACACTGCCTCCATCTTCTGGCTTTACCCCTTCCTTGACTACTGGCCTTGAAAGCAATGTCTCCACTGCAGCAGCATGAACTCAGAGCGATCCTCCCTTCCATACCAGTGAGTGTTGATAAATTTAGGCTGAGTTTGCTGTGAATTCTCTGCAAGTCCAAATTGCTTTTCTCATTTTGCAAGCATTCCAATGTCATGACATCAGACTTTTCAGACTTTCAACCACACATCAGATAGAAAGCTATTCCCTTTAGACTGTCAGTGGTCACCTCCCTTTTGACATTTCAGTCCACCTGTCATTGCTGTAATGTCTTTTTTGCATATCCTATCCAGGACTCAAATGGTTCCTCACCAGCTGGACGTGGCATCTCTCCTGAAAAGGAATGTAACTTGGCATCGTGAAAACATGACTCTGGCTTGCTTCCAGATTGCCCTGTACTTCCAGCTGTCTGCTTTTTTCTCATCAGTGTGCTGGACTATGTCTTCAGACAGTCTTTCCCTTTTTCAGAAGCATCTTGAGTTTTACCTCTAGTTTCTTTTCCTCAGGGAAAGGTTTAGTTACTGGTTTTCAGGTGTTTCTTGTGACACTTCTCTCTAGGGATGCTGGAATGCCCCACCAATCCAGGTAGTTCACTGACTACAAATAGGATCTGTCTCCTTCTTCTAACATTAAATATTTCCCATAGCCTCCAAATTATTCACTGTCTCATTTGGTGATTACTCTACAACATTGTCTGCAGTGCCATCCAGCATTCCTAACATCAAAAGGCCCTGGTGGGCATTTAACTCAAACACCTTACAACAATGCTCTGACATTTTAATATCTGTACTATTCCTTATAGTTAAAATTGTAACCAATATACACAGCAACACAATGAAACAAAACACAGCTTAAAAAAGCCCAAACATGTAGCTGTAGCAGAAAAGGATGAGATTTTTACTCAGCATAGATTCAAAGAGAAATAGAACAGCTGAGGCAAACAGTAACATCTATAGCATAAATGTAGGACATTTGTATAAACTTAGGGGCCCTGCTTCAACAACAACAATTCAGGAGGAATGGGCAAAGAGCCTGAAAGGGAAACAAAATAAATTTGAGAGAAAAATTTTTTTCTCCAAAAAAATTCCTGTTTTATTCAAAATAAAATATAGGTAAAACTATAGAATTCCAGGAAGACCTACCTGACTCCCTTTAAGCAGCTTTTTTTCAAGGAGTGGGGGAAACAAAAACCCCAACAAAAAATCAATTCTGGATGAAACCTCTACAGCTAATAGCAGTTGGTTATGAGAGTTTTCATAACTCAAACTCATTGGGGGTTTCCAGAAAAAAATTTTCTCTCAGTTTTATTCTGTTTTCCTCCTAGAGACCCCTCCCCCCAGTTCCTCCTGAAATTGTTGTTATTGCAGCAGGGCCCCTAAGTTTATTTCCACTGGGGTGGAAATTTTGTGTGCCATGTTCTCTTAGGTTACCAGAGTTTAAGACATTCTACTGTCAACTTCACCTCCTGCTACTGGGCGACACCAGTCTTTGTCTTGGAGGTGGTGTGGGGGAGAGAAGGGCTTATAATATAGATCTAGCCAATCCAAATTGAGATCCGAGTTCCCACTCATTGACTAACTGAACCTTCTTTTTAAATGTGCTCTATTTAAATGAGCACTGGCCATATGACCTTAGCATAATGGTTTTAGCTTCCCACCCAAGCAGAAACACATGCTGGAATGCTACCTTTTGTGTTCTTACTTGTATAGAATCAATAACTAAATAAACAGAACTTGGTAACCAGAGAACACAATGCATAATGAGGCGTCAAACATCTATCCAGTTGGTGCAGGATCAGTGTGCTTTCCTAAACCCCACAAGTCTCCCCAGACATTGGAGCTGCCTGGTTCTGGAATTCTGGGCAATGTACAGAGTCCTCCTTTGTGCAAGCAAAGGAGTACAGCAACATGGTTCCCCAGGACCCTTGACTCACACTTCCTTTTTTATACTCATTAGCAGGTGCAGGTGAAGCAACATTGGAACCAGGATCTTAGCACCCTCATGGCCCAGGTGCAGTAACAAGGGACCTGGTTAGAACTGTAACTCAGTAAGGTTGGTGGTTTTTCTTGTAGCTGGTAGGGTCCTTTGACCTCTTCTGGGCACAATGGACTCATTATAGAGCAGGTTTAGTGGACTTATCATCCAACTGGCCTGAGGAACCATGTTTCCTATCTTCTGAATTCTGCACAATTCTCTTTTCTTTATGAACCAATGAAGAGTGAAATGGGCAGAAACAAAAAAACCCAGTATGTCATCCAATCAATCAACAAACAATTAGAATACAAACAATAATTGTGTCAACAATAAAATAATTTATTACAATCTCCTATAATTTCTGCTATCTGTGCAAATGCACTTTAAACACAAATACATTACAAGTACAATAGGAAGGCACTGGAATCTATTCAAGTAGGGTGGTAACTTGGAGAGGTGGGTGCTGAAGGAAAATCCCTTTAGCAGCTATTTTGAGATTAGATATGAGAAGAAAGAGACTGGAGGAAGGGAAAGGGGAAAGGAACAAGCATTTATTAAGTGCCTACTATTTGCCAGGTACTGTGCTAAGTGCTTTTACAAATATTATTTCATTTCCATCCTTATAAGAAACCTGTGAGGTAGGTGCTGCTATTATCATACCCATTTGACAGTTGAGAAAACAGCTAGGTGGCACAGTACCGGCCCTGGAGTCAGGAGAACCCAAGTTATCTCATTTGATCCTCAGTTGAGGAAATTGAGGCAGACAGCTTAAGTGACTTGAACAAGGTCATACAGCTAATAAATGTCAAGCTAGATTTGAACTCAGGTCTTCCTGACTCCAGGCCCAGTGTTCTATCTTCTGTTCCACCTAGCTGCCATTTGTTGAGTCATGAAGTCAGAAGCCAGATAACAGAGAGCTGAGAAGTGTGGGTCAATGGGTATTTGGCCCTGAAAGGAAAAAATGTAATAGGAGAGGAAGTAGAAGCAATGGCAAAAATATCTTTTTCTATGAAATATGTTATGAAAGGGAGGAGAAAAAACAATAGTTTTAAGAGATGGGAGAGTCGAAGTTTTAGTAGTTTTTTCCCCCAATGGGAAGACGTGGGCATATTTGTAGACAGCAAGGAAGGAACTGGCAGATAGGGAGAGATCGAAGATTAGAGAGAGGAGAGGATGATTGTGGCGACAATCTGTTGGAGAAGATGGAAGGGGTTGGGACCATAGGTACATATAGAGGGACTGGCCTTAGTCAGGAAAAGCATTGCCTCTTCATCAGAGTTTGAATGATATCAGGGATTGAGTGATGAGAAGGGAAGGAGTTCATTGTAGATAGCCTCTATTTTCTTAATAAAGAATGAGTCAAGGTTCTCACCTGAGGTCAGGTAGGTGGTGGTATGGGAGCCTTAAGGGGAGAAGAGAGGGTTTGAAACATCTTCCTTGTAGAGTTTGATTTTTTTTTAAAAAATCAATCACGGATGAATTAAAGGACTGCCTTGCTGTGTTGAGGACCCATTTGAGATTAGACAATACAACTTTGTAGTCATTAGTTTTCTTGTGTCATTTCATAAAGTTCTCTGTTCAAAACCACATTATGAGTAAAGTAGGCGGAAGGTGGGGTTAATCTAGAATTGGAGTTTGTCAAGATGTGACTGTTTCTAGAAAAGGGGGACAAGGGATTCGAGAACAGAGTGAACAGTGTAGATTTATATTGGTTACTTAGAGGGTTGAGATTGGGAAGGGATGAAAGTGAATATTTGAGCAAGAGTGATGGCCTGGAACTACTGAGGGATGGAGACATTTGTGATCCTGGTGAGACAGAGGAATAAATTCAGGAGAAATAAGACACAAAGAGAGGTGGTATGGTAGGCTAAGATCTAAACAAGGAATTTTGGGGTTTTTAATAATGAAAGTGGAACACCTGCAGGTGACAGCCAGCTCATTGGTGTGGCCAACTATATGTATAATCAAGGTGGAGGTTCCTCAAGTCCCATGACTTGAAGAAATTGAGAAACTGGGAGATTAGGGAATTTAAGGGGATAGCAACATATATGTTAAATTTGCTTAGTATAAAGGCAGAAGTGGACCCAGGGGCTCTGTGAACCAAGGGCTGAACTAGGAAAGAAGAGAGAATTACCTGGGGCTCAGTAGATGACTGCTGTTAGGATCTGATTTGGGTGATTAGTGTGGATAGAATGAACCTCAAAGGAGAAGAGGTCATTGAGGGATGGTGGCAAACGGGCAGTCTGGAAGTGGCAGTATTGGGACAATCTAGAGCAAGGAGTATTCTGACTTTCCCTCCAGGTCCAGTGTATCAGGGGACAAGAGAAAAATTTGCAGCCAACATCGGAGAAGGTGGTCGGGGATATAGTGTTAATTGAACTTAAATCTTTGTCGGTGCCAGCAGGCGGGTGGACCATGAGAGAAAAAGGTCTAAAGTGAAGAGAAATTTGGTGGTTATGGAACAGGATTTTTAGAGGCCATAATGGAAGGGGCAGACAGAAATATAACAATGTAATTTTTTGAAGTCACTAAAACATAGTTGAACTATAATTAAATGTAAAATCAAGCATAGTTTTCAAAAACAGATAATGAAACAGACCTCTCACCTCATGGTAAAAAGGCATGGAACTGGTAGGGCAGGATTTTTTTTAAAAAATAATTTTTCAAACTATTTTTGCTTGTTTTTTTTTTCTTTATTACCATGGGGAGTTAAATCTAGAAGGTAATGAGGGTGGTATTTCCAGAAATTCCTCTGATGTGAAACCCAAAAGGCATCAATAAAACTTATTACAATGTTTTGAGTATTTTTGAGAATGGTAGCCATATTAGAAGACAAAGCGGAGACAGGCATATGCCTCAGATTCTCAAAGGGGAGAAAGGTGGAATCTGGAAGCTGAGAACATTTCAGAAACATTAACTTTGAGGGATGTTATAGCAGTAGAGTTGAAATCTGGAGAGTTTGCTTTCAATCTTGACTCAGTCACTTCCTAACTGAGGAAGTTGCTTAACCTTTCAGAGTGTCAGTTTCTTTCTTTTTTTTAATATATTTTAATACATTTTTTATTTTTATTTTTTTAATATAAATTTATTCATTTTTAGTTTTCAACATTTACTTCCACAAGATTTTGAATTCCAAATTTTCACCTCATCTTGCCCCTCTCCCTCCCCCAAGATGGCATGCATTCTGAATATCCCTTCCCCTAGTCTGCCCTCCCTTCTATCTCTCCCCCCCTTCTCTGATCCCCTTCCCCTTCTATTTTCCTGTAGGGCAGGATAGATTTCTGTACCTCATTTCCTGTATTTCTTATTTCCCAGTTGCATGTGAAAACATTTTTTTTAAACATGTGTTTTTAAAACTTTGGGCTCCAAATTTTCTCCCTTCCTCCCTCCCCACCCACCCTCATTGAAAAGGCAAGAAACTTGATATAGATTACACATGTGCAGTTGTACAAAACACTTCCATAGTAGACTTGTTGTGAAAAACTAACTCTATTTGCCTTAATCCTATCCTGCCCCCCCACTTATTCTATTCTTTCATTTGACCCTATCCTTCCTCAGAAGTACTTCCTTCTGATTACCCCTTTCCCAATCTGCCTCCTCTCTATCATCCCCCTGCTCTCTTGTTACCTTCCCCCCCCCCATTTTCCTGTAGGGTAGACAGATTTCCATACTCAATTGAATGTATATGTTATTCCCTCCTTCAGCCAAATCCTATGAGAATAAGATTCCCTCATTTACTCTCACCTTCCCCTGTTTCCCTCCACTGTAAGAAGAGTCTCAGTTTCTTCATCTGCAAAATAGGGATAAAAACTAGCACTACCTACTTCCCAAGGTTGTTGTAAAAAAAGAACTTTGCAAATGTTGAAGTGTTGTAGAAATGAGAAATTACTTATCTTGATGCATGGCAAAAAAAAAATATTAAATGGGTGATCTGTGAGCATTTGGGGGGGGGCAGCAATATAGAAACCAGCATGGGTTTACCTACATCATGCCAAACTAAGCTTATTTTACTAGAGCTTTAGAACATATAACCATTTAATTTTAGACTAGAAAGGGACAGGAAAATTCTATAGATAAGGATATCTCTTCCTATGTAAAACAACAAAGTTGAGCCAGATGGCCTCTGAGGTCCCTTTAAGTTGTAGCTTGATGATCTGGAGATCTGGATTCCAGCAAGGCATTTTATAATGTTATATCCTTTTGGACAAGATGGAGAAATGTGCCTGGATGATAATATGTATGGAGTCCCAAAAGTCTTGGTAGACTTTTAAGCTGTTAATGGGACTTCAATAGCTTAAAACTGCACAAGACTTTTGGGACTCCTTATAATTGGATTTGTAGCTGGTTGGATGACAATCCCTAAAGAATGTTGATTAATGGAAGGATGTATTTATTAGCATGTTACAAGTCTCTCTGTCCTTGGTTCTGCCTTGTTCAGTAGTTTTATCAATGACTTGGATGAAGACATATATAATATGCTTCTGCAACGTGTGGATGCCACAAAACTCTTAATACATTGGATGATAGAATTAGGCTTTGAAAATCTCTAGACAAGCTGGACATATGGTCTGAATTTAACACTTTACAGCTTGATAGTGATAGATGTGTGTTTATGTGTGTCTGCATCTATGTAAGTGTACGTACATATTTATACATTTATCTCCTCCTTCCACCAGGTGAAAAGGTATGAATAGACTGCAGTTCAAACAGTTTGGAGAAATACTTATATTGATGAAGGCATGGGTCAACTAAAAAATTAGCAGTACAAATATAAAGTCCTATGTTTAGGTTCCAATCATCAACTGAGGAAATGGAAATGGAGGAAATGATTAGGTAACCATTCATATGAAAAAGACTTGGAGATATTCACTAAAGCAAATTAGGAGTTAACAGAAAAAAAAATAGGAGTCATGTGGCTACCAAAAAAGCAGATATGATCTTAGGTTATGTTGTTAGAAGTAACATGTCCAGACCAAGGTACTTTGCAATGGTCAGGCTACAACTAGATCATTGGTATTTCATTCTAGGCAGCACATTTTAAAAGGAACGTTGACAAACTGAAGCTTGCCCAAAGGATAGAGAACAAGATTATCAGCAGTTTGAAAGGAAATTTTGTTTTGTTTGGCCTGGAGAGGAGAGACATGATAACTGTCTTCAAATCTTTGAAGGACTTTGATATGGAAAAAAGGTTAGATTTATTTTGGGTATAGATAGAAGAGAGACAGAGAGCAAAGGCAGTAAAATGTAATGAATCTGGAATCAGAAGAACTGGCTTTGAGTCCTGTCAATGGCTCTGCCATTGGGTAACCATTGACCTTGCACAAGTGAATTCACCTTTAGGGGAGGGGTTTGGAAAAGGGAGTGGCTCAGTTTCATCACTTGTAAAGTGGAAATAATAATACAATTTCATTTAACAAGCATTTATTGTGTCTCCGAATACACAAGGCCTTGTGCTGGGCATTGAGGGTGCAGAGACAAAAATGTAACAATACCTGCCCTCAAGGAGCTTACATTCAATTGGGAGATACAGTATATACACAGATAAGTACAATCAATCCTCAACATTCACAGGGGTTACCGGCACAGCACCCCAGCAAATGTGAAAAACCATGAATAGCTCTGGGCCCCACCCCAAACCTTTATTTTTAATACACATTTCACCCATACAAAAATCGCAGTTTCTATGCTAGAGAGATTAGTATCTTGCACCCTTTGCATAGTCTTACAAAGTCTTGAAAGCCACCAGTATAACTGCAGCAATTGCTTCATATATTTCCTTCTCCTATGAAAAAGAACAAGATACAAAGATCGTTGCAGGAGAAAAATCATGTGGCTGAGTTTAGATAGTAGAGAGACAAAGAAAAAATAAATTATAAAATAGGTTAATAATATGCAGTATACATTTGTGACAGTAAATTTTCTTTTAGTTTTCTTTACATATATATATTGGAGGTGACTTTCTGCAGTAAGCCACAAATCTCCAAAAATTCCCACTTAATTACTGATGGCCAATCCATGAATAACCAAAACTGTGAATGTGAAATCGGTGAATATTGAGGGATGACTGTAAATACAAAATATATTAAAAGTTAAAACAAAGTAATGAAAGGGAGGAGCATGAGAATCTAAGCAATACAACTGAACTATTTGTTTGAAGACATCACTATGCCCAAAGGGATATAAAATTGTGCATATCCTTTGATCTAGCAATAGCACTACTAGGTCTGTATGCCAAAGAAATTATAAAAAAGGGAAAAAGACCCACATGTACAAAAATATTTAGAGCAGCTCTTTTTGTGGTGGCAAAGAATTGGAAATTGAAGGGATGCCTATCAACTGGGGAATGGTTGAACAAGTTGTGGTATATGAATTTGTAACAGAGTACTATTGAGCTATAGGAAATGATGAGCAGAAAAGCCTAGAAAGATTTATCTGAACTGATGCTGAGTGAAGTGAGCAGAACCAGGAGAACATTGTACTCAGTAACAGCAATGTTGTGCAATGATCAGCTGTGATTGACTTAGCTCTTCTCAGCGACACAACTATCCAAGACAATTCAACATCAAATAGCTATTCTGGTCTTGGTTAATTTTGGAGCAAGAGGAATACAAACTGGCTGATAACCAAGTTTGTTGGTGGTAGAGCATGTTTTAAAAATCATTTTCCATAAATAACAAATATTAAAAGACAAACATATGTGAAATATAGTATTTTCCCACTCTAGATTAAAGTGCAGTTAAACGTTTCCTTCATAGGGTTGTTGTGAAAAAAGCACTTTAGGGGCAGCTAGGTGGCAAAGTGGATAGAGCACCAGCCCTGGAGTCAGGAGGACCTGAGTTCAAATTTGACCTCAGGCACATGACGTTCACTAGCTGTATGACTCTGGGCAAGTCACTTAACTCCAAATTTGCCTCACCAAAAAAAAAAAAAGAAAGAAAAAGAAAAAAGTACTTTGTAAAGTTACAAAACACTACATAAATATGGGTTACTTTCTTCGATATAAGAAAAAATATTTTAAAAACAAATAGCACTATCCAAAAATGGAATGGGTATTTTCTGAGATAGTGTGTAATTAGTCTTTGGAATAAGCAGGAACATATACACATGTTCCTCCATTACCCTTTGGGTGACCTAAAATTTCCAATTTTTGGATATGGTGACATTCCAGGATTCCCAGCCAGATTCATATAGCAGCACCAGAAGAATACTGGTGTGTTTTTTTTTTAAAGAGGGTTTTTTTTTTTAGGACAAAACTTGTGGTCACTGGAAGCACTGTATAATTTCCTACATGTAACCTAACATGCCATCCTTTATTCAGCTCTGGGTATGCATTGTCGATGGGGTCAGATAGATATTTAGATAGATTACCCCCACCCCCACTCCCCATGAATAAGCTGTATGGGTTGTTCATCCAACTGAATATCAAAGTCTGGACAACAGGCATTCTTCATTGCCTTAGTGTTTCCTGTGTGAATAGTTAAGATGAGCTTCAGCAATTGTGTCAGTCAATAAACATTTATTAAACACCTACTATGTGCCAGGAATTGTACCAAGTGCTGGAGATACAAATACAAATAAAAGAAAGACAGGAAATCTCCTTTAGGAAGCTCAACAATGTTAAAAGGCTTTAAGTAATCAGCCCAATGCTGTCTGGAAGCCAGAACATCTGAAGAATCACATCACTATGGAAAAGCCTTCTTTGATTTGCACTTTGCAGGGGAGAAACAGCCTCGGTGAGTAGATGAGGCAGTAGTAATCATAGGGTTATTGAATGAAATTATCTCTTTCGTTAAATCTTACAAGAAATCTATGGGATCTTAACAAAGATATGTTTAGATCTTTCAGGATCTTAACATTGGACAGGTTACTGGAGGATATCCAATAAAGCTGCCTTTTGGCTAGAACATTGTAGGCGCTTAACGAATGTTGTTTAATAGATGAATAGCACTCATCTTTAGAATGTTTCCAAATAGTCTGGTGTTGTAGCTTATCTTGTACTGTTGCAAACTTAAGACTGTATTTCTTCATTTTAAATTAGTACCTAATAATTTTGGTATGTATGCGTTAAGGAATAATCAGGAAATACCCTTTTGCTTTTTTAACCCATGAAAATCCTTTTACAAAGCAAATAAACAAACCACTCACTGGAGGCCTAAGGAGAGAGAAGAGGACAGAGTATCCTTTTAAATGCTAAGATTTTCTGAGAAGGATCTCGTGACCTTCCTTTTCTGAAACATGGAACCTTCCCAGTTGATTGGTTTGGCTGTTGTCTTTTTTAACCAAGTCCCTGCTTAGAAGCTGGACCTATTTATGGTGAGCACTGTTTTTTCAATTAAGTTTATTTTCAATCTCCCATAAGGCCTTGTTAGCTAAGGACTTTGAAAAAAGTTTAGTTTCTCCATCTTTTTTTAAAAGGATGATTTAAAATAAAACATATTTATATCTCTGCTTATTTTTAATCCTATTAAGCCTTGAACAAAAAGTTTTTAGTACTTTGGGCAGATTCTAAGTACAAAGTTTGAATGAATTTTTCTTTTTTTTTTTTAAATGTAGTTGTTGGTTTTATATTATAAGAGCTGAGAGAATAAGGAACTTGGTTATTTCATGTACTTTGTACACTGGTTTGTGCAGGGGAAAGAGCACTGGACTTGGACAGCCAATTTTGATTTGAGGCCCAGCTCTGATATTTACTTAACTGTATTATTATGGGCAATTCAATTTCCTCATCTGTAAAATGGGGATAATAATACTTAGCCTACTTCCTAGGGATGATTGTGAGAAGGATACTTTGTAAAGTACCACAGAAATTTATGTTTTAAGAATTATTATTATTATTATTATTTTGCAATCTGAGGCAGTGAGGTAGTGGAGTCAGAATTCAGTTTCTAGGCCTTGATTTGCCACATGGTTTTTGGCAAATCACTTTTCCTACCTTGATGGCAGTTTCCTCATCTGTAAAATGAGGGGATTATAACTGATGATCTCTTGTTTTTGTGAAATACTGCTCAATAATGATCATGTATTTCCTAAGATTTTTATCTTCCTGTCAGTCAGTCACTAAACAATTGTTAAGCATGCCTGCCAGGTATTGGGCTAAGCCTTGGAGATAAAAAGAAAGTTGAAAGACAGATCCTGCTCTCAGGGAGGGAGGGATACAACATAGAAACAGGTATGTATAAATAGGATAAATCAGAAATAATCAAGAAAGGTAAGGAACTGAAAAGGCAAGATAAATACTGAAGATATGTTAACTTCATACAGTGGTGTGGTCTTTGGGTGGAAAGCTGGCTTCAGACCACAGGTTCACGTCCATCACTGACATATATTGGTTGTGTGACCCTGGGCAAATACTCAATCCCTCAGTGTTTCCAGACCTTTCTTTACAACTGCAAATTGCAGAAAAACTGCAGACCTGAATTGGTGGAAGCTCCTGGGAGGAGCTTACACAGATGAAACCATAGGTTCAGTGAAGAAATTAAGGCAAAACAAACAAACCAAAAAACAGAAACAAAAAAACTTCAAAACACACAAACATCATTATCGTTTTAGATACTTGTTATCAGAAGTATTTCACTGGTTGGAAACAGCAAGGAGGCTCTGTAAGGGATCTTAAGGAAAAAAAATTCCCCCAGCTTGCCTGAGATCCTCCACATTTAGGACCCGTTTCAAGTCCCAGGAGAGGCAGGGCGGGGCTGGGCGAGGAACGGTTATTCTGGCTGGTCATTGACAGACATTGTTTGTGACCCTGCTCTCTGGACTGGGAAGGCCACCAGCAAAAGGCACGGAGCAGCTCGGGCAGCTGCTGGACTCCCAAGTGTTCTCATTGAGCCCTTCACCCCGCACAGGGAGGGCTACAAAAAGAACTACTGACTCAAGGCCACTTTTCCAGGCTCGTGGTTGACAGACCAGGCTTTGAGACCACCCCATTGTCACCAGTGGGAGACAGTCCTGCAGCTCCCACCCTGACTCCTGGCTCAGGCTGCATACACAACGTCAATTTCGCTTTCCACGCCTACAAAGGCAGCAGCAGCCCGACATTCACCCACCCGGAGGTGGCGTGGTGTGATGGGACAAGGCTCACCTCTGAATAGGGAGGATTGGGTTAATGTGGGCGCTGTCATTTACTGACCTTGCCACCTCTGTGAGCCTCACCAGCCTTTCAGAACTGTTAGGGTCCTTTCAGGACATCTAGTCTAAGGGGTTCTTAACCTGAAGACTAGAAATTTAAAAAAAAATTTTTTAATAAGTATTTCAATGAAATTGATTTCCTTTGTAATCTCATATATTTTATTTTGTCAGTTTAAAAATATTTTTCTGAGGGGTCCAGAGGTTTCCGTCATGCACAAAAATTTAAGAACTCCTGATCTAGATCAATTCTCTCATTTTACAGATGGAGAAACTGAGGCCTAGAAAGGATAAATGAAGTCACAGCAAGAAATAAGCCTCCTAACTTCCTTCGAGTCCCAGCAAAAACCCCACCTTCCACAGAAAGCCTTTCCTCTATGTAGCAGGGAATCTCTCATTCTACTACCTTCGCCCTGGTGATTACCCCCAGTTTGTTCTGTATGTTTGTACATAGTCGTTTCACGTTAGACAGTGAGTTTCTTGAGAACAGGGAGTGTCTTTTGCCTTTCTTTCTTTCTATCCTCAGCACAGTGCCTGGCACATAGCAGGCGCCTAATAAATATTTTTTGACTAACTGATTTGAATCCAGGTCCTCTGATTCTAAATCTGGGGCGTTTGCGATTACACCAAAGCTGTAAAAGGAAGGGACTGAACTAGATTATACGAAATCCTCTTTAACTAGTAATTAAATCCTGTGATCCTAGGAGAAGAGTGCAGCTGTTCCATGAGGAAAAGGGAGAGGCGTAGCTAGCGTCCTGGGGATATGAGGGCCTGGGGCGGAGAAGGGAAGAGGGACAAAGCGAGGGGAGGGAGAAAGGGGGGTGGGGAGAGGAAAGCGGGGGGAGGGGGGCGCTGCAGCTACTACCAGCTCTGCAGTTTCTAGTTCTCAGCCGTGGTTGCTTACAGACGCAAAGGCTGCTTCCTGTCCAAGGACCGGACAAGGATCCATCCGGCTCTTGGGATTCACTCATACGCTGCTCAAATATCCCCCTCCTCCCTTCCGCGAGTGTCTTAACCTGGGCACTTGGGACAAAGCTCCCTTTCTGTCATCCCACGTCCCACCAAGCTCCTAGTATGCTGGTAAACCATGGGGGACTCCCTGGAGGAGGAAGCAAGAGAGCTTAAAGATCTCAGAAAAAGAGAGAAGCTTGGAGTGGGTGGTGGAGTTGGGGAGGAATAATCAGGGAACCGGACACATTGCCAGCTCAATCCTCCAGTTCCTGTCTTTCCCCAATCATCCCACTGCTGCCCTCCCCCTAAATGTCACCAGTGTTTGCACTCGGACCAGATGGCCCCATTGAGCAGTTGGGGAGGGAGGGAGGGCGCGGTTGACACAGGGAACTGGGGGGTTTGTGCCCCCAATTCAGCGCAATCCCGACAGCTGGTGGCTCTGCCGCGGAGTCAGGACCCCGCAGCGCTGCGCTTAGAGCGCCTTTCTTTATGTGTGCAGATGTGGGAGTATGAATAGCAATTGACTCCCGGGGGCCTGGTGGCTACTCCATCCAGTCCACATTTCAGGATACTGACTGGGATATCTCAAGCTGCCTTCCCAGGAGGGGAAATTTGAACAGCCTGTGAATCTCAGCATGAGATTGGGGGATGAAAGAGATTCGGGGATGGTGAGGGAGTTGGTTTCGACGAGGTCTAAGGTCCTTTGGGGCTCTAAATCCTGTAATCTTAAGAATCCTGTTGCTGCCTCTGGTAGTTGACATGGATCAGCTCACCCAGAGCTTCGACTCCCACCCGTCCACACCCAGCCCCCACACTACACCCTCCCCTCCCCTCCCCTCCCCCACCTCCTCCTCACCTCTGCTTTCCTCAGCTAAACTGGTTCTGACCATTTACACCCTAGCTGCGGCTTGCCAAGGCAGATGTTGCTATGATTCCCAGCTCTGCTCTTGAAGTCAGGGGCCAGGGGCAGAAAGGAGGCTTCTGAGAAGAGAAGGCCTGGGGGGTTATGGCAGGAGAGTCTATTTTTACGTTAAATAAATAACATGATAATTTAATTAATTTCATTCCACCACTATGTATGGACAACTATTTTGTGCCTAGCCAGCAACTGCTTTTAAAACAGGGGCATGTGTAGTTAGAGGGAGCTCTGGACCTGGATTAAGGAAGAACTGGAGTCATGTCTTAGATACTCTACTTAACTAGCTGAGTGATGCTGGGCAAATCACAACCTCTCAGCGCCCTAAGAAATGCTTTAAGACTATATCGACTGAACTTGAACCCAGGTTTTCCTGACTCTGAGGTAAGCTCTCTCTTGTGTATAATAAAAACAGCTTGTTGACCTGTACAGCTTCACAGCTTACAAAGTTCATTCGCTTTTCACCTTTGCTTACTGCCATTCTTTCTGGGGATTGGGGTGGGGAGAGAGGCCGGTCTCATTGAGACCTGGTATCCTCCTCCTTTCCTTACTCTACCCAGAGTTAGCTCTGTCTGCGGAGGGAGGCTGAGCTCTGTATTATCGCTCCTGCCCCTCCTCCTCATAGTCTCTTTCACATATATGATGCTCCCTAAGGATTTGGCTGGAAACTAGAAGGGAACCCGATCTCCTAGGTAGGGATCCTGATATTAGGGAGGAAAAACAGTTCCCAGGGAAGTGGGGAGGAGAGAAAGGCCTTCCTTATTCAGCATCACCAGCAGAACCTCAAACCAAAAAGTTTCCTTTCTCTTCATACCACAGGCCCCTGAAAGGGAGTTTCACACACTCTATAAAACCTGGTGTCAACCAGGCTTGAACCCATTAGCTCTGGGGAGCAGTTATCCCCCACCCTCATTCAGAGGGCACTCCCGCTTCAGCAGAATTTAGCTACCTTCTTGTGGGCCACTCTGCTCCAGGCGCTTTCAGCCCCTATGACCCTGGTTTCCTCCAATTCACAAGAGAGCTTAGAGGCAGGGTGGTGCCGGGAAGAGCAGAACTGAGAGATGGGGAAGTCATTTTTCCCACTTTGGGGTCCAGCTAGGCAAGAATCACAGAAGAGAATCTTACAATGTGAAAATATCCAAACAGCAGCTATGTCCACATGGTTTTGGAACAGAAAAATCTACTTCCTTTTCAGGGTTGAGTTTTATTTTCTGTGCAAACTGTATGCTTTTGCTGTGTAGAGGCAACAGAGACACAACCTGGAGAATGGGTGCTGTTGACCCGGGACTCATTCCTAATTGACCTTCTTACCTCCAGCCTTTCCTCTTCCCAACTCATTCTCCACAAAGCTGCCAAAGTGGCCTTCCTAAAGCCAGAAGAGTTCCTGGCACTCTTGCGCTCAATAAACTCTTGTGGATCCCTCTTATAGCATTTAAAACTCTACATAGTCTGGCTCTAGCCTATTTTTTCAAGGCTTATTATGCACTACTCCCCTTCATGTACTTTTTTTTTAAAAGGCAATTGGGGTTAAGTGACTTACCCAAGGTCACACAGCTCGTGTCAAGTGTTTGGTCTGAGGTCGGATTTGAACTCAGGTCCTCCTGACTCCAGGGCCAGTGCTCTATCCACTTCGACACCTCACTGCCCCCTAGTCCAGCCTAATTGGCCTTTTTTCCTATTCCTCACATGTGGTATTCCATTGCCCATTTCTTTGATTTTGCACAGGCTGGCCCCCATCCCAGGAACCAGCTCCTTCCTCATCACTGCCTTTTAGAGTCTTTACTGATCCCCTCAAATGCCAATTGCCTATTAGGTAACTATGTGGTCTAGTGGAGAGAGTTCTGCACCTGGAGTTACAGTACTGTATAGCTGAGTTCAAATCCTGCCTCAGATACTTAGATGTGTGACCCTGGGCAAGTTACTGAACCTCTGTCTCAATTTCCTCATGTGTAAAATGGTATAGTACCTACCTCCAAGATTTATTGTGGGGATAAAATGAGACAATATTTGCAAAGCACTTTGTGCACCTTAAATTAGTGCTATATAACTGCTAGTTATTATAATTATTACAGTGTCTCTCCTCCAATATTACCTTGTATTTATTTTGCATAGGTAGTATGAAATACTTGTAACATATGTGTGTATATATGTATACATATATACATATACATATGTAAGGTAAGGGAACAAGCATTTATTAAGTGCCTGCTAAGTGCCAGGCACTGTGGCAAGCTGTGAATATATAGGTGGGGGGGGCAAGCTGTGAATATATGTACACACACACACACACACACACACACATATTTTAGAGCTATTCAGGCTTTCAATGATAGAGCAAATTTGTTTATATCTTCCCTTAAGATTATAGGAAGAATCCAGAAGGGTTGTTGGAATGGCCTTCAAGTACTATTACTCACAATGCCTCATCTCTTCATTCTCTCCAAAATCAATTGCCTAGTTTCCTTCTTGCCCCAATTGCTTTCTCCTCAATTACCAATAGACCAATGAATATCACTTAACTTTTACAAACAGATTTTACTGAAAAGATAGATCAAGACTTGAAGTATAGAAATCTCCCTAAATTGGGGTACCCTCTCCCTTTTATACCCTGCTCCCTGGGAAGAGTGGATTTGTACTTGGAATGGTGATTATTACACATTGCCTCCACCAAGTTCCCTTTGGGATATGGCATAGATACTAGATGAATTGTTCCTTTCTTGATGGAAATAGCGTCTTGACTGCTAGGTTGATCCATGGCAGAGCTGGGTCAAGAAGGTTGCTCCTCACTGGCTCCCTGGGCTTGGCTGATGCAGCTACAGCAAACTATACTATGGACTCCTATCACTGGACATGTAGTGGGTCTTTTGACCTTCTGAAGTACACTGAGTCTTCTGGTCTCTGATACTCCTTCGCATTTGCCTTAGGATCAGGTAGAATAAACACAACAGAGACAAAAGAAACAAAAGTGCCATGTGTTTGAGGCGACATGGCAACTAGGTGGAAGAGGGGCTGGGCTCCCCCACCCAGAGGTTTTACAGCATTTCCTTCTCTTCATTCTAAAGGAGAGGGAGACAGGGAGATCTATAAACTTTCTCCGTTAGAGTCTTTTGTATGTACCTTAGCTGTAACTCAGCAGCCCATCACAAGGCCTTTCCTCTCCACATGGTATCCAGCCCAGAAA
This sequence comes from Phascolarctos cinereus, assembly GCF_003287225.1. Taxonomy (NCBI): domain Eukaryota; kingdom Metazoa; phylum Chordata; class Mammalia; order Diprotodontia; family Phascolarctidae; genus Phascolarctos; species Phascolarctos cinereus. The sequence goes on along the minus strand of NW_027555847.1, from coordinate 449,176,212 downwards.
GAGTACCAGAATACCCCTGCATATTCTACAGTGGAAAGCAAGGCCCTTCAGTCTACTGTAGTGATAAGCTTTCTCCTCTCCTTTCCTCTCCTCACCTGCATTATTTATTTGGCATTTATATAACACTTAAAGTGCTTTACATATGTTAACTCATTTGAGCCTCACAACAACCAAGTGAAGTAGATACTACAAGTATTATCATCTTCCTTTTTTACAGATGAGATCAGTCAGTCAGTCAATAAACATTTATTAAGTGCCTACTGTGTGCCAGGTACTGTGTTGAGCTTTGTGGATACAATAAGAGACAAAAGGCGGTCCCTGGCCTCAAAGAGCTCACAATATAATGGAGGAGATATCAAGCAAGTAGAATGTTCCTGACTCCAGGACTAGCATTCATTCATCCATCCATCTATCTCTCTGTCTATCTATCTATCCATTTATCTATCTACCTATCTATACACACATACATATCTACCTGGAAATTTGATCCTTCTTCCCCCACTCCCCAGCTCAGCTGATATAATTACTCTTATCAAGGATAATGAAGTATTAAACTGGGACCTAGAATTTCAACTCCCGTGGGTCCACAGCAAAGGAAGCAGGAAAGGGAGAGGGAGAGCCCTATCCTTCCCAGCATCCCTCTATCTCACCCTTTCCACCCCCCACTCCCCAACAAGACCCAGCTCCCATTTGTTGTAGTATCAGGTACCTGACTGAGCTCAAAGCAGAGGGACTCTTTAGCAGGAAAGAGAGATGTTCAACATCCCACCTCACTTGCATTTGGTCTCCTTTTCTTCATCTTTGTGGAGAGAGCTCAATGGAGTCTGGAAACTGTAGAAACCAAGTTTATCCTTGGTGGGCAATGGTGGGGAAGGTGTGCTGAGGAAGAGGCTTGATTTTTCTTTTTTCTTTCCTTATATTGTCTTTCGGCTGGGGCAAGTCTTTGAAAGTATCAAGACAGGTAGTAATCTATTAAAATTTTATAAAATTATGTCCATTTCAAAAAATTGGGTACTTGTGAATTATGAATTGAATGAGTGTAATTCTCCAGGACCACTATGGCAGTTATGGATCCATTATGGTAGATCCTTGTGCAAGAATGTTTATTTCCAAATGGATGTGAACTGTGCCACATGAAGTTAACCAAAAAGCACTCTTATTGATATATTGGACATGGGGAATGTTTAATGGGGGAGAGAGAGGGAGGATTTGATCCTTTTCCCTATCTCAGTTGAAGCAATGACATGATGAAGTCACGTGTTAACACCAGGTTATACCTTTACAATATATAAAGCTTCTCCCATTGATTCAGAAGGAGCAACTCAATTGGCTGGGCTGAAAATTGTCCATATCCCTAGGGGACTTGGGATCCCTAGGGGACAGCTGAGCCCTAGAGAGAGCCAGGGGATTGAAAGTTTAACATTAGAGATAAATGAAGCAGGGAAAAGCAGCCAGCAAGAACCCAGCTTTTTACCTTTTGTGGGGAAGAGAGAATTTTCCTTCTTCCTTGCGCCCATTAGATGTAGCACCCAATAGCAAAGCTACCCACCCAGAAAGAATCACTCCACCCAGCAACTGAAGTCACTTTGAGAAAGTATGAGGTACAGCTGTGGAACATAGATATATACTTTAGATAGACATGGATACAAAGAAGCTGTCACTAGGACAGAAGCAGTTTCTAGGAGTAGGACCTCTGGCAGGAAAGAAAAGAATTGGCCATGTGCTCAAAAGAGTGAATCCTGGCAGTCTAGAGTTGAGCTGCAGAGAATAGAAGACTCTGGAAGCCCCAAAGAAATCCTGCATCCAGGGTTGAGCTTTTTGAGGACCTCAGAGGAGAGAAAGTTTGTCAGAGCTCTGGAGGACCAGAGCTGTAGTCTGCTTTGGCCACATGTATCCTTTCTGTGTATGCCCTATTACTATTTTATTCTAAATTTGTGTCCACTCTTCCAATGGGTGCTGCAGGGGAGTGGATCCCAGGCTTATTGAATGTTGTACAGTCCTTATTTTCACTCTGCCATTTAGTATATTCCTTTTGCTTTGCTGTTGTCGTCAGTTGTTTCAGTTATGTCTAACTTTTCCTGACCTCTTTTGTGTGTTTGTTTCCTTGGCAAAGATACTGGAGTGGTTTGCCATTTCCTTCTCCAGCTCATTTTACAGATGAGGAAACTGAGGCAAACAGGGTTAAGTGACTTACCCAGGGTCACATAGACAATTGTGTCTGAAGCTGGATCTGAACTCAGCTGTTCTTGAGGCCAGGCTCGGTGCCTATCCATCGCACCACCTGGCTGCCCTTTTGCTTTGAATCAATCATATTTAATGACTGACTAGTAACGAATGAGAAGCACAGAAGTGGGCACCCACAACTTCTCAGTAGAATCTGAGGTAGCAGCCACCCTCTGGAGATCCAACCCATGAATACAAGTTGGGGAATACCCCATATGGGGTATTATCTCCATTTTACAGATAAGGAAACCGAGGCTCAGACTGGCTTAAGGTTGTACACATGGTGAAAGGACTAGAATTCTAACCCAGGTATTCGACTTTGAATTTGCTCATTACTCTTCTATACACCATACAACCTTTCCTATCAACCTATAGAATCAGAGGCTTTTGAAGATAAAAACAACCATAGAGACCATATAGTCCTATTCTTCCATTTCAATAATAACAAACACTAGACCTATAGAGGTTAAGGGACTTGGCCAAGCTTATTCAATTAATTATTGGCAATAGTCAGTGCTAGCACCCAGGGCTCCTGAATGTTAATGTATGTGTACACATATGCATTTTATGTACTTTACTCTGTATTTTACACCTTAGTACTTCAGAGAGTTATAATTTTTTTCCCTGTGAGTATTTCTAGTATTTCTCTGAATTGGTCTCATTTAATACTAGTAAAGTAAGGATAGCAGAGGAAATTCAAATCCAGTCTCAGGATATATTATATTGTCATTTAATACTTTAAGGATTTGTAATTGCTCTAGTGTGAACATTTCCTCTGCACCTTATTTAGAGCCATAACCATGATAAGGCAACTTGGGTCTTGCCCTCATTTAGAAGGCACTAACAGTACTTGAATTTCTCTAGCAGCACTGAGATGGAGTTTAGTACTTAGCTCGCTAAAATAATTAGTTAAAATGACTAGTAACAAGATGGCATTCTGGAGGTAAGCTCTTGCACTGATCTATGGTGTTCCTTCTTTTTCTGTTACAGTCGGCCCAGGAAAATTTTGTGATACATTCCCCATGATGAAAAATTCTTGCGCTCCAAGCTCACTAGATAGCTTTCATGAGTGCTGTGGCAAGAAAAAAAAATCATCATCTATGTGCCATCCTTCTGGTGATGAACTGCTCCAATCTTAGCCAGGCCAATAGTGAGACTATAGACACAGAGGACATTGCTGGGCCTGAATGTGAAGCCTGTCCAGCTTGGGAGGACCCTGCTGGAGCTCTGAACTCTGACTGTTCAAGAACCCATGGTCACCTCTGTGCCACAATAAAGCAACACAGTAGGTCTTTAGTGGAGGAAAATATGTGGGTCTTCATCTATGCATATCAAATAGTATGCGTGTATATATGTGTATATGTATGCATGTATCTGTTTATCTACCTAGCTAGATAATCTACAGGGTGTCCCCAAAGTCTTAGTGTGGTTTTAAACTATTTCTTTTCTTTTCTTTTTTTTTAACTTTTTTGTAAGGCAATCGGGGTTAAGTGACTTGCCCAGGGTCACACAGCTAGTGAGTATTATGTGTCTGAAGCTGCATTTGAACTCAGGTCCTCCTGACTCCTGGGCCAGGGCTCTAATCACTGTGCCACCTAGCTGCCCCGGTTTTAAACTATTAAACTATATATAGTTATCTCTTCCACATTGCAACTTTCTCCATTGAGATTTTAATATATCAGGGGTCAGCATAAGAAAATAGATAGGAATTTTTTAGAAGTTTTGTGGAGGCCACAGATAACACGAGAAGGCCAGCAGATGACACAGAGCCTATCACCAAATACTTTCCCCAAATTTTACAATAAGGTACTGTAAACAACTCATAAAAGAAAAAGGAAAAAAAATTCAGACTTCTTCTCTGGTACAAAGGGAAAGTCAAAAAGTTTTACATGGATTTTCCAAATCTCGGGAGGCAGTGGGGAGCCCCTAACCCCCTTGATGTGGAAGGGATAACTGTATATGTCTACTGAGTAGATGCACACATCCACTCATCCATCCATCCATCCATCTATCTATCCATCCATGCACTGCAAATACACTCTTTTACCAGGGGCCTATGAAATGAGAAAGTTAAGAATCCTTCTTCAAACCCTTCCACAAGCCAACTGGTACCCCTAGTGTGAAAACTCCAAGAAATCAAGGGGAAGGGAAGAGAATATTTCTGTTCCTTCTTTCATTCTTTTTCAATGGATCTGTTCTGCCATTGCCCCTGCCAGGATCAGAACAAAAACTAGACTCAAACACCCAGCTTCCCTACTGTGCTCCTGTCATACTCCTGTCATATGAATTTGCTTCCTTCCAAGTTGAGACCATTACAGGAAAATCTGGAGAAACAGGAGTCTATTGACTCCAGAATGGACTAGGAAGTGAAAGTTTGGGTTTAATTATTCCATCCTCCAACTTCTAGTAAAAACACATTGGTTATCACAGGCTATCCACTTCCACCTGTCCAGAATCTTGAGTGAGTTACTTGGAAGGGCTTTGATCTCCATAGAATAACATAAAATATCTTTATTACTATTGTAAAAAAAGGACTTGAAAGGTGAATGCAGAGCATCAGAACAGATTATAATTGCAAGGACTCTATTGGATAAAGCATGGGGGAACCATTGTATCTGAAGCCTGAATGAGTTTGCCAGGGATTAGGAAATAGTGCACCTGGGGAAAGTGGTTAGGTGGGTGCGAACATCTTGATTTTATGAGGCAAATTAAAATAGAATAGAACTTGTAGGCAGAAGCAGTTAAGAGAGAAAGAAAGAGGGGGAGGATAGGAGAGAGAGGGGAAAAACACATTCCCTTTTGTGTACTTGATATGGAGTATCTCCAAACTCTGATCTCCAGAAAGTCTTTTCTGGGTTGTACCTGTTTCCTGTAAAAGGAAGATACTATTAAAGGATTTATGATGTCATTGATATGAGAACTCCTTCCATCAACATAGTTCACAACCTACCTGTAACTTAGACAAATCTAAGAGAGTCTTTTAAGGCTTAGAGAGATTAAATAACTTGCCCATGGTCTACAGTTAGTGGGTGCCAAAGGAAGGATTTGAATTCAGGTCTAGTACTCTTTTCACTACTCCAGACTTTTCCATATGAGGATAATAATAGTACGTACATCACAGGATTGTATTTCTTATCTATCTCTGTCTGTCTATCTATTTATCTGCCTCTCTCTCTTTCTCTACCCCGGCCCCCTTCTCTTTGTTAATACTAATTATTTGGTGAGGATGTCAGATCATGTTCTTAAATGCTTTGAACTTCTGAGAGAGAAAGTGCTATACAATCTGCGTAATACTGTATCAAATGTTTAAAATAACCATGTCTTCCCTGAAGATTAGGGGCATTGCATTAATTATTTTTGCTTATTACCATAGCCCAAGTTCTTTAGACTGAAAGTTCTCTTTGTCAGACTATACTGACTTGATCATAAAAGCTTCTGATTTCTAATTAAATGTCTATGTGCTTTGATTCCACGTGTGGAAAAGAATGTTGAAGAAGCATGATTTCTTTTATTTTTTTTTAACGTTTTATTGATGCCTTTTGTTTTTAAGTCATAGGCATTTCTAACTACTCCCATCCTAGATAGAACCTTCCCACGTGACAAAGCAAAAGCAATTAAAGCAAAATCTCAGAGAAACCTTGTTTGACCATAATATTCTGTCTTCTCTGCTATTAAGGAGGAGATATATGTTTCATGATCTCTTTTCCAAGACCTTAATTGATTTTTCTATTACTGAGAGCTCAGTTTCCTTTTAGTGATATTTTACTTACATTTTAATAAGATTTCTTTAAAAATATCTTTAGTGCTCATCTCTTGTTGGGTGAAACAGAATGGCATCGTAGCTAGAGAGCTGGCCTCAGAGACAGGAAGACATGGATTCAGATCTTAACTCTGGTAATCCAGCTAGTGTGACCCTGCCCTCCCTGCCCTTTAATTGGCAGCTCTGGGACACTTTTACATTTCAGAGAAGGGAGGAAAGACAAACACTAATTAAGCACCTACGATGTGCTTGGCACTATGCAATTATGCTTTACAAATATTATCTCATTTAATCTTCACTACAACCCTATGATGCAGGTATTATTATTATCCCCATTTTACAGTTGAGGAAACTGAGGCAAACAGAGGTTAAATGGTTTTGCCTGGGTCACAGCTTGGTAGAGAGAGTTTTCTCCCCCAGAAGTTCTCTGTACCAAGGAAATCAGAGTTAAAAGTCCTAGTCCCTTTTCTTAAAAACTTAAAGGATATTTAAGAATGTCTTCAAGTCCTTCACTAAAATTCAGACAGGTTAGTGTACCATGTAAAAGTGGAACTAGAAAGTGGACAGAAAAACCCGAAGTAGTGAGAGGGGGGATTTCACAAGTGTCCCTTCTGGGAATATGATCTCTTCTCCTGTAGGGGATTGTATAAACAGAAATACTCTGTTTCTAAAACTTCAATTTGAAAGAATTACTAGAGTCTCCAGACACTGAACAGCAAAAAAATAATTTACTAAGTGCCTACTTCGTGCAGAAGAGTATTTTTGGTACCGGGAGTAACAATTATTTTTCTTCTAAAATGTTTTGTTGTTGTCGTTGTTGTTTTCACATCTCTGTCACTTTCTGTTCCCCACCCTTAAAGAGAATCCTCTCTTATAACAAATAATTATTGTCAAGCAAAGCCAACACTTTGGCCCTATCTGAAAAAGTATGTCTTCTGTCCCTCTAGCCCATCACCTCTTTGTAAGAAAGGAGAACTACGTTTCATCATCAGTTCTCTGAAGTCATGATTGGAAACCAAATTGATCAGAGTTGTAAAGTCTTTCATTGTTGTTTTCCTTTACAGTATTATGGCTATTTTGTAAATTGTGCTGGTTGTGCTTATTTGCTGTGCATCAGTTCATACAAGTCTTCCTAAGTTTCTCTGAATTTTTCATACTCATCATTTCTTATGATGAATATAATATTCTATGATGTTTATGTCACAATTTCTTCAACTGTTTCCCACTTTCCTTCTGATTCTTTAAAAAAGTACAACTTCATTTTTATTTTTGTATGTATGTGACTTCTTTTTGGCTCTGACTTCTTGGGGGTTACATGTTTAGTGTTGGAATCAATGAGTCAAAAGATATACAAGATATGGATAGTTTGGTGACTTTTTAAAGTATAATTTCAAATTATTTTTGGAAATGGTTTATTTAATGTGTAGCTCTAACAGTGCATCAGTATACTTGTCTTCCCACAGCCCTTTTAATATTTACAATCTTTATTTTTGTCATTTTTTGCCAATCTAATGGGTATGAAATAAAACCTCAGAGTTGTTCTAAATTGACTTCTTTTGTTAGTCATTTGGAGTACTCTTTTATACTGCTATTGAGAGCTTGCATATTTTCTTTGGAAAACTGTTCCTACACTTTGACCACTTATCTATTGGGGAATGACTCATTCTTATTCATAATTCATACACACACACACACACACACACACATATAATATGCCTCCCACTGAGCAAACAGAGAAAGAGTGGAGATCAATAAAAGAGGGAGAAAAAAGAAGAGGGGAGCAATGAGGAATAAACTATATCAGTGCAGGCCATTCACAGGAACAGATCAGAAGGAACAGGAAGTAGAAGTACAATGTTACAAAATATACAATATTATAAGTAATTTTATCAATTCATTATATCTCTTTGATGTCAGACCTTCATCAGAGATGAGATATAGGCTTTAGAAAAGCCAGTCCCTGCTTTACAGAATAACTGGGGGACAGCAGACTAATATTGACAGCTCTACTATACAATATAATATAATATAACACAATATAATATAACACAATATAATATAATATAATATAATATAATATAATATAATATAATATAATATATATAATATAATATAATATAATATAACATAACATAACATAACATAACATAACATAACATAACATAACATAACATAACATAATATAATATAATATAATATAATATAATATAATATAACATAACATAACATAACATAACATAACATAACATAATATATCATATCATATCATATCATACAATATCATATCATATCATATAATATCATATAACATAATATAATATAATATAAATTACAAGATAAGTTCATTAAATAAGGACCAAAGTGCTGTAAGTGGTCTGAGGGGGAAGGCTATTACTGACCAGAGGTCAAGGGAAGGCTTTGTGAAAAAGGTAGCACTTATGCTGGGTTTTGAAGAATAGATAAGAATTAAAGAGGTGAAGAGGAGAGGTCCAGGAAATAGTAAACCTATGGAGGGAGTGTGAGACCCCAGGGCCTGTTTGGGGGAGGGAGGTCAGAGACTTGTCTGGTTTGACTGGAACACAGAGTGAATGGAGGGGAGCATTACCAGGTAGGATTGGAAAGAATAGTGATGCCAGATTATAAAGATGTAAAATAGGCATATGCACATGGGTTACTTAAATGTATAGACAAGGCTGGTGGGAGGCATGGATAGATATGATCTGAGACCTAGCTCAACATTGTAGAGAGGAGGAGAACCGGAGGTATGTCCTGTAGCTTCAGCACATTTCCTGTGGAGAGGTGGGGAGGAAGAGGCAGGTAGGCCCCAGGAGTGCCTCAAGGCTCAATGGTCTTTTCTCCAGTCTCCGAGAGAGGTTTCAGGTTAGAATTATATTAATCTTTCCCCTCAAATATTTCTGTTCTAGGGTTACAATGTTCAGGAAAAACAACTTTCCTGGTCACTCTCATGGGAGTAGCTTAGACTTGCAAGCTTAATTAACTTCTTTTCACCAAATTCTGGTTATACAAAAGAGCAGCACGAATAAGTAGAGAAAAAGCTTATTTAACCATGTATAATAACAAACAGAAATTGGAGAAGTTCTACAGATCTTAACATGACAGAAAATAGATAAGAGGGAATAACCTCTTCAACTGGGAGAGGGCTAATGGAGAGGGCCTAATCTTCCCCAGGACGTCCATTCAATCCCCGGGGAAGTAAACTGGAAATCGGGGATGTGTTGAACAGCTGGCTTCCCCTACATATGTGTTACTTCTCTCTCCTCGACTCTTTCCCAAAGAGCGTTGGACTCCCCACACCTCTTCTGAAGAAGCTCTGGAACCATCTCAGGAGCCCTCTACACAGTAGGTAAGCATCATTGCCTCTGCATTCTTGAAGCCAATCAGGAGTCCCATCTCCTTCCACATGTGATACACACGACATACCCCAGGCTTGACTGGAAGTCCAATTACATAGAATTTTAAATTTTAGGTAAAAGAGTTTGAATTTGATTTCACAGGCAACCAGGAACCTTCGAAGACTTCTGAGCAGAGGCCTGGCCTGGCCAGATCAGGAAGATTATTCCACTATCTGTACAAAGATAGATTGAAGGGGAGATAGAATGAGGGGTGGGGGATGTCCTGTGAGGAGGCATGATGATATCAGGAACTAATGGAGAAGAGGGGATTTACAGGTTGGAATCTACAAAGGCAAAGCAGTGCTGTGGAAAGAATACTGAATTTGTAGTGAGAGGGTCTGTGTTCAGACTGGTTTTTTACCACTTAATACCTGTGTGTGATTTTGAGCAAGTAACTTTCCTCATTGACAAAATGAAGGACCTTTCAGAATGCTTTGGATAGACTAGGTGACCTCAGCAGTCTCTTCTAGCTCCAAATCTTTAACTTTGTGAACTGTTTCCAGACATGTGGCTTTGCTAAAGTGTAATGCCCAAGCAAATAGTCCCAGTGAGGCCTCATAGACCCATGGGATGTAAAGCTACAAGGGACCTACGTGGTCATTCTATCCAAGTCTTCTAGTTACAGATATAGAAATTGAAATTGAAAGGGATTAAGTGATTTGACCAAGTATAACAGTTAATAAGGACAGTCAAGTGGGTGTGGAGTCAGAAGGATCTGAGTTCAAATTTGACCACAGACACTTATTAGCTGTGTGACCCTGGGCAAGTCACTTAACCCTCTTTGCTTCACCACATCAGCATCTTTGCCAAGAAAATCCCCAAAAAGGGTCATGAAGAGTTGGACATGACTGAAAACGACTGAACAACAACAGATAGTAAATAAGAGAGTACAGATTTTTTGTTTCTGATTCCAAATCCAGTGAGTCCACAAAAGAAGTCACCAGAAGGAGAACATCCTTCTCCCACCCTCCTCCATATCTACTTCCCCCACACATAACGAAGTCACTTAAGGTGGTGAGTTGAATGTGAACCCCTTTGCAAAGTTTTTCTTGGAGATCTTTGATATTTAAATTTATGCCACTTCTGTGAGTAACAGATTTTTTGGTAGGAGTTAAAGTAGGAGTGAGTGCCTAGTTATATAAAAGGGAATTTTGCATATGTCCACAGTTGGCAGCACTAATGTCAGGGACACTTTCATATGATACTGAGGGAAGAGAATGCTGGAGTATATAGCCAAACCTTGAGGGTGTCAATAGCTACTGGTATCCAATGGCACCATTCTAAGGTTAGGATCTTGAGAGTTCATATTTCTGGTGAACAAAGGACTTGGAGAGTTAGGGACCAATTTTTCCCTGCATGTCCCTGGATAGAAGCCTTACAAACAAGCCTGAGAGAACCATATAAAGTACCTTAATAATTTTATGTGAGCTGCATGTGTTTCCCCATAAAGGTATCCTTACAAAATAAATTTTAAACTTTCATGCCTGGTCATCAGCAATGTTCTAGAATGGTGAGCCCATCTCACGTGGAATAATTTTTTATTTTTAAGTTCACTAGATTAGAAATCAAGGTGTCTGAGCACATGGGGGAGGGGGGAGGAAGCAAACTGGTACGATGGAACACTGTACCTGGAGTCAGGAAAACTTGATCTCAAGTTTTCTTACTAGCAGTGTGACCTTGGGCAAGTCACAACTTTCATTTGCCTCAATTTCCTCATCTCTAAAAATAGGGATAATAAGAGCAACTCCCTCCCAAGGCTGTTATAAAGACAAAATGAGATAATATTTGTAAGGTGCAGTGTATACCTTACAATGCTTGTTCTCATTGTTTAGTTGGTTAATGTGTCCAACTCTCTGTGACCTCACTTGGGGTTTCCTTGGCAAAGATACTGGAGTGGTTTGCCATTTCCCTCTACTGTTCATTTTACAGATGAAGACACTGAGGCAAACAGGGTTAAGTGACTTACCCAGGGTCACACAGCTAATACGTGATTGACGCCAAAATTGAATTCCTGTGTTCCTAAGGACAGGTCCCTTGCTCTATCCACTGTGCCACCTACCCACCCTTAAACTGCTATATAAATGCTAACTATTATTACCTGCTCTGCCACTAACTAGCTATGTGACTTAGGGCTCCAGTTTCTATCTCTAAGATCACTTCTAGTTTTTAAAAAAATATATAAAATAAATATACAGTAAACTTTGTTCATGTAAGTCCTTAGTGAGTTAATTCACATAACTCTTTGAGGCAGTGTCTTTTTATCTATATTTTACAGATGGAGAAACTGAGGATCCAGGAGGTTCTCCACTAGCCAGCACCACACCAACCATGGGTTATAGCAAATGGAGAAATTTTGAATACTGTGGATAAATTCACTTACCTTGGCAGTATACTTTCCAGGGATGTACACATAGATGATGAAGTTGACCCAAGCATTTCCAGAGCTAGTTCACTCTTTGGGAGGCTTTGAAGGCAAGTATGAGAGAGAAGAGGTATTAGACATGCATGGGCTTCCATTTGAATTGTCTTAGGAAGATTCCAAAGATCACTTGGCAAGATAAGGTACTGAATACTTAGGTCCTTTTTGGGGGGGGGGCACGCGATGCAATTGGGGTTAAGTGACTTGCCCAGAGTCACACCGCTAGTAAATGTTATGTGTCTGAGGTCAGATTTGAACTCAGGTCCTCCTGACTCCAGGGCTGGTGTTCTATCTACCTCACCACCTTGCTGCCTCACTTTGGTCCTTTCTTGAACTAAATTGCCAAGCATTCAAACTCTACTGAAGGGAGCTTGATTCCAATGGGCTGAGCACACTATTCAAATGCCAAAAGTACATTTGTCTAAATGTCTATTTTATGGAGAGCTCCCACAAGGCAAGCACTCACATGAAAGTCAGAAGAAGCCATACAAAGACACTCTCAAGGTGTCTCTGAAGAATTCTCGTATCAATTGTGAGACACAGGAGATACTGGCACAAGACCACCCAGCATGGCATGCCCATATGAAAGAAGGCACCATGCTCAATGAGAAAAGCAGAATTTCAATAGCTCAAAAGAAATGTGAGATGCACAAATTTAGGGACATCTCCACCCCAAACATTCACATGGATTATTTGTGCCCAATCTGTGGTAGAGCCTTCTGAGCTCATATTGGTTTGATCAGCAACAGACACACTGTACCTTGACCCCAACATAGTGATGTCATTTTCATCTTCTTCCAGCACAAAGAACAACTAACTAACTTCTCTAAGATCCTACCACAAAACATTATTATAGTGGCAGTTCAGCAACCTAATTTTTTTGTTTGAGTCCATTTTATATCACATAGTCTGCTGAGTTTTATGCTGTTTTGCAATCCTTACCTTCCGTTTTATTTCTCCCATATTATGTCATGTCAAGGACACTGGATCTGGAGCCAGAGGGCCTCGGTTTGAATACTGCCTCTGCTACCTGGGAGCTGTGTGACCTTGTGCAAGTTGCTTCACCCCTCTAAGCCTCAGTCTTCTTATCAATAAGATATGGGATTTACACTAGATGTTTTCTAAGGTCTCTTCCAACTCGAAATCTATGATAATAGGACTTCAGCTTTGCTGCTTGTTGGTTTTGTGATGGGCATGTTACTTCAACTTTCTGGCCTGAGCTTCCTTAGCTATGAAATGTGGGGGTTGGATTACGTGATCTTGGAGGTTCCTTCTATGATCTTATGATTTTCCATAACTTTGTTTCTTCCTTATTTGCCCTGGCCTGTTTTTAATTTCCCTTGGTGTTTCTTTGATTTTTGAAAACATGTATTCCTTTCTTGGCCTTTTGCTTGAAGTGATTAGATTTCAGGTAAAATGATGACAAGGGCCTCTTGTGCAGGACCGAGGGGTCTGCTGGTTTGGAGGACTCTCTGAGAGGGTGTTTTTGAAGCTAGGTTATGGGAATTATGATTGGGGTGTTCAGACTAGCAAAGGAACTAGACAAGATGAGAGTGGCCTGAAAAGGGAAGTCCAGTCAGCAGAGGTAGATGGAATCAGTCACAAAATCACCTGTAATTCAGCAAGTAAATGTTTCCCACCGAGCAAAGGGGGAAAAGAAGCAATGAAATGGAAAGAGAAGGAAAGAGGGAGAAAGAAAAAAGGAAGAATGAGGAGACGAGTGTATGGTAAAGGATGAGTTGCATCAGCAAGGGCCCTTTGAGGGAATACATCAGGACTATCTTCCTTATTTTAATTCATTTCAGTTTAGTAAACATTTATTAAGCACCTGCTATGCCCCAAGAACTGTACTTAGGGCTGGGAATACAAAGAAGAAAAAAAAAACATAGACCTCGTCCTCTGTGTACTCACATTCTAAAGGGGGAGATAACACGCAATTATGCACTTACTGTCTTACTCCGATTCACAACACATTGATAGGAAAAAGCTATTAGTAAGCATTGAACCCTTTCTAGGTTGGAAATATGTGTTCTTAGGTGATGTCTGGAATCCTGCTCTTAATTGGTAGATGCTGGGCCAGCAGGCTAGGCACTTAACCCTCTCTCTGTTTGCTCCCTTCTGGGATTCCAGTGGTTTTTAGAAATGTCAAAGAATGAAGCTCTGCCCTTCTCCCAAGTCTTATCATGATTTGCTTCAGCTGTTCCTTCTAGTAGGACATATTCATCAGGGGCAATATCTATTTATTGATCTATTTCTGTTGATCTATTAGCCTTGTTCTCTGTTATTTCTCCTTATAAATGATGTTGGCAAGAAGCATGGACCAGCATCTGTTGGCTGAACAATTAAGCAGTTTGAATCAGGGTTTGAATTAATTTCCTCAAGGGATAAAGTCAAAATGTTTCATCAAAAAAAAAAATCACTGTAATTTCTAGCCTTTCATTCCAGTACCATTTTTCCTTTTATGTTCTCTTGAGGCTGGGCTGGGGATTTTCTTTCTTTGTCATTATCAAAGAAAAACCCTCTTTTGTTTATAAAGTGACTAACACCTGTCCTTTCCTTGAAAAGCAGATACTAGAAACCAGCTAAGGGTATCTTATAGGAAGTGATAATCAAAGCTTCCTACTGGGGGACCAAGATCTGGGTGGGCCTAAATGAATTAAAAGGAACAACTGGAATAATTAGAAAAAAATTAAAGGTTTTGTCCATCAGGATGAAATTTACATAGGGAGAATTCCATTTCCATCTTAGCACCTCAATACCAACCAGCAAATTTGGTTGTACTGCTTAAGGAAACACTTTAGTGGCTTAAATTCATTTTTGGTTTGTGTGACCCTTGAAGGTGACCTCAAAGGATTGACTGCTCTTCTCTGTTTTATGGTCTTTGTCTAGGTCTCCTGACAGCTGCCCTGAATTTCCCAATGACACCTGCAGTTGTGACCCCTGAATTGAGAATCCATTAATTCCTTCCATCTGCTTGGATCAACAGCTATGGCAACCCTGGGCTTACAAGTTCTCATGGAGGGCAGAGACATCATTTGGGTAAATCTAAATATCAGGACTTGATGTACTGATACCATGGAGAACTGCTATCACACTTTTTATAACTGAAGCATAAAAGCACTATGGTTTTTGGAAATAAATAGATAGTCATCATTGACTCCTTTTTTTAAACACATAAAGAGAAGAGAAAAGATATGATCTTTCTTCACAAATTAAGTTATTAAGTTCCAGCATTATGACTTGAGCTCCACAGATGGACAGGATGGCCATTTCCCCCTCTTTTTCTGGTCCAAAGGGCTGAGTAGATTCACGTGGATAGTGACCCTAATGGCAGCTGTCTTTCATAATCACACAATCCAAATTGAAAGAGGACTCAGAGGCCATCTAGCCCAGCCTGTACCTGAATATAAATTTCCTTCTGCAATATTCTGACAAAGAGGTTATCTACATAGTGTTACAGTGGAAAAATATTGCTAGGAGGCTGTAGTCCTACCTACTCTCTCCCCTCAACACAAAGCTTCAGATGCAGAATGGAATAAGTTATCTGTAAAGGAGATTTTTGGTGCCTCAACATCTTAGCATAAGAGCATAGTCATGTTTCCAAAAGTAAACAGATGCCAGGCTGATGTGTTACCTAACCCATTCTTCAGTGTAGCTTCCTTATTTATGCCTAATATGTACACTTACTCTTTTTTTCTTTGCCTTTTCATTTTTTAAAATTTATTTTATTTTGCATTCATAGAACAAAGCAATCATTTTCATAATACAGTAAAATAAAAAAGGTGATTGTACATGAAACTGTGAATCTACCACATACAACTTGCTATTCCCTCCAAAAACACATTTTTTAGAAATAAAACTTTACTCTCTATCAGAAGTTGATCCCATATCACTCCTTTTCTCCCCATTTACAAAAATTTATATATAATTCTTACATTAGTCTTTTCCTGATCTCTCCTCCCCACACACCGCTTTGAAACCTCCCTTCTAATAAAGGGAAAGAAAAAAACAAAACAAAACAACCCAACAACAGTTAAACCTAATTGACCAAAACAACCAGTGGGACAACATATGTTACATTTCCGACTAGTAGCTCCTCACCTCCTGGTGGAGTAGATGTAGCTTTCATCTTCTGTTGTCTGGAACGAAGATTGTTCGTTGCAGTTAAGATTGTTCAGCTTCCTTTTATACTGTTTTAACTTCCTTTATTGTCAGCATTGTATATATCGCTCACAATTTTTAAAGTTATCTCAACCAACTTATAAAAGGTAAACCTAAAAGCACCATCTCACATTTTAATCTTGGTTTGTGAGGAACTGCCTGTGATGGAAGAAAGTCTTATTAATTCACCAACTCACCTGGTAAGCTAACTTGTTTTGAAGCAAAATCTAAAGGAAGTAGTAACCTTGGAAAGTTACAAATGAGCATGGCTTGAAATGTATCTTTAGCTTCGAGTTGCAGGGATGTTGTGGGGACTGAAGATGTGGGGACGAAAGGTACTTTAAAATAGGGGCAAGGGAAACATTTCATTTCAAGATGAGCTAGTCTTTCGCTCTATTAGTTTTTCTGTCTACTCTGGCCTAATCCTTTGGGGACAGTGAAAAGGATTGCAAAATTAATTAAGGATTGGGTGGGGGTGGGGGGAAGTAACTTACAAAAGCTTGTAGATGGAATGGTATTAGGCAGCTTGTCTTGATTTCCTCCTGCCAAAATGAGATTCATCGAAGAAAGCCTTTAACTAAATTAACACCTCTCCTCCAGGATCTCCTCCCCCCCAGATGTTTACAACCAACTGCAGTCCTGTTGGATACCAATGTGGGTAATCAACAGAAATGGTTCTATTAAAGGGCTGGAGACAGCCTCGTGGGATGTTTTATTTACTTTCAACTTAGAAAAAGGAGGCATTCACTGGCGGACTTGCTTATCCAGCCAGCCTGGCTAGCTAAAGAACCCACAAGGAGAAAATAGAAAGCTCTTTAACTCGATGAAGAAGCTTAGGGCGGTTTTCTTGCTCCCACAAGCTGTTGGTTTGACAGTGTTATTTCCTGTTTGTAGAAGGGAGGCTCGAGAACCGGGTTTGGGGAGCGGCCCGGCAGCGCAGGGTAGTGGCCAAGACAGCAGCGGGCCCTTCCTTTCAAAGGGAGGATCAGGGCCAGCTGGGCTGTGAGCAGCGGCGGCAGCAGCAGCAGCAGCAATAGTAGCAGCAGCACCAACACTAGCAGCACTCGCCGGCCCATTATGGGAAATTGCAGAAAACAGAAGCGTCCTTGTCAAACAAAAAACCAGCCGCCGGTCCCGTTGCTGCTTTCGAGTCCCCGCTGTCAAGATCAGCCCCCGCAGCCCGGGGCACTGGACAACACGGGGTAATTAGCAGCTGGTGGGTAGGGCCAGGACCAAGAAAAGACACAATCTCTGTGTTGAAGCCGGCCCCAAGACAAGACACAATCTCTGCCTTGAGGAACTGGAAGCCCTCTGGGTGGGAGACAGGGAGAAGGCAGTCCGAGACAAAAGGAGACAGGCGCAAGTCCCGCAAGAATCGTGGGCTGGGGTTTGGGGTCCTGAACTTCTTTTAGAGACTTAGCAATTTTAAGGGCTTTTGGAAGCATTATGGTAATGGTGGAAATGGACCTGGAATTAGAATTAGGGTTTCAAATCTGGCTCCACCATTTACTAGTAAAGTGACCTTGAGCAAATCATTTAATTTGTGATCCTCAGTTTTCTCATTTGTAAAAAGGAGAGAATACTTCAACTGTCTGTCAGCTCACTGGGCTGTTGTCACAACAAATGAGACAGCGTCTATAAAAGCACTTTGAAACGTTACAGGGTTACATATACACACATTTGTTTTTGTTCAGTCGTGTCGGACTCTTCACAACCCCAATTTGGGGTTTTCTTGGCAAAGATACTGAAGTGGTTTGCCATTCCCTTCTACCGGTCATTTTACAGATGAGGAAACCAAGGCAAACAAGGTTAAGTGACTTGCTCAGGGTCACATAGCTAATAAGTATCTGAGGCTAAATTTGAACTGTGCTCCTGAAGCTAGGTCCCACCACCATTCTGCTACCTAGATGGTGTATACACGCGTACACACACGAGCTGCAGATAATAATGTGAATATAGAAAATAGCAGCTGTTATTTTTCACCATTAGAAGGAAAATGGCAGTGAGAGAATCCTACACATTCGGAAGGTGGTGATTCTTATAGATTTAGGAGCCTATAATTGTGAGAGCTGGAAGTAACCTTAAAGTCCAATTCTCTCATTTTACAGATGAGGAAACTGAGGCCCAGAGACACTATGTGAATTGCCCAAGGTTGCACAAGTATTGAATGAGGCGGGATTCAAACCAACATCTTATGACTCCAAAAGACAACAGTGGCTTTCCATTCACTCATACAGTTTTGAGAGACAAAAAAGAGAGCTCAAAGGATCCCCTGAGAATGAAGAGCACATTCCCTGGAGATCAGAGTGGGATTTCCCTTAGTTGCTCCTCTGGCTCATTCACCATAGGCAGTACCTGTTGCCTAGCCTGACCATGGCTGCCATTAAATAGTAGTTTATAGGCTGGGAGGAAGGCCAAGGCTGGGCCAGGCAGTGGGCCCTGTGGATGTCAGCACTGTGCTGAGTTACATGGTTCCCTTGGGTTCTTCAACTCCAAGAAGACTTTCGAAGGAAAGAGCTGAGTGGAAAGGAGGTGCAACTGTGGGCAGGAATATAATGCAATGGGAAATGGAGAGGGGCAGTACTCCCATTTGAAACTGAAGAGGAAAGTCAACATATTCAAAAAAGCAGGGAAATGAGAGGATGAAGACAAGATTGAGATCACGTGATGGAGGGAGGGTAGAGGTTGATATCTGAACAGCAATGTCAGTAGTAATGAAAGGCAATGGGGAGTAATGGATAAGAGCTGGCCTCAGGCAGGAAGACCTGGGTTCAAGTTCTGAATGAGACCCATTTTGGCTATGTGACCCTGAACAAGTTACTCAACCACTTAGTGCCCCAGGCAATTGTCTAAATTGTCCAGGAAGGTCTGATTTGCATAAGTAAATGGAGTTCCCACTGGGAAATAAATCCCTAAGCCTGTTAAATCACTGTTGAGAGAAAGACAGAGAAAATAAAAATAAAAAAGACAGAGCATTGTGTTGTGGATACAACACCAGAGCTGATGGAAGGGAGACCCAAGTTCAAGTCCTGCCACAGACACTTATCAGCTATGTGACCCATGGCAAGTCATATAAACTCTAACTTGGTTTCCTCATCTATAAAATGGGGATAATAATTGTACCTACCTCATGGGGTTGTTGTGAAGATCAGATGAGAATATTTGTAAAGCAGTTTACAAATCTTAGAGCACTATATAAATGCTGGCTATTATTATTGTACAAAGAATTTTCTCATAACAATCCTGTGAGGTAGGAATTATTTCTGTTTTACAGATGAGAAAACTGAAGCTCAGAGCAGTTAAATTATTTGTCCAGAATTACATAGTTATTCAGTGGTAGACCAGGATTCAAACATAGGTCTTTTGCCTCTAAGTCTAGTATTCTTTTTATTATGCCCTGCTATGCTATGTAGCAGAAAGGAAAGAAACTAATTGTATGTTTTATAATGTTTTACTTTTCCCCCAATTATGTGTTAAAATATTTTAAAACATTTTTCCTAAGATTTTTTAATTTTAATTTATTTTAAATTATCACTTCCATAAGCTTTTGAGTTTTAAATTTTTCTCCCCCTCCATCACCTCCTCTCCCCAAGAGGCATGCAATCTGATATAGACTATACATATACGTTCCTGTTAAACATATTTTCACATTGGTGATGTTGTAAGTAAGAATTAGAGCTAATAGGAAGAACTACCAGAAAGAGGAAACAAAATACAATAGAAGAAAAAAAAATAGCAAATAGTATGCTTCGATCTGCATTCAAACTCCATAATTCTTTCTTCTTTGTGGATAGCATTTTCCATCATGAGGCCTTTGGAGATGTCTTAGAACCTGGTATTGCTGAGAAGGGTTAAGTCTATTAACATTAGTCATTGTACAACATGGCTATTACAGCGTACAACGTTTTCCTGGTTCTGCTCACTTCACTCAGCATAAGACCATTCAAGTCTTTCCAGGTTTTTCTGAAGTCAGACTGTTCACCATTTCTTATAGCACAATAATATTCCATTACATTTATATACCACAACTCATTCAGTCATTCCCCAATTGATGGGCATTCTCTCAATTTCCAATTCTTTGCCACCACAAAAAGAGCTGCTATAAATATTTTTTTGTACATGTGGGTCCTTTTCCCATTTGTATGATCTCTTTGGGATACAGCCCTAGAAGCACTATTGCTGGGTCAAAGGGTATGCCCTTTGGGCAAGTTCCAAATTGTTCTCCAGAATGGTAGGATCAACTCACAACTCCACCAACAATGCATTAGTGTCCCAGAAACTAATTATATTTAAGCTATTAAGCTATGTAAGCTACTAAAGTTTAAAACTGCACTAAGACTTTTGGGACACCTGGAATATAATAAAAGCCCACTAATTTCCTGAAGGAAGACCTATTTGTGCAGATGCATTGTATAATTTTTTAAAGAAAAAATGTGACTACTTTGAAAAGTAATTTTTAAAAATTTACTTCTTGTATATATTTCATATGTATAGGGTATCACAGATATGGTCCCTCTGGGGCTGGCTATGAAAGCAGTCCTAATAGTGAAAATATGGGGCAGCTAGGTGGCACAGTGGATAGAGCTCTGGCCTTGGAGTCAGGAGGACCTGAGTTCAAATACGGCTTTAGACACCTGACACTTACTAGCTGTGTAACCCCATTGCCTAGCAAAAACAAAAAACAAACAAAAAACCCCCCTCAGAAACTAATAATGAGAATATTCTGTCAATGCCATCTCCCTTGTTTACAACAGAGGCCAAGGAATAGATCATAAGAACTAGAAAGGAACTTAGAGGCCATTAAGTCCAACCCCTTCATTTGACAGATAAGGAAACTGAGGCCCAGAAAGGCCTAGGTGACTTGTCCAAGGTCACACAGCTACTAAGAATCTGAAATGAGATTTGAACCCAGGTCTTGTTGACTCTTTTAAGTCCTGCGCCCTATCTGCTTGAGTGATGCTTCTGCTTTTCTCTCTGTTATCTCCCCTGATACAATGTAAACTCCTTAAGATCAGGGAATGATTCAGTTTTGTTTCTGCATTTCCAGAGCCTAACCCAGTGTCTGGTGTTGCAGATACTTAATAATGCTTGTGAAATGAATAATTGATAGAATATGTGTTCTCTTTTCCTGACCTTGTTTCTGTCATCTGCATGTGCCTTTTAAAATTGTAGATGGTTGATGATTTCCCTGAGTATCCACAACAGGTAGTTTACGCAACTACCTTTTTGCCCTCTCCTCACAGCAATTATTTCTCCCTTTCTTCCACATTTTATCCTTGATGGTTTTCCATCCTGCCTAAGCTAACTTTCCTTATAGGATTTAAGACCACTGGATCCTACCTCTCCTTTCTCTGAGCCTTTTGAGATTTATTCTCCTAAAATTTGGGGTACATATCAGAATATCCCTGGCTTTCTTCTTTTTCCATCACCAAGTCTAAGTTGGAGTGCTTATTTCCCTCCAAGTTTCTCATTTGTGCCCCTAGCAGCCAGTTCCTCCTTGTTGGTGACAATAAGACATAGAATAGCCATAGTTCCCCTTCTTGGTTCCTCCATTTCCCAGACTTTAAAGCATATTACAAATGTATTACCTCAGCAATACACAGAAACCATTCCACCCTCAGCCACAAGTGTTGTACTTTCATTATCAAGAACTCTGAAATATTTCTGTCTGATCACAACCTCTTATCATTCCATCTCTGCCTGTGTTTCTCTCCTCCTAAACATCTTCTTTGTACTTACTTAGATAGTCCTTTCACCCTTTAGTACCCTTCTAGACCAATACTTGGCCTCCCTTTCCTTCCTTCCCAGTCCTTGTGCTATAGATGACAAGTTTAACTTGGCTCTCACTGTCTTTTCTATTCTCCAAACCCTGTCCCTCTTGTGCTCTATTACCATTTATACCTTGCCAAGACCCAACCCTGGATTCACTTACCATCAATTTCTTCTACTCCTACTCATGCTCTGGAACTATTTAGAAGGTCTACTACCAGTTCATATTATCTAATTCCCACTGACTCCTTATTGCCTTAAGGCAGTCCTTTTAATCTTTCCTAATTGACTTTTCCTTAAGTCTCCAACACTATCATTTTCTTATACTTTGTTGAGAAAATAGAGGCCATTTGCTGTCACCTCTTTCTTCTCTCCTTCCTGCCATACAGGTTCCCAATTTGAACTCTCAATTTTTTTCTCATTCCCGATATTTAAACAGTATTCCCTCTACAATGTATGTCCCATCTATCTCTTTATTTATGGCCAACACCTTAATTCAGGATTTTATATCCTCTTGCTTGTATTATTACAATAATCTATTCTTTCTCCTATTACTTGTCTCCCCTTACTAGTCCATTCTCCACATGGCTGCCAAAAGGAATATTCCTAAGGCATAATTCTCATTAAAAGAATTTGGTAGGACCCCTTCTTCACCTATTTTCCCAAATAGTTTATATAGTACTGGAATTAGTTGTTCTTTAAATGTTTGATAGAATTCACTTATAAATCCATCTGGCCCTAGAGATTTTTTTCTTAGGGAGTTCAGTTTCTTTTTTTCTGAAATGAGGTTGTTTAAGTATTTTATTTCCTCTTCCACTAATCTGGGCAATTTATATTTTTGTAAGTATTCATCCATTTCACTAAGATTGTCAAATTTATTGGCATACAGTTGGGCAAAATAGCTCATAAGGCACAATTCTGACCATGTCACTTTCCTAATGAAAACCCTGCAGTGGCCTGTAGCATCAAATACAAACTCATCTGTTCAGCATTTAAAGTCCTTCAAAATTTGGCTCCCACTTAACTGTCCATACTTTTTATGTATTACATTCCTTTATGCACAATTCAATTCATCAAGACTGGCTATTTACTGTTACTCCCATCCCATATCTCATTTCGTCTCCCATCTCTGAGACTTGGAAAGACCTTAATTTAGAAAGGCCAAGGTCACCCACTGCATTCTGGGCCGTTGCCTGACATCTTGACTTTGTCTTACCACTGGACTTTGAGAAAAGAGTGAGGCTGATAACTTTGCAGCTCTGCCTCACTTAAATCCAATTCATACGCAAGTCAAGATCACTCTCATGATGTCATTGGTCCTCTTTCTGAATGAAAGATAAACAACAACTCAGATTTTGCATTGGCTCTTCTATGTATGGAATGTACCGTTTTCTTACTTCTGACTCTTAGAATCCCCACCCTACCTTCAAAGCTCAACTCAAGCCCCTGGCTGGTCCATGAAAACTTATTGATCTCCTTAGCTGTTATTTCTTCTCCTCACAAAAAATTCCATCATACTAACTTTCCATATACTTTATAACTGCTTATGCATGAACATGTTTCAGTCAGTCAATATGCATTTATTAAGCACCTACCAAGTACCTGGCACTGGGCTAAATATTCCCCTGATAGAATTCAAGATCCCTGAGAGGAAGGACTGTTTTCATTTTATGGCTTTGTGTCTCCATCACATAGTATACAGCAGGCACTTATTAAATATGTTTTGATTTATTACAATATGTTAATCATCAAGAATATCTAATACTAGGCAAAAAAGATAGAAATAGATCAATGAACTAGAACAGAGATAATAGACATCCAAACAGATAATGCAAAGATGAGCCTTTTATAAACATATTGAAAATAAAGACTGTGAAAAGGATGAATTATTTAATAAATATACTTGGGAAAATCTGTTATCAGTTTTCTTTTGAGAAATGTACCAAAAACTACATCTGACACCATCTACCTCAGTGAATTCCACACCAAAAAATAAAACAAAACCTAAACTTATCAAAAAGAGAAAAATAGAATAAGGTATTTTACTTGTGTAGAAAGAGGACTTTTATTATAAAATGAAAGCAATTATTAAGCATAAGATGGATGTGTTTAATTACAATAAAAAAATTTCTGTGTAGCAAAAAATAGTATACTCAAAAGGAAAACAGCAGATTGTGATAAAACATTTATGGTATATATGTGAGATAGAATCTTGATAGTAAAATATATAAGGAATTGTTAAAAAAAAAGTTTTTAATGAAGTTAACTACCGGTTCACAATGAAGAAATGATCAAAGGATATCAACAAATTATTTCCAAAAGAGGAAGCACAGGTTGTTAATAATTACTTGGGAAAATGCTTGACCTCACTGAGAGTCAGAGACTCAAATTTAAACAATTTTGAGGTGCCATTTTGCACTCATCAAATTGGCCAAAATACTTAAAGCAATGAACCTCAATGTTGGTAATGAATGCACTTACTCATTGGTGGTGGTGAAATTGTAAACTAGGTGATTGGTTTGAAAAGCATTGTGGTAATATACAGTAAAAGCTATATTTAAAAAAGTCAGACTCTTTTACTTTATAATTCCTTTTTTTTGTATTATCAGAGAGTTTTCAAAAAGTTTGTTTATCAAAAATAATATGTTCCAATATTTTTAAAATGACTTTTTTTGTAATTGCAAAAAACAATAAGGGAATAATTATACACATTACAATGTATTCATATAATAGAACTCTATAATAACATTAAGACCAACAATTATGAGAATTAAGAAGACATCTAAATAGACCTTTGTCATAAAGAAAAAAAAGAGAATCAAAAGAATAATAACTAATATGTATCTAGTGCTTTAATGACTGCAAAGTACTACATATGTGTGGATATATATATATGTATGTATATATATATATGTCTTTTTCATAATAATACTAATATATTATTTGTATATTAAAAAGTTTTTCCATTTTCCAAATACATACCTGTGTGAGGCCAGATTTTCTTCACATACTTCAGCCAAAACCACAAACTGAATGCAGAAGCAGATAGGAGAATACAGCTATCTTCTAGTAAGCCAGACAGCAAAAACAATTTAAAACTATGTAGAACAATGCCACTTTTCTCCCTAATTTTTTTGTTTCAAAAATAGTTATTCTTCATAAAATATGTTATTTATGTTAATATGTAAAATTTAGTTATTGTTATTTTAAATTAATTCATAAATGAATATTTTGAAAATATGTTTTAATTAAAATTACAGTAGATAGTGATACCTGTAACCCTCATAAACCAAAGCCCTTTGGGGTCCTCAGTAATTTTTAAGAGTATAAAGGTATCCTGAGACCAAAAGTTTTGAGAACTACTTCCCTAAAGCCATTATAGTCTCTTTTGCATGACTCCTTGAAGAAGAGAGATAAATAGGGTTGCAGCCTTGTATATAGTGAATTAATGAATACAACTGTACGGACAGAAGGTTTCTTATAGTTCATCTAGTCCAACAGCCTTATTTAATTAATTTATTTGTTTTTTGGCTAGGCAATGGGGTTAAGTGACTTGCCCGGAGTCACACTAGTAAGTGTTATGTGTCTGAATTCAGATTTGAACTCCGGTCCTCCTGACTCCAGGGCTGGTGCTCTATCCACTGCGCCACCTAGCTGCCCCCAACAGCCTTCTTTTTTAATCAGATAAACTGAGCCCAGAGAGTTAGTAAGCATTTATTAAATCCCTTCACATATCAGGCTCCATCCTAAGCACTGGGGTTACAATGAAAGACAAAAAGCCTGTTCCCTGCCCTCAAATGAGCTCATAATCTAGTGGGGAAGACAACAAACAAATAAATAGATACAAACAATTATATACAGAGCAAATGGGAAATAATTAACAGAGGGAAGGCATTAGAATTTTTTTTTATTCTTGGGGCACTTGGGATTAAGTGACTTGCCCAGGGTCACACAGCTAGTGTCAAGTGTTTGGTCTGAGGCCAGATTTGAACTCAGGTCCTCCTGACTTCAGGGCTGGTGCTTTATCCACTGTCCCACCTAGCTGCCCCAGAAGGCATTAGAATTAAGAGGGATTGGGAAAGGCTTCCAGTAGAGAGTAGGATTTCAGCCAGGACCTCAAGGAAGTCAGAGAAGCCAGGAGGAAAAGATGGGGGGAAGGGGAGCATTCCAGGCTTGGGGGAACAGCCAGAGAAAAAACCTAGAGCATAGAAACAGAGTGTTTTATTCTTGTAGCAAGGAGGCCAATGTTTCCGGAATAAAGCATATGGGGTGGGATAAGGTGTGCGAAGACTGGAGTGGTGGTGGTTGTGGGACAAGTTAGGTTATAAAGGGCTTTGAAAGAGAAAACAGAGGACATTGTATTTGTTCCTCCAAGTGATAAGGAACCACTGGAGTTTACTGAGTATGGAGGTAGACATAGTCAGACCTGCCCCTTAGGAAAATCACTTTGGTGAGTGAGTGAAGGATGATGGATTAGGGAGAGACTTGTGGCAGAGGAGAGAGGATGTAGCTTCAGTAAGGTCCTAGGGTTAATTAATTGGTTGAGCTAGAATTCAAAACTAGGCCTTTAGATTTCAAGACCACCAATCTTTCCACTCTGTTGACCCTAAATAAACTGAATTTGTTGAATAAATGCCCTCCCTGTCTTATTTGGTGCGGCCTAATAAAGAACATTTCTCAATTTTTATTGGTTAAAGTGGGAGTGACACATCTTCTCTACCTAAAGAAAAACTGAAGATTTATTCCAATGTAAGGGCAGCTAAGTGGGGCAGTGGATAGAGTGCTGGGCCTGGAGTCAGGAAGACTCATTCCTGCATTCAGATCTGGCCTCAGACACATACTAGCTGTATGATCTTGGGCAAGTCACATAACCCAGTTTGCCTCAGTTTCCTCATCTGTAAAATGAGCTGGAGCAGGAAATGGCAAACTGATACAGTATCTGCCACAAAAACCTCAAATATGACTTGACAGAATAACAAGGGAAAAGAACAAAGGAGCTGGTGTTAAAAGCAGAATTTTAGCTCCAGACACTTCTCTCCCTCCCACCAAGCTAGGAGACAAGAAGAGTAGTGTAGACCTGCTGGGAGAGAAATGTGAAGAACGGAGAAGACCCTGGGCTTGGAAAAGTCCAGTAGAAGATGGAAGGAATATCAGATAACATTCAGACAGTGAGAAGCCATGTACAACGTCAGATCAAAGGGGAAAACCTTCCTGAAGATTAAAGGGTGATAATTGTACCTTGAGAGAGTTTTATAATAGAGGTGCTGATAATAATAATATAGATCTGAAGGAAAAACCTTGAGGGGCAGACTGCAGTTAAGATGGGGGGAGGGGAAAGAGTCTTTAGATCCTTCTGATTCTCTCCAGATCTGTAGGAAAAAATGCTGCCACCTACTTACTCCAGAGCTTTATTATGTGCTAAATTTAGTATCGTCTGAAATAATTTTTTTTAATCTCTTGGGCATTAAACTAAACTTTCCATCACTACTTGGTTTTGAAAGAGTGCTACGTTGTTTCTTTTGATTCTGTATAACTTTAAGGCTAGAATATAGGTGGAAGGAGAGACAAGAGGGATCGAAACAGAGACACAGAGACAGAGGTAGACAGAGAGAGAGAGAGAGAGAGAGAGAGAGAGAGAGAGAGAGAGAGAGAGAGAGAGAGAGAGAGAGAGAGAGAGAAACAGAGAGAACAGAGCAGAGAGCTAGAGACTGAGAGAGAGAGGCAGGGACAGATGCACACAGAAACAGAGACAGAGACAAAGACAGAGGCAGACAGAGAGAAATAAAGACAGACAGAAAGAGACAGAGAGAGAATAAAGACATTTTATTTAAAGGGGAAGACACATTCCCCTTTCCTAGACTGGACTTGCACATGTTTCTTGCGTAAGCTCAATGTGAAGTATAGTTTAGTCTTGTTCCAGTTCCAAAATATGATGATGTGAAGCATGAAACATAACTGTGGGGAGACAAAAAGGGCCCTGACTTTGGCTTTAGCATCAAAAGATTTAGGTTTCATTCCTAACTCTGTCATTTGTGTTCACCTCTCTAGACCTCACTTTTCTCATCTGTAAAATGAAATTTCTAATTCCCTGCAAGATCACAACCTATCCACCAAATACAAGAGGAAGGTGGGGAAATTAAGGATAAATGCATCTTTAAAATGGCAATCACTTTGAACTGTTTACCTTCCTGCATGGAAAGATGATATTTACAACTCATGAGACCTTTGTCAGTATTAGGGTAGTTGGAGGAAAAGAATTATATGTATGTATATGTAGATAGATAGATAGAGGGCATAGGGTGAGTTGAAGATTAAAGGGTCATATCTGGAGAATAAAATTAAAAGATTAAAGAGGATTATACTTGGAGAAGAAGAAAGGGAGAGGTAGAATGGGGTAAATTATCTCACAAAAAAACCCAGAAAAGTCTCTTACAGTGGAGGGGAAACGGGGGAAGGTGAGAGAGAATGAGTGAATCTTATTCTGATAGGATTTGGTTTAAGGAGGAAATAACAAACACATTCAGTTGGGTATGGAAATCTGTCTTACCCTACAGGAAAGGGGGAGAAGGGGACAAAAGAGCAGGGGGATGATAGAGAGGAGGGCAGATTGGGAAAGGTAGTAATCAGAAGTAAATACTTCTGAGGAGGGACAGGGTCAAAAGAAAGAATAGAATAAATGGGGGGGCAGGATAGGATTAAGGGAAATAGAGTTAGTTTTTCACAACATGTCTACTATGGATGTGTTTTGCATAACTGCACATGTATAACCTGTACTGAGTTGTTTGCCTTTTCAATGAGGGTGGTGGGGGGAGGAGAGAGAAAATTTGAAACCTAAAGTTTTAAAAACATATTTGTTTAAAAACATGTTTTCACATGCTACTGGGAAATAAGAAATACAGGAAATGGGGTACAGAAGTCTATCCTGCTCTACAGGAAAATAGAAGGGGAAGGGGAAAAGAGAAGGGGAGAGAGATAGAAGAGAGGACAGACTAGGGGAAGGAATATTCAGAATGCATGCCATCTTGGGGTGGGAGGAGGGGGGAGATGGGGTATAAATTTGGAATTCAAAAAGTTGTGGGAGTGAATGTTGAAAGCTAAAAATAAATAAATTTATATATATATAAAAAATAAAAATAAAAAAATAAAATAAAATGGCAATCACTTAATACCTTGAGTCTTTCATCACTTATCTGTCCAGGGTATTCCAGTAGCGGCTGGCCCCACTATCCTCCCAGTCATCCAAGCCTGTCATTTTGGCTTCTCTGACTCTTCCATCTGTGTGTCACTCCCCATATCCATCCTGTTACTGAGTTCTGTCAAGGCTTTCTTCATAATATCTCTCATCTCTAACCCTTCCTCTCAATTTTACTGAAATAATCTTATTGAGACCTTCCTTTTTTTCCACACCTAGATTACCTTTCATGGCCTTCAAACAGACTTTTGACAATGTAATCTTCCTGTCTCATCACTTCACATTTTATTCCTCTAATCAAAAATTTTCAAGGGCTCCTTGTTGCCTGTTGAATAAATTATAAACTTCCCTGATCTAGTAGTCATGATCCTGCACAATTTGGCTGTAACTTTTCTAGCTTTATCTCATTCCTTTATCTCATATCTTTGTATACTCTTCTTGACAGCCCAACAGGACTAGCATTGATTGACTGAGCTCTTCTGCATCCACCCTCTCAGCTCACTGCATCTCCCATGCCTGGAATGGACCCTTTGATCTCCCACCCCTTTTTGAAGTCTCGTCTTGCCTTTGAGATTCAACTCAGACAACAATGCCCCCATGATTCCTCTTTTCCTTCCTCAGCTGAAAAGATTCTCCTCCACAAATTTCTCATAACACTTTGCTCAGACCTCTCAGATTCACTTAATTCTCTTGTATTATGGCTCTTTGCATACTTTATCTCTCCTCCTGCCCCCAATTATATGGTAGACTCCATAAGAGCAAGGGCCCTGGCATGTCTATCTTTCCTATTACAGTGCTTTGGGCAGAATAGAAACTTTGCTTCAAGGTGATGTCGATCTATTAATGGCTGTTCTTGGCTCCAGCCATTTGGCCAGGTTGGACTTCACTTAACTATAGGCAATAGTATTATTTGTCCAGCCCCCATCTCCGTCCTGTCCATAAAAATAACATAAAAGACTTTGTCAGAAGCTTCACTAAGATCTAGGGAAAGTATATCTCTGGCTGTCCTCTGATCAGCCAATTCAGAAACACTGTCAAAAATGGAAGTCAGAGTAAAATTCTCTGACAGACAATTCCACAGTCTACTCTCTTTTCTTGAAAATTGGGACGGCGTTTGCTTTTCTGTCCTGCATTTTCCCACCATCATTCAAAGACCACTGACAGTAGGTCAGTCATCAAATCCTTCAATGTTTTGTTTTGTTTTTCTAAACCCTGGGATATAGTTTGTCAGTGCCTTGAGAATGAATAAAATATTGTATGGTTCTAGGAGATTTGTGTGAGAAATATAGAGCTAGGGAAGCTAAGATCAAGCAACAGAATGGGATTTATTCAGCTGTTTGTTTTTTAAACTGTATTGAGAAAAGAGGGGGATCAAGAGAGAGACAGAGCCCCTGCTCCAAGTGGAGGTGAGGATGATAACCTACAACGGAGGGAAAGCAGAGTTGTTCAGCTCCAGTTTGGTTTCTGTTTTCTTTACCAAGGAGAATGATCTTTGGGTTAGAAAGGCAGGACAAAAAAAAAGTGGATCATAGGGATAACATGTATTAGCACATAGTACGTGCTTAATAAAAATTGATGGATTGATTGATATCTAAGATAAGGGGGGAGATACTTAGAATACCCCCAGTAGAACTCGAGCCTCTTTAGGAGAGGCATCGTGCTTTTGTCTCTCTGTACTCCCAGCACTTAGTGCAGCACCTGGCACGTAGTAAAATGCCAGTTTACTGATTGACCTTGATGAGCTTGTAGCCAGGTCCAAATGAACTGCATTCTAACATACTGGCAGACAATGCCGAGCCTCTGCCAGTGATTTGGAAAGATTATGGAAAATGAGAGAGGTCCCACAGAATTAAAGAAGGACATGTCTCAATCTTCATAAACAGGAAAGAGAACCAAGTTTCTAAACTTTAAGTGAGTGAGCTTGACTTTAATTCTTGGCATTTAATAAGTGTTTAATAAAATTAGAATGTGAACACAGCCTTTCAGAAATTATTGTCAAAGGAGTAGAGATTTGAAGCTCAAAGGTACCACTGAGATCATCTATTTAGTTTAACCACTTCATTTTACAGATGAGGAAACTGAGGCACAGAGAGGTTGTGACTTGCTTAAGTTCACACAACTAAGAACTGGCAGAGTCTGAATTTGAGCCCAAGTCCTCTGACTTGAGTCTGCCCTTTTCTGTCATTTCTCCCTGATGATACATGGCAGATCTCTGAGAGAGGCAGATCTAACTGAAATGACTGAAGGTTGGTGACAGTTTTATTTCAAAAGGGGCACCACCTCCATGCTGACTTTGTTGATATGATATACCTACCCCTGAAGACCTCTTTTCAGACTTGTATTTTAGCTTCTGCAATGCATTTATTTCTAGCAAGTGCATCACCAGAGTAACCCACCAGAGGTCAGTGTTTGATAAGGGTTGAGTCCCTGAAAAAATGGGTAATTCATAGAAATCCTGGCATTGTTTTAGTTGAAAATAACAAACTCAGAGAAAAACTCTGCTTTTCTTCCACTGTTGCAACAAAAATGCTAACTTGAGAAGGCACCCAGGTTTATAAAATATCTGCAATTGTGAATAGTATAACTGGAAGGAGAGAGGAGGATATGCACTATAAATAAACAAGTCCTGCATGTTTATTTAGAGGGTCTCTTCCTCCCTCCCTCCCCTCCTCCTTCCCTCACTTCCTCCCTCCCTTCCTTCCTTCCTCCCTTCCTTCCTTCCTTCCTTCCTTCCTTCCTTCCTTCCTTCCTTCCTTCCTTCCTTCCTTTCTTCAGCTGAAAAAAGTCATCAAAGAGATTGGAAAGTATAGAGGTAGCATTTTATGTTTTGGTTGTATCCCATTGATTTGCTTAAAGGGAGTGCAGTTGTGTGGGTTTCATCTCTAACATATCAGTTCCCATATTTGAAACCCCCACTCATTTGAATGCATTCCATCAACTCTTAATCTGGGATCTGTAAACTTGTTTTAAATATATTTTAGTAACTCCACCCCCAGAACTGTTTTCCTTTGTAATCTTACATTCAGGGTGTCCCAAGAGTCTTAGTGAAGTTTTGAGTGAGTACAGTTTTGCTTTAATTACTTAAATAGCTATTAAAATCATTACTCTGAGAAGAGGTCTACAGGCTTCCCCAGACAGTCATAATGGGTTGAAAGCACAAAGAAGGCTAAGAAATGCATAGAACCAGAAGAGCAAGCTGAGGACTCATTTATGTGTATATGATCTGACCCAAGTGGGAAGAAGTTGCCCTCCACCCTGGTGTCCTAGGGCTGCTACATTGGGCACAACTATGTTCTGTCGGAGTTGCTATTGGGTTTTGGTGGGTTACCCTGCCCCATCCCCCATCATATTTTATTGATGCCATTTCCTTGATGTGTATAGTATTCTCAAGGCTGGTAACTTGAATGCTGTAATTCTTCAGCTAGAAAAAAATGAATTTTCACCAATTTATAAGTAAGTGGACAGGTTTTGGGCTTCCTTCAGTGTTTCTTGCCAAGTTATTTCCTTTGGTTTTAAATGAGAAGTATAAATAGGCTTCGAGTTTTAAAGAAAAATATAGATCTGTTCTGGGGCACCAGCAAAAGGAAAAGTGAGTGTATCCCATTTCTCCTCCTCCCTTCCATTTTCTCCTTTACCTTTTTTTGTTGTTGTTATTCTGTAGCCTATGGTATTCCTAACTCCCCCCCATCTATCCATACTCTATTCTTTCCTTCTGTTATTCTTCCAAACTCTCCCCTCCCTTCTGCTCCCCAACCCATCCTTTCCAGTCATCTCCTTCTCCCCTCTCCTCTGTCCTTTCCCTGGGAGAGCTCAGACTTCAGGTGACCAGGAGGTCCTGACACTGTCCTGTTCCTGCAACTTCACACTCTGCTACTGTCCCCAGTAGGGTCAATGCCAGAGGAAGGTGAAGAATGGGGGTAGGGAAAGTGGAAGTTATCTGTAGTGGTGCCGCCCTCTTTCTATCCCTCTTTTGCACTGTGGCAACCAGGGACTGGTTACTTGGGAACTGTATCTAACATTGGTCATGGCTGGTCAGGGCATCAAGGAGAGAGAACTACAGCCCTCAGACAAAAGGGAGAATTAGGGTACTAAGAATTGGTCTTGGGAGCAGCTAGGTGGTCCAGTGGATAGAGCACCAGTTCTGGAGTCAGGAGGACCTGAGTTAAAATCTGACCTCAGACACTGGACACTAGCTGTGTGACCCTGGGCAAGTCACTTAACCCCAATTCTCTCTCTCTCTCTCTCTCTCTCTCTCTCTCTCTCTCTCTCTCTCTCTCACACACACACACACACACACACACACACAAGAATTGGGCTTGGATTGACAGGACTAGCAGGAGTGACAAAATATAACACAAAAGTGAGGTGAAACATTCCTTTACATCTACAACACTGTATTTACATAGTTGGGTGAGAACTAGAGCTTCTAGAATGATGATTTGGCACAGGTTTGGGGCCATGCCTAGGAATTCACGTAGTTCTGTAGAATTCTCTGCTACCAGTGGATCACAAGATCAGCATCTGGCTCTTACAACTTTTGAAGTATAGTTTGGACCTTACTTCATTTACCTTATATTTCTGAAAAGCTGAGCTCTACGTGAAAGTTTCTAAGTGAAACTTCATAACATAGTCCGTCTCCCTTGAGGCAGCTAAGTGACATTGTGGATAGAACAGTAGGGCTATAGTCAGAAGAACCTGAGTTCAAATCCAGCCTCAGATCCTTCAGCTGTGACCCTGAGCAATTCACTAGCCCTCATTTACCTCAGTTTCCTTATCTGTAAAATGGGGATAATAATAGCACCTGCCTCCCAAAGTTGTTTATGAGGATCAAATGAGATACTATTTGTAAAGTGCTTAGAATAGGGCCTGATACATGCTTAGTCCCTTCCCCTAGGAGAATAAAAGCTCCTGGCTTATATTATTCAAAAAAAAAAAACGTTTAAGCTTTAGGGCCTTGAAAATAGTACTTATAAATGTTTATTTAGTTGAACTAAAGTGTTTTTCCATTGAGTTCTATGATAATTTTAGAAAAATTTAGGAGTCTGAGACTCCCTAGCTTACATTTAAGGTCCTTCATAATTTCACCACAGCCTACCTTTCCAACCTCATAATTTACTTTTTCAATTCCCCCTCAGTGGGGTAGAGACAGAAGTTTAGTGAGCTCTTCATGGGGATGTTGTAATAGCTAGCATCCATATAGTGTTTTAAATTTTGCCAAAGTGGATTTCAGAAGAACCTGGAATGACACATGCACTGATGCAAAGTGAAGTGAGCAGAACCAGGAGAACATTGTACACAGTATCAGCAACATTGTGCGATAACGAGCTATGATTGACTTAGCTCTTCTCAGCAACAGAATGATTCAAGACAAAGTCCAAAAGACTCATGATGGAAAATGCTATCCACATCCAGAGAAAGAACTGATGGAGTCTGAATGCAGATCGAGGCATACTATTTTCGCTTTATTTTTTTTCTTGTTTTTTTCTTTTTATGCTATTTTTTCTTTCACAGCATGACTAATATGGAAATAAGTTTTACACAATTACACCTATATAAGCTATATCAAATTGTTTACTATCTTAGGGAGAAGTTTAGAACTCAAAATTTTATATTAAAAATGAATGTTAAAAAATTGTCTTGGGGGCAGTGAGGTGGCACAGTGGATAGAGCACCAGCCCTGGGGTCAGGAGAACCTGAGTTTAGATTTGGCTTCAGACACTTGACACTGTGTGACCTGGGCAAGTCACTTAACCACATTGGCTAGCCAAAAAATATATATATCTTTATACATGATTGGAAAAAAATAAAATACTATTTAAGACAAATAAAGTTTACAAGCTCCTTATAAATCTCTCTTTTGATCCTCATAATGACCCTATGAGGAAGTTATAATTATTGTCTTAATTTTACAGTTAAGGAAACTGAGTCAAAGACTCAGACAAAGGTTAAGTGACTTGCCCAGAGTCACATAGCTAGTAAGCATCTGAGACAGAACTCGAACTCAGTTCTTACTGACTCCAAGTCCAGCACTCTATTCACTGTGCCACGTAGTTGCCTGTTTTGTGGAGGGGAATCCTTCCACATGAATGAGTTTAGACTAGACAAAGGAAAGAAACCTCTGAACTTCTTTCTAAATGTGAGGTCCTAAAGTGACTAGATAAGAACATATTTCAAGGGTTCTCTTGGGAAACATCTCCTCTCCATGAGCCAAGTATGAAGCTAATTTCTGTCATGAGGATAATAATAGTGATGGGGGGCGAAATTAGAACTGGACCCCTGGTGTTTGCCTGGGGCACTCATCCCATCCCAGTATAATCCTTTTAATTGCCCTTTCATTGTGGCCCTTGTTGTCTGCACCTGGCCCCACCCCAGGCTATTTCACTACTCTTTCATTCCATCTAGACCCCTTTCTCTGTTACCTCCCAGTTACCCCAAGCTATTGGCCACTCCTTGATCACATCCAGATCTTCCTACAGTCTTTTGGTATATAAGATCCATCCTGCCCCCCATTAAATTGCTCAAATTCCTTAAGAGTCTGGCTGCTTGTCAATGTAAGCATCACCAATGTACTGGTTCTTAAAAGCCCCCCCCCCTCTATTGGTAAAACAATAAACTTTATCTCTGACTGAAAGGAGGCAGGACCCGTGCCTTTTGCCTTTGAATTTCAGGGTTCCCAGCACCCTTAGACTGCAACAATAGCATCTGCCTCTCAGGATTGTGGTGACTAAATGAGATGTTGCATAACTAATTTTGCAAACCTTAAAGCATAATGTAAATGTTAATTATTGTTGCTATTGTTATTATGTTGTTGTTGTTATAGTTTATTTCATTCTTCTCATCTCTTTTGATGGAATTCAAAGAAATGATCCTAGGACTAGTTATTGTCCTGCTGCTATTCTTTTGTATTTAATGTTCAATGTACTTTTGATTGCACAGGAAAAGAAAATATTTGCTTTTTGTAATTGGTTAAAATTGTTGAGATGTAAAGTCATCTTCATAGGCCCACCAAAAATGTCATTGGTGCCATTTCAGTTGCAGACAAGATAATGGGAGTGATATACCTCAACCTGTTCCCACATGGTTTTGATATCTTATGCTAGGTCTTTTTATTTTGAAAGCTTTTTGCTTCACAAGGCTTGGAGATTATGAGTGTTTGGCATGGCAATATCTGATAAAATAATGTTCTGAAGTTTTTTTGGAGGGAGAGGTCAATGTTATGTCTGGGTGATTGTGGGAAATAAGAGTTCTGTCTGTGAAAATGTTCTATTTCAGTAGTAATCATCAAAAACATTTGGTACTAGATATACTATTCCTTTTGTGGTTCCTTCTCCTCATAAACTTCCCCTGCCACAACAGCCTGGACAAACTTGCCCACAGGTCAAGCTTTTGTCTTATAATTACCTCCACCTTTGTAACACCACCCACTTTGTAGAGAAACTTGGTTAACCTGAAGGTTAAACTGCATCAATTTAAACTATTTTAGCAACTCCTATTACCTGAAGACTATTCTCATTGTGTGGGTACTTTTGTCTTGTGACTCAAATCACACATTTTGACTGTGGTTAAGGGAGTCCCAGAAGGGGCTGTCCAACTGATGTAATCTCAATTCTGACTATGTTGTCAATAGCCAATCAGAAGATGACAGATCTCTGTAGCTCAAAATTTTGCTCTGTCATCTTGTTAATTGCTAGAAAATACCTTGTCAGGTCTCACTTGGGGTCTTTGGTCACCGAGAGAGGCCATTGACCCAATTTATTGATTACTGCTAGCCTTGTGTCGCAGTTTACTTTAACTTTTAAATGTAACAGTACTCAATAAAAAACCAGAAGAATCAACCAGCAGAATAGGTTAGACTCACATTATACCAAAGGAAACAAACAGAGGGTATAAACCTACGCCAACATAAGTTCTAAATGGATGCAAGACAGATTTTTTTAAAAAAAGGTCACATCATAAACAAATTAGAGGAATAAGAAAGGAAATACCTTTTGGGATTCTATCTATCTGAAATGAGACCTTTTTTAGTTAGACAATATTGGAGTTTCTCCAATTATCTATTTCTCTTCTCTTTTAACTGCATTGACTTTGTGCAAAAAACCCCAATCATTTTATGTAATCAATATTGTTTATCTTATCTTCTGCAAACTTTCTTCCTTATTCCTATAATTTGTTTATGATGTGTCATTTTTTTTTCAAAGTCATATCCATTTGGAACTTAACTTGGTATGAATTGTGAGATGTTAGCCTAAATTTAATTTGTCAGACTCCTTTCCAGTTTTTCCAAAAGATTTTATTGAATAATGAATCTTTGCTTGGGTTAATGCCCTCTGTTTACTTCCTTTTATATGTTATGAGTCTAATTTGTTCTGCTGAAGACTTTTCTGTTTTTAATGAACACCAAATAGTTTTGATGATATATATCAGACTCATATACTCTTATGTTTTCTTCTCTTTGTCCCTTTTTACCCTATTTACACGGAAGATGATGAAAGAGGATTATGATAAACACTAGTATTCTGTAATTGAAGGAATCTGCTTTCACATTACTGCCTCCCCTCTCTTCCCCTTGCTCAGATTTTAATCACCCTACCTTTTTTTCTTTTATTTTCTTTTTTGATTTGCCCACTGAAATAATTTTACTTATGTCCATTTCTTTTGTTATTGTTGTTGGGTTTTTTTGTTGTTTTGTTTTGTCGAGGCAATTGGGGTTAAGTGACTTGCCTGGGGTCACACAGCTAGTAACTGTCAAGTGTCTGGTCTGAGACTGGATTTGAACTCAGATCCTCCTGACTCCAAGGCTGGTGCTCTATCCACTGCGCCATCTAACTGCCCCACTTATGTCCATTTCTTTCCTGAAGAACACTAACCTTGGGCAGCTAGGTGGCATAGTGGATAGAGCACTGGCCCTGGAGTCAGGAGGACCTGAGTTCAAGTGTGACCTCAGACACATAACACTTACTAGCTGTGTGACCCTGGGCAAGTCACTTAGCCCCATTGCCTAGCAAAAAAACCCAAAAACCAAGCAAACAAATGTTTTGGGGCAGCTAGGTGGCACAGTAGATAGAGCACTGGCCCTGGAGTCAGAAGAACCTGAGTTCAAATCCAGCCTTAGACACTTGAAACTTACTAGCTGTGTGACCCTGGGCAAGTCACTTAGTCCCATTGCCTAGCTAAACAAACAAACAAACAAACAAAAATTAACCTTACTCTTAAATCTCTCTCTCTTCTCGCTGTACCTGTTTTTCTATTAAATTTCATACATTTCAACTTCAAAATCTTTGTTTCTATGTGTGTTCAATTCTACCTAGTTCAGGTGAGTGATGCCTAATTCTCCCACCCCCTTTTTCCATGTTTATGTATTATTCTTCTCACACATTTTAATTTTGAGAAAAAGTTCTATCCCTTTCTTCCCCATTTCTTCTTTAGTATATTTTCCTTCTTAAAACTCCCTTTCCTTTTTATTCTTCTCTTAAGACCATCAAAAAACCACCTAATAAAATAAAAAAAATAAAAAAATAAAATAAAACCACCTAAGCCCTCTGCCTTGTTTAATTCCTTCTGTGACTCTCGAAGACAGTAGGGTTCTGAAGGTTCTGTCCCTTTTCCTTCTATTAGAAGGCATGTACTTCATCATTGTATAGCCACTTCCAGTTGTTCAAATGTATTTACCTGTTTAGTTTTCTCTTAGATTATGTGTTTGCATTCAGATATCTACCTAGCCCTGATCTTTTCATCAAGAATGCTTGAAAATCCTCTGTTCTATCACAGTTTCCCTCCCCTCCCCCTATAGTATCATACTCAGCCATTCAGGGTAAATTATTCTGGATTATCAGAATCTCATTCCAATATTTTCTCTTCTTCACAGTATTATATTCCAAATCCTGTGTGATTGGTGGAGGAATCCTGCAAGCTTCTATTCTTCTCTGTTCTATTCACTTCTATTCCACTGATCCATGACTATTTCTTAGCCAGTACCAGGTTGTTTTGATAATTATCACTTTATCATACAGTTTGAGATCTGGTATGGCTAGACCATCTTCTTTTGCATTTTTTCCCCATTGATTTTCTTGAAATCCTTGAGATTTTATTTTTTTTTCTAGCTCTATAAAGTAATTTTTTGACAGTTTGGTTGGTATGGCACTGGATAAATAGATTGGTGTAGGTAGAATTGTCATTTTTATTACATTGGCTCAGCCTATTAATTAATATTTTCCCAATTGTTTAGATCTACTTTATTTGTATGAAAAGTGTTGTGTTTATATGGTTCCTGGGTTTGTCTTGGCAGGTAGATTTCCAAGTATTTTTTTATTGTCTACAGTTATTTGAAATGGAATTTCTCTTTCTATTTCTTGCTGCTGGACTTTTTGGTAATATATAGAAATGCTGGGGATTTATGTGGGTTTATTTTGTATCCTGAAACTTTGCTAAAGTTGTTAATAATTTCAAGTGTTTTTTTAGTTGATTCTCTAGGATTTTCAGAGTATAACATCATATCATCTGCAAAAAGTGGTAGTTTTAGTTCCTCATTGCCTATTCTTTCAAGTTCTTTTTCTTCTCTTATTGCTATAGCTAACATTTCTAGTACAATATTAAATAATCCTTACTTTACCCCTGATTGTATTTGGAAGGCGTTTAGCTTAGCCCCATTACCGATCATGCTTGCTGATGGTTTTAGATAAATAGTACTTATCATTTTAAGGTAAGCTCCACTTATTCCTATGTTCTGCAGTGTTTTTAATAGGAATGGGTGCTGTATTTTGTCAAAGGCTTTTTCTGCATCTGTTAAGATAATCATATGATTTCTGTTGGTTTTGTTATTGATATGGGCAATTATGCTGATAGTTTTCCCCTAATATTGAACCAGCCCTGCATTCCTGGTATAAATCTCACCTGTTCATAGTGAATGATCCTGGTCATATAATGCTATAATCCCTTTGCTAGTATTTTATTTAAAATTTTTTGCATCAATATCCATTAGGGAAATTAGTCTATAATTTTCTTTCTCTGTTTTTACTCCTCCTGGTTTAGGTATCAGCATCATATTTGTTTCATATGATGAGTTTGGTGGGATCCCTTCTTTGTTTATTATTCCAAATAATTTATTTAATATTGGAATTAGTTGGTCTTTAAATGTTTGATAGCCCTTTGACCCAGCAATACCATTTCTAGGTCTGTATCCCAAAGAGAACATAAAAATGGGGAAAGGATCCACATGTACAAAAATATTTATAGCAGCTCTTTTTGTGGTGGCCATATAGAAACATAAATAGTTTTACCTTATTGAATTTATTGTGTCTTCTCTTTCTTGTTTCTTTTTTTATGTTTTTATATTTTCCTTGAGTCTTGTATTTGGAGGTCAAAGTTTTTATTTAGCTCTGGTCTTTTAATTAGAAATGTTTGAAAGTCCTCTATTTTGTTAAATATCAATTCTCCACCCCCACCCCCCCCCGAAAGATTATATACAATTTTTCTGAGTAGGTGAATCTTGGTTGCAATCCTAACCCCTTTGCCTTCCAGTATATCATATTGCAATCTTTCTGGTTCTTTAATGCGGAAGCTGCCAAATCCTGTGTAATCCTGACTGTAGCGCCACAATATTTGAATTGCTTCTTTTTGGCTGCTCGAAATACTTTCTCCTTGATCTGTGAGCTCTGGAATTTGTCTGATATTCCTGGGAGTTTTCATTTTGAGATCTCTTTCAGGCAGTGATTGGTAGATTCTTTCAATTTCTAATTTGCCCTCTGGTTCCAATATATCAGGGCCGTTTTTTGTTTTGCTTTGTTTTGTTTTGTTTTTGATTTCTTGTCCAGGATTTTTTTTTTATCATGGCTTTCAGGTAGCCCAATAATTCTCATATTATCTCTCCTGGATCTAATTTTTTCAGTCAATTGTTTTCCAATGAGAAATTTCATGTTTTCTTCTGTTTTTTTTTTAACTTTTTAAAATTTTGTTTTATCATTTCTTGATGTCTCATAGAGTCATTAATTTCCATTTGTTTAATTCTAAGTTTTAAGGAATTATTTTCTTCAGTGAGCTTTTGTGTTTTCTTTTCCATTTGGCCAATTCTATTTTTTTTAGGGAGTTATTTTCCGCAGTAAATTTTTGTATTTCTTTCCCCATGCAATTGACTCTTTTTTTCATGATTCTCTTGCATTACTCTCATTTCCTTTCTCAATTTTTCCCCCTACTTTTCTAATTTGCTTTTTAAAATCCTTTTAAACCTCTTCCAGGAATTCTTTTAGGGCCTGAGACCAAATTACATTTTTCTTTGTGGCTTCACATGTAGCCATTTTGACACTATTGTCCTCTTCTATATTTATGCCTTGATCCTCCCTGTCACCACAGTAACTTTCTATAGTCAAGTTCTTTTTTTGTTTATTTGGGTTTTTTTGTTCAATTTTTTTCCTGCTTTTTTTTTGTGACATGGTGTTTTTATGTGAGAGGTGGGCTCTGGTCCTGCACTGTCCAAAGGTTTTTGTGCTGGGGCTCTGCTGGCTTTCATTGGCCTTTAGGGTTTAGCTGCTTGCTTTCTCTGAAGGGTAGGCTTCCCTTCTGGTTTGTACTGAGGGATGGGGCCTCCCTGTTAGCTTCCCTGGGTGTGCGGTTTAGCTGCTGGCCTGCTCCAGGGCTGGGGCCTTGCTGCTGGGTTGCTATGGAAATAGGGCCTCTGTTAGTAGGCTCCAGAGGAGTAATTTTGTTGCTGTCTGCTTGAGGGGTGGGGCCCTGCCCCTAAGTTGCTATGGAAACAGGGTCTCTCTACTGGCTGGCCTCAGGGGTGAGGTCTTGATGTTGGCCAGCCCCAGGTAAGGCTTCACTATTGGTCAGCAGTGGGGTCAAGGCCTTGTTGGTGGCTTGTGTTGGGGGTGGGGATCACTTGGGTGGGTCTTTGCCACCCTGCAAAGATTGCTCACTTGCCAGGGGTCTGCTGGTTTGCAGGAGGGTGGGGCCTCACTGGTGAATTGTCCCAGGCTTGGAGCCTTACTGCAGGCCCCCTACTGTGAGGCTGGCTGCTGCTGCTGCTCTCAGACCTCACTCCCCTCCCACTCCACTGAGACAGACCTTTCCTGGTGGACTGGAGAGCTGCTTCCCTCCTAAATCAATTCTGAGGCAGTTTTCTAGTTGTTTGGAGGAGAATTTGGGAGGACCTCAAAGGGGTTTCTGTCATCTTGGCACTAGTAGTCCAGGATGGTTTTTTTTTTAAAGATCAAGCAAAATCATGTATATAAAGTACTATATAAATATCACTATTATTATTGTAAGATTGGGCAGGTATAAAATTCTATGAGAGTTCAGTGGAGGGAATAATGACTTTGACCTTGGAGGACATCAGGGAGGGCTTCATAGAAGAGGTGGAAATTGAGCTGAACCTTGTAGAATGGGCAGGATTTTGATAGCTAGAGAAGCAGGAGCCCATTGCAGCTAAAAGGGATAATGTGAGAAATTATGCAGAAGTCTAGGGTAATGTATGGATTGGGGCAACACTGAGTGGTATAGTTTGGTTGTAGCATCAGGATCAAGAAGGACTTTTCTATGAGAGACAGTTGGCAAAATCGGTTGGGGCCAAGTTGTGGGGGGGACTTGAAGAGCCTGGGCTCTGCCATAGTCTCAGTATTTCTAACAGAAGATGTTTTCCTTCACTTGAGAATATCTCATTCGAACATTGCTGGTTTATCTTGCCAGATGGCTGTCTAAGTAAATGAACCAAAACAAAACATACCAGAGTTATGGTCTCACTGCAGTCAAAAATAAAGTTGCTATTATTAAAAGTAAACAATTTCATGCTAGCACGTTGGGACTTGCCTAGTCAGGGCTATCTGTGATGAAACTAGTGGGAAAATGTGATTGGATTCTAATGGCTACTTAACGCTGACTTGGGTGAAGAGTTGGTTACAGCGTAAGAAGAGGTGTTGGGGCAATAGCAGAAAAAGCTTACTCTGAATGTTTGCTTTCTTCAGTGACTAATCAGAGTACAACATCCCACTGTCGGAGTATTTGTACCATAATTGCAAACTCATTTTTGTCACTCAAATCTTCTTTATTTCTCTCTATTTTTCCCCATCCTTCTTTTCTTCTTTCCTTGCTTCTCCCTTCTTTATCCCTTTGTCCCTTCATCCTTATTCCCTACTTCCATCCTCCTTTCTTTCTTTTCTTCTTTCGTTCCTTTGATCCTTTCTTCTTTTCTTTCTTCTTTCCTTCCATCATTCCTTCCTCCCTCCTTTCCTTCCTTCCTTCCTTCCTTCCTTCCTTCCTTCCTTCCTTCCTTCCTTCCTTCCTTCCTTCCTTCCTTCCTTCCTTCCTTTTTTCCTTCTTTCCTTCCTCCATAACTTCTCAACTTCCTCCTATCTCTAAGGGATTAGAAGAGATGTTGACTTATTCTGGCAACCCAATTCTTACACTGTGCTCGAAGGTTAATTCCTACAGTAAAAATCCAGTGTCACTGAATTGGTATCCTTCAAAAAAACAATGTGTTCTCCTAAGGACAATTTTAGACTATAGTGGTGAAAGGATAAATGAGTTTCATGGACAACTGGACCTTAATGTTGCAGTTTGAGATAACATTTTTAAAAAAATTTTTATTAATTTATTTTGATTTAT
Source organism: Phascolarctos cinereus (assembly GCF_003287225.1). NCBI lineage: Eukaryota > Metazoa > Chordata > Mammalia > Diprotodontia > Phascolarctidae > Phascolarctos > Phascolarctos cinereus. Next base: position 449,132,680 of record NW_027555847.1, on the reverse strand, counting down.
CAACAATCACTTCCATATGCTTTTGAGTTGAAAGTTTTTCTCCCCCTTCCTCCCCCCCACCCTCCCCAAGATGGCGCACAATCTGATATAGGCTCTACATTTACATTCCTATTAAACATATTTTCACATTAGTAAAGTTGTAAGTAAAAATTAAAACCCATAGGAGGAACCATCAGAAAGATGAAAAAAAGCTCAACAGAAGGTAAAAATAAATGATAGTGATTCGACTTCCATAGTTCTTTCTTTGGATGTGGACAGGATTTTCCATCCCGAGGCCTCTGGAGATATCTTAGATCCTTGTAATGCTGAGAAGGGTTCAATTTAACAATATTAGTCATCACATAACGTGGCTGTTATTGTGTACAAAGTCCTCTTGGTTCTGCTCACTTCACTCAGCATCAGACCATAAGTCTTTCCAGGTTTTTCTGAAGTCAGCCTGTTCATCATTTCTTATAGCACAATAGTATTCCATTACATTCATACACCACAACTTGCTCAGCCATTCCCCAGTTGATGGGCATCATCTCAATTTCCAATTCTTTGCCACCACAAAAAGAACTGCTATGAATATTTTTGTACACGTGGGTCCTTTTCCCATTTGTTTGATCTCTTTGGGATATAGCCCTAGAAGTGCTATTGCTGGATCAAAGGGTATGCACATTTTTGTAGCCCTTTGGGCATAGTTCCAAATTGTTCTCCAAAATGGTTGGATCATTTCACAACTCCACCAATAATGTATTAGTGTTCCAATTTTCCCACATCTTCTCCAATATTTATCATTTTCCTGTTTTGTCATGTTGGCCAATCTGAGTTGTTTTGATTTGCATTTCTCTAATCAATACAATTTAGAGCATTTTTTCATATGACTATAGATGGCTTTAATTTCTTCATCTGAGAACTGTCTGTTCATATCCTTTGACCATTTATCAATTGGGGAATGGCTTGTGTTCTTATAAATTTGTCTTAATTCTCTATATATTTTAGAAATGAGGCCTTTATCAGAGACTGGTTGTAAAAATTCTTTCCCAATTTTCTACCTTCCTTCTAATCTTAGTTGCATTGGCTTTGTTTGTGCAAAACTTTTCAATTTAATGTAATCAAAATTATCCATTTTGCTTTTCATAATGTTCTCTATCTCCTGTTTGGTCATGAATTCTTCTGTTCTCCATAGATCTGATAGGTAAACTATTCCTTGTTCTCCCAGTTTACTTATGGTATCAGCCTTTATATCTAAGTCCTGAACCCATTTTGACTTTATTTTGGTATATGGTGTGAGATTTGGGTCTATGCCTAGTTTCTGCCATACTCTTTTCCAGTTTTCCCAGCAATTTTTTCAAAGAGTGGGTTCTTATCCCAGAAGCTGGGGTCTTTGGGTTTATCAAATAATAGATTACTATACTCATTGACTGTGTCTTGCATATTTAACCTATTCCACTGATCCACCTCCCTATTTCTTAGCCAGTACCAAGCAGTTTTGATGATTGCTGCTTTATAATACAATTTAAGATCTGGAATTGCTAGGCCACCTTCCCCTGCATTTCTTTTCATTAGTTCCTTTGATATTCTGGACCTTTTGTTTTTCCAAATGAATCTTGTTATTATTTTTTCTAACTCTATAAAATAATTTTTTGGTAGTTTGATTGGTATGGCACTGAATAAGTAAATTAGCTTAGGTAGAATTGTCATTTTTATTATATTAGCTCGACCTACCCATGAGCAACTGATGTTTTTCCAGTTATTTAGATCTGATTTTATTTGTGTGAAGTGTTTTGTAACTGTGATCATAGAGTTCCTGGGTTTGTTTCGGGAGGTAAACTCCTAAATATTTTATGTCTACAGTAAGTTTAAATGGGATTTCTCTTTCTGTCTCTTGCTGTTGGCTTTGCTGGTAACATATAGAAATGCTGATGATTTATGTGGGTTTATTTTATAGCCTGCAACTTTGCTAGAGTTGTTTATTATTTCCAGTAGTTTTTTACTTGATTTTCTAGGATTCTCTAAGTATAGCATCATATCATCTGCAAAGAGTGATAGCTTTGTTTCTTCTTTGCCTATTCTGATGCCTTCAATTTCTTTTTCTTCTCTTATTGCTATCGCTAACCTTTCCAGTACAATATTGAATAACAGTGGTGATAATGGACATCCTTGTTTCACCCCCGATCTTATTGAAATGCTCCTTACCTGTCCCCATTACACATAATGCTTGCTGAAGGTTTTAGATAGATGCTATTTATTATTTTAAGGAATATTGAGATAACATTTGTGAAGCACGTAGCATAGTGCCTGGCACATAGTAAGTGCTTAATGAATACTTGCTCCTTTACCATTACTTAGTAGAATTTTGTGCAGTGTTAAATCTTTTTTCTTCTGTTTGACATGGCTTATTCTTAAATAAAATCTGTATATTCAACTACATGCAAAGAATTGCATTTCTTTGACATATTGAAAAGTCTGTCATTCATTTATGCTATCATCATCCTTTGATTGAGGATTCCCATTGACCCTTGATATGAGTGGAAAGGGATGGCTAATGGTAATGCTTCCCCACGTATGCCAGTACAGCCCAATTATGCCCAATACTTATGTTTCCTCCATCAAAATAGATTTACTGATTACAGTATAGGTGCAAAAAGTAAGCATTTAAGAAATATATGTTGCGAGGCGGAGCCAAGATGGCAGAGTGAAAGCAGTGACTTGCTGAGCTCTCCCCCAAACCCCTCCAAATACTCATAAAAAATGGCTCTAAACAAATTCTGAAGCAGCAGAACCCACAAAAAGACAGAGTCAAACAAATTTCCAGCCCAAGACAACTTGGATGATTGATCAGAAAGGTGTATCGCGCCAGGTTGGGAGCGCAACGCAGCATGGGCACGCAGGCCGCAGCAAACCTGGAGCAGGCCTCAGAGGACCGAATCACGGGCAGCTGTGGAGGTTTCCAGACTCCTCAATCCACCAATGCCAAAGACAACTTAGAAGGTCAGTGGGAAAAGTCTGTTTTTGTCGGTGCTCAGAGAGGAAGGCAGGGTTTCAGCTCCATTCCCCAAGAGTGTGGCCCTGGCAGGGGGGCAGCTGCTTCCTGAGCTTCTGGCCCACAGACTGAGGGGGTATCCAGTGGCTGATCAGAGAGGGACTGCAGGGATCTCTTTGCCAGTGCTGAGGCAGGAATCTCTTGCTTTGCCCGTGTGTGGATCTGGGTCACAGTTCTGGGCGGGGTGCTGGGGTGAGGAGTAGCACTGGCGTGGTGGAGCTTGTAGTGGCTGTGCAGAGAAACCCCTCCTCACAGTTACAGGACAGAAAGGAGTACTTGTGGTCACAGGCCAGGAAAGGAGTAAACACCTTGCCCCTTATCATACCACCTTGGAAGAGCTGAAAATTTACTGGTCCCTACAAGTATCTCTGAAAACAGCTACACAAACCCCTGAAGCTTGGGACATTACACTCTCCACATTGGAAGCAGACTCTTACCTTAACAAAGAGTTTAAAACTCAAGTAATTGGCTGGGATCATGAGCAAGCAGCGCAAAAAGAGTCAGACTATATTATCTTACTTTGGTGAAAAAGAAGATCAAAATATACAACCAGAAGAAGACAACAAAGTCAAAGCTCCTACATCCAAAGCCTCCAAGAAAAATGTGAATCAGTCCCAGGCCTTGGAAGAGCTCAAAAGGGATTTTGAGAAGCAAGTAAGGGAAGTAGAGGAAAAACTGGGAAGACAAATGAGAATGATGCAAGAAAATCATGAAAAACAAGTCAACAGCTTGCTAAAGGAGACCCAAAAAAATACTGAAGAAAATAACACCTTAAAAAACAGCCTAACCCAAATGGCAAAAGAGGTCCAAAAAGCCAATGAGGAGAAAAATGCCCTAAAAAGAAAAATGGGCCAAATGGAAAAGGAAGTCCAAAAGCTTACTGAAGAAAATACTTCCTTAAAAATTAGGATAGAGCAATTGGAAGCTAGTGACTTTATGAAAAATCAAGACACTGTAAAACAAATCCAAAAGAGTGAAAAATTAGAAAACAATGTGAAATATCTCATTGGAGAAACAACTGACCTGGAAAATAGATCCAGCAGAGAGAATTTAAAAATTATTGGACTATCTGAAAACCATGATCAAAAAAAGAGCCTAGACATCATCTTTCAAGAAATTATCAAGGAAAACTGCCCTGATATATTAGAACCAGAGGGCAAAATAGAAATTGAAAGAATCCACAGATCTCTTCCTGAAAGAGATCCCCAAAGGAAAACTCTTAGGAATATTGTAGTCAAATTCCAGAGTTCCCAGGTCAAGGAGAAAATATTACAAGCTGCCGAAGGAAAGTTCAAGTACTGTGGAAACACAATCAGGATAACACAAGATTTAGCAGCTTCTACATTAAAGGACCACAGGGCATGGAATATAATATTCCGGAGGGCAAAGGAGACAGGATTACAACCAAGAATCACCTACCCAGCAAAACTGAGTATAATCCTTCAGGGGAAAAAATGGTCATTCAGTGAAATAGAGGACTTTCAAGCATTCCTGATGAAAAGACCAGAGCTGAATAGAAAATTTGACTTTCAAATACAGGACTCAAGTGGAACATGAAGAGGTAAACAGGAAAGAGGAATCATAAGAGACTTATTAAGATTGAACTGTTTACATTCCTGCATGGAAAGATGATATTTGTAACTCATGAGAACTTTGTCAGTATTAGGGTAGTTGAAGGAAAAAAATTTGTATGTATGTATATATAGATAGATAGATAGAGGGCACAGGGTGAGTTGAAGATTAAGGGGTCATATCTGGAGAATAAAATTAAGGGATGAGAGAGGATGATACTCAAGAAGAAAGGGAGAGGTAGAATGGGGTAAATTATCTCACAAAAAAAAAACAGAAAAGTCTCTTACAGTGGAGGGGAAACAGGGGAAGGTGAGAGGGAATGAGGAATCTTATTCTCATAGGATTTGGCTTAAGGAGAGAATAACATACACATTCAATTGGGTATGGAAATCTGTCTTACCCTACAGGAAAATAGGGGAGAAGGGGACAAGAGAGCAGGGGATGATAGAGAGGAGGGCAGATTGGGAAAGGGGTAATCAGAAGCAAATACTTCTGAGGAGGGACAGGGTCAAAAGAAAGAATAGAATAAATGGGAGGGCAGGATAGGATTAAGGGAAATAGAGTTAGTTTTTCACAACATGTCTACTAAGGAAGTGTTTTGCATAACTGCACATGTACAACCTATATTGAGTTGCTTGCCTTTTCAATGAGTGTGGGTGGGGAGGGAGGAAGGGGAAAATTTGAACTCAAAGTTTTAAAAACATGTTTTAAAAAAATGTTTTCACATGCACTGGGAAATAAGAAATACAGGAAATGGGGTACAGAAGTCTATCCTGCCTACAGGAAAATAGAAGAGGAAGGGGATAAGAGAAGGGGAGAGAGATAGAAGAGAGGACAGACTAGGGGAAGGGATATTCAGAATGCGTGCCATCTTTGGGTGGGGGGAGGGGTGAGAAATGTGGAACTCAAAAACTTGTGGAACTGAATGTTGAAAACTAAAAATAAATAAATTTATATTTAAAAAAAAAGAAATATATATTGAATTTGTTAAGTGAAATGATCAAAGGATATGAATAAGCCATTCAAACAGAAGTCCTGGGGTTGAGTATATTATTAGCTCTTCTGTTCACTCATTCTACAATTTTGGGGAGTTACTTTATGTCTGGGCCTCAATTTCCTCATCTGCAAAACAGGGATTTTAGAAGAGATGACCACTACAACCCCTTCTAGGTCTGAATGCTATAATCCTGTTTTCATTCTTACATGAGTTTATTCAGAAAAACAAATAAAGCCCTACTCTGAAGCTTAGTTATGTGTGGACATTGTACTGGTTTTTTGAAGACTATTCTAGGGAAGCATAAGCCTTGGTAGGAGTATTAAGCTGAAAGCAAGTAGAAGCAAAGAGTCCTCTCATCCAGGGACCAGTTTAGATAAGTCCCAAGAGACATCACCAGTATGGCTGCCAGGGGATTAATGTTTCTTATACTACAAACGTTCAAAATAGATTTTATATGTGTATATGTGTGTGTGTGTGTGTGTATGTGTGTCTGTAAGGAGAGAGAGAATGCTAGAATATTTACTATCCATTGTGTAAAACTGTTCTCTAGTGCATTTCACAATCACAATAAAATCAAAGAACAATTGATATGAAACAAAACACCTCTCAAGAGACAGATTAAGCCAATTATCAGTCTTCCTACCTTGAAATCCATTAAAACCCCTATTTAATTGAACTAAATATGGCTTCTAAGTTAGAGAGGATCAAACCAAAACTTTTTTTTAGGCAGTTGGGGTTAAATGACTTGCCCAGGGTCATACAGCTAGTAAGTATTCAAGTGTTTGGTCTGCGGCCAGATTTGAACTCAGGTCCTCCTGATTTCAGGACTGGTGTTCTATCCACCGCGCCCCCAAACATCTTATTTACAACTTGGTGAATATGGATAACATCAAGCTATATGGCTCCACCAAAAACCACATTAAGCAGCTTCTCTGTCTTGTGGAATCTTTATTCAATTATATCAGAATGTCATTTGAACCATATAAGTGTAAAATTTTTAATTTATGTCAAGGAAAAAAGAAACTGAAGGCTTCAGGTTTGAATGTGGACATTGAATTGAATGAGTGGATAAGGTGATATTTACAAATACCTTGTTTTCTTTAGGCATTGAGGTAAAGCCTTAAAGGAGAAAATGGTGACAGAATGTGTAGAGACTTACAGCATTTCCAGAAATCAAAGTTCAATGGGAAATCAAAGTACACATTTAAAGCAATTTATACCTTCTCAATATCAATCTTTATTTATATTTCCAGGACTATAAAATGGATCAGAACAGATATGGAAAGTAGATAAATGTAAACTTGTACAATATTAATAGAACATAGAGCCCATTGACCTAAAGCAACTATAGAAAAATGAATACTTCCTCATCAAAAAGGAGCAATAGGATCGATAGATGTTCTTAGATCACATGATAACCTACAGAAATGCTTTTGAAGCAAAAAGCAATCATTTCATTGAACAACAGTAAAGGCTGACAGTAGGTGCATGCCACTGGATATGCTAAAATGTGACCAAAAGTGGTTTACGTCCAGATGGAGCCTCTGACATAGCTAAGATTCAAAAATGGAATTGAAAGGCCATCCATGGGTGACATCCACTTGAACTGAACCAAATATATGTCATCAAGAAAGCAATGAACACATAATTGTGTCATGTTGGTTTGATTATGGAAACAGAAGCATTTTTGGTGGAAATTGTGGAGTAGGTCAGAGATATCAGAAATCACAGGAGGGTTATCTTTAAGGAGACTAGAATTAGAGATCATTATTAATCATTCATATCTGTATCTCTATCTATCTAATATACTATTGTGGGCAAGAACCCATTAGAAGAAATGGAGTAGCCTTAATAAATAAAATAAATAAATAAATAATAATAAATAAAAGGGTGAGAAAAAGTGCTGGGATATAATGTAAAGAATGACAGCATATTTGTTCAAATCCAAGGCAGACTGTTCAACATCAAAGTAATACAAATCTATGCTCTAGCCAGTGGTGCCAAAGAGGCCAAAGTTGATCAGTTCTATGAAGGCCTACAACATCTTCTAGAAATAACACCAAAAAAAAAAAATTTCACATTCATCATAGGGGATTGGAATGCTGAAGTAGGAAATCAAAAGGTAATTGGAATAACAGGCAAGTTTGGCCTTGGAGTACAAAATGAAAGAGGGCAGAGACTAACAGAGTTTTGTGAAGATAACTTGCTGCTCGTAGCAAACTCTTTTTCAACAATCCGAAAGATAACTCTACACATGGAAATCACCAGATGGTCAATATAGAAATCATATTGCTTATATAAGCCAAAGGTGGAGAAGCTCTGTGCAATCAGTTAAAATAAGACTTAGAACTGACCATGGCTCAGATCATGAGCCTCTTACTGCAAAATTCATACTTAGATTGAAGAAAGTAGGGAAAACCATCAGACTATAACAGATATGACCTAAATAACATTTCTTACGAATATGAAGTGGAAATGATAAATAGATTTGAGGGATTAGATCTGCTACAGTGCCTGAAGAACTATGGACAGAGGTTTGTAATATTGTATAGGTTTGTGTTTTTCAATTCTTTAGTCACGTCTGACCCTCCATGACCCCATGGACATGCCAGGCCCTTGTATCCTCCACTATCTCCTAAAATCTGTCCAGGCTCATCTTCATTGCTTTCGTGACACTATCTATCCATCTTACCCTCTGCCATTCCCTTCTCCTTTTGCCTTTAATCTTTCCCATCAGGGTCTTTTCCAATGAGTCCTTGTCTTCTCATTATGTGGCCAACGTTTTTAAGCATTAGCTTTAGTATTTGACCTTACGGTGAATAGCCTGAATTAATTTCTTTAAGTATTGAGTGATTTGATCTCCTTGCTGTCCAAGTACTCTCAAAAGTCTTCTCCAGTACCATAATTTGAAAGTATCAATTCTGTGGCACTCAGCTTTCCTCATATTCCAACTCTCAGAGCCATACATGGCTACTGGAAAAACCACAGCTTTGACTGTGTAGACCCTTGTCAGCAAGGTGATGTCTCTGCTGTTTAGTATGCTGTCCAAGTTTTCCATAGCTTTCCTCCCAAGGAGCAAGTGCTGCAGTCACTGTCTGCAGTGATCTCTGAGCCCAAGAATCTAAAAATCTGACACTGCTTCCATTTCTTCTCACTCTGTTTGCAAGGAATTGATGGGACATGTTTCTACAACAGGCGGCAACAAAAACATTCCAAAGAAAAAAAGAACAAGAAAGCGAAATGACTGTCTGATGAGGCTTTACAAATAGCTGAGGAATGAAGGAAAATAAAAGGGAAAGATATATCCAAATGAATGCAGGATTCCAGAGAATAGCAGGAGACATATGACGGTTTCTTAAATGAGCAATGCAAAGAACTAGAAGACAATACAACGGGAAAGACAAGAAAATTAGAGATGTCAAGGGAACATTTTATGCAAAATGAGCATGACAAAAGACAAAAATGGTAGGGACTTAAAAGAAGCAGAAGTGATTAAGAAGAGGGCAAGAATACACAAAAGAACTATACAGGAAAGATTTCACCATCACCAATAACCATGGTCTGTAGTTACTGATCTAGAACCAGACATCCTGGAGAATGAAGTCAAATGGGCTTTTGGAAGCATTGCTAACAATAAGGCTAGTGGAAGTGACAGAATTCAAGCTGAGCTATTTAAAATCTTAAAAGTTGATATTGTTAAAGTGCTGCCTTCAGTATGCCAACAAATTTGGAAAGCTCAACAGTGGCCACTGCTGGATTGGAAAAGATCAGTTTGTATCTCAATTCTAAAGAAAGGCAATGCCAAGGAATGTTCAAATTACCAAACAACTGTGTTCATTTCACACACCAGCAAGGTTATGCTGAAGATTCTGCAAGCTAAGCTTCAGCATTTTGTGAACTGAGAATTATTAGAAGAGAAGGCTGGTTTTCAAAGAGGCAGAGGAACTACAGAATTGCCAATATTTGCTGGTTTATGGAAAAAGCAAGGGAATTCCAGAAAAACATCTGTTTCTGCTTCATTGACTACACTAAAGCCTTTGACTGGGTGGATCACAACAAAATGTGGCAAATCCTCAAAGAAATGGGAATAATACATCACCTTATTTGTCTCCTGAGGAACCCGTATGCAGCTCAAAAAGTAACAATTAGAACAGGACATGCAACAACTGATTGGCTTAAAATTGGGAAAGGAATGTGACAAGGCTGTGTTTTATCACCTTATTTTTTAACTTACATGCAGAGTACATCTTGGGAAATGCCAGGCTGCTAGAATCAAAAGCTGGAATTAAGGTTGCCTGGGGCAATATCAACAATCTTAGATATGCAGATGATACCATCCTGATGGCAGAAAGTGAAGAAGAATTAAAAAGCCTCTTGATGAGAGTGAAAGAGGAGAGTGTAAAAGCTGGCTTGAAGCTTAACATGAAAAAAAAAAAACCCTAAGGTCTTGGCAACTGGTCCTATCAGTTCCTGGTAAACAGAGAGAGAAGAAATGGAAGCTGTGACAGATTTTATATACTTGTGATCAAAGATCACTTCAGACAGTGACTGCAGCCATGAAATTAAAAGACACTTACTCCTTGGGAGGAAAGCTATGGAAAATTTGGACAGCATACTAAACAGCAGAGACATCACCTTGCAGACAAAGGTCTATATAGTCAAAGCTATGGTTTTTCCAGTAGCCATGAGAGTTGGAATATAAGGAAAGATGAGTGCCACAGAACTAACACTTTCGAATTATGGTTCTGGAGAAGACTTTTGAGAGTCCCTTGGACAGCACGGAGATCAAATCACTCAATACTTAAAAAAAATAATTCAGGCTATTCACTGTAAGGTCAAATACTGAAGCTGATGCTTAAATACTTTGGCCACATAATGAGAAGACAGGCTCATTGGAAAAGATCTTGATGGGAAAGATTGAAGGCAAAAGGAGAAGGGAATGACAGAAGGTAAGATGGATAGATAGTGTCATGAAAGCAATGAAGATGAGCCTGGACAGATTTTAGGAGATAGTGGAGGATACAAGGGCCAGGCATGTCCATGGGGTCATGGAGAGTAAGACATGACAGAATGACAGAAGAAGAAAAAGAAGAAGAAGAAGAAGAAGAAGAAGAAGAAGAAGAAGAAGAAGAAGAAGAAGAAGAAGAAAAACAATAACTTAATCATGCCAAGAAATAGCAGGTTATGTAACACATTACTGTATGTTGCAAAAATTTAGCATATACTGAATACCTAGCAAAACATGAGTTGGCAGATAGAATTTTAGATTAGAAGCTCACGATCTTTCATGGTTGAACACATGAAAAATTCCCATACTACAAATACAAACTTTAAAATAACTTTGAGACTTTAAAGAATAAACTTCCATGGAACGTAAGCATTATTACATACCAAATTGTTGCCCACAATAACCTGGATATGATACTGAGCCACAAAGACTTATTATTTTTAATAGATGTTGCCATACTGGATTCTCATAGTCTCCAAACTATATAGGAAAAATACTCAAAATGTAGAGATGTAGCAGAAGAAATAAAAATAATGTGAGGATAACATGACTATTATTGATATCTTTTACATGACTACACATGTATAACCTATATCGAATTGCTTACCTTCTCAATGGGGGGTGGGGAGGGAAGAGGGGAGAGAATTTGGAACTCAAAGTTTTAAACATGAATGTTAAAAGTTGTTTTTACATGTAATTGGGGGAAAATAAAATACTAAATAAAAAAAGTAAAAAAAATCATGTGAGGAGAGAATTCATACATACCATTTCCATAATCCTATCTGCTACTGGAGTTGTACAATCCTTTCAGTGATCCTAATGAAGATATGCTTATATCCTAGTTCTTTTATTCGATTACAAAAGCACTTTGTTTTATTTATGTGTACAATAGTCCATAGGATATATATATATATATATATATATATATATATATATAATATATATATATATATATATATATATATATATATATATATATATAATATATATATATATATATATATATATGTATATAAAATAATAATAGCAGCATAATGACTTGTCCAGTGTCACTTGCAACTAAGTGAGGCACCTCATGGAGAAGTGTGCAATGAAGAAGCATGGGCCAGGTGGGTCAGTGAAAGACTGAGCCATTTATTATTCTGAGGGTACAGTTTAAATAGTGAAAGCTAACAATCACCCCCAGGTGTTCCCAAGAGTCTTACATGACTAACCCCAGCCCTTATGTGCAACTTTAATTATACACACCTGCTTGCTATCAAGGTTCAAGGATGGGACGGAGTGTTCTAACACCTCCCAGGCACGGGAGATTGGTGAACCAAATATTCTGAGTAAATGAGCCCTTAAGGGTAGGAAAAGGAAAGAGTCAAGCTTTGACCTAAATTCCTTAGCACATATTAGACTCTTTAGATCTGGCCCTCAACAGTCCAGTAGCATTTCTATATGAATTATGTCAAACAAGATAAGAATAAGATAATAATAACTGATGTTTATATAGAGCATTATGGAAACAAAAGGATTTTTGGTAGAAAATCTGGACCAGGTCAGAGTCACCAGAAACACAGAGCTAATCTGTAATCACATCAGAAGTCACATCAATTCATCCTCAGCACAACATTATAAAGTAGATGATAGGTATTCTCATTTTACAGATAAGGCAACTGAGTCTCAGAGAGAGTAAGTGACCTGCCTAAGGTCATACAGTTAGTAAGTCTCTGAGGCAGGAATTAGAGCTAGCTATTCCTGACTTCAAGTTAAGTGTTTTATCTCTTGTTCTACACTGTCTCTAAGACCATCTCTAGCATCATACTATTTGCTTTCCCCTAATACTGTCTACTGTGTCAATGGAGGAAAGACATATTGATAAAAGTGTGAGAACTTGGAGAATAACTGGGACATATATAGTCATTTGTTTGTTTTGCAAACATTTATTGAATTTTTATTATGTTCAAAGTAGCGACATGAATTTGGGGAAAGAGAAATGTGCCAAGATAATGAGGATGAATTTTCCTTCCTTGCCACCTTCTCATCCTCCTCTGTTTTCCATAAAAAGAAGAATAATGATTTATGTGTAACCTTTTATTTGCAAGGACCTGATATCCTCCCCCCAAAATAAGAAAACAGGAAAACTCACCATGCACAAAATCCCACTGTTAGCCCAATAACTTTGTATACCTCTTTTGTTGTAGGAAGATCAAAGAATCACTGAATTTGAGTATTGAAAGGGACGTCAGGGTCCATTTAGTCCAAATCATCAATGCCCATACCACTTTTGGAAAGCTCTAATTGTTAGGGTGTTTTTCCTGACATCAAGCCTAAATTAGTCTCTTGGTATCTTCTATCCATTGCCTCTGGGGCCAAAAAAACCCCCATGTTTAATCCCTTCTCTACAAGACAGCTCTTCATTTACTCGAAGTCCTTCCTTTGCCTTCAGTTCTCCTTCTCCTAGGTCCTTCAACCAATCCTCAGATGACAGACTCAAGGTTCTTCATCATCCTGGTTGCCCTCTTTTGGACACTCTCCATCTTATCAATGTCCTCTTTAAACCATGGCACCCACAACTGAACCCGATACTCCAAGTGAGATTTGACCAGGATGGATTTGAGTAGAATGATCACTTCCTTATTCCTGGAAGCTTCGCCTCTCTTTATGCAGCCCAGGATATGATAAGATTTTGGTTGTCATATCCCGTTGCTGACTTATATTGAGATTGTCATCCACTAACCCTTCCCCCCATCTTTCTCAAAATGATGACTATCAAACCATGATTCCTCCATCTTGTACTTTTGAACCCATTATTCTGTATTGCCTCTCTCTTTCATTGCCAAACTCCTTGAAAAAGCTGTTTGCACCCATTGTCTCCACTTCCTTGTCTATCACTCATTTCTAAACCCTTTGCAATCTGGTTTCTGATATCATCACTTAATGGAAACTCCAAAATTGCCAATGAGGTCTTAATTGGAAAACATGATGGCTTTTTCCTATCTTACTTGACACTGGTGACTGCCTTCTCCTCCTACATCCTCTCCTTGCTGGGTTTTCCTGACACTGCTTTCTCTTGGCCTCTTCCTACCTGTCTGATCACGCCTTCTCAATGTCCTTGGCTGGATGTCTTCCATATCACATCTCTTAACTGTGTGCACACTTAAAGACTCTGTCTTGGGCCCTCTTTTATTCCTATCCTCTCTCACTTATGACCTCAACAACTCTCATGTGTTTAGTTATCATCTCCATGTCTATGATTCCTAAAATTATACACAGTATCCCCAAAATCTTACTGTGATTTTAAGCTTTAGTAGCTTAACTGGATATTTCCAGTAAACTGGATAAAATACCCAGATGACTGGATATCTCAAACTCTATATTCTGTAGTTACTTCCAAAGCAACACATCCCAAACTAAACTTAGTCTTTTTAACTAGTCTGTGCTAACCTTAGCTACTCATTTTCTCATTTGTTAAAAGAGGGCATTGGATTAGATTACCTTCTAGGTCCTTTCCAGATCTGTAGTATTGTGCTCATAGCTCATTTCCCTTCTGAACTTTTCCATTTATGTCAAGGACAACATATTTCCAGGCCCTTGGGTTCACAATCTTGGTGTTTTCATTTACTTCTCACTTTTCCTTGCTCCACACTTCTAATCAATTGACAAATCTTGTTATTTCTATCTCCCCACACTCTCTTGTCTCCATCTGCTCCTCTATTCTTACACAGCCACCACAATTGTTCAGATCTTCAACCTCTCTTGATTGGGCTATGGTAATAGCTTTATAATTGCCTACCCTGGCTCTGGTCTGTTCTTTCTTGAACCCATCCTCCACAGTTTCCAAAGTGAGTTTTTAAAAATTCGAATCTGACCATATCATTGCCATTCTTAATGAACTCCAGTCACTCACATATAAACTTCTGTGTTTAATTTTTAAAGCCCTTCACTACCTGGTCCCAAGCTACCTTTCTAAATCTATTATATATTACCTTCCTTTCAATAAAATATGGTCTATCCAAAATGGCCTTCTTGTTCGTTAGCTACAACACCCCTCTCTTATCTTCATGCCTTTGCCCAAGTTGTCTGTCCCCCAACCTCTCCGTCTCTTAAAGTCCCTAGTTTCTTTCTTTCTGCTTAAGTCCCACCTTCTCCATGAGTCCTTTCCTGATCCCTTCCAGCTGCTAGTGCTCTACTCAATTCATTTTGTATTTATTTTGCACATATTTAATCTACATATTTTTTAATGTACATGTAATGTACTCTCTTCACAGAAAGTAAACTTCTTGAAGGTTGGAATACTTTGGTTTTTATCTTAGTATCCCCAAGGCCTAACATAATACCTTGCATACAGTAGGCAATTAATAAATGCTTATTGATTATTTATTAGTGGAGAGATAGAATGATGGGGATTAAGGGATAAGAATTTGCAGAGGACAGCTTAGCAGGTCAAAAGAACAGTGGGTAGTGAAACACAAGGTAGATCATGAAATCTTGAATAGATATGAAGGCAAATGAAGCTGGATTAGGCAAGGCTGGTTGGGAGAATAGGGAGGTCACGATAAGCGATGAAGGATAGATTTAATGTGAGAGAACAAGAGAGATGTAAGGATAGAAAATTGTAACCTGAGAGAATTTTAAAATTCTGTATGTGAATGTTAGTATCTCAAAAGTGATTGACCATGCCAGTGTGAAGCAGAGGTGGTATTGAGAAGAGCATTAGAACAGAGGAATAGTGAGGAAGAACTGTCTGTTGAAATGAAAGTGACATAAATCTGGGAAGGTAGTGCCCATGACCTGTCAATTTGTAATCAATACATACTTGAACACTAGGCATAGTTTAGCACATACAACAGATTTTTGGATGTGTATACTCAGGAAAAATTTCAGAAAAATGTATAGGTAGGATCCTATAGCCTCAAATTCTACCAGTGAAGTTACTTTGAGAGAGATGAGATTCTCAAGAACAAAGTTATGATGGCATCAACAAAATGCTTATGAGGAAGGTAAGGGAGAAGTGTTAAAGTTAAGATATGACCACATATGGAAGTAACTGATGCTTTCATTTTTGAAGAGACATGGTTAGAAGATTGCAGCAAAAGCAGGTAACTGATGATGAATGCAAATGAAGTGCATAGTCCTGTAAAAATATAAGAAATGATAAAGCTTAGAATGAGTAAGGCTGGGAAAGAATGCTGATAAGCAAAATTGGATTCTTCTTTATTTATTTAGTTTATTTTCAATTCATGGAACAAAACAAGCATTTCCATAACACAGTCCAATAAAAAAAGATGATTGCATATGAAACTGCAAATCTACCATGCACAATTTGCTATTCCCTCCAAATATACAACAAAGTTATCACATACATTTCTTTTTTATTCCTTTTTTTTCTTCCCTCCCTCCTCTCCACCCTAGAGATGGCTACTGTTCTCTTTCTCCATATATATGTATATATTTGTAAAATTATTCTATATATACTTCTATTTATCAATTCTTTCTCTGAATGCAGATAGCATCTTTCTTCATATATCCTTTGTTTAATTTGTGTATTTACAATAGTCAAGATGACAGTCACTCAAAGTCATTCTTAAAACAATATTGTTGTTCTTGTATACAATGTTCTCTTGATTCTGCTCACTTCACTCTTCGTCATTTTATGCTAGTCTTTCCATGCCTTTTGAAGATCATTGAGCTTATCATTTCTTATAGCATAGTAATATTCTATCATAACCACATGCCACAACTTCTTCAGCCATTCCCCAGTTGATGTGGATCCCTGTAATTTCTAGTTCTTTACTACTACAAAGAGCTGCTATAAACATCCCATTCACAGTCAAAGTTATAATTACTACTATTTGTGAATTTCCCTCCATCTTATTTTTACTCACAATTTTCTCTCAGCCTCTCTTTTTACCCTATCCCTGTCACCTTATCTTCTCCCCCCCACCACCCCATCACCCACCCCTCTAAAAGTCTCTCCCTAAATTCTCCCCCTACCCTCCCAAATCCCAATCCACACACCCCTCTAAAAGTCCCTTCCTCACCCAATCCCCCAGTTTTCTCACCTTTCTATATGTTCAGAAGACTTCTACACCCTTCCAGATGTAGACCTTGTTTCCTCTTCAACCCAAGTGAATTAAGGTTCCAACATTACCAGCCCTCCACCCCCCACTGCTTTTTCTGTATTTGTTCTTCCTTTCACATCCCATTTTTATAATATAGTTGCCACGGTATGGATAAGTAGAACATCAAGGCAATGAATAGGTCCATTGCTTGAGATGAATGGGAAGATAATAACAGGACAACAGAGAGAAGATAAAACTGCTCAGTTCTTATTTTACTTTTCTGTGTCAAGAAAAACAACTTTTGGATTGTGCAGACTAGAACACAAATAGTCACTAGGGAATGGAATGAATGAAAAAAATTTAAGCCCTTTTATATGCCAAGCACTGAGTGTGCTGAGTACTGAGGTTATGAATACAATGATGAAAATGGCCTTGCTATCAAGGGCCTTGCATTCTACCTGGGGAGACAACATATACAAGGAAGTGGTGGCCAGAGAGAAGTATTTTGGTTTGGAAAGTTTCAGGGATGGTGACTGGAGCTATAGAAGAAGATAATGATCAGTATGGTGTATAGCAGTGGAGGTTGGAAGGCATGCATGTGGCAACAAGGTGCCTAAGAAGATGAAGGCCATGACATAAGGTGAAGTGTGGCTGCAGATGACCAGACATAGTGGCCAATGGCAGGTACTCATCAATTAGGACAGCTGGGCTCCACTTGGGAGTTTTGAAAATGAAATGGTTAAAGCATCCAGGGCATTGTCTCTGGTCCCATCATGGAGGGAAGCAGTATAAGAGAGAAGCCGATATAGAGTTTCTGCCTTCTCTCATTGTATTCAAATCAGACAACCTATGTTCTACCTGGTTCCAGGTAAGATAAGATAAAACCTCACCTGTCAGACACCAGGGTTCCAGAATACAGATTCTGGTGGGAGGAGGATGAGGAGGATGGACAAAGTATGGGTGGAACAATTTGGAAATGGTTGGGAAGCTCAAACTGTTATGTTATTTGGTACCAAACACTTGGTGTTCAGTAGCCAGAGAACCAGTCTTGCCTTATGTCAGGAGTCATTCTTAGACCTTGTTATAATTTTTTGGTTTTGGTGGTTTCCACTTCCTGCTCATTGACTTATCTTCTCGGTTCCTGATAGGAACTTGGTGCATTGTACCCCTGAGCTCTACCCCTGCAGAAATGTCTTTGCTACCCTTTTATCTGATCTCTAACTAGGACTTTCAATGCCAGCACCTTCCTTCTGTGATTATCTCCAATTTATTTTGTTTATAGCCTATTTGTATACAACTGTATACATATAGAATATATATTTTTTTGTCTCCCTCATTTGACTATGAGCTCCTTGAAAACTTTTCTGTTGCCTTTCTTTGCATCTTCACCACTTAACAAAGAGCCTGGCACACAGTAGGCACTTAATAAATGTTTATTGACTGACATGCTGACTAAGGTTCATTTAGCATGATGGACCCTACTCAAGCATGGTCAATCTTTAGGGCTGTGCCTGGGTAACTAACTCATCTGTTGCTGATCGTTGAAAAATTATGGAGAAGGTAAAAGGTGTAACAGTACTGAAGACAGTCAAATTTCTTGTTTTCAAAAGGAGTAGATTCTTCAAAGTGGCTTCCATTCCTAGCAGAATCCTGGAAAGCATAATTAAAGGGTAGGTTGTGAGTCCTTATCAAGGCATGAATTATTCATTTTGAGCTCGTTTGGGTAGATTAAGAATAATGCCAGACTAACTTCTTTTCCTTTTTTTGACACTTCCTGGGTTGATAGATCTGGGGAATGTCACAGAGATAGCACAATAGGATTTTGCATGACATTTGGCAAAATCTTTCATGCTATCCTTGTGGACAAGGTGGGTAGATGTAAAATAGATGATAGTGTGTTTATGTGAACTTGGAGCTGACTGAACACTGTGTTGAGTGAAATTTAACAAAAAGGTAAACTGAGGCAACTCTCCATGATATCATTTATTAATAGGACACCAAACCTATTAATAAAGAGATCTCTGGTCTGCTTCCATTTTCACCAAAGAATGAGGGCTAACAGGGCCCTTTAAACCTAGGTGTGTCTTCCTTCTGATTGGTCTGAGAGTATATCATTTGGATCTCCCCTGGCAAAGGCAAGGCAATCCCAATTGGTGGACATTTTAACAAGGAGGTGGGTTAATAGTTCTCAGTTTTTCCCTCTTACTTCATGGGGGGGGCAGGACTAATCTTCAGGTGAAAGGATTAATCTGAAGCTAGAGAAAGTGGGCTGGCCTTCAGATGTGGCTGATTATACCCCTCTCTAATATTTCATGAATGCTAGTTACTTTGAGACCCAGCTGCTTCTAAGCAATCTTTGGCTAGCAGAGCAAAATCACCCCAATCAGGATCTCCCCAGCTTGGTCTCCCTTTTGTAGACAGGTCACCCCCAACTTTGATGAAAGAAAGGCAAGGACAAAGGGCATATCCCCTGGGGAGGGCCTAGAACCCTAGTTGGCTTCTGTTTACAAAACAGAAGGGGGTAATTGGGGAATGGGAGGGAAGGTTCCCACTTGGGAGGAGCCTACCCAAGCTAGTTAAGGAGCAGATGGCCTTGGGGGCTGGGAGTGATCACCTTACTCAATCAACCCCTTCAGATCCTGCCTGCCCTTCGGAAGTGGGGTCTGTCAAAAGTGGGGAAAAGATGGATCACAGAGAAATATTGGTTATTAAGTAATACAGCACAATATTAATTTTCCTCGACACCACTAAAGAGTGTCTAGTAGAACGTAACAGAGTTCTGGCCTTGTCACTCTCCTGTTCAACATTTTAAAATCAGTGACTTGGATAAAGTCACCAATAACATTTATCAAATTTAAGATGAAGCTGGTAGAGATAGTTAATACACTGTAGAGGAGAGTTAGGATTCAGAAAGAATTTTGGCAGAAATGATGGGGCTAAAACTAACATGATTAAATTTAATAAGAGTAAATATAAAACGTACTAAACTTGGCTTCAAAAAGACACAGGAGGGTTAAAAAATTAATGACTGTTGATTAATCCTACTAGATGATTGTTCATGTGAAACCTAAGTGTTTTAGTAGATTCTAAGCTTGATAGGAGCAGTGTGAGGTAATAACAACAACAAAAAAAGAATGCAAACTTAGGCTGTATTAATAGTAGTATAATATCTCAAAACAAAGGAGGCCAGAGTCCCAATATACTATTTTATATCAAATGAGAAAGTTTATGTAAAAATAACTTTTTAAAACATAAAGCACACATAAATTGTGGGCATCACATTTAAGGAACAAACTGGAACATTCTCAGAAGAGGGAAAAACAATGGCAAGGGAGCTAAAAAAGCCACGAGGATTGTTTGAAGGAACCAGAGATGTTTAGCTCATAGAAGGGAATTGAAGGGGGCATAGCTATTGTCAGCATGACAAATGTCAGCATTTGAAGGACTATGTGGAAGATCAATTACTTTTTTCCTGCTTTATCCCCAAGGGCAGATCTAGGACCAATAATTTATGGAGGTTACCAGGAGGCAGATATGGATTTACCGTATTGAAGAACTTACTGATAACTAGAGCTGCTCCAAAGTGCGATGGGCTACTTTGGGAGTTATTCTGGAGCTCTTCAGGGGAGGATTGTACAATCATTAGCAGGGCATATGGCAGGAGAAATTGATGTTCCAGTTATGACCTACACTATCATCTCAGGGGTCCCTTTCAACTCTGATATTCTATGGTTCTCTATGCAGGGGGAAGTGCTAATTAATGGCTCAATTAGCAATGCCAGAGAATAGAGTTTATTGTGCAAGTAAATCTTTAGACATATCAGCAGACATAGAGAAAACCTCTTATTTCTGATATGGTTTTTCTTTGGGGGGGGGGTTAGGCAATGGGGGTAAGTGATTTGCCCAGGGTCACACAGCTAGTAAGTGTTGTGTGGGAAGCCAAATTTGAATTCAGGTCCTCCTGAATCCAGGGCCGGTGCTCTATCCACTGTGCCACCTAGCTGCCCCGGTATGTTTTTTAACATCACAAATTGTCAAGTGCTGTAGGACAATGACCTTCCAAAAATGTTGGGTCAGTATATTCCTCTCTTCCCAAGGAAAAGGAAATATTTCCCCAAGGAAAACTTGTTTACTTGCCCCAAATTTCTCTTTACTGCCATTCATTATAGATCTAAATTATACTTTCCAAGGCTAATATTGTGAGAGATTACCCATAATGTACCTTTGTATAGACAAAGATGAAATCTGATCCTTTCTCATTGATTGACCACTGTTTAAAACAGCGGTACACCAGTATGTGAGAGACAGGTTTTTCTGCTTTTCTGTATGATGTTTACTGTTTAAAGCAATTTCAGATAGATACATGACTGGAAAAGGAGTCACGCTGATGGGGATGGGATTTGAACCCCTAAAAGGAAAACACCATGTCTTTGGGATCTGGGCCCCCAAAAGGAAAAGCCCCTGGACTTTCCCAAAGGGCCCAGTTCCTGGCATTCACCTGAGGTATCTGGCCCACCCTAGCCCACCTTGATTACTTTAATTATCTTACTTGACACTCCTTAATCCCTTCCAGGCCCCTTTCTCTGACACCCCCAGATCACCCCAGGCTACTTGCCACTCCTTAATCCCATCCAGATCTCCCCACAGTCCTTCTGCATAAAAGTGTCCATCTTGGCCCCATTAAATTGCTCAGATTCTTAAAATCTGGTCCACTTGTATTGGTGTCACAAATAGCACTGACTCACTAAGAATCTTGCCCACCCCAATCGTTGTTTTAATAAACTACTTGGACTGAAAGAAGGCTTTAGTGGTCAAATTCTTTCAAGGCAGACCTGTGCCCTTTGTCTTTGCATTTAAGGGTTCTCAAGACCCCTAGACTGCAACGGCGCCACACAGATGTCGTCACTCCACAAGCTATACCTCGATCTATACAGTATCAAGATATAGAGAAAGGGCCTTGGACTCCTTGTGGTTGGCTGGGCTCCTTGTGGAAGATTTATGAGAGGATACCAGGTTAACAGATTTAGAATTGGAAGGGGCTACAGACATAGGCAAAAGCCGCATAGGGATTGAGAGGCTACGTAGTGTAGTGTTTATGACACCTCATATACTTACTCGCTAGAACCCTGGATAAGTCACTTCTCTGTGCTTCAGTTTCTTCATCTGTAAAATGAGGGGACTGGACCCTATGGCTTCCAAGATTCCCTCTAGTTCTAAATCTCTGATCCTATGATAGGTCAATATCTGAACAAAAGAAGGACTGCCCACATTGATGAGATCATAGCTCTATTGGAAGTATTAAAGTGAAAACCCCCAATTACTTCTTTGGGAAGCATTAAATCTATTCTTGTGCATAACTTGGCTACTGTTTGCTTAAACAAACGGACAACTAGAAGCAGATACACAAATCTTTTTTATTATGGGAAAGTTAGACTTACTCCATGAGAGTGAATCAGATACAAGTGCATTTAGATTCTTGGTCTGTGGACATCCTTGCAGTCGGTCAGAAGGGCTGGTTGAAAGGCTGGGACCCGGACCAGATTCATGCTAGGGCCACTCTCAGTAGAACCACAGGCAGTAAAACACAGGCCAGAGATGTGTTGTTAGACAAGAGAAGCAACAGCATGTTTATTGGTACATCCAAGCATCACAAAATCTGAAATCCCAAAGATTAGAGAACTCTGACTAAATGGTTTTCTTACAAACTGTTCTTTCTACTTAAATCGAATGCTCCCATGTCCCTAATGTATCAAATATGCAACTATAAGGAGGGAGTCATTTCTCTATTTTACACTTCAACGGGCAACAGAAACTGTAAACATTTGATGGTCCTCTGAAAGCCCATTTCAGGTAGACTGTGGCTGGTCTCTTGGGAAAAGTGCAGCTCAATTGGTGTGTACGCTGTGGACGGCTTTAAATCACAAACCTTCCATTTAAAATTGTTCTCACGATCCAGACAGCACCAGTTTGTTGTTGTTGTTTTTCTCTCCTGGTGTTAAATCTTTAGGAAACATGTATTTATTTTTACCAACACACGAAGTCCAAAACAATGAAAAGCAAAGAAAACAAAAACAAAGAAACCCCAACACATTCAAAATAGTTTTTTTTAAAGAGTAACAGTATTTAGAAAAAAAAAACACCAACATTTAAACTTTTTAATCTAATCTATGTACAATATGCCAAAAGCTAGCACAAAGCTGATGAACAGTCATTTTTAGGTTTCTTCACCTGAATCTTTACAGGCTTTATTTACAGCTAGATATCCAGAAAAGTAATCATCAGAACACTGGAATTTGGCTAAAAATCATATAAAAAACCACCCCTCCCCCCATACCTTCTAAATATATAGCAAATATATCCAGTATAACCCAAAGTATCAGGTTTGGAAGCTCTTTTCTCATATTTTAAAAAGTGAATTATGAAATGAAATGGCAGTCACAGATGGTTGAGAAACTCTTTCTAGACACAAAGCAGGGTCAGGATTGCAAAAGAATTGAACAGTCTGTGTATCCTATTAACAGGCAAAGGAAGAAGAGTATTTTTCACACTAAGCAACACAGATGAGTCCTGATAAAGGAGCAAATGGGGAAATGTTAACGAAAAGACTAGGAGCACAAGTACAAGTTGGATGAGGAAGGGGGCATGTGATCTGTATAGAATTCTGAAACAAAGGAAAATGTCTCCATGCTATTTTTTTAAACAATCAATGATTTGCTTTAAAGAAAGAAAATATTTCCATGTTATTTCTTTGAAATGATATAACCCAAACCTTTTAGAGCAGATTTGCCACCCTCCCCTCCCCCCCGGACTTAAAAAAAAACAAAAACACAAGAAAACATCTATTGCATTTATATTGCAGCTATCCTATGCAAGTACCTACAAACTGTATACAGTTTGGAGTCCCGAGTTATCACACTTGTTAAATAAAGGGTATACTTAATACAGCCAGCATTTTGCTCCATGGGTAAAATAGAAAAACACTTGTCATTTCTCCACTAAAATGGTTGGACTTGTATATTACAAAAAAGGTGATAGTCTGAAGTTAAATGCACTGACTTTTAAAAAGCACATCAGCTCAAAAAACTAGATGGATGAGTGTCTAACCTTCCCAGTGAGCACATGCAGTCAAGGTTTTTATGTACCATTTGCAATAATGATAAACATCTATGGAAAAAAAACCTTACTTGGACTCCATACAAAATACATGTTACTTGATGAAAAGTATGAAAATGCATAGCTTGGAACTGTTTACATTCATTCACTAATATTAAAGATTTTTGTAAGCAAGTTCTTTACCATCAGTTTCCCCATCACATTGAATTTCCAATGATCTAACCATCCAACTTCAAAATCATTGCCTAATTAAATAGCAAGTGTCACTTTAATGATAATAGGAAGATTGGCTACTTTTCCTTTTTTTCTTTTGTCTCTTTGTTCTCCATTACATAGATATATCATCCCCAAACCTAGGCTTTCTTGGCCAGCATTTCTATCTGTTATGTATCCCATTCTATCCCATTCTTAAAACAAAAAATAATTTCATTACATTATTGATTTTCGATTTGGTGTTTAAAATTAGCTAAAAGATGGCTTGGTTTTTGGGAGCAGAGGTTCTTTAAACCTCAGCATGGGCTGGGTGCGGGTGAGATTTGCCATAGTCATCATGCCCTCCCACCCACCCCCATCTGAAAAATGCTACTGATTCCTTCTCAGTAATTGCATTTGATAGTGCTCATAAACCCTTTGGGACCTAGCGAATTTCTTCTTATCCTGAGCTCTTCTAAAAAGTCTATTGGGTTACTGATACAGCTAGCATGCTGGAAACTGCATCAGGACCTGGTTTCTCAATACAGAATATGTCTAAATGGCAGAATATTTCCTAACCACTTAATGTAGAAAAATAGGAAAGTTAGGGCATATCAAGAAATTTCTGTTGCAAGGGAACATTTAGTAATGAATAGTATACTTTAAATAGCTAACATATAATCCCAATCCCTATATTATTTTAGATTTAGGGTATTTTTAGTGATTGAAGCCACAAAATAGGAATATTTTCAGGGTGTTGAGCTCTAGAGTTTGACCTACCTTAGTCCCTAAAATCCACAATGTGTGGCTAAGTCTCTTCTAAAGCTCTCCAGTAATGATTGAAGGGGGTTTACAAAATATTCAGTGAATACACCAACAAGGTCTTTTTCTTAACCCAGACATTGGTTAAAGTCAGAACCATCAATATTCAAGAAGCTAAAAGATGTTTTAAGATACAGACAAGAGTCTGACTTACAAACTGGTACTTTTCATCCTGAATTTGAGGAATTCCTATTATTAGGTAATGCTGATGTCTGAGGGGATATTTTGTAACATGAATTCAGGCAGCCGCAAACTGAGGCGGCAGTGGGTAATCTCTACTCTCTATAACGTTGTAATCCACAGTAGGCTTAGCCAGAACATCTCATATTTTGATTTCCAATGGAGGAGAAAGTTTTTGCAGCCTTGTAGAGGTGTTTAAAAATGTTTTGGGCTCACAGCTGCCTTCCTCTCCTTTCATGATGATTACAATAGAGTGATTATACTGGAGAAGACATTGCTCATTCAAATGATCAGGGGCTAGTCCATTTTCCTATTTAATGGAGGGTTAAGAATACGCCTTAAAGTGAGTGGAGATTAAATATGAAGTTGTCCTCACAAGTGTGGGTCTCCGTAAGATCTTTGTTTTGGAATAAAAGTCACTGGTTCTGACTGCTGCATTTAATTTTCCCCTACACCCATGATATTGATAGGGGTGGGCAACTAAAGCTATTAAATCCGAAAAGATTATCTTGCTTTTGCCAGCTATCAGAGCTCAAACAGACATTTCTGTAGTGAATAAAGCAGGTTGTGCATTCACTGAACATCTAAGCTGTTCAGACAAATGGAAATTTCTCCCTGAAGAAAGGTGGCGATCAGGTATGGGACCTGCCTTTCGAGCCACAATGACATTTGTCCCCCAGTGGACCTCCCTTTGAACCAGAAGTATAAATCAGCTGTATAGCAGCAGCAGCAAGTTACTGCAGGGTTGCTGCTGTCCTCTGCAAACATGGCAGTGTGGTTTGTATTCTTTTGATAAATAGCTAAAACATCAACATTTCATTGTAAGCTAGGCTGTTCAATTAATCAGACTAAGCCACCCAAAGGACAGAAGATACTCAAGTGGCTGCTAAGAAAACATACCCCTTTCAAACTCTTTAGTGCCTATTAGCTAGGATACAGGGAAACTGAGACCAAGAACTAGGTCATGGATGATCCTTTTCTTTCCTTAGCTCAGTCACCAGTTCTAAGGTAGTGATGGTACTGCCTTTAAAAAATAATTAGTGATAGTGAAAAGACAACGTAAACAAAAGATAAGAATTAGCCCTCAGAAATCAGATCAAAAGAAAGGAAGATATCCTCTTAATGGATAAACCTTTTCACCTTTTCCCTGAGCTGCTATATCTATTCATTAATTTTCTGAATAAAATAGAATGACTGCTGGGAATCAAATGCAATATTTAGATGTAAGAATTGTGTGCTGCATTTTTGGATGCATTTATAAAGGGGCCACTCTTTGGAAACATACTTAGTAACTATGCCAATGGTACTAAATCTGATAGAGCTTTAAAAAAAAAAGCAACAGAACGTAATCATCTTCTTTCAAAAGCCTGTAGCTTCCCATTGTGTGTGTGTGTGTGCGCGCGCGCGTGTGCGTGCACATATGCACAAAGTTCAGATTTCCAGAGCTATAGTGTTTATGCCAACTCAATTGAAAAGGATTCACTTTTCAGACATATATTAAAACTCATCTTCATGCATGTGTCCAGGTAATCTTATAATCTCAATATAGCCAAAAAGTTGTTGGCAACTACTGTAAAATGTGCTTCTATTTTAGGGTGTACCTAAAACACATACCCTAAGGAGGTGTAACACCAAGCAATTTTCCTTTTAATACTGTACATTTTGCATCAGAAAAACAATATCTAAAACATTCAATTTACTATAGAAGAAACTTTTGGGACATGTGTATTTATGAATATGTAACCAGACTAATATGAATTAGTAAACTATGATGAATTTCCCATAATAAGAGTCACTATAGTACTACATTCACCTCCTTGAAAGTAAGGAGCTGGGGCACAATTCTCCAGAAGCCTCTGGTAGCTCTTTGATAAAATCTCATGATAATGAGAGTGCTAAGGGTCAAGGATGATAAAGTAATAGAAGGGTGAAGTAAAACCCATTAAATCCATATTTTCCTTAAGCTATTTAACGATGGCTCAAGTTTTTTTTTTTAACTACACTAGAATTTGAGTAATTCCAATAAAGGGAACATCTAACTCTTATTTAACATTGTATTTTTCTGATCTGGCTTCCCCCAACTTTAAAATTTCAGTTAGCTTTTAATTTTTGGATGGATTTACTCTTATGGTAGATAAAAAGTGAACCTTCTAGAAGTAAAGAAACCCCACTTTTTTAGGGTAGGACAAACTTATTTGGCAATTTGGGACTTAACTTGGTGTTTAACATTTTAGGACTTGTATGTACATAGTTAAGAATGCAGACTAATTAGGCAGATTATTTTATTTTCATGTTCTATTTTATTATTCTTTCCTATTTGTCACAGACCTCTTTGAAGAGTAAAATTCTAATTATTCACAGCTGTTTTTTTGACAGTAGTAAAGAGGATTCTTCAGCTAGGGATGTACTGGAAATTGACAAGATAAGTTCTAGTGTATGAAGTACAGGTTATCTGATAACTCAGAGAAAGAAGTGGTTCACATACTCTTTTTGAAGTAGTACTGGAAAGTTCTCTAAGCTGGAAGCCTGGTAAACCTTAACTTCCCAGTCTGAAATCGCTCTTTATTCAGGCTTGTCTCAGGGTTTGAGTCCAGACGACAAGTAAACCCTGGACACCTTCTCTATTCTACAGAGACCCTATGAAGGGGGTAGGTTGGTAAATGCTTTAACAGCTAGCACAAAAAAATGTATATATGACATACTTTTAAGTTTAATCTTCATTATTAACATTTTCTTCATCAATTTCTTAAGTCTAGATGACACCAAAACAATAAATCAAGCCGTGATTTGTACTGTTTATCCATATCACACCGAAAATTTAAAAATCAGCTTTCATGAGCTGGCTCAACTTGGCTCTATCACACCCCTGCTCTATTAACTAATTTTCATACCATCCTCAGGTCTGAGACTTGTTTCCTTCTTCTTGCAATCTGAGTTAGTTCTGAGGCTGATTCTCAGGCTCATCTCAGCATCTGGGTTGGCTTTGGGGTGATGCATGTCCCTGGACAGGTCTTCCTGATCAGTTTAGACCCTAATCCATTGGATCTGCCCCAGAATTGACTCTAACAAGGAGCAGGTTTTAATCTTTCTGAATTAACTTTCATGGACTACTTCAAAACATAATTCCAAGTATTTACTTAGTAATGGCTTCAATATCATATTATCTTTCAAAACTAACAGCACTCAATTTTAACATAGGGCTTAAAAATTATTTAGGTTAGCTATCCAAATGAATGAATAATGTTCTAGCTCATCTCTTTCAAGATATAGCCATGGCTAATTCCCTAACTGCCCTCAGAGAAGCTTATATATGTATTATTATTATTTTTTAAATTTGCACAGAGCCTCCTTTGGAGATCCAGGGGAAGCTCCAGAATATACACAAAATTAATAGTTTTGTAGTAAGGTGACAAGAATTTTGCTAGGTCAGGTAAGAATAGTGGGGTTTCATAGCAAAAACTTGGGTGGGGAGATGGAAGGAACATGGAGAAGTGCAGAGAGGATGGCAAAGGGCTTTGGCATTAGAAAGCAAAGTGTGTTATCTTACGATAATTGCAGAAGACTCCCTTGCTGCCTGCTTTCAAGGTGCAACAGCTCTCCTGGGCTACTCCCTTCTTGTCACAGTGGTTGCGGTAGTAATATCAGTAAGAAAGCTTACAATTGCAGGGTTTTTTTTTTTCAGTGCTACTGGGTACTCTATAACCAGCAGGAGAGCTAACTTTGATCATGCTTCGATGACTTTTGTTTAGACAGAAGTCCAAGGAGATCACATTTCTGAATTTGTCTTCAGTAAAAAATAATTTCTGGTGAGATATGACCTCACTGACTTCTCTCTTCACTAAACAGCTCAGGTTTTCAGCCTCTCCATAGAATTCTAATGCATGAGACTGAGAGAGCAAGGGAGACATGACACAATGCTGGCTCTCATTATAGAATATATTGTATATACCTTCAGTAAGGCTCAGTCTACCTTTAGGTGAAACAAATATTTTTGGTTTAAAAAATAAAAATTGGTTGGGAATTTGACCCAAGATCTATGGGCTATAATACATACAAAGTTTTCCAGGATTCAGCTTGGTTTAATAGAAAGAGCACTAGAATCACAGGGTCTGAGACTGAATCCTGTCTCAATGACAGAGCCGAACAAGTCACTTCATGTCTGGGCCTCAGTTTCCTAAATGAATTATAATGTCACTTCCAGCTCTAAAGCTATGATCTCAGGATCCAGCATGATCCCTCAGATTTTCAGGTTTTAAGGCCTTTTTGAGGCCAAATGGTTGCCTGTCTTCCTGGTTACCTCAAAGGAGGTAGACCATTGAATGTGCATCTACCCTCTTCATTCTGGTTCATACTTAAGAATGTTCAGTTGTTTTAGTCATGACCAACTCTTTGTGACCCCATTTGGGGTTTTCTTGGCAAAGATACTGGAGTGGTTTACCATTTACTTTTCTAGCTCATTTTACAGGTGAAGAAACTGAGGCAAATAGGATTAAGTGACTTGTCCAGGGTCACATAAATAATAAGTGTCTGAGGCCATATTTTAAATTAGGAAGATGAGTCTTCCCGACTTCAGGTCTGGAACTCAATCCACTGCACCACCCAACTGCTCCATAAACTTAAGATTAAGATCAGGTAATGTTCCCCCACCTGAAAACCTAGGTGACACACATCTGAAGCATCTGGAAATGGACCTGATCAAAGTATATAGACACCACAGCTTTGTTTAAATAAAGCCAAAAATATTTAGGCAAGAATTAAAACCTTTAGTATACCAACCTCACTTTTAATTTAAAAAAAATTTGTTTTGATTAACATATTTGACTCTTGAGAACACAGTCACCTTCTTATAACTTGTGGTCCCTTATGAGTATATTTCTCACATTGAAAGATGAAGCATTTGGTTTGTTAGAGACCTCACTAAAGATATTATAATTAATTCTGGGAACTAAAGAGGCCCATCTCTGGATGATTCCCCAAGAATTCTATCTTTGGGCCTATAGAGAGATTAAAAAAAACTCACCTCACCCAATGTTGATTGATTTCTCATTATGTACAATTTTATAATTCCCATAGAGTAAGCTCATCTTTAGGACTGACAGCTAGTAACTTCATATCGAGCATCTTAAACAAGTAAATACATGCCCTATTTTAAAAAGTGCCTCTGTTAAAGTTGTTAGTTTAAAATGGCATAGGAAATGTCTCTTTTAGGATGTCTCTTTCACTACATAGTACTTTGAAGCACAACTTTAGGTCCTGGTAATGGTAATGGAAAGGAAGAGCTATAAACATGGGGATTCTCTTATTGTATATCTTCAGTTTGGCCTATTCCTGTCCTTGCTGCAGTGAGATAAGAGACCTAGTGAATGACCAGTAACTAGTCCAAATGGTGAAGCCCTTCGTTTAGGGAGTGAGTTGCATCGTTAGCACTAAAGGCTGCTCCTCCTCCTTCTTGCCCGACAGTGACATTGCCCTAGATGTGCTTCATGGAGATGAATAATGTCTCCACTGACCAATGATGATGCAGCCTGTGCTGACAAAGCATCAAGCATCTTGAAAAATGTTTTTGGTCCCCTTGAGAGGTTAAGCACCAGAGCTTATTAGCAGAGTCTCTTGCTTCTTAGAAGGGTGGAGGTTTTAAAATTGGGCTTTTTAAAAAAAACAAAACAAATGAAGTTAACTTTAGTGTTATTTAAATTTACACACTGATGTGACAAAATAGTGTTCTGAATCCCAGAATAACAGCAAAGTTACATAGAATGAGATTGTCTTGCAAAACAAACCAAAAAACTAACTATATACAAAAAATGATCAGACCAGTAATGCCTCCTTTGATTACCATTCCTATGACAAACACAAGCCTGGGAAAATCATGTATTTCTGCTTCCTGGGACTTACAACACAGGGTTGATATCTACAATGAGGAAACTCTTTAGTCTAGAGAGTAACTTTTATTTCCATAAGCTTATCAGGCTGACAGTCACTCAGTGTTAATAATGGCACCTAAACATTTTAATGCTACTTGTAGGCTTTCTAAACTAGCAAACTGAGATGCAAAAGAATTCTACCAAGATGTTCTAATAAGCAAAAAGTGCTGTAGGTTTGAGGGAGGTGGGGAGTTTGTTACGTGCAGCTCTGGTAGTTGTGTTTTTAGGGAGATGAATTTCTAGTAGACCTGTGTGCCCAGAGCACTGTATAATATGCTCCACAGCCACATTGGTATTCATGAATCCTACCCTGCTTTGGCTCTCATTTATATTCATGAATTCTACCAGGCTTCCACTTGGGTCAGCGCTACAGAAGACATGAAGAAAGATCGATCTAAACTTGACAGTATCTGGAAGAAAGCAGTACACCTTACCCATGAAGGTACTTCTAAGTTTGCACTACAACATGCTATGGAGTGCAAGACACATTTTAACCTGCTTCCATGTACAGACTTCCACTTATATAATATAGCTATTTAACTGTGGGATTGGAAAAGGAGATGACAAAACTTCATGTTTACAAGTACATTCAGAAAAGCTTTATACAAAGTCAACAAACACCTGCAGGGCTGCAGAAGCCACAGGCTATATCTGTTTGGGATTCAAATTCCAATCTTAGAGCTTCAGATCAGTTATAAATATATACCTATTCCTTAAGGGAGACACACACACGGCAGGGGAGGCGCTGCATGCTACCTAAGACAGTGGCCTCCCGTTAGTGTGTTTCTCTCCGATGAATTCAGACATCATCTTCATTTTGCTACATAGCTTTGACTAGAAAAAAAACACTAAAAATACATATTAAAACTCTTACTCCTGTTAAGGGTCCACCAGACCTAATTTACAAATGTTCTGCCCTTTAATTTTCCCTGAGGAAATAAGTATTATTTACATTATTTTGCAACTACTATCAAGGTATCCTACTTTATTTTAAAAGGGAGGGGAGGGTGATAACACTTGCCCTGCTGCCCTCAAAGGATTAAATGAGACTGTGTAAAGTGCTTTGTAAATGGTAAAGCACTGTCTAAAAGTGAGCTATTATTATATACAATTTTAGTCACTTCTCAGGCTAGATGAATGCTGCAGTTTTCCCTTTCTATAGAAGCCTTCCAGAAGGGAAAAAAAAATTAAAAGCATTTGCAGCACTGACTCTGGATTTAGAACTGAGATCTGCTTTCCAGTGTAGCTTAGAGTGAAGTAAAAGATAGAGTCCACTTATATTTAATTATCAACTTTAAAGTTCATAGGTTAGACTTCACTTTCAGAACTCATTTCTACCATGCAAATGAAGCCTTCTGCTAAAATTTCATGGAAAGTCAAAGGCCTATAACAACTGCATCACTCAGCTGAAAAGTTTCATTTGCAGATAACAGTTATGACCAGAAAGGCAATTCTGTAATAAAAGTGGCACCTCAGCACAGCATTTCTCTCCCTCTCTGCCTCCCAGGTCACAGTTTATGGACAAAAATATGGTGCAAAGCACAAAGTATGCTGGGTGAGTGAATTCATTGCTTGTGACTGCCCCGGGTGCTCCCAGCAAGAGAAGACAAAGTGGCCAACACGTATGGGATGATGGGGTGGGAGCATCCATGCTGTGTTTTACATTAGGGAGAGAGGTGACCTTTCCACCCAGGCAATGGAAGCTTTTGTTCTTCAGGGCCTTTCCCTCTTCCTTAGATGAGCCTGCAGTTTGTTTTCTTTTCAGCGAGCCATGATGGTGTCATGATCTGAGGTGGAAGGGTGAACCCCTAAATTCAGTTTGGTCATAGCACCACTCAAATCTGTGCCAGGTAGATGAACTCCTGCCTATGTCTTCTCCTACCTCCCACCTGGTTCCCTCAATGGGAACTCCCTTCTGTACTTTTTAAGTTCCCCTTTCAAGGAAGTTTGGTACATCTCTACCGGAAAGCACTGAGGGGCTTTGGCAAAAGCATTTTTTATGAGAATTATTAAGATAAATGATGCCTGATTTTAGAAGGGGCCATGCTGATCACAGTACATTCAGGGTACCATTTTCTTTTCAGATATTTGGGGAATACAGTGTTGGCAGTAAAGAAATGCCCTTTATAGAGAAGACAGGAAACTTAGCGAAAAATCATAAAGTGATGATCACAAAGATGCTCTTAGAAATATTTTTGGACCTTAATTCATATTCTTGTCACTCTTTCTATGTGGGCAGAGCTCCAGTTAGTTGCATGAGGCATTTATATAAGTAGCAAAAGGGTAGTTGGAACTTTCAGAATGAGGTCAAGTTCTAACTTTCCTTCCTCCTCCTCCAACCACCAAATGACGAATTAAGATGATATATTGCCCAATGTAATATTATAAAATAAATGTGGTTTAATTTGGCACTTGACATAAACAATTACAACCAAATTATCCTACTTCTTTAAAATAGATAAAAGAATTTGCTTTTGTAGTTTGGAGCCGTTTTTTGGATTATAAACAACAACAATGACCTTTCTTGGGTTTATATTTAAGAAGTCACAATTCCCTTTCTCCCAGGTCAGTTAGGGAAAACTTCACATCTCCCCGCTATCTCAAATGCCACAGTATGGGGCCTGGGTTGTTCACTATGCCAATGCAAGCATGTATTATGAAAGCAAAGCCAGTGCTGTGTACCCCTGGCTTTGGAACACTGTCTAGTGCCCAATAAAAACTTGCTCTCTGGAAACCAGTTAGATGAATAACTCCGGACCTTTTTTTGCATTGCTCTTCCCTGGATGATTTGGTGACTCAGTATGAACAATGATGACTTTAAACCAGGAGTTCTTAACCTAGGGTCTATAAACTTGTATTTTAAAAAGGATTTTGATAATTGTATTTCAGTCTAATTGATTTTCTTTGTAACCATATCTATTAAGAATATTATTCTGAGAAAGGGTCTATAGGCTTAGCCAGGCTGCCTAAAAGAGTCTACGACCTCAAAAAATGTTAGGAACTCTTGCTTTAAAACTGAAGTGATGGTTTGTGTAGGCGCCTAGGGAAGTAAGTGGCTGGGCTGCATAGGCCTCTCATTTCAGCTGTATCAAGTCTGAAAATCAGATGATGACTGAAGTTGGGGAGAGAAAATTATCTAGAGTACTTCTGGAGAACATCATACCACGCTAGAATATCTCCTGGGAGGCGGGGTGGGGTTTGAGGCCAAGTACAATGGCCACAGAAACTGATGCCATGCAGAGCTCTCCCCTACACCTAGGTCTCATGGAATGTGGAGAATTCAGTTCTTCATTACTAACAAATCAGATGAACAAGGAATAGATTCTATCTGTAAATAGGCCAAGGAGCTTCAGAGACTGGACACTGATCGTATTACTAGTCATAAGAGAAACCACAACAAACTCCTAACCCTACATTGAACTGTCCTACTGAGTGGGTGAGTAGTGTCATCTTGGTTATAAGACAGTAGTATGACAGGCACAATGACATGAGAGGGAAGAAAGTCTTGTTTTTTTGAGGGGGTGGGGAGACTAGGGGCAAATAAATGAGCGAGAAGATGATGGAATTTTTCAAAGACTGTTTTCATGGCTGACCCAGGGAATGTCATACTATATAGTAAGTATTAGAAAGCATTTTTCCCCCCAAGAATTGTGTTACTAAAGTTGGGTGAGGTTGTACAAATGCTATTTATTTTCTGATATCTGGAGCTAAAAGGTTTTAAAGAAGTATCAGTAGAACTGACTAAAAAGAAATGATTAAATCAGGCCAGTCATTAACCCATAAGAAACAAAGGACCATGGTTCTCTCTATGAGGGATCTGAAAAAAAAATTTGCCAGAAAGTAAGCATAAATAATGGGGGCCAGTATATTGCACTGTGCAACCTACCTGTACTTCCCTTTTTTTAAAATACAAAAAGGGAAATAAGGCATAATAAGATTTCAGTTTAGAAATTTGTGTGTGTATCTGTGTGTGCAATTTCTAAACATGGTAACACCCTTCATTTGTGCAATTTTACTTAACATTCCTATGGCTGATGCTAATTTTCGAGTTCTAAACAATACATCTTCTAAGGTGCTATTCTTCTTCACACAGGGGTAGGAGATAGTAAATGTTTAGTAGGGCAATAGGTTTTAGATTGGATGGAAAATTAACTTATTTGTAGGGCTGGGCCTAGCTCTCAAATGAATTTTCTTTTAAGCTAAGGCCTTCAATCCTGTACATACCACCTATTTTAAACCTTGACCCTACTAAACAGAGATATTCCTATAACTACATCTTGTATACATCCAACATGGCATTTTCCTTTTGTTAATTGTATTTTCTCCACTCAGATAATTATCAATAAATAGCCCCAAAATTTTCAAATGATAAAAAATAAAGGTCTGTATCTTGCATTAACCCCTACAAAGATCTATAGTATTCATTAACCCATATACCAGACATGCAAAAGCATAAAAATCTATAAAAGTGCACTCAAAATAGGAACCGGTTTTCTAACCTCCAAATGACTTTTTAGAATGGATGAGACTATGTAGGCTGTGTTCTGCATTTAAAACCAACCTCACAGGCTTATGTATATGGGACATTTCCAATTTTTATACCTTTTCCGAAAAGTTAGTTGTGGAATTCTTTTTCTTTTTTTGTGGAAAGGACTAGTGACCCATTAAGCTGGCAACAGTCTCACAAACAAGCAATAATAGTAAACAGAGCTGAGCTGCTGGTTTGGATCACATCCCTGAAAAAAAGGATTAAGGGTTACCCAGACGGCTACATGGACCAGTTCTTGATGGAGTTGCAATAAGATGAAGAGAAGCAGGATGCTGCCCCTCATGGCATGGCCACTACATCATAGAAAGCCAAGCAATTAGAAAAAGCTTCTTGGGAAATCAAGTGAAGCTTCCAGATGTTTCCCAATGATGACAATTGGATTTCCTGATCTCAGCTCATGGCTGAAGTTTGCTGGTGATTTCCATCATTTGTTATCTTTTTTGTTTCTTAAAAGGCCCAGGGGGCTTACAGGTTAATAGCTCCCACAGGACTTCTCGTGTGTGGCCATTTTTTTTTTAAAGAAAACCCCAAATGGAAAAGAAATCATGAGTGCTGTTTGTCCCTATAGCACAGCAGGGTACGCATGGCTCCAAGGGGTCAAATGGGAAAGAGAAGCAAGACTGTTCACATTGGGAAATACGGAGTAAAGTCCATTCTTTGTACAAATGCTGTTGAATAAACTGTAGCTTATGTGGTGGGTTGCTGTCAGAAAAAAAAAATCTTGGAAGGTTATGTTAGTCAGAAAATATAGCAAAAGATACCTCCATTCTAGGGAAAGAAGGGTTTGTTGTTTTAATTGCTACAGAAGTTCACAGTACAGTTACAAGATCTACTGGGGCCAGGGTGGTGAGGAAGTCACAGAGCAAAAGGTTAACTTTTTTTTTAACTTAAAAAAAAGTTATAGCTGCTTCCAGGTTGGATACTGGTTGGTGATGCTAGTTACTTTAAAAATTTTTTTGCTGTTCTTCCACACACAGGTTTCTCGAAGGGCTTCACCTTGGCTACGAGTGCATTTTTGTGGTTAATGCAAAAAGCTCTTTTCAAAACCAGGAGTGGAAGGAGAGGGCAAGAAAAGTGTCAAGGGCAGCTGTTGGCAGGCTCTTGGGCATCCACACCCCGCACCTTTGAGGCTTCCACTCTTCAGTCAATGAACCTTTGGCAGGCCTTCTTCCAACGGCACGCAGTGCACCACATGTCTCGATTCTCCATGCCATAAACCTTCCGGCATTTTTTGCCCTCCCCCCGTGGCTTTCTGTAGGATAGAAAAGAGGCATCTAATCAATGGACTTTCTCTTGAACCTGAAGCCCAAGTCTCAGTTTCCACATTGATAAAACAGGGACAAAAATATTTGTAGTACGTACTTCACAGGTTGTTGTGAGGATGAAATGAGACAAATCGTGTAAAGTGCCTTGTAAATCTTGAATCTCTATATAAATATTAGTTATTATTATCAATCAATTTATTAGGAAGCATTTATTAAGTACCTACTATGTACTAGGCACTATGCTAGTTACTGGAGTTATATTAATCTCCTAAAAGCAGAAAAAAACCCCTGTAACTATATGAAGAAATGGAATTCTATCTGGGATTTCAAGTGATTATTAAATTTTGGGAATGGCATCATTGAATTATAATGGTTAAGCCTAGATAACTGGATACCTTGCTGTACCTCTTAAATTTTAATCCCCCTATTTCTGGGATGCAGATGCAACTCCACTAAATATTTTTGGAGGTGGTATATAGTAAGTGGGAAGAACATTGGCTTTGGAGTCAGAGGACCTGAGTTCAAATCCTACATTGGCTGCTTCCAACCTATATAACATTAGACAATTCATTTAACCTCCTAGTCTTTGGTTTCTCTATCTGTAATAAGAGGGTGTTGAGCTAGATAGTGTCTAAGTTACCTTACAGCTCTAAGTCTATAATTTCTTCATGGAAGTTTTTTTTTAAATTTAAAAATCGCTTAAGTGTTCATAAAACAATGTTACCCCTTGAGGTTTGCTTGTTTTCTTTTTTTTTCTTCTGAATTTAAACAGCAAAAAAAAAAGATTTCTATATATATAGAACACAATAAAAGGATCATATATGAAACTGAGTCTTTATGTCATGCCACTTGCTTTTAAAAAAGTACATAATATATTCCACATGTTCATTTCAAGACTATCCTGCTTTTTGTGTTTCTTTCTGAACTTCCTTCTGTTCTCATCTGTGAATTTAAAAATGTTTTAATGACCCTTTTGGCATGGCTATCCCCTTTCTTTCCTTAAACACAATTAAAAACAGACAGAAAGGGAAAAGGACCTACATGTACAAAAATATTTACAGCAGGTCTTTTTGTGATGGCAAAGGACTGGAAATTGAGGTGATGCCCAATAATTGGGGAATGGCTGAATAAGCTGTAGTATATGAATGTATTAGAATACTATTGTTCTATAAGCAATGATGAGCAGGCAGATTTCAGACAAAACCTGGAAAGACTTATATGAACTGAGGCAGAGTGAAGTGAGCAGAACCAGGAGAACATCATACACAGTAACAGCAACACTGTGCGATGATCAACTATGATTGACATAGATCTTCTTAGTAATACAATGATCTAAGACAATTCCAAAAGACTCATGACGGAAAATACTATCCACATCCAGATAAAGAACTATGGAGTCTGAATGCAGATCGAAGCACATTATTTTCATGTTATTTATTTTGTAGTTTTTTCCTTTTGTTCTGTTTCTTTTTTTATGACGTGACTAATATGGAAATATGTTTTACATGATTGCCCACATATAACCTGCATCAGATTGCTTACCATCTTAGAGACGAAGGAGGTGAAGGAGGGAGAAAAAATTGCAACTCAAAATCTTATAAAAAAAATGAATGTTAAAAATTGTCTTTACATGTAATTGGGAAAAATAAAATACAAGTTAAAAAAAAAGAGGGAGGAAAAAAAACCCTTTGTAACAAATAAGCATCGGTAAAGCAAACAAATCTATATGGTGGACATGTCCAAAAATTTGTCTCTTGTTTTACTTTGGGAGTATCATTTTTCTGTCAGGAGGTGGGTAGCATGCATCGTTATACGTTCTCAAGAGACATGGCTGGTTTGATCAGAGCTCTAAATCTTTCAGGGAAGATTTCCTTTGCAATGTTGTTCTCACTGCATAAATTGTTCTCCTGGTTCTGCTCACTTCATCATGCATCAGTTTGTAAATCCCAAGATTCTCTGAAATCATCTCTTTTATAGTTTCTTATAGTATAATAATATTCCATTGCATTCACACATCACAATTTGTTTAGCTATTAACCAAATAATGGGCATCACCTTAGATTATTCCTTATTTTTCTCCCTCAATACCCTTTCAGAACTGTGTTCTGAAAAGACACTTGCTACTTCTCCCTTCATTACAATGTTAGCACTGTATCATCATACAGTTCCTTCCAACTGCTTAAATTTGTCATTCTATTTTTCTTTGACTCTATCTAGTGTTTACATTTCAAAGTTTTTAGTGAGATGATACCACAGAAGCCTGGGTCATAAATTTGATAGACCACATTCCCCAAGTTCCTATCAAATAAATCAATCATTTAAGGCACATAAGGGATGAAACCTGCAAAACTGGGGTCTGGGTATTGACCCTTCATGATGAGTTCGTAACAAGGGTGCCATGTTGCCTTGATGGGTATGAAGTGCTGGAAGTAGTGATAAGGGTGGGGAGTGAGATGCTAGAAACATGCCCAATGGGAGGCTGAGTATACCCAGATCGTTTTTTCTTTCTCAGCTATAGTCCTTTCATAAGAAATACACAAAAGTCATATATTCCATTAAAGGTCCATTATTTTTCCTCTACAGATTTATATTCATACTGTTTTTTTTTCCATTGTTGTTCTACAGAAATGCTGGTGATTTGTGTGGTTTATTTCATATCCTATAAGCTTGCTAAAGTTCTTATTTTCAATTAATTTTTAATTGACTAGCTTTAAGTATACTATCATTTCTATTGCAAAAAAGTAATAATTTTGCCTCTTCTTTATCTATACTTATTCTCTTGATTTGTTTTTCTTGTTTTATTGCTATAGTGAGCAGTTCTAGTCCTATGGCAAATAGAAGTGGTTATAATGGCCATCTTTGTTTCACCTGATTTTATCAGAAAGGATTCTAGTTTATCCCCATACATATAATGGTAGTTCTACATTTTAGACATATAGTATAATAGTTATTATTTTGATGAAAACTCCATTAATTCCCATATTTTCATAGTATTTTGTGACAGAAATAGATGTATTTTGCCCAAGCCTTTTCTGCAACTGTTGATATAATCAATATGATTATTGTCCATTTTATTATTAATATGGAAAATAAAGTTTAGAGTTTTCCTAATATTAAACTAGCTCTGCATTCCTAGTATAAATCTAATCTAGTTACAATGTAAAATCTTTTGTGATATGTTGTTTTAGCCTCTTTGCTAAAATATTTCGCAATAATGTTCATTAGGGATATTGAACTATATTTTCTTTTTCTGTTTTAACTCTGCTGGTTTATGAATTAAGACCATATTTATGTCACAAAGGGGATTTAGTGGGATCCCTTATCTTCTTCTGCTATTTCTGCATACTATTTATGTAATATTAGAATCAACTGTTCTTTGAATGCTTTGTAGAATTTACTTGTAAATCTATCTGGTTTGGAATTTTTTCTTTGGGAGTCCATGTATGGCTTGAAGTTGGATTGCTTAAATTCTCTATTTCTTATTTTGTCAATCTGGGTATTTCACATATTTGCAAATATTCAACCATTTCATTTTCATCATTGGTCCTCTGGAATCATGGATAGTCATTGTAATGATCATAACTCTTACAGCTTTCAAAGCTGTTTTTCTTTTAAGTGTTGTTATCGTATCAATGGTTCTTATTCTGTTCATTAAATGATTTTTAATAGTCTTCAAAATTTTTTGTTTTAAAAATGAATATAAATTGTTCTTCTGGTTCTGCTTACTTCTCTCTGCATCAGTTCATACAAGTTTTTCCATGTCTCTTTGAAATAATGTATTTTCTTCTTACGACACAATAGTACTCCATCCCATTCATATTCCATGACTTATTCATCTATTCCTTAAGTTTGCACTTTTTTGCTAACCACAAAAAGTGAAGCTAAAATAATTTTGTACATATATCAACTTTTTCTTCTTTGACTTCTTTCAGATCTAAGCCTAGCAGTGGTATAGCTAGACCAAAGGGCATGTACCATTTAGTAATTTTTGTGTGTGTGTATAATTCTAAGTTGCTTTACAGAATGTTGTAGGGTATGGCTAGGTGGCACAATGAATAGAGTGCTGGATTTGGAGTCAGAAAGACTCATCTCTCCCATTTACCATTTTTCTTTTTTATAATCTTTGCTAATCTATTGGGTGCAAGATGTAATCTCAGGAGTATTTTAATTCAAAGTTCCCTAGTTATTAATTATTTGTAGTATTTATTCATGTGTCCATAAGGAGTCTGAGTTTCTTTCATTGAGAACTGCCTGTTCATATCCTTAGTCCATTTATCAACTGGGGAATGACCCTTACTCTTATAAATTTGAATAATTTCCTCATATATCTTGGAAACAGGATCTTTATCAGAGAAACTTGCTGCAAAATTTTTTCCCCAATTAATAATTTTCCATGTGATATTGATTTTATTGGATTTGTGTGGGCAAAACCTTTTAAATTTCATGTAGTCAAAATTATCCATCTTATTTTCTGTGATCTTCTCTATTCTTTGTTTGGTCATAAATTTTTCTCATATTCATAAAGGTGATAAGTACTTTTTCCATTTTTCTCTAATTTGTTTATGATGTGACCTTTTATATTTAGGTCAAGTATCTATTTGGAGCTCACCTTGGTATAATGTTTGAAGTGATTGTCTGAATTAAATTTCTTTTATACTAGTGTCCAATTTTCCCAGAAAGTTTTATCAAATAGTAAGTCCTTATCCCAGTAGCTGGAGTGTTTATATTTACTGAATACTAGGCTTTGGGGTTTGGTTGCTTCTGTATGTTGCACACCTTATCTGTTCCACTGATTGATCTCTCTGTTTTTCAAACAGCAACCAAATTGTTTCAAGAATTATTTCTTTTTAGCACAATTGAGCCTTAACACTGTCAGACCACCTTCACTCCCACTTTTTTCATGATTTCCCATGAAATTTTGACCTCTTCTGTCTCCACGCTAATTATTATTATTGTTTTTTCTACAAAGTAATCTTTTGATAGTTTGATTGCTATGGTATTGAATAAATAAATTTAGAAAGTACTGTCATTTTTATTATATTGACTTGGGCTACTTTTATCACAAGCACATAATATTTTTCCCATTATTAAGTCTGTCTTGATTTCTGTAATGGTGGCTTAGAATTTACATAGTTCTTGCATGTTTCCTGCTAGGTAGAATTCCAAGTATGTTATACATTATGTAGTGAGACAGAGTTGCATGAAGTCATCAGCCTCACTCTCTCTTCCAGAGTTGTCACAGTTCAGTGGCAGACAGAGTCAATGGTGATGGCTTGGGATGGAGTAGATGACCTTGGTGTCTTCATTGTTGTATGCCTGTGAAACTTGGACTATCAGTGTTATGCCAGGAAACTGAATTGCTTCCATTTGAATTGTCTTAGGAAGACTGTGAATATCACCTGGCAGTATAAGGTACTGGACACTGAGGCCCTTTCTTGAACTAAACTGCCAAGCATTCAAACTCTACTGCTGAGATCCCAACTCCAACGGGCTGGCCACATTGTTCAAATGCCAAAGGTATGCTTGGCTAAAAGACTATTTTATGGGGAACTCACACAAGGCAAGCCCTCACATGGTGGTCAGAAGAAGCAACACAAGGACATTCTCAAGGTCTCCCTGAAGAACTGTGGAATTGAGTGACACGGGAGACACTAGTAAAGGATCACCCAGCATGGGATACCTGCATCAAAGAAAGTGCTGTGCTCTATGAAGAAGCTCAAAAGAAATGCAAGATGTGCAAATTTAGAGAATCCACCTCGAATGTTCACAGGGACTATTTGTGCCTGACCTGTGGTGGAGCACTCTGAGCTCACATTGGTCTGATCACCCACAGTTAGACACACTGGACCTTGACCCCAACATAGCGATGTCATTTTGGTCCTCTCTGAGAATGGACAACCAGACAACATTATGTAGTTATTTTAAGTGGAAGTCTCTAACTCTTTGTGCTGAGTTTTTTTGGGTTTTATTACCTCCTGAAAGAGAGTAGATGTAAGGTACAGAATGAAACAAATATTTTTGTATACAGCCACTGAAAGAATTTATTTTTCTTCTCTCTCTCTCTCTCTCTGTTTTCTAATTAAGTAGGAGGGAGAGAAAATAGATGTCTATTAATTAAAAAGAACAATTTTAAAAGAATTGTTAAATAAGTTGTGTGTGTGTATGCACAGTTGTGTGTGTGCTACAGATGTGGAATGTTGCATATCCTTTTAGATAGGTCACTATATTTTAAGTTTTATTGTTTTACTTTGTTACACCTCTCCCACAGTGGGGGTAAACTGGGAATGTTTGTAAAACAAAT
Organism: Phascolarctos cinereus; assembly: GCF_003287225.1. Taxonomy (NCBI): domain Eukaryota; kingdom Metazoa; phylum Chordata; class Mammalia; order Diprotodontia; family Phascolarctidae; genus Phascolarctos; species Phascolarctos cinereus. The sequence continues at coordinate 449,089,679 of NW_027555847.1, read as the reverse complement.
ATCAATAAAACTTAAAAAACCTACATTTCGAACTCTTCATGGTAAGTTATTCTTGTTTGCAAGACAACAGTTTTGCCTTTTAGAATACTGTATTCGAAGATTTCTTCTCTTGTAAAGTAGAAACTGCCAGGTCCTATGACATCCTGACTGTGTTTCTTTGGTACTTGAACTGCTTCTTTTTGGATCTGTGCTGTGTTTTTCCTTTGACTTCAAAGTTCTGTCTGTGAGACTTTTCCTTTAGAGATTTCTTTCACGGGGATATTAGTGGATTCATTCTATCTTTACTTTGCCCTCTGGTTCTAATAGATCTGAGCAGTTTTTATTTATGCTTTCTTGAAATAGTACTAGTCCATGACTTTTTTTTTTAATCATAATTTTCAGAGAGGAAGACCATTCTTGAATTACTTCTCCTTGACCATTTTTCCAGGTCAGTTGTTTCTGATATCAGATAGCTTATGTTTTCTTCTATTTCTTCAGTATTTTTATTTTGTTTTCATATTCTTTGCTGTCTCAGAAGAGTCAATGATTTCTGTTTGGCCTATGCTTTTCAGTTAGCCCATTATCTTACCAAGGTTTACCACTTTTTGTTGTAAGTTATTTATTCTCTTCTGATTCTTTCAGATCTTTTATTTCATCTGTTCTCTTTTGCTTCACTTCTTCTGGGTATTCACATAGTCCTTGTGGAAAACTGACTCTTTTCCCCTTGAGTCTCTGCTTTTGGTCTTTATAATTACTCTCTTCCAGGTTGGATTTTCTTATATCTCCGTATCTACAAGAATTCTTTATAGTAGTTAGTGTTTTCTTTGGTTCACTCATCTCTCCAGCTTTAGTTCCTGAACTTGAACTTTTTGCCAGGGGCAGGCTTTATCCCTAATGTACTTTTTGGGAGGGGTGACAGACCCTACTTGGTTTCAACCTGTTTATCTGGGTTTCTATGCTCACCTCCACCTCTCTGGGTTAGCACCCCTGCTCACCCACTTCAATCTTTGCAGCTCGGCACAATGGATTGTCAGGGCCTTCACGGCATCTCAAGAAGGCATTCTAGGGGCTTTGGGACCCAGGGGTCCAGGGCATCTGTGTGTGGTTGCAACTGTACTGGCTGATATAGATCCTGTTTGTTTCCAACCCCACAGTGGGTTCTGAGTCATGTCTAAGAGTACTTCCTAGCCTCCTCCACAACCTGCCCTGGGTACAAAAATTCTTAGTTACAGCCCTTTCTGTAAGGTTTTTTTAGGAGATCCTCTTTGATTGATTAAGAAAATCTAGTATGGGGCAGCTAGGTGGCGCAGTGTATAGAGCACCAGTCCTGGATTCAGAAGGACCTGAGTTCAAATCCGGCCTCAGACACATAACACTCACTAGCTATGTAGCCCTGGGCAAGTCACTTAACCCCACTGCCTAGCCAAAGGGAAAAAAAAAGAGAAGAGAGAGAGGGAAAGAAAGAAAGAAAGAAAATTTGGTATCTCATTCAATAGAAAACTTATTTGATGAAGCCAGGACTTTTAAGTTGACCTGGTATAAGCAGATAATTTTGAATTAACAGAGTTTAGAATAAAAATCTGTGCCTTGAATTTATACAACTATTGTGCCTTAAACATGACAAATGCCTTTACCTGTCCCTTAATAAAACAAACTTATTCTAGAAATTTTACCACTACTCTCCTCCACCTTCCAATTGACAACTCTGGGTCAGTGACTTCTGAATGCAAAAAGTGGGACTGAAGGAGAGGGTATTTTAATTCTACCACTCTACCACAGGACAGGTTAAAGAAGATTCTGTTGCTTATTTCTCTGTTCCCTTGATGTATTTCTAATTGTGATTCGGCTTTCTCGGGACTGGACTTGTTCCTCGGCTTACCTTAAGCTGACTGCTCCTCTGGGAGGTGAAGACAGGACTGAATGATTCTGCTGTTGTCTCTGCTCTCCTATGCCCACAGGACGATTGTGTGTTGGGGAAACCTAGTAGAAAACACAGAAAACACAATTTATAATGTAATGCCTGTTTTTCTAAAATCCTCCCTCTCATCAAACTGTGCTGTGTAAGACACTTGGATACACAGACTGACTACTCAAAGAAAAGGCACATTCTCTGTCTTCCCAGAGGTTGCCTTTTAAAACAGACAAAAATAATGACAATATGGCTTTTTTTTAAAAAAAAAATGTAAAACAAGAAAGACAACATATTAAAAACGGTGACAGCCAAGGAACAATACCCAAGCTTCTGTTATGTGCATTCTGGAAGCTGTCCTTAGTAACAATCTATATTTGAAAAGTATCTTTATTTTTTTCAAAAATAGAAAAGTTTTATTTACACTTTAAAATACTTTACAGAAACCAAGGGATCGTGCTTTCAAAGCCATGAAGTGTCAAGTGGCTTGTTGGAGACTTGTTTCTCCCCGCCCCATGGACTATTCTAGATGATTTATCCAGTATTAGAGATTGTTACTGGTGTAGGTTTATCTTGAAGGGAACAACCCCTTCTACATTAATTTTTACCAGACTCCAATGATAGGGTAAGTGCTCAATTTGTATTTGTATATAATTTTAAAAATATATAATATTTTATTTTCCCCCCAATTACGTGTTAAAACAATTTTAACATTAAAAAAAAGTTTTGAGTTCCAAATTCTATCCCTCTGTCCTGTCCTTCCCGAGAAGGTAAGCAATCCATTATAGTTTATACATGTGCAATCATGTAAAACATTTCCATACAAGTCATTTTGTACGAGAAGACTCAAATTTAAAAAAAGAATGAAAGAAAGAAAGTGAAAAATACATCCTTCAGTCTGTATTCAGACAGTATCAGTTTTTTTTTTTTTCTGGAGGCAGATATTTAACTGAATAGACTGAACTCATCCCCTGGATGAATAAATGGCAGAATCAGAAGAGACCATCTGTAGACTTGGCTTTGGATCTAGTCACATCCTCTCCCATTTTCCATTTCCTGTTCACAAGACCTATCTCTCCACCCCTCATCTATAAAACCATCTACAACACTGAGAACTATACTGTGTAGAGGAGATAGGTAAGGGTGTCTTCTCCCCTGCAGTCTTCCCTATGGTCTTCCTGGTATATCGTCTTGACCTTGGTCATCTTCTTCCTAGTGACTCAGTCCCCAATTTCTCTTGGTGAAAATGCTGGTCTGTGGCAAGGGGAAGGATATGGGCAGAGAATCACTGACTCTCTACAGCTTGCGAGAAGATGCAATAAGAGATAAAAATGACCCTAGGCCCTCCCTCCCATAGGAAATGCTCCAGGATTGACCCTGTCTTGTCTTTTCACTTTCTCACATTCTTCTCATTCAAATATCATCCAGCCTAGAGCTAGAAGAGCCTTGGAGATCATCTTGCTCAATGCTCTGCTCTTAGAGATGGATACAGGAGCTAAAGATAAGAATGGTTGAATGACCTAAGGCCATATATGTCGAAGGTCCAGAACTGAAAGTCAGGTCCTTTTATCTCAAATAAAATGATTTTTCAAGCATACCACCAAGATTCTCCAAAATTTCATCTTGTTTCCTCTCCACCTGCAAAAGCTCTCACACCCCCAAATCACAAGAAAGCAAAATCGTATACTGTTTCCTTATTTATTCTATACCTTTTCCTTCTCTTCATTATTCTCTTCTTCATCTGTGTCAGAAACCTGGAGGTCCTCATACAGAATACTGCCCTGATTCGGGGCCAGGCCCTTTGTAATTCTGTCCAGAGAAGGAACTTGGGGTACCCCTGCACCTGACTTCTGTACGGGGACTGGCTGTGTGTCCTTGTCCAATGGGGGTCTCTGAAGTGATCTGCCCAGTTTGTCCTGAGGAACTTGTTTGGACGCAATTGTGGGTTCCTGGGTCAATTCTTGACTAAGCTGGCATACAGAATTTCTAGGCCTTTTGCACTGCTGGCCAGATGAATCACGCAACCATGACTTTGAACAGGTTAAGGGATTCTGAGACTTTCTGGCAGAATGAGACAGGAGGCATGGAGGAATTGGGCCTGCCTTGGGCGGAAGGATCACTGGTTTCTGAGTTTGGGCCATGAAGTCTAGTCCTTTCTGGGAAGGCCCTGTTAAACTTCTGTATTTCTGTTGAAGCCAATTTTGAAGACTCCAGTCTTTACGCAGGGGTTCTGAGGGATGTTCAGGTTCCCTCTGAGCTAACTGGACTGGAGGTGGCAGAGATTTCTGAAGGGGTTTGGCCATAAGCTTCACAGAAGGAGTCCTTCCAGGCCTTTCCAAATGGACCTGGGGAGAACATACTGGATGAGGAGATTTTGCATGTTTACTGGATGGAGGGCAAGGAGGGGCAGGTTGGCATGGATGCCGGATGCAGCTCAAACTTTCACTAGGGTCCATATACACAAATTGTCTCTTCTGGAGAGGGCCAGCCTGGCTCTCCTGGGGCAGGGGCACACATCGTCTCTCCTGGGGAGGGTCAGAATGACTCTTCAGGGGCAGGGGCACACATCGTCTCTCCTGGGGCAGAGGCACACATTGTCTCTTCTGGGGGGGGGCCAGACTGGCTCTTCTGGGGCAGAGGCACACATTGTCTCTTCTGGGGAGGGCCAGCCTGGCTGTCCTGGGGCAGGCACCGTTTCTCAACCTTCACCTTCAAAGTTTCCCTTTGGACCTCATTCATGGTTTCAAATGGCTTTCCCTTCATGAAAATTTTGGTTCCTTGGAGGTTGATAAGGGACTCCTGAGGGAGCAGTTTAGCCAGCTCCTTCTCCTGTACCTGGCTCATGACCTTGAGCCTGGGGCCCTGGTCCTTGGGTGGGCAGTATTTTGGACACATCTTGTTTGTCTTAATGTGTCCATGGGATCTGCAGCTACCACACATTAGATCCAATTTAGGTGCCTCTGGCTTGGGAAGATGCTCTGGGGGGAGGCGTTCCTTCTGCTCTTTCCTTTCCTCTGCTCTGCGGATTCGGCGAAGTTTATCTTGGAGCCTTTTCTTCTCTTTCCGCAATTCCTGCTGTTTCTGCTCATCTTCCAGAAGGATCTTCTGGATGGAGTCCTCATCCTTGGTGCTCCTCACGAGGATGTATGCATTGATCACTGCTGGGTCCTGGACTACCTCACTCCGCACATACTCCTTGCCAGACTCATCAATATAAGTCCGGTGAATAACCAGAGATACAGGAGCTGAGGTGGTTGAGTGCCGATTCTGCTTCTTTTCCTTGCCTTTGTCTTGGAGGTGAGCGTCCCCATCTCTGAGCATCAGCTGCTGCAGCTCCTGGAGCTCCTGCTTTTCCTTCTCTCTCTGCAGCCTCTGAGGGCTGGTCTTACCCTCCAGGAGGTCCTCAATTTCACAAGACATCCGCTCCACCATACGATCATTTTCTTCATCTGAGCTGCTACTGTCCGTATCTGTGGACAGCACCTCAGTAGAAGCCAGGAGCTTGTTCTGGAGGTCAAAAATTTTTTGGACCTGTTGCTGGTAGATTCTCTGCTGCTCTGCCCCTGAGGAATGGGGCGCTCGCGCAAATCTGGTGAGGGCTCTGGTCTTGGTCCCTGAGTACAGCTCCTTGGTAGATAGGGCTCGTATAGCCGCAACTACCTCCCAGCGGGACAGCTTCTGGATCTCCTTCTCTGATATCCCAGATATCTTCAGCAACTTCTTGGCTTCCTTCAGGGTGAGACGCCGAAGGTCTGCATCAGTACCCATCACTTTCCCTGACTTCAAGCTAGTTTTGTTTTTCTGCTTAGGTTTACAAGCAACTTTGACATAGGAGATGCCCTCCCCACAGCCTGTGGGGTCAGCCGCTCCTGTCACCTGTAGCAGACACTGTCCCTTGGTGGCTGCCAGGAAAGCCTGAGTTGTATTCCATGGAGCAGCCTGGATCTCATCATTGAAACACATACTTTCATCACTGGTCTCCTCTGTGTTCAGGAGTGATATCTCCCCATAGCCAGCATCCTTGAGACGCTGCTGGGCAGCTTGCATGCTATACAAAGCACAGCATTTCTCTGGGGTCACCATGACCCTCAGCTCCTCTTTGCTTGGCAGGCGGAATCCAGTCTTCAGTACCCACCAATTAAAATAGATGCCTGTCCGATGGAAATCTGAACACTTAGTGAGCCTCCTTCGAATGCTGCTCTCAGAAAGTTTGGGGAAGGCCCTGTGGATATCCTCCATGCGAATCCTCCGAGGCCTGTGAGGGCTCTTCCAAAACTGCCTATATATAAACACCTGGAGGAATTCATGGATGTAATTCTTTGCCATTTTTGAGTTGGGGGCAGGAACTTCATCCAGTGGACACTGCTGCCCAACAGTAAATATATCTTTCACTTCCCTCAGAAAGTAGCCTGCTTTGGTTACCACACCAAGGAAGTCTGTGTCTGCCATCTGATGTGGGTAGATGGGAGCCCGAAAAAGTTTGTTTTCCAAAGCCTGTAAGAACTGTCCAGCATGGAGTTGCCCTAGGAAGGGTGAAGATGAACAGAATACAGGGTTCCCATATTTGCAGGCAGGAGGCCCAGTGTCCTTCCCATTTTTCCTTTTGTAATAGTTCTGTATCTGGGAAGCCATTCCGACCTGGTTCAAGAATGGTGGATTCTCCTCGCTCCATTCAACCAGAATGAGATCTCCATCCTGCCCACTCAGGTCCTGAAGTGTCTTCATAAAAAACATGTGACCTCCCCCTGAAGCCTGCAGCTCCTGCTCCCGTTCCTGGGCTTTCTTTTGGATGTGAGAAGTCAAGTTGTGGACAGGGTGGGGCCCTTTGCCCAGCCACCTGACTGGTGGTCGATGAAACAGAGAGAGTTGCTCAGCTACCATATGGGTAGGAAAGAGGCTGGAGTGTAGCTTTGATGCTGGAACTGAATGTTGGATTATAGGGTCCCTGAAGGGAACCTGAAGGCCATGCTGCTGGGGGAAGTAAAATTCATCATTGGACAGGTTCCAGGGGTCCTTGGCTTTCAGCTGGGCTGGAGTCTGCTCAGCTTCATCCTCTCCCATCATTTGGCCCTTCTCAGAAAGCTGCTTCTGGATTGAGAACACTACTTCTTCAGGCTCCTTGATATCAAACAGCAGGAGGTTCTCATCATCTGGGTCAATAGTTAGGACTGCAGGATACAGTGGCTTATGCATGGCTTGGGCATCCCAAATAATGTTGTCCTCCCATTGGCTATAGATAAGGTCTTCACTCTCAGGGATGAAAATGGACCCACCAGGCTGAGAAGGGTCATGGTCACCTGTTTTGAGCAATTTGGTTTTCTCAGAGGGAATCCACCCTGCCTGAGAAACTTTTTGGGCATCAGGGAAGGATGTTTGGATGTCTCTGTTATCCCAAATTATGTCATCTTCCCAGGACTTCTGAGTGACCATCAGAAAGTTTTCATCCTTCAGCAAGGAGTGGTCTGTTTGGGGTGTCTCCTCCTCTTCTGGTGGCTTTTTTTGGAGTCGAAATCCATAATCAAAACCTCTCCCATGGGGAGGGACCCCCAGTATGTCATACCAAAACTTGGCAGGGCCATACCGCCATGGGGCCACCCCCTCTGAGGGAGGGTCCTGGGAACAGTCAGCCAGTTGGGAGCCAGGCTGGGGAGCTACTGGAGCCATCATTTTTATCTCATCATCTGTTAGGCATTCCTCTGGGTCTGGTGATCTTGCTGTCTGGGGGCCCCGCAGGGTAAGTTCTGGGGGACATTGTGCCTTCTTCTTTTTCCTCTTTCTTAGCCTCCCTCTTACCTCCTGCCACATGGATGGTGTCTTCTGGGTCTCAAAAAGTTGGAAGAAACGAAGAGTCTTTCCATGCCCAAATTGTGGCCAGAGGTCTGTGACTGTAGGTAGGCTGGTGTCCTTCAGGCTTATTCTCCAAGGATTTCCATGATTCTGTTCTTCCTCATTTTCAATCTCCTTCTTAGAGCCGTTGGAATCCACAAACAAGTCCTCTGGGGAGGAGGTATAGTTGTCTCTGGAATGTAGGGCCCTGTCTTCTTCCATTTGGGATCCTGCAATTCTGTCCACGTGCAGAGGCAGAAGAGATGGGAAGCCCTTCTCTTCTGTCATACTATATAGGGATGACCAGAATCAGCTCCAAAATTTACTTTTATATCCTCTTTTCAGGTAGGATTTACACCTCTCCAGAACTGTGAACAAGCCTGGGGCCCATAATAAGGGTGTGGTACTTCATCCTCAGAGGTGAGAACTCATTCAGAATTCTTGCAAGGTCTTATACAGGTTAAGGGCCAAGCTCAAATCACACAGCAAACACCTGAGAGTCCTTACAGGCCATTATTATTATTTTTCCATATTAGCCATGTTGCAAAAGAAAGCACAAACAAAACAAAACAATAAAAATAAAGCAAAGAAAAGTATGCTTCACTCTACATTCAGAGTTTATCAGTTTTCTCCTGGAGGTGAAAATCATCATGGGTCCTTTGGAACTATCTTGGATTACTGTCTTGATCAGAGAAGACCATACTTACAATATTGCTGTTATCTCATTCAATATTCTCCTGGTTCCATTCACTTTACCTTGCTTCAGTTCATATATTCCTTTCCGTGTTTTTCTGAAATAATCTGGCTTGTCATTTCATAAGCACAACAGTATTCTATCATAATCATATGCCATAACTTATTCAGCCATTTCCCAACTGATGGGCATCCCCATAATTTCCAATTCTTTGCCACCACAAAAAAAGATACTTTAAATATTTTTGTTCAAATAGGACCTGTTTTCTTTTATTTCATCTCTTTGGGACACAGATCTAGTAGTGGTATTACTGGGTCAAAGGGCATGCCTGGTTGGGCTAGGTCACACCTCCACACACGGCATCAGTGTCCCAATTTTTCCACATCCCCTCCTGAATCTGTTATTTTCATTTTCTGTCGTAGTAGCCATTTTGATAGGTATGAGGTGGTACCTCAGAGTTGTTTTAATTTGCATTTTCTCTAATCAGTACTTATTGAGAGCATTTTTTATGTGACTATTAATAGCTTTGATTTCTTTTTTCTGAAAATTGCCTTGTCATATCTTTTGATCATTTATCAATTAGGGAATGGTTTTTATTTCTATAAATTTGGCTCAGTTTCCTATATATTTGAGTAATGAGGCCTTTATCAGAGAAACTTGCTGTAAATCACCCCTACCCCCAGGTCCCTGTTTTCCTTCTAATTTTGGTTGCATTTGTTTTGTTTGTGCAAAAGCTTTTTAATTTCATGTAATTATCTATTTAACTTCCTATAATTCTCTCTCTCTCTTGTTTGGTCATAAACTCTTTTCTTATTCATAGATCTGCCGGGTACATTTTTCCATGCTCCCCTAGTTTACTTATGATATCACCCTTTATGTCTTAATCAGTTATCCATTTTGACTTTATCTTGGTATACAATGTGAGATGTTGGTCTATGCCTAGTTTCTGACAAACTGCTTTCCAGTTTTCCCAGCAATTTTTGTTAAATGTTGAGTTATTATCCCTAAAGCTTGGCTCTTTGGGTTTATCAAATACTAGATCATTACGGTCATTTACTACCGTGGACTGTATATCTCATCTATTCCACTGATCTACTACATTTCTCAGCCAGTACTGGATTGTTTCAATAATTACTGCTTTGTAACATAGTTTAAAATCTGGAATTACTAGGTTATCTTCTTTCACATTTTAAAAAATTGATTCTCTTGAGATTCTTGACTTTTTGTTCTCTAGATGAATTTTGTTACTATTTTTTCTAGCTTTATAAAATACATCTTTTTGTAGTTTGATTGGTATGGCACTGAATAAGTAAATTAACTTCGGTAGAATTGTCATTTTTATCATATTGGTTCAGCCTACCCAATTAATATTTCTCCAATTGGTTAGATCTGTCTTTATTTGTGTGAAAAGTGTTTCATGATTGTATTCATATAATCCCTGGGTTTGTCTTGGCAGGTAGACTCTCAAGTATTTTACATTATCTGCAATTATTTTAAATGGAATTTCTCTTTCTGTCACTTCCTGCTAGGTTTTGTTGGTAGTATATAGAAATGCCAATGATTTATGTGAGCTTATTATTTATATCCTGCAACTCTGCTAAAGTTACTTGTTTCAATTGATTCTCTAGGTTTCTCTAAGCATACACCTACCATCTGGACAGAGGGAATAGTTTTGTTTCCTTGTTGCCTATTCTAATTCCTTCATTTTCTTTTTATTGTCTTATTGGTATAGTTAGCAATTTTAGTGTCAAAGCCATATTTTTCTGTTATGTGCATTCTAAATGCTATCCTTAGAAATTATCTATATTGGAAAAGTACTCCTAAAAAATCCATTTTTAACATCTATTTTTATCGTCTTCTCAAATTTCCTCTAGGGTAGGGTAAGTGTCATTATTCTAATTTTACAGATGATAGCTACCAAGGCACAGAGACTTGTCTAAGTTGAAATAACTGGGTAGGACTAGATAACTTCAGAATTTTAGCTCTTTTGTTCTTTTACTTCACTAGCTTACCTCTAATCCACTGACTCTTGCTTAGAAAACCTCCACAGAGGCAGTTCAACTAAATGAGAACTCTTGAGAAAAGTGTGAAACTTGAAATCCTTTCAACCTCTTTCAAATGCTGTAGCCAGAAGGCTCTCTGTTAATCTGCTTGGATTACTAAACTATTTCAGATTTTCCCTCCTCAATCAATGCCTATTCTCTTTAGTTTGACTGACTTCACAATTTCATCAACTGCAGATACCACAACCTTTTCATGCCTTCTCATCTTGACTGATTTTTATCTATGTATCATCATAAATACATCTGGGATTAAATGCCTAGGGAATTACAAGTCTCTTTTAAAAAAATAACCAAAAGCAAAACAAACCCCAAATTAAATTAATTCCTAGTTCCCCCACAACCTGTTCTTCTACAGAGGGAAAACTATGCAGCAAATTGAACATCAGAAGAAATATTTAGCAAGAAAAATGTCTACTACATAAAAAGTACACGTCTTCTATAACTCTTTAGAAACGAAATCATCAGTAAGCATCTGTTCTCTCTCAGAGGGACTAATAACATTTCCCAAAGGATATTTTATTCATGTAACAGTTCTTTGTTAGATTGCCCCTTACTCTCCTTTGTGTACTCTGTGATCCAGGGACACTGATTGGCCTTCCTGTTCCTTGGAACAACAAGGGCAGTCCATCTTCTAACTCTAAGCTTTTTATTGGCAGTCCCCCCAAGTCTGGAACTCTCTCCCTCTTCACTTCTGCCTCCTGGCTTTGCTGGCTTCCTTGAAGCCTCAGCTGAAGTCCCATCTTCCACAAAAATCCTTTTCCAGTTCTCCTTAATCTTAGTACCCTTGGCTCTAAGACAAGCCCAATTCATCCTGTATATATCTCATTTGTATATCTTTTGTGCATGTTGCTTCCTCCATTAGACTATGAACTCCTTGAGAACAGGGACTTTGGTTTTGTTTTTCTTTTTTAACTTTCTTTGTATCCCAGGGCTTGGCATAGTGCCTACCAAATAACAGGTGCTTAATAAATGCTAGCTGACTGACTTCTTGTGGAAACTTACTAAGTCCACCTCTCCTCTTCACTTTTAACTGCCCAATTCTTTCTTTAGGCCACACCATATTGCAAAATAATGTAAATAACTTATTTAGTGTACTCTTAATGAGGTACCCTTATTAATCTTTAACTATCAATTCTGAAATAGTGTCTACATTGAAATCTTTAAAAATCATTATCAAAGACCTAATCAGTTTCTAAAGAGAAAGGCTCCCAATTAACTCAGGAATGGCTCCTTTCCCCCAAAAGTGATTAGGGTAAAGATAATAAAAAGAAAAGGAAAAAATGTTTGATTAATTCAATTAGCAGAAGCACCTTGCTTTACATTTACAATGCTTTTGACCAGCTGAAAAGTAGAATTCTTAGAGGGACTGGCTATAGAGGGATTCTCTTGAATTTTGTCTTTCATTTGGGAATACTATTAATTTTGAGTGGAAATGGCTTATGCCATAAAGACTTACAAAGTATTGGGGGAAACCTTGCCCCTTTTGAATTTCTCTCTCTAGCAAAACAGCTTATAATTAAGTTAATTTATACATTTATCTCTGGTAAGTTTATGTCCAAAATACAGAGTACAGAAGTTTTTCTTCATATTCTATAATTTCAATGTGTTCTCCAGTAACATCAGAAGCATATGATCTTCTTTAGGGTGTGGAGTTTATTAATACTAATATAGAAAGCCAATGAAGTACCCTTGGCTCTAATACCATCAATTGTAGTTAATGTATGCATCTGTCTTAGCTTCCTGACAGACTGAAGGCCCTATAGTTAGTCTGTATTTCCTCCAGGGCTTAGAATACTACACACCAGGCAACTAATAATGAACATATTATACTATATTTTTGCACCTTGTAGCCTCTGATAGTCTTTAATATGGATGAAAAAAGTCATAGGCCATTTAGTGTAATGGAAAAAGCAGTGATCCAGACGTCAGAAGGCCTGACTTTGAGTGCTGACTCTCTCAATTACTAGCCATGTCACCTGTGGGCTTTGAGTCTCAGTTTCCTTGCCTGTACAATGAAGATTAAAATTACTGATACTATCTAATTTCATGGGGTTGTCAGAAAAAACCTTCACTAAATTCACATTTATAGACCATTATTAAGAATAACTTATTTAAATTATACTTTGTGCCATGGTTGCTATATGAGCAAAAATTATTTTATTAGATTTGAATTTTATCAAAATGTTATAGTATTTAATATCAAAATATTAAAATGTTCTTGTTTTTGAAATGTCAATACTTATCGCAAGAGCATCTTTCTGCATAGCTTTTCTTTATAGGCATAGAATGAATTCCTTCCTAACCTCTTAGAATCTCTAGCTTCCTTCAGGATTCGGCAGCTTCTCCTAACTTCTCTAGATTGTTAACACGTTCTCCTTCCTCAAAGATCATGCATCGCATGATCTGTTTACATGCTGTTTCCCCCAGGTGAATACATGCATCTGGAGATCAGACAGTGTTGATGGTTTTGTCTCCATCCTCTCAGGGCTTTGCACAAAGTAGGCACTTAATATTTGCTGAACTAAACTGGAATTAAAAATGCAGCCACACAGTTTTCCTCAGCTCTAGATAACCATGGTTGCTGCAAACATTTATTTGCAAGTTAGCTCTGTCTTTTACTACATGAAGGTGGTGAGATCTTAAATGACAATACCGTTTCTGGTTTGTTTTCCCCATGTTTCTTGGGGATATTGTTCATATGGTCTGTCTTAGGAATCTGTAGCTGCTTCAAGTAGGACATACCTTTCTTTCTTTATGGCTGCCTGAAACTATCTTGGGTTTGGAGTACAGCAATGTCAGCCTGAATCAATGACCCGTGTGAAGATTGGTGCTCCTTGTCTATCTTAGTTCAATGGGCTTAGTCTGAAGTTGCCGATTTCAGGAATTCAGGTTCAAGGTTGTTCTTGGTTATCTGGGATCTTTGCTTGTTGTAACCCTGAGTGCTATGAATTTAGATGAAGATGGAGAAAAATCCTCTTTGCCTCACCTGGAAGTTGATTTATAGGTATCAGTGGTTCCATTAAGAAGGTGGGAGAATTTCTTCTCCAACCCAATTCTTATCCAATAGATGTGGAATGAAGCCCTGCCTGTATATTCATCATGCATTGTTCTGAAGCTTCCTTTAAGAGGTCAGATGTGAACATTAATTAGCTGTCTTATTTTGAGAGTGACATTCTGAATCCCTAAAGCCTCCTTCTATTTTACTTTGTTTTTATGCTCTTTTACCAAATGATACCAAATCTATTGGTTAGTATACTCTTGATCTAGTCATAAGGAAGCAGAGTAAGGAATAGAAATAATTAAAAGAAAAAAAAAGGGTGATTAGGGAAAACATTTTCCTGAAACATGTAATTAATATCTTTTTTCCCTCCCAGAATATAGAAGATGGAAATGTCTTTCTTTTTTATATTTATAAGTATGTAAATCACCTTTATCTGCTTTAGTATCTCTGGGAAGAAATCTTATCCAGGGAACTCATTAGGGCCAAATATTTTGGAATTGTCCTTTTTCCCTTGTTCTTCAAACCCCTGGATTTCCTAGACAGGGATTATTCTTATCTAATGAGCGTGGGGAAAAATATTTACCCATTTAATACTAGGTCTTCAAAAATATGGGAGAAAAAAATGTTTAAGCAGTGGAGTAATAATTCTGAATACTTACTTTTTAAGTACAAAGAACATTTCATAAAATGGAGACTGCTACACTTTTTAGTTTAGACACAGCCACAGACATCGTTAATGCTAGCTCATTATAATTCATAATTTTCCTAGCTACCTTTTGAAAACTAGATTACACTCATTTAGAAGAATTAGAATTGACTTGCATAGGGAAATTATATGTTCTTAGTTTCAGTCTGGCTAGCATTATTCTAGGCACTCCAACTGTCAGAGGGGTTCTACCCAGAAAATTTTTGGAATACTGCTGACATCCAACAGAGGAAAGCAGCCTTTTAAAGAGTCCTTCACTTGCCACACTGCACAGGGCCTTTTTTTACTAGCCAATGATACAATGGAAAGAGTCTGTAAGGAGCCTATAGTAAGCAACTGAGTGGTGACAGTACTTGGCAGTGTACAGACCATTACAGTACTCAGACCTCTTCCTCTCTAGAACAAAACAAAAACCTTTAGAAATATCCAGTTTTTTAAAAAGTACGTGTTAATGAAGGCTTGGCCAGAGTGACTTCTGAGATGATCCACATTATAGGCTGGGTCAGACCAGGCAAAAACAGTTTCAGCATCCTGTGGCTGAAGAACAAGTTGGTAATTCTGTCAGAGTTTGCACCAAGGAGTCCTGTTCTTCTTCTTTCTTTGTTCCTCCCCTTCCCTTTCCCCATCTTAATACTTATTAAATGTTTCCTTTTTTTTTTTTTTGCTTTTTGGTGAGGCAGTCAGGGTTAAGTGACTTGCCCAGGGTCATACAGCTAGTAAGTGTCAAGTATCTGAGGTTGGATTTGAACTCAGGTCCTCCTGACTACAAGGCCAGAGCTCTATCCACTGTGCCACCTAGCTGCCCCAAATGTTTCCTTTTAACAGTTAGTTAAATGACCAAATATGTGACAAGCCACTGAAAATGCAAATATTGAGATAAAGGTAGGAATCCAGTCTTTTTTCTGTTTATGAAAATTATTAAATTCTTTACTAAATAGCCAAAATATAACAAAAGCTATCCTGCAGGCATCCCATTGTTTCCTAAGAGAACACTGAGTGTAAGGCAGATTTAACAATAACAACAACAAAAATACACTGTTAAGACTGGGTTATGTCTCTATCAGAATGACTAGTTTATCCTTCAGCTTGAAGAATGTTAGCCAGTCACAATTTGATCTGCCGAACACCAAAACTTAAGATTTTCTTTGTACCATGTCTAGTCACAAAAGCCAGATAACAAGCACCAAGATAAGATTATGATTGGACAGAAATCTGTACCTGTGCTATGACATCTCCACGATGAACCTGCTTTTACTTTAGGCTAGCAGCATGGCTCAGTCTACTGAAAATGCCTCCCAAGTCAAAACCTCAGACACTGTTTAGGTCCCCCAAACACTGAAGACAGTCTATACATATCTCTATACTCTGTTCCTGTCTCTGATATACCAAGTATATATTGATGGAGTTGTTTATAAAAATGACAGCATAAGGCACAGAGGCCTTTTCATGACTACCTGAAAAGCCAAAATGGATTGAATGTTCACCTCCACTGGGAACGATCTGTCAATGTGACAGGGGATCAATGTTCTTGCTTGCAGTCAACTAATACCGACATGCCTAATCTGTTCCCCTCTCCCTTCTATATTTGGTGGTGCTGCTAATTGCATTCTAGGATCCACAGTGCTATTGGCTATCACTACTAGTCAACAAAACAGGAAACATTCATGATGACTTTAGGTCTATTGCATTGTTTGGAAATCAAATTCCAGGAGCATTTTACACTTGGTGAGCGAGGCTGAGACAAGGTTGCTGAAAACGCTGCCACAGGATGCCTTTTGCTTTGAGCTATTCCTCGATGGAATTTAATAAATATTCATTGATGGAAAGCAGTATAATTGATTCAGCCACTTTCATTTTTATCAGCTCTGCAGGATACCATAGCCCTCACAGAAAACCTCTGGGAGTTGCCAAAGGTTGACAGTAAGAAGCTTTTGAAGGGATCTTGGAGAAGGGAGCGAGAAGGAAAAAGCAAGTTAATATCTATTATCATAAGCCACTTACTAAAGCCTTATTGGAAATTAAATACAACCATTGGTATCAACAGTGTACAGGTCTATACATGATATGATAAGCTATGAAAAGGTCCAATATATTTCAAAATGAAATGGTTTCAAATCAAGGAAGCAATCATTTAGTATGTCAAATCATATGCTTTTAATGTAATATTTACATTTGAACATCCATGTAGTAATTTATTTTCAACCTGTCAAATAGTATAGATTTCCTAGAACTTAGAAGGAAAATAATGATTTCAAAATTTTTTTGTCCATCCAGAACGTTATACCTATGGAGCTATCATTTCAAAAATCTATCTTTTAGGCAGCTCTAGTGGTTTCAGCTTAATCACATTCACTATGCAAACTGCAACTTTGTCTGACATTAATTTTCAATTTAGAGACTGCTGTGTTCCATGCTCCAGCCATGTAACACCATCAGTAGAAATACTGGTATCAAAAAGATGAGTCTTTGTTTCTGTGTGAAATTAGGTATCATTAGAGGAACTTCACAGTTTCCTGAAGGCAATCCATCCTATTATCCTCTTCTTTTCAATCTAGGTCTCAAATTGTTGTGCATTTGTATTGTCTTTCCTAGACATATATCCTGATGGACAATCTCAAGATCCTGAGTGATCCATTCAATTCCATTTCATAACTGGGGCAACAGACGTTTTTTCATCTACTTGTTTTTTCCTATGTGGACAGTCAGGCCAAACTCTTTTAAGAAATACTGAATTTCTCTGTACTGTTCCAGGGCTTGATGTAACCAGCACAATGTCATTTGCAAAGAGCATTTGGAGGTCCTCACCAGCTACAGCCCCTCCATACCTCTCCAGTCTTACACCTTAACACCTCTTACATACTTTGTGATCCAGTGACACTTCCCTCCTTGCTGTTCTTCAAACAAAACACTCCATCCCTCTGCTCTAGGCTTTTTTTTTTTGGCTACACACTGGGGCTAAGTGACTTGCTCAGGTCACACAGGTAGTAAGTGTTATGCGTCTGAGGCCGGATTTGAACTCAGGTCCTCCTGACTCCAGAGCCAGTGCTCTATCCACTGTGCCACCTAGCTGCCTTATGCTCCAGGCATTTTCCACTGGTTGTCCCCTATGCATGGAATACTCTCCTTCTTCCTTTCTGCCTCCTGATTTCCCTGGCTTCCTTCAAGTCCCAGCTAAAATCCCACCTTCTGCCTTTTCTAATCTCTTTTAATTCTAGTGTCTTTTGTTTGTTGATTATTTCCAACTTATTCTGTATATAGCCTGTTGTTACATGTTGTCTCCCTGATTAGACTGTGAGCTCCTTGGAAGCAGGGATTGGCTCTGTATCTCCAGAGCTTAGTACAGTGCCTGGAACATAGCAGGTGCTAATAAATGTTTGTTCATTGACCACAAGGAATCTCTTTTTCAACTGTGCTGGATTTCCTCTAGGATTGAATTTATTAAGCATTAAATATGTGCCAAGCACCTAGAAAAACTTAGACAGTCTTTGCTTTCAAAGAGCCTACATTCAAATTTAAGGAGGCAGGACATAGCAAAAGAAAAGTTCAGGGTGGATGGAAAAGCCCTGAAGTCCTAACTGTACAGCAGCAGGTCAGACAGCAAAGCCCAAGGGCCACTGGGTTTCATTAGTAGATCAGAAGACAGTGCTGGGTGTCTGCTTAGCACAGGGGCAGGGCAGAGAATGAGGTCTGGTAGTCCTCACTGGGAGGAACAGAGTTGGTGATTCCTATCTTATCCAAGCCATATAAAGAGTCAAGAAGCCCTGGCCAGGTTCTGGACACCCTGGCTACAGGACATGGCCAAAGAGGAAGGCAAGTGGGGAGAGCATTCCTGGTGATGGCAAACACTTTGGGTGAGATACACTGATCTCCTTTTACCTCACCTGATATTTATGAGCAAAGAGTCGGTGAACAAAGTTTATTTCTGTTGCCATGTGTTTCAAGGGATTTTGAATGGTTTTGATGTTTGGATGGGAGACAAATTATTAGAAAAGAGCCTTCAAGGAAGCATTTCACTCTACTGAATCAAGTGATTTTTCATAATCAATAAACAACAAATGCAGCAGGATCTTGTGCTCTCAACTTCTTTCAGTCAATTATGAGACGGCAAAGATCAGGTCCATTTTATAGAATCTGGTATAGAAAGCTGGTTCTCTAATAATAACCTTATTGAGGATGCCCTTGATGTGTGCTAATGATTCTCAGGAACATTTGGTATAGGTGAGAAAGTAAGCATATAGTGTGGGAGTTGCTGATATCCTCTCTCTCTCTCTCTGTACTAATATAAGGTCTAAGATTTCCCCCCACTTTTGGTATCTTCCTGCCTTTCAGTTACTTTGTGAATTGATGCCTCAGAGGCCAAGAAATTCCCTCACAATAATACTGCCACTAGCATAGCTCTCCTCTTGGCCTAACCTGTTTTTTTTTCCTGTCTTTGTTCTCTTTAGTGACATTTCTACATCTTCTATAAGTCCTTTTGGGGCTGTGATGTTGGGGACCAAGTGATGTGACTTACTGCTTTTGATGGTGAAGACAGAAAGGTGATTGATGAAATTCTCATGGTGGGCCAAGAAAAGAAGCTATTTGGGGTGATTTTGGTGTGCTTTTGGTGGAGAACAAGCCCCATAAAACTAGAGCCAATATCCAAATAACTGAAGTCTCTATCACTACTACATCCTGCTTCTGTATGAGGCTTAATTCCTCATCTATTTCCTTGCTGACTTAGTTCCTCAACTATTTCCTTGTTCTATTCAAGTACATGAATCGCTGCTGTTCTTGCTTCTACTTCCATGGATCTTCACTCAACTTCTCTATACCAGCTTTTATATCCCCTCTGGTTCCTCAGATTACACATACGAATATGCATCCTTAATGTACAGAACTACTTTACTTCACCTGCTCCCTCCCTACTCACTTCTCCCTATCCTTCTAAATATGGCATAATGTTCCAAAGAGTCATTCCAGTCATTGGTCTTACTGGTTCATCTCACCAAATATCAGGGATAACCTAGAGATAAAATCTGCTATCTTCTGTTAGGATCTCATGCTCACCTTGCTACTTTATAGTAGAAAGTTGAATTTTGAGTCATAGGACCAAAGTTCTGTTATTTCCTACTTGTATGATGTTGGGCAAGTAGCTTAAGCACCATGGGCCCAAGTTTCCTCATGTATCAAATGAACTAAATGGCCTATAATTATCCTTCCAGCTCCACACCTATGGTCCTAATATATTTGAGCCCTGAGATTCCTGGTTCTTTTGTTAATATTTTGTACACTGTGAACTCTGTGACTCTTTACTGGTATTTCTATGCTGCAGCTATTTTCTGTTGTATCCAGTTTGATAGAAATCAGCAGTCAGTTTTCCTCCCTTTTCCTTCCTTTTCAATTTAAAGACTTTTTAATTAAGTTGCAATTTATTTGTACTCCAACTTCAGAATCTGTCCTTCATTAGATTTCTTGTGGTTACACCCTCCCACTTACTGGAATGCCTGTGAAGGTAACTGGTGGAGACTGCCAAGAGATGCTAAAGCTGCTGCCATTCGGAGAGAATTTTGTGGATCCTGGAATGTTCACCGGGGGAGTAGCCTGTCAAGAGCAAAAACAGAGAAAGTTACAAAGGAAAAGTCTTCTTCACAGAGAAAAGCTGTCACTACCAATTTAGAGCCCTCAGAGATAAAGTCAGAACTATATTAATATCTTAAACTAATTATCTGCTAGGGAGGGGGTAAACACAGCAAAAGGGAGTAGGTGCAAAGAATTCTTTTTCCATGCCTACTTAACAGCTCTAGGGGATAAAAGGAGACATTGTTCAATTGTCGGTTTCTAAAAAGAACAAAAAAATAAAGTACCTGGTAAAAATTTCAGGATTTTCTGTCTAGACTATAATCATGAAAAAAAAAGCAGAGATGTTAAAATTTCCACTTTAAACAAGCACAAATAATTTGTGTCAAGTTATATTATTCTTTCTCCCTAAACAATAAAAAACCCCCACAAAACCAAAAACCATAGGGAAGGAAGTTGATTGTTCCACAGGATTTAATGATCAACTTTGAGCTACTGTTCTTCCAGAAAGCACTATAATCAAGCAAGACAAAACAATGGGCTGAATAAGAGTTAATCGAAAGGAGAGACTGAACCACCCCCTCAAGCTTCTCCCTCTGACCTCATAAATACCCAAGATTCCATCCAGCCAAAGGGGCCCTTCCTAGGGTACTTACTGCCCATTTCAAAGACTATATTTGAAGTCATACATTTGAGTGGCAGGGAGATACCATCTGTCATTCCTGCTTCCTTCTCCACTGATACCTTAATTTAGCAACAAGCAGTTAAGGAAAAATTCTGGGAGGAACTGTTCTCTAAGGATCCTGGAGAAAACTCCTAAGATGTGTCTTTTGTTGTGGTTGTTTAAAGAAAAGGAGCTAAAGAATCTTAGTTATTAAACTGTAGTATGTAAAGATAACCATGACCTAAAATGCTGCCATTTTGTAAATGCCAGATTATAATGTAACTGTGTGGAGCCAAGGCCTTGGGTAAGCATTCTCACCTGGTAAGCATGGTCAGTGTGTACGAGGTAGAGGGTAGTAGGAGCTGATTGGCTCAGAGGCGTCATCAGTTTCGGCTCCGTTTTGGCACATGGAGTTTCAGTACGGCTGGAATCCAAGGTGGGGAATGTTGGAGGAGACACCAAGGATTGAGAGGGAGAAACTGGGGAAAGGTTGCTGAGCCCGTCAGCTACTGAGTCTGTATTGAGTTTGATCTCTGTGTAGTAAAAATCTTCTTCTCCATCACTGTAGTCTGAGTCACCTATGCGTCTAGAGGAAAAGCAAAAACTAACTTTACCAGCGATTCATGTTTATAGGGTGCTTTTAAGGTTTTTACTTTACAAAAACTCTCTGTGAGTTGGGTGAAGTAATTATGTAGTTGGCAAAGAGCAAGTCTTCAGGTCAGGAAGACCTGAATCTTAAATCTTCCTCTGATATTTACTAGCCGTGTGACACTAAGCAGGTCACAATTTCTTTTTAACTGCAGTTTCTTCATCTGTTAGAAGGGAATAATAACCTTCACAATGACAAATAATAATAAATAGTTAATCACTTAAGTTAATTTGTAAATTAAAATTATCTTGAATAATCTAAAATATTTTAAAATCCATATTTTAAATTATTATTAAACATTTATAATAATAAAGCATAATAGAACAGAATAATATATAATTTATAATAATTTTGTTGTTGTTCAGTTGTTTTAGTCATGTCCAACTCTTTGTGACCCATTTGGAATTTTCTTGGCAAAGATACTAGAGTGGTTTGCCATTTCCTTCTCCAGCTCATTTTACAGATGAAGAAACTGAACAACAGCATTAAATAACTTGCCTAGGGTCACACAGCTAGTAAGTACGCGAGGCTGAATTTGAACTCAGGTTATCCTGACTCCAAGACTGTTGTTCTGTCCACTGCACCACCCACCTGCTCTAATATATAAGTAAACAAACAAATAAACCCTTACCTTGCAGGGTTGTTTATGAGGCTCAAATTGGGCAAGTACTTTGCAAAGCTTAAAGCACTTTACAAATGTCAGTTATTATTGTTATTATAACCATTCTCCCCCTTCTCTCCCTTATCCCTCCTCCCCTCCACTTCACAGATGAGAAAACCAAGGTTTACAAGTAATTAAGTGCCTTCTTTTTGGTCACAAAGCTAATATGGTCAGATTAAGGACTGGAACCCAGGACTCTCAACTCCCCAGCCAGTACTGACTCTACAAAGTACTATGTTGCCTTTTGTAACAACATATCAACTCACATATCTATAGCCCTTTATAATTTACAAACACTTTTCCCACAATTAGTCCTGTAGGGTAGATGGTACAAATTTTGTAATACCCATTTTAAAGATGAGGAAACTAAGCATCAGAGAGTTGAAATGACTTACCTGGGTTACAAAGCTTTAATAACACCATGTTGTCTCTTCCTTATATTTACATTTCCTTAAATGCAAATCTGTATGCAGTGAATTTTCTCTCTCTTTCAATTTCTGAACAATACTGCAGACCATTCTACCAAGTGCCTAACAAAAATCCTTGTGCTCAGGACTATTGCTTTGATTTCTATAACATTCATTAATTTTTTTTATTAACTACTTTAAGTCGCACTGTTTTGAAAATTTCTTTTATCCTCTCAAAACCGTACTCTACTACTGATAGGGTGATATTTCACATTGTAAGCTATCAGTTATTTATTCTTATTTATCCAAATGATTACAATAACAATGACTGACTGACAGATTCATTCATTCACATTATAGTTAAAATACTTAAATTAATACCTTGTTTAGGCAACTAGGAACTAACATTAATATGCTCTTTGGTAAAAAGAAAAATCTATGAAAAGAATCTGTGAACAAACTATGTTAATAACAGTTAACATTTCTGTATGTTTTTAAGGTTTACAAAGCACTTTACCTACATTGTCTCATTTGATGCCCTCAACAGGTCTATGAGGAAAGTGCTATTATTCTCCCTATTTTCAGTAAAAAAACTGAAAATGAAAGAGATTAGACAATTTGCCTAAATTCACACAGCTAGTGAATGTGTCTGAGACAAGATTTGAACTCTTATCTTCCTGATTGCAAGTTAGCATCAACAACAAATGTTTCTGTGCTTATTATGTGTTCAACACTACTAAACTTTGAGGCTACAAAAAGAAAGGCAAAAATAGTCCTTGCCCTAAAGGAATGTACATCCTAATGAAGGAACACTGGGATTTTACCATTGTACCATGTAGGTGAAATGAATCATTAACTATCATTATTATAATCTTCTTGCACCTGAAAAACTTTATATAAGTATTTGTTATTCTTGGATGGGCTAGATAGTGTGTGTGTGTGTGTGTGTGTGTGTAAAATAGGTGGTTTTCTGTGACTCTTCTTTGCATGCATTACATAAAGGGGTGTCTTACCCAAGATGAATGGTTCTGATGTGTTTCTGGATTCCAGCAGCTGTGCTCAGTACCTTCCCACAGTTTTTCCAAAGGCATTTGAACATTACCTTCATGGAGTTCTATAATGTGAAGAGAAAATTGCATTTAAAATTCAAACCAGTTTAATATGTTCTGTGTTTTCAGATTTCCTTTCTTTCACTAAAAAACAAATAAACAAACACCTACAGCCTTTCCATCTTTATTATTGTAGTATACAGAACATTGGTATGAATGTGCCAGAAAGATGTCTGTGGAACTATCGCTTTTTTAAAAAAATTTATTTTTAATTTTCAACATTCACTTCCACAATATTTTGAGTTCCAAATTTTCTCCCCATCTTGCCCTCCCTCCATCCCAAGACAGCGTGCATTCTGAATACCTCTTCCCCTAATTTGCTCTCCTTTGTATCACCGTCCCCCTCTTATCCCCTTCCCCTTCTATTTTCCTGTAGGGCAGGATAGATTTCTATACCCCACTGCCTATATATCTTACTTCCCAGTCGCATGTGAAAACAATTTTTAGCATTTGTTTTAAAACTTTGGGTTCCAAATTTTCTCCCTTCCTCTCTCCCCACCCACCCTCATTGAGAAGGCAAGCAACTCGATACAGGTTATACATGTGTAGTCATGCAACACACTTCCACAGTAATCATGTTGTGAAAAACTAACTATATTTCCCTTCATCCTATCCCGCCTCCCGTCTTTCTATTCTCTCTTTTGACCCTGTCCCTCTTCAGAAGTGTTTGCTTCTGATTACCCCTTCCCCCAATCTGCCCTCCCTTCTATCATCCCTCTGCTCTCTTATCCCCTTCCCCACTATTCTCCTGTAGGGTAAGATAGATTTCCATACCCAGTTGAGTGTATATGTTATTCCCTCCTCAAGCCAAATATGATGAGAATAAGATTTGCTCATTCCCTCTCATCTTCCCCCACTTCCCCTACACTGTAAAAGCTTTTTCTTGCTTGTTTTATGTGAGATAATTTGCCCCATTCTACCTCTCCCTTTCTCCTTCTTTCAGTATAATCCTCTATCACCACTTAATTTTATTCTCCAGATATCACTCCTTCATCTTCAACTCATCCTGTGCCCTCTATCTATACATACAATTTTTTTCTCTCTAACTACCCTAATTCTGACAAAAGTCTCATGAGCTACAAATATCTTTCCATGTGAATGTAAACAGTTCAACTTTAACAAGTCCCTTATGATTTCTCTTTCCTGTTTATCTTTTTATGTTTCTCTTGAGTCTCGTATTTGAAAGTCAAATTTTTTATTCAGCTCTGGTCTTTTCATCAAGAATGCTTGAAAGTCCTCTATTTCACTGAATGTCCATTTTTCCCCCCTGAAGCATTATATTCAGTTTTGCTCAGTAGGTGATTTTTGGTTGTAATTCTATCTCCTTTGACCTCTGGAATATTATATTCTAAGCCCTCAGGTCCCTTAATGTAGAAGCTGCTAAATCTTGTGTAATCCTGATTGTGTTTCCAGAATATTTGAATTGTTTCTTTCTGGCTGCTTGCAATATTTTCTCCTTGACCTGGGAACTCTGGAATTTGGAAAACTCCTAGGAGTTTTCCTTTGGGGATCTTTTTTCAGGAGGTGATTGGTGGATTCTTTCCATTTCTATTTTACCTTCTGGTTCTAGAATATCGGGGCAGTTTTTCTTGATAATTTCTTGAAAGATGATATCTGGGCTCTTTTTTTCATCATGGCTTTCAGATTGTCCAATAATTTTAAAATTCTCTCTCCTGGATCTATTTTCCAGGTCAGTTGTTTTTCCAACATTGTCTTCTTTTTTTTATTCTTTTGGTTTTGTTTTACAATGTCTTGATTTCTCATAAAGTCATTAGCTTCCATTTGCTCCACTCTAATTTTTAAGGAAGTATTTTCTTCAGTGAACTTTTGGACTTCCTTTTCCATCTGGCCAATTCTGCTTTTTAAGGCGATCTTCCCCTCATTGGCTTTTTGGACTTCTTTTGCCATTTGGGTTAGTCTATTTTTAAGGTGTTATTTTCTTCAGTATGTTTTGGGGTCTCCTTTAACAAACTATTGACTTTTCATGATTTCCTTGCATCACTCTCATTTCTCTTTCCAGTTTTTCCCCTACTTCTTTTACTTGCTTCTCAAAACTTTTTTGAGCTCTTCCATGGTCTGGGACCAATTCATACTTTTCTTGGAGGCTTCAGATGTAGGAACTTTGACTTTGTTGTCTTCTTCTGGTTGTATGTTTTGATCTCCTTTGTTACCAAAGAAAGATTCTATGGTCTGACTTTTTTTGTGAGGCTTAGTCATGATCCCAGCCAATTACTTGAGTTTTAAACTCTTTGTTACGGTAGGGGTCTGCTTCCAGTGTGTAGAATGTACTGTCCCAAGCTGCAGGGTTTTGTGCAGCTGTTTCCAGAGATACTTCTAGGGACCTGTAAATTATCAATTCTTCCAATGTAGTACAATCAAAGGCGAGGTACTTACTCCTTTCCTGGCCTGTGCTCTTGTCTATGAGTGACCACAAGCACTCTTTTCTGCCTTGGAACTGTGAGGAGGATTTTCTCTTCACTGCCACTACAAGCTCCTCCTTACCTCAGGATCGCCACCCAGAACTGCCACCCAGATCCAAGCACAGGCAAAGCAAGAGAATCTTGCCTCAGCACCAGCAAAGAGATCCCTGCAATCCCACTCTGATCAGCCCCTCGATTCCCCCTCCTTCTGTAGGCTGAGAGCTCTGGAAGCAGGTGCTGTTCCGGGGCTGTGCCAGGACTGGGGCTTGACAGTGTTTCTCTCTCACTAAAGTTTGACAGACCTTTCCTACTGACCTTCTAAGTTGTCTTTGCGTTTGTGAGTTGAGAAGTCTGGAAACTACCACTGCTGCCCATGATTCAGTCTCTTGAGGCCTGCTCCAGGTTTGCTGAGTCCTGGTCTTTGCCTGAGTGCCCATGCTGAACTGCGCTCCTCTCCCAGCCCAGTGCAATAGACCTTTCCAATCAACCATCCACGTTGTCTTGGGCTGGAAATTTGTTTCACTCTGTCTTTTTGTGGGTTCTGCTACCCTAGAATTTGTTTAGAACTATTTTTTACAGGTATTTGGAGGGGTCTGGGAGAAAGCTCAAGCAAGTCATTGCTTTTACTCTGCCATCTTGGCTTCACCCCCCCCCATTCTTTTTTTTTAAACAAAATTTTATTGATGCCTTTTTAAAATATGGCAGAGTCATTCCTGATTCTATTCTCCCCTTTCTCCTCCCTGGACCTCCTGCTGTACCTTCCCTTATAACAAGGGAAAAAACAGTTAAGCAAAACACCTGAAAAAGTAACTAAGTAAGAAATATGTGCACCCTTCTGCATGAGCAGTCCCCTCCTCTCTGCCAAGAGGATCATGGCATCCTGGAAGCAGACCTGGAAGGGAACATGGAGAGGTCAACTAGTCTAGTAGTATCAAACTCAAACAGAAAGAGCTTCCTACCCACTAAAAAATGCCTTAAAAAATGACAAATTAACATGATCTATGTTGTATTGTGTTTTCATTTATTTTGTTAAACATTTCCTAATTACATTTTAATCTGGTTCCTTGCCTTACTCTTTTACTGCTGGGTTGTGTGAGAACTCTAATCTAACCCATCCCTCCATTTTACAGGGGAAGAAGGCATGTTTCATATCTGTCCATTGAGGCCCTTACTCATTTAAAAGCATCATTCTATGCAAACACCTCCATACACTGAGTGTTCCTGTGATCTTGGACACTTCCCCAAATGCCCTGATCACTGAACTTGGAATCAAAAGATCTGAATATAAGTCCTGCTACTTAATAGCTCTATGACTTTTGGCAAATTGCTTAATTCCAGTAAACTGGAAATAGTTACATATACACTACCCACCTTACAGGGTTCTGTGAGGATCAAGTGAGATAACGTTAGTCAGCTAGTCAATAAGCATTAAGTGCTTACTGTGTGCCAGGCACTGTGCTAAGCCCTAATCTGATGATGTGATTCTAGGTCTATAAGATACTGTATAATATAAATTATTATAAGTGAGGTCAGCTGTGTAGTGGCCTTGGGGTCAGGAAGATCTGGCTTCCAGTTCTGCCTGTGGTATGATATGATTCTATGTCTATAAAATACGATGTGAATATAAGTTATTTAAGTGGGGTTGGTAATTTAATGGCCTTTGAGCCAGGAAAATCTGGCTTCAAGTCTTGCCTCCTAGACAGACTGTGGGATCCTGGGCAAGTCATTTAACCTTTTGGTGGCCTAGGCAAATCCTTAAGACTATAAATTGCAGTGTAGCTGCCCATCAGCACTGGTAGTTTCCTCTTAGTGAGCCCCCTACACCAATTACATCACAGGCCTGGACCCAAGAGAGTTGGGTTAATAACACTTAAATTGCTTATATCATCACATCATGGATAGAAATGTGAGCTGTATAAAAAGAAATAACCAATGACTCCTGGTAGAACATTCCTGTGCATGTTTCCTGAAGTGAAATCTCACTGATGATAGGCCATGCAATGGAGATTCTTCTCTCAATTGGTTATACTTCTTGTGAAAAATAGTTCATTAGATGGAACAAGGACTCAAAGAAAGAAAAAGTTTTCTTGATTGAAAATAAAAATAAAAACAGTAAAGACAGGAACTTCCATCTCCATTAGAATGTCCCAAAGGTTTACGAAATGATAAAAGATAAAAGTCTTTGGAGACTCACACAG
Source organism: Phascolarctos cinereus (assembly GCF_003287225.1). Taxonomy (NCBI): domain Eukaryota; kingdom Metazoa; phylum Chordata; class Mammalia; order Diprotodontia; family Phascolarctidae; genus Phascolarctos; species Phascolarctos cinereus. The sequence goes on along the minus strand of NW_027555847.1, from coordinate 449,061,834 downwards.
CTGAGGTTGGCTGCACTGTCCTGGAAATGCTTGCTTTGGGCCCTGCTGGCTGAGGACAATGTGCAGAAACACGGCTTCAATCTGCCAAAGGAGATTAGTTATGTCTGAAGCAACACACCATTCATAAAGGGCTTTGCAAGACTAGTGGCCCACTCTTTTCAAGAGGCCCTATTCTGGAAGCTGGCACACTCACAGTACAGTAATGTAGCTGTTCCTTAGCCCTCTCAAAGCTTCAATGCATTACAAACAGCTTGTTGACTAATCCCCCTGAAATGTGCTACCATTTAGCTACAAGAGCCACTAAAGCTGGGAGTTGTTAAAGGTAGCTGTGGGACAAAGACATGATTAGGTGATTTCAAAGTACGAGATTCTTACGAGTCTGTTTATTGTGAGAAGAGATTCTGGAATCCCGAGGTTCCTTGGCCTCCTCAAACTGCTAATCTGAATACATGGAAGATCATGGGAGCCAATAGAAAAAGGAAGGTTAAAATCCTCCCCTTGTGGGCTTTGAAAAAGAAGCCTATTTTTAGCTTACTTTTTTAATTCAAAGTACAGTATGAAACTTTGCACATCAACATTAATTAATGAATTATCACACCCTGATGGTTTCTACTCATTTTCCAGATGGTAAAACTATAATAGAGGAAATATGTCTTGCCCCAAGGAGTTGATGATTCAATTAGAACTCACAGGTACCAGATATCCAACCTGTTGTCAGATGATGGAGCCATACTTAAAAAAAAATCATAGAAACAGGAGTTGGAAGGTCACTCAGTGATTAATTAATCCCATTCCCTCCATTTTTTATAGGTGAAGAAAATAATAATGCATCGGCACAGTCCATTTTCAAAATGTGCTCAAGGATGTTTCCTCATTGGACCCTCACAACTACCTTAGAGGTTATTTTATAGGTTTTATGGATGAGGAAACTAAGATGCAGAGACAAGCAATTGTTTATTCAAAGTCTTATGAATAAGACACAGCAAGGATGCAAAATAGACAGAAATGCTTTCTTAGGTAAAACAGCTTCATATGCATGAGACTTTCGTTTGGGGCCTAATGCTGCCAACTGCCAAATGTGATGACAAGGTGGGTATGCTCCTCTGTGCCAGGAAAAAAAGGATAATTTATAAGAACAGCTGTCTCTTGCCCTTATAATATCTTAAGTCATCTCAGGGCTTCAGCTGGCATGAAGAGAAATGTACATTTCTCATAAGGGAACATGACTAATATTTTTTCTCTTGGTGCTGCTCCTTAGTATTCAGCCAAATAAAAAAAGATGCATTCACATTAAAACTTCCAAAGAAATAGACCACAGGACTCTTCTCACTTATTCCCCTTACTGGTGAAAACCTCAGTTACAACCTCTCCTCCCCTCATTTTTGTTTTGGTGACTGGGTCTCCCTATGTTGTTTAGGCCGGAAGTGCAAAGGTCATTCCTGGGCCCAATAGCAATACTGATGGCCATGGAAGCTTTGTCCTGCTTCATTTCTGGCTTGGGCTAGTTTGCCATACAAAATGGGCTTGGTGGCCCTCCACTCCTGGGTGCTAATGGGCACACTCGTTGGCTTTTGCTGTACTGCAGCTTGGAACTCCTGAACTCAAGCAACCCACCAGCCTCTGTCTCCCCAGCAGTAGAAACTAGAGGCATGTGTGCCACCATATCTAGCTTATAACTATTTGTATGTTGTTGTTATTATTGTTCAGTTGTGTCTGACTCCTCATGACCCCATTTGGAGTTTTCTTGGCAAATATGCTGGAATGGTTTGCCATTTCCTTCTCCAGCTCATTTTGCAGATGAGGAAACTGAGGAAAACATCATTAAGTGGACTTGCCCAGGGTCACACAACTAGTAAGTATCTGAGGCCAAATTTGAACTCAGGTCTTCCTTACTCCAGGCACAGGGCTCTATCTATTTCACTACCTACCTGCCACTAACAATTTATATATATAGCCCCAAAACAAATAGGGTGGTCTTCACTTGCTATACAAGTTAGAGCCTGCCCTAGGTCAAACAGAAATCTTCTAAGGGCTTACAAAAATGCAATCATGGAATGTCAGAGCTAGAAGGGCTTTTCTCAGAGAACATTTGAGTATAATATATTTGTTGTACAAATAAAGAAACTGAGGACCTAGGAAGGTAAGTGACTTTCTTAGGCTGTCACAATGAGTTGATACCAAAGCTGAGACTAGGACCCATGTCTCTTGACTTCTTCTATTTTAGGTTTTCAGGAAACATGATAATTTGCTTGCTGGTCCTAGAGACCTGAAAGAATCCTTATTCTTTTCATGGGACAAGTTGATAGCACTTTAGAAAACCTGTTCATAAATTTTAAAATATGTGGAGTGTTAGATAATACATTTGTCTGGTTAATTTAGTCAAACCACTTGCATGTAAAAATGACCACTTTCTGGTGCAGCTACCTGCAGGCTGCTTTGTCAGATATTTTCACGTTTCAAGTTAATGCTTGATATTTTGTAAATTAGCTGCTTTGTGAACCATCCACAGCAAACCCAAATCTCAGGTTGGTTTCCTCTTTGTAAAAGAATGCTCCTTACCACTTAGGTTGTGCATACTATAAGAATGCAAGATGATTTTTATCATTAGAAAGTCTACTGCTGAAAAATGTGCACAAGATTGAGAAATTACTTTTGGATACTTTGTAATCATCACATCCCTCTCTCAGCACAAATAACGGAAAGACATTCTGTTTATACAGCTACACAGTAGTCCTTCTGATTTCCAAAGGAATCATAAAAGCAATCTTTAAAAAAAAAACACCCATTAATATTGAGGTTGGAAAAAAATCTATTTTTAAAGGGTATCTAAAAATATTAGTTGAAATTCTAGTGTGAGGAGAACAAAACCTGTCTAAGTTGTTAAGTCCTTTCATAAAAAATGGAGAAAGTCTATTTTTGCTTTATCCTGAAGTTAGCACTTTTTTTGAAAGTCCTTTCACATTGATCTTAATTTTCCACATCACCATCAGTAAGGTGACTTTTAAAAATTCTGTGACCCTGGGCAAGTCACTTAACTCTGTTTGCCTCAATTTCCTCATCTGTAAAATGAGCTGGAGAAGGAAATGGCAAACCATTCCAGTATCTTTGCTGGGAAAACCCCAAGTGCGGTCATGAAGAATCTTGGTTGAAAAGAGTAAACAACATCATCTTACAGTGAAACAAAGCTTGTTACTTCCTCAAATAAGTTTGGGGCATAAAAGTCATCTTCAATTTGATTTTTATAATCTTGCTAACTTTGGGATAATAGGCTTTCCACAAAAAAGTCTTGTTTTGGGACTCTCATTTTTAAGTGAAAGCATGGATTTACTACATCTGTTACTTGGGAGTACAGGCTTGCTTAAATTTCACTAAGCTACAGCCACCTACAGATGGCTCAAACATAGCCTGGGTCTGCAGATAAACTAGTGGCTGTTTGTTATGCTGAAATAAATCAAGCTGGGGAAAGGAAGAACAGGAAGGACTGGCTAAATAAACAGCTATCAAATTTCAGCATGGGCCATGGTGGCCAAAACAAACCAAGTTGGCAGCATCCAAATGCCCAGGTTCACGACTGCTGTTCCCTGGCTGCTTAATCCTTGGCTAGTTAGTCATACTTTCAGAGATGTTGGGAAAAATGAAGCCGATTATCCAATGCATGAAGCAATCTCTGAAAATGTAGTTTAATGAAAAGCCCTTTTATCTTAATGCAAAACACCAAGTCTGTAATGAAGTCAATAAAACTGCTGAACCTGCAACAGAGAGAAGTACTGAAGGAAAGGGCTCCATATATCTGTCTATAGCATCCTCAGTAACCTCCATGATTGGTCACATGAGATTGGCTTAATAATCTATGTTAAAAAAAAACAACACAACTAAAAGATGAAACAAATCTAAGGTCAAGACTGTCACGTGGGTAGCATTTAATAGCAAACATCTATATAAGCACCTTATGGTTTACAAAACACCTTATAAAAATCTATTCTCGGAATACCTTTGGGAAGTAGGTGCTTTTATTATCCCCATGTCTACAGATTAGGAAACTGAGGCAGACAGGCTGAATAACTTGTCCAGGGTCACACAGCTGTTAAGTGTCTGAGGCTGGATTTGAAATAGGTTTTCCTGAACTTAGGTCCAGCATTCTACTCACTGCACCACCTCACTGCCTTATGACATATAGTTGGATGGGCAATCCACTTAGTTAGAATATCAGTTTATAGATCAAAAATTGGCACTGCAGATAGACAAAGGATTGGGCTCAGAACTGAACAGGAGGAAAAGAAAGGGCTGGATGGCATCTGTGAAATTATGCAGTGACTTTAAGAATCCCAAGCTGTTACCCGATACAAAAGGATATCTTGTTAATACAAATGTTCTCTTGGTGAGGCTGCATGATTATGAATCTTGGAATATCATAATTTCCAAGAAATCAAAATTATGGGCAACCCCAAGATCAGTGGAGAGAAGTATGGTGGGAAAAACAGGCTGCATGTCTTGAGTGCAGGGACTGTTTTGAGGTTTTTACCTTTATCTCCCCAGTACCTAGTAATCTATAGTGCCCGGCACAGAATAGGTCCTAACGAAATGCTTACTGAATTACAGAATTAAATTAAAATAGTAAATTTTAGCACATATCTAACAATGATCTATGTACATGAGGAGGTGCAAGGGATTTCTTTTGGGGGGGTCCAACCTTGTGATTTCTTCAGGGTAGGGAAATTCCTAATGTGGAAACTCATTTCACTGATGCAGAATGGAAACCTCTCTGTACCATACAGTCTTAAAGAGTTTCCTGGGGTTTCTGATTGGTCAAGTGACTTGTCCATTGTCACACAGCTAGTACATATCCAAGGCAGAACTAGAACCCAAGTCTTACTGACTACAAGTTTGGCTCTCTAGTCACTGTGCTGTGCTGTATGAAGGAGATCATTCAGGAAATGTAAGCACAGACAAGGAACTGTGCTGGTCATGTAGTGAGAATAAGGAATGATAGCTGCTCTTCACTGGTTTAAAATAAAATCTATATAAAATAAAATTTTAAAATAAAATCATAGTTTAAAATTCTCTTGGGGGAAGTCAGCCCAAGAGGGACATGAAACTAAAGTCTGGTGCTACAAACACAAATGATCCCACTGGAAAAGAAAAGTAGGAGTTGTCTAAAGAAAACAAGGTGTATACATAGAGAAATCTCTGACCAACCTGGACTTTTATAAAGATACATATTTATAAAGATGGAAGCTTAGGGCAGGTACCTGAAAATTAATACAATCTAAGAGTGACAAAATCATGTATGAATAGTTTCAAGAGTGTAAACTGAGCTGAGGTTATTGATAAATGGCAAGGGCCACAAAGAATGTTTTTAGGTATTTTGGTAGCAAGGTGATCAATAGGGGAAAACACCACTGCCTGGGGAGAGTAAGATGATGATAATAGATTCTCTGCCAAGGAGAATAACTTTTAGACTAGGAAGGCTAAAATAAAAATGGCTAACAGAGAGTTAAAGTAAAAGATAAGAATTATAAGATTGTGCCTAGATACTCTCAACTGATTCAAGTTATGGGGCCCAGATGAAGTACTTCTTAGGATTCTGGGAATCCTATTCTGTGCAGATAGGATTGCTTGGCTTCTACCAGTGAATCGTCATTGAACAATCATAGAGTATGGAAGAAGTCCCACAGGAATAGAAATGGCCAAATGTTTTGACTTAAAAAACAAAAAACAATCCTCCCTTCCAATCCACGCCGTCCCACCCCCTCAATCAATAACAACAAACTACCGACTTGTTAGCTTGACTTTTAATTCCTGGCAAAATCCTAGAACAGCTAATAAGAGATGAGCTTACAAATATTTAGAATGAGAAGCAATGAAGACCATGGCTTCATCAAGATCAAATCATGCCAGGTTTAACTTGGTTTTTTTTTGGGGGGGGGACAGGGTTACTATATTGGTAGATCAGATAAATGCCATAGATATAGTAAAATGGGATTTTAGCAAAACTTTTGACAAAGTTTTTCATGTAATTCATGTGGATACAATGGAGAGATCTGGGCTATGGTTAGGTGAATTTAGAAATTGTTTAAATGACCATACCTAAAAATAGCCTTTAGTGGCTCAGTTTCAATTTGGAGGTAAGTCTGTATTGACGTGCTCCAGGGATCTGCCTTTGACCTATTTTATTCAGTATTTTATCATTTACTTTGAAGAAGGTGAAAATAGCATGTTTATCAAATACAAAACTGATAGGGAATAGTTAGTACTGTGAATGATAGATTTCAGAATTCAAAATGGTCTTGACAACCTAGAATAGTGAACTGAAGGGAATGAGGTAGAATTTAATAGGCATAAGATCCTATATTCATAGTTAAAAAAAATCAATGGAATAAGGACAGGCGAACAAACACTTCAAGGGTTTTAGTAGTCTGAAAGTTTATTATGAGTTAAAAGTGTAACTACTTAGTAGCCAGAAAAGTGACATAAAATAACATGGGATACTTTGTGCAGCTAGGTAGCACAGCGGATAGAGTACTGGGCCTGAAGTCAGGAAAACCTGACTTCAAATCCAACTTAAAACACTTACTAGCCATGTGACCCTGGGGAAATCACTTCACTTCTGTCCACCTCAATTTTCTCAATTGCAAATTGGGCATCATAATAGCACTTACCTCCCAGGGTTGTTTTGAGGATCTAATGTGACAACACTGTAAAGTGCTCAGCATAGTGCATGGCACATAGTAGGCATTTAATAAATTGCTTATTCCCTTTCCTTCACTAATAGAGGTATGATATCCAGAACTAGACATCTGATAATCCTACTGAACTCTGTCCTGTTTGGACCATAGGATCACTGATATCAAACTGAAAGGAGTTAGCCCTTTAGTCTAACCTGATTATACAGATGGGCTGAGGCGCAGGGTCTCTATCACTAGAAGCCAGGACTTCTATCACTCTAAAATAAATAGACGTTTTGAGGATAATTTTTTTTCTTTTTTTCTTTCACTTTATTTCACAGTGAAAGAAGCCCTCACCACCCCTAGAGCAAGGAAACGTATATTTGGGGCTGCCAGTGAAGAGGCATGTCAGTAGTAGCAGATCTCCCTACTGTCAACCCCAGCAGCAGCCCTGGACAGCCTGGGATGTCACCCACACTGGTCTCTAGTTCAAGATCAAATAGATTTTAAGTGGCAGAGCTGGAATTTGATATCAAGTCTTCTATCTCCAAATCTACTGTTACCACACTGCCTCCACTGATCTGGATCAGGTCCAGAGAGGGGCAACCAGGATGGTGAGACCATACCATACAAACAGAAATTTAAGGACCTGGGGATGCTTAGCTTGGTAAAGAAAAGATTTGTTGGAGGGTATGAGGGAGAGGAGAGGAAACAATATATCTGCCTTAAAATACGAAGGACTGTCAAGTAGAAGAGAATTCCAGGATTACATAAACTACATGCAAAAATTACAAAATAAGGGATCCTACCCAATTCCTTCTATGACACAATTATAGTCTTGCTATATAAAGAGAGTCAAAACAGAAAAAAGAAAATTATAGACTGATATTCTTAATTAACATTGATGCAAAAAATTTAAATAAATTATTAGCAAAGAGGCTATTTAAATAAATTATTAGCAAAGAGGCTAAAAGTAAGATTATATACTACGAGCAGGTTGAATTTATAACAGGAATGCAGTATTAGTTTAATATTAGAAAAACTATAAACTTAATCATACTAATAAAAACAACAGAAATCATATGATTATATCAATAGACACAGAAAAAGCTTTTGACAAAATACAACCACCATTTCCATTTAACACACTAAAAGATATAGGAATAAGCAGACCTCTCCACAAAATGATAAATAATACCAATCTAAAACCAAGCGCTAGCATCAATTTAATAGGGATAGACTGGAATCCTTTCCAATAATATTGAAGGTGATCCATTATGTTGCTTTGCTTTGATGTAGAAATGAGGGCTACAGCAATAAAACCAGAAAAAGAAATGGAGGAATAAAGCATAGGTACAAAATTATCAATTTCTGTAGATGACATGATGGCATACTTAAAAAACTCAAGAGAGTCAATTAAAAATAAAGTGAAACAATAATTGGAACAAAATTTCAGGATATGAAATAAACCCATACAAATCATCAGCATTTCTAATGATGCCAACAGAAACCCATAGTAAGAGAAACATAGGGAAATTCTATTTAAAATAACTACAGAATATAAAAAATACTTGGGAGTTTACCTCCTAAGAAACAAAGAACCACATATATAATACTACAAACCACTCCTTAGAAAAACACAGACCTAAATCATTGGAGGAATATTAATTGCTCATAGGTAGGGTGAGCAATTATAATAAAAATCATAACACTACTTATATTTATATATTTATTTAATGCCATACCAAACTTCCAAAGGATTACTTTATAAAACTAGAAAAAAATGAAATTCATATGGAGGCAAAAAAAAGTTAATAATGGCATGGAAAACAACGAACAAAGGTGGGAATGAAGGGGCCCTAATAATACCAGCTCTTAAACTCTATTACAAAGCAGTAATCCTTTGGTATTGGCTAAAAACTAGAGAGATTGATCAGTGGAACAAATTAACTACACAATATATGGAAGCAACCAAACCTAGTAACCTAGTGTTCAATAAACTCAAACACCCCTGCTTCTGGGATAAGGATTCACTAGTTGATTAAAAACTGCTTGGAGAACAGGACAGCAGTATAGAAGAAATTAGATGCAGAACCAATACCTTACACCTTATGCTAAGATTAGTGCTAAATGGATCCTTGACTTAACTATAAAAGGTCACATGATAGACAAATTAGAAAAAATGGGACAAAAATTACCTATGATATGTGTGGATGGAAGAAAAGTTTATGATCAAACCTGGGATACAAAGCAAACCTGGGATCACAGAAAGTAAAATGGACAATTTTAATTACATAAAGTTTCAAAGGTTTTGTACAAACAAATCTAATAAAATGAAGATTAAAAGGAAAACAAGTGGGAAAACTTTTTTGTAGCATGTTTCTCTGATAAAGGTCTAGCCCCCCCATGTATGTATGTATATATGTATGTATGTATGTATGTATGTATGTATATGTATATTTGTGTACATATATGTAGAAGTGATTCAGATTATTAGTAATAAGAACCATTCCCCAATAGATAAATGGTTGAAGGATATGAACAGGCAGTTCTTAAATTAACCTGGGTTATTTATATCCATATGAAAAAATGCTCTAAAATACTAGTAATAAGGGCAAATTAAGGCAATTGTAAGATTCTAGCTCATACCTATTAGGCTGGCAAAGATGACAAAAACAGAAAATGATAAATATTAGTGGGGATGTGGGAAAACATGAGCACTAATATACTATTGGGGGACCTGTTAATGGGTAAAACCATTTGGGAGAGAAATTTGGAATTATACATAAAAAATTGGGGAATAGCTGAACAAATTGTGGTATATGAATGAGATGGAATGCTATTGTTCTATGAGAAATGAGGAACTAGATGATTTCAATGCAAAATAGAAAAGCTTTAATGAACTAGTGAAGTGAACAGAATCAGAAAAACGATTTATACTATAACAATATTATAAAAATGAATAGTTCTAAGGACTTGTATAAATTGATGAAGAATGACATGAGTAGAAATGAGAGAACAATTTATACAATAGCAACACTGTAAAGACAAACAACTTTGAAAGCTATAAGATTAATGCAATGACCATCCATGATTTCAGTAAGCTTGCTATCTATCTCCTGACAGAGGTGATGGACTTAGGGTACAGAATAAGACATTTTTTAAAAACACAATTTGTGGATTTGTTTTACTTGACTATTACACTGAATTTGTTTCTCTCTTTCAGTTTATTTTTCTCAATGGAATAAGAGAAATGGGAAAGAGAAAACAGATTTCTGTTAATTGAAAAAATAATTTTTTTTAAAGGAAGATTAAACTTGCTCTGCTAGACCTAGAGCAGTGGTTCTTAAAGTGTGGTCTGAGGGCTCTTGGGGATGTCCAAGACTCTTTTCAGGGGGGTCTGTGAAGTCAAAACTCTTTTCATAAAAATGTTAGGATGTTATTTGCCTATTAAAATACTCTTCCCCTTTCCAACTACATATCTGTGTTAGGCTGGATTTGACATAGTCCAATCAAACCAACATATCACAACAGATTAAATGTAGAAGCAGATATGAGAATTCTAGTTTTTTTTAAGAGACATTAAAGAGATTTGCAAAAGTATGTAAAACAGTAATTCTCACTAAATTGTTTTTTGTTTTGTAAAATACAGTTATTTTTGGTAAAATATGTTATAAATAACAGTATGCAGTTAGCATGAAATGGGTCTATTGTACTAATTTAGCTGCTGGAAAAAAACAGAAGCCCAGTGAAGTTAAATGACCTTAAAAGCACAAAGCTAGTTAAGAGGAGAGTTGAGATCAGAGCTCCCTTTCCCCAGCCTAGGGTTCTTTCAACTGAACTCCTCCCCACCTCCAACATCACCCTTTCCTCTAAATCAGAGGTGTCAGACATGTGGCCCACCACACTCCTAAAGGCAGGTGAATCAGATGAGAAGTGAATTGGGAAATATTTAATGAAATTTTAAAATTGAAATAAAACAGATAATACTAATATGTGATTTTCTAATTCGGTTATGTACCCTGCAGTGATCCTTCTGTATGGTTTAGAAGCCCTTGTTTCTATTTGAGTTTGACACCATTGCTCCAGATGAACATATTTTCTCAATTCAATTTATGTTATAAAATTGATGTGTTCCTATGGAAGTTGGAATGGGGGAATTTGCTCGGAGATTAAAAGAATGTAGCAAACATCTAAAAAAATTAAAAGAATAAAAGGTATAATAGCTAACATTTATATAGTGCTTTAGAGTTTGCAAAACATTCTATATCTGTTATGTCATTTGATCCTCACAACAATCCTGTGAGGTAGGTGCTATTATTACCCCCATTTGGCAGATGGGGAAACTGGGGCTTAGAGAAGTTAGAGTGACTTGTTCAGGGTTACCTAGCTAGTTAAGTAAGTTGGGGTCAGAATGAAATTTGTGTCTTTCTAACTTTAAACCCATTCTTCATCTACCTCACCTCTTAACTACTACCTAGCACTTACAAAAGGAAATGTGACTATTTTAATGAAGATGATAACATTTTTTAAAACAACAGGGTCTAGAGAGAAGATGGAATAGTTGCTTTCTTTAGTCAAAAATCCCAGCTTTTACTTTTTAGCAAATCACTTTTCTTCTTTAAGACCAAGTTTCTTCATTTGCAAAATAGGGATAATAAAATTCACCCTACCTACTTCATTGGAGGGAAGGAAAAAGGAAGGGAGGGAGCAAGGGAGGAAGGAAGGAAGGAAAGAAGGAAGGAGGGAAAGAAAAAGAAGGAAGGAAGGAAGGAAAGAAGGAGATGAGAGTTTATTAAGCATTTACTATGTGCTGGGCACTAAGCTTAGTAAGTGCTTTATAATTTTTACCTCATTTGATCCTCACAACAACCCTGGGAGGTAGGTGCTATTATCACTTTCATTTTACAGTTGAGAAAACTAAGGAAGCCAGAGGTTAAGTGACTTACCCCAGGTCACCCAGCTACTAAATGTCAGATAATGGAACCCAAGGCTTTCTGACTCCAGGCCCACCCAGTGAATTAGCCAATGTACTAGCTAGCTACCTTTAGGGATAGGACTGTTGGAAGAAAAATACTTCGTAAAGATATAATATTATGTAAATGTGAACTATTATTAATGTTGATAATACAAACGCTAAACTGAAAATTTAAAAAGAATCAGTACATTCCTTTGTGATTAGATTCACATTTCTAATTGGATATTTTGTAAAACTTTCATTTTGTACAAAATATATAATATAGTTTTAATTTAAGGCATGTTAAAGCTCATAAGCACCACTGCCAGGGACAACCTCTAATTAATAACAAAGATGAGACAATAAATCCACAAATATCTGCTTCAGTGATCTGACATGTAGGATAAAGTTGTACAATTAAGCTGACAAATAGTAAACATCTATCATTATTCTAAAACGCAGCTAGGTGGGAGGAACAGCTAGGTGGTGAAATGGATAGGGTGCTGGGCTTACAGTCAGGAGGATCTGAGTTCAAATCGGGCCTCAGACACTTACTGTCTGTGTGACCCTGGGTAAGTCACTTAATCATATTTGTCTCAGTTTCCTCATAGGTAAAAGGAACTGGGGAAGAAAATGGCAAACCACTCCAGTATCCTTGCCAAGAAATAGATTTTAAAAGAGTCAGACATGATTGAAATGACTAAACAATAACCTCTATTTCAGAGTAATGAATATCGTAAGAAGGTTAAAAATAAGAAGAAAAAGAATGTATCCTCCCTTCCCCCTGGAATTTTAGACCCTGGTACCATTCCTGGGCTCTGATAAATGAGCTTTCCCCTTATCTTGACAGAAGCCATCATATTGCATATCGCATCACAGAACCTCCCTGCTTTCCAGGTCGCCATTTATGTACTATCTTCATCCATTAGAATGTAAGCTCCTTGAGGGCACAGACAGTCCCCTCAGTCTGTGGTCCCAAAAGACTCTCACTTGATTCATCCATGACCTCTAGCACTCATCCCATATCTCAGCTCTCTAAAAAGGCCATCTACGATAGTATCTCGCCACTTCCTTTCCTCTCATACTTTTTTTTTGGGGGGGGGCTAGGCAGTGGGGTTAAGTGACTTGCCCAGGGTCACACAGCTAGTAAGTGTCATGTGTCTGAGGATGGATTTGAACTCAGGTCCTCCTGAATCCAGGGCCAGTGCTTTATCCACTGCGCCACCTAGCTGCCCCTCCTTTCACACTCTTAACTCTGCAAGTCTGGCTTTCCAACCTCACTTTCTAGTGCAACTCCTCTCTCCAAAGTTATGAACAATCTCTTAGTTGCCAGACTAATGGCCTCTTCTCAATCCTCCCCCTTCTGAACCTCTCTATTTCATACTCTTTTCTTTCTAGGTTTTTGTGGCACTGCTTTTTCCTGGCTGTCCTCCTAACGATCTTAACTGCTCCTCAATCTCCTCTCTTGGATATTTGTCTAGCTCATACCCCCTAATTGTGGTATTCCACAGAGCTCTGTCCTAGGCACTCTTCTCCCTCTAGTACTGAGTCCATATTATTTAATGTGATATCATTAGCTCCCATGGATTCAATGATCATCTCTACACTGTTGCTGGTTAGTCATTTTTCAGTCATGTCCAACTCTTTGTAACTTCTTTCAGGGTTTTCTTGGTAAAGATCCTGGAGTGGTTTGTCTTTTCCAGCTCATTTTACATAGAAGAAAGTGAAGTAAACAGGATTAAGTGACTTGCCCAGGGTCACACAGCTAGTAAGTGTCTGAGGCCAGATTTGAACTAGGAAGAGGAGTCTTCCTGACTCTATTAGGCCCAGCACCTTACCCACAGTGACACATATGCTGATACCTCTCAAATCTACTTATCCAGACCATCCTCTCTGATCACTTCCACTCTTGCATATCCAATTGCCTACTAGACATTTTAAACCTAACATGTCCAAAAATGAACTAATAATTCCCTCACCCCTCCAAAACTCTCCCTTCTTCCAGACTTCCCTATTACTGTTAGGGCATCACTGTGCTCCCTGTCACCTAGGCATCATTCTCAACCCTTCACTCTCTCTTCCCTCCTCTCCCTTACCCTTAATTTGTTGCAAGGGCTGTCAATTTTACCTTTGTAACATCTCTCATATACACCCACTTGTCTCCTCTGACACATGGACTATCTCAGGATCCTGCTGGCTGGCTTCTTTCTCCATTCCAGTCCAACCTCCACTTAGCTGCCAACACGTTTTTCCCAAAGTATAGATCCAACCATGTCACCCTGCTACTCAAAAAACTCCGGTGGCTTCCTACCACCTCCAGGATTAAATAAAAAAAATTGTCTGGTGTTCAAAGTCATTAATAACCTACCTCCCCCTGCCCAATAGCCGTATGTCCAGTCTTACACCTTATACCCAGCCATATACTCTGTCATCCATGGACATTCACTTTTTTGCTGTTCTTCAAACAAGACAATCTATCCCCCAGTTCCCCATGGTTAGGATTCTATCCCTCCTCATCTCTGCCTCCTGGCTTCCCTGGGTTTCTTTCAAGTCCCAGCTAAAATCCCATCTTCTACAAGTAGTCTTTCCTGATCCCCCTTAATTCTAGTGCCTTCCCTTTACTGATTATCTCTCATTTATAGAGTGATGTATATAGCTTGTTTGTACATAGTTGCTTTCATCTTGTCTCCTCTATCAGACTATAAGTTCCTTGAGAGCAGGGACCGTCTTTTGCCTTTCTTTGTATCTTCAGTGCTTAGCACAGCGTCCGGTACATTGAAAGCAATTAGTGTGTGTGTGTGTATGTATGTATGTATGTATGTATGTATGCATATGTGTATTTATACTTGATTGTTTATATATGTATATACACATACACATATATTCCATACATAAATATATCTAGAAACATGATAAAACTGAGCTTCCCTAATGACTAATTTAAATACATTAAATTTAATTCAAATCTACCTCAACTGCAAGTGCTTTAATTATTCCTTTTTAAAACCTCAAGTTTATACACTAAATATTTTCAGTAATTTTCTTATTTCACCTCTTTAACTGGTAAAGTTATTTAATTAACAGACAGCATTTTTGCCTGTGGTTTTACCAATCGATCCTCTGATCCTTCCTTTATTTGGCCTATGGCTTTTTAACAAAGGCTGCTTGCTTGCTTAGTTCATTAGAGTGCCTCCTTGCCCAGGGATATCAGGAATTATTTAAAGGGTCATTTCCCTAATTTGCTATTTCTATAAATGTGGATTCCTGTATAGTAGGTTTCTTTCAAATAATTTATAGTAAACAGGATAAATGATTGTGTGACTGCTTGCTAGAGGACAATCTCAGTCTTATTATCTAAAGAAAGACTGGCTTGAAAACTGACATTTCATCTGTCTTCCTAAGCTTTTCTGTAATTTCTAGATCACTGATTACTACTTTATGTTTGAATTTCCTTTGTTTTACTCATTGTACACTACTTACTAGTTACGTAAATGCTTCATTCATTCTTGACAGGATAATGGGGGTGCTAATCTGATTTAAAAAAAAAAAGAAGCTGTGTATTATAAAGGCAAACATTACCACCAGTGTCATGTTACAGAAATCTTTGTAACACATGTTATTTACTTATTCATATGTCACTGCTTCAAAACTGCCAGCAAAGCCTATCATGACAATATGTCTTCATTTCATTCAGTCCCCGTCATCTGGTACACAATCTTCCACTAGTTTTCTATGTTAGAAGTTACACTAAAATGATTTTTCATCACAGCAACTCATGCCAATCCTTTGTGAATAATAAGATGATTGAAGGATGTCAGCATAAGAGCAGATGTGTCAAATTCCCTGTGCAAAACTTCAAGGCCCCATCCAGATAAAAATGTAATTGGCAAATGTTTAACAAAACATATAAAAACACAATACAACATGGATAATGTTAATTTGTGGTTTTCTAAGTTTGTATGTGGGCAGCTAGGTGGCGCAGTGGATAGAGAATGAGGCCTGGAGTCAGGAAAGACTCATCTTCCTGAGTTCCAATCTGGCCTCAGACACTTAATAGCTGTGTGACCCTGGTAAAGTCATTTAACCCTGTTTGCCTCAGTTTCTTCATCTGTAAAATGAGTTGGAGAAGAAAATGACAAACCACTCCACTAACTCTGCCAAGAAAATCCCAAATAGGGTCATGAAGAGTCGGACATGACTGACAGCAAATGAACAACAAGTCAGCATGTGGTCTGCAGGCATCTATTTCTATTTGACACCACCGGTGTAGAGGACTGATCTGGAGTCAGAAGACCTGGGTTAGAGTTCCTATCTCTAAGTAAGCCACCTAACATTTTTTTCTGGCTCAGTTTTCATTGTTGGTACAATGGGTATAAAATTTGTACTACTTTGTTTACCAGCACTACTGAGAGGAAAAGTGTTTTACAGTTTAGTTTCTGTAACTTTAAGCTACTATTACAGTGGAGGGTACGTCCTGAGGAGAATGGGTTGTGGCTGCTCCTTGTCTGAAGGTCTATTTTCAAACCTGCTTCATCTACAATTCTGGATAATGTGGAGAAAGTGGCTGAAAGGCTGCTCTTTTAGCAAAGATCAGGAAATGAGGCTTCTGAAGTACAGTACTCCTACACTTCTACCAAGGCAACTGGAAAACTGTCCCTATGCAAGGACAAAAGTTTTAGAAATCTCCAGTTTCAGGCATATGGAATAATTATCTTCACAAAGGCAGTCTTCTTGCCACTCCTTCCTTTTCAGTTTAAAGTCCTTTTGCCCAGATTTCTGAGACTTGGGACAAATACATTTTTACCAAGGCCTCATTAAGTGTACCCTAACCTCAGGCCTAGAGACCCTCATTCCTATATTTCAAGCCACTTCCCAGAAATTCAAATCCTATTTGTAGATACCATTTTCTTAATTAGCTGATTTATCCCCAAATCTGATTTTCCTTTCAGAAACTCCAGCTTTCACTCAGCATTAGTGATGAAAACACCATCTCTAGCCTTAATATCTTCAAATTCTTGCTGAGTACTTTATGATCTCTAGTAACTCTCAGTTTCTTCTGGAAGTATAATTTATCCCTTTATGAATCATGAGTAGTGGGTGGTGTTCGTCAGACTTGACAAACTTTAGGAAATCCCGATAATATCTGAATACGTGCCTCAAGAAGACAGCAGGCCTTTCTATTGTTAGTGTCACATCAACAAATATCTACTTTAGGACCTCTTAACAGGCTGTCATCAGCAACTAATATTCAATCTCTTCTTCCTTTGATTTTTTTTGGGGGGGCACGGGGTGATCAAGTCTCCCTCTCTCACCCAGGCTTGAAGGACGACAGCCATTCATAGACCCGAGCCAATACTGATCATCATGAAAGCTTTAACTGCTCTGTTTTTCCAACCTGGGCTGCACTGCCACTTCTCAGGCAGCCAGACAGTCCCCCTACTCCTGGAGGTTCACTCTATTAATGCCAGACTCAATTGTCTTAACCCAACTGCAGCTTAGAACTACTGAGAGCAAGTGATCCACCAGCCTCAGTTGCTGTTCAGTCATTTCTGACTCTTTGTGACCCCCATTTGTGGTTTTCTTAGCAAAGATACGAGAGTGGTTTGTCATTTCTTTCTCTAGCCTATTTTATGGAGGAGGAACTGAGGCAAACAGGGTTAAGTGACTTGCCCAGGGTCACACTGCTAGTAAGTGTTCGAGGCCAGAGTTGAACTCACGAAGAGTCTTCCTGACTCCAGGCCCAGCACTCTATCCACTGCACCACCTAGCTCCCCCTTAACCACTTAGCTCCCCCATTTGTACAGATTTCAGGCATGAGACATCTTGCCTAGCTCTTCCTTAGACTTTTACTGTATCATTACACTCCTGATGATACCTATGGATTCATAGTATCAGTTGTAGAGTACAAGAAGCTGCTTTCCACCTTGGAAGACCTTATTCCTTCCTCAAAAGGAAGAGCCCTATGCATATTATGTAACTCTAAGTGTTCAGTGGTCCTTATTCCCTTTTTCCTATGTCTAACATTCTCCCACCATCCAACTTCCTGACACAGGCCGGTATTCCTATAGCCTCTTTCAATCTTTTTTTTCCTTCTATAAAGTCCTTTTTTTTAATGAAACACTTTATTCTTTTTCACAACCTGAATGGTTGAGAGACATTTTTTCCCTTTTCCTATAGGATGGAGACCAATTCACACTTTCTTTGTATATTTAGCAGTCATATGCCCATAATGGAAAGAAAAATACTTTGCCCACTCTATTGGTCAAATTCTACTGGCCCTTAATCCGTGTTAGAAGTGAGGTGCTCAGTCTTCAGTTCTCAGCTGGTTTTGTTGGTAACCTTTGTGTTCAATTTTCACAGCAAAACATTGGGGCAGGGGTGGGAAGAATACTTATTGGAAATGCCTATTTGCTTTCCTAGGGAAATCAATCTTCTTAAATTCCTGGGTCAACTTATTTTTCTCCCAGAGGTTTTTAGGAGTGGCTGCATGTAGTCATTAACCCACTTTAGAAATGCCTGTCTGCTGCCGCCAGTGTGGCTATAGCCTATTCTTGGGGTGGGAACTGGGGAAAAGCTTAGTAGATGTGATTTAAAGAAACATCATGGGAACAGATTAGTTCCAACAGCTATCATCATTACTTGCTCCCACACTGGTTTGTATTATATAAGGGTATTAGAACAACAAGCCATGAATCCTGCCCAAGAGAAATCCATAAACAACTCCATCAAATCACAATGATGACCAGGAAATGAAAACCAAGACAAACACTGGTGAACTGCCATTGGCCTTCAGCCTCTCTCACTATTTCCCTGAACTCACTCTATCTTCTCACATCCAGTAATGTACTCACCCGTCCAATACACATTCTCTGTCTCCAAGCCAATTCCCTATCAAGATTTTATTCTTTTAGCGTCAAAGCTGATCACCCATCTTGACATACACCAGCAACTGGCCTACTTTCTCCTACTACCCCCAAATAACCACACAGAAATATAATCACTGTTCATCTCTCCAGCTGTTCCCAAAGCAATAAAAGCTGTGAAGGAAACTTTTCCACACTCTACATGCAGAAGTTGGATGACTACTTGTTGAGGATAATATAGGAGGAATTCCTTTTCGTTTAGGGGATGGACTACATGGCCTTTGAGGCAACTGTGAGATGCAGCAACCTGCTTGGCTCTTCCCTTGCCATCCCCACAGTGTCCCAAATTCCTCATAGGGTTTAATTCTAAAATTATATAATCTGTTACATTCTGGCTGTTTTCTACACTGTACTTGGTACTATGAAGGATGCAAAAGAAGTAAAATGTATGGTTCCCTATCTTGAAATGGGAACAACTTACTTTAAGAGACAAGACTTTCAGTAGCAAACAATAGGTGTCTGTGTGCATGTGTAAGTCTGTATATGTGTGTATATATACACACATATATGTATACAGACCTAAATATGGCACAGCATATATATATAGTTCATTATGCATTATACAGACATTTAGTGTGAAGCCCTGTGTAACTTTTCCATGATAATAATCAAGCATTTGTTAAGTGTCTACTATGTGCTGAGCAATGGGCTAACATTAAATCCTACAATTTAGAAAGTAATTAATCACTCCAAATTGAATTGAAAATCAGTTTAAGGTGCAGACATAGCTTCCATCTACAGTGGCTACAGCCACAAACTAAAAGGCAGTGTTTCCATGACCAGTCAGAAAGGAGGTTCCGGCAAGGAACAGGCCCTTCTGTCTCACCAAGCTATCTGGTGAAGCTGGGGCTCATCACCAGTGGTATCACCCTTTAGAATGATGAACATGAGGCATCAGGGCCTCCTAGTGGCAATTAGATGACCCTCATTCTCAATGAGCCAGACAGGCTTGATGTTGGAAGAAGCTTTTTCACAGGGGGAATAGGTCACCTCAGAAGCTAGTGAGTGCCCCTCCTTGGAGGGCTTCAAACAGAAGCTGAATGACCACACAGTACAGAAGGGATTCTAGTAGGGCAACAGTTCTTAATTTTTTCTGTGCCATGGAAAGAAACCAATTACACTGAAATAAAGATGGATTTTTAAAAAACTCATCCAAGTTCATAAACTTCCTGAAATTTGTCCTTGTGGTCCATGGACCCCAGGTTAGGAACCCCCTGCTGTAATGGAGATCTCTTCTAGGCTCTGAAATGTTATGATTCTGGATCTAAAACTCTAGTAGATGTTACAAAGCTGGAAAAGCTGAAAATACAAGGCCAGAAATGAGATATATGTTTGTTGTCAGAGACCATCCTCATTATTAAGATGATGGGTTTTTTTTTAAGCCACAACAACTCTTTAAGACCATCTACAAAGTCTTAGAAGCGTTAGACTCTCTGTCTGTGGAGTGATATGAAATCTTGTGTCCTTAAACATACACATACATGTGATAGAAACGTACTAAAATTTATCCTGTACAGCAGTTCTTAACCTGGGATTTGCGAACTTTTTAAAAAATATAGTGTAATTGTGACACAATAAAGGTTAAGAACTCCTGGTCAACAGAATTGTCAGAGATTTTTTTTTTTTAAACCGAACAGGCACACAACAACATTAATAATGATAGCTGTAATTAAAATTGTAAAAGAAAGCCCAAATCACCTCCCAGATCAATCAATTACTACTGACTCAGTGCTGTGCACCCATTATATTAATGATGAGAAAAAAAATGAACAGAATTTAAACAGAAATAGGTGGGGTGGGGTAGTGCAAGTGGGGAAAGGTTTCACTCTGCCCTCCTAAAAACAACTCTATTTTTCCATCTTTTTCAGAGTCCTTTCTTCAACTTGATAATTATCAGTATTACTCCCTTTCCCTTACCAGGGCCAGTTTAAGGACTCAAGGGTCAATAACTTGAGTTTCAAAATAATCAATTGGCTCAGGTTACATAATTAGCTAATTTAAGCTGCATTATACATTAAGCGGCTCCTGAGTGTTTCCCAGGGGCCAGCCAGGGTCTGAGTCAAGGGAGAAGTCACTAAGAAGCAAGAATAAACATTTTGTTTTTTTACCTTCTTCCTAGGGAGAGTTCCTTTTCATCCTACTATGTAAAACATGACTTGTTATGTTAAGAGAGAGGCAGAGAAGAAAATGTTGGACTGATGCCATCTCTTTGTTTTCCTTGTTGAGAGAAGCTAGAATAAATAAATAATTTATTCGCAGTAAAGCTCAGGAGTTTGCTTTGAATTTCACTTGGTATATAATTATGTATAATGTTGCTAATACAGATCAAATCTAGGAATGATATTTTTGTATCTGCACAGCATCTTTCTTTCAAAGAAAGATATACTTCAATATAGCTTTACTTTTTATAAGTAGAAAATTATGAGTTAATTATATTTTTGCAAAATAGGTTAATTTTAAATGTGCCAGGAAGCTTGCTATTTAAAAATATCTTGCTGTAAAGCTTTTTATAAAGCAAATTCTTTTTTGTTGTTGTTTAGATCCAGATTTTCATATATCAGGTTTTCTTAATGTGAAGTCCACATGTGTGCTGCACATCAAATCTGATAAGGTCAAGAAACACAGTTGTATTATTAACTCCATTTTTACAATCGACGGAACTGTTTTTTAGAGAAGGCACAGAGAGAGTTGAGGCAGAACTGAGGTTGGGACACAGCCTTCAAAGCTCACTGCAATGGTGGATCAGTATACACAGAAAATTAGTCTGCTTAGCAGTGTTAGACATACATGATGTATTCATCTATTCAATGTAGTCTTTAGAACCATCAAAGATTTGTTTAAAAGAAGTCATGGAGTCCATACAATAATGTATAACACAATTAGCTGATTATTAGTCTTTCTCCATAGAGTGTATGTAAGATAATTGGTGTCCACTTATAATCTTAGGCCTTTCTAATTATAATTTTCTTTGTACTAGAGCTCATTAGGGGTATTTGGATAAAAATGAGTTTGGAGGGACAAGACAGCAAAAGCATTAATAACAAAGACTGGCTATGAAAACATTCATCTATAAATACTAGTATCAAGTTCTTTTTGAAAAATTTGAATATTTTTGAATTTATTATTATTCTACTGAATTAGAAAAAAATAATAATAGAATTCATTTGGAAGAACAAAAAGTCAAGAATATCAAAGGAACTAATAGAAAAAAAAGAGGTGTAGCAATACCAAATTATAAATACAGAAAAATCCTCAATAGGATAATAGTGATCTTTAATTTGGATTTACTTTTAGTCATCTTGATGGGCACCTTAAGTCGTGTTACCAAATATTAAAAAATTGTTTCACTGCTCTGGTAAAATAACAAAGATATTTGTAAATAATCACAGCAAAATTAAAAAAAAACTCCTAAATTTCTTAATGAAAAATATGATTGAATCAGTTAATTTCTGATATTATATTGCAAGATGCTGGCTTTTGCTATGAAGCATCTTATAAGGTGAGCTAATGAAGCCAATTTTGTTTTCCAATTATAAATTATTGAAAGCAAACAATCTCACCCTTCTCATTAAACAAATTCACTGTACTATTGTCAGATTCAGAACAAAACTAATCTGAAGATATAAAATTAAAGAAAAAAAGACCATCCTTGTATTATTTGGCATTCTGAGCAGTAGGCATTATAAAGATTACTCAAAAAGATTTTATCTTAAAGAATCAACTCAACTTTTGTTTAAAGTGAAGCATTTCACAATGGCAGAATTTGAGGCAGAACAGACAACTGGCTTTAAGGGTGAAAAAGACTGTTCTGAAATGTAAAGCCTGTTCACAAAACCAAGAACACAACAGTTATGTTAACTGGAGGCTAGACAAACCTTTCTTTTCCTGGGAATGGGTTCATCAAAGAGAAGGTTGCTTGCTTCTGTTTCATCAATGCCGTCATCTGGCTGAGTGGGTGTTCGGAAGGGCTTGAAGCTATCGGCTGACAGAGGTGGAGATGGGGTGGACGGATTGGATTGATCGCTGGGGGCACTCCAGCTCCAGTACCCACTACTGCTTGTACTTGAAGGCACAAATCCCCCTTCTTTCCAAGATCCGCTGAGGCCCTCTGTTTACAAACACATCAATGAATAAATACATATTTCTTTACACTGAGGTCCACCAAGTGTCAGAAATGAGAATTCTTTACTCTGGGCACCCTGCCTCTGATTTTGTTCAATCATGGATATTGTGTTAAATGATTTGCATGAAGTGGTGATGGCAAGGTTCAGAACTCTATTTACACATCCCCATCCCAAACATGCTAGGGTTACACTCAAGAGCTTATCATCTCTTCGTTATTTTAAATAAATGTTCATTTAGCTTTGTCTACGACTAACCATTGAAGAGATGTGAAATTTGGCTAGATGACAGAGCAAAGCCTTTGGGTCTGACTTCTCATATAAAGTAAGCTGCTAATCTCATAGCCAAGGCTGAACTTGGAGGAGAATATATAGAAAAAAAATACAAGCAACTTTGATGTTTTATTTCACCTTTCTATTCATGAGGGAAGTACTATAAACTGACTGACAATTAGCAGGAAACACTGGCTAGAGTACTTAGGTTTGAATCCTAGGCCTATAACAATGTGTAAGTCTGAGCCTTGATTTCTTCATCTGTAAAATGGAGATGATACTAACTTTAAAGGATTCAACATTTCAATTTAATTCAACAAATATTTATTAAGAACCTCATATGTACAAGTCCCTAGCCAGGTGCTAATTATATAAAGACAAAAATTAAACAGTCCTTGACCTCAAGAATCTAATATTAGGCAGCTGGTAGCATAATGGATGGGAAGCTAGGTGGTGCCATAGTGCACAGAGCCCTGGGACTGAAGTCAGAAAGACTCATTATTCCAGAGTTCAAATCTCACCTCAGACACTAACTAGTTGTGTGACCTTGGGCAAGTCACTTAACTCTGTTTGCCTCAGTTTCCTTCTCTGTCAGATGGGCTGGAGAAGGAAATGAGAAACCACTCCCGCATCTTTGCCAAGAAAACCCAAATGGGTCACAATGAATTTGATATGACTAAAAACAACTGAACAACAAATAAAACACAGTGGATAGTCAGGAAGACCTGAGTTTGACTCCTGCCTCAGACACTTACTAACTGTGTGACCCTGGGCAAATTACTTGACCTCTCTAAACCTTAGTTTTCTCATCTGTCAAATTGGGATAATAGCACTTATCTAACAGTGTTGTTGTGAGAATTAAAGAAGATAATATGTGTAAAGTATTTTTCAAATCTTAAAGTATTCTATAAATGCTGGCTATGATTATTTTAACATTCAATAGTCTATGTACAAAATGTACATATGTAAGTGAATTTAAAAGAAACAGAAAAGATAAAAGGAGGAATGGAGTAGACTGTATATGAAGGAGCTACATTCATGTTGGGAACCCCAGAAGTAAAAATGAATAAGCTTTGGGGAGAGAATTTTGATGAGGATAAACCCTTGAATATTTGGAAGGATATTTTAATGGCAGTATGCAACAGACATGGAAAGAAAAAAAAGTCAGATGACAAGTTTGGGCAATAGGGTGGTTAAGAGTTGGAAGACACCTTATGGATAGTATAGTTTAACTCTTTTTTTCTTTTAATAGATGTAAAAACTGAGGTCCAGAGATATTAAGCAATTTGTCCACAGTCACACATGTAGTAAGAGGCTCCCAAAGTGGGCAATACTGCCCCCTGGAGGGCACTGGAACGATCCAGGAGGGTGGTAGTAGTCTTGGGTGCAATTGGGAGACGTTGAATAAAATTAAGGGGGTGGTACAAGCATAAGGAAAGAAGAGAAGATAAGAAAAATTTGAAAAATTGTTTATGCATGCTTTATTTGTTGAATAACAGAGTTAAAGTCATAGTACTTACATTATTTTCCAAATAAACACACAAAATGCAAGTTATAAACAAACAATCTGTGGCCAAGTCCACCAACAGGTCTTAACAAGCAAGTGTTGGCAGGCGAGCATGTCACACATTGTCGGGAAGACCAGCATGTATCAGCAGGAATATGTATACATAATGGCTTGTTTACAATACAATATTATATAGTTACATGACACAATATTATGTCATCAAAATTTCAATGCAGCAAAAACCCACAAATTTACAATAAATTATTAAATTTAAGATGCATCATTTAAAAATATTTCATATATTTTTTGAAATGATGCAAATTTCAAAAAGGTTAAAGGGTTAAAGAAAGTAGATTTTCGGGGGGGGGGCTGAGCAATTTTTTTTTTAAAGGGAACAGTAGGCCAAATAATTTTGGAACCTCTGTAAACAAATGACAGACATGGTATTTGAAGGCAGGTTCTATATTTCTGATTTGCCCTAATGATGGGGCATGAATGAGAATTATGCAGGATAGGCAGGCATGATAGGTTACAATCTGTATCAGTGGAGGGAATTTCCTCATCACTGAGATGATAGATTCATTTTGTCATTCTTTCTTTGTCAGGGTCACTACACTGGTATATCAGGGAAACGAGGCAGATGTAGTCACCTGGATTTAGAAAGCACTGGAAAAGGAGTTTATAGATTCATATTCCATTGGAGTTTATAGATTCATATTCCATTGGAATATTGAAATACTGGAAAATTAAAGACAAATTCACAGAATCACAGCATCTCAAAGCAGGAAGGGACCTCAGTGGCCAATAAGAATCATTATTATCAAAGTGCTATATAAAGTGAACAGTTTTAATGAACTATTTTTGCTAACCTAGAGAAAGGTGTTTTGGCTAATATGTCTTCAATGTTGCTCAACATTAGTCAATTGCCTAGCTTTCATAAATATGTACATACATTTTCTTCATTTTCTTTCTTTCTTTTTTCTTTCCTTTTTTTTTTTTGCATTTTGGTGAGGCAATCGGAGTTAAATGACTTGCCCAGGGTGACGCAGCTAGTAAGTGTCAAGTGTCTGAGGTCAGATTTGAACTCAAGTCCTCCTGACTCCAAGACTGGAGCTCTATCCACTGCACCACCTAGTTGCCCACATTTTCTTTTTATTTCTCTGTACTGAATAACATATTTAATGACTTAAAGTTATTTTTAACCCAGAGGGGGGAACCCTAGTAATTTCTCATTGACAAATATTAACATTATTATTAATATTATATAGTTGATGAAATGATGACAAATTATAGATTAGCACTCTTAGTAAAAGCGTTTTATACTCATTTTTATTTGATACTGACTTCTAGAATATTCCTCAACTTGGTTAGGGAAAAAGGCCAGGTTAGGCAGGAATAAAGTCTGTAGCTCTAAATGTCAGGTGTTATCCATTTTAGTTATTCATTTCTTCTTGTTATCTTTGGTCATTCATGTTAAGCTTTGCTAATGTTAACAAAACATAAATAATGACTGGCTAGTGCTGCATTTGCTATGAAATGTTATGCAATTTTTTTGTATTTTAAGTAGACTTCATTTCATGCAATGTAGCTTTTAAGTGGGAGCAAATGTACTGAATCTCAAAAATAGGAAGAGGAAAAAAAATCTGCAAAATGGCCAATGAGCTTGACTTCATTTTCTGGAAAAATTCCAGGATATATTATTAAAGAGATAATAAGCAAACATTTAGAAAAGAAAAAGGAGCCAGCACAACTTCATTAAAAGCAGCTCACAAGAAAACTGTCATTCTTTCTTTGTCAGGGTTACTAAATTGATATATCAGGGGAATGAAGTAGATACAGTTACCTGGATTTAGAAAGCATTGAACAAGGTGTTTATTCTGTTTATTTTATTCTTGTGAACAAGATAGAGAGATTAAAACCTAGACAACACCATCATGTAGTATATTTAAGACTTGGTGAACTTTCATTTAACCCAGATCCCACGAACAGTCATTAATGGTTTTACATCAGCCTGGAAGAAGGTTTCTAGCAGAATTGCTTAGGGTTCTGTGCTTGGCCCTGTGTTGTTTAACCATTTTATGAATGAGTTGAATAAAGGAAGAGATCATATATTTATTAAATTTGCAGATGCACAAAGTTGGGAGGGGTTGCTAACTCACTGGATGACACAGAATCAAATCTGAATAATGGGTCAAATCTGAAATGATATTTAATAGGGATAAATGTAAAGCCTTATACTTGGGTTAAAAAAAAAGCAACAGCTTTACAAACTACAAGATAAGGGAGGTATGGCTAGAAAGAAGTTTGTCTGAAATAAATCTCGGGGTTTTAGTGGATAGCAAACACAATATAATTTAATAGCATGATATGGCAGTGAAGAAGAATTAATCCAATCTTAGGTTGCATGGAGAGAACTGAGACATCTCTAGGATTAGGGAAGTGACAGTTCCACTGTGCTCTGCCATGAAAAGACCACACCTGGAGCACTATCATTCAATTCTAGGCACCACATTTTAGGGAATAACACAAAACATAGGACCAGAACTCTGGAGCTAGAGGTGACCTCAGAGAGAGAACACTAAGCCCAAGAGTGTCCAGAGGAAGCCAAGTAAGATGGTGAAGGGCCTCAACTTTATGTCATGTGAGGATCAGCTGTAGGAAGCTGGGGTGTTTGGCTTGGTGAAGAGTCGACATATGGGGTGGGAAGAAAATGACAGCTATATTAAAGAATATGCAGGGCTGTCACGTGGAAGAGAGAAGAAAGTTCAGCCATGGGTTGAAATTTCAAGAAGACAAATTAGGGTCAACTTAGGTAAACACTTGCTAACAATAAAAGCTATTGCAATGTGAAAAGGGAATGGGTATGCCCTGCCTGGAGAGCTCCATCTCTGCTTCCTTGAATCATTAGCTATCTTCAAAGTTCATCTCAGTCACCACCTCCTATGGGAAACTGTTCTGGTCTGATTTCCTCTAGTAGAAGAGTTCTCTACCTCCTAAGCTACCCTGAATGTATGTTCCTTGAAGGCAGAGACTATTTTTCATTTTCTCTTTGTATCCCAAGCAACTACTAATGCCTTGAACACTGTTGTTGAGTTGTTTCAGTAGTGTCTGACTCCATGATCCCATTTTGGGATGG
This sequence comes from Phascolarctos cinereus, assembly GCF_003287225.1. NCBI lineage: Eukaryota > Metazoa > Chordata > Mammalia > Diprotodontia > Phascolarctidae > Phascolarctos > Phascolarctos cinereus. The sequence goes on along the minus strand of NW_027555847.1, from coordinate 449,034,252 downwards.
TTTTTTTTGGCAAAGATACTGGAATGGTTTGCCATTTTCTTCTCCAGCTCATTTTACAGATGAGGAAGCTGAGGCAAATAAGGTTAAGTGACTTGCCCAGGGTCACACAATTAGTAAGTGTCTGAGGCCAAATATGAACTCATGAGGATGAATCTTTCTGAGTACTTCATCACCTAGTTGCCCTTGGCCTCAAACATAATAAGAGCTTAATTAATGTTTGCTGTTATTGTTGTTTGGGCAAAAGCAACTTTCTGGGTACACTGTAGACGAGGGTAAGGTCCATGAACTTAATAATAATAAATAATAAACTTAATAAATATATGAAATCCTTTCCAACTCTGAGACTTGGTGATTCTGGTATCTTTATGAGATAAATCTAATACAATGTGTATTTTCAAAACAAAAGTTATTAATTTTGTGATAATTTTATTCACTGAAAGCATGAATAATTTTTGAGAAGCAATTTTCATCACATTGCTGGTCAAGTCACATAATGCCGAGGACTTATAACCTATCCATTACTCGTATGTGGACTATATTTCATTTAGAAACGTAATTTATTCAGAAGATCAAACTAATGAACTATCCTACCGATAAAAGAGTGGACTTACGGTATTCTTTAGTGGCAGCCTTTCCTTTTCCCAAAAAGAAGCAAATAAAGTATTTGCTAAAGATTTTGCTGGTTGTTATGTTCTTAACCCTTCACCTTTTCAAAGAACAAATTCTGACTAAATGAGATTGAACACAATTGATTAAATGAGTTCATGGAGAATAGGTTATCACCAATTCTGGAGCAAATCTTTTACTATTGGAAGAAATACCTTCATTTACTATAAATTGCTTTATTTCCTGTTATAGATTAAATCACAGAATCAGGCAATTTATTAATTGAGCAGGGTTTTTTTGCCTAACCGAACATCAAATTACTTTATAACTGTATGAACAAACGTTTACTCTAAGGAAGCAAATAACATTCAGCTTTAAGAAAAATGCCTATTGTAATTCTACTCTTTTAGCATCAAAGAAATATTAGAATTGTTCTCAATAAGAAATAGCAAAGGACTTCAGACATAATGAATGACAAGGATGAAAAATGGAAACCTTTATTTATATTATAATCTCTCTCTTCCTGATGAACTCAAAAGAGTTCTGTGGCCCGTGTTTCTGGAATAGGTTGTATGTTTTAAATATATTACTGCCGAAGAGCTCTTTTGTAAGATAAGAAAGTCAAACAGAATGCCCACCTTTCAAGTTATTTACATGAGAAATGCCATGCTATAAACAGAGAGGGTAGTGTTTACATCAAAAACGTGTCATGTTTTACTACCATTTAGTACTGTGGAAATTGGTCGAGTCTCCTCTAGCATATGCTAAATCATGAGATAGATGCCACCAACTCATAGCACAGAATAGCTCATGGTCTTCTGACAATACCTCATAAAGGCTGCTGTTATTAACTAGAAAATAGCATGTTTTTGACAAGACTGCCTGGGTGTTGGTCAGATTTAACATAACTTCATGCCTGTAATATGTAAATGTTTGCAAACATGTTTGTAAATGTTCAAACCATGCTCATTACTTTTTTTCTGGATTGGGCAGTTTTTAGGAGTGGATTTTTTCATTGCTAGTAGGGTTTTTGTTTAACAATATATTTACTTACTTAACGTCAAAAAATTTTAACAAGTTTGATTCAGGGGCCAGAATAAAAAATGTCAACATCTATAATGAACTTTGTTATTTTCAGTTCTCTAGGAGAACAGATGATTTTCTTTGATCTCTGCCCATCCCTCTCATCATCAATTCTTTTCCCTTTTCTAGGTAATTTAAGTGGATAGAGCTCTGGGCTTAGAGTCAGGAAAACCTGAATTCAAATACAGCCTCAGACACTTACTAGTTAGTTGTGTGACCCTGGAGCAAATGACTTAACCTTTGCCTGCCTCAATTTCCTCAGCTGTCAAATGGGGATAATAACAGCACTTAAGTCTCAGGGTTGTTGTGAGGATTAAATCAGTTAAGAGTTGCAAAGTGCCTCTGTGCCTCCCTTCCTTCCAATGGAAATAAAACATCGTTAAGGAAAATAACTTCACTGTATTCTAAATTACATTACCTTGGGGGAAAATCCACCTCTGGGGTGGTTCTTTTGACGTACCACTCTAATCTCTAAATAATACACAGTAATAGCTAACATATGAATGAATGGATGAAAAGGCACTTACTAAGTGCCAAACATTGGAGATACAAAAAAGTAAGGTGAAAATAGTCCTGGCTTTCAAGAAGCTTAGATACTAATGAGAGAGACAACACTTATAGAGAAGTAGTGGCCAAGGTTTTGGTTTGAAAAGTCACAGGGATAGCCAGTAGAGTCATGGAAAAGTAGATCTAGGGGAAAAATCGAGTTTCAGATGATCAGCAAAATGGAAATATTGCAGAGACATATTATAGGGTAAGAGGTATGGGTTGTGACAGGGACAACTATATGACTGGTCAGGGAAGAATAGGTAGGTGATACCAGGAGCTCTTTCACCTCTATTGCCGTGCATTTATTTCCTATTTTAGTTTAGGTATAAGCGCTCATTTTACTTGTGTGAAGAAGAGTCTTTATATATGGAAAAGAAGATGCAAGGATAGGTGTCTTACCTCTTGGGTGTTACACCTATCAAAAAGCTGGCGTAGAGGTTGTGACACAGACCTTCAGTTATCAACATCTACTGCATGTCTTTTTTGTTGTTGTTGTTAAAAGTAGAGAATGAGAACAATTCTTGACCTTCCTTTGGTTACTTTCATCTTTCAGAAGGTAGAGGAAGTGATGAGGGAGCTGCTATGCTGGGCCTGATTCTGATCAATAAGGAAGGGACTGACTGGTTCATGAAATTGCTGTCCTGGACACCGCCACCATAGATTATCAATTCTCCTAAGATCAAGAAGGAACAAACACAAAAGAAGGAGAGGCAGCTACATGTTTGCAGCCACACAGAGGCCAGGATTGCGGTCAAGGACTAGAGGAGAAAGTTCCTGCAGATATCTGTGATTACTGAGAATGCCTGAGCCCAAGCTCCAGCTGATCTGGCCCTTGGAGGAATGTGGAAACTGAGCCTCAGAAGGACACACAAATGGAACGTGGCAGGGCCCGCATGTTTTCTTTGAAGGGCTGTCAAATGAGAGATTTAGATTGATGATGCTTAGCCCTAGAGGACAAGACTAGGAGCAGTGAACTAGAAAGATGGTGCAGAGAAGATTTAGGCTTGGGGCGCCATTCCTGTCTACAATGCCTCCTTAAAGGTACCTTTCCCTCTTTCCCCTGTCACCTCCCTTTCCTGTATTGTCTTTCCTTAATAGAATGTAATCTCTTTGAGGGCAGGGATTATCTTTCTTTCTGCTTATATCTGCAGTCTCAGAGCTTAGCACAGTCAAATGCTTATTGACTTATTGCTGGACCAGCAAAGACAGGAACAGAGAGGGAGGGGGGTTTACTTTATCTAAGATTTTATGATAGACAAATATGGAAAATATACCCTAGACTTTAAATAAGTAAATTTCAGAGCTATTCAGAGAGCTCTGGAAAATGTATAAAAGACTGAATCACTTTCAGGTAATGAAAGACAGCTGGGTGGCACAGTAGACAGAATGTACAGTAAGAAAGATCGGAGTTCAGATTCCGCCTCAGACACTTACAGACTGTGTCATGTGGTGGTTCTAAGCCTCAATTTCCTCGTTTGTAACAAGAGGATAATAACAGAACCTATTGGGGCAGCTAGGTGGCACAGTGAATACAGCACCGGCCCTGGATTCAGGAGGACCCGAGTCCAAATCCGGCCTCAGACACATAACACTAGCTGTGTGACCCTGGGCAAGTCACTTAACCCTATTGCTTAGCAAAAAAATAAAAAAAAATAATAATAGCACCTATTCCTCAGGGTTGTTGTGAAAATTAAAGAGTTATATAAATGCTAGCTATTACATGATTAATGACAGCACATGTTAAGGGCTATTAAGGGCTCCCCTGAACGTGTCATTTTGAGTTGCCATATTTTCCAGAACCACTGAACCCAGAGCATGCAGGAGGCCCTGAATGTGTCAAGAACAAAGCCCCACCCCTCAGCTGACATAACGTGTTGTTTGCATCCCAAGCTGGATTCTCTGCGTGTCTTTGGAAGGCAAGACAGGCGCCAGCTAGTCTGTGCCAGGCTGGGAAAATGCTTGCGCAGCTGAGGTCCTTTGCAGATAAGCGGACCCTCCTATCTTCATAGTCCAGTGGTTCCCAAGGAAAAAGAATGTGACTTTTGTCATCCCCTTTCTCCTCCCCTTTGGGAGTGGTTACTGTACCTCCCCCCCAACCCCATGCCACATCCCTTCCTGTTTTCTCCTCCTCCTTTTGCTGTACTGTTAGAAACATGCAAACTTCTGTAAGGACTGTGAACTCTTTGGGTTCCACATGCATGTTCATTTCTCTTGTAATAAACCTGGTTCTCTTGTAATAAGTCCCATGATGTTGTGATTGCCTGTTGACACAGAGTACTAAAGATTAGCACCTGCATCTTAGGAAGAGTGTCAAGAGGTCTAAATCTCAGGATGGTCTAAGGATTCTGAAAGCTAAGGAAGACAGGAAAGACTTTTTAGCTTCCATGGGGGAGGAGAACAGAAAAATAACCACAAAGACTGGATTGGTCAGATGACTGGAATAGATAAGATTGCGATAATGGATGACAGAGAAAGTTAAACTATTCAATCCTAATTTGGTTCTGCCTTCCCTAAAAATGAAAATGATATTCACACCAAGAAGAACTGAACAAACATGGATAACAGAGGCAGGGGTGATTCAATGGGAACAGTGATGGATTTGGCATCAGAAACTAGAGTTTAAATTTATGCCTCTTAGAACCTTGTACAAGATAAAATGATTGCACAAGCCACTTCACTGGGTCTCAGTTTCCTCACCTGTAAAATGAGAGGATGAGAAGCAACCAACTATGTCAAACTCAAGTAGAATGGATCTCTACAGGCTACATATTGGCTTAGAAAAACCACACGTTAACATTAATTATCCACGTTGTGTTATATTTTTATTTATTTTGCAAAACATTTTCTAATTATATTTTGGGGCAGCTAAGTGGTGAAGTTGGATAGAGTGCTGGCCCTAGAGTCAGAAGGACCCAAGTTTGAATTTGACCTCAGACACCTACTAGCTGTGTGGTGCTGGGCAAGTCACTTAACTCTGTTTGTCTCAGTTTCCTCATCTATAAAATGAGCTGGAGACGGAAATGACAAACCACTCCACTCCAGTATCGTTGCCAAGAAAATCCCAAATGAGGTCACGGAGAGTTGGTCATAACTGAAAATGATTCAACAACAACAAATTATATTTCAGTTTGGTTGAGGCTGCACAAAGGAGTGCAGGTTGCTTGTAGCCATGGGCAGTAACTTTGACACCTCTGGCCTAGATGACTTCTAAAACCCTTTCCAGTTCTAAACCTATGATCTTGTGTGAATTAGGGCCTGAAACCTGAGGCTAGTGAGGAGGTAGCAAGTTAGTACCCAGATGACCTACATGAGGGAATTATTTTGTCTGAATTATGTATGGTAGAGAGAATGACTAATATATTTAAAGACAGGATTGAGATAAGAAATAATTTCCCAGTGATCTAGAAAGAGGGCCCACATCTAATAAGATGAAAATGAATAAGAATCAATCTTAAGCCCTGCACTTAGGTTAAAAAAAAATCAACCACAAGTCTTATATGAGGGAAATGTGACTAGACCACAGTTTATGTAAAAATGACTCAGGGATTTTAGTGCACTGCAGACTCAATATAAGTGAACTGTGACATGGCAGCCAAAAAAACTTCATGTGATTGGTATCTTACTGTATAGAAGTTTAGTGTCCAGAGTAAATGATTTGATTGTCCTACTGTACTATGCCAAGCTTTGGCTGTTGTGTGGAGAAAGATGATTTTAGCAGTGGTTATAAACAGTGGTTTGAAAGCAGGGGAGAGTGTAGGCTGGAACAGCTGAAGGGAAGCACACTCCAGGAGAGACTAATGAGGGCCTGTATTGGGACTGTGGCAAAGAAATAAAGAAAAGGGATGGCTACAAACAATACTGTAGAGGTGGAATCAATATGATTCCACATACTGATCATAATTGATTCTATATGAGATGTGAAAGAGAAGAAAGACTCAAGAGAATTCAAATATTTAAAATATGGATGCAGTGTAAATGGTGGTACCATGCAGAGAAATAGTAAATCAGAAAAGGGAGCAAATTTAGAAGATAGGATTATTATTTTGGTTTTGAATATGCTGATCTGGACATATTAGGTGGTGAACTCCTTGAGGGAATTCAGAAGCTGGTTTTTTTTGGTGTATTTTTGTGTGCGTTTGAGTTTGCTTTTCTTTGTATCCTCAGGGTAGGGCACATAGAAGTGCCTAATTAATGCTAAGTGACTGATGTGGCTCAAAAGAGAAGTCAGGGTTAGTGCTATGTATTTGAGAGCTATGAGACTGAATGAATTTGTCTAAAGAAAACATAGGGTTGCAGATAGATCTCTGAGGGAAAGATTTTCATTAAGGGATTAGGAAGAAGATGAGCAGCAGTAGGAGACAAAGAATAGTTTCTGAATCATGAAAACTATAGCTATTTTATTTTTAATGCCAAAGTCTCCTTATTTACTTATTCTACATGAGGCACTAGTTTAAACGAAGCTTTTTTGGAGGGCAAAATTGCCTACATAGAGAAGGAAGAGAACTAGGAGGTTGTGATGTCCCTGAAGCCTATCCAACAGGAGGGAGCAGTCAGCAGATTCAAAAACTGCTGAGAGGTCAACAGAATGAGTGCTAAAAAAGTAAAAGACCCATTGGATCTGGCAACTAAGGTCATTAGAGAACAGAACTAAGAATACTGGGTAGAAATTAAAGAAAAAATTATTGACAACTAAGTGCTTTAATAAATTTTATTAGAGAACAAATTCTAATAAATTTGCTAATAAATTTATTTACAATTAAATGTTCTCCAAAAAATGGAATGGGCTGCCATGACGACATGACTTTCTTATCACTGGAGTTGTTTGAGTATAGGGACCAGAAGGCCACTTGTAAGAGTCATTTTGGAGGGGAGTCATGCATCTGGACTAGATGGATTTTAAGGTCCTTCAAAGCATGAAGATTCTGTGACTATAAAGCAACATTTTCCTGAGGATCACACACTTACCATTTGGTCGCACAGGAGGGCTTCGAACCAAAGGGCTGGTGGACAAACTGGTTAGTACCATTGCTGCTGTTACTTTATCCATATCCAGTTCTTCTGAAGATTTCCTAAAATAGAGCAAAGGATGAGACAGCACAGGTGAGGGCACCACACTCATAAAAAAAAAAAGAGCACTTCTGCAATCATTTATCTGCCTGATGAGGCTGCTTTGGTTCATGAAGTTTGGTCAATTAGTTAGACTAAATGGAAAAACAACATGATAGTCTTTTGATTAGTATAACGACTACTGTGAATCACTGTTCACTTGAGTTTAGACTACTAAAGAGGTTAATATCAGAAAGCTGAAATCACATGATATACCAGGAGATATCTAAATCATGCCAAATGCTGAGAAAACAACACATTAAAATGAGAAAAGCACAATATGAAATTAACAAGCCACATATGCAATACAGTGACCTTTTTCATATGTAGCTTTAATTCATACATATGTTATATAATTTGTAAAAGCAATGATATCTTGAGATAATTTCAGGGAGGATTTTATAGTACAGTGGAAAAATGAAGTTTCTATATTAATGATAGATCAGAAAAAATTTATCATGCTGCTTAAAGTGAATTTTACCTGAAATCATCCATTTATTAATGAGCATTTATTAAGAATCTACTATCTGCTAGGCACTGTACTAAGTCCTAGAGATATAAAGACACAAATGAAATAGTGTGAAATCTTTGAGGAGCTCACATTCTATCAAACAGATTTAGAGAAGGAAAAGATCTCAGCATCCCCCTCCAAACCCAAGAAACCACAAAATTTACAACAAATCAGTCAACATATGGAAGCAATGAAAATATTTAGCAACTTTAGCAACTTTGATTCTATAGTAATTTTTATGCCAACCACCAAAGTAAACATGGTAAGATCTGGGATGATCTATATTTTTTTAGTCATTTGTGTAGTGGTAATGATATGGCACAATGTGAAATACTTCTTGTGAAAGCCCGTTTACATCTACAGCCCCACCAATGATGCTCTCACTGGCTGTTTAGAATATTCTCATAAAAATTTAATATAGATGAGAAGTTAGCACATGGGTAGATAGTTATTGATCATTTCTTGGTTGCTTTTTTTGGCAGTAATAATGCTGAAGACTTTTTCCATGCCTTTGGTATATTATCCCTCTTTTATATGCTTTGAGATCATTCCCTCAGTGCCCTCAAAATCACATTGTTTCGAGCATAGATCTCTTCTGGGAATAGTTGGTCTCATTTAGATGCTTCTTCTATACTTGTTTTCTTCAATATCTTTTATATCTCCTCTATAAGGACATTTGAAACTGTTGGAGAAAAGTGTGGAGGCTTCACTGTACTTGAAAATGAAAGAGTGTGTTAGATTAAAAAAAACCCAACAATAACTTTGTACGTCTTTTCCATCTTTTGTCTGTTTTCCTCTTTAAGTTTCATCCTTTTATGCCCTCAAGATGACTTTGCTTAGCTGAGTCTTTGCAAAACCTTCTTTAAAGTAGCTTTGTTCTCCATGTTTCTTTCTGTTTTATAGAGTAATATTGTTCATAATCTTCCATGATCCTTCTCTGTAAGACTTTACAAAGGAATTTATATCCTAAACTTGTGTTGCTTTGCTCTCAGCTTCCCAATGAAGTCTTCACTTGGCAGGTAGTTTAACTATTTTATTATTAAGGCTTTAAAAATTATATTGATTAAATTTGTGTACAAAATTATTATAATCAGTGTCAATGTCCCTTTTTCTATCCCAAAGAATATGAATATATATAAACATATATTTATGTGTGTATACACACATATAAATACAACATAAAATATATATACATACACACATATACACACATATATATGTATCATAAAAGTTAGGTAGCACGGTGGGATAAAGCACTGGGCCTACAGTCAGGAAGACCTGAGTTCCAATCCAGAATTAAACATTTATTAGCTATGTGATCCTGGGCAAGTCACTTAACCTGTTTCCCTCAGTTTCCTCATCTGTAAAATGGGGATGATAGCACTTGTGTTGCAAGGCTGTTGAGAAGATCAAAAGAGATAATAATTGTAAAGTGTTTAGCACAATGCCTGACATACAATAGGTGATTAATAAATGCTTATTTCCTTTCTTCCTTTATATGAATTATATATGACTATTTTAGTAATTATTTTAGAAAGCTTTCCACACACGTAAAATCAACCTAAAGACGTAGCAGTTTGTGTGTGTGTGTGTGTGTGCGCGTTCATGCACATGTACCTCATTTTCCTTTATGTTTGTTCTCTCAGATATATACAAGGCAGTAGGGTAAAAACACTTTCATTTCATTACACACAGTACCATATAATTACTGATTGGATGAGGCTACACCTTCAAATACTTATAATTAAACATGAAGACATACAACACAGATTTGAATTTACTATTCTCTTGGTAACTGCTGCAGAGGGCCTCCCAATTATCTGGGTCATTGAGAAATAATTTAATTAAATTTAACAAATATTTATTAAACATCTGGATCAAGGTGATAGGCTTTAGAGCTGGAACGGACTTTAGAGCTCTTAACTTTTACAGATGAGGAAAACTGAGGGCCACAGAAGGCAAATATTGCTTGCCTAAGGTCCCTCAGGCACCAGTAAAGTCACAGAACTGGGTTTTGGTCCCAAACACTCTTGACATCAGGTTCAGTACCCTTTCCACCATGTCATGCAGTCTACTATATGTAAGGGACAAAACTACAATTTACATTAAATATTTTTTCTGGAATTTGAAACTAGCTTTGAATTAATTATGTACTACAATTTTCTTAAAGGTCTATGATTCTTTTCAGGTAATTTAGAAGCCCATAATGCAATGGTATCTCTTTCATTAATTGAACATCTTTAAGTACTGTATCTAAAGCATAAGGTTAATTTTCTAAGATAGTCCCAGAATTTTAGAATAATTGCAGCTAAATAATAAACAACTTCATCTCTTGAAATTGTCCCATTGTTATTTAGTCATACCTTTTAAAAAGAATATTTTTCTGCCTATTAAATGAAGTGCATTAAAATCACATTATGTTATAGGATTTAGCAAATTAAAAACTAGTCAATAAAGATGTTTATGGAAGAAAAAAATAAGTTCTCAAATTGGCAAAAAATACATCTTAGTGATATAACCAGTTGGCTCAGTATGCGAAAGAACTTATCTTAGAGTAGAGGAGGCTTATTAAAAGAATTAAAAGGGGCTTAAAAACCATCTGGTCCATCCCAGAATTTTATAGAGGAGGAAACTGTGGCCTGGCTTCAGTGACTTGCCCAGAGCCCCCAGGTAATATAGAGGTAGAGCTGAATTTCAAACTCATTTCAAGTCCAACATTCAATCCATTATACCAGATTGTTTATGGCTAACTGAGATTTAAGAAACGTAACACAGGAACCAATCAATACTAGCACACAATCAGTTGTTGCTGTTGTTATTGTTTTGTCATTTTGTCTGACTCTTTGTGACCCCATTTGAGGTCTTTTTGGCAAAGATAATGGAGTGGTTTGCCATTTCCTTCTCCAGATCATTTTACAGATGAGAAAACCGAGGCAAACAGGGTTGAATGACTTGCCCAGGGTCACAGAGCTAGGAAGTGTCTAAGGCCAGATGTGAACTCATGAAGAGGAGACTTTCCAACTTGAGGCCTGGCACTTTATCCATTGTGCCACCTGTATTGAAAGGAGATTTGTTATTTAATATGTGATGCTGATCATGCCAGATTTTTTCAAGTGTCCTTAAGCCTATGAAAACTACCTTAGTTCCTTCGGGCCCAAATGGCCCTATACTAAACATATCACAGTAGCTTTTAATGGGCATTTTAAAAACCTGAAGACTCATACTTGTTACTGCTTTAGGAGTGAAGGTAGGAAAGGATGCTACCCTATGTGGTATCCAGACTTTGGCTGTGCATGCTATGGAAGTTCTACACCAATTTGGAAGCAGTTCTGGGGTATAAATAAATTCACACAAAGTACCAGATTTGTTTGCTACTTTACCACCATTCTCCCTTAGACAGTGGCCCATTATTCAAAAAATATTCTTCCAGTGATGCTGTGTGGCTTCAAGGAATGGGAAACCAGAGTTTCTGAAGAATCAATGTGTGAGTTAATGAAAAGACAATGGAGAGGGTCCTATGACATCATCAATCACCTTATGCTATGGCTAATTCTCTCTTATCTGGGTTTTCATGGTGATGCTGCTCTCTCAATTCTCCTACATGTCTGGTCATTTCTTTCTGGACTCCTTCATTATATCATGATTCATATCCCAGCCCCTAACTGCGACTTTATCACAAAAGTCTGTCCTGGGTCCTCTTCTCTTTTCTCTGAATGAATATCCTTTATTAGGTATTTATTCTGTGTGAAGGACTGGATAGAAATATACAAAAGCAAGACAGTCCCTGCCCCCAAGAGCTTATATTATGAAGAAATGAACCAGAAAAGGAGAAGGAGGTGATTAAACATCAAAAATGAAGGGGACAGGTATGGTGGTGTACACCTCTAATTCTTGCTACTGGGGAGGCTGAAGCTTGATCACTTGAGCTTGGGAGTACTGAGCTATGGTAGGACCAAAGCTAACTGGGTGACTGCACTATGTCTGGCACCAAAATGGTAAGCCCATGGGGGCAGCAGATACCAGGCTGCCAGTGGAGGAGGTGAATTCCCATATGCTCAATGTGGGATCAGACCCAAGAGTAGCTGCTCTACTTCCAACCCAAGCAGGACAGGGAGACCCAGTCTCCCGACAAAACACCAAACAAAACAAAGAGTGAAGGATAAGACATGGAAAGTCCAAGTGCTGCAACGGTATCCACAAGATACCAGAAGATTGCAAAGAAAGTCCCCTGCACATCTGGGTCTGCAGATTCTCCATGGAGGCTTTACATTAAGTTATGAAAAAGAATCCCACAGGATGAAAAGGATGTGTCACTCTAGTGATCACACCCCAGATTCACAAACAAAGATGAATCTGATACTTTCCTCTAATGGTTCTCAAGTTCTAGCCCTTTAATTCTACTGTAAAAAATAAGATCATCATCATTAGGGGGCAAAAAGAATCTTTTTTTTAAAAAACAGTATTAGTTTACTTTGTAAAGTACTTTGTTTTAGGCTAAACAACAATAACAGCTCAGATGTTTGCAATAGTAACACCTATGTAGTGACTCTGTGAAAACCCAAGGTCTACTCCTGGTCAGTCACAAACCTTGATTTCTGAATATTATGAGAAAACTTAACTTGTCCTTACTAACTTTTCTAGTTTATATTGGAGTCCAGATTTGTTTCAAAATTTTAAATAGATTTTATATGACATATATTAGACACAATTTTGCTGTCTGTTTATGTGACTGCTTCTTATAATTCAGCAGGAGATAGATTTCTATAGAGGGTTTTTCTGCTATTACCTTTGATGCTATAATTAATTAATCTATTTACAATATTAAGGCAGTTAGTTATCTGACCCTGGGCAAATCACTTAACCTCTGTCAGACTCAGTTTCTTCTTCCATAAATTTGGGATAATAATAGCACCTTCCCCATCAGGTTATTTTGAGGATCAAATGAGAAAACATAATATGTAAAATCACTTTGCAGCTTTAAAGCTATATAAATGCTAGATATAATTTAAATTTAATTTGTTTTTACATCAGTACTTTCTTGATACATGAGCTCAGATAAGTAAAATCAACCAGCACAGTGACCATTTCTCACAACATATGCAATACTCCACACCTGTTATGCCACCAAAATTTCAAAGACATTGTAACAGATGGGGAATGTGATTCCTTCCCATCCCTACTCAATTGACATTGTCACAAAAGGCCCAGGCACAAGGTGCTAATGGGGGATTAACTAACTGTTGAGATGCCTCAATGAACTGGTCCCTTTATGAGCTACAAATACTTCTCTGATTGAAGCAAGAAGCGGGCAAACAAATTAGGCACATGTCTGAGGGCTTTAAAAAGCTGGGCCCTGGGTGAATTTAAACAGTTTGAGTTCTGCTGTGGAAAAGGTTGAAAGTTGGGGGTTGCCTAAAGAAGAGACCTCTTTGGGGGAGGGGGAAAGAGAATTTGTTTCTCTCCCTTACTCCCACCCCATCACTGACCATGTAGTTTTCAAGGGGAATTACCTGACTGGTAGGAGACACTGCATCTAACAGGGAGCAGAGATAACACACTCCAGATATGGATACAGCCACTTATCTGAGGCAAGTAGCAGCTTCAAGGAATGTGATTCCCAGCAGCAGACGCTGGGAACCGAGGTAGCAGTCTGACCATCGGAGAAACTGTACTCATGGGGAGAATGGCTGAAGATTCTACAAAGAAAGAAAGGTCTTCCCATCTCTATGGTACCAGTAGCTGTCATATATGTATTTTATATGTGGGGTGTATGGGTGTCCAGGGAAGACTAGGTCCTCTGGTGTGATGGCTGCCGAGCCTTTTTCGGGGCTTTCCCCTTTTGGTGTCTACCTGACTCACCCAACTCTCACCTGTGGCTCCAAGAAGCTATAACATGTACAGTGGCCACACCCCAGTAAATCGTTTCAGCAGATGGGCTAAACCAGGTTTAGGATAACCAAGGGCCCTTAAACTCATCGGTGAATTGGGAGGATGTCTACCCCAATCATGGGAAGACTTCCTCCAGTGGAATAAGCAGATGAGAATAATTTTTTTCCAATGTCCATGAAGGATGCTGAAGTAGGTGCTATGTAGTACTTAGAGCTTGGTAAAACATCAAAAACAAGGTCATCCACTGCATCCCAGGCCACTGCCAGTCATATTGACTTTTGTCCTGCCACTGGACTTAGATGACTCTGGAAGATAGAGTGAGGCTGATAACTTCTGCAACACTGCCTCACTTAAATCCAATTTATGTGTCAGTCAAAAGACATCACCCATACCATTTTACCATTTTTACATTCCTCAAAGTCTTGTGGCAACAGACAAGTGAGGAAGCAGTAGGTGTGCATACACTGGGAGTTGTAGTCACAACCCCATACATAGGAGGCCGAGGCTATAGGGTTGTCTTCTCACTGAACTGAAGTAGCAGTAGGATTTGGCAACTCCCTGGCCTTTTCTAAGGACTGCACTGCTCACCCCCTGGCATGAAGAAGGGGCTAGAAAAGGTACCCCACAAATTGCTTCACCTAACCTAACCCTGGCCTGCTTACCATGGCAGGTAGGGATCCCAACCTGTGGTCAAAACAAAAAAAATGGACAAAAACTCTTTTGAAGATGATTCCACTCACCATTGGTACATGGAATGTGTGCTTATGGACAACACAAAAATCCCGTACACCTGAAAGATGAACAGCTCTTGTGAGAGAACTCAGCAGGTATCACATCCAAACAGTAGTCTTGAGTGAAACAAGGCTGGCAAATGAAGGCCTGCTTACCAAAGTAAGAGGTGAATACATGTTCTGCTGGAGTGGTTACAGTGATGGGGAGTGCCATGAAGCTGGTATAGGTTTTGCAATGAAAACTAATCTAGTCAACAAGTTTGTATGCCTCCCAAAAGGAGTGAATGACTGGCACATGACAATGCAATTGCCACTTGTAGGAAAGAACCATGCCACCATCAACAGTGTGTATGCTCTTACCATGATGAACCTTGATGAGGTCAAAGAAAAACTTTATAATGACCTGGAGACCTTGATCATCAATGTGCCAAAGGAGGACAGGCTTGTAAAACTGGGTGACTTTAACGCCAGAGGAGGCACAGACTATCAGACATGGCAGGAAGTCCTTGGGAGGAATAGTCAGAAACAGAAACAGCAGTGGTCACTTACTGCTAAAGATCTGTGCATTTCACGACCTTCTCATCCCCACCACTGGTCTTCTGTTTACCTAAATACGATAAAACTTCATGGATGCAAATACTGCATCCACAGTAAATATTGGCATTTCATAGAATGTCACTTTAAGGAGAAAAGACAGGATGCAAAAGTGACAAGGGCGATGTGAGGCACAGGAGATAGGAAAGGAATAGGGCTTTGGCCTGTTTTTTCATCGTCATGAGGAACTTCCAGATGAGGAAATTCATGCTACTACTATGTTGGCAACTTCTCTGCAACTTAATAATCTTGGAAAGTTGGCAAGAGCACTGAGAGGTTGTTGTGATTTTCCCAGGGTCACTTATCTATGTGTAAGATTTTTCTGGCACCAAAGCCAATTTTCTATCTACAACATCCCAGTTATCTCTCTTAAAACCAGATAATACTTCTAAATAAGTATTTCATGGGGAAAGTTGAAAAAAAATTTTAATATGATAGTATGCTTTATATGTGACAGGCATACGTTCCTGAAAATTTTGCAAAAAGAATCTTATTCTAAAGTATATTAAAGCATTTTGAAAATTTTAAAGTACTATGTAAGTCTACTTATCATCATCATCATCATCATCATCGTCATCATCATTATTGGAAGTTTGCTGTGAATGCATTTTTAAAGTAAGGATCTTATCACAATACAAAATAATCATCTCCTTAACCATCCATTTTTATGTTTAGATTTTCCTAATGCAATTTCTTTAAGTTAGCATAACTGTAGTGCTAAAATTGTACCATTTATCCAAGCAAATGATTCTCTAAACTACCTAAATTTAGAAGCAGGTTACCAGAATTATACCATATGACACATAAAGAGGTGATTTGAGATGCTGGTGTTAGATTAAAGAGCAGGGCAACAATGACTGAATGACTGAACTCTGGGTGAGTAGTCGGCTGCTGCTTGCAAAGTTTATCAATGTCTGTGGTTCCCTCTGGGTGGCCAGATGCTTCTACTTTCAACAGAACCATGTCATCTCTGAATGCTGCTGGAGTGCTAGTGTGGCAAATGTAAACAGAGCCTTATATCATTTCTACTACCCCACTAAGTGAAGAAACTTTGGACTCAGGAGAGCTCTAAAAAACATTTATCTGCAATTAAAGTGCTGAAGGAATAAATGGAAACTAAAATGAATAATACATTCCCTAGATTAGCAACTAATCCAGTTCCTTAGCAACTACTGAAAAGTCTTTTGCTATCTGTCTAGACCAAGTTCAATCAGTATCAAAGCTTGTGATAAACTACAAAAAGGAGGGGCTTATGTCTGAAAATTGAAAATAGGACAGGTTTCAAAGAAACATATTGTACCTGGTCAGAATGTTAATCTTTAACCTCGGAATATTAGATAGTTCAGGTTCTAAGTGCAGGACACTTTATTCAATAACTATTAAATTTGATTCAGCATCAAAGCTTAATACCCTTTTGAAAGGTATTCTATAATACATGTAAAAGTGATAATAATGACTCATACGATTTATTCTCTGTCATTATTTAAGTGTTGGGGTGGAAGTGGGGGTGGGGCTGGGCTATGAAGGAAAAATAAAGTGATCATTGACTGACCCAGTGGGCTTATTGCATGTTTTTTTTTTTTAATCTCCAGAGTCTAGTATATAAATGCTTAATAGATGTATGATAAATCAATGAATGAAAGAATAGCAGACCTGGGCAATTCTATTCAATTCAATAAACATTAAAACAACTACCACCTACTATGTGCTAGGCACTCTACTAGGCTTTGGGTATACAAAGATAAAATGGAAGCAGTTCCTGCCTTCAAGGAATTTAACATTTAGAGCAAATACCTGTCCCCACTTTTTGGTTTTAATTATATGAATAATGAAATAGAATCACTTTACCATTTCCCTTTACCTCTATGGACAAGAGTATGAAACCAAAATAAAATATTTTTGTATATATTTCATATATTACTGTTTATGTGTGCAAACATATCTTGCATTTGCATAAAGGCTAAGATAGGTGGAATGGAAACTGGGGAAAAGTAAGATTTAATTCACTATACACATACAGCTAAACTGAAGTTTACCTGCCCCAAACTCAGGATCCATGATGGTGCTCTCTGATCAAAATATAATCCACATGGGGCAGCGAGGTGGCACAGTGGATAGAGTACTGGCCCTGGAGTCAGGAGGTCCTGAGTTCGAATCTGACCTCAGACATGTAACACTTACTAGCTGTGTGACTCTGGGCAAGTCATTTAACCCCAATTTGCCTTGCCAAATATATATGTATATATATATATATATATATATATATATATATATATATATATACGTACACACACACATACATATACATAAACATATACATAAACATATATATATATACATACATATACATAAACATAAACATACACATATATATATACATATATACATATACATATAATTCACAGCTGTCTTTGCTGAAATGCTTATATGCAACCAAATTCATAGTAATAGCTGACATGCATGAATGAATGGATGAAAAAGCATTTATTCAGCACTTACTAATCTTAATTTTTATAGCAAATTTTTGAATGTTGAAATCCATTAGGCATATGGGATAAAGGGGATAATCATTTAGGAACATGTCTTCTAATGGTTTTTATTGTTCTATATTCCTTTTAACAATTAAAAAAATCTAAAATAACTATTAGGGATGTTAAGGGGACCCTCGAACTAGCCTTTTGAGTTGTCATACTGCATGGATTGTGAACTCTTTGCTCTGGCTTTGGGTTCCGCATGTATACTCATTTCTGTTATAATAAATCTAGTTGCAATGCAATGTCTCATGTACTTGTGATACTGTTTTTGGTTAACAAATGATAAAAAAAGATCCTTTTTCATATTACTGTAAATCTTTAAACTATTTTAAAAGATATTTTCCTTGATATTTGTTGACCTGATTTTTTTTAAAAAAGGAAAAATTACAAAGGTCCCCTGAATATGGGGGCTGACCATTACCAAAGCTATTCCATGCATTTCTAATTGATTCCAATAATATACTTTGCTCAGCTGAGCCAAAAAAGTCTTATCATCTTTGTCAAGAATCTGATGTTTCTCTTCCAGTGGCTCTTTTGCAAGTCCTCTTGTGCTTCAAAGATCTCAGATTCACCTGAGGTGGGCAGAAATGGTAGGAATATCATTCTCTCCAGGAAGCAGGAAATAGACTGTTTGAGGAGTAGGAGGAGAGAAGATAATATCTCAGATTTGGGAACAGTCTCTTGAACTTTGTACTTTCCCAAGCTGGGGAATTTGGTACCTCTAGGGTGTTCTTTTGACTTGCCACTCTAATCTCTAAATAATTCATAGTAATAGCTGACATGCATGAATGAATGGATGAAAAAGCATTTATTCAGCACTTACTAAGTGTCAAACATTGGAGGTACAAAAATAAGGTGAAAATAGTCCTCACCCTCAAGAAGCTTAGAGACTAATTGGAGAGACAACACCTATAGGGGAGCGGTAGCCAGCATCTTGGTTTGAAAAGTCACAGGGATAGTGAGTAGAGTTTGGAAAAGTAGATTGGCATACTCCTTCCAGTAGCAATAGCAGTAACAGTAGAAGTATTGATTTGATCATGGTTCCATAACTGGAAGTGTGGGGTAGGGGAAAAAGTGGGAGATCATCCAGAGGTAAGGCTGCTAGTGAGAAGATTTGGGGAAGTAAAGTGAGGCATGGCTGAAGCAGCTTACATGATACAGTGGGCCACATGTGACATATTCTCTAACCAGGACCTAGGGAAAGAGGTAGGGAGGGAGTTCCAAGCTGAAAGTCCTTCAGAACATGCCTATCGCAGAAGGGGGTGGGAAGATGGAGGACAGGGAGTAGAGCAGAGGGAAAAAACAATAAACAAAAATATGTTAATAATAGTTAAGCAGAGCCTATTATGTGTCAGGCACTATATTAAGTACTTCACAAACATCACTTCATTTGATCCTTACAACAACCCTGGAAGGTAGGTGTTATTATTATTATCCCCATTTCAGTTAAGAAAATTGAAGCAAACAGAGGTTAAGTGACTTGCTCAGGGACCAAATGTATAAGTCTGGATTTGAACTTGGGTATTCCTCATTCCAGGTCCAGAGCTCTAGCCACTGTTCTCTGAATTTGGCAAAGTACTATATATTCATTATTTCTTCGATCCTCCCCACAATCTTATAAAGCAAATACCACAATTACTATTATCCTAGTTTTTTATATAATTAACCTGATGCTCAGAGGAACTAAATTACTTTCCAATGGTCAACTAAGCAAGCACTGGATGTATGATTTGAAGCTAATTACAATGCTATTTCTCACCCTCTCTGGATGACTTATGGGTCAAAGCAGTGCTGCTATTCATTTCATGGTAATCCTGGGACTGCTCTAATGAAGCCAATGTGGGGGTTCATCAAATGTTGAATAGTTCTTTTACCTCTTATGACAGTATGCACCTTCATCATCAGTAGATGTCACAACAAAAGGAGGTATTGTTGTACAGTGGAAAAAATGTTGGCTGTGGAATCAGACGACCTGGGTCCCAATCTAAACTGCAATTTATTCCCTGGGGGATCAAGGTCAGCGAATCTCTCTATAAAATGAGGGGGCTGGACAACAGAACCTTCAAGGTCTCTTTCACACTAAATCTGGGATCCTATAATCCTGAGGAAAAAGGTACATTCAGAAACCCTCTCAGAACAGTTCTACATATGAAGCTTACTTGGTATCTGTACCTAATACCTTAATACTCCAAGAATCAGTGATTTTGTCCAAGTGGGTCTTCTCTCCACCACTGAGATCACAAGCCATGCCTGAGCAGATGGGAATTGCTATGGCTTCAACAACTCATTACCTTGTAAATAAACTGGTTATGAACCCTTGTTTACATAAACGGACACAAAATAATAATAGCTTACCATATATACACTATTTTAGAGTTTTACAAGCCCTTTCCTTTCCACAACCCTCTGAGCTGTAGGTAGCATTATTTATCCTCATTTTATAGGTGAACCAACTCAGGGTCAGAGGGTGACTTGCCCAAGCTCACAGAGCTACTAAGTGGTAGTCAGGTCTTGAACTCTAGTTTTCTCACTCCAAGTCCAAAACTCTTAAATATCAGATGACACTATATGACATGGAATACAAGCAACAAAAGAAGACTAATAGCTTGTTTACCTCTTGGTCTTAACTTTTCTTTTAGTTTTGGCATCAACTTTGATCCAAACCACTCTCAGTATCAGCCTTGGCCTGAATTGTGTTCTCTGAATTGTATGCTTTCTAGATTTATTTTTCTTCTCCAAATTGCCCCCAACAAAGTAAAAATTTCAAGTGGCATAAGAGCATTAAAAAGAAAATAGAAGACATAATCACCACATTTATTTTTTATTCCAACTATTCACTGCCATCTCATATCTTGGAACTGGCCATTTCTACAAGTCTTTGAAGGAAAATCTAATAGAACATTCACTAATTAATAAAATGGAACATACACAACATTTTTACTTGGAGATGCAAGGCAGGCTTAGTGTAGGGGATGGCAAGTTAGCCTTGTGACCAGTAGGATCTGGGTTCAAGGCCTGTCTATGACACATGCTAGCTCTGTGACTATTTCTCAGTGCCCCACACAACTACTCTCTAAGTTAACAACAGAGATATTAGAGGGAGTTTCCATGTCGGGAGTTATCTGCATCAGAGACATCAAAAACTGGAGCTGACCATGTGGTGTAATACTCCTGAGTGCTGCTGAACCAGATTAAAATGTAACTAGGAAATATTTAACAAAATAAATAAAAACATAATAGACATAGATAATGTTACTATGTGGTTTTCTAAGCAGCTGAGATCCTTATAGATGGTTTGTTGGCTCCTGTTCTGTTTGACACCACTTAATTTGACACACTAAAGAAATAACAGGTACTCCTTCCAAAAGGAGACACAATAAAATTTTGACTTAAGAGAACCAAATTTTAACCCAGGGTTACTCCTTGCTTTTGATTCCCCCCCACCTCCACATTCATAAAGGCTCACAGATGTATCCATGCATTAGAATTTCAGCAACAATGACATTGCTGTGTGACTGGTGGGCCACATCCACACAGACTGACTGAAAAGTGCCTCTCGGAGGAAGGCAGTGCTTATGTCCAATCATTCTTGTAGCTCTGAGCTCCTGATTACAGCCCATATTTATTTCTCTCAGAAACCACCTGAGCCCATCTTTAATCTGTTTGACTCATTCTGCTGTGTAAGATCAAATTTATGTGGGTAAGCTACTGCCCTCTGCTGGGCTGTGACTTGAGTGTCACATGAAAATTTATTAAAACCCCAAAAAACAAAAATGAAACCAGATTGTACTCATGAAGCCTATTAGGAGAGGAGTGTCCAAAGCAGCTGATAGTTTTCTCTCCTCCCGTCTCTATAGGGGTGATGGGTCTCAGCTCAGTAGCGTGCTCTGTCTCTGTCTCTCTCACTGTGTCTGTCTGTCTGACAATGCTGTCAGGTGTGGCAAAAGACTTTCATGTCCCCTCCTGCTGAGAGTCTGAGAGCTAGCTGCCTGGCAAGAGCAGAGACAGGGCTGGCAAAATATGCCGATTGCTCTCAAAATGCATCAGATGTCATTCTGGCTGGGCCACATTTGGCCTGGCTAGCTGCCTACTGGTGGTGATGGTGGAGGTGGTGGTGGTGTCACATTCACTGAGCGCTTATTATGTATAAAGTGTAGTAAGTAACTGCTAGATAGTTACAAAAGGTCCTAAGCTAATGGATTTTATGGAGGCAGTGTAATTCAGAAAGCCTACAGGTCAATAATCTGATACAAGTTCACACGTGGACTAAAGAAGAAAGTTATAAGATTACATCTCTCCCTGCAGCCAAACACTGGTCACCCCACACCTATTGGTAAGACATAATTACATGCTATTGAATTCACGGTCACTTCCATTTTAACAATAGCAATTTTTGTTTAAGCCTAGATATTGTGAAGACCTGCCAGTCAGGTTTCAGAGTGATAACAGATCACTTAAGGAAGACAACAAAGAGACGAAAAGGAAACCCAATGGTACACTGATGTGAGAATTCACAGTTTGCCAATGCCAGAAAGATGAGCTGCTTCCCTCCCCCACCCCGACACTTTTGAAAAAATAGAGAACATTGTATTTTGGCCTTCTGCTTCTTTCCTTACCTGCAAACAGCGATATCATTTTGAAGAGAAAGAACCTGCACAACAGATAGAGAATATGGAGAAAGGAGGCAGTGACCAGTCTTCTTTGACTGTATTTTTTTTTTCCAAAGGGGCAAAAATAGTTGGGAGTGATGTGGTGTGGGCACAATTTTGCCAGAAGAGGGAGCAGCTTGGACTTTTCTTCTGTGGGAGTTGAGGAGGAAGGCAGGCCTGGGATAAATAGACAAAGCTTTTATTAAATTTACTATATGCCAGGTACTATACTAAAAACTGGAAATACAAATAAGAGCAAAAAGATAGTCCCTGCCCTTAAGGACCTTATATTTTAATGGGGGAAGGAGAAGGCTGGAGTGGGACAAGGGGCAGCAGTCCAGAGAGTCAGGAGTGGAGCCCACAGAGGAGTGAGCATGGTGGGTTTATGCATTCTCAATCAAAGTTCCTGGGAGAAACTCACCACTCAGAGGAGGGGGCTAAGGTAGGATGAGAAGTCTACTGATACCCATTCCTCTCACTCATCCCTCTATGTTTGTATTATTCTTCTTGTTACATATCCCAAGTATAAAACAGTGAGTTCTACCCCCTTCTTCCTTATATATTAGAGTGTATTCTTTTTACCTTCCTTTTTTTTTTTGTCTTCAGATACTCAGAACAGAAACAATATATCCCCCTTGATGCCCTGAAACTCTCCTTTATTTATTTAACTTCCTCAATATCCTTTGAATACTTAAGGTTCTGAAAAGACTTGTTTTTTTCTATTAGAATGTGAGCACTATATCATCATACAGATCCTTACAATTACTGAAATAAATTTAACTTTTTTAGGTTTCTCTTTTGTTTGTACTTCAAAGTTCTTACTCATCTCTCATATTTTCACCAGCAATTCTTCAAAGTCTTCCATTAGATTTAAGATCCTTTTTTTTTTTTGCTTCCTGTAGGACTATACTCAGGTTGGCAGAGTATGTTATTTTTGGCTGTAGGGCTCTCTCTTTTGCCTTTAAGAAAGCTGTTCCAAGATGTCTCAATTATATCAGAAGTCTCCGGTTCCTACGTGAGCTTGACTGTAGTTCCCTGATATTTGAATTGCTTCTTTCAGGATGCTTACAGTATTTTTTTTTCCTTTGATATGGGAGCTTTGGATTTTGGCTATGACATTTCTGGGACTTCCCCTTTTGGAGTTTCTTTCAGGTGGTGAATAGTGGATTCTTTCTATCTTCACTTTGCTGGCCGATTCTAATGGATCTTGGCAGTTTTCATATGATTTCTTGGAATATAGTATCTATACTTTTAAAAAATTAATCATAGTTTTTAGGAGTCCAATGATTCTTAAATTCTCTCTCCCTGGCCCTCCTTCTAGAAACTTTGTTTTGGAGAATTTTTTCTGTTTCCTTCTATTCCTTCAGTCTTTTTATTTTGTTCTAATATTTCTTGGGGGACTCATTGATTTCTAATTGGTCTATTCTAGCCTTCAAAGAGCTCATTTCTCAGGAAACTTCTCTTTTAGATTTTTTCTAATTTTCCCTCCATAGCTTTTATTTCATTTTTTAACATATTAATTCATTTCTTCTAGGTATTCATGTAGTCCTTATGGAAAATTAATTTTTTCTCCTATAAGTCTCTGCTCAAAGTTGTTATGGAGTTCTCTTTCCTTTTGGGGATCTTGATATTTGCAATTGTTTTTATAGTGGCTGTTGTTTTCTGTTTTGTTTTGTTTCCCTCTTCAGTTCCTGAATTGGGACTTTGTGCCAATGTCAGACTCAGTCCCCTACTCTACTTTTGAGTAGGGGTCATTGGCCCTTCTTGGTTTCAATTAAATTCCCTTGCATTCTTGTGCTTATCTCCACCTCACAGAGTCAGGTCCCCCAGATTCCCTGCCCCAAATCTTTCAGGTTGAGTGTGCTAGATCTTCACGGTCTTCTATGGACTCTCCAGTCAGGGACCTCAGAGCCTGAACTCAGCTGGCCTGATCTGAACACTGTGGCACTAAGCTAGTCACTATCCACAACTGTTTTCTGGGCTTCCAAAGTCCCCACTCTGGGGCTGTCTGACCACCCCGGAGCTTTCTCCCCCGAGCTCTACTCTTATTGCCACTGGACACAGAACCTTGAAAGTATATCTATATCTAACTTATCTCTGGTCATGCTGTGAAGTAATTCTTCACTGGTGCTGGCTTTGCTGATGGCCTCCTTTCCTATTACCTGTGGGCTTTTGGCTGACTTTCTGTGAAGGTCTGGAATAGAAGAAGTGACTTATTTTGGTTTTTTATTAGATTTCTTCATCATTATTCTGTCAGGGGTGAACTTTTAAGGTTTTTCAGGAATAAGTATGTAGGGGCTAGATGGTCTGCTTCCTGTTCAGAAAGCAATCTTCCCTTTGGCTTCAGGCCTCCCATATCCTCCTATGCCTGTCGTTTGAGGGTAGAGAAGTGGTGCCCTCAACTCAATGATGAACATTTTCATGCCTGGTCATAGCCTTCACATCCCAGTGACTCTGATCTCCAGTAGAACATATCCAAACCTCATTCCACACTTCCTACCACCCAATTCCTCACTCCCATCCCCCTCAAAGCTCCCACTCAGGAGTTTTATCCTAATTCTACCCAGCCTTTCTATTGTGCCCTCCCCTCTGGAATGCCTGTTCCACAGACAACAAATTTCTCTTCATCTTAAATCTATTCCTCTCTTACTCTTTCCTTCTACTATCTCTTACTAAAACCTGGCTTCCTCATGATGACATAGTCTCCCTGGCCACCTTTTCCAGGACTGTCTACACCTTCACTCACTCTCCTCAGCTCAAGGCAGGGGAGTTGGACTCCTTGTTCCTCACTGCCACTTCCAGGTTCTCCTCCTTCCTCCATCACTCAGGAACATCTCTTCCTTTGAGGTTCACACTATTCATATCTACCACCCAATCAAAATCCTGGTACCCATTGTCTATACATCCACAGTCACTCTCCTTCCTTCCTTCCTTCCTTCCTTCCTTCCTTCCTTCCTTCCTTCCTTCCTTCCTTCCTTCCTTCCTTCCTTCCTTCCTTCCTTCCTTCCTTCCTTCTTTAATGAGTTTAAATACCTATCTTGCAATTTTTCTCTCCTCCCCAACTCCTGTCCTTATACTAGGGGACTTCAACACACATATATCATTCTCCCTCAAATACTCTAATCTTTCACTTCCTCAACCTACTCACCTCCCATGAACTATTCCTCCACACCTGAGTCACACATAGATGGTTATACCCTTGATCTTGCCATCACCTACAAATGTACCTCCTCCACATTCAAGAATTCTGAAATCCTTTTATCCAACCATCATTTATTAGCTTTTCACCTCTTTCTCTGCCTTCCCTTACACAATCCTATCTTAATTCACATTGTGACCTCCAATCTCTTGGTCCCTCAATTCTCTCCCAGGCCATCTTCCTTGCACTAGCCATTCTCTTTTCTTCTCATCTTGACACCATGGTGAATCAATTCAATTTTACACTGTCCTCCTCTTGTGAATCCTCAGCCCCCTTATGATATCGCTGATGACACCCTCCCACATCTCCATTAACTTCATTCCTACACATGTGCTGCTGAACGAAGATGGAGAAAATCATGCAACTGTTCTGACTGGGTCCTCTACAGATTTATGTTACATAACCCAACTAGACCCTTGCTGCTTTCTAGGCAATCCTACTACACCTTCCTATCCCTTTCTTCACAGTAGCTTTTTCAAGCTTTTCCACCCCCTTTTAAACCTTACATGGTTCCCTTTCCCCCAGCTCTCTCAGCTGAGAGCCTTGCCTTATATTTTGTATAAAAAAATGCAGTCCATTTGTTATAAACTTCCTCTTCTCCCCTCTTCTTCATCTCCTATCATTTAAGTGCCTTCTGCCATATTCTCCTCCCCCTGTTGTTTAAGTGATCCCATTCCATCCAGCCTCCTTCAAAAGACTGCCCTGTCATTCTCACTCTTTAACTTATTTTTAATCTTTCCCTCTCTACTGGCTCGTTTCCTATTGCCTACAAACATGCCCATGTCTCCCTTATCCTAAAAACTCCCGACTTGATCCTTCCATGCTTGTCATCATCCTATATCTCTTTGTAGCTAAACTTGAAAAGATCTTCTGCAATAGATACCTTCACTTTCTCTTCTCTGACTTCTTACCTTATCATTCCACCAAAACTGCTCTCTCCAAAGTTACTAATGATCTTAGCTGCAAAATCCAATGGCCTTTTCTCAATCCTCATTCTCCTTGACCCCTCCACAACTTTTGACACTGGTGATCACTCTTCCTTGATACTCTATGTTTTCATGACCCTTTTCTCTCCTGGTTTTTCTCCTATCTATTAAGGCCAACTTTTTCTCAGTCTCCTTTGCTGGATCCTTCTCCAGATCATGCCCTCTAACCACAGGTGTCCCTCAGGGTTCTGTCCTGCCCTGTTCTCTTCTCCCTTTATACTATTTCCCTTGTTGAACTCAGTAGCTCCCATGGATTTAATTACCACCTTTATGCTGATGATTCTCAAATCTACCTATCCTGCCCCAATCTCTCTGCTGACCTCCAATTTTGCAACCCAGGAGTTATCCTAAATTCTTCAGTATGTCTCACCCTCCATATCCAATCTTGTGCCAAAGCCTGTTGATTTCACCCTTGCAACATTTCCCAAATATACATTCCTTCTCTCCTCTGACAATATCACCCCCTCTAGTACAGGCCCTCATCATCTCACACCTGGACTATTGCAATAACCTGCTGGTGGGTCTGCATACCTCAAGTCTCTCCTCATTCCAATCCATCCTCCATTCAGTCATTGAAGTGATTTTACTAAAGCACAAATTGATCATGTCACAAGCCCCCTACTCAGTAAACTTAAGTGGCTTTCTACTGCCTCCAGGAGCAAAAACAAAATGCTCTGTTTGCCATTCAAATCCCTTCATAACCTAACCCCTCCTACCTATATTTCCTAACAAGTCCTCTTCAATCAAAGTGACACTGGCCTCCTGGATGTTCCATGAACAAGACACTCCATCTCTTGGCTCTGGGCATTTTCTCTGTTGTTCCCCATGCTTAGAATACTCTCCCTCCTCTGTTCCAATTACCAATCTCCCTGGCTTCCTTTAAGTCCCAACTAAAATTCTACCTCCTACAGGAAGACTTCCTCAACCCCTCTTAATTCCAGTGCCTTCCTTCTCTTAATTGTTTTCTATTTATCCTATATATAGCTAACTTTGTATAGATTTGTTTGAATGTTGTCTCCAACGTTGGATTGTGAGCTTCTTGAGGGAAAGGATTGTTTTTTGCCCCTTTTTGTATCCCCAGAGCTTAGCACGGTGTCTGGCATATAGTACGTACTTAATAAAGGTTTACTGATTGATTGAAAAGCCATTTGGACTGGAAGTCCTGGGATATGAGTTGTGAAACAAAGTGCTGTTTGATGATTCTGGATAAGAGAGCCTAGCAGAGGATAAAGAACCCCGATCCAAGCTTGAATCCCAACACTGCTAATTAAATTGCCAGGTCAAATTGAGCATGTAAAGAGCCCCATCTGTGCCTCAGTTTCCCTCATTTAAAATGGGCATAATAATACTTGCACTACTTACATCACAGGGTTGTTCTGAGAACTGCAAATTTTAAAGAGTTATGGGAATGGGAGATATTAAGGTCAATACTGACTTGAGGTCAGGGAAGGCTTTATGAAAGAAGTGACATCTGGATGGGGTTTTAAAGAAATTCAACAAGGAGAGGGCATAGGAAGCAGTAGTGAGCCAAAGCAGAAGTAGGAGCACAGAGCATGTCTGGATGTAGAGATTATATTTTGCATATATTTATTGCCCTACAACTGAGTTACTAAAATATTCTGTGTATGACATCCTCTATAAGCTAGGTTTCTAAGACATCTAACAAGATATTGAAGTCTGTTTATGTATTTTTCCTATGATCCAAAAGATATATGTGTACCCAAGATGACTTTTTTACTTTTCATTTTATTATTTTATTTAAAATTGTGTGGCTAATTAAAAGGATTTTTTTCCTGTATACACAGGTTATTTCAACATTAAGAAAATGTAGCATATAAAAACCTAATCAAAAAAATAGGTGAACTATGAGATATATATTCATGTTGCAAAAGGATCTGTGGTTTTCAAAGGAATTCACTAAGGGGTTCTTTAAATAGAAATCCCCCAATGCATTTAAAATGTTGTGATTTATAAAAATTCAGTTCATTCCCCATGCTCATATTTCTAGTATTGTTCTATGCTATGTGCTGTCTCTCGGACAGTCATCTTCACTCTCATTGGCTAGAGTTTACCTCACTATCTTTATTTTTAGTAAATTGCCTCAGAGCTAATACGTCAGACAGGTCAAGGGCTCTCTTCTCTAAGGTGTGCAGGGGATGTGTCTGGTTTAACTCAGACTGACTCCTGGGGCTTTCCACAATGATCTTTTTCTTGGGGGATCCTCCTCCCCTCACCTCATTCTAATAGGCTTTTGCAGATTGCCTGACCTCATCTTCTGCCAAAGCTCTATTTAAGATATGTGGCATTTTAAGATTCTTTAAAAAATATTCATATTCCTTCTTAAGGTATGACTATGCCCTGAATATAAACTCTGCTGTTTCTCTCCATTACTTTTTTGTTCCATTACTTGGGGTTACCATTTTCAGTTTTCATGATTGCAAACAATTAAGATACTGTAATACGGGGGGCAAATTGTGAATGGTACCATAGGCACCTCCGTTCTAGAAAACAGTTTTTTCTTTCATTCTAAAAATTTTCACCACAAGGCAGAGCAACATGTGTAAAAACAGGATGAAGTAAAACATGCTTATTTTATATAAGATGCATTACAAAACTTTATCTTTAGCTCTTTTTCCACCAGGCAAAAATTTTTGGAAAAGAAAATAATTTCCAAAGCAGAATAGGACAAAAGACCTGCCATGGTCAAAAACACTATAAAAAGGTAACTGCTGGCCATAACACCAGACTGTTAGTTTAGACTGGGAGGCTACTGGCCAGACTATATCCAGTTTCCTGAAATAAGAGATACTTGAATAAAGTTTAGTGTTGCCAAGTGGGGTGGGGAGATTTTAGATTGAAGCTAAGTATATACTACAGTACTTGGGAAGCCCAGAATTAGGCCTGTTTCACATTTAATCCCAATTTGGCTTACATACTGCGATCCATATTTAGTGTTTAAGGTATCAATAAAAATATAAAGATATCAAGACACAATCATTCCACCTCTGTGGCTAGTTTTTCTATCCATTAAAGCTGCTAAAACTGAAGTATCATTTTATACTAAGTATAATAGAAAAATTTGTTAAGATAAGTGTAAATTGCTAATAAAAGGCCATTTTAATTTAGGCTTTACTAAGAAGTGAAAAATAATCAAAACACAAATGAAGCCTCTCCTAATAACATTTCATTGGCTAAATATCTGTTTGTTTCTCTTTTCTAGCTTTAGAGAAAACTGATAAACTTTTTCCATGCCCTAGAGAAACTGAATCAAGAACTCAGGGTGATTTGAATGACTCAAGGCTTTAGTGTTTTATCTATAAATAGATGGGAAATAAAATGGTACAATTAAAATAGGTTAAGGGAAAAAACCATTTAAAATTGATTTGTCATCCACCTTGTAGCTTGTATGATTTAGATTTAGCAACTCTTTTCTAGAAAATAGCTATTTCTTTCATTCTGAAATTTCTCAGTACAAGGCACAGCAACATATATAAAACAGAATGAAACGAAAATGCTTATTTTATACAAGGTTTATTATAAAACTTGATTAATCATCTAGTTCAATCTTGGCTAATTTTACAGATAAATTTTTGGGGGTGGGGTAGGGGGATTACATGACTTTTCCTAAACTTACTTAGGTAGCAAAGAAACATTGTGGGTCAGAAGACCTAGGTTTGAATCTCCTCATGGGTACTAAAGGTAGTCTTCACTACACAGATAACATCCTGTGTTTCCTTAGGTCTAAGTTTTCTCATCTAGAAATGAAGGATTGGATGAAATGACTCTTGCGTTCCTTCTAGATCTAAATCTACAATCCTAGAATTTCCTGTGAAGGAAGTAACAGAGGTAAGGTCACAAATATAAGTTTAAAAAGAGGTAGAATTTGATCCCAAGTTTTTTGATGGCAAATTCAGTGCTCTTTCAACTGGACCATGGTGTGTATTTGTATTTCATTTTTAAAATAATTATACCTCCTACAAATGTTTGTCTTATGCAGTCAGAAAGGAACTTTTTCTTTATAGGAAAATAAATTTTTAAACTTACTTTCACTACTTGAAATGGTGAAGATGGCTATTTCATTTTCATTAATTATTTAGTGCTAAGACTGAAATCTCTTCCTTAGTGTGGTGGACTTGTCTCCATAAATTCCAAAATGACCAGATTCATTTCCTTCCCATGGTGCTCTCTCTGATGACCACTGGAAGCTTCCATAAGAGTAAAATAATCACTGAATGGGCGTTGCCTCAGTCAAAGTGAGAACTCAGAAAGACCTTAGCTTAAAAAGGCCAAGGTCTCCCACTGTATCCTGGGCCATCTCCAGTTGTCCTGATCTATATCTGGCCACTGGACCCAGATGGCTCTGGAGGAGAAAGTGAAACTGGTGACTTTCAGCCCTTCCTCATTCAAATCCAACTCAACTGCAAGTCATGGCATCATCTTCTTGATGTCACAGTCCTCTTCAAGAATGAAAGACAAACCACACACACAACACCAGCTTATTAGTCTAAATTAAGTGGAATATGCCATGTACCTACAATCTGTTTTCTATCTCGTCTATCTATAAAAATAGTAAATGCAGCTGAACTGTCTAAATGTCATTCTAGTCTCAAAATACTTCATTTTGTTGTCTTCATAATACCCATTTAAAATCACTTTCCTTCATAACCATCTTTTCAACTGTCATGTTTTTATTGTTTGCTTATTTTATAGATGATAAGTGAAAGGAATATAAAAAATGAAATTAATTGTATTTTAACAGACATAAAACAATGACTCATTACTGAGGAGAGATTTATTCCTGAATCAACTATATGAGCATAGTAAAACCACTGACTCTTTCAAGCAAGTGTAAAAATTAACACAAATCTAGAGGAATAAAAATGAACAAAAGATATGATGAGTTCAAAATAACTCTAACTAAACCTATTTAAATAAATTATTAATGCTGAAAAATTAAGAAATGAATGGAAGGACATTAATAAAAAGTTCATATAGAAGTATAGCCTATGTAAATCAACTGCCATATTAAGGTAACTAAATGTCTAGAAACTGCTGCCACCAGGCAACATTTGAGCTCATTCCCACGAAGAGAGATACAGTAGCAAGAATGACACCAATTTAGAATATAAACTTAAATAAAAAGTTTAAAAAACTTAATGAAATCTTATAATGAAGGATAGTGGGGAATTATGAGCCATAATGTGTCACAAAATAGAAAGCTGTAGAAAGAAAATTACATGTTTAAGGAAAGTTTGGTTAGAGACCCAAATAAACAAAGCCAGCCTGACAGCATTAAAAGATGAAACTTGAATGAGGACAAGAGATAAAAAAGGGAAAACATCTGTAAAGATTTTTATAACAAACTCTTTTCATTATAAAATGCAGCAGAACCACCATATCTAAACTTTAACATCAGTGCCAGACAAACTGTTAAAAATAAGCAGAAACAGTACTGAAAAAAACAGAGATGGGAATAGCAATTGTACAAGACTAAGAATTAACCTGGAGTTGACACAATGAGGAATTCATCCTCAAGGTACAAAAAAAAAGGCAGGGTACCAAAAGTGTGAGAAAAAAATCTTAGAAGAGAAGCAGTATAGTACAATGGAAAGAAAGTGAACTGAATTTAGACTCAGAGATCCTGAGTTCAGAACCACTCAGCCCCTTACAACCTGTTTTACCTTGGGCAAGCCACTTATAATCTCTTTGGGCTTTATTTTCCTCATCTAGAAAATGAGACAGTTGGTCCACATCATCTCCAAAGTCTCTTCCAGGTCTAAATTGATATTTTTATAAACAAATTTATGTTCTTCTTTAAAAAATAAACTAGGGAATATCAATAATCACCAACTCATATGTTTACTTTCTTATCTCTTTTGGTGAGGCAGTTGGGGTTAAGTGACTTGCCCAGTGTCACACAGCTAGTAAGTGTCAAGTATCTGAGGCCAGGTTTGAACTCAGGTCCTCCTGACTTCAAGGCTGGAGTTCTTCTCTCCACTGTACCACCTAGCTACCCCTAACAGAATCCTTGATGAAGGCATTAGAAGTGGGGCAGGCCTCTGAAGGCAATATTCTACAGGAAACCACATCTTTGAAATCACCAAATTAACTGAAAGATATAGAGAATATTAGGTCTGACTGCGTTTTTTCCCCCCCTAAATTGTAAAAACCCATTTGATTTGGTAGAATGTAACTAAAGGCTATTTGCAAATAAGATGGCTACTACCATAAATATGTCAAAAACAGAAAAAAAAGATTCCCTTAAGGAAATAACAAGAAGTGACACTGATAACATATGACTATTAATACTGTGTGAGGCATAAGATAGAGAGATGTACGTTCTTTAAATGTGACTGCCATTGTCATGGAAGAGGTGTAGCACAGAGTTCAAGTCAAAGAATTCCCTACAGATGGTGAGTCCTCCAGACGTTTTTTTGGTCTTGTTTTGTTTTTTGCTTTTTGGCTAGGCAATGAGGTTAAGTGACTTGCCCAGGGTCACACAGCTAGTAAGTGTTATGTGTCTGAGGCTGGATTTGAACTCAGGTCCTCCTGAATCCAGGGTCGGTGCTCTATCCACTATGCCACCTAGCTGCCTCCAGATGCTTTTGTTTTTGAATGCTACTGTACTGATCATATCAAGCCCAGAAACATTGCAGGGCCTCCTAAATGAGAGCCAATATCACTCAAGATCAACAACATCAACCCAGTTATCAATACAGAAAAAGGCAAGTGAGTTAGGAAATGACTATTGTCCATGCTATTATGTGGAATTGGACAACCCATGATCTCATCTGTCAATACACATATATGGAACAGACGTTGAAAATGGATAGTAGGATGCAGGCAAAAGCAAATAAGAGGAGGCAAAAAGGGGTGTTGTTCCTCACACACAACACTTCCTCTCCAATCCTGTACCTTTTCAGTGGCTAACCCCTATGTCTGGAATGCTCCATCTCCTTACCTTGGCCTCATGGCTTCTCTGTTTTCCTTTAAGAATCAGCATAAATTCCATATTCTCCAAGGGACCTTCTCTCTCTCTCCCCCCAGTTTCTTCCCTTTGATCAATATCAAATTTACCTTCAAATTTATCCTGCATATATCTTGAATGTACAATTGTTTGTAAATGTTGTCTCTCTCGTTAGAATTCAAGCTCCTTGAGGGCAGAGACTACATTTTTGCTTTTCTTTGTATCCCCAGCACTTTGCACAGTTAGTATTTAATAAATACTTGTTGATTGACTGTATTGCATTTGGGAAATTTTACAATTCTTTCAATGAATTTCTCCCAAAACAAAAGTCTCATCTTTTCAACAATATTCTTCCGCTGATATTGTATGGCTGTGAATCACTGAATATTAAAGTCTCCAAATATCTGAAGTTGAGGATTACCCAAAGGTAATACAACAGATGAGGAATCACTCTGGAGAATGGATATAAAGTATGTCATCAGAAAAAAAGGGTAAGCAAGAGAAAAAGGGACAAGCTTCACATTCCATCAGCACCTTGTCTAAAGAACACAAGGATGTACGTACAGTAGGCATGCTGTGTAGATCCCCGATGTCAAACTTACGGAAGAACTTGGAAGATCTAAGTTGCTCAGGATGGGCAGGTTTAGATGGAGCATGAATGGCATATTCACATTAATGAAATCACTGCTCTACTTTGATTTTAACCTATCCCTTAAGATGCATTATTTTGTATATACTTAGCTACATAGCAAACCCTCCTGTTAAACTTCTTGAGGGAAGGGACTATTTGATTTTTGTTTCATATTTAGTACGGTGCCTTGGGCACAACAGACAATAAGTATTTGTTGAATTGAATTATCTCACACTTTCCCACAACGAAATTAATTTGCTACTTTTCACAGACAAATTCTATTTCTACCAGAGCCATCTTCCATTATACTCCTAAGAAGGGCATGGCAGTCATATCACCTCAACCACTGCTACTCTCAGCTTATAAACAACTTGAATGCATATAAATTCTATAAGCACTTTTATTTTTGGGGTGTAGGGGGGAGGTGTGCAGGAAGACGGCTAGAGAATCACTAGTACCCAATGATATTTTTGGTTGTTTATCTGCTATCTTTTGGAGGATGAAAAGACAGCAGACAAAGTGAAATCTCTTCCTCAGCAAGACCATTCTCAATTTCAAACTGTACTCTAATCCCTTAAATAATCAAGTGGTAATATTTGATCAAATCATTTTAAATGCACAGAATAATCAAAACCTAAATGATAATATAGGTATAGCTACACCATCAGGACCAGATGGCATCTACCAGAGAGTTGCAAAGGAATTCAAGGGTGAAATTGTGAAACTGCGGGCCAAAGACTATAACCTGCCTTTATAAATGACCACTGTGCTGAGGGCTGGCAGATTGTCAACATGATCCTCATTCATAAGAACTTCATAGAGGACTGTGAGAACTACAGCTGAGCAGGAGTACTTCCAAACCAGGCAAGCAGGTGACACTAACAGGGTAGGATTCTTGAACATTAAAGCAAATAATCCTCTGAGGATTATGAGGAACATAAGTGAAAGTCACTCCTGACTCATGCATTGGAGTTCCTGGACGAAGAAAACATGCAAGTAGGTAAGAGGTAAGTAGTAATGTAATCTGAACTTTCAAAAAAATCACTTGATAAGGATCTCTACCATACACACACACACAAAGATAAATACTGTGCATAACATATGTATTATATACAGTGTGCATGCATATATACATATATACATATATGCATATATGCATGTGTATATATGTATAATGTGTATGCTTTTTTTTAAAACAAAACACTGTCACCATGGGACTGAGGCAATCATTTTACTCCATTACTTCCCTAAATTTATCTATAGTGATACTATTTCCGCCCAGTGGAACATGAATTCCTTGAGGGAAGGGACTATTTCATAACTGTCATTGTAACACTATACCTGAAGTATCATCTGTATATTAGAATATAATAATAAATGAATGCATAAAAGGGAAAAACTCCAAAAAGCAGGTAAAATGGGTACTTCTGTGGCTGGAGAAGTATAAATTGTGTGAGTCCTCAGGGATTTTTAATAGTACTTGACTTTGTAATGTCCCAATTTACAGATGATACTTCCTTCAGAGATGTTCCAAGCCAAAGTGGATGAGTTTCAAGAGTCTTTTGAGGCTAAGTTCAAATCTGGTCTCAGACATTTACTAGCTAGGTAAACCTGGGTATGTCACTTATCCTCTGTCCACCTCAGTTTTCTCAACAACAAAAACACTTAACTCACAGGGTTGTTGTGAGGAGCAAATGAGATCTGTAAAGTGCTTAGCACATTTCCTGGCACATAGTGGGCCCTTAATAAGCGCCTGTTCCCTTCCCTGTTCCTTCTGCTACAAGGCATTGTTCCTAACACATGAGATTAATTAGGACTGTGAAGGGACACTTCAGGCTGTGTGGGTCCAAGGGACTAGCTGAGGAGACAACTTGGCTGAGTGACTGATCAGGCTTTCATTCTTAACCGAGGAAGGCAGGGGGAGTGGGGGAAGAGAATGTCAGTTGCCCTGGGGAACAAAAAGTAGATCAGGTATACTTGTTTTACTGGTAATAGGTGCCTAGTTGAAGCAGCAGACCAGGAGGGAAGTAAAATACCAATTTCAGAGGGAACAATATGCCATCGGAGAGTCAAAGAATGAAGGAAACAGGCTGAGCTCTGAGACAAGAAAAGCTGAGCATCAGAAGCAACCACAATACCCGGAGCGGAGGAGGGGGGGTGTCATATGTAAGTCAGGGAAATGAAAGGATCAGTGTTACAATGGTTGAAGTGATCTGGGTCATGGAGCCCTTTTGACTGGTGGAGGTAGAGAACTTCCTCCCAAGATCCTGGCTCTGGTGAACCCAGGCCCTAATGCCAATGTTCAGAATAGGAGACACATTTCAATGCAGGCAAGCACAGGAGACTGGATTTAAGGGAAAATAATACAAATTATATTGACAGAGCTCTCAGACACAGAATGGCTTCTAAGATGAATTGGCTTTCACATACCCAGCCTGGACCATATATAAATGGCTACCTTTCCAATTAACTGACTCTCTTTCTCCAGTGATGATAAAGTCATAGTACACGAGAAGCCCAAGTGGAGGAGACACAAACACACCATAATCAGCCACTGAGCCAATAAGCATTTGTTAAGCATCAACTATGTGCCAGGCACTATGCTCAGTGCTGAGAATACAGAGACAAAAATGGAACAGTCTTTGCCCTCAAGGAGTTTGCATTCTATCAGAAGAGACAATAGCACAAAATTACACTTTTCCCAGACATTCATGTTTTCAGTCAGTCAACAAAAGTTTATTAAGCACCTACTATGTGCCAGGCACTATGCTACTGGTTATTGCAAACGGCAGAGTAAAAACCAATACTTCTTTCAGTAGTACAGAATAGAAACGGTATGGCTAGATAAGAGTTTATGTGAAAAATATCTGGAATTTTTAATGGAGTGAAAGATCAAAAAGCCAAAAAAAGGCATTGCTATTATGGCAAGATTTTTAAAGCTAAAGGATCCATAGTGTAAGGCAATAGTCCATCTATTTTTGTCACATACACTTGGTTCTAGATGCCACATTTTAGGAAAGACATTGATAAGCTGGACACTACTCAGAAGAAAGTAGCCAGAATTGTCAGAGTACTGGAAGTCATGCCATAAGAGGATAAAGTGAAAGAATCAGGGATATTTAGCCTGGAAAAAAGAAGTTTTAAGGAGGATATGATGGCTGTCTTATGGCAGAGGTTGTAGGACTCTGACAGCCAGAAGTTGAGGGACTCTTAAAGTCTTCCAGATAGAGACACTACAAAATAGTAGTGAATTCATTTACTGTGGCTCCACTGGGTTCCCTTTGTTAATCACACCAATAATGGATGATGAGATTGGTGGTATTAATTACAACTTAGAAAAGACACCTGGCAAGTATGGTAAGCCATGCCCTAAAGACATTAGCCCAATGTGTTGCTGCAGGTTAAAGGCTAACGATGCTGGGTAGCTTTGGGAAAGAAATTGTAAACAAAATGGAAACATTATCCTGCCTGACAGATACAACATCTATAATATTGTATGAAGTTCTGATTGATAGACCTCAGGAAAGAAAATAGAACCTGAGGTCAACTAAAATAGTGTAGTCTATTATATAAAGACAATTTAAAATAATTAGTAACTTATTTTGTATTGATGAAGACTAAAAGAGGGTACCACTGGACTCTCTAATACTAAACATTCATTCATTTACTCATTTGATAATTACTTAGTGTCTTTTGTTGTTCAGTCATTTTTTAGTTGCGTCTGACTCTTCCTAACCCCATTTGAGGCTTTCTTGGTAAAGGAACTGGAGTGGTTTGCTATTTCATTCTCCAGCTCATTTTACAGATGAAGAAAGTGACGTAAACAGGAATAAGTGACTTGTCCAGGGTCACACAGCTAGGGAATTGTCTGAGTCTACATTTGAACTCACGAAGAGTCTTCCTAACTCCAGGCCCAGCACATTATCCACTGCACCACCTAGCTGCCCATTTAATACTAAACATTCAATTCATTCACTCATTTGATAATTACTAAGTATCTACAGTGTGCAAAGCACTGGGTATACAAAGACTTCAGGAAAAAAAAAAGATCTGTGCTCTTACCAACTTATATTCTCGTTGGGAAAGTATGAATAAGATCAGGATTTATTTACCAAGTCCAAGAATACAAAATAGGGATATACTACTTAAAGACTTGGAGAGATAATTTAGAGTAGACAGAAAATGGAGAGGATTGCTTCACATAGTATATAGTAAACTTATGTTACTCATCACCACATTAGGAAAATGTCAGCTAAAAATAGATTTAAGAAATACTTAGATAAACTAATATTTTACAAATACAATACTAGAGTGAACATGGATGTTCCTCACCTTTGAGGCTGACATAGAAAAGACCAAGTCTTCACATAATACGTGCATTGCAAGAGGCATAACATTGTACTACATAGAAAGCATTTTTATGTAGTCCCATCTCCTTTTTCTTCTTCTATGAAAACTAGCTCAGTGCAATCAACCTTCAAATTGTATTAAAAAGCAGAAGGTAGATTGAGTAGCTACTGTTACTGGGAAATGAAATGATGGTTTTAGAAACTGACTCTCCTGGGAACTGAACAATCACAGAATGACCACTTCAACTTGTTACCTTAGAATGGGAAAGCTAACACTGCTACTATTTATTCACAGGATTAAAAAAAAAAAGCCTTCTGGGGAGTCAGTCTGGTTGTATTTATCGGCACCATGTGGACAGATTTTTTTTCTCCCATCCAACTGCTAGTGTGTAGAAAATACTTAGGATACTAATGAGAACAACATATGAATATGAGGAAGTCTCTCTGTGGCTGAGGGAAATGAACTATACCTTGGAGGGAAACACATCCTTAAACCTGGTGAGTTCCAGATTTGTAGCCAGTCATTGAAGGTAGAAAAAAATGTACACAAGTAGAAAGGAAAATGAGTTAGAGAATTTCTGTTAAACTGGCTGGTAAGAAAAGATTACCAAATACTTTGATGTTGCCTAAAGCCACCTGACTCTACAATTTCTTTTAATGGAAACGATATTTGCACTAACATCTTAGAAGCCTTTTGTGACCAGATGTCATTGTTTAAAATTAATTTTACTAGATTTTGCATTCTAGAAAAAAATACACAAAGAGAACTGCTCTGCTATTAAATTAGCCCAATAATTATTCCATCCTTCTTCATTCCAGTCTACAGCAGAAATCCATTCAGAAATTAAGAATTTTCTTTAAGTCCTTTTCTCAGTCTGTCTAACCGCTAAACTAGACAAAGCTCCCAACAAATAGTTCAGAGTAATTTAATCATTATTTAAAAAAAAATCCTGTAGCTCTCAGAGTTATTTCTTCACATAACAATAGTAATATTTAAATGGAAACATCAAGCTTTCCTCCAGTGGTGAGAACAACTGGGGAGTATTCATTGCACAATGGCAATTTTGCACCAAACTGCTGAATCTTCTGCATTGGTTTTAATACAGGGTCTTTGGTCAATATGGATTTTCTCAATGGCCCAATAAGAAATTAGACTTTCCTTTTACAAAAACTGGTTCTTGACCACTGAACCACAGACTGACAGAGACAGACGGGGCCTTTATAGGGCATCTAGTGCATCCTTGTGCTCCTGCGCAAGACTAAACTGAACCATGTGATTAGTATAGTTTACTAATGATCCTCAGCTGTCTAGGCTTCCAAGGTGCTTTTAATCTCTCTCTGCCTGGCTTCACATATCGGCGTCAGCAGTTCTTCAAAGTGGGAAAAGAAATCTAAATTGAGTACCCACTGAGGAACACTGGTTTCCACTTGGATGACAGACTGCATTCACCCTTTCCTCTCTACCATCTCCCTACTTCCATTCGTCCAATTGTGGACAAATTATAAATGCATAATTAAAGTACACAGCAAATGGCTAACTATGCAGAGGCTTAATCGATATGGAAAAATAGCACAACAGGTCCAGGACTATGATAACTGAATGGAATGCTTTATATTAAAAATGGAAATATCTCTTTCTTGTACTGTCACTTTGCCTACATACAAGAGGTCAAAATAAACATTTGTTAATGAAATTAATTTAATAATTTATTCATTCACTCAACAAACATTGAGTACTTGCTGCATGCTAAAAACAGTGCTAGTTTCTAGACGGTGATAAAAGGTTAGATAAGACAGGACCTTTGCCCTCCTGATTCTTGGTGTAGCTGGAAGTTGAACAGGGCATGCCAAAGCTTCCCAACTTGTTTCTGATGGACCCTGTGTGCTAGCCCAGGTCCTGGATGCCTCTGGGGATAATGATTTCCTTTGATACTTCTGGATAACCACATATGACACTGCTTGAGAACCACGGGGATGCTGAAGCAATTCCTTTATTAGCCACTGAGCACAAAGATATGATGAATCAATAGACCTATAAAAAGAGAGTGACTACAACCCTGACCCATCTTCTCTTCTGATCCATTGTAGTTACTTTCCCTAACCCCACCAGGGACTAAACAAAGAAGTCTCAGACAAGGTGAATCACATTCTCAAAGTGAGACCAGCAGTAATTGCCAAAACTTCTTTTTCTTGCTGGCAAGGAAAATGAATAAAACCTAGCAGCAAATTCCTTAGGGGGTCCCCTTCATAATCAGCACCAGTGCCCTGGTCCAGGCTCCTTACCCACTCCTCTTGATGCCTGATCTTGTTGGACCTAGTAAGAACCCTTTAAAAATCCACCAGATTTGACTAGTTTTGTTTACCCTTCCATTGAACCCCAGTGGACCTGTCCCATTTACATCATCCCTGACTGCCCTTCTTAACTGTATGTCCCCTCACTAAAACCAACTTGCTTTGTCTTACCTGTCTTCTTGTGTGCTTCATGACTGCACTTAGGATTCTGAACCTCCCTAAACCTGTGATAAGATACCCTTCCATAGCTTGGGAGGCATCATGTAAGTTGGGGATTTCCCATGAGAAGTGAGAAAAGGATAGTTTGGCCTTTTCCCCCAACTTGTTTGCCATGTGATCATGAGCACACAGAAGTCTTTCTTGAGTCTGAGACTGGATCTTGTGCCCTGGGTGTCTTTTGTGTTTCTTTCCTGCATATGGAGTACTGATTACATACTTTTGAGATGGATATGATAAGGCTTGGAACTCTTGTGAGGTCCAGAGGTGCTGGGTCTATCAGGGAGTTTCTATACTGGCGAAGATGACCACCAACAATAGTAGCTTCAGCCCTGACCTGGCTGAAATGAAGACATGGACTCTGAAGGAACAGTGAAGAACTGAGGTGAAATGTAACAATTACTATTTAGTATTCCCACAAACTGCTATATGTTCTGATCATGTTTGAGTTTCAGTCTTACGGCATAGTATAACAATTATTAAAGGTTAAATTATTCTATGCCCAAAGGGCTATAAAATTGTGCATACCCTTTGACCTAGCAACAGCACTTCTAGGGCTGTATTCCAAAGAGAT
This sequence comes from Phascolarctos cinereus, assembly GCF_003287225.1. NCBI lineage: Eukaryota > Metazoa > Chordata > Mammalia > Diprotodontia > Phascolarctidae > Phascolarctos > Phascolarctos cinereus. The sequence continues at coordinate 448,992,786 of NW_027555847.1, read as the reverse complement.
CATAAAAATGGGAAAAGGACCCACATGTACAGAAAATATTTATAGCAGCTCTGTATGTGGTGGTAAAAATTGGAAATTGAGAGGATGCCCATCAATTGGGGAATGGCTGAACAAGTTGTGGTATATGAATGTAATGGAATACTATTGTACTATAAGAAATGATGAGCAGGCAGACTTCAGAAAAACCTGGAAAGACTTATATGGTCTGATGTTGAGTGAAGTGAGCAGAACCAGGAGAATGTTGTACACAGTAACAGCCACGTTGTGCGATGACTAATATTGATAGAATTAACCCTTCTCAGCAATACAAGGATCTAAGACACCTCATGACGGAAAATGCTATCCACAAAGAAGAAAGAACTATGGTGGTGGCTGTGATGACACAGAGGAAAGGAGCAGATTGAAGCAAACTATTTGCTGTTTTTTTTTCTTCTGTTGTGTTTTGTTTCCTCTTTCTGGTAGTTCCTCCTATTGGTTCTAATTCTTACAATATAACTAATGTGAAAATATGTTTAATAGGAATGCATATGTATGTGTGATATATATGTGCAGATTGTGTGTGTGCTGAGTTTGGGAGGGAGGTGGGGAGGAAGAGGGAGAAAAATTTAAAACTCAAAAGCTTATGGAAGTGATTGTTGATAAAGCAAAATAAATTAATAAAAAAGTAGAAAAAAAAGAAAAAAGTTAAGTTATTGAATCTTGCCTCCTCCTCTTTTAGGTGGTCAGGCTTCCTGATGACTGAACTCAAGACACAGGTCCACACCAGAGGGGCCCCTCAATGTAGAGGGAACACTCCAGTACTTGGGCCTAACAGTAGTTCAGTTACATTAGCTATAATTATAATAAAATGTTACATAATAAGTAAATTATGTTCAAAACAAAGAGCTACATGAAGTCTTTGGTCCTTAATCAAAGAGCAAAATCAGGAAAAGTTTCACTGAGGATGTGACACCTGCATTGCATTTTAAAGGACAGGAAGGAATTCTGCAGGTGAAGTAGAGGAGAAAGGACATGTCAAGCCCAGTGACTGACTTGAACAACAGCACGAGCATCAGAAAATACAGTGAGTCAATCTGGCTCAAGTCTGGTTGTGTGAAAGGAAGTAAGCATTATGACTTAAAGCTGCAAAGTAGAGCAGAGGGTTTCAAATGTCAAGTAAAAAGCCTGAACTTTTCAAGCAACAGAGAAATCACTTAAGATTTTTGAGCATAAGCATGATCTATGCAGAAGGAATCAATCAATCAATAAACATTTATTAAATGCCTACTATGTGCCAGCACTGAACTGTTAAGTGCTGGGGGCACAGTGAAAGGCAAAAGACAGTCCCAGCTCTGGAAGTCTAGTGGGGGAGACAATATGCAAACAACTACATTCAAACAACTGAACTGGAAATAAACATCAGAGGGAAGGCATTAGTACTATGGCAGATCAGGAAAGGCTTCTTATAGAAGAATTTCACTGGGAATATTGTGGTAGTAGGATGAAGGTTTGATGGGTCAGGGGAGACAGAGTTGAGGCTTGAAAAAATTTTAGGAGGCTGTTAAGATAGTTGAGGCAGATGGCATTTATGGCCTGAACTATGGTGGTGGCTGTAGTAACACAGGGGAAAGGAGAGATGAAAAAGATTATCAGGGTGGGATTTGGCAGCACTGGCTAACTAATTACATGGGAAAGTTGATGAAGAAAGAGTCAAAGATAATCTCAAAATTAAATTTTGAACATGGTAGACTTATGGGACCACAAATAAAAGGAATGATACCAATTTGTTTAACATGACATAGTAGAAAGTGCCAAACTTGGAGTAAGAAAAACCTAAGTTTGCTTTAAAATTTTTTTGAATAATATTTTATTTTCCCCAATTACATGTAAAGACAAGCTTTAACATTAATTAAAAATTTTTGAGTTCCAAGGTTTCTCCTTTCCTTCTTCACTTCCTCCCTCCCTCCCTAAGACAGTAAGCAATGCTATAGGTTATATACGTGCACTGGGGCTTATTACGTACATATTAGCCATGTTGTGAAAGAAGAAACAGATCAAAAGAAAAAAAATCACAAGAAAAGTGAAAAATAGTATGCTTCAGGAAAATCTAAGTTTGAATCCTGCATAGATACTTACTAGTTGTGTGAGCATAATTAAGTTACTCAATCTTTTTATAAAATGAAGATACACTTTTAGTTCCCCGACACTACTTATGAGGATCAAATCTTATTGTATATATAAAGCACTTTGTATACCTTATAGTGCTATTTAAATGCTAGCTTTTATTACTATTAGTAATAGTGGTCAGAAGAAGGCTTAATGGAGGATAAACTTAATTTAGAACATCACTAGTTTAATGTGGTAGTGTGAAACATATGGACTTGTCTTGTAGGTGGTCAGAAGAGAGATCAAGACCAGAAATACAAATTTAGGTATGATTTGCTCAGAGGGACCAGTTGAAGCCAAGGGAGTAAATCAGATTGTCAATGGAAGATGTGTGTAGAGAAAAGAGGGCCAAGGAGTTCGCGTGTGTGTGTGTGTGTGTGTGTGTGTGTGTGTACATATATCTATATAACTTATTGTTTCCTCCATTAGCCTATGACTTCTTTGAGAACAGTAATTGTTTTATTTATTGTATTTGTAAAGAATGTAAATGAGTATTAAGGAGCCCTTTAATTCTTCAATGGGGCTGTTATCCTCTGCCCTCCCTATCTCCCATCTCCTTTGCATCCATGACACCATGAGAACAAAATTGAAATTTTGTTTATAAGTAGATGTTAGTTTCATCGTAGTCTATTGAAAAAGGACGACATCTTTCGGGTACAGTTAGTAAGAAGGGGAACTCAATGGGAACACACTGAAGAAATTGGTGCAAACCCATCATTTAGGACTAGAAAAAAAAAATCCATTATTACATCTACATAGGACTGAGAACCTGGATTCTGTTTTCAGTACCAATGCCTCAGTTTCCCTATTAGCACAACGAAGATGATATTTTGATGTAGTAGAAAAAATGCTACATTTTGAGCCAGACAACCTGGATACTGGCCATAGGCAAACCACTTCTCTAAGGACCTCAAATTTCCTAATTTGTAAAATGAGAAGCTTAGACTAGATGACCTCTAGGGTCCTTTTCAGATCCAAATCTATGATCCTATCTTGTACCTGAAGATTTAAAAGCCAATTTTAAAAGTAAACTATCTCCTTGAATGGAACTGCATATAGATAGATTTTTTCATTTTGTGTGTGTGTGTGTGTGTAGACACACACACACACACATACTACATTACACTAATACATGTAAATAAAATTCTACTTCATTATATTGATAGTATAATCCATATTACAATGACATATATAATCTACATTACATTGATATACATACATATATAAAATCTACTACATGATACTGATAGTATAATCTACTATATTACACTGACATATACAGATACAGAGATTATATATATAACCTCTCTATAAAAACTATATATCATATTCTATATATATATATATATAATCTAGTATATGTATATATGTGTATGTATGTATGTATATATACATACATATCCCAGTAATAGAAAGAACAGTTACTCCAGAATCTGAGGACCTGTCTTATTTCCAATACTTACTACTGTGTGACCTTGGACAAGTTACAACCTCCCTAGCCTCATTTTCCTCAACTGTAAAATGAGGAAGTCAGACTAGATGGTCTCTGAAGACCCTGCCAGCTCTAAATCCTATGTACAAGGCATTATTTTGAACTAGTTAGCTGCCATATGGCTACAGGCTAATATTACATCCCTTTTGCTGAGATGATCTTCTACTTTATAATGCATGAAAACCTTTCTTGTTCAATGCTTATCACTTTCTGCTATCTCTGGATGTATCAGGGGGCTAAATTATTTTTAGATTTCCTACTATGCTCAGGCCCTCTTTGAAAGGCACTAGTCTCTCATAATCAGTGATAACTATGTCTTTCTGAAGGGTGGTTTTCTGCTCACCTACTTTTATTTTACATTATCTGCTATGGAAAGAGGCTTTAAAATTAATTTGTGTAGACTATGATCCATACTTAAGTTCTAATCAGTGACCATTAGGACTCAGAGATAATCTAGTCTAATTAAGTTAATAGGAAAAAAAAACTTCTTGTCTTGAGATTTTACAGCTTGAGAAATGCTAGAGTAGTACAACCTTTCAAGTCTTCAACAGTTTACTACCAGATACTACTTTGGTGATATTTTAATCACGTGGTAGCACAAAAAGGCACCTCCCTGGTCTGAAATTGAAAAACAGCCACTGAAGGAGCCCTCAAAAAAAAGACAAAACTTTACAAGTTACTTCAGTGGATTTAAAAATTATTCTGATTGACAGCTTACTTTAGCATGTCATGCCTGTTTAAGTAACCTCCAAATAACAGAACACCCTTGAAAGTAATTTCTAATAGAGAGTTGCTAAAGGGGATTGTAGAAAGCTATGAAGATTCGTTTACTCCCTTGCCCCAATTTAATCTCAAGAGACCCTAATCCTGTCTTTAAACATTTCTCCCATCCTTTTGTCCCCCCACCCCCAACACAACAAAAACATCACATGGCTTTATCAGGGCAGAACTTTATGATCTGGAACCAAAAGACATAACACTTATAGAACAAAGAAACACAATGTGTTATTTAGACTGTCCTATAAATATCAAACCTAAACAAAATTCAGATATGAAAAGCAAGGTGGTGCAGAGGAAGGGATATTTGATTTGGAGTTAAGGATTCCAACTGTTCCATTTATTAGCTGTGGGATTTTGGACAGATTTCTCTGCTCTAAATCTACGGGAATGATTCCATGAAGATGAATAGTTCAGTTTCTGAAATAGGTAACATGTTGACAAACTGAGTTCACAAAAAGAATCATCATCAGAACAAAATATAACTATGTTCCTTGTAACCACTGTATTTAAAGGAACTTGAGCTAGTGTTTCTGAAGCAGGAAGTCGTTACATGGTTTCATGTCAGAAAGTGAATAGCTTACTGATAGATGTGAGTATTCAGAATGGATACTAGTTAAAATGATCCCTCACAGACTCCTGGCAGTGTTCCAGATATGTGAAACTATGTAAGAAAATGTGCAAGAGTATTCAAATTCAGGAATTCCACAGATATTGGTTTCAGTTTCCAGATAGGAAATGAATATTGTTCCACCCCCATACAGACGTAGGGCCAAGAGTTTACCATAAAAGAATCTAAGCATGGGACTAATTGGGCAGCTTACTGGGTGCAGTGGATAAATCAGAGTGCCATAACTGGAGTCAAGAAGACTGTGCTTCGAGAGTTCGAATCTGGCCTCAGATACTTCCTAGCTGAGTTACCCTGGGCACGTCACTTAACCCCGTTTGCCTCAGTTTCATCTGTAAAATGAGCTGGAGAAGGAAATGGCAAACCACTCCAGTAGCTTTGCCAAGAAAATCCCAAATGGGGTCATGAAGAGTTGGACATAACTGAAAAATGACTGAACAACAACACGGGACTGATTAAACAGAATTTTTCATGTAGAAGAATTTTCACATAGCCCTTTTGGGCTTAGTGTCCATGATATTTACAATCTTGGTGCATGATTTCCAAAAACATGAAAATGGGCTACTACCAGGTATTTAAGTACCCAGACCAATGAATTTTTTTGGTGGTGGTGGTACACCAAATCTACCACCTGAATAATATTTAAAGATTCCTATTCAGAAAAGTTGTATTCTGGATTGTAGTCTTTGAAAGCTACATGAATGAATCACTGTATTACTGAGAAGAGCTAAGTTATCATACTTGATCACTGCACAATTTTGCTGTTACTGTGTACAATGTCCTCTTGGTTCTGCTCACTTCACTCAGCATCAGTTCATGTAAGTCTTTCCAGGTTTTTTTAAAATCTTCTTGCTCTTCATTTCTTATAGCACAATAATATTTCACTACATCCATATACCACAACTCATTCAGTCATTCCCCAACTGATGAGCATTACCTCAATGTCCAATTATTTGCCACCACAAAAAAGTGAAAGTTACATAAATGAAAGAAAATAGGATGGTATAGGAAATAGAAAAAAAAATTAGAGATTTTCTAGGAGCAAAATGAAAATAAAAATGGTGGTCCCTTTAATGATGTCACTAAAATAAAGGTTGCATAGAAACAGAACAAAGAGATGATTCTGCTTCTCCCCTTGGTCAACTGTGAGCTGAGAACCACTATGTCAGCTGGTTCTGGCTTTTAATCTAAAACTGATGTTGTTGTGACTAAAGACACCAGTATATTTGAGTATCAGCTAATTTAAGCCAGACCTAGTTTTTGTAGTCTGAGTCAAAAGCTGCTGCTATCTCTCTACAAATGAGGTCTAAAGGTGTATTATGGGAGCCCAGATTCTCTGTTACACTAAATTAGAGGTCAGGAAGCCACATACAGACTTGCAATAACCTGCAAACTTTTAGTTTAAAAAAAAAAGGCTGAATCTACACTTAATATGAAAAAGAGGCAAACTAGCCTTGCTAGTGAATAGGCCTAGAGCTGTTATCTTTTTTTTCCTCTCCTTCTTATTCAAAGCACCAGAGTCTCAATGACAGTATCCCACTTGGGCTTCCTCTCCCTAATCACAGACCTCATTTGGCAAATGCTCATAATCCCTCCCAGGTCTGCTTCATTCCCCCAGGGTCAGCTATCTCTCATATCCAAAGAGACAATAAGCTAATCTGGTAAACTCATTGAACTAATGTGCTAATCGTAGACACTATATAAGTTCCTTAGGGACCTTCTCCCAGTTCTTGGCATATATTTCTAGATAGATAGATAGACAGAGAGATATGTTTATGTATATATGTGTATATAGCTATCACACATATACATACACATAAATAATATGGATACATATTCTTTGGTCTCTTTACTGTCTTATCTTACATATACCTAACAAAATAACAAAAAGGTATAAGCCAGTACAGGTAAGGCCTATGTAAAAATCCCTCTGGGACGACTAAAATACATGCTTCCAGGTATGCAAGTATAAACAAAATCTAACTAATTTAAAAATGTTATTTTCTAAAAATATGAAAAACAGATTTTATATTCTGAAGGTTGCTGACCCTCTACAAATTTATACCCATTTCAAACCACCCTTTTCTAAAACTAGCTGGTTCAGGCAAGGTAAGGCAAAAAGTGTTTATTAAGCATTTATTATGTGTCAGGCACTGTGCTAAGCATCAGAGATACAAATACAAGCAAAAAGAAAAACAGTCCTTACCTTAAGGAAGTTATATTCTAATGGGGGAAGAAAACACAAGAGAGAGCAAACATACCCAAGAAGGGCCATGATTCTGAAATCCAGAGAAAGCCAGGAACAGGGCTGGAAGGAGAATGAAGGCAAGCCAGTTTCAGGCCCTCTACAAAATGGAGGCTTCAGGAGGAACTTACTAATGGGAGAAGTAAGGCAGGCCTTGTGGAGGGATATACACAGTGAATGGGCCTCAGGTGTGATAAATTGTTCCAGGGAGAGGAGGCTTTAAGCACTGAGGGAAGTGCCAGCAGCAGAGGGAGCATGCTTTTGAAGTCTAGAAGTCAGGAACAGGGCTGGGAAGACAATGTCAGAGTATATAGTCCTACTGGTTTTTCTCCCTAGTTCTTCTAAGCGCTTGTTCTATAAATGGAAAACTGTGTTCAAGAGACTTAATAGGTCAGTAGTTACCTGGGCCTATTTATTATCCTTTTTTAAATATCAGGAATATTTCCAAATATTTCCAACATGCAGCAAAAGCTCCCATATTGCTAATCTACATGCACTACTTAGGGAAAAGAGCACTGGATTTGGAGTCAGATCAGCTGGGTGACCTAAGGCAGGTCACTTAACCTTTCTGATCCTCAACTACCTCATCTGTGAAGTGGGGATAATATTTGTATCACCTCACAAGCTTGTTGTGTGGAAAACTCTTAATGTACTTGAAAGCACTAAATATATGTGAGTTATCTGTATGCAAACATTCGAAGCAAACAAATGAGAAAGTCCCCTGGATCATTTTGTAACGGTTCTTTGAAGGCTCATCACAGAAAGTTTACATTTACATTTTTGCAGATGAGACCCCCAATCTCTCAAAGTAAAGCACATCTTCTATATACCTATCCTTATTTTCCACTTCTTGCTACTCTCCTCACTGATTTGTTTGTTTGTGAGGAAAGCTGACAGGTGAGACTTTCAGGCTTTTAAGTCTTTTTTCCTCAGTCCCTCCTAGTCTCATTCCTCATTCAAGACTATGAAATAAGATAATTTCCCCATAGACTGGAAAATCCCAGTTTTTGGTGCTTGCTTTTTTTTTTAGGTCCAGTTTTAGTCTGAATTGCATCAGTGATGACAACTTCATTGATGTGCTTCATATAAAACACTCCACCTCCAGACTTGGAGGGTTTTCACTAGCTGAATCCCATATCTGTAACTCTTAAACTTTTCATCTCTGCCTCCAAGCTTACCTGGCTTCCTTCAAGTCCTTTCCTTCAAGTGCCATCTAAAGTCACACTTTTTTCAAGAAGCCTTTTCTAGTCCTCTTTAATTATAGGGACTTCCCTGTAAGACTAGCTCTAATACATATATACATACATACAAATACACACACACAAACACAGCGAGACAGAGATCTTGTTTTTACATAGCTGCGGGGTTTTTTTATGTCATCTCCCCCATTAGATTGTGTATTCACTAAGATCATGGACTGTCTTTTGCCTTTCTTCGTACACCCAGCACTATGTGTTAGACACATTGCAGATGCTTATATAAATGCTTACTGACTGACTGAAACCTGTACTACTGAGATCTTAGGGGAGGGAAGGATTGAAACATGTTTGAGTATTTGAAAGCAATCTTAAATGCAGTTTATGCCTTTTGTGTCTGATTTTTTTCTCTGGCTCTCAGATACAAAGCAAGAGTAACACCTGGGGGCAGCGAGGTGGTGCAATGGATAGAGCACTAATCCTGGAGTCAGAAGTACCCGAGTTCAAATCCGGCCTCAGACACTTGACACTAGCTGTGTGGGCAAGTCACTTAACCCCAACTGCCCCACCTCCAAAAAAGAGTAATAGAGCTGGTATCAGAAGATCTGAGTTTTTCTGAGAGTGGTGCGGCTTTGGGCATGCAATTTCACCTAAGTCATTTTCCTTAACTGCAAAATGGAGATAAATTCTGTACTACCCATTTCATAGAATAATTGTTGAGAAAAGTACTTGGTAATCTAAAAAACTATGTATAAATGTGACCTGCAGCTCATCTCCCTTTGGTGATTTCCTCCAAGAGCCTCCATAAGCCCAGCCACCCTTCATTCTTCTCCTAACTTTGCTTCTAACTCTATATTTTGCCACTGTACACCCATGAAGGTACCTCTCTCTCCCTTTTTATGTTGCCCTTCTCCTTTTAGAATGTAAGCTCTTGGAGGGCAAGAGCAGTCTTTCTTTTTGCTTATTCATTATGTCCCAAAAGTCTTAATCTAATTTTTAAGCTATTAAAACTTAAAGACTTGAGGCAGCCAGTATTTGTAATCCTAGAGCTCAGGACAGTGCCTAGTATATAGTGAGGGCATAAAAAACACTTGCTGAATGATTTGATTAGATTCTAAGGTCCTTCAGAGCAGGGACTATCTTTTGCCTCATTCTGTATCCCCAGAGCTTAGCACAGTGTTGGCACATAGTAGGGCTTAATAAAATGTTTACTGTTTGATTGACTGACCTTGCTATCACTTTTGTTCATCATGCAGCATAAGGGGCAGTGAATTTGGACTCAGATCTCAGTTCAAAACCCATCTCTGCCATTTGCTACACCTATCAATCAACCTCTCTAGGTCTCAGTTTCCTCATCTGGAAATTGAAGAGGTTGGACTAAAGGATATTTAAGGGTCTTTTTAGCTCTTAATCTTTAATCCTGATTCAGTTTTGATTGAGGAGTTTTTCCTTCCTTCCTTTAATATAAGAAATTATATTCTAATTATGTCAGAAGGAAGTTAACATACTTGAAAAAATGGAAAATGGGACTGAATGTACAGAAGAGGTCTACTTAAGTCAGGATTTGATATCTTCATGGAGGAGTTGGGGAAAAATATCTAATAGCATTCCCACATTTTTTTTTTTTGCTTGAGGCAATTGGGGTTAAGTCACTTGCCTAGGGTCACATAGCTAATAAGTGTCAAATGCCTAGTCTGAGCCCAGATTTTAACTCAGGTCCTCCTGACTCCAGGGATGGTGCTCTATCTGCTATACTACCTAACTGCACCTAATACTCACATATTCTCACTAAACTACTTTGAGGTAGTTCAACTTTCTGCATGTGACTTCTTAATTTTTACAATTTCTAGAAAAATAATGACATACTTAGAACTCATTTTTTGGGAGGGGATGACTTTTTAATAGTTGCATATATTTTAAAAATGGAAGCACAGCAAACAAATTTAAACCAAAATTATGTTCAGTCTAATGTATTGATTGAGCATTATGTCACAAGTCATCAGTACTCAATCAGTAGGATTTGTTCCTACTTGGTAGATTTGCCTCAGAAAAATCTAAGGCAAGCCATTCAAAATGCTTCTTAAACTTCATCACACTTCCCATTTTTTGTACTTCAAAAGGTTTTCAATTCTCATTAAATAAGTGCAAATATTTATAACTTGTCACCTCAATAGCTCCAGCTAATGCAAAACCTCATTTACAGGAAAGACTCTGGTAAAATGATATGTGTGTTAAAATGATATAACTCTGCCTGTATTTCATCAATCTGTCCACAGTGCATTCATGCACACCATACCTACACTATGGCTATTATGGTTGCTAAGATGACAGTCATCAAAATATCACATTACTTTTCAATCCCTTATAATCTGGCTTCTGTTCCTTCCACTTTACAGAAACAGTTCTCTCCAAGGTCACTAATAACCTCCTTATCATGAAATTCAGGGGGCTTTTTTTCTCTCCTTATCTTTCTTGAAATACTTGTAGCATCTGATACCATTTACTACTTTCTTCCTTTTCCAAGTGCCAAGTCCCAAAGACTATCATATAAAAGAGACAAAGATCAGGAAGAAAAACTTGAAAGGAGAGTTTGAGTGATATTGGCAGTATTAGGATCTGGAAGGAGGAGTAAGGAACAAAGAGTATGTTTATTTCATTTTCAGGATCTGTGGGATGGGAGGAATAGTTAAGGCATGCACCAGTAATTGGGAAGGTAGCGAGGTGAGTCCTCAGAGGAAATCCAGGTTTTATTTGCTCAACAGAGGCAAAGAATCTATTAAGATTCAAGATCAAGTTGAATCAAATCAACAAGCATTTATTAAGGACCTACTGTGTATTAAGCACTGTGCAAAGCGCTAAGAATACAAAGAAAGGCTAAGACAGTTTCTCCTGTCAGGGAGCTCACAAACGACTGGGGGAGACAATATGTAAACAGCTATGTACAACAAGATATATACAGGTATAAATTGGAGAAACCCAGGTCCCCTGACTCCAAATCCAGGACCCCTGGTCTTGTCTCCCTGAGGCAAAGAAAAAGTGAAACTAGTGGTCAGTTTATGGGCAGTTTGACAAGAGTTCAGAATGGACAGGCAAGGTAACATTGAAGGAGGCTAGAAGGGAAGGTAGTATATTGGGACATGTGGAGGAAAGACACTAGAATCAATGGGGTTCAAGAAAGGCTTCTTTAGAAGGCAGGGCTTTATCTAGGACTTAAAGGAAGAAGCCAGGGAAATCAGAATATCAACAGACAAAATGATTAACTATGGCTGAGTTAAATTACTGTAGCTTCTGTATGGTGCTTTTTAGAGACTGTAGTCCTCAAACAACTGGCTAAGACTTCTAGGGAATGTCAGGATAAAGATGGGTCAAGCTAAGAATAACAATAAGATAGAAAGGACTATCTGTTACTTCCACAGTAGGTGGCAAGATCATCACCCTTCTGCAACTGTAAGGCAGGACAATTGTCTGTTACTTGAAGCATTAAAGATGGAAGACAAAGAGCCCCCCCTCCTTGTCCTTGGAAACCTCATATTTGGAAATGTTAACAGGAAACCAGAGGGACAGCCTGCCCCTATTAATTATATGTTTCAACTTCAGGAACAAGAGCCCTTCTCAGGATAAGCCAATCACTTCAGATCTCATCATGTGCTGTTCACTCGCCTGGAATAGCAATGCTTTCCCACCTCACTCAGCCTTCTCTCCCTTCTGATTGGATGGCTGGAGGGTAGAACACTCAATTCCACCCAAAGCTTTCTTTTATAGAGAGCAGGAACTGGACTTCACAGCTCATTCCATAAGGACATGGGAATTTAATATTCTGAGAAACTTAATTTTGTCAATTATGTGACCTCACTCACTTTTGTCATCAAGAGCATTCCTATGCTATATGGTTCCTCAATGTATGGAAAAGTAATTAGAGTCCATAACTTCATGTGTTTAAGCTAAGTTTCATATCCACAATAAGAACAGTCATTTTGATGGCACAAATAAATCCCAGACTTACCCAAATATCAGCTGGCAGTCCTAGTTTGTTGGTACTCGATTTATTTTTGAATAGCTCATCAAACTGAGAATTTCCACGAGAAAAAAAAAGGCATCACTAAAATGTTTTATTAACACTTTGGTTTTCCTTTTCCAGAACTCTCTGTCTCCTCCATTAAGCTTTTGCGTAGGGAGGCATGCTAAATATCTGAAGTCCTATGACAGAAACATCAATTTTACAAATCATTTAGTAGCCGCATACCTACTCCTGACTGAAGAACTGCAAAAACTCCCAGGTGCTTCCTGTTATTGTTACCATAAAATGAAGATTTAAGAGTCCACAGCTCATGATGAGAGAAAATACTAGCTTCAGGAGGAATGAAGCTGTGGGATATTTAAAAGGAGAGGAAATTGTGATCAGACAGGGCTAGAGTTCAGGACAGTGGGAGTAAAGTTCTTTTCTGTTTCTGAGCTCTATGGTATGGCATGCTCAGGGGTAGCTAAGGTGGACTAGAGATGAAAGTCAAACTTATCAAGGATGACTGTGGTGGATCGGGGTGGAGAGGAAGCCAGTAAGTCATCAGTTAAGTGCTGAAATCATTGGTGAAACTGAGAGTCTGCTTGAAGGTCTCTTGTGAAAGGTAACCTACTGCCTCCCAAGGCAACACACCCTTTTTCAAGCTATGGTCCAAGCTCTTTTCTCTTGCTCATTGACAAATATTTACAGTCTATGCCCACCTGCTCACTACCTGCTTACCCCCTAATCCCATTCTGATTTCTTTCCCACTACTCAACTAAAATAGTCCTCTCCAATGTCAAAGATAGTGTAAATACCAAATCCATTGATGTTTTCTCAGGTAACATACTCCCTGACCTTTCAGTAGAATTTGACACTGTTGACAACCCTGTCCTCGATACATTCTTCTGTGGCTTTCTGAGACACTGCTTTTCTTTTCTTTTCTTTTCTTTTCTTTTCTTTTCTTTTCTTTTCTTTTCTTTTCTTTTTTCTTTTCTCTTCTTTTCTTTTTTCTTTCCTTTCCTTTTTTTTGACTAGTTCTCCTTGATTTTTATTATTATTTTTTTTGTTGGTTACCTTGCTCCCTAAACACAGACAGTTCTTGCTTTATGTAAATGGACCATTCCACAGACTTCTATGTACAGCGATTTTTATGTAATATGAATTTGCCCACAGATGTGAGAAAGGGAGGGAGGTAGGGAGGTCATATGCCAGTGGAGGATGGGAGATGGCCCACGGCTCAAGGACTTGTTGGGGCTAACGACAAAAAAGCAAGAACAGGAGGAGGAAGATGGGGCAGGGGCGTGGCAGACACAATGGGGCCAAACATGGACACATGGGGGCCACTACATAGGACATGTGGGTACCAGAGCTCAGATGGGTAGAAGACAGGTGCATGGAGCCAGACAAATGGGTGAAGTGAGTGAAGCAAAGGTCTTTTCTCTTGGTGAAGAGATCTCAAGCCCAGCCCCCAGTTCAGATGTGGCAGCAGTGGAGGTCTCTCAGCCCATGTCCATTCTTCTAATTCCACTTGGAGGGACATTAAAAAGGCTTTTTTTGAGGGGCAGGGTGGGAGGCCATGGAGCCACAGCCAAGGGGCAGAGAGAGCAGTAAAGTTAATATAGGTGTTTTCCCCCCATACACTTCACTTAATATATGTTTGTTGAATGAATGATTAGTTTTTGTAACAATGCCATTCTTGTCCCCTTCAATAAAATAGCTAATATTTATATAGTGATTACTAGGTGCCAGGCATTGTACTAAGTGCTTTAAAATTATTATCTCATTTGATGCTCACGACAACCCTGGGAAATATGTGTTTTTATTATCCTTATTTTTCAGATGAGAAAACAGAAGTTAACTGACTTGCCCAGGGTAACACAGTAAATGCCTGATGCTGAATTTGAACTGCAGTCTTTGTGACTTCAGGTCCAGCACTCTGTCCATTGTGCCACCTACCTGCCTTCAAATAAAGCTATGAAAATACTATTTATGGGAAGAATAGAAGCAGAGGGAAGTGTGAAACATATTTCATCACCGTGACAATAATAAATGAAGAGCTTAAAACACAGTTTTGTTATTGTGTCTACAATATAAATGTGAATTACAGAACAATTCTAATTCATGTTCACATTGTTTATGTGACTCAGAACTATTTCTAGTACAATATTCCCACAAAAAAGGCCTGGCACGAAGAAGCTGTTGCTGGAAGAATTTTGTCATTTAAGTTTTATGTCCCAAAATTATAAGAACGGGACATAACCTCAAACACTCTGCCCATTGACTCTGGCCAAGTTAGGATGCCTCAACTTTTACCTTGATAATAAACAGTTCCTGTGGGCTTCCCAGGGATGATGGGAGTTTTTTGTGTATGGCAAAGATGTATAGATTGTTGGATTCCACTCTATCTTAGGAGTAAAGTAGTGCTGTGAAATGATCATTGGACTTTAATAATGATGATAATAATAATAACTAACATTTATACACCTGGTATGGGCTAGGCACCGTCCTAAGCACTTTACAAATATAATCTCATTTGATCCTCACAACAATGGAGGTAGATGCTATTATTATTATCCTTATTTTGTAGATGAGAAAACTGAGGTAGAAAGAGGTTAAGTGACTTGCCCAGGGCCAAACAGCTAGCTGGATCTGAACTCAGATCTTCTTTTCAATAGGCCAGTGCTCTATCTGCTGCACCCCTAGCTGCCCTTAGACTTACGACTTAGAAAAATCTTGGATCATATCCAAGTTCAATCACTAAGTATGTGTGACCTGGAGGAAGTCATTTTACCTTCTTAGTCTCATTTTCTTTACCTGTAAAATAGGGATGAAAGCAATATATGCACTACTTACCTCATAGAAAGTGTTTTAAGGATCAAATAAAATAATGTAAGAATGTCTTGTAAATTAAATAAATGCAAATGGTAGGGTTTTGTGGTTGTTGTTTTTTTTTTTTCTGATTTAGGGTCAAACCGGCATGCCCAGATGTTAAATATGCCTTGACATGTTGCAAAAAACATGGGAAAATTCCCCAGTCTTGGAAAAAAGCAAAATGATAGCTCAAAGAGCAACCCTGTGGATCTAAGTGTACTGTAGTATGTAAGCTGTGACTTAGTGTAAGAAGTTTAAAAAGCATTATCAGTTAGCTAGTCAACAAACATTTAATCAAAGAATGACTGGAATACAAAGAAAGACAGAAAACAGTCCCAGCTCACAGACCAATGGAGTGAACAATATGTAAAGAACTATGTACAAGCAAGATACATACAGGATAAATTGGAGATGCTCAACAAAGTGAAGGCACTATGATTAAGGAGGCTTCTTGCAGAAAGTAGGACTTTTGTTGAGACTTGAAAAAAACCAGGAGGTAGAAAATGAGGAGGGTGAGAGTTCCTGGCATGGGGGACAGTGAGCAAAAATGTATGGAGATGAGAGATGGAGTATTTTGTGCAAGGAACAGCCAGGAGGCCAGGGTCACTATGTCACAGATTACATGGAGGACAGTCAGGTGTTAGAAGACTAGAACACTGGAAAGGACTAGGTAACGAAGGACTTTCAAAAACAAGCAGAAAATCTGATGTTTGATCCTAGAGGTAACACGGAATCACTGGAGTTTATTGAATAGAGGGGTTACAAGGTCAATTCTGTTTTAGGAAAATGTTTGATACCTGAGTGGGGACAGATTGGAATGGGAAGAGATGTGAGGCCGGGAGACCAGCTAGTGGGCTCTTACAATACTCCAGGCATAAGAAGATGAGGGACTTGCACCAGGGTGGTGGCAGTGTCAGAGGACAGAGGGGGTATTTATGAAAGACGTTACAAAGGTAGAAATTACAGGACTTGGTAAATGATTGGATAGGAGGATTGAGGTGGGTAGGAATTGAGCATGACACCTGGATTTTGGGCTTGGGAGACTAGAAGATTAGTGATATCCTTAATAGTAGCAGGGAAATAGGGAAGTTACGAAGAGGTGAGTAGGACTTGGGGAAAGATTATGAGTTCAGTTTTGTACATGTTGAGTTTAAGATATCTATTAGACATCCAATTTGTTTCTCTAATTGTCAATTAAAGATGTGAGACTGGAGGTCAGGAGAGAGGTTAGGGCTGGATAAATAGATGTAAGAATCATCAGCATAGAACTGATAATTGAGTCCATGAGAGGTGATGAGATCACCAAGCAAAACAGTATTTGTGAGAAAAGAGGACCAAGGACTGATCCTTGTGGGAATCTCTGTTGCTGTTGTTTGTCCTTCATTCTGAAAGAGCACTGTGATCTGGGAGGTGATGCCGTGACATGCAAACGAATTGGATTTAAGTGAGGAAGGGCTGTGCAAAGTCACCAGTCTCATTTTCTCCTCCAGAGCCATCTGGGTCCAGTGGCAAGATACAGATCAGGATGACTGGAGATGGCCCAGGATGCAGTGGGAGACCTTGGCCTTTTTTAGCTAAGGTCTTTCCCAGGTCTCAGTTTGTCTGAGGCAATACCCATTCAGTGATTAAGGCTAGATAAGAAATGAGGCAGAGAATGGCCTTCTTTTCCTAGTTAAAAACAAAACTAAATCAACCAGGAGGGGAAGACCCTCAGGGTTTCTGGCCAAAACAGAAACAATTGCTATTTATACACTTGTAGTGAATGAAAGATAGAATAAATGAATGAATGAATGAAAAATACTATGGGCTGAGCATGAAGCAGCAGCACAGTTAGGATGGAGAGTGGCCAGGATAAAAATGAGAGTGTGTGATCCCAAAGAGTGAAGAATGGAGTGGCTAGCTCTTACCAGGAATGCTCACTGGTTTGGTTTTAAGGGTGTTGAGTAAGATTGAGACTAAGAAACGATAAATAGCTTCAGTGCTACATTGGTACCTCTAAAACATGAAATGAATAAGAAGGCTTTAATGCACCGGATGGATTCTCTAAGAGTACTTTTGAAAAGGCACGAACAAAAGATGCAATGATTCTCAAATATTTTCATGTTGACCAAGTCAGTTTTGATAAAGGTTGAGTGGATCACCAACTCTAACTTTTTTCTCTGGGGCAGAATCCCACTTCTGATGGATAGTTTTCACAATTTCCAACAGCTAGTACTCTAACGTTTTTTTTCTGAATTTTTTTTCTTTTTTAAGGCAATTGGGGTCAAGTGACTTGCCCAGGGTCACACAACTAGTAAGTGTCAAGTGTTTGGTCTAAGGCCAGATTTGAACTCAGGTCTTCCTGACTTCAGGGCCAGTGCTCTATCCACTTCGCCATCTAGCTGCCCCTAACATTTTTTTTTATTAATTTATTTTGATTTATCAACAATCACTTCCATATGCTTTTGAGCTGAAAATTTTTCTCCCCCTTCCTCCCCCCCACCCTCCCCAAGACGACGCATAATCTGATATAGGCTTTACACTTACATACCCATTAAACATATTTTCACATTAGTGAAGTTGTAAGTAAAAATTAAAACCAATACGAGGAACCATCAGAAAGATGAAACAAAACTCAACAGAAGGTAAAAATAAGTGATAGCGATTCAACTTCCATAGTTCTTTCTTTGGATGTGGACAGCATTTTCCATCCCGAGGCCTCTGGAAATGTCTTAGATACTCATAATGCTGAGAAGGGTTCAGTTTAACAATCTTAGTCATTGCATAACGTGGTTGTTATTGTGTACAAAGTCCTCTTGGTTCTGCTCACTTCACTCAGCATCAGACCATATAAGTCTTTCCAGGTTTTTCTGAAGTCAGCCTGTTCATCATTTCTTATAGCACAATAGTATTCCATTACATTCATATACCACAACTTGCTCAGCCATTCCCCAATTGATGGGCATCCTCTCAATTTCCAATTCTTTGCCACCAAAAAAGAGCTGCTATGAATATTTTTGTACATGTGGGTCCTTTTCCCATTTGTTTGATCTCTTTGGGATATAGCCCTAGAAGTGCTATTGCTGGATCAAAGGGTATGCACATTTTTGTAGCCCTTTGGGCATAGTTCCAAATTGTTCTCCAAAATGGTTGGATCATTTCACAACTCCACCAACAATGTATTAGTGTTCCAATTTTCCCACATCTTCTCCAACATTTATCATTTTCCTGTTTTGTCATGTTGGCCAATCTGATAGGTGTGATGTGGTACCTCAGAGTTGTTTTGATTTGCATTTCTCTAATCAATAACAATTTAGAGCATTTTTTCATATGACTATAGATGGCTTTAATTTCTTCATCTGAGAACTGTCTGTTCATATCCTTTGACCATTTATCAATTGGGGAATGGCTTGTGTTCTTATAAATTTGTCTTAATTCTCTATATATTTTAGAAATGAGGCCTTTATCAGAGAGACTGGTTGTAAAAATTCTTTCCCAATTTTCTACCTTCCTTCTAATCTTAGTTGCATTGGCTTTGTTTGTGCAAAAACTTTTCAATTTAATGTAATCAAAATTATCCATTTTGCTTTTCATAATGTTCTCTATCTCCTGTTTGGTCATGAATTCTTCTGTTCTCCATAGATCTGATAGGTAAACTATTCCTTGTTCTCCCAGTTTACTTATGGTATCAGCCTTTATATCTAAGTCTGAACCCATTTTGACTTTATTTTGGTATATGGTGTGAGATTTGGGTCTATGCCTAGTTTCTGCCATACTCTTTTCCAGTTTTCCCAGCAGTTTTTTTCAAAGAGTGGGTTCTTATCCCAGAAGCTGGGGTCTTTGGGTTTATCAAATAATAGATTACTATAGTCATTGACTACTGTGTCTTGCATATTTAACCTATTCCACTGATCCACCTCCCTATTTCTTAGCCAGTACCAAGCAGTTTTGATGATTGCTGCTTTATAATACAATTTAAGATCTGGAATTGCTAGGCCACCTTCCCCTGCATTTCTTTTCATTAGTTCCTTTGATATTCTGGACCTTTTGTTTTTCCAAATGAATCTTGTTATTATTTTTTCTAACTCTATAAAATAATTTTTGGTAGTTTGATTGGTATGGCACTGAATAAGTAAATTAGCTTAGGTAGGATTGTCATTTTTATTATATTAGCTCGCCTACCCATGAGCAACTGATGTTTTTCCAATTATTTAGATCTGATTTTATTTGTGTGAAAAGTGTTTTGTAATTGTGTTCATAGAGTTCCTGGGTTTGTTTGGGAGGTAGACTCCTAAATATTTTATAATGTCTACAGTAAGTTTAAATGGGATTTCTCTTTCTATCTCTTGCTGTTGGGCTTTGTTGGTAATATATAGAAATGCTGATGATTTATGTGGGTTTATTTTATAGCCTGCAACTTTGCTAAAGTTGTTTATTATTTCAAGTAGTTTTTTACTTGATTCTCTAGGATTCTCTAAGTATATCATCATGTCATCTGCAAAGAGTGATAGCTTTGTTTCTTCTTTGCCTATTCTAATGCCTTCAATTTCTTTTTCTTCTCTTATTGCTAAAGCTAAGGTTTCCAGTACAATATTGAATAACAGTGGTGATAATGGACATCCTTGTTTCACCCCCGATCTTATTGGAAATGCTTCTAGCCTGTCCCCATTACATATAATGCTTGCTGAAGGTTTTAGATATATGCTATTTATTATTTTAAGGAAGACTCCATTTATACCTATGCTTTCTAGTGTTTTTAATAGGAATGGGTGTTGTATTTTATCAAAAGCTTTTTCTGCATCTATTGAGATGATCATGTGGTTTCTGTTGGTTTTGTTGTTGATATGCTCAACTATGCTGATAGTTTTCCTAATATTGAACTAACCCTGCATTCCTGGTATAAATCCTACCTGGTCATAGTGTATTATTCTTGTGATAAGTTGCTGCAATCTACTTGCTAGTATTTTGTTTAAAATTTTTGCATCTATATTCATTAGAGAAATTGGTCTATAATTTTCTTTCTCTATTTTGACTCTTCCTGGTTTAGGTATCAACACCATATTTGTATCATAAAAAGAATTTGGTAAGACTCCTTCTTCACCTATTTTCCCAAATAGTCTATATAGTATTGGAATTAATTGTTCTTTAAATGTTTGATAGAATTCGCATGTAAATCCATCTGGCCCTGGAGATTTTTTCCTAGGGAGTTCATCAATGGCTTGTTCAATTTCTTTTTCTGAGATGGGGTTATTTAAGTATTTTACTTCCTCTTCGGTTAATCTGGGCAATTTATATTTTTGTAAATATGTATCCATTTCACTAAGATTGTCAAATTTGTTGGCATATAGTTGGGCAAAATAATTCCTAATTATTGTTTTAATTTCCTCTTCCTTGGTGGTAGCTTCACCCTTTCAATCTTTGATACTAGTAATTTGGTTTTCTTCTTTTTTTTAATTAAATTAACCAAAGGCTTATCTATTTTATTGGTTTTTTCATAAAACCAGCTCTTAGTTTTATTTATTAGTTCAATAGTTTTCTTAATTTCAATTTTATTAATTTTTCCTTTGGTTTTCAATATTTCTAATTTGGTGTTTAGTTGAGGATTTTTAATTTGTTCTTTTTCTAGTTTTTTTAGTTGTATGCCCAATTCATTAATCTCCTCTTTTTCTATTTTATTTATGTAAGCATTTAGAGATATAAAACTTCCCCTAAGAACTGCTTTGCTGCATCCCATAGGTTTTGGTATGTTGTCTCATTATTGTCATTCTCTTGAATGAAATTATTGATTGTTTCTATGATTTGTTGTTTGACCCAATCATTTTTTAGGATTAGATTATTTAGTTTCCAATTATTTTTTAGTCTATCTTTCCATGGCCCTTTATTACATATAATTTTTATTGCATCATGATCTGAAAAGGATGCATTTAATATTTCTGCCTTTCTGCATTGGATTGTGAGGTTTTTATGCCCTAGTACATGGTCAATTTTTGTGTATGTGCCATGTACTGAGAAAAAAGTATATTCCTTTCTATCCCCATTCAGTTTTCTCCAGAGGTCTATCATACCTAACTTTTCTAATGTTCTATTCACCTCCTTAACTTCTTTCTTGTTTATTTTGTGGTTAGACTTATCTAGTGCAGGGGGAGGTTCAGGTCCCCCACTAGTATAGCTTTGCTGTCTATTTCTTCCTGTAACTCCCTGAACTTCTCCTTTAAGAATTTGGATGCTATACCATTGGTGCATGTGTGTTTAATAATGATATTACTTCATTGTCTATGGTGCCTTTTAGCAGGATGTAGTTTCCTTCCTTATCTCTTTTGATTAGATCTATTTTTGCTTTTGCTTTGTCTGAGATCAGGATTGCTACCCCTGCTTTTTTACTTCAGCTGACACATAATATATTCTGCTCCAGCCTTTTACCTTTACCCTGTATGTGTCACTCTTTTTCAAATGTGTTTCCTGTAAACAACATATTGTAGGATTATGGTTTTTAATCCATTCTGCAATCCATTTCCGTTTTATGGGAGAGTTCATCCCATTCACATTCACAGTTATGATTACTATCTGTGTCTTTTTCTCCATCCTTTTCCCCCTATTTATGCTTTTCTTTCTCCTTTTTCCTTTCCCCTTCACTAGTGTTTTGCTTTTGACCACGCCTCCTTCAGTCCCTTCCCCCTTTTATTATCCCTTTCCCTTTTCTTCCCCTTTAGTCTTACTGCTCTTCCCTCCCTTCTTTCCCCCCTCCCTTTTCTTTCCCCTTTTCCCTCCTACTGCCTATAGGGCAAGTTAGATTTCTATACCTAACTGATTATATTATGCCCTTCTTGAGCCAAATCTGATGAGAGTAAGGTTCAAACAATGCTCCCCCCCTTCTTTCCCTCTGCTGTAATAGGATTTTGTGTCTTTTCCTGTAATGTAATTTACCCTTGTCTGCCTCCTCCTTTCTCAGTACATTTTCTAAGATCAGATTGATCCACTTATTTGGATCCATTTAACCCACTTGATTAGATTTTTTTTTATCATTACATCAAAGTCAACTAATATCCACCCTCTTTATGTATACTCCTTTAACAAGGTGTAATAACAATACAGTTCTCAAGGGTTGCAAGTCTCATATTCCCTTGTAGGGGTTTAAACAGCCCCCCCTTATTAACAACATATTGTATCCTTCTGTCCCATTTACCTTTTTAAGTCCTTCTTGAGTCCTGTACTTGAAGATCAAATTTTTTGTTGAGCTCTGGTCTTTTTATCAGGAAAGTTTGGAAGTCTCCTATTTTGTTGAATATCCACCTCCTCCCTTGAAAAATGATGCTCATTTTTGCTGGGTAATTGATCCTTGGCTGCATTCCAAGCTCCTTTGCCTTACGGAATATCATGTTCCATGCCCTGCGTCTTTTAATGTAGAAGCTGCAAGGTCCTGTGTAATCCTGACTGTGGTTCCATGATATTTAAATTGTTTCTTTCTGGCTGCTTGCAGCACCTTCTCTTTCATCTGGTAATTTTGGAATTTTGCTATTATATTCCTTGGCGTTGTCAATTTGGGATCTCTTTCAGGTGGTGATCGGTGGATTCTTTCTATGGTTATTTTCCCTTCTGGTTCTAGGACTTCTGGGCAGTTTTCCTTTATGATTTCCTGAAAGATACTGTCCAGGCTCTTTTTTTCATCATGATTTTCAGGTAGTCCAATAATTTTTAAATTGTCTCTCCTGAGTCGATTTTCCAGGTCGGTTGTTTTACTGATGAGGTATTTTACATTTTCATCTATTTTTTCATTTTTTTGTTTCTGTTTGACTGATTCTTGCTCTCTCATAGAGACATTAGTTTCCATTTGTCCAATTCTAGTTTTTAACAGATTGTTTTCTTCTGTTAGTTTTTGTACTTCCTTCTTCAACTGGCCAATTGTGTTTTTTAGGGACTTGTTTTCTTCAGTGTACTCTTCTGTTAGTTTTTGTCCTTCCTTCTTCAATTGGCCAATTGTGTTTTTTAGGGACTTGTTTTCTTCAGTGTATTTTTTTTCCAATTGGCCAATTGTATTTTTGAAGGACTCTTCTACCTCTCTCATTTGACTATTAAAATCCTTCTTGAGCTCTTCTAAGAAGGCTTTTTGGGCTTCAGACCAGTTCATATTCCCTTTTGTTGTTGCAGATGTGGGTTTGTTGACAATGTTGTCCTCTTCAGAATTTCTGTCTTGATCTTCACTCTTCTCATAATATGAATCTATGGTTTCTTTTTACTCATGCTGTTTCTTTATTCCCTGTCCTTTAAAGAGATTGAGCTCTCCTGCTGGGGAACAGAGGGTACTGACCCAAGATTCTTGTGTTGGGAGCCTAGGTCTTGGTCACTGGCTTTGTGCTGGGGCCTCTTATGCTGGAATTGGAGGCTGTAGGTTTCTGGCAGCTTACCTGTGTTGGGCTGGAATCAGCAAGGCTGGAACTTTCAGGCAATTCTAGGTTGCCTGCTTTTCCTTTCCTTTAGCTTTCTTCAGCTCCTTTTAGATGGGTGCTGCAGGGTGTTTATCTGCCTGGGGCCCCCTGCAGTGTTGTCTCCCTCCTTTCTGCTAATGCACTGGTGGAGTGCCAAGGCTCCTGGTGGTTTTCTGAGCTGGTTTCCACGGTTCCCCCCCCCCCTCACTGAGGCACTGGAGGTCCAGGTGTTGGTGTTTGCCTGCTCTACCACCTGGGCTTCAGGATTTCTTCACAATTGGAGGCTCAGGGCTCCTACAGCTCACCTGGTGTTGGGTTGGAATCAGCAAGGCGGGCTTTAGGAAGCCTTTAGGTTGTTTTCTTCACCTCCTTTCAGATGAATGCCACAGGGTACTTATCTGCCAGGGGCCCCTTGTAGTTCTGCCTCCCTTATTTTTGCTGAGGCTCTGGGAGAACCATTTGCTGGGCTGCTGCACTGCTGCTCTCTGTCTTTCTTCTAGTTCAGGTGTTCCACGGTTTTTTTTCTGGGGTGATATTTTCTGGGTTTTCAGAGGTTGATAGGGGAGAGTGAGAGTAACTACCTTTTCACTCTGCCATCGTGGCTCCTGGAAGCAGCCCCTAACATTTTTTAAAAGAAGAATTTATTTCAAAAATCTCATCCCATAAAAATTTAGCTATTACTGATAGGAAAGTTGTGTTTTAGATTATTTTGGTCTAACTTGGAAACTGATGATATGCTCTTATCACAGAAATACTTAAAAACAACTTTGCAAGCTGCTAAGAATGGTGATCAGACCTGTAAGCCTTGGGAGAATAATAATATCTTATTGCTTTGAAGATGTGTGGAGGGGGTTTATTACTGTTATCTTAATTAGTAATAAAGGCGACAATATTTCATTTCTACTCCTATGTAGCTCATTGCAGTTTAACCAATTTATTCAATTAATTTCCACCAGCTCTTTATGATAAAATAGGGAGGGAGATGGATGAGATTTTCCTGGAAAAGATGCAGAAATTGAGTCAGAGGGGTATTAAATTATATTCTTTCAGCACTAGTCAGTAGTGGAGCCAGTTGTACAAAACCTTTCACCACCTCATTTAGAAATTGATAATAATGATATGATGGTTTTTGCATTAAAAATCAATAATAATTATGACTATAATAATAATAGCTAGCATTTATATAGCAGATTAAGGTTTATAAAGTGCATATTAATTCATTTGATCCTCATAACAACTCTTAAAGGTAGGTGCTATTATTATCCCTATTTTACAGATAAGGAAACTGAGGCAGATAGTAGATAAGTAACTTGCACAGGGTCACACAGATAGTGAGCGTCTGAGACTACATCTGAACTCAGGTCTTCCTGACTCTAGGCCTGCTGAATCTTGTACTTGATCTACTCCCTTTCCCCTGGTTATCTTCATGAACAATAATCATTTACAAAATGGCTATTTTGGTCATTTATTCTGTGGCTTCAGCATAAACTAGTCCACATACAGAATCTATGTCCTTGACGTCATTAGTTAGCAGTATTCTGAAATGACGAAGCACAGAGAACTTTATTCCACTGTACAGGAAGCACCAATTTTGGGGCCTGAACACAGGCAGAACCACAAAAGAGCATCCATTCAACCTGCCTCTGCAGTGCTGCTAAGCAAAGCTTTTGGGGTAACTAGCACGGACCAAGGTTAGTGATAAAGGGCATGATGAGAACTAAAGGAATTGTACCCACTTCAGTACATATAGCAACCTGAGTGGCAGCTGAGGCAGAAGCAAATGTCCAAAAAAAGGCAGACTAAACTTGATTTCAGGCTGGCAGGCACAAGGTGACTGAGAAGTCACATGAAACCTGCAATTCATCAATGAACCAGCAGGTGAAGCCAACCAAGACCTGCACAGTAGAGATCAGGGGTGAACAGCTCAGCAGGGGACCAGCAGGGGGCAACAAAGCAGAGGCAATGCCTAGCAGACGACTTGGTGCAGCAAGAGGTAGTGTCCCAGAGGAAGCTGGATTCCAGCGGCATGCAGCCTGAGGGGCAGGAGTTTTGCTAGGTTGCCTGTGCATGTGCCCTCTCCCAAGAATATTTACTTTTTCCATCTCCCATTCATAGTGTGGGAATTTGTGGGAGAGATGACTGCCACTGTGTGTATGAGGGAATTGTTTGCTGTTTATCTTGCTATACTGTTTAACTAAATGCCTTTTGCTTTGAACTACTATGTCTTCTGGTTGCCTGGTGAAATAAAAACACTGGGCAGGGCTCGTGGATTATGGTTTTGAATAGAGGCTGATGCAAAGTGTGCTCTGAATCTGGGGGAGCTTCCAGAAGAACCATGTGTAAGGAAGGGTTGTGCTACACCATCAATATTATTTAAGAACACTTACTAGTTTTTCTACAAACTACAGAGACGACTGTTACTGTTATTTTCACTAGAAACAAAGTATAAGAAACTGATTTGTGTGGGTTTCCTGGAAGGACTTCAAACTCACAGCTTCAACATGTGTCGTGCATTGCTGTATTTCACAGGATTGTGTATTAAAGTCATTCAGAATACAGGACCCAGAGTTAAACTGCAAAGTTCAGTGCAAGGTGGAGAATGAAAGGGAAGGTATTTCACTTTATTACATTTTCTTAATTTATAAAATGGCAACAATGATACCCGAAGAGCATTTGTAGTTAAAAACTGGAAGGACAAAACACATGTGAAATGGAATAGAATGAAATTAAATAATGTATGCAAAAGTACTTAGTAAATCTTCAAACACAATCTGTGTGTGTGTATGTATATGTATATTTGTATGTATGTAAGATGATGATGATGATGATGACATAGCACAAAAACTCATATTTTTGCTACTACATTTTAACATTTAGGGAGAAAAGAGCAACATGTACTTCAGACACCAGTAGTTTGCGTTGCCCTGAGAGTTTTCATTTTCTTGTCTTAAAAAAACACAGGGGAACAGTAAGCCCAAAAGTGACCTTAGAAAAGGGCAAACAATTTAAGATGATAACTTAGCTACCACTCAAGGTGTTGCACATATGGCTCCATGCACATACCAGCACCACCACTGGGTAGAGATAACTTTTAAAAATCAATTTTCCATCTTTGATCACCTTTTACCTGGTTCAGGATCTGTAAATTTAAGTGGTAAATGATACCTTAGCTACACACTACACTTCCTATCACTGATGATATAAACTATTATGCAGAGAACTTATGCTGTGACAAAATAAAATATATCTTTAAAAAATACAGCATAAACAAAACCTTACTCATGTATTCAAATGGACTAGTGACCTTGTCAATATAGATATTTTCTCTACTGATGCATACTATAATCCATTTTTGTCTGCCCACCATGTGTGCTTCTGGTTCACATCCCTGAAATTCATTATAGGGGCATCCAACTAGTGCGTTGGAGGTAATCCACACTTTCTTTTGACATTGTGAAGATACTAATGTAACAAATGGGTTGTGTATTATTTATCTCTTGCTCTTACCATGTGACCAGACCATTAAAATTTTTTTTGTTCACATATTTTTGGGTGTTATCTTTTTATTCTGGTTTTCCTTCATAATTTGGTGTATGTGATGTGTTACAACATGCTCACATCTATGATGAGCCTCTCTATTGCCCTCTGGGTGACAGTCATTTTCAGTTCTTCAGAAATTGTAGTGTTCCATGAATCAGAGAAATACAATAACATTAGTATTATATTGATATCTGAAAAACATGGGTCTCCTGTTTCAGGGAGAATTATGGGGTTGTTAAAAGAACTCTGCAATTTCCCAAAGTCAATCCAGTCTGCTCTCCTCTTGCTCAGTTCTAGTGATCATTCATTTGTGATGTCTGTCCATGTTATTTACTGATGAAAAAACCCACCTCAAGAGCATTTGTAGGTGAGCAATGGAACAGAATTATTAGATTTTTATACTGGTCTACTCTCATCTGTAATGATAGTAGAATGTCTAGATTTGGATTACCACTTTGTTAATGTGTGAGCAAGAGGTAACTGAACTTACAATGGAATTGGAAAAGTGGTCAGAAGAAATCCATGCTTTAACTACCATGGTTTTAAGGTACTCAAGACCATGAAACTGATTTTCAAAATATCTCAATGAGGGCAATATTCCAGTAGGAGAATAAAGACTGCAGAACAGTACTTTGATCCCCCAAAGTGACTAAGACAGCAACAACTATCAACCCTTAGATCTAATTTCTCATAGTTATAAAATCTTAATGAGAATAGTCCTTATTAGAATATACACAGCAAGACTTCCCTCAATGGGGAAAAGCTGAGAAGCTGACTTTTGTAAACCCCTTCCTTCCTACAGGCAGCTGGATAGCACAGTGGATAGAGTGTCAGGCCTAAAGTCAGGAAGACATCTTCCTGAGTTCAAATCTAGCCTCAGACACTTAATAGATGTGTGACCCTAGGCAAATCACTTACCCCTGTTTGCCTTAGTTCCTCATCTATGAAATGAAGTGAAGAAGGAAATGACAAACCACTCCACTATCTTTGCCAAAAAGAAAAAGAAAAAAGAAAAAAAAGCTCAAACAGGGTCACAACAAGTTGGACATGACTGAAAATGACTTAACAACAACTTCCTATAACAGACTGTATCTTTACAGTTCTACTACTGACTAGGAATTATAGAAAATATCAGATCTTGATGTGTTTACCAGGTCACAAGGGAGCTTCCCTTTTTTGAACCCTCTCAAACTATCAAAGAAACATAAAAAAGGCATGAAATTGCTGGAAAATCTCAAAAGAAAACTAAAACTCACAAACAAGGCAACAGCAAATTATAAAAGAATTCTGCAGTCTATATTCAAGATTGTGTTTTGCAATCCAGATGTTAGCTAGTGACCAAAATGAAAAACAATGTAAAATAATTACAGAGTAAGAAATGCAAGAGGAAAGACATCAAAAAAGATGTACCCAAACAACAAAAGAAACCTTCAAAGATATGATTAAATAGTTAACAAGAACACTCAAGAAATTTAAGGTTCAGATTAAAAATCAGCAAAAAAAAAAGTAACGAGAAGAATTTAAGGACTCAGTGAAGCTAGGGATTCTTGGAAGAAGATAATGAAACAATATAAAAGCAGCAAAGATAAATACTAAAATTATCAACTGACACAATTAATACCATAATACAATGGGAGAAAAATGAAAGTGGGTACAGAAAGAAAGGCTGAGACAAAAAACAAGATCAGAAAATAATTTGACTGGAAAAACTTTTAAGAAACAACATATATGAATGTGAGGGATTTAGAAACAAAATCACAGAATCTGAGAGGTGAAAGGGACCTAGAGAGTACTTCTAATCCAAACTATATTTGAACAAGAACACTTTCTATAAGATACTTGACAAGCAGTTTTCCACCTTTTTGCTTAAACTATGTGAAGATGGCATCCAAAAACTCTAATAAGGGCAACCCACAGCCTCTTAAGGTAAGTCTGTTCCACTCAGGGACCTTTCTAGTTGTGAAGATATTTCCCCCTGTTACATTAAGCCTAAGTGTTCTTTCTCTTGACTTGCAACCAAGTACAAGTGTTCCTAGTTCTTTCTTCACCAACGAAAATCACAAAGCTCCTTCTCACCCATCCTCCAACTCACCATGAATTAGCAGGTAGCCTTACAGCATTGCAATGGCTGAAAATTCCATTGCATGCTGCAGGCAATCTGATGATGAGCCCCTTAATCTTAGCTAAACTGTTTCTCCGATGACAGATCTGCTTCTTATCAGTTGACCCATACTCACAATATCTCCAGCTTGATAACACTTGCCAGAGCATTCACTACACTGTGTCTAAGAACCAGGGTTACCAACAGCAGCTCCCACTGCGTCCAGGGCAATCTCCAGTCGTTTTGATCTATATCTGGCCACTGGACCCAGATGGTTCCAGAGGAGAAAGTGAGGCTGGTGACTTTGCACAGCTCTCCCTCACTAAACTCCAATTCACTTGCATGTCATGTCATCACTTCCCTGATGTCATGGTCATCTTTGAGAATGAAGGACAAACAACAACAGCTAGCACCACGATGCAGCACCACAGCAAAACATAATAACAATGATAATAACAACAATAATAATTTATATATCTCCTTAAGATTTGAAGAGTTTCACAAATATCACATTTGGCTTTAGAGGAGATTTATGGTCTAAATATAAAAATAATTAGAAGAAAGCGAAATGATATTTCAATTATGGAGAAAAGGAAAATGTTTACCTATAGAAAGAAAGGAAATTATTGGAAAAAATAATTTATGTAAAAATTGAAGGATTTTATACAATGAAGTAAAAATGAAAAGAAAAGAAACAGATTAGGGAAAAAGTACCTTGCAGTAAATATTTATGTCAAAAACCTTATTCACAAGTCCATGAGCAACAGATGCAAATTTATTAGATATTTATTCCCAATTGAACACAGAATCAGACTTAAAGGCTGGAGGAGATTATTCAGTTTTACTTAAATAACCAAAGGACATAAGCAGAAACTTCCCAAAAGCATAAGCCTAAATTCTAATCCTGGCAAACACTTATTAATCAGTTAGTGTATGAAAGACACTGTTAAGACCCGGGGATATGAAAACAAAATGAAAACCAAAGCCTTCTCTCAAGGATCTTACATTCTACTGGATTGCAATTATTAGTAATCACCTGAAACTTCCTAATAAAATAAAAATGAAAACAATTATAACTACTCCAAAGCTACCAAGGTGGCAAAATTCAATATTAGTAGGACTGCATAGGTACCTGTCCACTATTACATCTTTAGTAGAACTGCTTTAGTACTTCATTACTTTAGAACTTTAGTATGAACTGGTGCTTTTTGGAAAGCAATTTGGGTACATGCAATATA
This sequence comes from Phascolarctos cinereus, assembly GCF_003287225.1. Classification (NCBI taxonomy): domain Eukaryota; kingdom Metazoa; phylum Chordata; class Mammalia; order Diprotodontia; family Phascolarctidae; genus Phascolarctos; species Phascolarctos cinereus. Next base: position 448,962,151 of record NW_027555847.1, on the reverse strand, counting down.
GCTTACAAAACTGATCACAGCTTTTGATCCAGTGATCCCATTTCTAGGACTGTATTCTAAGACTGTTATTAAAATTATAAAAAGACATTGTTAAGCACTGTTAAGTTTGCCAAGCACCCATAGCTGTATTGTTTGTAATTCAAAGGACAGGGAATAATGCATACATGCTTTTCCTGAGCAATAGATGAATAAATGACAGTATATTAGTTTAAAAAAAAAGGAATATTACTGCCTGACTTAAAAAGACAAAAATTAAAAAAGGTGGACAGAACTGGAAGAACACACACATAGTCACTCAGTGAGCCAACTTTTATTAAGCACTTACTATGTGCCTAACACTGAACAAAGTGCTGGGGATACAAAGAAAAGCAACCCTCCCATCAAGGATCTCACTAGATAATGGGACAGACTAATTGAAAACATGTAGGTAATACAAAAAAGGCATTAGCAGCTGGTGAGACCAGGAAAAACTTCCTGCAAAAGCAGGATTTGCAGCAGAGACTTAAAGTAGGGGAAACTTAAGAGGCCAAGGTGAGACAGAAAGAATATTTCAGGAATGATGGGGAAGCCAGGGTGAAAGCACAGAGACAGACAGAGAACGTCCTGTGTGAGCTGGAGCAAAGGGCACTGTGGCTGGATCTCAGAGGCACTGCTCTCATGTTGTTAATTCTGTAGTTTTGAAAAATGAATAATGCTCCAAAGAAATATGCAAAAGTTGCCCTTCAAAGAGCACATTTCATTGACTATTAGAGATAGTGCAATGGCTGCTAGCCAGGGGAAGTTGAGATTTTCAAAGATCATTTGAGCCTATAATTATTAAGCAGGATCAACTATAGAGATAATGCAAAGAGACCAGTTGTTTCGGGGGGAAAAAAAACAAGACAAAAGAAAAATCAAATGCAAAGAAGTGACAAAGTATTGCTTCAAAATAGCCAATTTAATCCTCAGAAAACAAGCAAAGACCTTCAGACAATTGGATAGGATGTTATTAATTCCCCTAAAGTGAGCCATAAGCTTCTTGGAGTTGGAAGAACAGTGAGAAAACTAGTAAACAATAGCTATTTACCGTTACTATGAAGGAAAAAAAGATTATCAATATCAAGATTGTGTTAATGAAGATTAGAAAAAGATCAATTTCACTGAAAAAATTCACTTTCTTATTGAAGGTCATACCAAATCTGTGGTCAGAAGTCCAAGAAAAGCCTCAGACCAAAAACAGATTAGAGATTTTTTTTTTCTTAACTGATCAGGAACTTTTGACAAATATATTGACATGTGGAGAAGCAGAATTGTTCCAGAATTCCTAAAATCTCAGAGATAGAACGCTTTAACACAACCTTGTGCAATGCCATGTATTACAAAAGGACAAGAAATTTGATAAAAATATGGAGAGCAACAGGTTTTGATGGTCTAGGAACTCCACTGAAAATTAAGGCTAGATTTGGAAAAAAGGAGTATACTTCATATCCCACATGATGTGTGGTTTCATGATGAAGTATTAAAGAATGTGTCAAAATCTTGTAAAAACAATGCCAAAGCAAGTAAATAATTGCAGCAAAAGAACATTTTTTTATAATAAAACTTTTTTAAAAGATGTCAAAAGTTAGGATTTATTGTATAAGTAATATAAATAAATAATAAATAATAAATGTTATTATTTTGCATTATATATCAAGTAATTCTCACATCATTATATGTGCTAGACATTGTGCTTGGACTTGTAATAAAATTTAAAAAAATATTCCTTTCCCTTAAGGAGCTTACATTCTATGTTCAATTACTGAAGTATTTCTTAACTTCATACTAATGATGTTGAACCAAAGTTTAAATTTCAGCACTGAATCACAGAATCACAGATCTGTATAAAAAGTCTCTAGATAACCTGTTTCAGGTACCTTCCACTACAGAACAGGATAATCTCTTGAGAAAAAGACAGTTCAGAAGAGCAACAACATTCAATTTAGGTATTTTTTTAAAATAACTCTCTTTATGCAAAATAATAATTCACGACAGTGCATTTGGTAACTTGGCTAACTTGAGTTGTATGAGTTTCAATATAAAATGGGAACTTAAGATCCTTGAGGTTTGTAATTACAATGCATGCTAGCAAGAATATTGTGCTTCAGAATGAAAAATTAATTTGAAGCTAAGAAAATGGTCTTGTTTCTCAGTTCAAAGACCTCTGATTATCTATGTATGTTTTCTTCTCAGAAGAAACATTCTTCTTTAAGCCATTTGATATCTGTTGAGACCAAAACACTATAAAAAGGCATTTACCCTGAACCTTAATGACCTCCTAGATTTAGGAGTGGCAACAGTTTGGAAATGACATTACAACTGAGGATATGCTGAGCAAGAGTCTATTTTTTCCATACACAAGACATCAAATGAATTTGTCCTTTCTTCTCTTCATCTTTACTTTTGTGCCATATATCCTACCACCTAATCTTCTATTTTCTGCATTAAACCCACATCCAATCCCCCTAATCACTTTCCTTTATGTCCATATTTCAAATATATTTTATTTTCTCAATTGCATTTCTGGTCTCCATGTATCCAACTCTTACTTTTCCTATGAATTTTTTCTTTTTTGCCCACCACTCATAAGAATACAGAAACGCTTTCTAAAAAGCAGTTAAATCTCCTTTGATGCTTTGCAGGTGTGTTCAAATAAACCACACCCACATTTTGGTCACTACAAAATCAATTTAACCGATTCACTTAATATTTACAATTTCTAAATCATTCAGTCAATAAACATTACGTAAGCACAGTCCTAATGCCACTGGGGAGAGAAAAACACTGTTCCTGCCTTCAAGAGTCTGTATTTTTTTTTTTTTACTAATAAGCACTTCAAAGCTAAGTTTGGAAAGGCTTGTCTTAGCACCTAGCACTATTCACAAACATCATTCAGAAACTCTCACTAAAAATCCCTTGTGTCTTCTCATGTCTTTTCTTTGAGGTCAAGCTTATTCTTTGTAACTTTGGAATTCACTTTCAACTTTTTTTTTTTCTATTTACATTGTTGTAGTCATCATATATATTGTTTTCTGGTCTCTGCTTATTTCAATGGTGCATCAGTTCATATGTCTTTCCATTCTTCTCTGTATTAATCACATTTGTCATTTCTCATAGGACAGTAATATTCCATTACACTCATTTTTGTAGAGGTGGGAGGGGGTACATAAGTGTGGAACATTGCATAAAATGTTAATTTTTGTGGTATTGATCAGTTTGTTCATTCTTCCCTTCTTCCTTTTTCTTTTTAATTGTGATAATGGATGGCTCTCTGGAAGCAGGCAGGAAGAGAGACACAAGGGAAATTTAGGTTTTAGAGCTGCCATTACGGCACTTGTTCCTCAATTTTCTACAAAAAATGGGATCCACATTTACCTTAGGGACTCATTGGTCATGTCTCCTCTTTGCCCTGGTGGCTTATGCGTCTGCAGGGCACCGCTCTTACTCCTGGCCAGAATGACTAAGAGAGGCTTGAAAGGTAAACTGCTCTTGGTTGTCAGCTTTGTCACCTTCCTCATTGTGGTCGCTATCCCGTCTTCTGACCCACAGAGGATGCTGCAGGAGCCGTAGGCTCACCACTGCCACCATTTTATTGGGCAGAGGTTCCTTGACCAATTTTTCAAGTGATCACTGACAACTGCGATACAACAGAATTTAAGCTCACCATCAACAGGTTTGCCACCACATAAAAACCTTTTTTGCCAGAAATACTATGAACACTGTTATTGTACCTTTTAGAGGGAACAGACTCCAAGAGAGTATGGCAGTTAAACTATAATCTGAAGAATTTAACTGCCATAATTGGAGAGAGACTGAGTACAGAGAGACTAAGTGTGTTACCTGTCAAGGAGAAATAGTCTTAAGAGACATTTCCTGGAACTTGAATCTAACTCATCCTGTGGAGAAAATATCCTAAAAAGAATTCCTGAGAAACTTTGACTGCCACTCGGAGAGTATGAGTGTTGGAATGAGTCAGCAGCTGCAGCTTATAGTTAGAGGTGAGTCTGGTTATGCTCTTTCTCATTGCAATATACTACTGAAATATTTAAATACATCTACATGTTGTTCTTATATTATTACTCTCGTTACTACATCAGTAACAAAATTTGAGCCTTTAAGACTAGAGAGAGAAAGAGGGTAAGGGGATAGAGGGAAAGAGTATATTTAAAGAAGCTTCTGTTGTTTATTTAGAAAGAAGGAGGGAGAACAATTCATACCTAATTGATTAATTAATGAGACTCTGCATTTCTATCAATATATGAGGAAATATCAGAACATACCCCTCACCTGTCTTAAAACATAGTGTGAGAATTAATAAGGTAACAAGTCAAATCTAATGCACTGTGCCACACAGACCATCTGATATCCACATGGGCTACTTATGGGGTTATCATGTATAAACCAGTTACATATTACATGTGATAAAATTCCCAGCTTTGTCTTTATGAGGAAATAAGAAGGGGAGCTACTACTCTAGACTAACCTGGTTAGTAAAGTGGAAGTGGCATAAATTGAAAGAATATTACCTTGTGCTTCTAGAACTGTCTGATGTGGTCAAGGTTCAAGAAGGGCAGAAGGAAGGCCATTAAATTAATCAAGTAGGACATAAAAGAACAGATGTGAAAACACAGTGTTAAAGCTAAAGTCCCAAATGAAACCTAGGCTTGCAAAAAAAAAAAGAAATGCTAAAGATAACAAAAATAGTCATCTTGATTAAACTTTGTTGAAGGCAAGCACAACAAGGAAGTGGCAGACCACAAGCCTGGGGATGAATGACACAAACTGAGAGAAAACTGAACTGTTCGACTGTAATTTTATTTCTGTCTTCTTTGTCAAGGAGAAGACTCTTTAGACAACAAACATGGTTGAGAGGGAATGAGAAGTGAAGGTAGATGAGGGGATAATAAAAGAGCACCTAATAACTATAGATGAGTTAAAGTTTCCTGGGCTGAACAATTATACCCCCTGGCAGTGAAAGTAGTTGTTGATATGACTATACAAATGTTGATAATATATTTTCAGAAATTGTGGAAAATGGGAACTGTGGTTAAACTTGGAGAAGGGCAAAGTCCCAGTTTTTTAAAGGGGGAAAGAAGGTAGGTACTGAAAACTGTAGACTGATGAAGTTGTTGTTGAACATAGGTAATATTTTAGAATAAATGATCAATATTATTTTGCTTTTTATATCACTTCCATTTCTAAATATGCCCCTCCCTGGACAGACAATTCCTATTGTGTGGGACAGAGACCACTACTCAAAATCAAGACAAAGACTCAGATACTTTGAAAGCAAAAAGGAGTTTACTGCTTTCTCATGAGAAAGGGTACCGCCCCTGGTTGCACTAATGGCACCGGCCAGGGAGTACAGCCAGGGAGTACAAGTTGGTTACAGAAAGCAAGGCTTATTTATACCCTAACGTGAGCTCCTCCTCCCTAACCCCCTTCCCCTTATCCCAGTGGCTTGGCTTCAGGGGGCATAATCTATTCACGGAAATCTTCCCTGGCAACAAAAAGGCGGGAAGTTTTGAAAGGGTAAACAGTTTGGGTTGGGGGTAGGGCTATTCTTTCTGCTCCGTGCTTAAAAAAAACTGGGGGGGGGGTTTGGCAAGGTCAGACAGGATTGTGTTTCAACAATACAAGTAAATTCCTTGAGAAGGCCATCTACAACAGGTGCCTCTAATTTCTCTCACTCTCTTCTTAACCTCTTACTATCTGGCTTCTGACCTTATCATTTAACTGAGACAGCTCTCTCCAAATGACCAGTGATCTCCTAATTGCTGCCCTTTGTGAGAACTATTAACAAGAGCTATTAACCCTTTGAGAAGGCTTCACTTCTGAGAGATCATTTCTCACACTATGACACAGAATAAAGAGAGGGAAATAAAAAGTAATGCAACAAAACTAGTCAATAGTTCAAACAAATCTGACAATATTTGCTATGTTCCCCACCTAAGAATCCCCATCTCAGAAAAGAGGCAAGAAAACTCCATTTTCTCCTCTCTTTGTCAGGGTCACTCTTGATCATTATCATGACAAAGTATATAGTTAAAAAAATTTTTTTTACATTGTTGTCATCATTGTATGTGTTGTTTTCTTGGTTCAGATCAGTTCATATATCTTCCCATACTCCTCTATAAGTTTCATTTTTCTTGTTTCTTTTTTAAAATGAAGTCATATTCGATTATACCAGGTGTGGGGAACCTGTGGTCCTTAAGTGTGACCCTTTGACTGAATCCAAATGTCAGAGAACAAATCCATTTTTGTTTGGATTTAGTGTGGTTGCGGTAGTGTGACTGAGTAAGCAGAGGTTACCTGGATTTCAGTTAGGAATTTGGCAAAGGTTCTTATGATATTCTTGTGGACCAGATGAAGGAAATGGGGATGGACAGAATTAGTTGGTTTTATAACTGGCTGAATGATGTTACATAAGGAATGTAGATTAATAGATTAATGCCAGCTTGAAAGGAAGCCTTCAGTAGTATGCTATACCTTGGGCAAGTCACACAACTTCTCTGAGTTCCAATTTATTTTTCTGCTAAGTGAGGAAATGAGACTGAATGACTGCTAAGTCAATTCCTTCAGTAAAGTTATGTGAATCACAATAATTTTCTGTTGGGATAAAAAAAATGTATGGCGATTTGAAAGACAACCTAGTAATTTGTTTTACTTTTTTTCCTGATCAGCAAAACACACTAGTTCCCTAATTCTTTGTACATAAAGCCACCCTAGTTACTGAAATAACTTTAATTTTTCTCACTTTCTTCATTTACTTTGGCCCCTTTGCCAAGGAATCATATCTGATTCTTCCCCCTTCTGTATAGGCTTTCCTGATGCAACCACTAAGCAGAAAAGTTTTAATATGTGCTCATTTTACATGTCTATTGAATATGTGAGCTAGGGGTCTTACTTTATAGGCATTACATAACAATAACTGATATTTATGTAGTACTGTAAAACTTACAAAAAAAACTTTACAAACATTATCTTAAATCCTCACAATGACCATGTGAGGTAGGCACTGCAATTTTTATTATCTACATTTTGTAAATGAAGAAAATGAGGCTGAGAAGAAGGAACTGACTTTCCCATGGTTACAGAGCTAATAACTGAGGGGGGCAGGTCTGACCTCAGGTCTGGTATATCATATTGTCTCTCATGTTTCAATGCATCCATGATCTCCTTGTACTGGTACAGATCACAGCTCATCTTTGTTTTTAATACTGTGTGTGATTCTTATCCATATCTTTCTGCACTTCAATATTTTAAGGATTTATGGTTTAATCAAAGTGGGTTGTTCTTTCACTGACCAATTACAACCCCTCTCTGACTCAGTAGATGATCCTTGTGAATTGATAAGCCTTCAGAATTCTGTAACCTCTGGCCAATCTGGTGGTGAACCTTTCCAAGTAAGCACAGGCCTGACCATGTTACTTCCCTACTCAACAGACTCCAGCGGCTCCTTGTTATATATAGAGAACATATATTATTACATAAGATTGTATATATACACATATACATATACACACATATATATATGTATATACAGGCATCAAATATAAATATAAACTGGCATTTAAAGTCCTTCATGCTCATGGTCAAACTGTATTTCTCTAACTATTCCTCAGACACAGTACTCCATTTTTTCATGTCTGTGCTTTTGCATAAGCTGACTCCCATGTGAGGAATGTACTCCTCTTAACTTCGGATTCTTAGAAATCCTATTCTCTAAGACTCAGCTCAAGTGTGACCTTCTGTACCAGAGAAGGTGCTGTGTTCTATAAGCAAAACAGAATTGAAGTAGCTCAAAAGAAATGTAAGATGTAAAAATTTAGAGAATCCACCCCAAATGTTCATATGGACTATTTGTGTCCAACCTGTGGTAGAGCATTCCGAGCTCACACTGATCTGATCAGCCATAGTCGGACACCCTGTTCCTTGACTTCAATACAGTGATGGCTTTTTGGTCCTCTTTGAGAATGAAGGACAACCATATATCCTGATCCTTGAGCTGCTAGTATCTTCCCCTGACTCCTCATCCCCACCAAATGACTTACATGTATATGTTGCCTCCCAGATAAACTGTGAATTCCCTGAGTGGGGACTTTCACTTTTATCATTGTATTCCTAGTGCCTAATAGAGCCTAACACATAGTAGGTACTTAATAAATACTTGCTGATTGACTGACAATGCTAGGCAGGCTTTAGATGACAGATAGAGTACATTATAGGACCTATACTTGAAGTCTTTCTAACTTATTAGAAAGTCCTTAGACCTTGCACTCTGACTGGCATAGCTTTGGAGAGAATATGAATGCAATTTTGGATGATGATGATGAAGACCACAATGATGATGATTTTAGCCTTTGCTTTTTTCAAATAGTTCAATGTAACATTATGAACATACCTCAAAGCCAGAAGGAAATGACATTTCCTATGTTCCCTGCTTATAAAGACTAGGTTCAGATTTTCTCTGACCATCATTGGAAATGCAGAAGGCACCTGGGAAATAGCATATAGCAGTTTTTTAAAAACACCATAAGTAAACCATGAAGGTTTTGATAAAATCCTTATAAATTGATTATGCTCCAGAATTTTCATATAAGTTTTGTTTAACTCCTTGAGAAAGAACTATAAAATTCCTATGGGTTCATGGGAAATTGAATCCTATGAACCTAAAATGAAAAATTTGGCTGTCATTTAGAAAGAAGAAAATATCTACAGAACACGCAAATTTATATATATATATATATATATATATATATATGTATATATATATATATATACATATATATATATATTTTGAAAATTCAACTGTATTGTTAAAGACAAAAACATCAGTGCAATATACGAGCCACAGAATTCACCTGTAAATTCTATCAGTTAAAAGCTGGAAGCATGGAAGTTACATGGCAATGTGAATACTCTAGTGACTATGGAGTCAGAAGATCTTGGTTACAAATCCAGCTTTGCTACTTAGTGTGTGACGACATTCCATTTCTTTGGGTCATAGTTTCCCCACCTGAGAAATCAGGAGGTTGGACTAGATGATCCCTAAAGGTCTTTGCAGACCTCAAATCTGTGGAATACAAATATCCAAACACAATGTATCTTATGATTTCACAAGGTACGAAGGAACATGAGGATGTTGCTTCATTGCCCCTTGTACAGCTCAAGTCCAAGTTTTCAATTGTGATAATGAACAAATATATAGTCTAAATAGTGAGCATATATAACCTGAAGAGCATGGTGTTGCTTAAAATAGGTGTAGGGTAAGGTGACAATTTCAGACAAAGGAGGTGAGTAAAAAAGAACACGCAAAAAAAAATCAGCCTGTATCTTTGAGAACAACAGCTATGTAACTGTTTTAACAATACAAAGCAACCAAAATTCAGAGTTCACTCCTTTGTGCCTTCTGAGTGATGCTTAGTTATATTTTGCAGGAGTTTGCTTTGGGTTTTAAATAATTCATAATGCAGTGTCTCTTGTTCAGCTCAAGCAGGCAGTGGGCGGGTGGAGGGGGTGGCAAGGGAGAGAGGAGCTTGGAGGATGTAAACCATAGCAAGTGATGAATTGGCACAGCTGTAACTCTGCAAGGTCCCTCCCCGATGAGCTCATCCCCTGGCAGTGCAAATTAGGATGACATCATGTTTCTGAAGCTCTCTCCATACAGCACACTGCGGGAACCTCAACTGCTTTTCCTGAGCACAGGAAAAATCAACACTGGTATTTTTGGTTGTTTCTGAGGAAATGGCATTTTATACAAGAGTGTCATGGGAAATAACACATTTTTCCACATCAGTACCAATGTTATTCTAAAAGAAATACTAATTTATGACAGCATTGCAGCTATCTTCCAAGATACATCTTTTCAAGACTTCACAGTACTAAAGCCCCCCATCGCCATGTAGGTCAAGGTAAGAACTTGAAAAATACATGGCATGATTCAATAACAGGAACCTAAAAGTAAACAGAGAAAAAGGTACACTTGACCCTTAACTAATTTCTGGATAAAAAATTATCTGAAGTCATCTTTTCTTTGACCGTCTTGCTATGCCTGAATAAGGATTCATGTCTCACTCAAAAGAAATTTAATTTGTGAAATCCTAAAGAAAGGAATGTTATATGACAGGACAACCAGCAACAAGTTGAGTACCCCTGGTCACAGAACATTCTGCCACCTCTTTTCCATCCTACTTCTAGTCCATCAACACTGTTCTCCACACTCCCCTTTTCTGTTTACTGCTAATATTAGTGAGGAATATAATAAAGAATGCAGAAACCAGAAGAAGAAAGGATTGGGGGGGGAAGGTTTGGAGGAAGATGAGGAGATAGAGGCAGGGAGAGGTATTTCAAAGCAATCTGGACTACTAAAAACCCTGGAAATAGAACAAAAGCTATTTAAAACACATGGACAAGAAATCAGGAACATCAGGATCCCTTCATCCCTCCCCGAACACCCCTCCCCCAATCTCGAATTTCTGCTATTATTCCAGGTAAGTGTTCAACTCTTAAGACAAGTGCCAAATTGCCTCTTTAAAAGTTTCCTTCTAGGAAAGATGTGAGACTTAATGTCACCAACCATCGTTCTTATTTCTCATTCCCCACACCTCCCCACCACTTGAATTTCAACATCTGCTACCAGTGTTAGGAAGACAAGTGTGGATAGCAAGTGACTAACCACTTTGATTTATCTACATGGCTTGTTGGAAATTCAGTAGTTTCATGGGTATTCCAATAGCAGATTGAAATACAGTCCTTATGTATGTGGTTTCACTATACGTAGGGTAGTTGTAAAGGAAATTCTAATAATCAACTAACAAGCATTTATTAAGTGCCTAGTATAAGCCAGACATTGTGCTAGACTTCATAAATACAAAGAATGAAACAATCCTTAGTCTCAGAAAGCTTGCATTCTAACAGGACAGACAAATGCATAGAGGTGCACAAGGCAAGAGTGTGGAATAAACGTGAAGAGGGATACAAACAAATACAAGGTAGTTGAGTACAAGGTAATTAGAGGGAAATAAGTAATTAGGAAGATGGCAATAATAGGGAAATGACCAGGTTCAGTCCATATTCTATATATTTAAGAGAATATGAGAGTATGTTATAGTAGATCCATAAATAATGGGTGTTTGGGCATTAGTCTGAGATTTTCTAGGCGCTCATAAAAGAGATCTTCTACTGAAGCCCTACTTTGTTGCTTCCTCATCAAGTATGAAGGTAATCACAAGTTCTCAAAGGCCATGTTAGTCTAGCATAATCCTACCTGGTTAGAAATGTGGAAATGGGAAGAGCAATAAACTGTACTTTTGAGGGAGAGCCAAGCTAAGTTTAGAAAACTCCTTACCAGAAAGGTGACCATCAAATAATTAAATTTAATTTAATAAGCATTTATTAGGTGTCTTCTCTGTGCAAAGCACTATTTGAGATGCTAGGGATGCAAAGAAAAAATTGATAATAGCTCAGGCTCTTTTTAAAAATATATATTATTTTTTCTAATTACATGTAAAGGCAATTTTTAACATTCATTTTTTAAAAATTTTGAGTTCCAACATATCTCCCTCCCTCCCCTCACCCTTCCTTGAGATGGTAAGTAGCTTGATATAAGTTATACATGTGTAATCATGCAAAACATATTTCCATATGAGTCATGTTGTGGAAAAAAAACAGACCAAAAAGAAAAAAAAGTGAAAAAGAGTATGCTTTGATGTGCATTCAGACTCCATCAGTTCTTTCTCTGGATGAGGATAGCATTTTTCATCATGAGTCCTTTGGAATTATCTTGGATCACTGTTGAGAATAACTGAGTCATTCATAGTTGATCACTGTACAATAATGCTATTACTATGTACAATGTTGTCCTGGTTCTGTTCACTCTACTTTGTATCAGTTCATGGAAGTCTTTCAAGGTTTTTCTGAAATCATCCTCCTTGCCATTTCTTATAGCACAATAGTATTCACAGACCACAACTTGTGTAGCCATCCTCAGTTGATGGGCATCCCCTCAATTTCCCATTCTTTGACACCACAAAAAGGGCTGCTATAAATATTTTTGTACAACTACGTCCTTTTTGATCTCTTTGGGATACAGACCTAGTAGTGTTATTGCTGGGTCAAAGGGTATGCACAGTTCTACAGTCCTTTTGGCATAGTTTCAAATTGCTGTCCAGAATGGTTGAATAAGTTCACAACTCTACTAACAGTACATTAGTGTCCCAATTTTCCTTTCCAACATTTATCACGTTTCTTTTCTGTCATATTAGCCAATCTGATAGGTGTGAGGTGGTACCTCAGAGTTGTTTTAATTTGCATTTCTCTAATCAACCAAAAAGTTAGGAGAAATAATTCCTGGTCTTGTCAGATTCAAAGGAGAATTCTATCAAACTCTTAAAGAACTACTAGCATCCATACCATATGAATTATTCTCAAAAATTGATAAAGAAAGCACCCTACCACATTCCTTTTATGAGACATAATCTTAATATCTAAACTAGGGAAAGATAAAACACAGCAGAACTGTAGACTAATATCATTAATGAATCTCAATTAAAAAATTTTAAATAAAATCTTGTTAAATAGACAACAGTGATTTATTCAAGGAATCGTTCATTATGACTAACATAGATGCAAGGATAGTTCAAAACAACATAATTAATGATATTAAAAATAAAAACACCCTATATGAATACAGACTGAAGCATATTATTTTTCTCTTTCTTTCTCCCTTCCTTCCTTCCTTCCTTCCTTCCTTCCTTTTTTTGTTGTAGTCTTCTTGCATAAAATGACCCATATGAAAATGTTTTACATGATTGCACATGTATAACATATCAGATTGCTTACTATCTTAGAAAGTAGAGCTGGGAGGGAGAAAGGGATAGAATTTGGAACTTTAACAAATGTTAAAAATTGGTTTTACATGTAATTGGGGAGAAAAATAAATAGTATTTTAAAAATCCAAAACTATGTGATTATCTCACATGTAGAAAATACCTTTAACAAAGTACAAAACTCATTTATGCTAATAACCATGCAAAATACAGGCAGAGAGGAACCTTTTAAAATATCAAAGGATGTTAATCTTTAATCTTTACATTTAATCTCAAAAAAAGAATTGCTACCTATTAACAACTACATGAAAGAATGCTCTAAATTACTAATAAAAAAAATTCAAGTCAAAACCACCCTGAAGTGTCAATTCACACCCCACAAATTGGCAAAGATGTCAAAAAATGGCAATAGTCAATGTTGTAGGGGCTACAGGAAGATAGACACACAGGGGCACTGTTCATAGAGCTGTGAATCAGTACAATCATTTTTGACAACAGTTTGGAATAATGCAAGTGAAGTGACTAAGATGTACATACCCTTTAACACTGGTATTTCATTATTAGGTTATACCTCAAGGAGGATATTGATAAATAAGAAGAAAGTCTCCACATGCATCTAAATATTTATAACCACTTTTTTGTGACAACAAGGAATCAGAAATGAAGTGGATGTCCATTGATTGAGGAATGGCTAGACAAATTGTGGTACATGAATATAACACTACTGTGTTGTGAGAAATGGTGAATGTGGTTAATACAAAGAAGCTTGAAAAGATCTATATGAATAGCAAGAGTGAAGTTAAGCAGAACTAAGAAAATATACACAATGACTACAACAATGTAAATGGAAAGAACACACACAAAAGTGAATGTTGCAAAATTACAAAGAACAAGCTTTCTCAATATTGTTTTTTTGTTTGTTTGTTTGTTTGTTAGGCAATGGGGTTAAGTGACTTGCCCAGGGTCACACAGCCAGTAAGTGTTATGTGTCTGAGGCCAGATTTGAACTCAGGTACTCCTGAATTCAGGGCTGGTGCTCTATCCACTGCACCACCTAGCCGCCCCTAAGAACAAGCTTTCTCAAAGAAGAGATAGATGAAGACATTCTCATAACACCTCTTTGTAGAACTAGGAGGTCCACAAGTGTTCACACTGCACAAGTTTTCAAATTTATTGATCAATTGTATTTATTTTTTCTTCTCTTTAAAAAACAGTATTTGTTACATGGGACAGCATCTGGGAAGGGGAGGGAGGAAGATGTTGTGGGAAACTAAGGTGAGATTAAAAAAAAGATATCAATGAAAGCTTACTTTAAAAAAAAAATTTCTCATCTTCCCCCAAAGGAAAGAAAGCTTCAGGTACATAATAAAAGGAGTACAAAACTGAGTCCAGATTTCAGACTCATCCATCAATAGAATGATGTTACAATGATTGAAAGGTAGATATCAGGTAGGAGCCCTAGAATTTTTCACATATCTGATTGTGATTTGCATATAAGGTCTAAATACAAAGGGTTAAAGGTTTAATTTTAAAAACCTATCATGGAAACTAAACAACTCAAGAGAAAAATAATCTCAAGGTTTCTGCCAAAGAAGGTTAGAGGAAGAAAATACTTGATGAGCGGACAATGTAGGCATTGAGAAAGGAATGTAAACACTGACCACATGGCACCAGAAACAAGTTAGCCTAATCCTTTTTATACCTAGTGTGTGATATTGAGTTCTAAAACAAGAAATACCTATCTGGTATCATTTTTAAATATTTTCTTGTTTTATGGATATAGCTAAAATCCTATATCTGTTGGGCAATCATTCAAATATAATTAAGAAATAGTTATTCCTTGCAGCTGAATTTGACTGGCTATAAGCCCAGGTGATATTTTTATCAATGATGAAGCATAAATATCAGGATTAAGAGTAGTAGTGTTTTAAGGTCAAAGAAAGGAAACTGACTTTTAAATTGCTAATGAAGTATGTTTGTGAACTATACTTCTTAAAAACTGTGAGTCTCACCAGAACAAAATGACTTCTGAACTCTGACCTGGAAGAATTAAGTTTACTTTACAGTGGAAAGGAGCTAATGTCTGCACTGAGATAGAAAGCTATTAAACTAAAATGAGTGCTGTGTGAATACAGAGACATTTGTTACCAACTGCATATAGGGAAAAGAAAGATTCCAGATTCCACAAATGTAAAAGCTTTGATCCAACTCTACAGGGTATAGCATAGTGCAAAGAGTACTGGATTTGGAGACAGAAGACTTGAATTTTCATCGTGGTTCTGCTACCTGCTACCTGTGCGATCTTGTATATGTCTTTTCATACACATTCATACACATACACATTTCATTCTCAAGGCCCAGATTCCCCATATGGAAAATAAAATAGTTGGATTAAATGATATCTCACATTTTCTTCCAATGACTGATACTAAGATATGAAATAATTACTCAAAGTACACTCTTCACAGGAAACAATTATACCTTCATTGATATGTAAAAATAAAAGGTATCAATTTTTTTAAAGTTTTTTTTTAAGTTAGGCTACAACAGATTTAAACATAGCCAATAATCACAGGATGGGTAGGTATACATAAGCTACAATTTGAGTTATTAGAGGAGTATTAGGGTTTTATTAGGAGTTTTGTTGTTTTGTATGGGCAATGAGTGGGGTATTATTATAATGAATGGGGAGACACCAAAGTCATTCAGGATTCCTTGAAACATATAACAGAAAAAATCCTGTTCAGAGGCGCACTGATAGTAAACATTAGATATAAAACAGATTGATGCTTGATCTCCAAAGATACCCATCACTGTGATGGAGGAGATACAGTTCAGAGCCCAGGTTGGGGAGGGATTCCCTCTGGATAGTGAGGTCCTCCATTTGCTCCTATTTGTGGGTACATTGTGTGGCTCGATAAAGTCACAATGCCTCCTAGAAAAGATCTGCTAGGCACTTAAAAGAAGTTTGGTTTATCCAGCCATACAGGAAAGCCTAAGTGGATGAAGAATGGTTTTTACCAGATTTTGACATTCTTTGGATAGACACCCTATTTTGTTTATCCAACAGTATGGATATATGGAAAACATATTAAATGTTGACAATGAGCTGAGCCCAGAGTTGAAAAAGAGGAGAGCAGGCAACCTTATTTTCAGGAAATTGTAAAGCTTTTATTGACTCTAAGCTTTCCCTCAAAGCAAAGGCCCATCTTTCCAACATTAACATTTTATCTAAGTTGCTATTTGGCAGTGAGATGTGGAATACCACTGCTTGAAAAGAACTAAAGATGAGTATCACACAGAGAGAAATAGAGAAGCATATGGTGGGTATGAGCAGGTGGTAACATTTAACCAACAAAGAACTCCAAAGAAGAACAGGAGTAAATGATGTCATCAAGAATTTTATGACAGAGCAAGAATGAGGCATGGTAGGTAGGCACCCTCATAATGTCAAGAGAAATTAGAGTTTACACAGGATAATAGGATTTAGAACTAGAAAAGAATTTAGTGATTCTCTAGGTCCATCTATGCAGTTTATAAATAAAGAAACTTAGGGCTAACGAGGTCATACAGGTAGTAAGTAGCAAAGCCAGAATATAAACACCAGTCATCTGAATCCAGACAACTGATTCATATGTCATTATTTATTTTTTCTCTGTTTTTAATCTAGCAGTACAAGAAACTTTTAAATTAAAAATTGGGTCTCAAGAGGCCACCCTTCAGAAAAAAATACAGAATACAGTTTTTGGACTATCATAGTGGTTGTCTTTTGTTTTTTTAAATTTGACACTACTGATGGTGATGAAGCTTTCTGTGTGTGACTTAAATTGAAAAGAACATGCAGGACAAAAGCCATCAGTGAAATATTTTTAAGGTTGTTTGATTAGCATCTGTAATCTTGAATAGTAAAAGAAGTTCTCATGTAACTATCTGTGGAAATAGAATGCTTGGCTTGAAGTCAGGACACCTGAGTTCAGATCCATTCTCTAGCTTATACTGGACTTTCCTCACTCTAGAAATTCAATCACCGCTCTGGACTTCTCATCCCGGAATTACTATTCACCTTTCTATCTCCTTCCTTCTCTGACTGGCTGGTCCTCCTAGAGAATTCACTTTAAGGAAAATTCCCAGATCAGCCATGTCTTCATTCCTCTTCAAGCTCCATTCCTGACTCTGGACCTTTTCTACCATGCCTGACCAAGTGCTTTCCCTGTCCCCCACCCCCATTTTTCAGCTTCCTTTTATGTAGTGTGTTTTCCCATTAGAATGTAAGCTCTTTGAGGGCATGGATTGTCTTTCTTTCTGCTTGTATTTGTATTCCCAGAGCTTAAATGCTTGATTGACTTGAATCGATTTGACTTGTAGCTATCTCATGTGACTGTTATAAGATAATGTACACAATGCAATTTATAAACCACTGGCAAGGGATTTAACTTCTCAGAGCCTATGTTTCAACATCTCTAAGATGAAAACAATACTTGAACACCAGAGAGAGTGAGAGAGACAGAGACAGAGAGAGAGAGAGAGAGAGAATGTCATTGTTGTGTGGAAAGTACAAAAACTATTATTATACTAATCATCCTAAAAGTATCTCTTTTGCAATTTTGCTCCCTGTTTAAGAATTTAAAATGGCTCTCCATTGCCCATTGGATTAAATAAAACTTTCTCATTCTGTCCTTCAAGGCTTTTCAAAATCTTGTCTCACATGACCTGTCCAACCTTATTTTCCTCCATTCCTCCAAACCCATCAAGCCAGTCTTTTCAATGTCTTCTACACAGGCTTGTTTGTGCTTCTGTCATGCTTCACTGTCCTTATCTAGGATACCTTTTCATTTTCTATCTATTGATCCCAACCATCCTCAGAAGTTAAGGTCCCACATGAGTCTCATCTTGACTGTCACCATTAAATAGTCCTTCACTTTTGATCCATATTGATCTCTTCATTCTAAGTACCACTATATCACTTATGGTCCTTGTCATGCAATTTAGCGCATAATAATGACCTGATGATGATATAAGTCTACAAAATTCAACTTCGAATGAAACAATGGCATAAAAAGAAATGGATTGAATAGAAACAAATACAGACATGACTTGGTGGATAGTCACAAGATGTTATAACGGGCTTTGGAATCCTTTGATGGGGTGTGGTTATATCTTCATAATGTTCTTAGAAAATCTGGGGGCTACATCTGTTGTGCTGTTGTTCACTATTCTGTACTTACCAAGTTTTAAAAAAACCTTCCCCCCCCAGTTAGTGCCATCATTGATACAAGGAAATGCCACAAAGAAGGTGCTCGACAAATACCTACTAAGTTGAATTTGGTTTTGATTGGAGCAGAGAAACCTCATCCGATTAGGATCTATTCTATTTACTCTCAGAATGAATCCTTGTGCCATGGCCTGGCCAAACTGCCACAGCACTGACCAGACTGCAAAACTGAAAGGGCTGATACAATGCTGGAAAAGAATGTCAGCCTGGTCTACTATATTATTTCCTTCCTAATGATATAGGATGAAATGACAAAAGCACACGTGTGACTAGAGCCTTTTACATTAATTATCAGGACTCTGTCTTCTTGCTTTGGTTCATGGTTCTTTCTTTTCAATACTAAAGGTGTGGACCAAATTTGTATGCTCCCTCTCCACTACTAGTCAGCACATTTCACCTGGATGCCTAAAGTAAATAATTTTCTCAGAACCTCAGACACAGCAAATATTAGTGGGCTAAAGCCTGCCAAAAGGAAAAAGCAATGTAAACAGAAGGGAAGAAATTCCAGTAGATTGTACCAAGCTAAACAAAACATTAACTTAACTACCATTTGGAATACAATCAACAAACAGCCTGCTTTGCTGAAATAAAAGTCAGTAGGGTTATTCCACCATTTCTACACGTAGTGAATGATTAACTCTCTCACTTAAGGTTTATTTTTCTCCTTCAGAGACACATAATAATCTCAGAACGTTAACTTGATCTTTTCTTCTGAATATTTAAACATGTTCTTTCGGGGGGGTGGGGCAGGCTAGCCCTGTGATTTCATCAGTCAGTCAATTAACATTTGTTAAGTGCCTACTATTTGCCAGAACTGTGCTAAGAACAAGGGATATTAAAAAAGGCAAAAGATGGTTCCTGCTCTCATGTGAGAAACTCTTGGTATGGAAACTGTGTCCTCTGATCCAGAGCTACAACTCATCTGTACCATCTAGTCTTAAGACTCTTCTGGAACACTGAGAGGTTAGGTGACTTGCCTAAGATCACATAGTATGCATTAGAGGCAGGTCTTGAAACTGAGTTTTCCAGGCTCCAGGGCTGGCACTCCATATTCACTATACCCAGCTATTATAAAGGAATACTATTTAGGAAATGTTTCCTCAGAAATGGAAGTGGCCTAACCATGTAGTGAAAGCAAGGGATAACAGACGGGTAGATCTAATGATGATGATGATGATAATATAATTACTAGCAAGTATATAGAACTTTAAGGTTTGCAAAGTACTTTACAGATGTTATCTCATTTTAATCCTCACAATAACCCTAAGAATCAGGTGCTATTATTATTTCCATTTTACAAATGAAGAAACTGAAGCTGAGAAAAGTTAAGTGATCTGTCCAGGGTCACACAATTAGTAAGCGTGTGAGTTCAGATTTACACTCTGAATAAAATGGGGATGTGGGACCTGGGGGAGAAGACTTGGATGGAAATGATAGTTTGTCTTCAAGAATCTGAAGGGCTGTCCTATGAAAAAGGGTTTGCACCAGCTATGTTTGGACAAGTGGGCAGATGGAAGAACAATGAGTAGAAGTTTTATAGGCAAATTTCAGTTCAAAGTGAGGAAAAACTTCCTGAATTTCTTCTCTCACTCTTCCATCATGAAGAAAGGAGGTGGCTCCTTGTCATTAGAAAGTAAGCAGCGGGGCAGCTAGGTGGCTCAGTGGATAGAGCACTGGCCCTGAAGTCAGGAGGACCTGACTTCAAATCCAGCCTAGAACAAACACTTGACACTTACTAGCTGTGTGACCCTGGGCAAGTCATTTAACCCCAATTGCCTAAAAAAAAATTAAGCAAAGGCTGAATGAAACCTTGTTCGTTGTTTGTTGAAGGGATTCTTGGCCAGGGAATGTTTGGATTAGATGAGCTGTGAGTTCTTTTACTAATCTGATATTCTTCAATTAAATTTTAATTAAAAAAAGAAACAGCATTGATTTTAGTTACTGAGTACTGAAGCCACTGAAATCTGGTATGAGACTGTATGATTCTAAGGAGAATTGCAATGGCTTAATGGTACTAGATAATTCAAAATTAGAGTGAATAAACTATCCATACCCTTTGAACCAATGATCTCTTTACTGGTTATACATTCCAACTAGGTCAAAGATGTAAACAAAATTCTAATTACGTAACAAAATATTCATAACAGCACTTTTTTGCATAGCAAACAACTAGCAGTAAAGGGGGTGCTCACTGAATAGGCAATGAAAGAACAGATTATCTTATATGAATACAATGGAATATTACTGTACCATAAGAAATTATGAATATAATAAATTTATAAAAAATGGAAAGGTATGCAAAATGAAATAAACAGTACCAGAAACACAATATACACCATGACTACAAAAATGGAGATGAAAAGATAACTAAAAAGGAAACTAAACTTAAGAAACTGAAAAACTAATAATAATCTCAAAGAAGAGATCATGAACTACACTTCCCTCCTACTAGCAAAATGATGGAGGACAGCTTTTAAATATATGAAGACACTTTTCATGTTCTCCCTCTTAAACTCCAAGTCTTTTCTTCAGCCTCAGTTTATACAACCAATTTTCATATTTCTATCATGCCAGTTCATCAGTTATTCCTCTCTAGGCTACACTCTGGATTTTGATAATTTCTTGAAACATGAAATCTAGGCTCTTTTTTCTTTTAATCATAGTTTTCAGGTAGTCCAATAATTCTTAAATTATCCCTCTTCAATCTGTTTTCCAGGTCTGCTGTTTTTCCAATAAGATATTTCACATTTCCTTCTATTTTTTCATTCTTTTCCACTTTGTTTTATTGTTTCTTGATGTCTCACGAAGTCATTAGTTTTCACTTGCTCAATTCTAATTTTCAATTAATTATTTTCTTCAGTGTACTTTTGTACCTCTTTTCCCATTTTGCCAATTCTACTTTTTAAGGAGTTGTTTTCTTGAATGAATTTTTGTACCTCTTTTACCATTTGGCCAATTCTGTTTTTAAGATGCTATTTTCTTCAATTTTTTGTGCCTCTTTTATCAAGCTATTGATTCTCTTTTCATAATACTCTTGCATCATTCCCAGTTTTTCCTCTACTTCTCTTATTTGATTTTTTTTAATCTTTAGGCAATTGGGGTTAAGTGACTTGCCCAGGGTCACACAGCTATCTTATTTGATTTTTAAAATCTTTTTTAAGCTCTTCCAGGAATTTGTTTTGGGCCTGTGACCAATTCACATTTTTCTTTGAAGCTATGAATGTATCTGTTTTGACTTTATTTTCTTCTCAGTTTGTTTCTTAATCTTCCCTGTCACCATAATAACCTTCTATAGTTGGGCTCTTCTTTTTTGTTTGCTCATTTTTCTGGACTACTTCTTGACTTTTAATTTTCTGTTAAAGTTGGACTCTGCTCCTGGGGTAGAGGGGGTACCGTCCCAAACTTCAGGACTTTCTTGATGCTGTTTTCAGAGCTAGTTCTGGCACCCATAGGTTTTCAGTTCTTCCACGGTGGTATGATTTAAGAAGTGGTGTGTTCACTGCTCTCCTGGCCCGTGCTTTGGTCTGTGAGTGACCATAAGCACTCTTCCGTACCCTGGAACTGTGACCAGGGCCCCCATCACCCCTGTGGCCACAAGCGTTAGTGAGGTAGTGCTCCTCAGTTCTGGGACTGAAACCTGGAAGTATGTATATAGGTAATGCAACAGAGTCCTGCATCCAGTGCCATCAA
Source organism: Phascolarctos cinereus (assembly GCF_003287225.1). Lineage (NCBI taxonomy): Eukaryota > Metazoa > Chordata > Mammalia > Diprotodontia > Phascolarctidae > Phascolarctos > Phascolarctos cinereus. The sequence goes on along the minus strand of NW_027555847.1, from coordinate 448,940,341 downwards.
AGAGTTCCCTGTAATCTCCTTCTGACCAGTTGTTCAATCCCCTTACTGTCTGTGGGTTGAGAGCCCTGGAAGCTGCTGCTGCTGAACCACTTCCAAAGTCTACTGCTGGTGCCTGAGTGGTCTGTGCTGCACAGTCTGTGCTAGGTTCCAAGTCTGACCATCACCTCACTGAGGCAGACCTTTCCTGACAACCTCATAAATTGCTCTGTGCTAGGAAACTGTTTCACCTTGACTTTTTTGTTGGTTCTAGAATTTTATTTGAGGAGTTATTTTAAAGTTGTTTGGAGGGTAAATTGGGAGACCTCAGATGAGTCCTTGGCTTTACTCTGCCATCTTGGCTCCACCCACTTCCCACTTACTTTCAACCTTCTGTAATTTGGCTTTTAGCCCCATTACTTAACAGAATCTTCTCTCCAAGGTTACCAACAATCTCATACTTTCTAAATCCAGAGGTCTTTTCAGTCCTTATTCTTTTTGCAGCATCTGATGTTGCTAACTAAATCTTCCTCTTGGAAACTCTCTCTGTAATAAGTTTTGGTGATGTTTTCCTCCTCTCTAATTGTTCGTAATTGTCCTTTTCCTAGATTATCACCCATGTCCCAACCTTTATATGTGAGGCTGTACCATAGAATTGTCCTGGCCCCTTTCCACAGCTACATATACCTTGGTGATCTCATCCTCTCACTGGATTCAACTAACATCTCTAAGTACACAACTCCCAAATTTCTACATCCAACCCTCACCTCACCTGAACTCCAGCTCTGTATCACCAATGGCTGCTGGACCTCCCTACCAGAATATTCCCTAGTAATTTCAAATGTGTCATATTTCAAATGGAACTCATATTTCTCCCTAAACCCAATGTCCTCTTAATTTCCCTATTTCTAGAGAGAGTATCACCACATCCTTCAGGTTATCCAGGCTGAACCAAAGAGTTAACCTTTATGCTTTCCTCTCCCCCACACTCCATTACCTAACAGATTGCTAAGACTTATCTTTATGTGGTCTTCCCCTCCTAGAATGTAAGCACCATAAAGTAAGGGACTAATTTTACTTTTGTATTTTTATCCCCAGCACTTAGTACAGTGATTGGCACTTAGTAAGCATTTAATAAACGCCTTTTTGTTTATTAAGTAAAATAAGAAACATTTATCAAGTGCCTACTATTTTCCAAGTCCTGTGCTAAGTCTAGGGATACAAAGAAATGCAAAAGACAGTCCCTGCCTTCAGGGAGCTCACTGTCTAATGAGAGCGGCAATATGCAAACAACCATATACAAATAAGATATATAGACTAGAAATAATCAACATAAAGAAGGCATCAGCATTGAGGGGGATCAGGAAAGACTTTGTAGAAGCATACATTCAACTATCCACTATACTTCTTCAACATCTCTTTGATCCAAATCCTTCTCCCCTTTCACATGGCTGCCACTACCTGGTGTCTAGACCCTCTCATCACTTCTTTTTCTTTTTCTAAAAATAAATTATTTATTTATCTTTAGTTTTCAACATTGACTTCCATAAGATTTTGAGATTTAAATTTTCTTCCCCTTCCTCTCTTCCCCTTTCCCCAAGACAGTGTGCAATCTGATATAGACTCTATTTATATTTAAGCATATTTTCCCGTTAGTCATGATGTAAAGAGAAATTAGAACTGATAGGAGGAACCATGAAAATGACGCAACAAAACAAAACAACAAAAGAGAAGGAGAGCAAATAGTATGCTTCCATCTGCATTCAGACTCCATAATTCTTTTTCTGGATGTGGACAGCATTTTCTACGTGAGTCTTTTGGAGTTGTCTTAGATCCTTGCATGGCTGAGAAGAGCTAAGCATATCAAAGTCAGTCATCACACAATGTGGCTGTTACTGTGTATAATGTTCTTCTGGTTCTGCTCATTTCAATCAGCATCAATTCATATAAGTCTTTCTAGGTTTTTCTGAAGTGTATCTGCTCATCATTTCTTATAGCACAAGAGTATTTAATTACATTCATATATCACAACTTCTTCAGCCATTCCCCAATTGATGGGCATCCCCTCAATTTCCAATTCTTTGCCACAATAAAAAAGATCTGCGATAAATATTTTTGTACACGTGGGTCCTTTTCCCATTTGTATGATCTCTCTGGGATACAGCCCTAGAAGTGCTATTGCTGGGTCAAAGGGTATGCACAATTTTATAAACCTTTGGGAGTAGTTCCAAATTGCTCTTCAGAATGGTTGGATCAGTTTACAACTCCACCATCAGTGTTCCAATTTTCCCATATCTTCTCCAACATCTATCATTTTCCTGTTTTGTCATGTTAGCTAATCTTACAGGTGTGATGTGGTACCTCAGAGTTATTTTGATTTGCATTTCTCTAGTGATTTATAGCATTTTTTCATATGACTACAGATAGCTTTAATTTCTTCCTCTGAAAACTGCCTGTTCATATCCTTTGACCATTTGTCAACTGGGGTATGACTTGTACTTTTATAAATTTGATTCAGTTCTCTATATATTTTAGAAATGAGGTCTTTATCAGAGACATTGGTTGTAAAAATTCTTTTCCAGTTTTCTACTTCCCTCCTATCATCACTTCTTCCTTGGACTACTGTAGCTATCATGTAATTGGTCTCTTCATTTCTAGTCTTTCCTTTCTGTAATCCACCACACAACTACCAAACTGATTTTTGTAAAATATGGGTCTGACCATGTCACTCTCTGCTCAACATGCTTTGGTGGCTGGCTCCCCATTGCCTTTATGATAAAATACAAACTTTTCTGTTTGACATTCAATGCCTTTCACAATCTGGCTCAACAAATCTTTCTAGACTGGTTCTAAATTACTTCCTCTCCACACAGCATTTTCTATGTAAAACGGCTTGATATTTCCCTATATTTCCTTCTCCCACCTCCCTGCCTTTGCACATTCTGTGCCTAAAATGATAATTGCATCATTAAATTAATTCTCCATTTTCGTCAAGTCACAGTTACATAATTCTTTATCTTGAAAGACTCAGGGGCTTTCACAAAGGGGAAAATTTTCAAACATTCATTTAAGAAATCTTCAAGTCCCTCCTTGCTAGAATCAGTCATATCCAATTTTCAAAAAATAAAAGTAGCTAGCATTTATATGCCATTTTAAAGTTAGCAAAGCACTGTACATAATTTATCTCATTTGGGCCTCACAACAACCCTGTGAGGTTAGGGCTACTACTGTCCCCATTTTACAGATGAAGAAACTGGGGTAGTTAGAAGTCAAGTGACTTGCCTAGGATCATATAGCTATTCACTGTCTGGAGTCATATTTGAACTCAGGACTTTCAGACTCCAAGTATAACCCTTTATCAAGTATAGTTAGCAATAAAAGACACATCATTAAACATTTAAGCAGTTACTGATGGCATGGCATAAATCAAAACAATCAGATTCTGAGGTTAACTTTTTTGGTATAAAACAGTGCTATTGAATTATAGGTCTGGAAAAGCTTCTATAAGTCATTTAATCCATCTCCCTGACCCTGGGTAAGCTAAACCCTCATCAGAGGCACTCTTAATTGAAACTAATCCATGGTTGTTGCTCATGGTTGTTGACATTTATTTGCTTTATTTGGCTCTCACAGACAATCTAATCCTTTTATTTAGCAAGTAAAAATGACTAAGAAGACCACAGCATCCAATTCTCTTCTACCTACTCACTCCATTGATCACTTTCAGATTTATTCATAGAATTAAACAGGTTTACATAATGTCTCATTGTGGTGCATAATCAAGCAAAACATATATTAACCACCTTTCCACCTCCCTACCCCACCTCCCAGACTTCCCTACTTTTTCTATAATGGTTATAGTCCAAAACTACAAATAATGTAATTTTCCTCTACCCTGATCCTGTTTTTGATTCAAAAACACAAAACTCACAAGTTGCAGCTGCATTACTATCTTCCCTCTCTCAATGTTGGGGGAGCTCTTGTAAAGGAATCTAGACCTAAATGAGTCTACTAACGTGGTATATAGGTGTACCTCATTTTATGTGGTAGATTTTCCCCTAAAATTGTATCTGAATCAAGTTTTAATAAATTTAACATTTTCCAATAGTTTTCATTATAACTTCAGAAGTGCTTTATTTTTATTTTTCTTCATTTAATTTTAACTTATAAGGCCTTCGTTTTAAGTTTCCAAGGTTTTCCAAAAATAGTTAATGATTTAAAAAACACTTAAATGCATAGATGGACCTCTTCTTTCAAGAAATCATGCATTGAAACCTTTTGGAAAGCAAATAATCATTTCATAATGTGACCAATTAACTAGATTAAGAATTAAGTAAATTTAAAAGAAATAATATGTTTTCTGAAAGTGGGTACATTTGCACTGCAATTTTATAATCAACCCTGACAGAATATCTTTTTGAAAAAATTTGGTATATATAAACTTTGTATTTCAGAATTCTAAAATTTAGATTCTGAAGGGAAAAGGGATTGTCCAACTAGTTCAATCTACAATTGAAAAAGAATTCCCTCTTCAATATACCCAATAAGAAGTCATCCAACTTTTGCCTAAAAGCTTCTAATAAGGAAAAGACCACTAGCTCCTGAAGCAGTCCATTTTACTTTGGGAAAGCTCTTATTTCTACAAGTGTTTTCTTACATGAAGTCTAAATTAATCTCTGCAATTTCCAGTCACTGCTCCTATTTCTTCCCTTCTGGGAGAAAAGAACAAACAAATGGTCCTTCCAGAAAGGGACCTAGGAAGTACCACAAGACATATCAGGCCTCTTGACTAAATATCCTTCAAAGATTCTGATTTGGTATGAAATCTAGGCCCTCTGTCCACTTCAGTGTGCCTTTTTTTCTTCATGTTTGCTCACTGACTGATATGAAACGCACCATGCTAAATTCTTTTCTTCTTCCAATTTTTACATTCTATTTCTATACACATTCATTATCAGTAAATAATATAATAAGCTACACATTTCCATAAAGGAAAAGATATCTGTATTAGAGACACAAGTGTATAGAATGTTGCATTTGGAGTCAGAAGACCTCCTCAGACTGGCCCTGGGCCAGTCATTTAACTAACTTCTTTCAGCCTCATTTCTTCATCTGAAAAAACAATGCACCTAATTCATGGAGATAATGCACTTAATTCATTGGGTTCTCAGGAAGATTGAACAAGATATGTTTTTAAAATTTGTAAAACTTCTTTTTCCTGTAATTTTGGGAGTTCCTACACGTCTTAAAGGAGTACTAAATATAGCATCGACAGACTCAAATTCTGCTTATTTGAATAAAGATGCAATAACATTTTCCAAAATGAACAGCAACATTAACTTATCACTGGGTAGATCGTAAAAATAAACAGTTTGTATAAGAGATGAACAATCAGGCACTTTGGATAGATAAGGGAAAAATTAAAATGATCTCAAACTCAGCCCCTTAAAAACATTTTTTGCTAATGAAAAATTAATTTTATTTCCTAATAGAGTACTTCCTTCCCCAAAAGAATTATGCTCTTTTCATATTCTCTGATTAAGACTATTCCCTTTAAACATAATGGTCTTAACTTTAAACACAGGTATATTATTGTCCAGATTGAGATTAACATTCTTGCTCATCAGGACATCTTTCATTCATTAAACACTTATTAAGTGCCTACCATGTGCCAGGCATTGTGCTAAGTGCTAAGCATACAAAAAGAGACAAAAGACAGTCCCTGCCCTCAAGGAGCTTACAGTCTAACAAGGGAGGCAACAAGCAAACAAGTATCTACAAAGCAAGCTATATACAAGATAAATAGTTAACAATTAACAGAGGGAAGGCACTGGATTAAGAGGGGCTGGGAAAGACTTCAGGTAAGAGGTAGGATTTTAGGTGCTACTTAAAGAAAACCAGGGAGAGGTCAGTAGCTGGAGTGGAAGACGTTAAAACATCCCAGGCATGGGGGCCAGACAAAGAGAAAGCCCAGAAATTCTTGCGTTTATTGGCTTAACTTGGGCTTTATGCATCTGTTTCCTCGATCTACTATTTCTAGCTTCCTGCCTCCAAGAGGTTTCTGAATCGCTTGTCTAATCACACAGGGCAAATTCTGCCTTCTAGTGTGGATCCTGGACTCCTGCTGAAATCAGACCACATTGCAATAGCTCACTGGTGGGCAGAATTAGCCACTAAGAAATAGTTTTGGAAACAAGTCTTCTTGCTATTCTGGAACCTAACTAGCTAGTACTAATTTCTGTTTTGTTTTGAGTTCAAAAGATTCTGTTTATGGAACTTGAATACAGTTAATACTATAAATAGGCAGAACTACAAAGTGCTGGAGACAAAACTAGATTCTGTTGGAAAACCTTTGATCTGCATTTACATTTGCTTTTTATTTTTATCTACTGCTTGAACATCTGAAAAACTGAAGTGGGGAAAGAGGACAAGGACTTGGAAAATAACTGTTTTCTGAACATTTCAGGATGCTTCCCAAAAGCCACTGGACTATATAAGAGTTGGACGATGGATCTTGTTGGTTTATGTTTCAAAGGAAAAAATAACACACATGCAAAGGACAGACAGTATATCTTTTTAATGTGGTTTTATATACCACGTATTAACTTGCAGTATGAATACAGTATGATTTATTCATACTTAATTCAACAAAATGCTTAGTTTTTAGGCATGTTTCACTCTTTGTGACCCTTTTTGACAGAAATACTGAAGTGGTTTGCTATTTCCTTCTCCAGCTCATTTTGCAAATGAGAAAACTGAGGCAAACAGGTTAAGAGACTTGCCCAGGGTCACAGAGCTAGCAAGTATCTGAGGCCAGATTTGAACTCAGGAAGTTGAGCTTTCCTGACTCCAGGCCCAGCATTCTATCCATCATGCCTCCTAGCTGCCCCACAATGACCTTCAGCAATCACCTGCAGGATAAAATACAAACTCCATAGAGTGGCATTTAAGGCCTGTGACAACATGGCTCTTGCCTACCTTTCCAGACTGATTTCACATTATTCCCATTCACAAATTTTATGATCCAGACAAATTGTATTGGCAAGTTAATTGTTCTCCAAACTCAACACTCTCACCTCTGGATCTTTGCACAGACTATCTAGGACCATTTACCTGGAATACAATCTCTCCTAATTTCCACCTCTCAGAATCCCTGTCTTCCTTCAATCTCAGCTCAGGGAAGTTCCCCCCTAATTCCCTGCCTCTCTCTTTTTTCTCTCTCCTAAACTTTCCTGATATCACAATCCATTCTTCACTCTCAGGATACTAGCTTCATGGATTTTTGCCATAATAGGAATTTTTTTTTCATTTTTTCTTCTTTTTTAAGCTGTATTTCCCATGGCATTCTATTTTTCACTATATGAACCACTTTTTAATCATTACAAACTCTTTCCTTCAGAAGGTAGGTTTTTGCTTTTCATGGTGTTGGGGAGGCAAGTATCTGTTCCCTGAGGTCCTTCACAGCTCACCCTCTCATCTTGTCTGCCACACTTGCTCACCTTTCTCCCTCCATGGCTTGTTTCACTGACTCTTCTCAGGATTTTGTCACTCAGGACCCTTTTCTCATCATATTAACTACACCCAACAACTTTCCTTCATACTGCTCTGTTATGTGCATTATCACCTGATGGATAGTTTTTACATATTGGATTTATAAGGCTCAAACAAGATAATGTATGTAAAGCATTTTTCAAATTTTAAAGTATAATACAAACGCTAGCTATTTGCATGGACTGTTTAAAATGACAGAATAAAAGATGATATTAGGTTGGTTTTCTGCTTAGCTTATTAACAGTTTTTCCCCCCAGTACTTTTGACTTTTCTTGGTTATTTCAAGAATCCTTACAACAACCCAATGAGGTAGGGACCCAACTATTATAAAGACTATATTAACATATATAAATATCACTAACGCATATTGATCTTCAACACCCTGAAATAAAGAATCTGCTACATGAACAAAATTTATACATAGCTTCAGATTGTAGGATGATCACAAAGAACAAGGAGAAAATTTCTGACCAACCCACCTCCTATTTTTCTCTAACAATTATGAATTGATCTCTAAAATCTCTACACGTTACATCATTCTATGGTCCTCTGATACTGCGAAGATTTATAATCAATGATTATAACAGAAGGTAGACGCTGGAATCAAGGAAATAGGCAACAGAATGACAATCAAAAGCTAATATTTAGAAAACAAATGGACTATGGAGATGAAATTAAGAATACTTCAATATGGCACTCTACCTATCAGCTAACAGATATGATTAATCCCTTCAATGCTGAAGAGTGCAACCCATTCATGTCTGCCCACAGTGAAAAGAAGAACTCTTTCATGTTCTTCTGTAAGTTTATCACAGGGACTACAGACAACCTGCTAGGGGTATTTGGCCCTTTCTCCTAACATAGTGAGGTTGCCAACAGAGCACATAGCCTGAACAGCATTTACTCTAGCTCAGTGCTTATGTGAGTATATGTTTCTTTGATGTGATCCTCTATACCATACCTCTCTTATGTACTTAATTGTCTGCTTGTAACATGTTGCAGTCTGATCACCCCAACTAGACTTCTTTTAATTGTCCTCTGGATAATCCTCAGTTTCATTTCTTCAGACTATAAATGTCTCAAATGACATCACCAAAAGAATACTGGTATTAAAAACCGTAAGCCCTTCTTTTTCCTCGGGGGACATTTAAAAAACTTCATTTTCTAAATGGCACTAGATTGCCGCCTCCTCCTCCTTCAATTCTGAGCCAAACTTACTATCTATTTGCAGTGGTTGTCCAAGATATATAATTTGAGAAAAATCTCTGTAGGTTGTTCAGATAACGGAAATCATAGTCTACAAAATAAGTTTTCTTCATCCACATGATTTCTTCTGTGTGGGTAGTTAATCCAAACTCCAAATGGAGTAATCATAGATATCAATTAGGAGGTTCTGCAGAACTAGAGTTTGGTGCAATGAGTACAATGATATCTACAAACAGGAAAGGGAAGGGGGAAGGGATTAAGCATTTACATAGCACCTACTACATGTCAGGAACAGCACTAAGTGCTTTTTACAAATATTATCTCATTTACAAATATTGTCTTACAAATCGTATTTGCCAAGTAAGATGCAAACAGCAGGATCTGTAGGCCCTCACCATATATAGGAATGATGGTGGAGAACCATTCTTTGATTTAGACTCTGCACTAGATCTCCTTTTCGAAAGTGGCAAATACTTTTGGTGAGAATATATCTCCCTGTTTTATGCCTCACTTGATATTAATGATCAGTGCTGTTAAACAAGGTTCTTTTTTCTCATATCTTTTAAGAAGCAATATAATCTTGGCATATGCATGGGTGACACCTTACTGAAGGAGAACCTTTGAAGCAATATTTTGCTCTAGTGAATCAAATCCTTTTTCATAGTCAACAAATAATATTCACTTTTATGCAAACAGTGTGATCTTGTAATCTCTACATCTTTCAGTCAAGTGTGTAGAGAAGTAGTTTACCATGGAATGCTGCTTGTAAAAGATGGCCTACTTCTTTCTTCTATGCATATTAAAGATGCTCTTTATACATGTATAGATTAGTCTGATAAAATTTTCATATTAATAGGGAATCAGACATATGGATAGTGAAATTCTACTTGATTGCTATACCAACCCCCCCCGTTTTTTTTTTGGAAACAACAAGGTCCACAATTTTCCCCTCCACTACTTTGCCTGCAGAACAGACCTCCTTTGCAGACACTGTCTAAGATGGCTGCTTTCCCCACATTTTTTGCCTTCAGTGTCATTTATACTTACTCATGAAACATCTCCTGGACAACGTACATGGAATCCAAATAGCGGCTTTACTGTTCTTGATGATAAAGAGATTATTGTTGTTGTTATCACCATTATTATTATTGTTGTTGTTGTTTTAGCTTGGTGACACAATGGATAAAGTATTGGACCGAGAGTCAAGAAAACCTGAGTCTAAAAGTAGTTTCAGATGCTTACTGGTCGTATGACCTTGTCCTCTGTCTACGTAAGTTTCCTCATCTACCTCCAAGGTTGTTGTAAGGACCAAATTAAGTAATATTTGTAAAGCACTTTGCAAACTTTAAAGTATTATATAAATGCCAGCTATTGTTATTATAAAAATTTTTGCAGATCCTGTTCCATCATTCGTCCCATTTCTAGCTTCATCCTTAAATGTCCTCAGGGTGACTTTGTTTAGTTGGTTCACTCACCAAGCATTCTTTTATGTGGATTCCCCCTTCCATTGCTAGTCACTGTTTTATAAGATGATATTTTTCACAACTTTCTACCATTCTTCCTGGTAAAACTTCACAAGAGAGTTCATATTCTACACTAGAAACATCAAACCTGCAGCAACACTCCCCACTGCAGCCTGGACCAGATTAAAATTTAGTTGGGAAATATTTAACAAAATAAATAAAAATACAATAAAGCAAGATAACGTTACATTTTAAAACTAAGGCAATATATACAGCCCACAGAGATCCTTATGTAGAGGGTAGTGTCCCCCCACCCCTTTTTACTGGAGTTTGATGTCACTATTCTACAGCAATGTTAACATTAGCTGCCATGTCTCTGGTACTTGGCAAGTAAGTCAAGTATTTCTGATTATACAAATTTTAAGGCTCTTTTGTCTTTTTAGTATAACAACTGATTTATGACAGTTAAACTTTTTATGAAATCGTTATAGTTGCTGTCAATGTCCTTTTTGTTCTGTCCATTTCCCTCTTTTTTGGAGTCAATAACTTGTTTAAATAGTCAAGTTTGAGTTGTTTTAATTGTACAATGTAACCTTTCTAAATTTGTATTCTTCTAGCTTTGCGTTAATTTTGATCTTTGCTGTAAAAAGATAGGAATTTGTCTTTACACAGCTGGTTCAGGAATGACTCCATCAGAATGGGTTATTTTCTATTAAAATATAAACAATTTCACTTTAAAAAGTATTGTTTGGTGTTCAACATGTCCAGTACCATTTGACTCTTTTCTTACAGAAAGTATTCACATGATATAGATATGAGGATTCTGTGGAGTCTTAGGAATATTCTGAAGATCACCCAGCAAGAAAAGGCACCAGTGCCTCTAAGGTCCTTTCTCGAGCTGAACTGCCAAGCATTCAAACTCTACTGCAGAGAGCACAACTCTGAGGGGCTGGCCATGCTACTGGAATGTCAAATGTATGCTTGCCTAAAACACTATTTTACAGAGAACTCACACAAGGCAAGTGCTCACATGGGGTCAGAAGAAGCAATACAAGGATACTCTCAAGGTCTCTCTGAAGAACTTTGGTATGGATTGTGAGACCTGAGAGACACTGGCATGGGACTGTACAGCATGATGTGTCTACTTTAGAGAAGGTGTGTGCTCTATGAGCAAAGCAGAAATATATAATATGTAAATATATAGAATATCTAGAAATACATAATATAATTTAACATATTATAATATATAGAAATATAATATAATATAATATATTATGATATAATACATACAAATATATAATGCAATATGATTTCAAAAGAAATATAAGATGTGCAACTTTAGAGACATCTCCCTCTCAAATGGTCATATGCAGTAGAGCCTTCCAAGCTCCTATTGGCATGATCAGCCACAGCCAGACACACTGTCCACTGACCCTAACATCATGTTGTCATTTTGGTCCTGTTTGAGCAAGAAGGACAAACAACAATAATGTCTTAAGCCACTATCATTCCTTACTTCTAAACCACATTTTTCATCATATTCATCTATACTCATTTTTTAAATGAAGCCACAAAGTATATCAAGGAATATTTTTATTTAATTTAGAGGATTTTTAATTTACTTGCTGAATTCTTAATGGAATTTCTCTACCTCTTTACCCTTTGCAACAGAAGTTAGTGTATAAGTTTTTGTAAAAAGACCACCATGAAAATAATTATCATGAGTACTTCACTGTCAGATAAAAAAGTCCCATGAAATTATGCTTCCTGCTGCATGGTAAAAACCAACTCTGCCAACTCCTTTATTTGATGAGAACTTATGGACTATTTAGCTGCAATTTCATGCCTTTTATTTTCAGTTACATAAAGCAAGAATACTGATTGTTGCGTCTGATTCTTTGTTTCTGTTCTCACAGCTACTGTGTTAATTCAGGTCATCTCACCTAGATTATTTTAATGGCCTCCCAAATGGCTCCCTGACAAAAAGACTCCACACTCCAGTCTGTCCCACATGCTGTTGCCAAACTTTTTTTTTAAAGCACAAATGTTACTGTGCCACTCCCATGCTCAATAAACTTCAATGGCTCCCTATGGCCTATAGGATAAAATAAGCAGTCCTTTATATGTATATAAATTTATATCTACATAAAGCTCTTCACAATCTAGGCCTAACTTAATCTTTCTATGTAATGCATTATTTCCTTTCATGCTTCCTATACTCCAGTCAAATTGGTCCTCTCTCTGTTTCTCACAAATGGCACTCCATCTCTGTCTCTCTGCCCCTGCATCTGTCATTCTCCATGCCTATGATGTACTCCCTCCTAACCTCTACCTCACAGAATCCCTCTCTTCTCAGAGGGGATTCTCAAGTATAATCTTCTACATGAAGCCTTTCCTTAGCCCTTGACTACTAGAGCTCTCCCTCCCAAACTATCTTGTATTTAATGGCTTTATATGGATTCTGTATATTCTTATATACATACTTGTTTCCAGCATTAGCCCCTTGAGAAGTTGGTATTTTTTTCCACCTTTTGTATTTATATCCCCAGTGCCTACCATGGGTATATGGAAGGCACTTAATAAATGCTTGTTGATCAACTAATTTTAGTCAGTGTATTGCTTCAGCCAGGCATTTGAATTTTATATATTTTATCTATAATTGTGGGATAAAAGGTTTCTCTCTTGTTAGAGAGGTTTTAGCCAGAAACAACTGAGGAGACAGTCAGGGTGGGAGCGAGGGAGTCTCAAATCACTTTATGTTTACTGGCAAGGCCAGCCTGTGAAGGTCAACAATTTAGACATGGTAGCATTCCTGGGTTACAAAGGAGTCTGAAGGTATAGTCTGTGGTCCCTCCATCGCTGGGCTGCAGGATGAGATACTGTCAGGGAATGCTATGACTAGAGGAACCAGTGAGCCACTCACTGGCTTTTTCAAATAAACAGAGACCCAGAAGGCTGCCCCACCTCCAAAACGTAATCCTTTCCTTCATTTCCTCCATTTTTTTTTCTTCCAGAATCCTACAATCTCTAATATAGAAGATAAAAGGCAACTTACTAACTGGAGATAGCTGCAGTTTACATACCAACACCTATTGGAAAGGATGGAAAAGAAAGATCTTTAACAAAGAACCTGACATGATTATCCAAACCAAACAATTTGACAATACCCACTACAGTGTCAATAGGTATCTTGATACTCAAAAGATATAAAGGAGCAGGATGAAAACTATGTTGGGAAGCAGACTTCAAGATTAAGAAATGAAAAAGACTTAAAAACTAAAAGTCTATGTATCATGAATAATTCCCTGAAGAAGAAAGTTGGAAGGCATTGGATATGGGAAACAATGACCAAAACATTAAAAATAAAAGCTCTTATCTTGACAAAGAGGAAATGACTGGTTACAAAGGTTGGAATCATTTCAGAATCAGCTGCCTGTGGGCAGTCAGCCTGAAATGTTAGAACAAAGGTCAAAGTAAATACCAGTTAGAAGAAAGCCTGAAATGAGAAGACTGTTTGAAAATGCTGCAAGTTCCACCCAGCTTGTTTACACAAGCAGTCAAGTTTAAAAAAAACAAACAAAAAAATCCCACCCCAAAACAAAAGTGGACAAAAATTTTTAAAAACTGACTAGCACCATTTAAAAAAAAGTTTTACACTGATGTAACACAATCATAATAAAGGGCCTGGAAACCACTTTAGTCAGCACCTGTGAGATATATACCAGAGAGATAATAGCTACAAAAGGCAAGGCTGGATTATAAATTCTTTTGCAAAACATTATACTGGAAAATTACAGGAATTTATTAGCAGCATTGCCTCACAAAACAGGGAAAAGCTGTTAAGGAGAAAACAAATCTATAGAATACCTAGTAAGAAATCTAGCCAGCCAGGTAGATCGTCCTGAGAACATGTGTAGACAGAACTAGAACAACAACAGGCTGAAAATGGAAACGGATCCGCTGGCATATCTAGAGTGTTTGATTGCTCTGTCAGTGACAACAATAGAACTACCATATTTTAGGGGGTTTCCCTACCTTACTGTACCATGTGATGATGAAGATGAAGCTAGGAATTGTCAATTTTTATTTTTAAATATTTCTTACATTTACATCACCTTCATTTCTGAATGCATTCCTCCTCCCTCCCCTACTCAATAAGCCATCCTTTGTAAGAAAGAGTAAAAGGGAAAAAATAGTTCAACAAAACTATCATATAAACTAAATCTGACAATATATTTGGTTTTTCCCACTCATGGTCCTCCTACCTCTGCAATGAGGGAGGAAGGGGAATTTTATGATAATTATCACCTATACCAAGGGCATCCTTGATGAAAACATGAGAATGGAAGGGCAAGTTTTCACAGATAATTTTCCATGGCAGATTACATACATTCAATCACACAAACTGACTTAGAGGTAGAAAACATAATTCAAGATGTTTATTTGATGATTTGTGGAAAAAAGTTCATAAACTTAGGAGATAGAATGAAATTTAAAGGCTTTTCTCACAGCATCTTCTGTTCACATGTTAAAATTATATAAGATTTTATGGTGGGAATAACCATGAAAATAACTTTGTTCAGTAACTTGCTGAGTATAGATATGAAGGCAAAAGATATATGTTCACCTATGGAATTTTGCTAGTTATCATGAAGACTTATACAAAGTACAAACAAAATAAAGATTTTGTATAAATGGTTATTGTTTAGTCTTTTCAGTCGCATCTGACTCTTTGTGACCCCATTTGGGGTTTTCTTGGCAGAAATACTGGAGTGGTTTGCCATTTTCTTTTCCATCTCATTTGACAGACAAGGAAACTGAGGTAAACAAGTTTAACTGACTTGCCCAGATCACACAGCTAGTAAGTGTCTGAGTCCACATTTGAACTCAGGTCTTCCTGACTTCAGGCTTGGTGCTCTCTTTACTTCACCACCTAGCTGCTCTCCTCTAGATGCTAAGTACCATGTTCTAAATGGTACCATTTGGAGAAGACACTATAATAATTACAGTCTCTTATCATCTCTCACCTAGACCATTGCAATTATCTCCTAATTAGTCTTTTCATCTTCAATTCTCTCTCCACTCTTAACCCGTCTTTTGTTTAGTAGCTAAACTAATTTTCCTAAAACATTGGTCTGACCAAGTCACAAAAAGCTCAAAATAAATAAATACTGAATAAACTGCAGTGGCTCCAGAATTGAATGTAAAGCCAACTGTTTGGCATTAAAACTCTTACAACCTGGTCCCTTCCTCTCTTTCCAGTCTCCTTACACATCACTGTCCTTCATACGCTCTACAGTCTGGCTAACTTGGTTTATTTTCTGTTTTTCACAAATGATACACTATTTCTGTATTTTTGTTCAAGATGTCCATTTCCTCCCTCCACTCCACCCGTTGGAATCTGTGGCTTCCTTTCCTGCTATGCTCAAGTGCCACCATCAGTCTTTCCTAATCTCTCCAGAGCTAGTACCATCCTCCCTTAGGTTACTTTTTGTCTACTTTGTATCTTATATTTACCTATTTATGTACATGTTGTCTTTCCAATAATAATGGAAGTTCCTTGAGAGCAGAGACTGTTTTTTGCTTTTTCTTTGTATCTCTAGCACTTAGCACAGTGCCTAGCACATAGTAAACATCAAACTAATTATTTGCTTGCTGATTGACTGATTGACTGATTCAGCCCCAGATCACTCCAAAGCCTACTCAGTAAATTCCATAATGACTTGAGATTACTTTTTAAGTGTTGACCATAAAATCAAAGTGAATGAAAAATGCACATTGCCCAGGCTATGAAATGTAGTTGAGCCTGACTCAGTTCATCAGTAAGTCTTCCTTGAGGAAGCTTAGCAGACAAACAGTAACAGGGCTCCAGAACTGAGTTAGAGGAGGACATTTGGTCAAACTGCATTGGGAAACTGCACGGTGCTTTCAGTGATCCAAAGTTCTTCATTACTTTAAAAGTCTAGTGTTTTAATTTCACCGAGTGATACTTCATTATGATGATATATGAGTTATAGCCATATCAAAATGATTCAATTCAAATCAAATCTTATGATCATAGATTTATAGCTGGAAGTGGCATCAGAGCCATCTTATCCAATATCTTAATTTTCAGACTAGAAAACTGAGACCCAAGGAAGATAAGGGACTTGACCAAGGCCACTTGAGTACTAGGCACCAATATGGGATTTGAACCTAGATCTTCTGGCTTCAGACAGTTGGTCTCTTTCAATTCAACTGAATTCAAAAAACCTTTATTTAAGAGCCTACTACATACCAGGCAAAATAAAAAAGGTCCTTCACCTCAAGGAACTTAGGCTACTTGGGGGGTGGGGGTGGAGATATGCACACAGATAACAAAATGCAAAATGCATAGAAAATAAACTGGAAATAATTTTAGGCAGTGGGAGCAAGTGCTAACAACTAGGAGGACCAGGCAAGATTTTCTGTAGGGTGTACTGGTGACATGAGAACAATTACAGCCACTTGGACTGCAGGGCAAAATAGCGAAGGGGAAAAACCTTCCCACATCTCTTTCTGGTCCAATTGCTCCATATTTTCTCCCATACCATTCACATTCTTTTAGCATAGATCTTTCAGCTAGTTGTTAGATGAGACAAAGTCTTACTCCAGGATTCACTTTGGCACAGATGTGTCTGGTTTCTCAAAGGCTATTCCTTTAAAAGGCAAGTTCTGACAGATTATACCATGCTGGAAAGGCTATGAGTCTAGCCCCAGCAACAGACTATGTCCAAGGGACTAACCTAGCTAAATAAAGAGATCCATCATAAGTAGGCTGGCCATTAAATGATTAATTCTTTGGCCATGGCAACCTATGAAACAAAAAAATTTTTTTTTCAAAGGTTCTCAGTCAGGCAGTACCACTCTGTTTCCACAGTAACAGTGGTAGAGTGGCATAGCAAGGGGCAAAGAGTCCTGCAATTTTTAGACTGTCTCTAAAAATTAATTTAACTGCAGATCAAAGACGGATAAAATCCTTATCCAATGACTAGTGAAGTGACATGCTATTAGAAGAAGTGACCCATATCAATGCATCTGATATTCTTGCGGTAAAAGCAGAAGGCAAAAGAAGATAGTAGCTAAATTGAAGGCCAAATTGTCTTTGGAGTCGCCAACAAAGGATTTGGTAGAGATGGTTTTGGCCCAATCACAAAAAAAATCCTACTATACTGTGGGCACACTTGTCATCTTGCTTTGCAGTACTAGTGACAAGCATAAGCAAAAAGACCCACTGTGAAGATAATTTAAGTTTATGTGGCAAAAAACTATCATGAAGAATGAAGAAGAAGAATTGAACAAAATAATCTACACTAAGTTACCATATTCTTAAGACCTCAAAACCTAAATGTGAAGGTGGCCATAAGGAAGAAGAGCAAAAAGTATGTTGGAAAAAATATGGCTCAGGTTTAGAAACCAGAGGCCTAAGGCTAATAGGTTATTCAGAACGTGTATATATATATATATATATATATATATATATATATATATATATATATATATATATATATATACACACACACACATATACACCTATGTATCATGAATCCTTTCTTCTGGAGAATATACCAGAAACATCACCATCGTCATTATCATCACCATCACCACCACCACCACACACATGCACGCGCATGCACACACACACACACACACACACACACACACACACACCCTGACTAGATTGATAGAAAGACCAGTTAATTACAAGGGAGTCATATCAGTCAGTTATCTGGATGCAATTAACTACCTAGGGCAAAAGTTAAAAACAACATTTAAAAAGTGAAACAAAAGGATCTTTCAGCAATGCAACAACTTCAATCTGACCTAAAGAAACAAGTCATCAAATCTGAAAATGAAAAATGGTAAAGGCAATAAGGTTGACCTTAATTATCAAAAATTTTCTGCAAAAGTTTAGCTGATGTAAAGCACTTGTCATGGCACAGAGCCCAAGAGAACCCAGAAATCTCCTCAGATGGCTAACATTTGACCTCCTTGTCAAGAACAGAGACACATTAATGAAAGAGAACACTATCTTAAAATATAAGCTAATTTCAAAATATTGAGGTTTAAGGTGGCTAAAATTATGAACAAAACAGTGAAAAGCAGTTGAAGCAAACCAACTCTATAGAAAACTTAGCATGAGACCCAACTAAGCCATTATCACCCTCTGAATAGTTACAGATCAAACTGGCAGAGGGACAACAAATACATGAAAACTTATTTGTCTTTATTTATAAAGTTATAAAATTTATATGTCTTTCTAAAATTACATATTTTAATAATTAGTAATAATAGAATCACCAGACTTGGACCTTAATTACAATTTCTGATGCCTTGGTCAAAGAAACTGAAAAGGCACACAGGAAGACAAAATTGAGAAGAATGTTTGGACCACACCACTGTATTTACACACAAAGGAAATTTATGTTGGAGGCAAGACACATTTTTAAAAGCACTAAGGGATTATTTTTATAAAATATCTCAAGGATAAGAAGTTGAAAAAACAAAATGGAAAAAAATAATAGTATTAGCCCCCCCCCACAATATGATAAAGAACAGTTAACAATTAGTGACAATGTTTATTGTTCTCTCATTTTTAGAATACATTTGTCAGACATCTTTCAGTTATTAAAGAATTCAGTTAGGAGTAAAGTACTCTGAATAAAGTAATTAATACTAAGTTATGAATGGATAAGTTTAACCTTCACAGTGAATATTTGCATCAAAAAGAGATCATCAATTCAAATATATCCTCAAATTAGTAGAAAAGGGGAAGGGAGGAATGGGAGAAAAAAAGGAGAGGAGCTCAAGCAAGAACCCCAAACAAGTTGCATAACTTTGCATCTCATTTCTAAATGGTTGCTTACCTCCAAACTATACCAACTACAATAGAAAGGAAGCCGTTTCCACAAAGTATAATAGCACAGTGAAGTAAATCAGCAAGGTTTTATTCGAGTGAATTTGCTCTGTTAATTTAACTCAATTCTTTAAGCTAAGTATTTAGGCACCATGGATCTCCAATGGAATATATGCAACTTCCCATGCTGACATTTAAATAGCAAATTCTCAAACATACATCTTGTTCTGAATTCATATAGGACATAAGCATAAGTGGCTATTGGGAGGAATATTATGTATTTTGTATATCAACAAAGAGTGATAATACTTTTAGGTCTTGTTAGCCATGCAATTAAACATCATATTCTAAAACTCTAGATGCTCCAAAAGCAGAACAATGAGATCAAACTGGGTAAAAGAGAGGGGCTATCAGATATAATTCCCTTTTTACCTTCACCTTGAAATCTCTGGCTTCCTTCAATGACCACTCAGGTGCTACCTCCTGGGAGTTAGTGCTCCATGCCTCCTCAAATTATTCTGTATGTACTAACAACTTAAAGTGTTCTGTCACCAAGTAGAATGTGAGCTCCTTAAGCACAAGAACTTTGAACCTTTGTCTTTGTAATTCCATCACCTAGCTCAATGCCTTGTACACAGCAGGTGCTGAATAAATGTTTGGGGCAGCCAGGTGGCATAGCAGATAGAACGGCCTCCCTGGAGTCAGGGAGACTCATCTTTCTGAGTTCACATCTACCCTCAGACACTTCCTAGCTGTGTGACCTTGGGCAAGTCACTTAAGCCTGTTTCCCTCAGTTTCTTCAACTGTAAAATGAGCTAGAGAAGAAATGGCAAACCACTCTAGTATCTCTGCCAAAAACAAAACAAAACAAAACAACAACTCCAAATAAGGTCATGAAGAGTTGGACACTACTGAACAAAAACAGCAAAATGTTTGTTGAACTGAATTTAAATACCTAAGAAGATCTCTTTCAAAGAAGATTCCTTTATCCCTCAGGAGGAGGAGAGACCAAAGTATAAAAAAAATTAACAGACTGCATGAAATTGTTCTTCGGTTCTGTCCTTTAATACCCAAGGAAATGCCTTCATGTTCCATGAGTCAACAAAACATTGCACAAGGATCCTCTGTGGCCATATGGGTTGCATGGTCTTAGCTAGGAGGGCATTCTCCTTTCATCTTCCATAATCTAGAGTGCAAGAATACACCTCAAAAAACCCCAGAGTGGAATAGACTCAAAGGCTTGTTGCCTTGTTATGTTTGAAAGTTAAATGAGAACCCTATCTACTAATATCTTGTTATTTTCACAGCTCTATGTAGCTGTAATTCTCAATCCAAATGCCATCACGCCAGATTTAAATGCACCTTTTTCCTTGGACTCCTATGCATTTTTAGCATAGAGGTTTCTTTCTATACCGAAATCTTCAATTCAACATTTACTAAGCACCTACTATGTGCAAAGTATTTTACTAGGCAATGTAGATACAAAGCTGAAAAAAATGACACCATCCTTACCTTCAAGGAGTTTAGTCTCAGGTAGGATTTGAAACTAGATCTGCACGGCTCCACTTTCAGTGGTTCATACATCAGGCCATGCTGCTGCTCATAGGTAATGAATATGTAGAAAATGTCAAGTATAGTAGACTAAAGAAATTGAAGGAGGGAAGGGCGTAGCTTGATGGCGTAGTGGATAGAGCACCAGCCCTGGAGTCAGGAGGACCTGAGTTCAAATCCGGCCTCAGGCATGTAACATTTACTAGCTGTGTGACCCTGGGCAAGTCACTCAACCCCAATTGCCTAACCCCCTCCCCCCCCAAAAAAAAGAAATTGAATGGTGGCAAGGAGATCAGTAAAAGTATCGTGGATGTTAGGTGTCCTAAAATGGGTCTTCAGGAAGAAAAGTTAGAAAAGAATATTAAATGATGCAGAAGAGAGGTAATGGTATGAGGGGAGGGTGCAGTATAGACAAACACATAGAGGTATCAGAGATTATGTTGCAACCAGTTCCAGAGAGCCTTGATTACTACACTAATAGATTTTTTAAAATTCCTTATGCAAAAGAGAGTCACAGAAGGTTTTTCAGAAAGAAGCAGGTAAGACCTGTACCTTAGGAAGATTATTTTAGTAGTGGTGTAAAAGATGAATTGAAAAGGGCAGACTATTAAAATAACCCTGGCAAAAGGTAATAAGCCCCCTGACTAGAAGGGTGGTGGTGTGAAAGATGGGGACAGATGGAAGAGTTATTTCAAAGACAGAATTGATAAGACTTGACAATTCATTTGATGTGGGGGATAAGGGAGAAGGAAAAGTCAAGAACAACTCCCCAGGTTGCCAGCCTATGTGGTTGGGAGAATGGCGGTATCTTCAACAAAGTCAGGAAGTAAGGATAAAGGATATATTTTAAAAGGAAGAAAAGTAACAGTGAACATACTGATTTTATTGTTCAGCAGAGCGTTTGGGTGATATAGGTCCAGCAGCCACTGAAAATATGAGATTGGGGCTTAGGAGAAATGTCAGGGAGAGATTTTAAAGTCTTTCCACTGCTTCATTGTATTGTGAGTCACTAGTCTCTTTTTAGGAAGTATTTGTTTTTAGAACCAACTAGCATGCTGAGTTTAATTGCTCAATTTTAATACATTCAACATAGATGATTTCATTACATACCATGCCCTGGATATTTTGTAGTATCTCCTAAGGCACAATAAGCTTTTACCATAAAAATCAATCAACCTTAATCTCTCAAGCTGCCAAGCAAAATTTTATGTATATGGACAGGAAAAAATATTGAAATAAAGTAAACCTTTATTGAAGAACCAAACTCAAAAACATATCAGTTCAGCAACCTTCAGGCAATGTGATTTCTAAGCTTTTTAATTATATTTTGTTTAGTTGGCTGGACTGAAAGGCTAGGTTAAGTCTCTGAACTCAAACTTTTCTGGCTGGGGCCTGCTTTGCTCTAGGGAAACGATGAAAAATGCTTGATGCTTGACTTTTCCAACAGGTCTAGTGCACGCTCCACTTATGTTCTACAGTCTGTTGTTCAATGATGTTCAGTCCCCTCAAAGTACCCCAATGAACCAATGAACAATAAATAATCCACTTTTAAAGTCTCATCAGGAGACCAACAAAAACCCTTTTACTTCCTGTAGGCACAGGACAATATATGAGGTCCATACCTTTTGTAAATAACCAATACCTAAGCAATGCATGACCAAAGTATTGTTCCCATCTCTGAAAGCTCACCATTGTGGTGCATATAATTAAACTCCTACATTCCAAAGAAAGAAAACAGCAGGCAAGGCAGCAACTGTTTGATCTGCAAACTTCATCTTGGCTAGAGTCGGTAGTGAAAAGTAAACCAGCATAGGCTAATGTTTCTAAACTCCAACAGTTGGGAGCAGAGTCTGTGGCAGAGATGATAACACCATGCTTCACTGCCCATCCCTTTGGGAGCTGTGGTGCACACACTACTTGTCACACACCAGTTGCATTCATGAGGAAACAATCTTCCTGCCCACCCGGCACTATTTTTAGAACCATCTCTTGGCACAAAAACTCATACTTCTGGGCTTTCTGCCATAGTCAGACAAAAAAGAGACAAGAAAAACTGGTTTTGTTCCAGTGCTGAACCCAAACAACAAAAGTTAAATGTGGCCTTCCCCATTGATACCGTTCTGTGTCAAATATCACTCTTTCTTCAAAAGCAGCTGAAGCTAGATGCTGCTCTCGAGTTTCTTTATTCATTTTGAGTTTTTAGGATCTGTCCAGCTCTTGAAGAGACATTTTAGAAAGCAAATGCTCATGAAAAAGTGAGTATATTTTCTTTTTTCTTTTCCTTTTCTTTTTTTGCATAGTCAATACTTTTATTCTGTACAGCGGAGGGGAATCAATATAAAGAGAACAAATGAGATATTTATTGGTAGGAAGCACCATGACTATAGCACCTAATGACATGTTGGCAGTGAATGCTCAACTAGTTGATTTTAAACATTTTACTCTGAGACCATACAATGAAGACATGAGTGGTGTCAAACATTTTAAGTGGATGGATATCCACTATTCAGACTATTCAGACTATTATAGAAGAGTACGATATATGTACTATATATGGTGGGGCAGAGGATGACAACCTATTGGTCTGTATATACCCATTTTCTATTCCTATAAAGCTACATTTTGGGGGATAGTTCTCATGTTTTCCCAGCAAACTGATCCTTGTGTTCTCTTAGTCATGTAAGACAGATAGCCAAGAGAGTATATTTTCAAATTAATGCCAACCATCTTGGGGGTTGATGCCTGCCCCAAACTTGGAGTGAACCCTGAAGAAAAATTGATTACCGCATCGGCATACGAAGTTTCTGATAATGGAAACTACATAGGTCAATCATCTGGTCCTTTCAGTCATTCAAGTGCAAGCAGGGTAAGAAAACTCTCTAACATTTCGACACTTTGCCATAAGATCATGGATGCCAATCCAAGGAAACCTAGATCCTTCAGCAAGAAAAATGGCCAATGAAGAAAAGTTGAGACACCTTCCCTTTGCAAGTAGTAATAAACCTTACAGCCATTTGTTTCAAATAACAACATCATAAACAGAAGTCTTAAATAAACAGAAGTCATGTTCAAAGAAAAACAAACTAAAATTGTTGGTACAGTGTGGAAAAGGACAAGGCTGGGAGTCAGGAGACCCGGACTCAGTTCCCAGCTTTGCCATTAAGTATCTATGTAACACTGAACAATCCAGGCCTCGGTTTCCTTATTGGTAAAATGAAGTGATTAGACTAATGGCCTCTGAGTTCCCTTCCAGGTCTAGATCTATGGCTCTTAAAATCCAATCTGCTTCTAATACCCTATGATTAAACTCATTTCTACAAGACTAATTTCAATAATTTGTTCTATCAGTCAATAAACATTAAGTACCTTCCATATGCCAGATGCTGTGCTAAGGTAAGAGCTGCAGAATAGCAAGCAGAAAGGCAGTCAGAGCTCTCAGAGAGGTCATCGTCTAATGGAGGAGACAGCCCACAATCAGCTATTAGTATAAGCAAGTCATATACAGGACAAGAAGGAGATAACCACCAGAAGGAAAGGAACTAGAAAAAATGGAAATCAGGAGACTTCCTGTAGAAGTGGGATTTTACAAGGGACTTGAAGGAAGCCAGGAGCCAACTATGAGGAGGGAGTGCATTCCAAGCACTGAGGACAACCAGGGAAAATTCCAGAGGTCAGGAGATGGAAGCGTTTTATGTGAGGAATAGCAAGGAGGCCAGTGTTGTAATGGGGTATTCAGGAGGACCAGCACCTCTGGTATGAGGGCTGCCAAGCCCTTTTTAGGGCTGCTCATCCACCTCCGCTGTCCATATTCACCCAACTCTCACCTGTGGCTCCAAGAAGCTGTAGCATGAACAGTGGCACACCTCAGTAAAGCATCT
Organism: Phascolarctos cinereus; assembly: GCF_003287225.1. Classification (NCBI taxonomy): domain Eukaryota; kingdom Metazoa; phylum Chordata; class Mammalia; order Diprotodontia; family Phascolarctidae; genus Phascolarctos; species Phascolarctos cinereus. The sequence continues at coordinate 448,915,841 of NW_027555847.1, read as the reverse complement.
CAGGAGACAAGCTAAAACCAGGCTGAGGGTAACTGACAGGCCTCACACCTTTTCCCAGTGAATGGGTGAAATGGAAACAATTTGTTCTAGTGGCCATGAAGGTCGCAAAAGTACCATGGAACACTTAGAACTTGGTCAGACACTGAAGATGCCAAGGTCATCCATTGCATTCTGGACCATCACTAGTCATCCTGACTTTTGTCTTGCCACTGACCATTGACGACTCAGGAAAAGAGAGTGAGGCTTCTCCCAAGGTAGGGGAAGATAGAAATAGGTCTACAGGACAAAAAATCATGACCGAACTATGAGAGAGAAATGTCATGAAGCTAAGTCAGGGTATGGCACACTCCGAGGCAACAGAGAAGAAATAAATGGCTTCTAGGTAGTCCAGTTTCCAGGAACTCCAATAGGGTAGTATGGCTGCCAGAAGAGTCTTTCTCTAACACTGATTTTTTTTGATGAGGAATCCTATCAGGGAAAAGATATATGGCAAACAAGAAGGCTGAACTATATTACGAATGATGACTTGGTTGCAAATTTAAAAATAAAAAAGAATTCATTTAGGACATGTGTCACCAGCAGAAGAGGTAGGCCAGTTGTAGCAAGGAAGAGAGATGACTGATGGATGGCTCAAGTAGTAGGGCAGTACCCCTTCAGACATGTGAAGAATCAATCAAGACATATTTGAGAACCTAGTATAAAGCAGGTCCTAGGGCTGCAAATACAAAAGCAAAACACTCCCTGCCTTCAAGGAGCTTACATTCTCTGAGGGGATACAACATTTTCACAGACAGATTTAGGAATGGTGAGACACAGGGACAGATGGAAGGGCAGCAGGTATGGCCACATGGTGGGATTTTATAGTCATGGACTATGCCAGTAGGACTTTTGCAAGCAGTAATGAGATCGAGGGCATGACTATCCCGACGCGTGGTTGAGGTTCAATGAAGTCACAGATGAAGAGATTAAAGATCTACAGCTGAAAGGGTCCTGGGAGTCATCTAGTCCAACCACTTCATTTTATAAATTAGGAAACTGAGGCTCGCAGACGTAAAATGAATTCTCAAGGCTACACAGGTAGTATTTGAAATAATAACAGAATAACAATAATAATAGCTAGGATTTATATATCACTTTAAAGTCTGCCAATGTATTCTTTTTATAATTTTTACAAATATTAGCTCATTTGATCGTCACAAGAATTCTGAAAGTTAGGTGCTATGGTTATCCTTATTTTACAGATAAGGAAATTGAGGCAAACAGAGGTTAAGTCACTTGCCCAGGATCAATGAGCTAGTAAGTGTGTGTGGCAGGATTTGAACTCAAGTCTTCTTGATTCCAGATCCAGGGCACCATCATCCACTGCCTCAGACAGGATTTGAATTCAGATGCTCTAACTCTCAAGACAGTACTCTTTTGACTCTCCTCTGCTGATGAACTAGGACATGAGGATATGAGGGGCATTGATATATAAATTGCGGTCCCAAGAATAAGAGTAGGAAGAGGGGGAAAATTCTAGAGCATTGAGTAAATCTTTTTAATCAGTAGAAAAACATGGACAAGATTCCTACACTATGAGAAAGTGTGAAGAGTTTACAATATGCCGCAGTGGAAGGAGTACCAGCACAGGTAAAATCATGACTCTAATAAAGCATCCATGTCTATAATTTGGTTTTGAGTCATTTCAGTTGTGTGCAACTCTTCGTGACCTCATCTGGGGTTTTCTAAGCAAAGATCCTTGAGTGGTTTGCCATTTTGTTCTCTGGTTCATTTTACAGATGAGGAAACTGAGGCAAATAGGGTTAAGTGACTTGCCCAGGGTCACACAGTGTCTGAAGCCAGATTTGAGCTCAGGAAGTTGAGCACACTATGCACCATGCCACACAGCTGCTCCACGTCTATAATAGTGGTTCTAATAAATCCTCCTTCTTAGGTATATATTACAGCTTCCCAAAATTGAGTCCTGGGACCCATAAAGCCTTGTGTTTGTTATAAGAAGCAAACATTTGCAACCCAAAAGTACTTGAAAAGTGTCTTTTTTTTTAATAGGCAATTGGGGTTAAGTGACTTGCCCAGGGTCACACAGCTAGTAAGTGTGTTAAGTATTTGGTCTGAGACCGGATTTGAACTCAGATACTCCTGACTTCAGGGCCGGTGCTCTATCCACTGTGCCACCTAGCTGCCCCGAAAGTGTCTTTCTAAACAATGACATTTGTGCCCTCAGAAATCAAAGGTCACACTTTCTGGTCAGCTGTAGAGCAGATCTCCTTCTGGCCCCATCCCTCTTTCTATATAAGTACTAGAAGCAAGGTTGAGTGCAGCTATGACAAACTAAGTGTGCCTTCTGTCTGATCTCCCTCTTCACTCCCTTCTAAGCATGCCTTGGGATGGCAGGAGTTACAACAATTGGGCCCCAGCATTCACATGGAATGCAGGATGCTCTTACGGGCTATAAATAAGATACGGTATCTATTTCACTTATAAGTATTCCTATCCATGTGCCTAAACTGCCGTAAGATATGGTCTATCTCAGGGGTGGGGAACCTGTGGTTTTGAGGCCTCAAGGCCGCAGGTTACCCACCCCTGGTCTATCCTATCATACATATTTCCCTACACCTAATTTTGCTGTATTGATACAGTACTTTTGGATGCCAGGGGGAAAAAAGATGCTAGCAAAAGCACCTTTCGAACATAACAAAAGCCTCTGTTCACCAATAGAGAAACAGATGAACTTCCTCTAACTTCCATTAGGATCTTAGATTTAGAGCTGGAAACAACATACACAATGATTAAATCAATGTAAATGGAAAGAACAACCACAAAACAATAGAATATGAATGTTGCAAAGTTATAAAGAACGCACTTATCCCCAAAGAAGAGATACAGGAAGACACTTCTCCCAACTCCATTGTAGATGTAGCGGGAAGGGGCTTCCATAGGAGTAAAACATCAGATTATTTTATGTATTAATCAGTGTTGCTTATTTTTTCACTTCTTCCTCTTTTTTCTTTTCTTTTTAAATTATTCATTATAACGGTTGACTTTCTAGGAAAAGAAAGTGGAAGGGAGGAAGAAGGATACAGGGGGAAATCTAGGTAATATAAAACAAAAGATATCAATAAAACTTTTTAAAAATTTAAATGGATGACAAGGATGCTGTCTACCTTTAACCATCCCTCCTCCACCACCTCTCCCACCCATTGAGAAGACAAGAAATATATCCATTATACATGTACAGTCATTCAAAACATATTTCCACACTGGCCATGTACCAGAAAAGAAAATAAAGGGGGAAAATGTTTCAATCTGCATTCTGAGTCCATCAGTTTTCTATCTGGAGGTGGATAGCATTTTCTATCATGAAAACTTTTGGAATTGTGCTGTACTGTTGTATTGATAAGAGCCACTCTACCTTTAAATTCAGCATGCTAACATAATTTGTTTGCTATTTTCTCCACTCACTGATATTCAAGTCAACTAAAATCTATTAGTTAGATATAACAATGCCACCTTATGCTAGGCACTGTGCTATGCAAAGGATATGTAAAGAAAAAAACCAGTTCTTATACTCCTGAGGTATATCATATTTTACTGTGGAGAGATACCACTTATACAGATACATAAATCCAAATTATATTATTACTTTTCTAGGATTTCTCATAGGTTATTGGGTCACAGAATGAAATAGAGAAAGGCTCTTACAGGCCATCTACAAGTCAAGTCAGGAAGCATTTATTAAGCAACTACTATATGCCAGATAACTATGCTAACTGATGAAAATATAAAGAAAAAATAATCCTTGTTCTCAAAGAGCTTGGAGTGTATCCTCAATTGTTAAATGGTCAAGAGATAGAAGCAGGCAGTTTTCAAAGGAGGAAATCAAAGTTATAAATAGTCACATAAAAAATACTTTAAATCACTAATAGTTGGAGAAATACAAATGAAGACAACTCTGAGGTACCATCTCACACTTATCAGATTGGCTAACATGACAGAAAAGGAAAATGACCAATGTTGGAGGGGATGTGGGAAAACAGGAACATTAATGCAATGTTGGTGGAGTTGTGAACTAGTCTAACCACTCTGGAGAACAATTTGGAACCATGCCCAAAGGGTTACAAAACTGTGCATACTCTTGACCCAGCATTACCACTACTAGCTCTAAACCTCAAGGACATCAAAGAAACAAGAAGAGGCCTAATAAGTGTAAAAATATGTATTGTAAAGAATTAGAAACCAAGGATTAGCCCATCAATTGGGAAATGGCTGAACAAGTTATGATATATGAATTTGATAGGATACCACTGTGCTTTAAGAAATGATGAAAAGGATGGCTTTAGAAAACCCAATTAGACCTATATGAACTGATACAAAGAGAAGTGAGCAGAATCAGGAGAACAATCTACAAAGTAACCGCAATATTATTAGGCAAATCAATTGTAAAAGACTTAGGAACTCTTTTCAGTACAACAATACACCACAATTCCAAAAGTCTCATGATAGAAGATGCTATCCACTTCCAGATAGAGAAATGACGGACTCAGAGTGCTGATTGAAAGATTTTCCCCCTTTATTTTCTTTTCTGGAACATGGCTAGTGTGGAAATACATTTTGCATGACTATATATGTATAATGGATATATTTCTTGTCTTCTCAATGGGTGGTAGAGGTGAAGGAGGAGGGAGAGAATGTGGAACTAAAAATAAAAATAAAATTTAAATTTAAAAAAGAGCTCAAATTTGGAACTATGTCCAAAAGGCTATGAAACTGCGCATACCCTTTAATCCAACAATACCACTGCTAGGTCTATATCTGAAAGACATCCAAAAACAGGGAAAAGGACCTATTTGTACAAAAATATTTATAGCAGCCCTTTTGGTGATGACTAAGAACTGGAAACCAAAGGGAAGCCCATCAATTAGGAAATGGCCAAACAAGTTGTGGTATATGATTGTAATGGAATAATATTGTGCTATAAAAAATGACAAGCAGGACAATTTCAGAAAAACCTGGACTTCCATGAACTGATGCATAGTGAAGCGAACAGAACCAGGACAGCACTGTACACAGTAACAGCAATAGTGTTAGATGAAGAATTGTAAACAACTTAGCTCTTCTCAGCAAAACAATGATCCAAGACAACCTCAAAACACTAATGATAAAGCGTACTATCTGCCTCTAGAGAAAGAAGTGATATTGACTGAATACAGACTGATGCATTCTATTTTTCACTTTCTTCAATTTTTTCTTTTATTCAAGTCTTCTTGTACAAAATGACAAATATGGAAATGTTTTACATAATTGCACAAGTATAACCTATATCTGATTGCTTACCATCTCCGGGGCAGGGGGAGGGAGGATAGAATTTGGAACTCAAAACTTTAAATAATAATGTTAAATTTTTTTTTAAAAGAGCTCAGAGTCTAATGGGGAAAACATGTAAATAACTATTTACAAACAAGACACAGATTAAACTAGAGATAATCTTAGAAGGGAAGCATTAAGGGGGATTGGGAATAGCTTTTTACAGAAGGAAGGATTTTAGCTGAGGCTTGAAGGAAGCCAGGGAAGCCAGGATACAAAGATAAGAAGAAAGAGAATTGCAGGAATAGGGGACACAGTCAGTGATAAGGCATGGAGCCAGGAGATCTGGTCTGGTGGAAGGAATAGAAAGGAGGTCAGTATCACTAGACTGCTGACTACATAGAGGAGAGTAAAGAGGTAAGAAGACTAAAGGTAGGAAGAAGCAAGATTATGCGGCTAGATGCTAGAGGTAATAAGGAGCCCCTGGAGTTTGTTGAACAGAGGGTGACACATGGTCTGACCTACACTTCAAGAAGATCACTTTGACAGCTGAGTGGAGGATGGACTTCCATTGAGGCAAAGAGACCAATCAATCAGAAGTCACTTTATTACAGTAGTTGGGAAATGAGGTGATGAGGGCCTGTACCAGGGTGATGGCAGGAGACTAGGGGGCACTGTAACAGTAAGGTGTTACGAGCTGAAGCACTTACAATTTGTTTCACAGGTTCGGATCTGTACCCATAAAGACATGTTCACCCTTTTCCTAGTTTATAAATGATTTAATAATGGCAATAATCATAAACATACATGCATATAAATGTGATTACATATGATTATACAATCTTAGAAGCAAAGACTATTAACAGAAAAATAGAGAGATAAAGAAGAAGAAATACATCACCAATCTGAGGAAGCACCAACTGCTGAACATCTGGCTGGGGGAGTCCTGTACCACAGCAGTCAGGGTCTTGGTTGGGAAAGTCAACAGAGTGGGCGTCCCCATCTCTGAAACAAAGACCTCCAAGAGTCCCTTTCCCTTTTTAATGACCCTTTTTATATCTATGTAAACCTCAGGAGAACAACCTGAGAACAAAAGTGGAGCTTGGCCAAAGCTCCAGATGCCTATTTTTTTTATGTATGTATCCAAGGAGAGGCCAGTTCCTTGGATATGTACGTGCTTTCCTCAAGGAATCTAAGATATTCCTTGAGAGAAGAGTTGTTCCACCCTGGCAACATAGCTTGTTTTATTCTTTGATGTTCTGTTCCCTTGGTACTCCTGGTCACACATACTAACTTTAAATTACATTATTTATGTCAGGTCATGAGGCGGTCATGCGATGGGCTGGGGAGGATCTCCTCAGTTTCCCTTACAGGCACACAGGACAGAAGTTATAAAGGTAGACTCAAGAGAACTTGACAACGAATCAGATATGAGGGAGCACTGAGAAACAGTAAGAAATTGAGGTTGTGAGCCTGGAAGACCAGGAAAATGGTGGTGCACTTGATGGTAATGAGGAAGTTGAGAAGAAGGGAAAGTGTGGAGGGGGGGAAGACAATCAGTTCGGTTTTAGACAGGTTGGATTTAAAATGTCTTTAAGACCTGAGGTTTGAACTATCTAAGTCTCTCCACTTTTCCAGACTTCCTTATCTGTACAGTGAAAGGATCTACTAGTGACCGCTGGGGTCCCTTCAACTTCAAATCCATAATCTTAACGCTTGTACCAGGCAATAATTTGTTAGTTTACTTATTGTACATGGTAATAACCATAACAATTCACTCTTACATAGCACTTTAAGATTCACAAAGTACATCCACATCCAAAGAAAGAACTTATGGAGTTTGAATGCAGATTGAAGCATACTAATTGCTATTTTTTTTCTTCTGTTTTGTCTTGTTTCCTCTTTCCGGTGGTTCTTCCTATTAGTTCTAATTCTTACAACATCACTAATGTGAAAATATGTTTAATAGGAATGTATATGTATAGCCTATATCAGATTGTGCACCGTCTTGGGGAGAGAGGTGTGGAGGGGAGAGGGAGAAAAATTTAAAACTCAAAGCTTATGGAAGTGATTGTTGATAAATCAAAATAAATTAAATAAAAAAACAAAAATTTAAAAATTTAAAAAATATTTACAAAGTACTTATCACGTAACAGTGAGAAATGTCTAAAAGTGGAATAGGTTTCCATGGCACAAAAGAAGTTTCTCCCTACTCAGCATCTTCAGAGGAAGGTTATATTACCGCTTATTTGGAATAATGAATAGGGGATTTTAGGTTATATAAAAGTTAGACTGGTTGGAGATTGAACCATTTCCAACTTTGAAATTTTATGATCCTCACAACAATCTCATTAAGTAGTAATGAAACTTCTTTTCTATGGAAATATATACACACACACACACACACACGCACACACACACACACATATATATATATATATACATATACACATATATATGAAATTCTGACTGCAGAAATTCAAATCAATTTTCCTTCAATTAGCTTAAATTAGTGAAGTGTTGGTATACTGCTTACATGAATAACATCCTTTAAAATTATTTTTCTTTTACAGTATTTTCCTTTTATCTAACTACTGTGTCATGCAGAAAAACAAAAAAAAAACCTCTAATATGTTAATATTCCTGTCTAAGTTCGACTCCTCACTCTCTTAACTCTCTGAACTATGCCAAAGCAGCCTTCTTAACCTGGATATTCATTGTATGCTCCTATAGGCTCTTCACGCTGTAAGTCTGCTTTGTCCCTGCATCCCCTTCTTCTGATTAGTATTTCCTCCCAGAACTTCCATTTAAGAAAGTGCTGGTCACATGTGTCTTCATTCTCCTCTAGACTCCACTTTGGACTCTGGATTTTGTCCACTATGCCTAGGGAAATTTCTCCCTCAACTTCTCCTTTTCTGTTTCTTTTTATATACTACCTTTCACCTGAGAGTATAAGCTCCTTGAGGCCAGGGGCTATTTTTCTGCTTAGTATTTGTATTCCCAGACACTTAACAAATGGTTGTTGATTTGCTGACTTAGAATTCAACTCTGAAAGCTATTTTCTCTTAGTATCCTTATCTATAAAATCAAGGGTTAGGAAAAATGATCATTAAAGAAAGATCCCTTTGAGCTCTAATATTCTGTGAACCTTGTTGTTGTTGTGTCATTCAGTCGTATTCTACTCTTTATGATCCCAGGGACCACAGCATGCCAGGCACTTCTATCCTCCACTATTTCCTAAAAGCCTTCAAGCTTATATTCATTGCTTCCATGACACTATCTACCCATCTCATCCTCTGCTGTCCCCTTCTCTTTTTGCCTTCAAACTTTCTCAGCATCATGGTCTTTTCTACTGAGTCCCATCTTCTCATTATGTGGCCAGAGTATTTAAGCTTCAGCTTCAGTATCTGACCTTCCAGTGAATAGCCTGAATTAATTTCTTTACATATTGACTGATTTGACCTCCTTGCTATCCAAAGGTCTCTCAAAAGTCTTCTCCAGTATCATAATTTGAAATCATCAGTTCTGTGGTGCTCAGCTCTCCTTATAGTCCGACTCTCATAGCCATACATTTCTACTGAAAAAAACCATGGCTTCGACTATACACACCTCTGTGATCCTATTAAATCAATAATCCCAAGTCCCATTCCTGAAAGCACAATAACCTATATCTCTGCATTGTCCAATAATAATGATGTGGAAAAGCCATGTTAAAATTTGAAAATTACTTTATCTACATGGTCATTTGGACCCCACAACAAACCTATGATATATTATTACCTCCATTTTACAAATAAGGAAGCCAAAGCTCAGAGAACAGGTGTTTAATGAATGCTAACTGACTGGGGTCACACATCTAAGTAAGTGGCAGAAACAAGATTTGAACCCATTTCTTCCTCATTCCAAGAACACAGCTCTCTCCACTATGCTTCCTATTACTGTAAATTCTTCTTAATGTTGTACAGCTTGAAGTAAATATCTCAAAGAAATTATATTTTCCTGTCTTTAAAATATTAACCTTACCTCACCCTTTTCCTCCAAGATCTTCTCTAATGACCACTGCTACACTTGGGCCCTCTGTCTTAGCTTGATCTTTCTACTACTTTTGGACACTATCATTTCCATGAGAGTATAGGCTCCTTGAGGTTAGGAACTAGTCATTTTCTGCCTTTATAATCTGAGAACACAATATGATGTCTTGTACATTGTAGGTACTTAAAAGTTTTTGTTGAGATAGATGATAGTTAGAAAGACAGACAGAATAAAATACTTATTAACCACTTAATATGTATTAGGCACTGTATTGAGCTCTGAGAATACAAACATAAGCAAAAAGATATTTCTTGCCCTCAAAGAGCTTAAATTCCAAAGGAATTTAAAAAAAAGTTAGAGAACGGGAAAGGTCTCCACACAAGTGGAAGGGAACAAAGTCAGGAAGCATTCTAGAGTCATGGACTGAACGAGGTTTGGAGTGAGCATGGATGATATGGGTGCTTCTTCAAATGGAAGTTCAAATGTAGTTGAATTAAACAGGATTTTTAAGTTATTGTCTTCTTCTGATGTTGTTATCTTTACTAACAGAATAATCTACCAGTCTTCTTATGCTATTAAAATGGACTAAATTAGCTTCCTTGAGATTTTCTTGGACATTCATATCACTTAAAGTCTCTAAAGCAATCTAAATGCATATAGAATATTGAAATAAATAAAACCATGACCTACAAGCTGAGATTGCACTCTAAGGGTATGAATGTTGCAACAAAAGCCCCAAATATTAATTAAATACTTTTGGGAAAACGAAGTGGGGGAAAGCATCATAGACCCACATCTTTCAGGCACTCTCAGTAGGAATAAAGAGTCTCTAAAAAGAGGTGAAGAGAAATGTTGCCTTTTTAGATAGTAAAAGTTCTCATTTAATACTAAAATATAAGTTAATATTGAAATCCGAAATGAAGAGTCCAGCTTTCAGTTTGCTTAAGATACTAAGTGACAACTTAAAGCCTACTTAAAATAAAGATCATGCTCAAGAAATAACATAAACATTTCTGAAGAAAAAAATCAGATATTCTTTCACTACTTGAGGTAGGAACTAAGCAGAGCACTTTAATTCACAGTTATCTCAATGCCCTAACATACGTGAGCTTTTTTAAATTATGATGATGTGCTACACCTCCTACAAAGATTTATATTCCTCATCAGTAAGGTAATGGAGTTATATATTTTGGTAGATAAGGGGTTGCTCTGAGTCCTCTACTGTCTCTCATGATACACAGGTTAGTGGGGTTACAGGTAAAGCCTGTGGTTCAGTTTTTCTCAGTGCAATTCTAACCAGACCACACAGGAACATAATTTGACAGTGAGTTTACCAGCAAAAAGCTCTGATCAAATGAACTAATAAGATGACTCTAACAAAAGCTGTAGAGGGACAGATTTCAGCTCTATGTAAAGAAAAGCTTGCTAACAATTACAGCAGCCCAAAGTGGAAAGGGAGGCGTCAGGAAGCTAATAATATTTCTTTCGGGGAGGAAAAGATCCGTGATTTCATTGGCATGGGATTTCCCCATACAGAAATTCTCTCCAACAATGAAGATGTGAAACTTCTCTGTAACTCATCTTAGTTGTCTGAGACACTGAAAGGTAAATTCACTTGCCATGGTCACACAGCTATAGATAGATGTCAAGGGTGAGACTTGAACTTAAGTCTTAATGACTTCAAGATTAGCTACCTCTCACTACACCACACTGCTCTCAATAAAAAAAAAATAAACATCACTTATATAGCATTTTAAATTTGGAAAGACTTTTATGCAAATTATCTCATTTGAGGTAACACAACAGCCCTGTGAGGTAGGAGCTATTATTTTACAGGTGACAAAAACTGAGACTTGGAGAGCCTAAGTGAATTGACCAGAGTCATATAACTAGAAAGCATTTCAGGAAGGATTCAGAGCTATATCTTTTTTTTACTCAAGTCCAGCACTTTAACCACTAAAGAAAGGAAAGGAGTATATCAGTACCAGATCTCAAACTGTTCTACAAAGTAGTAAGCATTAAAAATATTTTGGTAATTGTTTTTTTAAAAGAGGTTAATCAGTGGAACAATATAATATATAAGAACAAACAAATACAGTTGCCAAACCTAAAGACCCCAGTTACCAGGAGAAGGATTAACTATTTGACAAAAATTACTGCAAAAACTGGACAGCAGCACAGCAGAAATTAGGCTTAAATGTTATACCCTACACCAAGATAATCTCCAAATAGGTACATGACCTGGATATAAAAGGTCACAGCTTAAACAAATTAGAGGAACAAGGAATAAATTACTATTCAAATCTATGGGTAGAGGAGGAATTCATGAGTAAAAAATGGGTAGAGAAGATCACAGAAGATTAAAATAGACAGTTTTGATTACATATTATTAAAAAGTTCTTTAAAACAACACAGTTAAAATTAGAAAGGAAACAGGTAACTGGGATAAAATTCTTTGCAGCAAGGTTCTCTGATAAATGTCTCATATCCAAAATATATAAGGAGCTGATTCAAATTTGCAAGAACAAGAGCCATTCCCAGATAAACAAATGGTCATAGGGCATGAGCAGGCAGTGTTCAAAGAAATGCAAGCTATAGACAAATATATGAAAATGCTACAAATTAATAATTAGGGAAATGCAAATTAAAGGAACACTGAGTTTCTACTTCACACTCATCAGATTGGCAAAGATGACCAAAAAAGTAAAAAATTATAAATAACAATTGTTGTAGGGGCTGTGGGGTACCATGTACACTAATGTCTTACTCATGTATCTGTGAAGTGGTCCAGTAAATCCAGAAAGCCATTTGGAACTATGCTTAAAAAGTCACTAAACTGTATGTATGATCCAGTAAGACCACAAAGACTACTACCAAGCCCTCCTACTTTGCTAACTTTTCTATTACTGTCAAGGGCATCATCATCCTCCTAGTTACCAAAGCTCACAACCTTGATGCCTCAGTTTCTCTCAGGCCTCATATCCAATAGGTTGTCAAGTCCTATTGACTTCACTCTCATGACATCTCTCCCATATCCCCCCATTGTTCCCCTTATACTGTCACCACCTGATGCAGACCTTCATCAACCCTTTCCCTAAATAATGCAATAAACAGACTTCTGGTTGTCTCCCATCCTCAAGTTTTTCCTAATTCCTGTCCATCCTCCACTCAGCTGTCAAAGCAATCTTCAGACCATATGTCAACCCTATTCAATAAACTCCAATCATTCCCTACTACTTCTAGCATCAAATTTCAATTTTTTGGCTTTTAAAGCACTTCATAACCTGGCCTCTTCCTACTTTTCCAATCTTCTTATCTCTTACTCTCCTCCATGTAATCTACAATCTAGTGATACTGGACTCTTTGCTGTTACTCCCCCCAGACCCTAAATCTCTTGACTCTATTTCTTGTCACTGATTGTGTCTCCCATGCCTGGATTTCTCTCTTCATCTCTGCCTCCTGCTTTCCCTTTATTCCTCAAGTCTCAGCTAATATCTAATCTCCTACAGGAAGCTTTTCCAATGACCCTTAATTATACTACCTTCCCTTCAAGATTCTCCATTTAAACCTATCTATATCATTGTTTGTATGGGTTTTTTTGCATGTTCTCTTCCCGCATGATGCTGTGAGATTCTTGAGAACAGAGACTTTTTGCCCTTCTTTGTTTTCCCAGTCTCTAACAAAGTACCTAGAACATAGTAAGTGGTTAACAAATGTTTATTGACCTGACTTGACTAAGTCTATATTCCAAAGAGATCAAAGGATGAGGAAAAACATTTATAGCAGCTCTTTTTGTAATAGCAAAGAACTAGAAACCAAGGGGGTGCTTATCTACTGGGAAACTGCTAAGCAAATTATGGTATATGAATACAATGGAATACTGTTGTGCTGTAAGGAATGATGAAGTAAATGGTTTCAGGGAAATTTGGTAAGACCTTTTTGAACTCATGCAGTGAAGTAAGCAGAGACAAGAACATAATGCATATAACAAAATGTCCACAACAATGTAAATAGAAAATCAAAAGTAAATGTTGCAAATATTTTTTTTAAAGTCTGACTCAAAAGAAGAGATATGAGAAGACATCTGTCAGAAGAGAACTTAGGAATAGGGTAGCAAAAAATCAAGAGAAAAAAAAAGTCATTGAGGTATTTTTTAATGGAGAGGAAAAAAACCAGAAGGAAGACCAGAAAGAAGACCAAGTTGGACAGCTCCAAAAGCTACAAACTTATCTTATTATATACTTAAAAGAAAAAGTAAGGTGTATGCAAGAGAGACCTACATGTTTAGGTAAAAATCTTCTTTTTCTATTCTACTATCTATAAAATGCAGATGTCCATTCTAGTTGGTATTTGTTAAGTTCAGAATACAATAAGGGGGTTGGATCAGATGAGCTTTAAGATCTTTTCAAGTTCTAAATCTTATGATGGTAAATAGTATTTATAATCATATTTCTATGGGAAAATACTTTCTAAATTCTAAGTTTCAGAAAATAACTTGTTTGTAAATTGAGGACTGTCCACATTTCTGGAATGTGCTGGCAGCCTTCTGTCTACATATGTAGTATTTGCCCATGGAGCAGTCTAAACCAAAGTACAAAGTCAGAGGAAGGTAAACTGGGCCTTTGTCTTTTGATTGAAGAAGCAGCTTTTGGAGAACAACTGAGCAAGATTTCTTTACAACTCCCCTCGATATGATCAGGACCCACTAAAAGAAGCAGATGACTGCAAACCCAGCTGAACAAGGAAAAGTATAGAAAAGGATAAAGAAGAACAATCTTCTTTCCTCCTTAAAGGAAGAAGTCTAAAATATTAAGAAGTATAATCTCAAGCTTCTCTTTTCCCTTTTCCACCTCTCCTTTTCCCCTCCCTTTCAGGAGAAGCTAGAGTAGCAGACCCAGGTCATAAAGAAAGGATGACCCAGGAATGTGACATTTGAGGCATATCTCTAAAAAAAATTTGCATATTTCCCTCTCTCTGAGATAGCAACCCTCAGCATGAGTAAGTTTTCTGCCCAAATCAGCTGTTTTATGGGGTTGGGGAGCAGGAGGTAGTAAGGGGGGGATCATCTCAGAGCCTTTTGCCTCAGTTTCTTCATCTGTAAAGTGAAGGGGTTGGACTAATTGGCCTCCCAAATCCCAGAATCTCTGATTCTATGATTGATAGTATCCTTTCTCAGATTTGAGGTAATGTTCATTTGCCATGCAAGTCCAGACAGGGAGCCATTCCTCAGTGTTTTAGTGCTTCTAGCATCTTTCCATTAGTATACAGGATTGTAACTCATAAATAAAAATTTGTTTTATTATTCATGTCCATTTTCTCTGAGTGCTTGATGTATGAATGGATTTTCAGGATTATTATTCTGAATTAGTACTAAAAAAATTCTCATGCAGTGAGCTTATTTTGGAAGGCTGTATTTCTTTTTACACAAAGCATCCAAGTGTCATGTGACTCCCGTTTAAAAAAAAAAGATGTGTGGAACAAAGTAGACATACGATCTATAGCAGCAAATGAATATAGTTACCCAGTATTTGACAAGTGTAAAGCCTTAAGTTTTTGGAATAAGATTTCATTATTTGGTAAAAATTGTTGGGAAAGCTGGAAAGCAGCCTGGCAGAAATTGGGCATAGACCAATATCTTACACCATTTACCAAGATAAAGTCAAAATGGATAGATGACCTAGATATAAAGTGAGACGTTACAAGAAAATTTGAATAACATGGAACATATTACCTGTCAGACTTATGGATAGGTGAACAATTTATGAACAAAGAAGAGATAGTGTTGTGAAATGTAAAATGGATAATTCTGATTACATTAAATTAGAAAGTTTTGTACAAATAAAACAAATTAGCCAAGATCAGAAGGAAAGCAAAAAACCAGGGAAAAACTTATAGACAGTTCCTCAGAAAAAGGTCTCAAATCTCAGCTATATAAAGAACTTCATCAAATCTATAATAATATGAGTCATTCCCCAATTGATAAATGGTCAAAGGATATGAACAGGCAGTTTTCCAATGAAGAAATCAAAACAATTTATAGTCACATGAAAAAAATGCTCTAGATCATTAATAATTAAAGAAGTACAAATTAAAACAGCCTTGAGATATCATATCATACCTATCAGGTTGGCTAAAATGATAGAAGGGGAAGGTGACAAATGTTGGAGGGGATGTGGAAAAACTGAGACCTTACTTCATTGTTAGTGGATCTGTGAGTTGATCCAACCATTTTGGAAAAAGATTTGGAATTATGCCCAAAGAGTATTAAACTGCCTATACCATGTAAGCCAGCCATACCGCTATTAGGTCTGTTTCCCAAGGGGATAAGGGAAAATTGAAAAGAACTGACATGTTTTAAAATATTTATAGCACCTTTCTTTGTGATGGCAAAGAACTGAAAGTTACAGGGATGCTTGTCAATTAGGGAACGGCTAAACAAACTGTGGTATATGTTCATGATAGAATATTACCCTGCTATAATAAATGATGAGCTCAATGACTTTAGAAAAGCATGGAGAGACTCCATGAAATAATGAAGAGTGAAATAAACAAAACCAAGAGAACATTGTATACAGTAACAGCAGTACTGTTTTAAGAACAACTTTGAGCAACCAAGTCATTCTGACTATTATAAATACCCAAATTAACTTCTAAGATCCTATGAAGGAAGATGCTGTTTGAATCCAGAAAGGAATATTGCTATGGTATAGGAAACGATGAACTGGTTGATTTAGAAAAAACATGAAAAGACTTGGATTTGTGAAGGAAGATGCTATCCACCTTCAGAGAAACAGATGATAGGAGGAAATAAGTATAGTACATAGGCCTTACTTATATGTGTGTGTATATGTATACATATAGATGGGTGTGTGTGTCTGTGTTTGTAGATCTCTATGTATATGTGTGAATGTGTGTGTTTGTGTATCTCCACACTTAATTGTAGTCTTTTTTAGGGTGAGAGGGGAAGGAGGTGAGAAAATAAAATAAAAAGTGCACCACAGCAAACAAAAGAAAAGCAACAAAGAAGCAAAGAAAGCTGGGCAGCTTTGAAAACAAGGTGTAACATTTATTATATAGGCTTTCTTGAAATGGAAACTTATTGTTTCATTTTAAACCCTCTCTTTTGGTCTGCTGTGTACACAGCAATGCTTTTTTTTCCTTTGCTCATTTTGTATTTAAGTGTAAAATTAAAAAATTACAAAAAAAGGTGTGTATATGTAATTTCTGGGTGGTACGTGCTATCAAAACAAAACTGTCTCCATTGTCTAGCTCCCTGCCTTCTAAATGTGAATTTTGAAAGCTAACATCAACCAATAAGTTCAACATCATTGAAAGCATTTGCTCTTAGTATGAGAACCATGGGGTATCATTAGTAATAAGAATTCACATTTTCATAGTGCTTTAAAGTTTACAAAGCAACTTTCTGACAAAAGCCTATGAGGTACATATAATACAAAAACTAGAAATGTCTTCGTAACAATGGATAGAATGCTGAACCTGGAGTAGAAGACCAGAGTTCAAATCTTGCCTCACACACTCACTGTGTGACTCTGAACGAGTCACTTAACCTCTGACTCCCTCAGTTTTCTCATATGTATTTCTCAGGCTTGTAAGGATAAAATGTATGACATATGTGAAGTGCTTTGCAAGCCTTAAAGTTCTATATACATCTTAACTATAATAATAATTATTATTATATTATCATTGTTTTATCTCCTGAGTAATAAGAAAGTAAAAAACTCAAGTCAATTTCAGCAATAGGCAGTATTACTATGATCTGAATGCAGATTCAGTGTCGTACAAGGGAAAGGGAAGTTTCTGAAGTTCGAGGACCAGGGTTGAAATTCTACCTCTGATTGTTACTACCTGTGAGAACCTGGATAAGTACTTTAAGCTCCCTGGGCCTCAGTTTCCTTATCTGTAAAATGAGGGAATCAAACTCTTCCAGAACTAGATCAATGAACCTATAACTAGAGAGATTGTGAGCCCTTCTAGGTCTGGATCTAGTTTCTGTGATACTGGTAGTCTAAATCTTAAAGTTTGGGGTCCTTCTCCCCACCCCCACTACCCCATTCTTCCTATCAAGAAACAGAAGCAAACAAAGTTTTGTAGAAGAGATCAGAAATCCTGAAAGTCTAAATACACAACCTACTTCACATTAACTAGGTTTATGGTTTTATTTTTATTATGTTAATGTAGAAGTAGCACAATTCGAGACTATATCTGAGCTCTCTAAACAGAATGGTCTTCTGTAGTTCGGTGAACTGTCTACAGTTTTGAATCCAAGAAGTCCTAGTTCCCAAATCATGCTCCTCTAAAACCATTATAACAGTCCCTATAGTGGCACCAAGAGTTGATGTTTAGTATTACACATTTTAAATCCTTGTTAGTATTGTGTTGTAACCAAATGGGTTGGGCTCCATCTTGGACCTTTTTGCTTCAGTTTCTTCATCTATAAAATGAAGGAGTTAGACTAAATGATGTCTGAGGTCCCTTCCAACTCTAGAGCTATGATTGACTGTCTCTTGTCTCAGGTTGAGGGTGAGCTCTATGCACCATGCAGGTCCCACGAGGGAGCTAACCCTTTGTGTCTCCGTGCTTCCAGCATCTATCCATTGAGAGAGATGTTCTACAGCCCAACATTCCCCAGTGTCTATGAGAGCCCTGCAAACCAAAATCTTGTGTAACCATGTTTGGGTATATATGCTTCATACTTATGACCCTATCCTCCCCAAAAGCAGTTACAGCTTGAAGTAAATTGCAGTTAAGGTAAATGAACACTTTAGGGGTACTTTTAATGGAGTTCTTGGGCCAAGGGAACCCTATTCTATGAATATCAAGCATCATTTAAAATTAAATGCATAATTATTAGGATAAGCAAATAAAACAGCCCAAAGGCTCTTCTTGTCTCCTCAGATGCAGAAGGTGTCCCTAACACTGCATTTCACATACAATGAGGGAATCTGCTAATTAATTCCAGGCTGACTGAGCATTTGGCCATAAGCTAGTTTACACAACAGAAGTCACTAAAGAATGAAAGATGGCACCATGTGCTCGTCACCCGTCCAAATCATCAAAGGACACATTATTGAAACTAGTAGCGTGAAAGACTTTCAAACAATTATATTCACAACACAAGTCTAGCTAATTTAGACTTAAAAGACTCATCATTCCTGAGAGTCAACAAGCTTGACGTTAGGCAGGAAAAAAAAGACTGAAGTCTATGTTTCAGGTCTTAAATTTGAAATTAAGAAATTGTAAGGAATATTTAGGTAGACATAACTGCTAGGTAGGGGATGGGGCTGGACTTACATTTTTTATTGACATAAGGAACTTCCCGGTGAGGAAACTCCTTCTACCAATGCAGGAGAGAATCTCCTCTACAACTCAAGAGTCTGAAAGAGTTGTCTCTAGAGCTCTGAGAAGTTAAGTGATGTCTTCCTAGCTTCAAAGTTGGCTCTCCTTCCAGTGTGGCACATTTTTTCTCTGCTAGCAAGGTGTATGAGAAAAGATAGTGAGCAAGACGAGGGGGAAGAAAAAGGCAATTTTGCATGTTCAGATTTGTGCTGCTCGGGAGGGTCAACTTCTAAAAGCTATCCAAAGGTTAGAATGCCAGTTCCATCCTGGTAACCTGTCAGCACAAGCGTGCCACCTTGTTTTCTGTTACTATGTTGTTTTTTTTTAAATTATATGACTTCCACTTAATTGTATGATAAGCTGAAATCAAACAAGACAGAAGTGTAAAATCTTATATTATGGTTCAAAAAAATCATCCACAGAAGTACAAGATAGTAAAGACCTGTCAATAGTAGTATATGTAAAAAATATCTAGGAATTTTAATTAACTATATGAACTAAAAGAATAGCACTGCTAAAACAGTGGATGTAATCTAAGGAAACAGGCTGCTTTAGTAAAAATAGCTTCCAAATTAAGGAAAGTAACAATCCCACTGGTCGAGTCACCTTATAAGGCATGGAATTCAGTTCTAAGCACCATATTTTAAAAGGCATCATTACATACTGCAGTATGTCTAGGAGAGCAATCATGATAGTAAAATATCTAAAAAACATTTTAATATAAGAAATTATTGAAGAAACTGGGCAAGTTTAAGTTGGAGAAGAGCAGCCACTGAGGATATACTTGTATTCAAATATCTAAAGGACTGTAAAAGAGAGATTAGATTTATTCTATGTTTCTTTGAAGTATAGAGCTAGAACTAAGGATTGGAAATTTCATGAAAGTGGTTTGGGGCTCAATATCAGGAAAAACTTTCTATGAAATTTGCAGTTGTTAGTTGTTTTTCAGTCATGTCCAACTTTTTGTGACCCCTTTTGAGGTTTTCTTGGCAAAGACACTGGAATGGTTTCCCATTTCCTTTTCAGCTCATTTTACAGATGAAGAAACTAAGGCAAACAGGGTTAAGTGACTTGCCCAGGGTCACACAGCTAGGAAGTATCTGAGGCTAGATTTGAACTCAGGAAGAGGAGTCTTCCTGACTCCAAGTCTGGCACTCCATCTACTGTACACCTAAATATGAAATAAAGCTGTCCAAATCTGGAAGAGACTTGCTAACGTGGTAATGAGCACTCCCTCAGTATAAGTGTTAAAGCATGTACTTTATAATCAATTTATAGCCCCTCTTATCACACTTTCAATTCTTTCTTACATTATAATTATTCATGTATATGTCTTATCTTCCTTATTAGACTATAAGCTCCATCAAGGCAGGGACCATCTCTAATTCTTTTATTTTCCATAATACCTGGTAAAATGTCTTACACATCGTATACACTCAATAAATTTTGTTGAATTAATAAATAAGTAAATGAATAAATGCTAAAGAAGGTATTCTTGCAGTGGATGGGAGATTAGATAAGATGATATCTAAGGTCTTTTCCAAATCTAATATCATATTTTCTATGATTCTAGTGAAGAAGATTTAATGAATATCTTTTCTCTTTTTTTAGGCAATTGGGGTTAAATGACTTACTCAGGGTCAAACAGCTAGTAAGTGTCAAGAGTTTGGTCTGAGGCTGGATTTGAATCCAGGTCCTCCTGACTTCGGGGCCAGTGCTCTATCCACTGTGCCACCTAGCTAGCCCTGATTTAATGAATTTCTAAATAATTCAGTATTCTCCACCCATGTCCACACGTGACTTGTACTTATTATCAAGCAATTAACACAAAATATTTTTGGATATTGTTGCACGAAAATGAGCTAATTGATAGTGGACTAAAATGTCAGAGAGAAATAAATTTTACCAAAGGAAAGACTTGTTTTTATTAAATAAATGTGACAGCAATGGGAGTTGCTAGTATACATGCTAACTACGAAGATTATGGTTAATATTTGAACAAATGCAAAAATCTCAGAGACCAGATTTTGAAGACTATCTCACTTTGCTAAATAGTATGCATTATTTCATTCAAATATATGCTTCTGGACAATTGAAAAATGCTATTTATTTCCAGAGAAAGAACTGATGATGTCTGAATGCAGAAGGAAACATACTCTTTTTTTTTCTTTTTTTTTGGGGGGGTGTTTTCTTTATAACATATTTTGTTATTATTGTTGTTGGGTTGTTTTCACTCATGCCTGACTCTTTGTTACCCCATTGGAGTTGTTGGTTTTTTTTTGGGGGGGGGTTGGCAAAGATATTGGACTGATTTGCCATTTTCTTCTCCAGCTCATTTTACAGATGAGGCAACTGAGGCAAAGAGGTTTAAGTGACTTGTCCAGGGTCACATGGCTAGTAAGTGTCTGAGGCAGGATTTGAACTCAGGTCTTCCTGACTCCAGGGCTGGCACGCTATCCACTGTACTATCTAGCTGCTTCAAAATATGATTAATGTGAAAATATGTTTTGCATGACTGCACATATACAACCTATATCAAATTACCTGCCTTTTCAATAAGAGGGGAAGGGAAAGGGAGGGGGGGGAGAGAATTTGGAACTTGAAATTTTATAATGAGCCTTAAAATTGTTTTTGGAATGTTTTTCATGTAATTGGAAAAAATAAATTAAAAAAAAAAGATATGCTTCTGGGAGAGCATCCAAGGGAAGTCAACAATCCTGAACACCTCTTTCAGAAATGTTGCCAGGCTGTCCACTTCCCTGCCTCACTTTGCCCCTAACATGCCTGCACACATATGGACTACTATACACCTTCTCCTACTACTTTTAAATAGTGTCTCACCACTTCAGCTAACCACTTAGACATTCCTATTGCGAAAAATAAACTAAAAAATCAATAGTATCACAAAAATCACAGTCGTTTGCAGTTACAGGAACTACTTAAGTTTCCCCTCACACAGAAGCAAAGTTGAGTGAATGAAAAAAAGAATGGAAATTTGACAAACTGAAAGACTTCCAGGGATTTGTAACAAAAAGACGAGAACTCAATGGAAAATGGGATACAGAAGATTCAGAAGAAATATAAGGAAAACATTAAAGACTAATTATAAAGCACCCAGGAAAGTCAAACTGTTTACTTATGATATATGAAATTGCTCTTAGCATTTTTAAAACTGTCATCATTATTAAGGTAGTTTGAAAGAAAGGTTGGGGGGGGGCAGCTAGGTGGTGCAGTACATAGAGCACCGGCCCTGAAGTCAGGAGTACCTGAGCTCAAATCCAGCCTCAGACCAAACACTTGACACACTTACTAGCTGTGTGACCCTAGGCAAGTCACTTAACCCCAACTGCCTAAAAGAAAAAAAGGTTGGGGCATGGCCCTTTCTTCCACAAATATACTTTTATTTAGATCCATCTAAAGTCCTCTGACTTTAGAATCAGTATTCTTTCCACTGTACCACAAAATAATTTTAAGAAGGAGCGAATATTAACAAAGATTTGCTAAAGTACCAGTCTATCCAATTATTATACATTTCAAATTAAGAATATGAATATGGCTTTACTGATTTTCCTTTTTTATCTTTATTAAAGTACTCAATTGTAAGTATTTTACCAGTAGTATACTTTGCTATTAAATCTGTTACTGGTTCCAAATCTACCTCTGGTGCTCATTTCCTGTATAACTTTGGACCACTCACTTAACCTCCTGGGTCTCAGTTTCCTGATTCATAAAATAAGAAGGATGTACAAGATGGACTCTGAGAGCTCTTTGAACTCTAGAACAATGATGCTTTCTGATCTTACTTTGTATATACTTATCTGTGCACACATTTTATCTCCCTCAGTAAAATGCAAGCTTCTTGAAAGGAGTGACTATTTTGATTTTAACTTTGCATCTTGAGCATTAAGCATCATATCTTCCACAGAGGAAGATCTTAAATAAGTATTTGTTGAGCTGAACTGAAATCTTTGGGACAAGTAAAAAAGTTAGGAGCAACGTTTGAAATACTTGATGATACTTGTAAACAATTCAGAAGCATCTATTTAAAGATAATTGATATGTTCATTAAAAAGAGTTCATACATCTTAATTAAATTGGACCTCCTAAGGACACTTACCATGGAATGCTGTTAGTTTAATTTGAGTAATTGTACCTACTTGAAAGTAATACATCTGCTACTTTAAAATATTCTATCACTTAGCCTTTTCACTACTTTGAAGTGATTTTTTTCAGTTAGCACAAATTAACGAAGTTTTTCTCCATAGATACACAATATCAAAATAAATGGGTTTTAAAATAGTAAAGCCACAAATAAAGATAGTTAAAGCAAGCCACTTTACTGAAAGACTAGGAGGCTTTTTATAAAGGAGAATTTAATCAGGCTTAGAATCAAGCTAAAGTAAAAACGGAAGTTTTTCCAATGCTAAATTTGAAAAGAGGAAATGGTTGAGGTGAATCACGAACAAGAATTGCAAAGGAGGGGAAGGCACGAGTGGGTTGTGATCTAGAATAATGAAGGAAACACCCATACCAATGAGATCTCAGATTCACTTAAGAATCAATGTAAAAGTGAGTGTAACTAGTTCAGTGCTGCTCTGTACACAAGAAGAATAAAAATTTCAGCATCAGACTAGATGGTATAATGACTGGGTGACAGTTTTAATTTTATGTAATATTTTTATTACTATAAATGCCTCAAGAAAGGATGACACAAATATGAATTAAAATTAGAGAAGATCTTAACCTAGGTCAAGATATGGAGGTGAAATTAAATAATACAAAGAAAACAAATGCAATACAGCAACAATAAGATGAGATTCAGCTTCAACAAATCAAAGCAGAGACAACAGAAATGAAATCAAGAATCCCCAAAGCTTCTGGTAATATCATAAGGCTTTTTCATAAGGTCACTAAGACAGAATGTTAGCCCAGACAGGATCTACCTTGGTGATCTCACCCAATCCCTTCTTTTCACAGATGAGTTAACTGAGTACTGGAAAGGTATTCACAGTGACTTTCCCAAGATCTCACAGCTAGTTAGTGGCACAGGTAGGGCTAGAACCCATGTCTGCAGATTTCTAGTTCAATGCTCCTATATATGCTGCCTATAATTTCTATCAGGCTATCATATGCAGTGACTAGAATACTGGTTCTGGAGTCTGTAAGACCTAAATACAAATCCCAGAGATGTCATTAGCTGTGTGACCCTGGGGAAATCACTTAATCTTCTTCTGTCTGCCCAGCTTCCCCATCTATAAAATGATAATGATAACAGCAACCATCTCCCAGGGTTGTTGTAAGGATAAAATGAAATAATATTTATAATAGCACTCTGTAGACTTTAAAACACTACATAAATGCTACATATTTATTATTCTTTCTCAATTTGTAGAATAAGCAAGTAGTGGCAAGGTTTCTTCCAACTTGAAGACTGCTATCTGTAATTTGGAAGAGGGGATGATGATACTTCTAGAAAGGCATGATAATGTGTAATGGAAGTGTCCTGCTCCCCAGCTTGGAGAATATGCAGACACTCTGCAACTGGTTCTGGTCTGCTAAGCACATGAGGAGGAATGGGAATGCTGACTAGTGGCAGAGGCAGAACTGGGGTACATTTCAGAGACCAAAGTCAATCAGAGTCTGGCTCTGTTTGGGTGAGAGACACAAGGACATAAGGAGAGAGGTCTCAGTGCCTCCCCATTTGAGGCCAACATTTGTTCGGTGAATATGATCCTCTCATCTTGATTTCTTTGTGTTTGTTCTTGCCTATTTTAGGTGAAGGAGACTGGAGATAGCTGTGATCTTGTGAGTTTGAAAGGGAAGGTGAGTCACCAGAGCCAGAGGAGTGAGGCTCCATGCTGGTATTTGCTAGAAGCCAGATGGTGAGGAGTGAAGTTCTAAGGGAAATGTTTGGCCTAACCCAGCAGCAGCAGAGGTGCAGACTCACCTACCCACTGGCCATACCAGATTTGGAAGTGAACTTGGTGGGGTGAAATGCTACGTAAAAACTGCCTAAAGTATGAGCCCAGTCTCCCCAAGGACTGAGACGGTAAAAAGGAAAGTTGTATCCCCAGGTACCGTGGGAAAACGTTTGTTGTTTACTATAGCTTCAAAGTAAGCATCTCTTTGTAAAAGCTAATTGATATGTTAGTTAAATGGTACTGGGGCACAGTACTATAATAACAGTTAACCGTGAGAGGGAAAAAACAGGAAAGAGGTTCAAGACAAAACAAGAGATAGAGAGCATCACGGACAGTAAAATGGATAATTCTGACTACATTAAATTAAAAAAGTTCTGCACAAACAAATCCAATGCAGCCAAGAAAAGCAGAAAACTGGGGGGGGAGGGAATTCTACAGCAAGTGTCTCTGATAAAGGCCTCATTTCTCAAATATATAGAGGAATTAGTCAAATCTATAAGAAAACAAATCACTCCCCAATTAATAAATGGTCAAAGGATATAAGAAGGCAGTTTTCAGAAGAAGAAATCAAAGCTATCTGTAGTTATATGAAAAATTGCTCAAAGCATCACTGATTAGAGAAATGCAACTTTCTCTGCAAAACAACTCTGAGGTACCACCTCACATCCATCAAAGTGGCTAATATGACAGAAAATGGAAATAACAAATGTTGGAGTGGATGTGGAAAAATTGGAACATTAATGCAGTGTTAGTGGAGTTGTGAACTGATCTAACCATTCTGGAGAGCAATCTGGAACTATGCTCAAAGACCTATAAAACTGCATGCCTTTTGATCCTGTAATACCACTACTAGGTGTGTATTCCAAAGAGACCGAAAAAAGTAAAAAGACCTGTACTTACAAAAATATTTGTAGTAGTTATTTTTGTGATGACAGAGAATTAGAAATTGAAGGGATGTCCATCAACTGGGGAATGGTTGAACAAGTTGTGGTGTATGATTGTGATGGAATACTATTGTGCTGTAAGAAGTGATGAGCAGGATTCTTTCAGAAAAGCCAAGAAAGACTTATGTAAACTGATGCAAAGTGAAGTGAGCAGAACCAGGAGAACATTATACACTATAACAGCAATAGTGTATGATGAATGACTTAGCTATTCTCAGCAATACAATGATCTAAGACAATTTTGAAGGACTTATGGATGAAAGATGCTATCTACCTCCAGAGAAAGAACTGCAGGAGTCTGAATGCAGATCAAAGCCTACTTTTAAAAAAAAACAAACCTTTTTTTAATTTTTCTTGGATTTTTTTTGGCCTGTTGTCTTTCACTACATAGCTAATATGGAAATATGTTTTGCATGACTACACATGTATAATCTATATCAAGGTGCTTGCTTCTCAAGTAGGGGGGAGAGGAAGGAGGAAAGAAAAGAATTTGGGAGAAGGGAGAATTTAAAAAATGTTAAAAGTTGTTTTTATATGTAATTGGAAAAAATATAAAAATTTAAAAAAAGATAAAATAAAAAATGATAGCATTAGAGAAAGACATCTCTGACCCCTCAGGGGTACCCATGACATGTTGTGGGGAGATATAGCCAGCCTTTTTATTGGAGAATGAAATCAGAGCATTTCAATATAAGTTTAGAGGGAGAACAAAAGAATACTAAAAAGAGTAACCATTTTGCAAAGGGTTACCATCACACACAGGTCAAAGAAATCAATAGGCATTTACAAAACACAAATTCAGTGTAATGCTAGATGCTATATAGAATAAAAAATATGTACAAAAAAGTTTGCATCCTCTGAACTGAAGAAGCTTAAAATCTAGTCAAGGTAGAACAATTAAGAGCTAAGCTAAATGTTACAACAGGACTACAGAAAAGAGAGAATCAGTCCTAGTTGGAATTGCTAGACAAAACTTCAGAGATTGGGTCTTGAAGGATAGACAGGATTTTTATGTGGGAGGAAGGTTATCTCTGGTCTGAGGTTGGGAGAGAGGGATGAGCATGATGTGTTACAAGAACAAAGAGAAACTGGCCTGATTAGCATGGAGGGTGCATTTTGGCTAATTATAAAAACTTAGAGAGAAACTAAGAGGTCATCTAGTCCAGAGGTTTGCAGACATGCAGCCTGCGGGCTACATGCAGTCCACAACACTCCTGAGTACAGCCCAAATCAGATTAAAATGTAGTTCCTATCTAATTTTAATGTGTTACATATTAATAAAAATATAAAATACAGTTTTTAAGTCAATATGCAGTCCACAGGGACCTTATGAATGGTTTAGTGGACCTTGTTTCTATTTGCAATTGACACCACTGAGATAGTCAGTCCCTCTACGTGACACAAGAATTCCTTCTATTATATTTCCAACAAGTAGCCATCTAGCTTCTTCTTGAACATCTCTGGTGAAAGGGAACTCACTATGTCACAAGGTCGCTCATTCCAATCTATTAGGAACTTCTTTCTTATGTTGAGCCCAAATTAACTTTCTTTTAACTTCTACCCCTTTGCCCTAGCTCTTCCCTATGGAAACTCTCAGAGCACATCTGATCACTTTTCTTCACATGATAATCCTTCAAATTTGAGGAAGAATCTATTATATCACCCTGTATAGTCTCCTCTCCAGACTAAATATCTCTAGTTACTTCCATCATTCCTCATATAACATAACTTTGAGTTCCCTCACCATTTTGTGTACCCTCTTCTTGATCTACTCCCAATCAATGTTCCTCTTAAAATGTGCAGGATACTGGAGAGGGGGGCTATTGCCTATTTCAACAGACTATATTGTTATTAGTCCTGCATAATATTTTTATTAGCTTCTTCTGGTATCCACTTCACACTATTAATTTATATTGAGTCAGGCAAAATGAGAATCATTTTAGACATGATGAATTTGAGCTGAGTAAGGTTAAGTTACATGAATATACATTATGGAAAGTTAGAAATATGAGATTCAAGCAAATGTCTGGCTTGGATATGTGTGTGTCTCCATACAGGTATTATGGATGTGTGTATGTATGTATGTGTGTACACACATACATACACACACACACATACATATATACAGATATATACAGATATGCATGTATAATATATATACATATACATACACATATATAGATATATACAGACATGCATATATAATATATATTATATATAGATATATACAGATATGCATATATATATATATATATGTCATTCACAGACATAATAGTTTAAGTCTGTAGCTAAGTTCATTAAAGGTATACTGAGGGAAAAGATCAGAAAGCTGAGGATACAGCTTTGGGTAATGCCCACTATTAGGTAGTGGGAAGAACCAGTAAAGGAAAAATAAAAAGAATTATTAAGAGATGTGGGAAGAGGACAAGGAAAGTACAGCTCCACAGAAGTAAAAAGAGAAAAGTATGGGGATGATCGAGAACATTTAGAGTCATAGAGAGGTTAAGAATATGGGGTCTAAAAAAAAGCTCTCTGATACTTTGGGGAAGAAGTCACTGGTCACCTTAGAGAGGACAGATTTAGCAGAGACATGGAGGCAGAAGACTTATTTCACGGAGCTAACTGATTGGTGTTTTGTTGCTTCTTATTAAATGTACCTGATGTGGATAATTAAAAGAGGAAAGATGAATCTGACAAATAACATTGCAATAAAACAAGAAGACATTGAAAATTCATCAGAATCACTGACTAAAGAGGGACTACCACCTGGAATCTGTGTAATTCTAAGCACATTAATAATTTCAATATTAAAAAAAACTGATATTAAGGAAATAAAAATAATGTGTGAGTGAATGAATGAAAAAGTATTTATTAATTGTTTTGTGCCAAGCACTATGTTAAAAGCTGAGGATATAAAAACAAAAACAAAGATGGCCCCTGTCTGGAAAGTGCTTGTGTTCGAAGAAGATATAACACACATACTACACACACACACACACACACACACACACACACACACACACACACATTTGCCAAGGAAAAAAATTTTGATTTAGAAAGTTACAGCAATGGGGAGTAGAGCCATAGGGGAATAGACTGACCTATTCTTTTCTATTCGCAATGAATTGATTTTATTGTGGTTCCAGAAATGGAAAAGCAGGAAGGGAGGCAGGGTATTTTCCTGGCTATGAGGCACCTAATGTGATGATAAAATGACAGTGGCATAAAATGAAACATGGTGAGAGCTAGTATAAAATAGCAGCATACCTGAAGCACTCACCAAGGAAGGCCTTGGAGGCTCAAGGGTGGGTGTCCTGGAGCTGAAAGAGTTAAGACTTTCAGGGTATGATCTCTGGTCCAGGCAGCAAGGCAGCTAGTGAAGGGTCTAATCAGTGAAAAACTATTCCTGGTTAAAGAGATAGTCTCAGAGTAAGGATGACCTGGGTTGAAGTCTCATTTGTGTTTAAATCTTATCTCTGACCTATATTTAGTTGTGTGACTCTAAGTAAGTCTCACTTTGTCTCAGGAAACTCTCTAAAACCCTAAATGGCAAAGCAGTTGCCAATATACTTTGGTGAGAGGGCATTTCCTCATCTAGAAACTCCCCAACTGATGAAATCACAGGTCTTGGCAAAAATACACATATACACACAAATACATACACAGAAAAAATAATTTTCTAAAAATAAGAAAATACAACTTTTTTTGGTTAGTACTAAACATATTTCCTTAAGTGGACTTCTTCTTTCTAAGTGACTTAGGGATAGAGAGCTCATCTTCAGTTCCATATGCTTTGTATTTGGCATGTGCTCAAATGGTAATACTCAAAAACTTGATGATGTTGATCTTGGTAAGGAAAATATTAGGAAATATAAGCTCCTTGAAGACAAAGCCTTTTACACTTTTGGTCTCCTAGTGTGTAGCATAGTGACTGGCATAACAGACATATGATTGATTTGGGAAGATGGTCAACAGAAAAGTCATTATGACAAACACAGACTACTCAAAATTCTACAAATCTTCCCTATTAATCAAGCTATTAAATATTTAATTAACCAATGCGTAAGCTACTTCTTAATTAGAGCAAAGTAGATCTTTTGGAAGATGAATTAATGGTTTTAGAACAAAAGAGTACCACTGGAATTTAAACAAAATGATACTCTTAGTTATTGCTCCTAGGGAGGATATGTGCACTAATGGGATGAGAATGGGGAGTGCAGCCATGGAGCAATGGACTGACCCATTCCTTCTAGTAGCAATGAGTTTATTTTATTGTGGTTCCATAAATGGAAAAGATGTATCTCAGGAATGGAGCAGATAAACAAAAGGGAAAAAATCTTAAGGACTGCAAATAAGCCTCCAGATTTACATGTCATTCTATTTATATACATACATACCTGTCAAGACACAAACTAATAATGGGATTGCAATAAACCATGTAAGCATGTGAACCAAAGAATATGAATTACTAACAAGGAGAAGCAATATTGTCTATGCTTGCAACCCTAGAACACTAAGCCATATCTCTTTCATCTCAAATGTAAGAAAGGGAAAGGAATAAGTATTTATCAAGTGCCTACTATGTGCCAGGCACTGTGCTAAGCACTTTACAAATAATATCTCATTTGAACCTCATAACACCCCTGGGAGGTAGGTGCTATTATCATCCTCATTTCACAGTTGAGGAAACAGGCAGGTAGAAGTTAAATGATTTGCCCAGGGTCACACAGCAGAGGCTGGATTTGAACTCACGTCTTTCTGTCTCTAGGCCCAGTTCTCTTTCAAGAAGGGAGGGGAACAGAGCACATAACTCTCGTATAACTTGAAGCACACACAAATAAGTTTAGGATCAAGCAGACAATGATAAACTCCTACTTCCTAGAAGCAGAGAAGAAGGACTCAGGTGTAGGATTCTTTTCCACAAGGAATTTCCCAAGAAAGACTCAGTAGGAATAGGAAAAATATAATACACCTAAACATTAAAAAATATGAACAACTCATCCATGTGGTTCTAAATATAATTTGTCTTTAAAAAAACTCTCCAAACCTTGTAAAAGTAGTATAGAATTTTTTAAATAGTCCTATACCTTGTAATCCTCAGATAGAAAATGTAAAACCATAAAACAGGAGGCTACAAATTAGCGAGAGATGAATTACACAGACTGTCATTCAAAAATAGTCCAAAGAACCTATCAAGATGAGTGGGTGATTAGTTCTATTTTAAACTAGATCTTATCTGCAGTCTTTATTTCCACAGATCATCAGCCAGTAATGATCAGTTTGTTCAGCCGTTTTTCAGTCATGTCCCTGTGACCCCATTTGGGGTTTTCTTGGCAGAGATACTGGAATGGGTTGAAATTTCCTTCTCCAGCTCATTTTACAGATGAGGAAACTACGGCAAATAGGGTTGAGTGACTTGCTCAGGGTCACACAGGTAGGAAGTGTCTGAGGACAGATTTGAACTCTGGAAGATTAATCTTCCTGACTCCAGGCCCAGTGCTCTATCCACTGCACCACCTAGCTGCTCCTATATTGATCAATATATGCAGAATATTTTTTAAGCTCTACTCTACTAAAATAAAAGTGACACACACACATAAAGACCAGAAAATATATTAAAATGTTGCATTTGAAGAATTTTCTGATTCACTGACAACTTCATGTGAGGTCAGACTAAGATGAATTCATATTCACCTCATTGTTTTTAAATCTTGTAAATCCCATCTATAAAATATTATGTGTAGTTTGTGCATTTTATTAAACAAACACCAAACCCCACTAAAAGTAACAAAATACTAGTTCTGATACCTTTATCAAGAGAGAATATCACTATTGAATGATCAAACAATTGAAAGCTTTAAACTAAAGACAGCCTTGTCATTCCCTGTGGATCTTTGATAAAGGGAGACAGACCCCTTTGGGGTCCTCTAGAATCTTGAAGACAGAAACAGCAGCTGCCACGTGGAGACCCAGCCAGACAGTGCACATAAGTGCTACCTATAAATAAAACACTCCGCACACTATTATTGTTAATGTTGTTATTATTATTGTTGTTAAGTAAATTACAATCAACTGGGGTTAACCTGCCATTTGATGAAAAAACAGAAGCACTTAGGTCTTTGTTAACAGAGCACATTTAATGTCTTTTAAAATGTACAATAATTGCTTATTCATCAAGGGGAAAAAAAATCATTCTTCCTGTTCAGAAAACAAATGAAACTCAGGGGAATGGAAGCCACCCAAAAAAATAATCTGAAGATACAACAATAAACATCACAATAAACTACACTAAAGAAGTATACATTTTAAGAGTATTAGTTTATCATAAGTTATAATAAAATACTTCCTTTCATGAACTGATCCAAGCCCAGAAAGGTAAAGGAAAGCTTCTAGCATGACAATTCAATTCTCTGTATAAGAAATCATTTTCGTAGGTTTCTATTGAGGTAGATAGTAGCAGCACCTCCTTCTTCCCAATCCCTCTTAACATGGGTGAGGACCATTTAGAAGCACAAAAGCAATAACTCTGATATCTAAGAGAATTTATTCCTTTCCTTGACCTGTTTAGAATGATTTAGTTCCTTGAGGGCAGGGACTGTCCTTTTGCCTCTCTTTGTACCCCCAGTGCTTAGCATAGGGCCTGGCACATAGTAGGCACTTCATAAATGTGTATTGACTGACTGGCTTAGACCATTTTTAAGGTTTGGTTTTCTTAGTATTGGAACAGAGACATCACTGATCCCCAAGAGAAATAAATGAAATTGAGTATAAGTAATGATTCTTTAAATTACAAAAGCTGTCTTTTGTATAAATGAAATCAGAGTATAAATGAAAAGTCTGTCTCATGGCATTGCTTGTACCTTAATAAGAGATATTAATAACAACAATAATTTTCTGATATCTCGGAGCTGACAGCTGTTGAAGCTCCACTTTTGATTAGTGATTTCCAAGGCTTATGACAGCATCACTTGATGGACAACGGGACTATACCAATCAGCGAACAAATTATCAAATCATGACACTACCTTGCATCCCAAAAGTAAGTAGACGGCATAGCAAACACTATTTCCATCATCACCAGTCCCAATGGTTATGTATCAGGAAACTCTTGTCCTTTATCCCATATACCAGAGGAACTCTTAAGAAGTCGATTTTCCTTTTTGTGGCCAGTCATTCCTCTCACCCATGGACATGACTTAGCCGCCACCAGTAAGCTGTAAGATAACCTACCACCAACCATGGAAAAATTGGAAACTAGTCAAATGGATGCATATTTGATATGTCACCACCCATGTCACCCTGGATGAAGAAGAAAAAGCTTGATATCTAGTATAGATCTAGCATTTTATCTTACCGCAAAGGAAAATGTGACCTGGGGACAAGAGCCAATATAGTCTAGAAACAGAAACTGAAAGAAGCAATAGCCAACCCTCTCATTCAACAGAATTTTTAAAAATAAGTATAAAGATGAAGTAGTAGCATGGTCCAGTGAACTGAGGAATGGCTTAAGAGTCAGGAAGGCCTACTTCTGCACATATTGTTGTGTGAATCCTGGACAAGCTTCTTAACCTTTCAGTGCTCCAGGTAACTTTCTAAGACCATTAATTAGAAATTAGTTGTTGATCTGCATCAGTGTAAGGAGTTGTTATACTGAGATTTCCCCAGATCTATGAAATCATTGGTTTGGGCAAAGCTTCACCAGTTGTCCCACCTCAAAAAAAAGGAAAAAGGAGAGATTAAAAGATACAGGAACTAGAAAAAAAGGAGTATATAATGCTATATTCCGCTCATAGAGCTAACATTCCCATTATCAACAGACTAAAAATACTCTCATATTTGCATAGCACTTTGGAAAGTTGATTAAAATAACAATGCTATGTTTTGTTGTTGTTCAGTCATTTCAGTCATGTCTGACTCTTCATGACCCTATTTGGGATTTTCTTGACAAAGAAACACTGGAGTGGTTTGCCATTTCTTTCTCCAGCTCATTTTGCAGATGAGGAAACTGAGGCAAA
The DNA here is from genome assembly GCF_003287225.1 of Phascolarctos cinereus. Classification (NCBI taxonomy): domain Eukaryota; kingdom Metazoa; phylum Chordata; class Mammalia; order Diprotodontia; family Phascolarctidae; genus Phascolarctos; species Phascolarctos cinereus. The sequence goes on along the minus strand of NW_027555847.1, from coordinate 448,882,268 downwards.
CAGAGGTAAGTCACTTGCCCAGGGTCACACACCTAGTAAGTGTCTGAAGCAAGATTTGAACTCAGGTCTTCCTCACTCCAGGCCTGGCACTCTATCCACAGCACCACTGAGCTGCCTTAATGCTATGCTTTAGGATGGTCAAATTACCCTACTCATTGCATTTGGACTTTCATCCTCCTTCAGCTTTAACTTAGAAGATTCTCATATCATAATCCTCTGTGGGTCTGTGGGCAGTACTGCATCACAATGATCTCATTTATTATTCCATGCTGCCATCTCCTAAATTCCACAATCCCTCCCTCTGAAACAAGGGTACCATCCTTAGAAAAAAAGCAAAAGGTTTCATCTCTTCCTCTAAAGGAAAATAATTGCCACAAGACCAACCTATGCTTTAGGGCTGCCTCACGAAACAAAATATAGTTAAAAAATCTAAAAATCCACTTTATAAGTAGAATGTTTTTCTAACTAACCTCTTCAAGTCTCACATACAGTGCTTTTTTGTTTCCTCGTTTTGCTTTGTTCTTTTCATCCGTTGCCCCATCTTTTAAATGACAATGTAGTTTTAGATGGTCCCTTCCAGCTTAAAAAAAAATCACTCAGTGATTCTATTAATTATGTCTAGCTATACCATAAAATAAGGCCAATTAATTCATACCTTGTACTATGTTCTAAAATAGAAAATATATAAAAGAATAATGTGTACTTCTATGCTATGTTGAGAATTATACTTACATCTATGCTATATTGCTTATGTTGGAGAAAATTACAGTGCATGAATTCACTGATGTCACTGGCTTGGAGGAAAAGTTGATCTTTTTTCTTTCTTTACATGAGTAAATCAATTTAATGCAAAACTATGAAAATAATAAAATAAAAAGAGTGATATAATTAAAACAACTATAACCTGACCTATTCTTTAAAAACTGTTTAAATGCAGTAAGGAAGGAGAGATGGACATTGACACTGATTATAACCATTTCCTATGTCAATTAAATGATAAAGATAAAAAGTCCCAAAAAAGCTAGAACTTATCTTAATCAGCAAATAATATCTCTTTCAAGTTAAGAGATGATACTAATTTAGGATATAGATTCATTTATGAAATCTTATGGAGAATGGTTGAAAATTATTAGTTATATCACCTCATAAAAAAAAAAGAATGAGTGGCATATAGGGAAAAAAAAAACAAGCTTAAATAAAGTTTGGTAAGAGATCCAATTAACCAAACTCATCCTGAGGGCATTTAAGGATGAAAAATAAGGATAACAGGTATGAAAAAAAAGCAAGGATTTCTATGCAAAATCTCTTTACCATCAAGGGCAGAGGAATCACCACATTTAATCTCTAACCTCTCTATCCCAGATGTCCTTCTAGAGGAGGTAGAAATGGCACCAAAGAAAACAAAGATGAGATAAGTAGCTAAACTAGATCAAGAATACAAAGAGGAAATACAAGTTGGAGGTGAAAGAATTTTGAGGGCATTCAAAGACCAGTTATCAATGTACCTGAAAAAGGGAAAGATACCAAAAAGGAGGTGGAAATTTTCAGACCACGTTAAAAAAAAAGACTGATTATTCATTTATTTTCCCATCTCTGTAAAATAAAATAAAACATATATGTAAAAATATACATACATATATTCACATGCATACACCCCCACACACATACAAAAAAAGCCACATATATTGAAGTCATCCTCGATAAAGGTCCTTCCCAAGGGAATAAGCAGTCTTTCACAAACCAAATTCTTTAAGAGATTACATCCTTAGAGTAACACAATTGATTAAACAATATAAGGAAAACAATATCCCACTGATTTATTTGCTGACTACAAAAAAAAGCATTTGCTTGAGTAAATCAAACTATCACTTTTTAGGCTCTCTGTGAACAAAGTGGCTCCCCAAACCAAAACATCACGACAGTCCTTGAGAGACTTAACTATAAAAATAATTTTGTTTCCTGAATCTTTGACTATTAATATCAAGTGAAATATTAAACAGGAAGACATGTTCGTTTGCTACTGTCATGAAGACTGTCCAGCAGGGTTCCAGTGAAAGAGAGATTCCTCAGAGGTGTTGAGGTTTTCTCTTGACCTTCTTTGCAGATGACATTGCCCCAATTGTATCAAGCCTCCAAACGTTGCAAAATTTTCTGAATGAGATCCATAATCACTCAAAAGAGTCTGGTCTAAGTAAATGCCTGTGTCCAGGCTATGACATGAAGTTGGATCAATGACGTATTTAATTTATCCATCAGTATGTAAACCTTGGATAGACATAGCAAATGGACAATGAGCTGGGCTCAGAACTGAAAAGAGAAAGAAAGGCAGCTGGATTGCCTTTGGGAAATTGTCAGATTCTTTGAATGATCCCGACTTGACTGTAAAACAAAGTCTCATCTTTTTAATATCAATATTATTCAGGTGATACTGTGTGACTATTTTAAAAATAATATCTCATTTGATCCTCACAACAATCCTCTGAGGTAGGTGAGTGCTATTATTATCCCCATTTTACAGATGAGGAAAAGGAGGCAGAAGTTAAATGACTTAAGTGACATGCTTAGGGCTACATAGCTAATAAGCCTCCATAGTTGGATTTGGGTCTTCCTGAGTCTAAATCCATAACTCTATCCATTACACCATAATAATAGCTGACATGTAGCATTTTAAGGCCTGCAAAGCACTTTACAGATCTCATTGCATATACTCCTCATGATAATTCTGAAAGAGAGGATTCCATTACTCCTATTTTACAGATGAAGAAACTAACTCAGAAAAGTTGTGTCGCTTGCCCAGAGTCACACAGCTGAGAAGTATCTGAAGCTGGATTCACATTGATATCTTCCTGTCTTTATGTACAATGCAAGGTATGGCCATTATATAACTTAGAGAGTTGCCTGAGCCCTGAGTTTGTGACTTACCAATGGTAACAAAGTAGTAAGAGTGAGAAGTGGGATTTGAAGTCACTTCCTCCTGACTCTGAGTCAGGACCTCTACCTACTACACCATACTGTCTCTCCATGCTGCTGACCATGACTATAGAACTACATAAAAAGTTTTCTTTTTCTATTGCTGCTCTTAAGAGTCTACCTTCCCTATCACTTTTATGACGTTGGGGACCTCCATCTTCTCATAGGTAAAACAAGGGGATTAGCCTCAATGATCTCTAATCTTTCTTCTCTATGTAAATCTTATGACTTTACCATCCTTTTAAGGTTACTATACTAAGTTTATGAAAGGTTACCTAGAAGCATCAAAAAGGAAGCCAGGGTCCATCTTCAATAAACTAGCAATTATAAATGATCTAGAAACTATAGTGAAATGGCCATTCAGATTCAAGAAAAGGAGAGGAGAAGGGAAGGAGAAGGGAAGGAGAGGAGAGAAGAGCAGAGAGGAGAGGGAGGAGAGGAAAGGGGATGAAGAAGAGGAAGAGAAGGGGGAGGAGGAAGGGAAGGAAGGATTTATTATGCACCTACTATGTGTGTGACACTGTTAAGCACTTTACAAAAATTACCTCATTTGATCCTCAAAACTCTGTGATATAAGTACTATAATTATCACCACAGATGATAAGACAGATGATGAAACTGAGACAGACAGAGGTTAAGTGAGTGACTTGCCCCGGGTCACATAGCAAGTAAGTGTCTCAGGCCATACTCGAACTCAGGTCTTTCTAATTCTAGGTTCAGAGCTCTATCCATTGCACTCTCTATCTAGGGACTAACTCTGACACTAGCACCTGATGGGACTGACGGCCTAGGGTTCAGTGTCTGGATCCTTCCTTGTCAATATTCTCTGTTCACTTCTAGGTATATGTACATATATACACATATACGTATATGTATATGTGTATGTGTAGATGTGTGTGTGTATATATATGTGTGTATATAATAATGTGAGCACATACATATATACACACACACACACACATATGCATACAAACATACATATATACACTTCCTATCCAGTGCTATCCACAACCAGGCTGAAACTATGTAAACATGAACAGAAAGCTTCTTTCTCACTCTTGCACACATAGTGCTCTATAAAAGAAACTGTACTACTTAAGGAAACCACCATTCAGCCTTTACCACATCTGGTGGAGCTGACTTAGCCATCGCACCTTTAAAAATCAACTTTGGGCTCTGTTCAGCTAGGCATGATTCAGAATGAAAAAGAAATCCTGTGATTCCAGTAGAATAAGAACTCCTTCTATTTGTATGTATGACTCAACATAGAAAGCTCTAAACCCCAAATAAACCATGAAAATACAATTAGCATCTTCAGTAATATACCACTTAATATAGGACATGTCCCAGGATATATTCTTCTTTGTTCAGGAAGGAAGGGTAGAAGACACTAAAATTGATACAGTTCTCTTTAATGCAGGGCGTCACATGTAAGACCCCTCCAGCTATTGCTTCTTACAGGGCCATCTTTCTCACAGCGTAGCATAAGCGATAGGTCACTTGACTTCATATCATGAAGACCTAGATTCAAATCCTGCCATGGACATTTATTAACAGTGGGATGCTGAGGAAGTCATTTAATCTTGATATGCTACCATTTCCTCAACTGTAAAACCAGGGATTTGGACTCATTGGCCTTGTAGCTCTAAATCTGTGATCTTGTCTGTTCTATGTGTCTGCCTTGCTGAGTCTGAGAAAGAAATCCTTCTCTGGCCAGAATAATGAATAAAAGTACATTTCGTTAAGATTCCAGGGAAACAGCTATTCAAGTGAATGGGGGAGAGAAAAAGGCAGCTAGATAGGGACAGACAAGGAGGGAGGGAAAGAGAAAGACAGAGGAGAGACAGAAATAAAATAAAATACTGAAAGAGAAAGCATCTAACAATTGCTGTCCCTAAGTATGAATCCAATGAACATCTTTTGTCAAGACAAAATAAATTTGTTTCAATAAATCTTAAGGTGGTAACCAACATGCAACATGTTAAGATGCTTAAGGCAGAAAATGTGGGCAAAACATGTAAATCAGAGAAGTGCAAGAGAGGAAAACACATTTTCAAATGTCTCAAGGATGCTACTAACACAATACAGCAAGAATAAGTTATTTATGCACATCAAAATGAATGAATCCCATGGAACAAAGACTAAAAGGACCCAAACTGTAAGTAGATTTGCATGTGTAATTTTTAAAATAAAAAATACAGGGCAGATATGTTATTTTAAGCTTTTAAAAGCATGAGTCCTGGCTTCATTTTTCTGTTGCATTTCAGACCATCTTAATTGCACAACATCTGAAACATATAACTAGCAGAAGATATGATGTCATAGGGTCATAGATTGAGAGCAAGAAGTCCACCTCCTCATTTTGCAGATGAGTAAACTGAGGCTCAGACAGGTAAAGGTATTTGCCTAAGGTCACACAGATAATCCTCATCAAAGCCTAGATTTGAACCTGGTTCTTCTGACTACAAATCCAGTGCTCTTATTATACCATACTCCCTTAAGTCCATCTACTCTAGAGCAAGAAACACATAGAATTTGACTTAAAAAAATCAAAACAAATGTTGGTATTTAAGCTAGTACATCTGTCATTGGTAGGCCTGATAATTTATGAACATAAACCAAATGTTTTTAAGTAACTCAATGGATTCTTCTTTCCTTCAGAGCCCATTTTAAGTAAATTCGTAGTCATGAAGGGAGATTAGTCCTGAGAATGTCCTCTTTTATAATCCTCTCCATCCAAGCTAAGCCCAAATCTAGCAGCAAAGGAGTTTGTCTCTGCAGACAAAATGTGCTAGGGCTGGGGTGGGGGGTGGGGGGCGGGGGAGGGAGGGTGCGCCAGGAGGAAGTGGAATAAATTGAAACAGAACAGAATCTTTTCTCTCTGAAGAAATGCCAGACAACATGGATGGTTCTTACATCAATGTAGCTGTGCTATCAGGAGCTATGCCCAGGAAGTCTCTCACATACATGACTACACACACACACACACACACACACACACACACACACACACACACACATACACACACAAACATATGTACATATATGTATATGTATGATATACCTAGAGGGGGGAGGAAGAGAACACACATATTTTATCAGATTTCTGGTTAATGTACCTATTCATCCATCTATTCAAGTGAACAGAAGTGTATATATTAAGTTCTGAAAGAGAAAATCATGTGTATACACTGACACACACACACACATATAGATATATACTTTTTTTTCCACATACATACACAGTATATGCCACCAAAGATGAGAAAATAGTCAGGTTTCTCAAAGTATTTTTTAAAAGAAAAAATACCATGCATAAAGTCAGCACCGATCTGTCAAGCAAGTTTTAAATATGTAATAATACTTTATTGGGACAAGAGTAATTTTTTTAAATAAAAAAAACTAAAACCTTCTAAACCTGAGTGTCTTTCCTTCTCTAACATTTGACTTCCTACTTCAGAAGAAAGAGAAAAAAATGGCAACCTAATATCTAGGATTTGTTTAAGAAAAACAACAACATAACTTCCAGGCTATGCTTTGTATTCACTAAGGATTTCAGCAAATTTCATGTCTATAGTGCAAAAGGACTGCCTTAAAACAGGCCTGAGAAACATATGGCCCATGGGTCACTTGCGGCCCACCAAAGGAATCTGGATAGCCCACAAAACATGTAGGGTCACCACTGCGCATGTTCCTGCTTGTCACGTGACCCATGACAACCAACCATTGTCAGTCTGTATCTGGTCTAATCTGTCTGCAGCCCAAAGAAGTTTAGCCTATTTTAATTTTGGCCCTATCTACTGCCAAGTTGTGCAGGTCTGCCTTAAAACAATGAAAAATAGTGAAATGCCTTATGAGTTAAAGAAGAGTTATATTCTTTTTTTGTGAAGAATGTATTTTATTCTAATTCTTTGAAAATTAATAATCCACAGTTCACATTTCTGATTCTTAAAAGCAAGTACAGTTCTAGTGTAACTAAGTGGCTCAGCAGACAGAGCAATGGGCCTAGAGTCAGGAAGATCTGAGTTCAAATTCTGTCCCAGACACCTACTGGCTGTGTGATCTTGGGCAAGTCACTTAATCTCTGTTTGCCTAGAAGGCAGCTAGGTAGCTTAGTGGAGATAGTTCTGGACTTGAAGTCAAGAAGACCGGAGTCCAAATCCAGCTTCGGACACTTATTAGTTGTGTATCCCTGGGCAAGTCACTGGACCTGTTTGCTTTCATCCAACGAAATTGCAAACCACTCCAGTATCTTTGCCAAGGAAAACCCCAAGGATGATGGGGTCATGGAGTCACAAAGACACAGGGACATGGGCCGTAGGGTCACAAAGAGGTAGACACAACTGAATAACAACAAAGATTAGGGTATACTGTGCAGTTACTTTTAAAACTCTTCTGAGGTATACTACTTTTACCCATTGCAGGTGATTTTGTGTTATTAGTATAAGGTAAAATCTCAGTTCAATATATTTTCCATAAATCAAGGCATAACTTTTTTGTTTTGCTGTAACTTCTTCTCCTATATGAATGCTATTTTTTCAAGCTGTTTTAGCATCATTTTCTGTGGAAAAGTGGGGAACACTACTAGATTCTTTCTTTAAACTGATGATTTAAAAAAAACTCGACAGGGTTGGCATAACCATGACACAGTCCTGAAAACTTAGCCTCCCATGTGAAAACACTCACAGCTACAGAGTTTTACACGTGCAGTACAGGTTAAACACCAACCTGCGACTTATTAATGAGGTACAAATGTCTGGCACCTCACAGAAGTGGTATTTCTGCACAATGATTAACACTAACAGCCAAAGAATGACTTTACTAACTGCTGCCTTCTGCTCAGCAGTTGTGAAATTATGCAGCATCTTCAAAGAACAGGCTTGAGAGAAAAATACAAGAGCTCACTCTCCAGGTTAGAGCATATATCAATCGTGGCAAACGAGAAGAGCTCCATGAGGAAACATCCCAATGTTTTTGGTAAAGATTCCCCTTCTCAGCTCTCTGTGGAACTTGGTGTAGTCTGGTCAGTTCTGATCGGCAGCCAAAAAGATTATAACCATGTTGCAACCTTGGACAACCAACTGTCGGAAACTATCATTATTATAACATGTATTAAATCCTTTAAAGTTTACAAAGAAGTTTCTTCAAAAAAGCTCTATGAGGTAGGGAGTAAACCAAGCCAGAGCAAACCAAACCATATTGTACAGATAAAGAAACTAAGGCACAGAAAAGTTAACTGTCTGACTCAGTCACTCCACTGTGCCAAAGGCAGAACTTGAATTCTGACTTCAAATCCAGAATTCTTTGTACCTCTTCGTGCTGTGTCTATTATTCAATCAATCATTCAACATTTATTAAGCACCTAGTATATGCCAGGCACTGCACTAAGTGTATTATAAAATAAATTATTTATAAAATATTATAAAATAAAGCATGTTTCTTACTTCCTCAGTCTGTTAGAATACCAAAGCTCCATATAAATAATTTTTTTTGCAAATGGAGGAAAATCCAAAATGGAAAATATTTCATCAGTCTAGAAGTTGTTGTCCACAGTAGAAGTTTTATTTATTACATGGTTGCATTCTATGTTCTGCATAGGGTTTGTTTTTTTAAAGTAAAAATCATGAGCCCCTTTTAAGATCAGAACATAGATCAAATTATGTTACAACAAACTTTAGGGAGGGAGTTTTTCTAAATCTTTTCACTTTTTTGAAATTTCATTCTTTAGCTGCATTTTCCTCTAAGAAAATCTCTTAAGTACTCAAATGAATTGATGATCTCATTGATTCAGATCCAAGGCAATCTCACTGATTCACTGCAAGGATGTAGATTATAATCCATCCGTGCCAACCTGTTCTGTGTGACTCTTGTCCATGCTTTTCCAAAAAAACTAACCAAAGGGGTTGCTCACTTCATGTACCATACATTCAAGGACATTCATGTCCTTGTTTTCACTTGATATTGCAAGGATACCAGTGAAACACTCTGGCTGTACAACTATCATCCTTCATTCTCACCATGTGACCACTCATCTTCTCTTACTGTCATAAATTTCCTTATTGACATCCTATACTACTTTTCTTCTTCAGAATTCCTTGTTAATTATATGTTGCAGTCGGCTTCATACTGTGCTTTTCCTTTTTTTTTTACCTTTGCAACATTTTTTTAATATAAATTTGTTATTTTTAGTTTTCAACATTTACTTCCACAAGATTTTGAGTTCCAAATTTTCACTCCATCTCCCCCCTCCCCCCACCCCAAGATGTCATGCATTCTGAATATCCCTTCCCCTAGTCTGTCCTCTCTTCTATCTCTCTCCCCTTCTCTTATCCCCTTCCCCTTCTATTTTCCTGTAGGGCAGGACAGACTTCTGTATCCCATTTCCTATATTTCTTATTTCCCACTAGCATGTGAAGACATTTTTTTTCAAACATATGTTTTTAAAACTTTAGGTTTCAAATTTTCTGTCTTCCTCCCTCCCCACCCACCCTCATTCAAAAGGCAAGCAACTCAATATAGGTTGTACATGTGCAGTTATGCAAAACACGTCCACAGTAGACATGTGAAAAACTAACTCTATTTCCCTTAATCCTATCCTGCCCTCCCATTTATTCTATTCTTTCTTTTGACCCTGTCCCTCCTCAGAAGTATTTACTTCTGATTACCCCCTTTCCCAATCTGCCCTCTATCATCCCCCTTCTCTTGTCCCCTTCTCCCCCTATTTTCCTGTAGGGTAAGACAGATTTCCATACCCAATTGAATGTGTATGTTATTCCCTCCTTAAGCCAAATCCTATGAGAATAAGATTCACTCATTCCCTCTCACCTTCCCCGTTTCCCTCCACTGTAAGAGACTTTCTTTCTGTTTTTTTTGTGAGATAATTTACCCCATTCTACCTCTCCCTTTCTTCTTCTCCAAGTATAATCCTCTCTCATCCCTTAATTTTATTCTCCAGATATGACCCCTTAATCTTCAACTCACCCTGTGCCCTCTATCTATCTATCTACATATACATACATATAATTTTTTTCCTTCAACTACCCTAATACTGACAAAGGTCTCATGAGTTATAAATATCATCTTTCCATGCAGGAATGTAAACAGTTCAATCTTAATAAGTCTCTTATGATTCCTCTTTCCTGTTTACCTCTTCATGTTCCACTTGAGTCCTGTTTGAAAGTCAAATTTTCTATTCAGCTCTGGTCTTTTCATCAGAATGCTTGAAAGTCCTCTATTTCACTGAATGACCATTTTTTCCCCTGAAGGATTATACTCAGTTTTGCTGGGTAGGTGATTCTTGGTTGTAATCCTATCTCCTTTGCCCTCTGGAATATTATATTCCATGCCCTGCAGTCCTTTAATGTAGAAACGGCTAAATCTTGTGTTATCCTTCTGGCAGCTTGTAATATTTTCTCCTTGACCTGGGAACTCTGGAATTTGGCTATAATATTCCTAGAGTTTTCCTTTGGGATCTCTTTCAGGAGAGATCTGTGGATTCTTTCAATTTCTATTTGCCCTCTGGTTCTAATATATCAGGGCAGTTTTCCTTGATAATTTCTTGAAAGATGATGTCTATCTTTTTTGATCATGGCTTTCAGATAGTCCAATAATTTTAAATTCTCTCCTGGATCTATTTTCCAGTCAGTTGTTTTCCAAGAGATATTTCACATTGTTTTCTAATTTTTCATTCTTTTGGATTTGTTCTACTGTTGTGATTTCTCATAAAGTCACTATCTTCCAATTGCTCTATTCTAATTTTTAAGGAAGTTTTCTTCAGTAAGCTTTTGGACTTCCTTTTCCATTTGGCCAATTTTTCTTTTTAGGCATTTTTCTCCTCATTGGCTTTTTGGACCTCTTTTGCCATTTGGTTAGGCTATTTTTAAGTGTTATTTTCTTCAGTATTTTTTGGGTCTCCTTTAGCAAGCTGTTGACTTGTTTTTCATGATTTTCTTGCATCACTCTCATTTCTCTTCCAGTTTTCCTCTACTTCCCTTACTTGCTTCTCAAAATCCCTTTTGAGCTCTTCCAAGCCTGGACTGATTCATATTTTTCTTGGAGGCTTTGGATGTAGGAGCTTTGACTTTGTTGTCTTCTTCTGGTTGTATATTTTGATCTTCTTTTCACCAAAGTAAGATAATATAGTCTGACTCTTTTGCACTGCTTGCTCATGATCCCAGCCAATTACTTGAGTTTTAAACTCTTTGTTAAGTAGAATCTGCTTCCAATGTGGAGAATGTACTGTCCCAAGCTTCAGGGGTTTGTACAGCTGTTTTCAGAGATACTTGTAGGGACCTGTAAATTTTCAGTTCTTCCAAGGTGGTATGATAAGGGCGAGGTGTTTACTCCTTTCCTGGCCTGTGACTACAAGTACTCCTTTCTGTCCTAACTGTGAGGGGTTCCTCTCCACATCACTACAAGCTCCACCAAGCCAGCTCCTCCTCACCCCAGCACGCCCCAGAACTGTGACCCAGATCCAAACATGGGCAAAGCAAGAGATTCCTGTCTCAGCACTGGCAAAGAGATCCTTGCAATCCCTCTCTGATCAGCCACTGGATTCCCCCTGAGTCTGTGGGCCGGAAGCTCGAGAAGCAGCTGCCCCCCCCCACCAAGCTCTTGGGGAATGGAGCTGAAACCCCGCCTTCCTTTCTCAGCAGTGACAGAAACAGAGTTTTCCCACTGACCTTCTAAGTTGTCTTTGGTATTGGTGGATTGAGGAGTCTGGAAACCTCCACAGCTGCCCGCGATTCAGTCCTCTGAGGCCTGCTCCAGGTTCGCTGCGCTCCCAGCCTGGCGCAATACACCTTTCTGACCAATCATCCAGGTTGTCTTGGGCTGGAAATTTGTTTCACTCTGTCTTTTTCTGGGTTCTGCTGCTTCAGAATTTGTTTAGAGCCATTTTTTATGAGTATTTGTAGGGGTTTGGAGGAGAGCTCAAGCAAGTCACTGCTTTCATTCCGCCACCTTGGCTCCACCTCCTGTGCTTTTCCTTTGCTTTCTGTGTGATGCCCATCCTTAGTTCTTTAGAAACAGTGATGTTCCAAGTCTCGTTGCCCTTCAATACTAGTAAAATGATGTACTGAAAAGATAGGTCATTGTTTTTACAGGCAATAAAAGTGCTTTACAATTTCCTGAAAATAATCCAGTCTACTCTCCTCCTTTTTCAACTCTGGATCAGTTCACTGACTATCTTTATTTTCTGTCTCAGATATTTGTACTGATGGAGAAGTTCTAAAGGTTGCCCACAAATGCATGCTAAAATCCGGGCAATAAACACTTTTCATTTACTTCATTTTTCCTGTGCAGATATATGGGACAATCTCCTTTGAGTGATTACAGATCTTTCAGGGGCTCTGCAAGGTCTTAGAGGTTGAGGAAATCAATACAATGTCATTCACAGACAGGAGCATCTGGAGGTCCCATCATCCCCTGGGCATCCCTCTTCAACCTGAATTCTGCACTGGATCTTCTCCTTCATGCAGATAAATACTTCTGGCAAGCATACATTTCCCTGTCTTATACACTACCTGATGTTTGTTAGCAGAACATCGCTGGATAGTTATTTCTATTATTATGTATTCCAAGAAATCCTGAATGGTTTTGATGCATGGATAGGAGATATTTTTCTATGAAATAGCCTGCTGGGAGGAGTTTTGTTTTATTGAATCAAATACTTTTTTTAACCAACAAAAAGCAAGCAAGTGGGACCTTATGTTCTTTACAGCTTTCAGTCAATTATAAGATGGTAAAGATGTTCCATTATTTTAATAACACTTGCAAAAACTTGCTTGTTCCTTACTAATGCTTTCATCAAAAATGCACTTAATTTGTGTGTAGGTGATCCTTATATTTTGCATAGATGGGAGAGAAGGTATGTAGGTCAGTAGGTAATGCTTTCTCATCTTCTTTTTGGTATTAATAAAAAGTCTGAGATTTCTTCCACGACTTTGTTAACTTCGCCTTCTTTAGGATACCACGTAAATTAGTTTCTCAATACCCTCATAACTGTATCCCTTCCAGAAATACAGACTGTATTTCCCAACTTTATTCCCATTAGTGCTGTTTCTGTTTTCTCTCTAAGTACCTCAGGGACTGTGATGTTAAGATCCAAGTGGGATGGTTCCATTGTTTTTGGAGAAAACAGTTTCTGCAAGTCTTTTCCATTTTTCTTCTATTCGCAGTTTTCTTTGTTTTTATCCTTGACTCCAACTTTGGATGACTTTACTTGGTAAGATATCTTGCCAAGTTTTCTTTAGACCAGCTTTACCCTCCAATGGATCCACTGTTTTATGATTTTACATGTATTTATATGCTAGCCTAATGTTGCCTTTAGCAGTCATCTCTCTCTCCACATGGCAAGTAAATGTTTACTGAGGAATTCTGTTGATTCTTTTGATCTCCTTGGTGCTAAAATAGTTTTAACTTCTGGACTAAATTATTGTAATCAATACTGATGTCCTTTCTGTCATTCTTTTCCATTCTGATTTTCAATAGCATGTTTAAATAACTCAAGGTTAAATCTTCTTGACTGTATGGCACCTTTTCCTCACTATTATCCTTTTTTGTCATTTATCATAAATTCTGATCTTAGCTCTGAAGAATCAATGGTCTACTATGTACAGACAACTGATTTAAGGATAACTGCTACTTCTTTAAGAAGTCTTTTCTTGTCTGTTAAAATATAGTCAAACTCATTTTTTTTATGTTATCTGTTTATGTTATGTTATGTTCTCACCATGTCCAGTTCCTACTAATTCTCTTTAAAAGAAATTGCTCATGATATAGAGGCATAAATCTTCTGTGTAAACTCTGTCTTTGGCTTTTCTCATTTCTTTTCAGGGAACCCCATTTTCCCATATATTTCTATCTATCCTCACTTGTCTCCACTTTTGCACTGAGGTCACCAAGTATGTATACTGATTTGTTTTGCAGTGTCTTAAAAAGCCCTTCATTTCCTACAACTTCTTTCTCAGTAACCAATGTTGGTGCATGGGGTAAAATTATTTGCAAAGTTGTCTTTTTGCAAACAATGATCATTAGTACTACAATATGTGAAGACCAAATGTACTGCAAAACAATATTTCTTGTAGCTTTGGGATATACAAGAAAATCTATTTTAGTAACCTTCCCTCCAACCTTTTTTGTTTCTCCAAGAAGTACCTGTGATCCATCCTTCTATTTAGTTGTAACTTTCTTCTTTCTTCTAAGTTTTGTTCACAGTAAGAATGTAAAAATTGGTACGATTTGGATCCTCTAGCAAAATGCTCACTCATTGGTCATAGGACGAGGATTTCACATTTAGAGAACCAAAACTCAAATTAAAATTTACTGATGGCCTAAGAATTGTGAGTCTTAGCACCCTCTATCCTGTGTCCTGACATGCTGACACCATCACTACAGAAAGCAGAAGGAGGCCCACACAGGATTGAGGGGCATTTTAATTTTTTTCTAAGATTTAAGGGTTGACATGGCCAAAAAAGTTTTATTACCAAAATCTGCCTCTCAATGATTATCTAAGGGGGCCTGCAAAAAACTGAAAAAAAAAATCAAAAGTGAATGTGGCAGAATTATCAAACCACAGCTCCAAAGAAGAGATGTGAGAAGATATCCCCATTCACCTTTTTACAGAAGTAGAGGGTCCATGAGTGTGGCACACTGCACATACTTTCAGACTTTTCCAATATATTCATGAGTTTCCTGATTTCTTTCTCATTTCTTGACTTTTAAAATATATTTTATAGGATGGCTCTGAGGGAAGAATAAAGGAAGGAATATGGGGAGAAATTTCAGTGATATAAAAAAAAGAAATAAATATTAACTTTAAAAGTTTCCCTATGACATACCCTAAATTACAATTGTTTTTAAGTGATATGACTATGAAATATAAATAACTAATTTTCAAAATACATTAAGCTCTAAAATTAAAATGAACATAATATAACATCAGTTGTCATTGTACTGTACTAAAGATGTGGACACAGAACACTTGTTGAAATCCATACTGACTACATACTCTGAAAGTTGTCATTCTGAATAAATCTTGGGTAACAACTTTTCATTTTTCTCTCCCTCATGAGAATACAAAATCAATTATGGGAGGAAGGGGACAATCCATTTACTCAGGGTTTTAAAAAAATTTTCAGAGAAAAAGAACTTATTCTCTTGGAATAAAGTTAATTCATAGCTAAAATGGAACTTCAGTTGCTAGCAGCCTAGGCAGATCATAACACAAAAGTACAATGGTGAGGTTTCAAGGAAGAGAATTTAAAAGCAAGTTCATTTATCAACCTAACACCTTTATTATTAATTTTTTATTTTTAAAATTAAAGTTTTATTGATTCCTTTTATTTTAATATCAGTCATTTTTAGACATCCTACTCTAACCAAATATCGACCCTTCTTTTGAATGAAGGAATGAAAAAGCATATATTATGCACTTTCTGTAGGCAAGGTACTCCGCTAAGTTCTGGGCATATTCCCCATTCAAGGAACTCACAATTTCATAGGAGGAAACCCCACACACAGAAGTTTTAGCTGAAAATCAGACAGAAAGAACTGTGTGGTTCTTGAGAGTATAGAGGCAAAGCAAATTGTAATGCATCTTTAATATCTTTTCCATTAATAAAATCATATCAGTTTGTGAACTTGGGCCAGTTCACAGTGCCAAGGTATAAGGGGATCTATGCAGAAAAACAGGTAAGCAAAAACCAGGATCATCATGTTATTACAATTACATAATCTTAAATTTAGTTTTAGTGTCCTTTTGGCTTATTGTAATTGCTGTACACACTATTTTGCTGGTTCTATTTACTTCACTTTGTATAAGTTAATACAAGTTTTCTTATTCTCTGAAGTGTTCATATTTATTTTTAAGGCACAATAACATTCTGTTATATTCATATGCCACAATTTGTTTTGTTTGTTTTCCAATTTTTCCTACCACAAAAATATTAGGGCCTTTCTTTCTGTCTTTGACCTCTTTGGAGTATCTGTCCAGCAGTGAAAGTGTATGAGCAATTTAGTGACTTTTCACATACTTCCAAACTGTTTTCTAATATGGTCAAACCAATTTGAAGGACTACCAGCAGTGTATTAGAATGTCTGTCATAATACAACCACTCCAACACTGACTTTCTGTCTTTTGGCATCTTCTATTAATTTGCTCTGTATGAAGTGAAATTATTAGCAATTTGGAACACTTTTTTATGTGAACATGCTATTCACATAAATCATGGGAAATATAAGAGTTCAATCTGAAGTCTTTCCCTTCAACAATCCCCCCCAAACTATTCCCCCAAAACTTTATAGGTTTAATTGGAACCACAGAGGTAGTCATTTTGAAAGAAAAGAATAGCATTTTACTTTTAACCAGAGTTCCTCTTTTAAGAATTTTTTTTTCAAATCAGCCATTTTGAAAAGTAACTTAATGAAGAGAAATAAAGTCAGGTAAGAATTCAAGTGTCAATGAAGTTGGATCTTATTCATATAAGCAAGGTTTAATGAAAGTAACTCATTAAGGTGATCCCTTCTGGTGAAGGAGCCTTGGAAATTCTTTCAGGTAAAGCTTATGGTAGAGTTAAATATATGTCTTTAGAGGATATTTATAAGAAACTTAAGATCTTTTTCTCCCTTCAGTAAAGATTGAAATTAAACTTTATTTACAAAAATGACTATAAAAGGTTTTTGCAATTTTTTAAACTTTAGTGCTAAGTTTTACAAGAAATATTTTTAAAATGTTTTTAATTTCCTGAAAGAGAAACTTTTAAAAAATGTAGTTTTGGAATGTTTTTACTTAGATGTAACCAAATAATGTGGACATGTTTGCTAGATTAGAGTCTGAGGAATAAGTCACATGATAAATGTACCACTATTTTGAAGTTTGTATTGGCCTCTACTTGGGTAAGGATTTAACTTCTTACTGACAACTGGGATGGTATATTGATTTCTTTTTTTTCTTTTTCTTTTTCTTTGTTATTAAAGCAAAAAAAGAAAACCCTCTCTTCTATGGTGTTTAAAGCAGTCTCTTATCTATAACACTTAGAAATTGCCAAATAAATAATTCAATAAAGTTTTAAATGTAAAACACATACATTGTTGATAGTTCGCTTTTCTTCTTTGGAGAACTGCCTGTTCATATCTTTTGGAGGTTGACTGAATTTCCCAAGGTCACATGCTTAATAAGTGATAGAGCTGGGAACTGAATCCAGGTCTCCAGTCTAAAAAATATTTTACCACTCACCCAATGATTTAACTTGGAACAGAAGTATATATCAAAGATCTAAAGAACTGAAGATAGCAAAGTTTGCAATAGCATGAATTCCAATTTTTTTCAGTCCATTCTGTGACCAACAAATTTATCCAGTAAGAAAAGGGAAAACAAAGAAAGTATACAATCAAATGAGTATCAATGGTAAGTATTGCAGTATCACTGAATTACTTTTGTATTAATGCTAATGACCTAGATTATACATTCAACTGGTATTCATGACAGTCTGCCATGCATTTCTGTACAGGTGCTCCATTATAATTTAGCATTAAATAATAAATGCTTATAATGAAGGGTTACTATATCCAATTGTGGGAAACAGACAGCTAGATTCTAAATGCCATATTTAAAGCCAATAAAAATAAGGAGAATGCAAATGTGTTAGCCTTGAAAATGCTATGACAGCCAAATTTATCCATGTCTCTCAGAATCCTAAAATTGCATAAGGTGTACTTCAGGAACACAGGGATAACAGGTAATGAAACACTTTTAGAGCATACCACTGTTATGAAAAAAAACCACTGGATTACTAAAAAAAATTACTTCATTTTATTGACTGATTTTTTGCAATCAGTGTGTTCTTATCAATCTGTGATATCCTATTATGATGGCTTCTGGAGAGAAAATAGCATGGAACTATATATCCTAAGCTAGACTGGTTTGGGCTGAAAAGAGTTTCATATTAAGAATGCAACAAAAACAATTCATATTGGAGAAAACCTAGGAAATCTATTCCATCAGCATTTCTAGGCTGTTTGGACCAGAAGTATGATCAAGAGCTTATTGGAGACTAGGTTGGTTCCAGGTCCTACCTAGGAATTTATGTTTCTCTCCTGCAAACCATATAATTTCCAACATATCTGAAGACCTAATCAGAGCTAGTTAATGCCTGAGACTTGAAGAAAGCCAGGAAAGTCAGAAGGCAGAGAAGAGGATGAGAATTCCAGGCACGGGAGACAGCTGGCAAAAATGCCCAGATTCTAGAGATGGAATATCTTCTACAAGGAACCACAAGAGGCCAGTGTCAGCAAATGGCAGAGTATTTAGGAAGACATATAAGATGTAAAAAGACTGGAAAGGTGGGGTAGGGAAGGACAAGTTATAAAGAGCTTTGAATGCCAAAAAGAAGATTTTATATTTGATCCTAGAGATGATATATTAAAAGCTTCTTGAGAGCGGAGATTGTCTTTTGCCTTTTTTTGTATCCCCAGCATTTAGTACAGTGCTTGGCACATAGTAGGTGCTTAATAATGTTTATTGAGTGAATGATAGGAAGCCACTGGAGTGCCACTCTACAAAACTTACTATATCAATGCCCTGAGTGGCTACTGAAAAATGGAAGCACTGTAGGATAACTCTGCTGAGACAATACACTTTATATTCTATAGACACTTTATATTCTAAGTCCAATGCACCTAACAAAATACAAAGAATTGTAGTAACAGAAGAGACAACAAAAAGGATAGCTAAGAATATATCTGAGGATCCTGTTTCTTGGAAGATCATGGTATGGGGAAGATTGTAGGAAGGTCATAAAACTTAATAAAAATAGAATTTAATTCATTTATTCAACAAACTGCTAATTTACTATGTGTGAGTATATATCACTGTGGATGCTATCTAGATGAAAAAAAGAGTTTCTGCTCTTAAGATTGTAGTCTTCTTCTCTAGGCTATAGAATAAATAGAATATTATGTTTGGAGTTTAAAAAGAAGACCTGGGCTCAAATCCTGCCTCAGACATTACTAGCTGTATAACCTGGGGCAAATCATTTTACCTCTTTCAGACTCAATTTTGTCATCTGTAAAATCTAAGTGTTAATAATAGCACTTATTTCACTCACCAGGTAGTTGTGAGGATGAAATAAGATATGTATAAAGCATTTAGCAAATCTTGAAGTGTTAAATAAATATTAGCTATTAGAAAAAATAAGGCCACAAATAATTATAATACAAGAAAGTATGGGATAATTGTCATAAAAGAGGCAGAAATAATGTACTTTAGGAATTAAATTAAGGGAAAGCTTATTTCCAGTCCTGGAGTAGGGATTTGAGGGACAGATAATGGTGAGGAAAGGCCTCATAAAAGAAAAAAAAAGCATATTCCATACTCTCACAATCTACTCCAACATCCAGTGAGGAAAATTATCGTACCAGATAACTGAACCAGCGAGGCCCCAGTCACTATACTGTTTTTGATAGTGATACAGTAATGAAAAAAATTTCATCCAATATTTATGGATCACAATGTAGAGGTGATTGTGCTAAGTGTTAGAAATACGTAAGGCAGCCATCTCATCATTTCCTATCCAACTGCACTCCTTGACTTCATCATGGCATCTAGAAACTCATTAACCTGCAAGATCACATCAATTCTGAAACTTATACCTTGTCAGTATCCTCTGCTCTCAGGGCCCCTCCCTCCCTCTGACTGGGGAGGATGGAAGATAGCTATCAGAGAGGGCAGCCATCCCATCATTTTCCACCAGGATGTCCTCTTCTGGACTTCACCATGTTCCTGCCTTCTCCCTCCCCCTCAACTTTTTCTCAGCTTCTCTTTATGTGTTGTCTTTGCTCATCAGATTGTGAGCTCCTTCTGAGCAAGGACTGCCTTTTGTCTTTCTTTGTATCCTCAGCACTTAGCAGAGTGCCTAGCACACAGCAGGCACTCGATAAATATTTGTTGACTATTAACATAGACAAAAATGAAACCATCCTCAAAGGAGCATGCAATTTATTGAACATACCCAAGATGAATCAAACTCCAAATGCTTCCTTTGCTTATAACTTCAGCATTAAAAAATTTTTATATTATATACCTTGTTCATCTTGTATCAAATACAAAGAAAATTTAAGCAAAAGAAATACAACATGAAACAGAAATTTTTAAACTCTGATTTAGAATGCCACCCAAATTAGTTCATAACCTTTCCAATGAGTATTTGAGGTACTGTGACCCTTCTGATCATTTACACTCTGCATTCAAAGGTTATTTAACCTCTCAGGTTCATTTAAACAATGAAAATTCTAGACTATCATCAAATAAAGAGAAGATGATTTGCAAACAGCAAAGAAGAGACAGTTGCAAGGAAAAACAAAACAAAGCAAAACAAATACTATAGTTTGGTTCATTTTATTCTTCTAACAGCAGACTGATATTCTGCAGTATTCTAATAAACTGCTGTTAGTTCTGGAAAATTTTTGGCTAATTCTTTACTCTTTCCTTGCTGCAACTGGTTTGCTAATAGCTTCCTTTAACTGTACAGTTATAATTAGAAGACAGTCACTGCTTTGCATAATCAAATTGTAATTGCTGTTTGGGTGAAATCCAACCAAATTAAACATCAGTACCCTCCAAAAATACAAAGTCTGGCAAAACAGAGTAACAAATGCCATGCTCTAATAATTTGAGTTATCCAAGAATGCTTGTTTCACTGCTAATGTTTTTAAAGGATGGATGGCATATAGATTTGGAAGAAAATTTTCTAGTTAAGAGCTAATACCTTTAATCGATATTCAATATCAGAAAAAATAATTCATATATGTATGTATTTCAATACATCTAAAATCTCATTCATAAGGGCACTCCTGCTGGTACAGATCAAAATACTTTTGCATCCTTCATGATTCCTGTCTGTTTTTCTGAAAAGCCTCCACAAAGGATGTAGTCAACATATTGGAGGCCTTGCTCTGGTTTATATGCGTATACTTCTCACCCTCTTTCCATGTATGTATGTATGTATACATGCCTGTACAACTATTAAGCTATAAAAATAGACACATACATGCATACAAACATATATGTCAGGTATAATGTTGCATTATATCAGGCTGGGTGTCAGGAAGACCTGACTTCTAATGCCAATGGTTCTGAGACCCTGAGCAATCATTAATTTCCTTATGCCTCAAACAGCTCCTTGGGATTTACCTTCTAAGTCAGTCAGGATTTACTCTGCATTAGGTGATGTGGGTTCCAATATTGAAAAAATCATGCATCTTTTGTGAAAATGTGAATACAATATGCATGTCTATGTCAACAGCCATATACATAAAGCCACATCCATATATATGGAGAGAGGGAGTACATGTACACAAAACATACAAACTACATGTGTTTGTCATAAAGGAGTGATAAATAATGTACTAGAGGAATTAAATGAAGGGAAAGATCACTTCCAGGCCTCGGGTAGAAAGCTGTTGGGGGTGGCGAAGGTGAAGTTGTAAAGAAGCATCCATACCTATGAAATGCCAGGCATTGTGCTAACTGCTTCACAGATAGGATCTCTTTTGATCTTCACAACAACTCTTCGAGTTAGGTGCCATTACTTTTCCCATTTTACAGTTGAGGAAACAGAGGCAAAAAGAGGTTTAAATGACTCACCCAGGGTAAAATAATGGTAAGGGGAGGCTTCTTGGAAGAAGTAGCATTTATCAAGATCCATAGAGGTATCTGATCTTACAAGCAAAAAAAGCACACTCTGAGGGAAATGAGCATACCAGACAACTGAACTGGCTATCGTATCTTTATATAAATGTTTTCTAAGGATAGGGACTGCACCTGTAATTTTACTGCTGTGGGGAATACCTGGATGAAGACATTTCCACTTCCAACACAGTTAGATACTTTCTGTGTAACTTCCAGTTTTCAAGAGCTGCCTAGGATGCCACAGACAGTATATGTCTGGCTCTGAGGTTAGCTTTCCAGCAATTCTGCCATGTTGCCCCTTAAATATTTTCTAACCTATATTAATAATAATAGATCACATCTCTAGGGCACTTCAAGGTTTGCAAAATGCTTTCATTATTATCTTACCCTGGGCAAGTCACTTAAAAAAAACAAACCCTATTTGCCTCAGTTTCCCCAACTGTAAAACAGGGCTTACTTCACAGGGTTATTGTGAAGATCAAAGAGACTGTATTTGTGAAGCACTTAACACACTGCCTGTGAACTAAGTAGCAAAGTATTATTAGTCTTATTTTACACCTGAAAACACTGAGCCACAGAGAAGTTAAGTAACTTGCAAAGTGTCACAGAGTTAGGGAGAATCAGAGTAGAATTGAACTCTGGTCTCTTGACTCCAAATTCAGCACTCTATCATCATCATCATCATCAGGTAAGCAGTTGGTTAAAGTATAACTGGTCAGTGACTTGATTAAAAAGGGAGAATCTGATTCAAAACAGCAGTTCCAGTATATGATCTGAAAATTTTTAGGAAGAGATAAAGATCACAGGATTTAGAACTGGAAAGAACCTTGAAGATCATCTTGTCTAATCTTTTCATTTTTACAGCTAAAGACACTGAGGCCCAAAGTGGTGAAGGGACACAGGAAGCAAGTTAATAATGCCCAAGATTCAGACCTAAATCTTTAACTTCTTCCTGTTACTTCATCAGATAAGGAAGAACTTAGCAGAAGGATATACAAAGATAAAGGCTCCAACCCTCTGTACATAAATGGTATGGATATAAACTCAACTTGGTGATTACATAAAGGGTTTATGCAATTTATCAGTCAGTCTTCCTAGTAACTACCAATTAATGATGTGGGTTTGTTTCTTACTTTTTTTGTTGATATTAGCATTTGTAAAGCATTCACCAAAAATTATTGGGTTATTTACAAATGTTTTCCTGTAAATCTTTCAGATTAGAAAAATAAGCCCAAGAATATCACACAATTAAGCTCCAAGTATATGTGTTATTAATTAGTACTTTTTATCTTTATAAGTTTTAATAGCTGGAAACTCACCAGAACAATCAGCAGCTGCACACAGAGCTCACATACAAGTATATATTTGTTCTTGGGAGATTTTACCTCTAAATATTTACCCAGTCATACAGCTGATTGGCAGGTAATTACTGAGAATTAAGTGTCACAGAGGAATATGCCAAAAGAACAAAAAAACACTATGTCCTCTAAGAGATTTCAATATAGGTAAAGTGAACAAAACATACATGTGAAATGTTATTAAGAGATAAGGGCAATATTATAAGTAAAAAAAAATATAGCAAAAAGTGTGTATAATCATTTAACTCAGCACTGCTTATATTACCTAATTTATAACATAAACTACTTACAAATTCTCCTTGGTCTGCAGAAAAGTATTCCTATTCTTTCTCTCCCCAGAAAGCATTAATAATAAAGTAACTCTAAGTCTAAAAGAGCTAGTCCAGAAATACTAAAGTTAACTGAATTAATATGGAGAACACATCATTACAAAAGGAGTTTTCAATGACTCACATTCTCCTAGTTCTGATACAAAGTTAGCTATTTAGGAATGCAGTAACCCTACTAAGATGATACCTTGCCAACTAGAAAAAAGTCAAAACCTCTCTTTCTAAGAGAGTCAATGAATAAATCCCAGTGACCATTTTGCATATGCATATTAAAGCCACTTTCCTGGTAGAGTTTGCAGTTTCCCAAATGGCACCTTTTTAAATGAGCATTTATTGAGTGATATACAAGTCTCTGGAGATAGGAAGAGAAAAATAAAACAATCCCTGACCTCAAGGAGCTTACCTTTATGGGGGGAAATAATATAACAAGTAATAGATACAAAGAATACAAAAAATAGTACATACAAATATATGCAATAATATATACAATATATACAAATAATATATACACTACATAGAAAGTAATTTCAGGGAGGAAGAAAGGACACTAAAAACGTAGGGGATCAGGTAGGTCTATCTGTAGGAGAGAGTCCTGGAGTTGAGACTTGAAGGAAGCTAGGAACTATGACAGGTGGAGGTGTGGTAGAAAAGCATTTCTAGAACCGGGGACTGCTTGTACAAAGTCATGGAGGCAGGAAATGCAATGTCCCAAACACACAACAGTAAACAGCCCGTTCTGATTGAATGCAATAGAGGGTATGACCGAAGATAATATGAATGTAATCTCAGAAGATGGGTTGGGGTTGGATTGTGAAGGGCTTTAAATACTAAAGATAAGCATTTGTGTTTTATCCTAGAGGCAACAGGGAGCTACTAAAACTTCTTGAGCAGAGAATTGATATGGCAATGCTTTTGTAATAATAACTGAAAGCTTTGTTGTTTCCTCTTATATCATAAATAAAATATAGAAAGAGTGCCTGTCTCCTTAAAAGCTAATTTACTTAAGACAAAATTGTGATCTACACAGAAGATAAAGGAAGGTTTAACTGTCATAAATATGCATTCTAAAGCTGACACAATAGCATGTGTTAATTTTCGGGACAAAAGAAAAATAATTTGAAAACACACCATTACATTCACCGATTTCTTTACGTTGTATCATCATCAGAGAAAATGATCAATTTATTTCACCAGCTGTTTGCCAACCTGAAATTATTAAATTCACACCACAGTGACGAAATTATTGGATTACCAGAAACCCCAAATGATGAAAATTCAACTAAAATTTCCTTTAAGAAATTAATAAGTGTAAATCACATCTTGTCACTAGAGTATTCTGCTGTACATTAATAGATTTAAAACCCAATTAATTTTTCTACATCATTCACCAGTCTTGCTACATAACCCTAGCTTGACTGTTATGCTTCTTAATTACATTTAGTGAATTCAAGAGGGTAGAAAAATATAATCAGAGAACACTGAAGAAAGGAGAAATATACTGACTTTTTCTCCTCCTTTCATCCTTACCTCCCCTCTTTCAAAATATAACATTTCCTAATATGGTGCCCATAACAATAATAATAATAGCTGGCATTTACATAGTCACTTAAAGCTTGCAGAACATTCTACATATTCAGTTTTATATGCAATTTAATAGCTTTAAGCTGCACCAAGACTTTTGGGACAACATTTGATTCTCATCACCACAGTAAGTACTACATTAAAGTAGGAAAGTGTACTTAGTACTTGTAGACCTGCAAGAACCTGAGACAAATGCCAATGGTGCATAAACAAATACAAATGACGATGCAAATTAAATTAATTTAAATTCTAGTACTGTAATGTTGAATTGTCACTAAGCTCCTTAACATTATTAAAGTCTACTCTTTTCTTTCTTTAAAAGCTTAGAAGGAAAGAAAAGTAGAACTTAAGGTTTCAACCTTCTAATGTATAACTTTATGTGTTTTCTACTGAACAACCCATATTTACATAATTCTTAGACGTGAAAGCAACCTGCAGTTACCAAATCCCCAGGGAAAAAAATTTGATCAACTGAAGGAAAAAAAACCCAAACCTTACATACACTTTTTTTGAAAGACAAGCCACATGAAGAATTCTAAGTAGCTAAAAACATGTAGCAGGCATATGAGAATTTAACACACTTGAGTAATTTGGCAGCAAAGATGGGGAAAACAAAGTGGTTTGAAATTTTAGAAAGTCTTACAAATTTGGCGAGACAGCAGAACACTGAAAAACAACTTCTAGGGAAGTTACTTCTGAACTAAACCCAAAATAGAGTTCAAACAATGAAAACAAGCTATCATTTTTCAGGTTTTTCTCCCCACCTCAATGTACAATACTCCCTGCCAATTTCTGAAACTTTTGCCAAATCAAACCAAATAATCTCCCTATTAGCAACAAAGAGATTAGAATACGAAAAGGGCATGTGTTGCTTTTTAAAGATTCTTATCCTTGAACTAGCTGTCAGAAATTCATCTGTTTAAAATTAAATCTTTTTTTTAATCTTAATGTTTTGCTAGAAAAGTTTTTGCAACAAAATATGTTGTATATGTTAAAACTAAAGCAACTATCTGTGTTGTAGCAGCTCAAAGAGTATGTGAGATTTCTATTTGTTCTCTTTGATCAATCAATTTCTTTTAAACTGTACCATCAGGGTTTTAAAACAACATATTTCTTACCTGGATTTATTTTCTATTTCTTTTTTTGGTCCATTGTGATAATCTGTAGTATAGACATCGAAACTCTGATGCAATGCCATTTAAGTCAATGCTCCTGAACACTTTATAGGTAAAGTAGTGTAAGATAAAGTCAATAAGCCTTCTCAGAGAGATTTCAAGGCTGGCTTGCCTTATAGTGAATTCTATGCTATAACTGAGAAGCAACATGGTATGGAGGCTAGAAGGCTGGCTTCAGAACCAGGAAGACCTGGGTTCAAGTGCTGCCTCTGACACATACTGGTTGTGTGCCTCGGCACAAGTCACAACCTCTTGATGTGCCAGGCAACTCTCTAGGACTATACATTGCAGAGCAGGTCCAAATTTGCATTGGTAAAAATAGTTTTCTTACCTATACATTCCTAATATCAATGAAATAACAGATCCAGTCTCTATCTCAATACCTAACATATCATCATAGAAAAAGACCAGCACGCACTCATTTTTGTGCCTATGTCTGTTCCTACACACTAAATTTGGGGGATAGATTTTCCTATTTTTATTCCTATTATCCCCTCATCTTAAAGTATTGTTCCATCAGTATACCCATTCTACAGAGGCTCCAACTACCAAGCCTGACTCCAGCTCAGACTCTGAAATGTAGAGCATTTCAAGAAAGAAATCTTTTGGCAAGAGGCTTTTGTTTATCATCCTGGATGAGTAAAGAAGACGCTTTATCAGAGCTTTTGAATGTTTTCCACATAATTACAAGGCCAGACCCATAGATATTTTTGGCACAATAAGCACTTAATAAACAGTTGTTGGCCGAGTGGGTCCATGTTGGTCTTTCCTACCTTGCTGGAGGAACATCGATATTTGACGAAACAACTTTGCGTTTCTGTTCCAGGAGACAGATGGATCGAGTATTCTCTTTTTCGTGTTCAGGGACTCTGTGGGCTTTTTTGGTG
The DNA here is from genome assembly GCF_003287225.1 of Phascolarctos cinereus. Taxonomy (NCBI): domain Eukaryota; kingdom Metazoa; phylum Chordata; class Mammalia; order Diprotodontia; family Phascolarctidae; genus Phascolarctos; species Phascolarctos cinereus. The sequence goes on along the minus strand of NW_027555847.1, from coordinate 448,855,280 downwards.
TCAGCTGTTCTCACATCTTCTGCCATGGCCAAAGGGAACAATTGTTGATAAGATATTTTTTTACTAAAGTCACGTTTTAAGTCCTCCTGTTGAAAGGTGAAGGTCATTTCACGCTTAATGCTCCCAGCCTGTGAAATGAAACATAAAAATCATTAGTCATAAACACTTAGTCATCATCATTGTGCTCTATGCTTACACCAGTGTGAGGCAATGCAAAAGAAAGAAAAAAGAAAAGGCACAGACCACGTGTCTCAAAGAGCTTAATACACATAAAGAAAATATACATGAATAACGCTTAAAAACACTGACAAAGCAAACTACAAGTGAGCATAAATCAGCATAGTGCAAAGAAAGGATATACATTTTAAGCAGACTTAATGAAAGGTTGAGGGACAATTATATAAAGCTTTCAAGAGAACATGAGCTTTGAAGATCTGAAGATATTAATCTTCTTAAAAAAATAAAACAAAACAGGTTTTTGGAAAAAAAAGATTCTGTCAGAAAAGGGAGGAAGAAAGGAAGAGAAGAGGGAAGAAGGGAAGGAAGGGAGGGAAAAAGGAAGAAAAGGAAGGAAGCAGGGAGGGAAGAAGGAAGGAAGAAAGAAAGAAAGAGAGGGAGGGAAGGAGAGAGAAAGAAAGGAAGGAAGAAAGAAAAAAGAATGAATGAAAGGAAGGAAATGTTATCCTTCCTTTTTTTCTAGGTATTATTTTCATTTTTTTCTCTTCAAAATTTAATCTCTAGAAGGTGAAACAGCAAAATGGCATATTCATTGAAATCTCATCAAATTGGACTGTACTAATTCAGAAATGTCTTTTGCTTACCTTCACGTTGTTTATGAATAATTTTTCTAAGTCAATTAAGAGTGGAAATAAGAATGTAGAGAGAATGTTGAACACTAGAAGGACCAGAATTTAAGAATGCCTTGAAGGACCAAGTTGTGTCAATTGATACATGCATTTTTTTATCCATAAGACAAATAAAACAGAATGAAAACTTTTTCTTTCACAGTAAAATTATAATAAAATTTTTGCATCAAGTATTGCACCTGGTCCTTCTAGCGATTAACTAAACAAAAGAGCAAATCTAACCAAGGCCATAATCGCTACCTCAGGCTTTACCAGGGATGTTGAAAAGGGTATGTCACTCACTGACATAAATAAATCTAATAAATAAAGATCCTAAAAACCTCAATTAACAAATACAAGTTGAGAATAAAACTCCTCTTCAGGAGGATGGTGGAAGATTACAAGCATTATTTTATTATAAAATAAAGAGAGGCATTAGAAAAAAATAAAAACAGCTTAGTGAAAGACCCACTAAGCAAATTCATTCAGAGGGCATTTAAGGATGAAACTGGAATCAAAAAGGCAAAAGATAGAAGAGGTCTCCAGAGATTTCAATAAAAAAAAAAAACCTCTCTTCACCATCAGGGACAAGGAAGTTCCAATATTTGGATTTTAACATCACTGTCTATGATATGCTCCTAGTGAAAGTGTAAATGGCACTGACCAAAACTTAGTGCAAATATACTCAGAGAAGGACCTTGCTAGAGGCCAAACAATTTTGAGGGTTTTCTGAGAAAAACTTTCTAAGTATCTGAATGAGAGAAAGACACCAAAGGTGTGGAATAAATTTCAGATTTTGTTCTTACCCAAACATAAATAACCAGCAATCTATATGCCTATTTATGAAATAATCTATATACACATCAAGGCATCCTTGATGAGGGCATCAGTAGTGAACAAACTTTACCAGTGATAGTGCACAGCAGCCAACATTTTAACCTTACATAATTGACTGAAACGTAGCTGTAGGAACACAACATCCCACTGTACTTACTGCGCATTGACTATTTAAAAAAAGGCATCTGTCTCCTTATCTCAAAATCCTATATTAAAGGTTCTCCTCCAATATGTTAAAATAGTAAAGATAATAAAGTCAATAAACCTTTTTAGATGGGTTTGAAGGTCAACTTTAAGATTACTTAAAAGTTATAATAGATATAAGCTTGTTTTACAATCTTCTGATCATTGACATCAGCAAGGCATAAAAAAAAAGAGATGAATGCTGGTTAAATGTTTCTCAGTATCACACAGAATTTTAGCATAAAGTCCAAGTGTAAAAGAGATGACAACTGCTCATTTGGTGACATCCTCTATCACCTCTGGTTTGTGAAGGGAATTGAACCAATTTCTTTACGGCCCAGAATACCGCAAAAGGTCATGGGATCTCAAATCTATAGATAAAAAGGACTTGGGATGCTGGCTGATTCAAATCCCTCATTTTGTACCACAATGCCTTTTGTTCTGTTCTCAGCTGAATGTAAGTTCCTTGAGGACAGGGACTATTATGTTGATATTTATTTCCCTTGCACTTGGCCCAATGTCTTACATAGTAGACATCTGACAAATATTTCTTTTGAATTGAACGGAATAAGTGATTTACTTCCTAAGTGGTGCTATACAATTTTTTTCTTTAATAGAATGAAAATGTTTGCTAAATTCTGATCCTTAGTCACATTTTATAAAGTAGTATGCATTAGCTACTCCAGGGACTATTTCTCAGGTGTCTTATAAGCAAAACTGCTATGTTGGGAGCGAGGTAACAGCTGCTAAAAGGGAGTACCACTCATCCCAGAGCTCACTGCACCTTTGTTATGAAGACCGTGGTGCTAAATCATTTGTAGACAACATGCTTCTGTGTTGAGGTTTTGAACATTGCAGAGCAGTGACCTCACTGGGTTGAAATTTTAACTAATGCTTACTGCTTTTGTAGCCTTGGGAAAGTTAATCTCTCTTGACCTGCTAGACCTTAGTTTTCTAATCTGTAAAGGAAGAGGGAGTGTGAACTACATGGCCTGTGAAGTCCCTTCCAGCTCTATATCTGTGACCAATGATCTGCTCAAAGTCAGCTCTTGACACAAGCCTTTTGAGAGAAGACAGAGGAGGCATCACATTGTAGTGGGGGGGGTGCTGGATTTGGGGCTGGAGGACCATCTGAATCCCAGCTCTGTCACTTAACTGGCTGGAGGACTTCATGCAAGCCACTTAACCCTCTAGGTCTCAGATTCCTCGTTGGTATAATGAAAGGTTTGGATTTAGATGGCTTGTAAATTTCTTTCCAGCTCTGAATTGAGGATCCTATGGTGAAATTTGTCTTCAGAAATGTCCTTTACTATCTCTTAGTGTCCTTCATTCCCCCAAAGCAGGGCCATTCAAAATGCTGCTAAGCTGCCAGGGTAATGGCCTCTAACCTCCTTGCCTCTCTCCTCTTGGTGGCACTCCATGTTCCAGAACTTTCTATATTTCCAGGTCTCATTAGCTGAATTCCTACAGAACCCTACCCTCTATTAGTTGGCAAGAGGAATTATTAAATTCATCAGAAAAACTTCTACTGCTTTGCTAGCTTTTGATCTCATTCTTCTGCTCACAAACCCTCAGAATCTCTATTGCCTCCTTTATGAAGTTCAAAGTCTTTTGCCTGGCATTCAAAATATTCCACAGCTCTTTTTGAGTACATTTCCTATCACTTCCTTCCATTCATATTCTAGTAAAATTGGATAGTTCTCGACTCTCTACTATACACTGTATTTTTCTACCACTGTTTTAGGTCAGACTGTTCCCTAGGGCTGCGACTATCTCATGCCCTCTTTGCTGATTCCTAAATGTGTGTGTGTTTATGCGTGTGCATGTGTATGTCTGTGGTTTTGTGTTTTTGGGAGACTGGATCTCCCTATCTTACACTGGAAGCACAGTGGCCACCCACAGACCCAATCCAACTATTGATCGGCATGGTAGGTTTGACCTACTCTGTTTCTGACCTGGGCTAGTTTACCCCTCTATAGGCAATGTGGTCCCCACCTTCCTCATGAGGATTCACCATATATGTGCTAGACTTAGAGTAGACACTTGGTTGGTTTTAGCTCACTGTAGCTTGGCCTCCATAATAGCAAGGACTACAGGCAAGCACCACCACTACCAGCTACCCATCCTTTTAAGACCAATTCAAATCCAGCTTTCTCCAGGAGTCTTCCCTCTCTCCATCTCTAACTCTCAGTAATGCAAACTTCCTCTTATACCTTCTTCTGTAACTTTTTAATACCTTTAATGAGTAATATTATGTCCCATAGATATTTGTGTTGGTATCTTATTCCCCTAAAGAACTGTAAATTCTGGAAGCAAGAGCATAGGTCTTATCCAAACTATGGATTGCTTAGAAGCTAAGACAGTGCTCTGCCACCAATAGGTGCTTAATAAATGTTTCTATTGCATCTTCGCTGTGTGTTATTCCACATAGCACATAATGCTTTTATAGTTAAAAATTATTTATCTCCAGAAAAATGCTACAGAACAAAATTTGGATGATGACTCGGAATAGAGAGTGGATCTGTGATTCAGCTAATAAAGAGAACTCCCAGGTGAGAAAACTTCTTCAGCCAATGCAGGTTGGCACTTTATCTACAAATTAAAGTCTTTAAAGAGTTGCCCAGAACACTGAGAAGTTAAGTGACTTTTCCATGGTCATTCAACCTATATGTGTCAGAGGTGATACTTGAACCTAGGTCTTCTTGGCTTGGAGGCCAACTCTACCTTGTACTCTACACTGTCTCTCAAAAAGCATCTTTAATTATGGCAATTTCTGGCACCATAACAGAATAAGAAGGGAGATTTCTTATGATCCTATCAGGTAACATTTAAAGTACTATAGTAATAGTCAATTAACAAACACTTTCTGAAGATAATAGTAATAAGATTTTCTCATCTGCAGAGTGTCACAATGAGACCCAAATTGCTTTGAAGAGTTCTGCCTAACTATCACAAGGGGGGAAAACCAAACTGATAAAAAATGTCTATGGCTCAGGCTACAATATGAAGTTGGGTGAATAATAAAGATCAGCTTTCAGTATGTAGGTCTTAGGCACTGAAAATGGACAATAAGTTGGGCCCAGAAATGAACAAGAGAGCTAACTGGACTTTTAATGTCAATATTCTTTGGATGATATTGTAAGGTTGCAAGTCATAGAACACCACATACTCAAAAAAAAAAACAAGTTGAGCTTCACCTAAAATACAATGGAATTTATGAATGGCTGTGAACAGGCTTAGTCCCATTAGAAACAAAGAATTGCGAAAGAAAAGAAGTATAAAGGATATTATCAAAGAAATGAATGATATAAAAAAAGTTTTCTGGTTACCTCTGTTTCATTGACAGAAGCAAAGACCCATCGTTTTTAATTGTTGTTGTTCATCTTTTTCAGTCATTTCTGTCTCTTGGAGACCTCATTTGGGGTTTTCTTGGCAAAGATACTAATGTGGTTAGCCATTTGCTTTCCAGCTCATTTTATAGATGAGGAAACTAAGGCAAACAGGGTTAAATGACTTACCCAGGGTCAAAGAAAATGAGATTAGCACCCTATCACTGTGCCACCTAGCTGCCCTACGTTTTTAAACAGCAACATTTTTTTTTTGCTGTTACACAGTTTTGACTCATGTATCACTACAGTTTCTGAAATTGAGGATCAAACAAAGGACAATGAAGAAATGTAAGGTGGGTACTGGCAAGCTGCAACATACTAGAGGTGAAGAATTAAGCCAGAGAAGCAGAGTAAGGGACATTATCAAAGAAATGTATGACCAAAAATAGTCATGTGGCAAGAGCAAGAAATGAGGGACATCCACAGAGAAGTATTTCAGGTTATGTACTTTTCAGGGAATACTGACAATTTGTCAAAACTAACAATTTTACTGACTTTGGCATTATTTTAGTCTAAAAAGCCTAAACAATTTTAGGAATTGCAATTTTACATCTTAGGCAAATCACTAAAAACAATATTATTTTGGTGGTATTGTACAGTTGCTAATCATTGGTGTGAATTATTAGCATCCTTGACAGGTAGCTAGGTGGTACGGTGGATAGAGTGCTGGACACAGAGTGAGGAAGATGTAAGTTCAAACCTTGCTTCAGACACTTAATAGCTATGTGACCCTGGGCAGGTCACTCACCTTCCCTCAGCCTTGGTTTCCTTATTTATAAAATGATGGGACTAATAGCACCTACCCCATAGGACTGTTGTCAGGATTAAATAAGATAACACATGTAAAGTATTTTGTAAAACTTAAAGCACTACATAAATGCTAGCTATCACCATTATTAATGCCAAAAGTACAATTTCCCAAGGACAAACTAGCCCATTTTCCTCTTCCTATTTAATCCTGGACCCCACACATTATTCATTTACACTGTTTGGCCAAGATACTTATACTAATGGAAGATCTTTATAAGTTGTTCTTTCAATGGCATATCATAGTCTAGGCAACAGGCGTTCTTTACCATTTGGTTTTTTTTTAGACCAAACTCTTCAGCTTGTACTCTTACCATATAACCAACCAACTTTTGTAAGCTCAGTGCCATTCACCCAGTGGGTGCCTGATAAATACTTGTTGAATATATCAGATCATAGAAAACTTTGCACACCAGGCTAAGACCTTTGGACTTCATTCACTAGTGAGTTATTAAAGGATTTTGAGGAGAGACATTATAATAGCAGATCAGTATATAAGGAAGCAGTCCTGGGAAGTATGGATTTTAATGAGAAGAGAGTGGAGATAGGAGGAGCTATTCCAAGGCTAATGGAATAATCTAAGTAGAAGATAATGAGAGCCACTACTAGGATGATAAAAAGAATATGAGGAGGGAATGGCTGTGGAAAATGCTGCAAAGATGAAACTGACAGGACGTGGTAACTAACTGGATATCACAGGAAAGAGTCATAGACAACCATGGCATTTTCCAAACTACTTCTATTTATTCAAAGACCTAAAATTCCATCTCTTCCAGGCAGCTCCCCAAGTAACATGAAGTGAAGGAGCAATTTCTTCCCACCTTGCTGACACATGCAGCACTTTCCATTCTCAAACTATAAAAGGCTGTGTATAGGGTCCACCTTCAGCACCTAGGACAGTGATGTATACATAGCTGGTGAATTTAAAATGTTTGCTCAAGTGTATTAAGTTCGCCATGATCTCATTATTAAACAAAAAGGACCAAATATGACAAAATGTAAAGATAAAAAACTATAAATGTTATGATCATGCAAAACTGAATTCTTGGTCACAGAATCTTCAAGTTGGAAGACTGCTGAATCTTTTTCTTTTACAGCTCAGTAAACCTACCAGAAATCCAAGGACAACAAGGCTTTCTCAGTAAGAGGCAGAAAGAGGTGAGTAAAAATATTTTGCTAACATCTGTAGGTATAATTACTTCTAATTATTAACACCTAATAAGAAAGCGGAGTGACCATGTGGATATAAGGGTAAATAGGCACATTTGTCTTGGAAGTTGGCAGGGGTACTTTATACCAGAATGCACACAGGATCTGTCCACAGAACCTAGAGTATATGCCATGTTTCCTATCCCTGTGTAGTTACAGCAGCAAGTCTCCTTGTAGAGGCAGTGAAAGGGCTTAAGGAATGCCATTTTATACTTTGGAATATATTTAGAATATACTCTGTAACTTCAGAATTATTCAAGAAAGAAACTAGAGGAAAAAAGATTCCAGCAAGGCAGAAGGGAATCAGGACAAAGAAAAAACAGCTATGAAACACCACAGTCATACAACAGGTGTAAGAATTCACCCCACAACAGAAAAATCCAGAATCTGCTTTGGTAGAGGGAGGTTTTTTCATTTAAAATTCCTTCATCATGAGTTCCTTATTACAATAAAATCATATGCCCTGCCCCCAAAAAGGAAATCCCAAAGTGGATAGACCATGAGACATAGAGTCAGAAGGACCTGGGTTCAAATCCTGTCAGATACTCAAGTCAACACATTTAGTCAAAAAGTCATCACATATTTATTAAGTGCCTAACATGCGCTAAGCACTGAGTTTATGAAGAAAGGTAAAGATAGTTCCTGTTCTCAAGGAGCACACAGTCTAATGGAGGAGACAATATGAAAAGAACTACGTACAAACTGGATATATACAAGATAAACTGAAGATAATCTACATAGAGAAGGCACTAGCATAAGACTTTTTGCAGAAGGTGGAACATCAGCTGAGCATTGAGGGAAGTTAGGAGGCAGAGATGAGGAGGGAGGGAATTTCAGGCACGGAGGACAGTTAAGTGAAAATGACAGAAAGTGGAAATGACTCCAAGTGTCTAGTGCAAGGAATAGCAAGGAAACTATTGTCCCTGGATCAGAGGACATGGGGGTCAGGAAGGTAAAAGAAATAAGAAGAATGAAAAGGTGGGAAGGGTCCATTTAGAAATACTGGCTCACCAACTCTGGGATGCCTAGATGCTCAGTTGCTGTGTGATCCTGTGCTACTCGGTTAACCTTTCTGGGCCCAAGTTTCCTCAACCATGAAATGAAGGGGTTGGACTCAATGACTTCTAAGATCCCTTCCAGCTCTAAATCTGATCAACAGCATACTATGCACCACAGATCACGAAAGATCATCCATAGTATTTAAAAAAAAAAGATTTCCAGGCCATTAACAGGAATAAGGAATTTTGTTTACAAAACTCCAAAAGGAAGAATAGTGGCGGCCATGCCACAGAGCCCAGAGATGTGCACCTGACGTGGCTAATCAAGAGGTTAGCCTACTATTTTCCTAAAGTATCTATTTTCCTGAGGCCAGACTGGAGGCCTTCATGTCTTATTAGACCCAATAACTATTACACACATCTTCAGATTCATGTGAGAAAAAAAAAATTTCCAAAACAAACATGAGATATGTTTCTCCTAGCTTTGAAATCTTGGGCAGAAAACAGAAGGACTTGAAGGAATAAGTGGTATTTTCTTTCACCAGTTAGAGGTTTTGGCTTTAGGTGACAGAGAGAGAGAGAGAGAGAGAGAGAGAGAGAGAGAGAGAGAGACAGAGAGAGACAGAGACAGAGACAGAGAGACAGAGAGAGAGACAGAGACAGAGACAGAGAGACAGAGAAACAGAGAGAGACAGAGAGACAGAGAGAGACAGAATATGAGAATATGGGAAGTAAAGATCAAGCTTCCTAGGGGACATCGAAGGGTAGGAGCTGTTTTTTCAGGATCACAGTTTTTGGCCCTGGATTTCTGGGCTGCTGCTTCCTTGTGTCTCACACAAAACCTAAGAAGAACACACCTGGCAGAAGATTCACTGACCTGATTCAAGAGTGCTTTAAACTAAAATTTGAAAAGGAAAGTGGAAAAAAAAGATAAAACTATAAAATCAGGTATTATAGAAGACATGATGTATAAACAGGAAGAATGATAATGTAGGAAGTACACAGCAATTCTCAAGAAGAAAATAATAGGAAAGAGGGTTAGCAACAATATTTACCTAGTTAGATGTCCGTATATCAATACGTGATGATTAACAGAGCAGACGTTTAAGATACAAGGAAGTAAAAATATAATCCTTACAATCACTGAGATTTGATAGGTTGAGCTAATTAAATGAAACATGGCAATGGAAAGGTATACATTATTGGGGGGAGGAGAAGAGGGAGGTAGTGCTAGAGATGTCAAAAAAAGAAAGAAAAGAGGGTTACAGGAGTGTGGTGTTTTTTTTTAATTCACAGGACAGAATAGAAAGAAGATAAGTAGGAAACAGAGACAGGCAGGGCAGCTTTGAAAAGACACATGCTGATCTGTAAAGACAAACAACTTGAAACAACACCTAAAAACGTTCCTTTTCTGGTTCTGTTTCTTTATGGACTTCATCTCTGTCTCAAGGGCCTTCTTACACTGGACTATTCCTCTACCCTGAGGCTCTCTTGTCCCACCCATGAGTTTCCCCCTGGAACCTCCAATTTGAGTAAAGGCCCCAGGCCCACCATTCTTTATTCCTCTCCCAGCTCTTCCATGGTGTCTCCAGATTTGGTCACCATACCCCCAGCTTGGGTACCTGACCCCCACTTTTCAGTCTCCTTTTATGTGTCGGTCTCCTCCCATTAGAATATAAGCTCCTTGAGGGCAGGGGCTGTCTTTCTTTTTGCCTATATTTGCATTCCCAGAATTTAGCACAGTGCTTGGCTCATAGTTAGTGCTTAATAAATGCTTGCTGACAGACTGACCAATCAACACAACGACCAATCACAATTTTAGAGGATCCAAGATGAAACATGCTTCCCACTTCCTGATAGAGAGGTAGATAACAGATTCAGGATGCAGATTGAGACAAAGAATTTTTTTTTGTATGCAGTCAATTTATTTTGCTTGACACTCTCTCTCTCTCTCTCTCTCTCTCTCTCTCTCTCTCTCTCTCTCTCTCTATATATATATATATATATATATATATATATGTTATATGTGTTTTGTTTTTCTTTTTCTAGTGGGCAGGAGGGGGAGAAAATATATTTGTGTTTATTGAAAAAATTAATTTAATTTAATATACTAAATTATAATCACATTGAATTATAATTAAACTGAATTTATTATACTTAAAAGGAAAAGCAAGACTACATAATAGATTCACAGTTTCACATACAATATTCTTTTTCTGTTTTACTCTGTAAAAGGAAATGCTCATTTTATTTGGTATCTGTTAAATTGATAATATACATATATATATATATATATATATATTTAAAAGATATAAATTATTTTAAAAAGTAGTTCTTATAGAAGAGACAACAGAATAGCACTGTATCACATGAAAATATACACATTCCCAGAAGTAGAAACGTGGGAGCACACATTGGGGCAAAAGGAGAAGCAGAAGTCATAACTATGTGGCAGCCTAATCATATAAAGGAGCCATTTACCTAATGCAGAATGCCCAAACTTGAAGAGACAAGCAATGGCAGTAATGGGGGACCTTAATGAACTAGACTTTTCTTAGAAGTCTTTTCCTAAAAGCAGAGCATCTGGTAAATTCTTGTCTTGCTGAAAATTTTGAGGTAGTTAAATGAAACAAATCTGATGGGAACCTTAGGAGAAAGTAACTATGTCATCTTAGAATTTAATAGGCAATAGATTGTGTGTGTGTGTGTGTGTGTGTGTGTGTGTGTGTGAGAGAGGGGGGGGAGAGAGAGAGACAGAGACAGAGAGAGAGAGAGAGAGAGAGAGAGAGAGAGAGAGAGAGAGGGAGAGAGAGAGAGCTAGACTTGGAGTCCAGAAATTGGCTTCAAATCCTGTATTAGACAATTACATAACCATAACTACTGGCAAGCCTCTTAATCTCTCAGAGACTGGGTTTTGTCATTTGTAACATGGAGATAATACTACCTGTTCTACCTGCCTCATAGGATTGTTGTGAGTAAAGTGTTTTACGAAACCTAAAGCACCATGTAAATATAAACTCCAAGGGGCAAAGAACAGTGACTTTAGAACTAGAAGGTCCCTTGAAAGCCATTCCACCCCTTTAGATTGCAAGCTCCTTGAGGGCAGGGACTGTCTTTTGATTATTTTTTTTGTAACCCCAGTGCTTAGTTAACACAGTGCCTAACATAGTAGGTGGTTAATAAATATTATTTGATTGATTGATTGATTTCGTAGATGAAAATGAGGTCCTGAGAAACTAAGCAATTTCCCCAAGGTTATAAAGGGTTGTAAGCAGTAAAACAAGAATCTGAACCCAAGTCTCTTGACTCCAAATAATAGGGCTGTTTCCAGTATTCCACACAAAGGGGAGGTCAGGCTCAGACATACAAATTCCATACAGGCTTCCAGTGAGGAAGAAAAGACTGTTTCTATGGCATCCCATTCTGTTTCTGAATAGCTATCATTGGGAGGTTTTCCTTACATTGAACCAAAATAGGTATCTACAACTTCTACACACTAGTCCAGGTTCTCTCTGAGTCCAAGAAAAACAAGTCCAATTTTCATTCTACATGACATCCTTCCAAATACTTGAAAACAATTATTATGCCTTTTCCTATTTCTGTCTTTTCCACACCTCCATCTCAATCAGACTAGATATCCAATAATTAAAATTCCTTCAACCAACCTTTTTTATGACATTATCTCCACTCCTTTCACTATCTTAGTAACCCTCTTTCAGATATTCTCCAGCTTTTAAATGTTCTTCCTAAACTATAGCATCCAGACCTAAACACAGTATTCAAGACAACATCTGATTAGGGCAAAGAACAAGCAGACCATCACTTCCTTTGCTTTGGACACTAAACCAGGCCTTTCTTAATGAGACCTGAGATGTATTTTTTGCTTACCATGTCACATTATAAATTCATATTGAGGTTATAGCTCACTAAAAATTTCAGATCTTTTTAAAAAAATTTTCTATCTAGTCATCCCTCCTCCATCAATTCCACATCAATCAATCAAAAAGCATTTGTTAAGCACCTACTATCTGCCAAACACTATGCTAAGTACAGGGAATACAAAGACACATATGAAACAATTCCTGGCCTCACAAGGCTTATATTCTATAGGTAATAGGGAGACAATATACACAAATATAAGTATTTACAATATATGCATACACACACATACACATGAAGTAAGTGAAGAGGAGGATTAGTACCTCGATTATGAGCCATTAAAGGACAATGCCAGTAAGAAGTAACAATAAGCACACTCAGCTCCCCAAATGTGCTGATCACCAAACTCAACATACAAAAAAACATCAGAAAGGTGGGAAAGACAGAATAGCCCCTAACTCATTTTCTGGACATGCAAGAGTTGCTAGGAAAGAATATGAACAGGAAGCTAGGGAATTACCGAAAAACTGAACAAAAAGGGAAAAGTAAAAAAGGAGAAAATAGACATCTCGACAACTTAAATTAAGGTTCATAATTTCTGAGAAAAGCCATACACAAAGCTTGTGTTACTTGTTAGTTCTCAAACTGAGGCTTCCTATTTTCCAACCTCCATGTCTTTGCACAAGCTGTTGTCTATGTCGGTAATATACTCCTTCACTTTCAATTCTTAGAAACTTTAGCTTTCTTCCAGTCTCAGTCCAAGCACCATCTCCTATATGTTGCCTTTCCTGATCCCTCTAGTTACTAGAGTCAAATTATCTTGTACTTATATATCGATTGAGTGTTAAATCTTTTCAGTAGAATGAACGCTCCTTGAGGGCAGGGACTGTTCTTTTTTTTCTTTGTGTTCTCAGCACATAGCACAGCACCTCTGAACATTAATAAATGTTTGTTGAATTGTACCAACCGTTTGAAAGACAAGGGATATTCCATTAAGCCCAGTGCCTGGGACACACTAAGCCTTTAATAAACACTTGTTGGCTGCTTAATGGATGACATGACTACAAGAATCCAACCATTTCAAAGACAAGGGATATTCTATTTAGCCCAGTGCCTGGGACACACTAAGCCCTTAATAAATGCTTGTTGGTTACTTAATGGATGACATGACTACCAGAATCTCAGAATATCTAGGTTGGAAGGGAACTCTGAGATCATGGTAAGCATCAAATATTTAACTATATCTTATTCACCTTACTAAGACTTAGAAATGTAAGGGGAGGAGAGAAGGATGAGTTGGCTATGTTTAAAAGACAAGTTTGAAAGACATGATCATGGGAGGTACTCAGAAATAGAAGGCTGCCCCCCAGAGGTATCCTGAGAATTTGACTTTAAGTGTTGAGATAACGTATGTGAACTCTATTAAAATCAAGTGTTATATATAAATGTGAGCTATTAGTAATATTATATGAGGTACAGATGACTACTTGACCTTCCCTGCCTCTAATGCTACCACTCTTTCTTACCTCAGCTTTTGTTCTTTCTTATCTCCTCATCTCCAGTCACTTTTCCTGTGTTTCTGAATCTTTTCATAAAAGGCTGGCTGTTTATAGACAGATCTTGACAGCTAGTACAATCCTGTCCTCTTTCCCAGTAACTCATCTGGTCATTGGGTCTATGGTTCTCAGTTGTTTTCATCACTACTCCCAAGTTCCTTCATCAAACATAGAGATGCCATGTTTTTTTAATGTCTAAGAAAAGTATTTGATACTTAAGGATACAGTCAATTGGAACTCCTCTGCCCCTTAAAGCAATCTGTACTCTCTTACTTCCATACCATAGCCATAGTTCAAGTTGTTCTTTCTACTTGGGATGGGCTCTTTCTATTGGATTCTGATATAATTCTTTGAAGTACAACTCAAATGCCACCTCCTCAAAAAAGCATTCCCTGATTTATTACTACTCTCTTACTTGCATTTGATAACAAGCTTCCTGTTTGGGCCTTATTCGTTGATTTAATATATCAGTGCCTAGCACACGATATGTGCTACAAAAATGTTCGCTATTATCATCATCATTGTTAATATTACTATTAACACATTAATATTATCACATATGTTTGCATATCACAGTATCTGTCCTATTCCCCGTTTGCTCCTTGAGAGAAGAACTTACTTTAGGTGACTTAACTCTGTATTCCTCTGCTCAAAGACTAGCATGGTTCTTTGTACACAGAACAAAAAATTAATAATTTGTTAATATTGTTGTTGTTGAGTGTATAGGAATGCTAGTTTTCATTCCAATCATTAAGGTTTTGCTTTACATCTGAAATTCCCATGCAATTTGGAAATTCACTTTGCAAAATGTTGTATTTCCAAAAAAATGACACTCATGGAATTCTTTAAATATCTATTTATTAAGAAAAGATTTATTCACTTTCATTTATCCTCTTGATAGAATTAGAAGTGATACTAGTAATAAAACAATGAAATCCAATTGCTTTCTAGTTGAACTTTTCATTGCTTATCTCAGAAGAGTAAATAAGTGGTGATTTTCAAGGGCAATTTCCTTCCCTGACCTTGAAAACCAATGAAATTATGCAAAGAAAAAAGCATTTTATTTTCATTAAGGTTTTTAAGTATCTTGTACTTTATGATAATTTTTTTTTCTATACTAGCAGAAGTGATCTCAATGAGGGGGAAAAAGGGAAGTCTCTTAAGAGATTAATGTGGACGCATGAGAAACTTATCAACACATTCAGTTTTTTAAAAGAGAAACAGAAGATAAAAGCAAAGACAGAACCTACAAAAGTGTAATACTATTCAATAAAAATAATGCCAGACCTGCTAAAACCCAGAACTAGCTGAAGCTGGTGATGAATTCTAAGGACAACAAAAGATTTTTTTTGTTTTTTTGTTTTTTTGCTTTGGGCTATATTTATGCCAAAAGAAGGACCAAAGGAAAAATAACTGTTTTGGAGTGGATGAAGTTGATAACATATTACAGTGAAAAGGCTGAACCACTTTTTATGTTATAAAAAAAGCCTTTTGGACTTAGAAGGATGAAGAATGATAAAACAAAAATTGTTAGCAGGGAATGGTAACCAAGTTAAATAAGGAGACAGTCATGCAGCATGTAGCTGTTATCAATGAGTTTAAAGCACCTAGCCTAGATGAAATATATACATCCTAGTGTACTGAAAGAAAATCTGATTGTTGAGCCATTGTCAATAATCTTTGAAAAATCTTAAAGAAAATAAGATGTTCCATTTTTCTATAAAGAAAAAGGATAGTACCTATCTACTATAGGACACTGAATTCAACTTCTATTCCTGGCAAAATTCTAGAACACAGTGATAGAAAGATGGTTTACAAATACTTACAAAAGGAAGAGAGATAACTAAAAGCAAGGTTTCAGCAAAAATAGGTCATACCCCTGTAATACTATCACTGGATATATGTCACCAAGGAGATGGCATCCCAAAGCATTAAGAGAAGCACTACAAAGAAGCAGAAATAAAATGGAGGCTCATCAATTGGGAAGTGGTTGAATAAATTTGGTATATGACTGAAATATGCTCTTATTGTGCCATATGGAAATGACTAATATGAAGAATTCAAAGAAATATCAGAGGATTTACATGAACTGATATAGATTGAAGTAAGCAGAACCAGAACAATATACATGTTGACTATAATCACAAAAACGAAAACACTAAAAGAAAGTCTAATGAGGAGTGAGTGTTATAACCAATCTTGATCCTGGAGAAGAGCTTATGACATATATCTCCCTTTTCTTGGCAGAGTGTCAAAGAATACAGGGACAGAATGGTGAATATGTTATCAGTTGATCACTGTACTGTTGATTTCACTTCTTAATTTTTCTTTGTTACCCAGAAGGGTTCAGTTCCAAGGACAAGAGAGGCATATCCACAAATAATTGTGATGTAAGAACAAAAGGCACCAACAATTTTTTTAAGCAATTCATGCCAAACTAACTTTACTAGACTGGTGGAGCAGAAAAGTATACCAAGAGTTTAGCAAGGCATCGTTTGACAGTCTCTCATGCTATGCTTGTGGATAAAATGGAGGACTACGGACTACAGCATAGTGAATGGGATGTCCCAGTGAAGACTTCTCAGTGTAATTAAGGTAATGAGTTCAGAAGGTAGTGTGAGAAATCAACTCTCAGAAGTGAAGGTTCCTCAAAGGGTCAAATAATTCTTGATTACGACTTTCAAAATCCTCCCCTACTCAGGACTTTCAAAATCCTCCCCCACTCAGACCTGTTTTTAAGCACTTAACAGAAAGAATAAGCCCTGCCCCACCCCCAACCTGAGCCGTTTGTCCTTGGCTTGGAAGCCTGGAATGTAAGCCCCACCTCCCGGTTAAGGGGATAGGAAGAAACTTTCAAGCTTAGAATGTAAGCCCACCCCCAGTTAAGGGGGTAAGGGATAGTGGTGGGTGGAGACTTGTTTTCATGGTGGGCGGAGATTTGCTTTTATAAGGCGGTCCCTGTTAGGAGGTCTCTCTCTCTCTCTCTCTCCCCACGTGTATCGGAGGGGCAGACAGCCATCTGGTGAGATTGCAATAAAGGTAACCTTTGCTTTCCACTTTGAGAAGTCTCTGAGTTTAATTTGGGTTGGGGTCGCTGTCCCACACAATAGTATACCACATAATAGTATATAGGATTTGGATGTGGCTGAATAACCAGACCTAATTTTGCCAACTTGGAAGGTGATCTCTAATGATCTCCAGCTATCTGTCATTGATAAAAAATGTTGATGAATAGCACAGAACCAATTGCTTGGCTATAGGCACAGAGGGTGTGACTGTCAAATGTACAGATGACACAAAATGTGATGAAACAACTAACACCTTTTATGCCAGTTAAACTCTAGAAGAAACTAATTAGGCTAAAAACAATGGGTCAGGTCTAATAAGGTGATTTTTTTCAAAACCTGATTCATGATTTCATTGGCATAAGGAACTCTTAAGGACTAAATTCCCTCTATCAACACCACTCAGCATCTGCTGTTAAAACTTAGTCTTAAAGAGATGCCTGGGTTCCTGAGAGCTATCTAATCAATGTATCAGAGGCACAACTTCAATCCAAGTCTTCTTGACTCCAAGTCCAGCTCACTAGCCCCTACACCTCATTGCTTCCCAAGATTAAATTTAACAGAGAAAATGTGAAGGTCAAACTTAGTTTCTAAAAGACTAATTTCACAAATATAGGCAGGAGAAGGTCTGGTTAGACAACAATTCATGTGAAAAAGACGTGGAGTAGTGGACTGCAAGCTCAGTGAGTCAGAAGTGCGGCACAGCAGCCATAAAGTTTAATGCTAACCTATGCTATATTAAAAGGATTATGTCCAGAAAAAGAGAAGTAAGAATTTTGCAACAGAAACTGAATACAGGAGTCCACAACTCCTGGAAATGAACTCAGGACTCCAGATATGGTCTGAATGAGGTGGAACTCCCATTAGAATTAAACTAGAATGAACTAGATAAGCTAGAGGGCAATCAGGAGGCTGAAAAGACATGAAAAGAGATCACAAGAGAAGGAGGAAGAGGAGGAAAAGAAAGAGGAGGAGAAGGAAATACAAAGAGGAAGAGGAGGAGGAAAAGGACCCGACTTGTTCTCTTGTTCTGCTTGGCCCTACAGGGTGGAATTAGGAGCAAAGGGCAGAAGTTTCAAAGAGAGGATTTAGGCTTGATGTAAAGAAAAAACTTTCAAACATTAAGAACTATCCCAAAAGGAATGGGACTGCTTCAAAAGGCTTCCTTCACTAGAAGTCTTCAAGAAGAGGATTAATGAGCTCTTGTTAAGGAGGGATTCTTCATACAGGCTGGACTATACAATAGCCAAGTGTATTCACTGTATGACAAAGGCACGGTATTACATAAAATACATTTATTCTCTCTGTCTCCTCCTATCTCTCTGTCCCCCCCAGCATGCACGCGCACACACACACATACACACACACACACACACACACACACACACACACACCCATGATTAGTGAATAGAGAGTAGTCCTCAGAGTTAGGAAAATCTGTGTTGAAGACCCACATCGTATACATACTGACAGTGTGGGCAATTCTCAAATTCACAATGGTTGAAAATCTGTATCAGTAGGAAGATTTTCCTCCCCAGAAGTTCCCTATAGCAATGAAACCAAAGATCTCAGCTAAAAATTTAAAAACACACACACATCATATGTGCACTTATATTTCTATATGAATTCATAAATTTGGTCCAGACTTATTACCTCATTGGTGTGGGGAATTCCCAGACCACACATCCCCTCCACCAAAGCAGATTATCTGTAATTTATATTCCTAGGGAATTTCCTGCAATGACAAGAGGTTGAGTGGCTTTCCCCTATCATAGAGACAGAGGCAGTACTTAAATCTAAATTTATTCTCTGTGCTCCAAGGCCAGCCGTCTTTCTACTACATCATTAACCCTCTAAAGTTGATTAATTCTTTATTTCAATTGCATTATTCTTGCAAACCACTGACTTCCTTCTATATATCCAGTCTAGAATCCTTCCATAATGTACACATAGGGCTGTGTGTACATGTATATTATCCAGAGCAATTTCCTAAAAGAAAACAACACTTCAATATTCAATTACATAAGAATACAACCAATTAATGAGTTCACTTACAAAAACAATTTGGAATTTTGATTGCCATGAACAGCTTTTGTTTCTCCAGAGAAAGCAAAACAATGCATCTGGGAACACTGTTGGAACACTGCTATTTCTAACAAGAAGTGAACAGCATCTATTTGTAAGGTGAATCTGTTTAAATGATGCCTTTTCTGAATTGGTTGCCGCTCTGTAGGATAATCAGTGAAGCTAAATTAGCCTTTATTCAACACGAAAGCATCACAATTTTGCTGTCATAGCAGCTCACTCAGAAGAGGGTGGTTTCTGACATCAGTCCACCTACTTGTTCAGTGCGTTCTTCTGCCTGCATTCAAGTGAACTCAAAACAATAACCACCTACCCTAGAGATTTACTGTGTCAAATAAGGTGTCAAATGTCATCAGGTAAATGCCCTAGTAAATTGTGCCTAGCTACCTGTCTTAGCCAACCAGTTCTTAGAGACTGGTTCTAAAGAGATCCTAACCCAAGCCCCTAAAAATCGTTTATAGACGTGTCTGATCTCTTTGCCTGCCAGAGAACGGGTCTCTGGACTGAAATCACCTCTCTTTTGGCCTGCACTATCCAGATCTGCATACTTTGGCTTCAAGGAGTGGATGAACTGTCCTGAATAATCATTCCAAAGAAGATATCCACTAACCATGCCCAACAACATTATTGGAACTATTTTACAATGTTTGTCCCCTGAAAGACAGGTAGACATAGAGACAAACAGATAAAACAGTCAGGTTTAGATTCCCAGCCCCAAACTAAGAATTGGAAGTACAAATGCAAGCAAGTAAGACAGCACCTGCTGTCTAAAGAGCTTTGATGGCGGGTGGGGAATGTAACACATAAAAGGGGGCTGGAAGGAGAAGGAGAGATATATGATGGCAGGGTTTGGAAACTGTGGCCAGCAAGTGATAGGGAGATCTGATTCCAAGCAAAGTAAGGTGAAAGAGTCCAAGGTGGTGCCCAGTGACAGAGTTCGATGTTCTGGCACAAATGAGGATGTTGGTCCCTAGGTATACAACATGGTTTGGAAATGATAGCTGGGAAGGAAGGTCTTTCTTACTCAAAGCACCCAGAATAGCCTAAAATATGGAAGAGGCCTACACAATGTTCTCAATTGTTGATGATAAAGTTCACTTTGAAAACTTGGTTCTATGACAAGAGAGGACACTAAATATATATTGGTTGCTGAACCTTACTACATGGAATGTTTAATCTTAGTTAAAATGACAGAATTTCAGAGTCTTGAGGTATTTCAGTGGCCATCTAGTCTAATCTATATCTTAAAAAGAATGCTAATATTCATATCCAGGCAGTGGATATGAAGAACTCCAACCCATTCCATTTTTGGATAGCTCAAACCATCAGAAAGTTTTTCCTTACTGCTTGCCTAATTTTACCCACAGCTCCTACTTCTGCCCTTTGAGGTAAAACGGAAGAAATCTAGTCCCTCTTCTACAGGACAACTTTCAAATACTTTAAGACAGATAAGACAGATGGTATGTCTCAAACCCCCATCTTCCCTTGCCTCCCTCAAGACTTTTCTTCTCCATGCAAAACACCTGCAGTGCCTTCAACTATCTTCAAATGTCCTGGTCTCAGAGGCCTTACCATTCTAACTGTCCTTCTCTGGATGCTCTCCAGTTTACCAGTGTCCCAGAACTAAATACAATATTCCAAATGTGGTCTGACTGGGACAGAATATAGCAATACTATTCCTGGAAAGCTATGCCTTTCCAAGATCAAATTAGCTTTTGGCTGCCAAATCACACTGTTGTCTCATATTGAATTTGCAGTCCACTAAAAACTCCAAAGCAGCTCAAGATCAAATTAGCTTTTTTGGCTACCAAATCATACTATTGACTCATATTGAGTTTGCAGTACACTAAGTACCCTTCCCTCCCTCCATCTTTTTTTTTTTCAGATAAACTGTTTTCTAACCTTGCTTCCCCATCTTCTACTTGTGAAATAGAATTTTCAAAGTTATGAAGTATAATATTATATTTATTTCTATTAAATCTCATCTTATTCGATTCAGCTCAATGTCCTAGCTTGTCAGTATCTTTGGAATCCTGTCACACAGTGTTTCAGTTATTCCTCCCAACTTTGGGTCCTAAGCCACATGCAGAAAAGGTTAGAGGAAAGCATGGTGAAAGTTACTGACCTGCTCTATGAATTTAAAATGCAACCCTTGAGAGTACGTGCAGTAACCATTTCCCCCATTAGATAAAAGTAACAAAAACTAGCTTGCAGAACTCTCCTCCTTAAATGTAGTTCGGGTTAATCATGAGGTATGCAGAAAGATAAGTACACATGACAAATTTATCCAGTCCTAATGAATACCTATAGTAGAATAACTTTTTAAAGTTGCATCCATTTACATTCCTGCATGGAAAGATGATATTTGCAACTCATAAGACCTTTGTCAGTATTAGGGTAGGTGAAGGGTAAAAATTATATGTATGTATGTATGTATGTATACATATACACACACACACACACACACACACACACACACACACATACATATATACACACAGATAAAGGGCACAGGGTGAGTTGAACATGAAGGGGTGATATCTGGAGAATAAAATTAAAGTGTGAGAGAAGTTTATACTGGGAGAAGGTGAAAAGGAGACATAGAATGGGGTAAATTATCTCACATAAAACAGACAAGGAAAGGCTTTTATGGTGGAGGGGAAATGGGGGAAAGTGAGAGGGAATGAGTGAATCTTATTCTCATCGGATTTGGCTTAAGGAGAAAATAGCATACACACTCAATTGGGTATGGAAATCTATCTTACCTTATAGGAAAATAGGGGGGGAAGGGGACAAGAGAGCAGAGAGATGATAGAGGTGAGGGCAGATTGGGGGAGGAGGTAATCAGAAGTAAACACTTCTGAGGAAGGACAGGGTCAAAAGAGAAAATAGAATTAATGGTGGGCGGGATAGGGTGAAGGGAAATATACTTAGTTTTTCACAAAAAAAAAAAAGATATGTTGGGAACTGAATTAAATTTACAAGAAGAATAAGAGCCATTCCCCAAATGATAAATGGCCAAAGGATATGAATTGGTAGTTTTCAGAGGAAGAAATCTAAGCTATCAATAACCATATGAAAAAATGTTATAAATAAATATATAAATGCTTCCAATTCCTAGGCATTTGATTATATTACTCCCTTAGCCCCAAACCCAGTGAAGTAAGGTATCTGCTGATTTTTTAAATCTTGGGTACATTCTTTCTCTATACTAAATTATGACTGGCTGATTAAAAAGGGAAAAAGCAAAATAGCAGGTAAAAACAAAACATCATGGGGGGGATTTTTTTAAAGTACTTATTAAGTATCTACTATTTTATAAAAACACTGCTATGTGCTAAAGGTACAAAGAAACTATACTGAATCTGCTCTCAAGGACTTTACAAATGAATAGAGAGGGAGAAATAACTACACAGGAACAACTAAAAAGAGAGAACATAATATAAATGCATGGGATCTATATAGATAAACCTAGGTGAAAGAAGTAAAGTATTGCCTGAGCTGGGAAGGACTTGAACAGGTAGAGATGAGGACGCGGGATGGTTCATTTAAGATACGGAGAATGGCATGCCTAAAAGCACAGAGATGGGCAACATCAGGGTGAAAAGGCAGAGCAAGGTACATTTGATTTTGGAAGAATATAAAGTATGTCAAAGAGAAATAACATGTGATAAGGCTCTAAAGACTGTGAACTCCTTGAGAGCAGGGACCTTTTTTTTTTGGCCATCTTTAGGTGCTTAATAAATGCTAGTTGACCATAAAGAGACAACAAAGCCATTTTATAGAGGGTCTTGATACCAAGGAGTTCATACTATATCTGGGAAACAAAGGAGAATCCCACTGAAAGTTGTTGTTGTTTTTAGTGGAGTAAGATGATCGGACGGTATTTTGAAAAACTGCACGAGCAATGGTATGAAGGGATCAACTAGAGAAGGTCTAGATTGATAACAAGCTGATCAACAGGGAACCTATTACAATAGGTTAGAAGAAAGTCTGAACTAGGGTGGTTATACTAGGAATAGAAATGAGAGGACATATGGAAGAGATATAGTATGGAGGTAGAATTCCCAGAACTTGGCAACTAACTGGAAAGGAGCAGAGAAGGGAGAAAAAGAGAGAGGAAAAAAATAAAAAATAGCTAAGATTTTGAGCATATGACAAATAGGATTAATGGTACCCATCAACAAAAATGGAAAAGTTAGGAAGAGTAGACTTTAGGGGTCGTGATATGGGAAGATGAGTTCATTTTGCCTTTGAGGTGCCAGCAAGACAGAGCAGAAATTCTGACACTGCAGATGGAGATTTATAATTGGAATATATCTGCAAAGAGGTGATGATTAAAGCAATTCAAGTGGATTGAGATCACCAAGGGGGAGAAGAGAAAAAAAAATGAGAAGGCCAAAATCAGAAATTTCAGAAAAATTGATATTTAAGGACTAGGAAAGTTATTAGTAACCAAGAGCATGCAGATATATGGTAGAACCATGACAGCGTAATAGGGTTACAGTCAAAAGAAGAAAGGTTATCAAAAGGGAAGAGACAGTCTCTGATACCCAAATGGATCCATGATCTCATCAATGTGAATATTCCCTCCAACAATTCAGATCACACTGCTTCTGGTCCAACCATGTCTGACAATCCCAACCACCAACTGTCCATGAGTTCACCTCCCAGAAGTTCACCTCAGTGGAAACACTCAACATGCTAAGGATATTAATGGATCACTCAGGCTGTTCCCCTTCACCTCTACTCATCATACTGTGAAACTCGTCTTCTTTTTCTATTATACATTTAACTGATATCAAAGGGAAAAGAGGCAGGTAAATAGTGGCAAATACCATAGGAAGTGCAAGAAAGGACAAAAGAAATAGAGGTTATCAGCAAAATGGAAAAAGCTTTATCGGAAGAGTGGTGGGGTAAGAAGCAAGGTTGCAAGGGGCACCGGAGATATCAAGGATGCAAACACAGCAAGCTAAAACTATTCTTCATAGAAGGTGGCACTGAAAAAGAGGAAAGTCAGGGTTATGGCTCGAAGGGAATGGCAGGTTCAATGCAAAAAAATTTTTTTAAAAAACAAGAAAGACTAGGGGTAGCTAGGTGGCACAGTGGATAGAGCACCGGCTCTGGATTCAGGAGGACCTGAGTTCAAATCCGGCCTCAGACACATAACACTTACTAGCTGTGTGACCCTGGGCAAGTCACTTAACCCCGTTGCCTAACCAAAAACACAAACAAAAAAAAAAACGAGAAAGACTGAATTAGTTTGTAGGCATAGGAGGAAGGAGATAGTTAAGAGGGCGACATTTTTAATGCACAGGAGAAGGGAAGATGATTGACAGTCATGGTGGGATTGGTGGGAGTTGGGGGAGGAGAAGTAGCAGATGGAATCAAGGGTACATGGAGAGGCAATATTGTATAGGGGAAATATCAATGGCTCTGTATTTAGAAGACATGAGTTCAAATCCCACATCTAACACTAATTGTGTTACGTTGAACAAGTTCCTTAATTTTCTTGGACCTCAGTTTTCTCATTTATACAATGAGAGAGTTGAAACAGAAGGGCTCCAAGGTCCCTCCTCACTCTGTAACTATGATTCTATATTCCTTAGCAAAAAGGAAGGTTACTACAGTTGTCACCTCGACATCTGCAGGGGTTAGAGGTGCAGGATCCCCACTAATGTGAGAAACAACACATAACTCTAGGCCCCACTCCAAACCTTTACTTTTAATAATTCTGATCACATTTATCTGATACACAAAATAAGGAAAACAACACATTGCACCCATAAAAAAAGTTACAGTTTCTACGTAAGAGAGATTAGTATCTTGCACTGTATGCAGCAACTGCTTCACAGATTTCCTTCTACAAAAAGCACAAGATTCAAAAAACACTGAGGGAGAAAATCACAGGACTGGGTCTGGATGCTAAAGAAACAAAGAGGAGGCATTCCCAAAGGAAATTCGTGGCCTGTAATTCTTTAGCACACCAAAACTTTTAACAAAATTTAACTGTTTATAATAAACATATGTGTATACTTAGGGTAATAGATGATAAAACAGATTAATAATATATAGTATTTATGAATTTACAAGTTACTCTTTTTTTGTCATTTTCTTTACATATGCCCATCGTCTGTGATTTTCCACAGTACACTGCATATCTACAAAAATTCCCATTTAATTATTGATAGCCAACACACAAATAACCAAAACTGTGAATGTGAAACCCATGAATGGCGAGCAATTATTATACTTCCTTTCAGGCTGGAAAGAAGAAGAAATGTGAGGACATTGAGAGGTTTAGAGTAATGAATCTAGGCAAGCTCACTAAAATGCCCTCAATTTTCTCAGTATGTTTTATGTGAAGAGAAAAGTCCAGAGCTCTGGAGGAAAGATAAGGTTTAGAATGTTTGTCTTTTGTAATATCTGAGTTTTAGTTCTGTGTCATAGTTGAAGTTGATGGAGGTTTCCTAGTGACCTAGTGAAAGGTTAAATTTTTCAGTGTAACTCCTCAAAATCTTTTTTTTTTTGAGGGGAGGTCATCAGGGGTTAAGTGACTTGCCCAGGGTCACAGAGCTAGTAAGCATCTGAGGCCAGATTTGAATTCAGGTCCTCCTAACTCCGGGGCCCATGTTCTATCCACTGTGCCACCTTAACTGCCCTCACTCCTTAAAATCTAAAAACAGAAACAGAACATTATATTGTACATTCCAAACACACAACACTGTCTCACACAATCAATGCTAGACTAATTAAAGTAAGTTTTGACTTTAATTACTTGATGATTTAATATTCAACAAGGCACAACTTGGCTTTCCTTGAGGCAAATTAGCCAATTGTACATTTAGAGTGAAAAGTTGTTGTGAAAATCTTTATTAAAAAGGTTTGGGTTGTGTTTTGAAATTCTTCTAGTAATTTATACTAAAGAAACAACACAACACTAACATTTTTTAATCTAATGAAAGAATTTGAGTAAAATATTAAATTCCCATAAACTATAATATACAGCTTAACCTACTACTCTAAGAAAACCTATTACATTTGGTTGTTTTCCCACCAAATTAAAAGATTGAATTTGGGGATTAGAAGGATAAATGGTATAAATTCAAGGAAACTTTATTTTAATCAATCTTGAAAAACAGATTTTTTAAATGTATCACAAGAAGGAAGAATATAGATTCTACAATTAGTATGACCTCTATTTTTGGAAGAAAAAAACCAAACCAAAACAAAAGACATAATTAAAAGGATGGTTACTAAACATTCAGAAAAGGAACCGGTGCTCACCAAGAGACTTCAAGTTTTCATCAAGAAAAGGGCATGACAAATTAGCCTTTTCCTTTTTTGACAAGGCTACTGGGCTGGTAGACAAAGGGAATGCTATAACTTACAGTTTACCTAGCTTTTAGCAAAGCATTTGACAAAGAGTCTCATGATAACCTTTGGAAAAGATGATAATGTGTGAGCTAGCAAATAATACTGTTAGATCGATTCAGAAGTTTAAAAAAGCCATATTCAAAGACAAGTCTTAAATGGTTCTATGCTATCTTCAAAGAAAGTTTCTAGTGGAGCACTCCAAGAATCTACATGGACCTGTGCTGTTCAAATTAAAAACATAGATAGCATGCTTATCAAACCTGCAGCTAGCATAAACCAAGAAGGCATAGATAACATGATATATGACAGAGTCAAAATTCTAAAATATCTCAATAAGCTGAACCTAACAAGATTAAATTTAATGAGAATACATGTGAAGCCCGCCACTTGGGCTCAACATGTCAACTTCACAAATATAACGTAGGGGAAGAGTTGTTGTATATCTATTCAGCCTCAAGGCATCTAAATGGCAAAGTAGATAGAGGGCTTGGCCTGGAGTTAGGAAGACTTAAGTTCAAATCTGACCTCAAACACTCACCAGCTTTGTGACCCTGAGCAAGTCACTTAACTTGTCTACCTCGATTTCCTCAATTATAAAATGGGGATAATAATAGTTCCCACCTTGCTGAGTTGTGACATCAAATGAAATATTTGTAAAGTGCTCAGGACAATGCCTGGCACATAGTAAGTGCTATATAAATGCTTATTGCCTTCCCTTCCCTCCTTTCCCCTTCCTTATTCATGTGAAAAAGGTCTGCTGGCTTAATGGAATGCCTATTGAATATGTTAGTAGCATTAAATGGCTTCCAAGAAAATAAATAAGACTTTAGCCTATATTAATAGATGAATTAATAGAATCTTATATCTGGCATTAGTAAGGTGATGGTCTTACTATACCATGCCCCAGTAAATAAGACCATATCTGAAGGACTGCATCCAATTCTGGGTAGCAAATCTTAAGAATGACATCAGGAATGATTAGCTTATTAGCTAGATATTGTCCAAAGACAGGCAACGAAGATGATGAGGGGTGCAAAGGTCATGCCAGATGAAGATCACTTGAAGGAACTCAGTATGTTTAGACTGGAGAAGAGAACAATTGGTGGGGTTGGAATGGGACAGCTATCATTCAATATCTGAAGGCTGAAACCATGAAGGGGATTAAATGTGTTCTGCTTGGCCCCAGAAAGTAGAGCTAAGAATAGTGGGTAGAAAAATCAAAGATGCAACTTTAGCCTTGATGTAAGGGGAAAAAAATTGTTATCCAGAAAGGGAATGGTACACTTCACCCAGGAGGCAGTCAGTTCTTTCTCAGTAGAGGTCTTCAAGCCAAGGCTGAATGATCGATCATTTGGAATGGAAATTACTGTCCAAGTAAGAGGGGAATTAGATGGCATTTAAGGTCTCTTCCAGCATTCTAAGATTCTATGGATGTTAGTTATGATCTTAACTAGAAGTAAGAGAACAGATTGAAAAACTGAGGAACCTTTTATTTTCTGATTATTAAGAATTCAAGTTTTACCTTTTATTGACCTCAATACCTAGTAGCCTAGAGAAACACTTTTGTAAGTATATCAAGTTTTCATAGAAGGTAACAAAATAGACTATAGACAATTAGTTGCCATTTTCCAATAGTTTTATTTTTTAAAACCATTTTTATTTTTATTTAACAATGATTGGCAGGTGGGATTAAAAATCAAGTTGAAAACTAACAAGTTCATATTTTAGTTCAAATTATGCGCTAAATTTACAAATCACAAATAAGTAATCTCCCTAGCTGCACAGATGACTATAAAAACCTGCTAAAACATTCAGCCCCACTGAGTCCAAGAAAGTAACTGCAAATATTAAAGTATTTATGTGCATAAACTTATTTTGAATGATTTTTTTAAAAAATGTATATAATGGAATACATAGTGTTAGTATAGAAACATTATCTCTTCCAAAAGAAACTCTTTTTTATGGCTGGAAGGACATAAAAAGGGGGAATTGGCTAATACATAGGGTTATATTGTCAAAGAAAGGCTTTAAAACTGAAAGATGAGAATGGTTAAGAAATGTTTAATATGAGAAGCTTGCAGAAATATAAGAACTGACAGTAAAAAGTTTTCCAATTTAATATAAAAATGGAGATACAAATTTCTGCAACTTACTTATTATCTATGCAAAGCTGGACAAGTCACAACCTTGCTGGATCTCAATTTCCTCATCTGTAAAATGAAGGGGGCTGGACTACACTGATCAATCAATGAGCACTTTTTAAATACTCACTATGTGATATGCTGAGCATTCAAAGACAAAAAGTAAAACGATTCTGGCCTTCAAGAAGCTTCCCTTCGATAATATCAGGTGAGATGGCATACACACAAAAGTACACATGTGCATATTCATTAGTGCACACACATGTACCTGCACATCCACACCAACAGATATATAGAAGATACATACAATGAAGATACAAGATAATTTTAAAGGAGAAGGCAGTATCAGCTAGAGGGACAAGCAAGGGCATCCTGTAGAAGATGGCACTTAAGTTGAGGCATGAAGGAAGACAAAGATTCCAAGAGGTGGTGATAAAGAGGGACAGCCCCACAGGAAAGGGGGACAGCCAACACAAAGACAGTGTGTGTAAGGACATCAGGAAGTACAGTATGGCCCAACTGCAGATAATGTGGAAGGGTGCAATGTGTTAAGAAGCCTGGAAAAGTAGCAAAGGTTCTGGTTGTAAACAGTTTTCAATGCCAAACGGAAGAGTTCCTATTTGATCAGGTGGCATAGCGGATAGAGTGCTGGGACTGGAGTCAGGAAAACCTGAATTCAAATTCTACTTCAGACATTAACTAGCCATGTGGCCTTAGCCAAGTCATTGTCAGCCTCTGTTTTCTCATCTGTAAAATAAGGATAATAATAAAAACAGTACCTACTACCCAGGGTTGTTGTGAGGATCAAATGAGATAATATTAGTAAAGCCCTCAGCACAGTGCTGGGCACATAGCAGCTTGCTTAATAAATGCTTATTTCCTTTTTCCCTTCCTTGAGGGAAAGGGGAGGAGGTAAGACATGTATTTTATTTAGTAAAGTCAAGGATTAGAGAGGGGGACAAACTTGAGGAAGGAAGGCCAATTAGGACAATTAGTCTAAGAGAAAGGTGATAAGGACCTGAACTAAATCGGTGGCTGTGTGAGCATAAAGAAATAGACAGATATGTGAAATACTGTACAGACGAAATCAGCAAGACTTGGCATCTGACTGGGTAAGTGGGATAAGGGAGAAATGAGAAGTTGAAGACAACACTTAGTCTCTGAATCTGGGTGAATGGAAAGATGGTGGAACCCTTGTTATTGTTGTTGTTCATCCGTCATTCTTGCAGAGAAGGACCAATGACATCAGGAAGGTGATGTCTTAACTTGCAAGCGAATTGAATTTAAGTGAGGCAGAGCTGTGCAAAGTCATCCGCCTCACTCTCTTCTCCAGGGTCACTGGAGTCCAGTGGCAAGACACAGGTCAGCATGACTTGAGATAGCTCCAGATGCAGTGGGAGACCTTGGCCTTTTTAAGCTAAGGTCTTTCCCAGGTCTTAGCTTGTCTGAGGCAAAACCCATTCAGTGATCAAAAGCTAAGAATTGAGGCAATTTGCCTTTACAAAAGAATTAATCTGGGAGGGGAAGACGCTTAGAGTTTCTGGCCAGAACAGAAACAATTGCTATTTACACTCATTCTGAGTCATCAAAACCACAAAAATGAGCAAGTACTTACTTTTGGAGAAAGCCAGAGAGATTTGGGTTTAAAAGCATAGTCAAGTAGCTCCATTTGAATCACAATGGGCTTTAACAAAGCCTGGTTTTTCAGAGGAATATTTCAAGAATTTATGAGGACCCTTGACAGTAATAGGAAAGCTGAGAAGAGGTGTCGGTATAAGGGAAAAGGTTCTGTTCTGGACCTATTGAGTTGAAAATGTCTACCTAGAAACATCCAATAGGCAAGAGACTGGAGCTCAGGTGAGACTAACTAACCTAAATCACTAATGAAGGAAAGAGAGAAAGATCCCAAGACAAGAGCAGGCCTGGAATCACAGAATGGCAGAATCTAACAGTTGGAAGCAGCTAAAAAGTGGTCAACTAGCCTTAGCCTGAGCAGTCCCAATGAGAGGGAATCCACTACCAGTGGAAGCAGCATGGTACAGTGAAGAGAACACTGCCTCTGGAGTCAGAAGACCTGAGTTCAAATACTGCCTCTAATGCTTATTGCTGGTATTTTTGAGAAAGTCTCTTAATCTCCCTGGGATTCCATTTCCTCAACTGTAAAATGGGACGGTTGGCTTAAACAAACCAAAATGCAAACCATCTAGTAAGTTACGGAGAAATGTCCTCCATTAAGTGAGGAAGACAGAGGAAAATGGATTTCTGAAAGGTCAGGAAAGAGAAAGCTAACGAGTGGAAATGTGGGAGAGGTTTAAGTAATCTTATGGAACTGGGGTCTGCTCAAAGAGAAAAGCCATAATAAGACCGGAAGAAAAGATACAGTATGTGTATTGGTAGAACATCAATTCAACATAGTATCAATTCAGAGCTGAGAACACCAACTTAGGAGGGTATTCTATTTAGAAGAGATATGCTCCTACCACAAAATAAAAGTAGAGATATGCCCTAGGGATTTTGTATGCATTAGGAAGACAACAAGAAACAATAATGTTAACATTTTTCTTAATAAGACTTCTCAGAGTGCGAGCTTCACTGGCACAGCCTTTGAGAACTCCAGATCATCCACATGCAGTTATGAGATACTGAGGTAGGATTACCTTCAAAGATGCTCAAATCTTCCTAATCTTATAAAAACAAAAATCTTCACCAGATCCTATCATCACTTCAAACTATCACCCTAAATCCATTCTCTCTTTCTCAAGTCAAACTCCTATGAAAAGCTGTCTACATCCGTTGCCTCCACTTTGTCTCCTCTTCTCAACCGAAACTGAAACTTCTCTCTCCAACCTTACCAACACTCTCCTAAATACCACATCCAATATTCTCTTCTCAGTCTTCGTTCTTCACTTCTCTGGTGCAGTGACTGCAGACCACTCTCTGTTTCTGGATTTTCTCTCCTCTCTGGGTTTTTGCAAGACTTCTGGTTTTCCTACCTGGCTGAGTGCTAAGGTTTTCCCAAAGCTCTCACCAACTCCCATGGATTTAGTTATCACCTCTATGCAGATAATGATAATAATTTAATAAAGATAAAAGCTAGTATTTATATGGTGCTTTAAAGTTAGCAAAGCAAATTTGCAAATATTTCATTTTATCCTTACAATAAAACCCTGAGAGGTAGACATTGATATTATCTCCATTTTATAGAGGAGGAAACTGAGGCAAACAAAAGTTAAGTGACTTGCCCAGTTTACACAGCTAGTTAGTGTATGATGCCAGATCTAAACTCTAGTCATCCTGGGTCCAAGTTCATGGCTCTAATCTACTGAACTATGTAGCTTCTTCAGTGACCCACAAATTTATAAATCCAGGCCCAGTTTCTCAGAGCTTGAGCTTCAGTCCCACATAACCTATCAACTATTGTACATTTTGAACTGACATTACAAACATGCTATGTCTAAATCCAAACTCATTATTTTCCCCCCTAAATCCAGCCGTCTTCATGATTTCCCTATTTCTGCTGAAGGCACAGTCACTGTCTCATAGCTTCACAATTTCCACATGATTCTCAACTTCCCCGCCTCATTATATATTACTCCCCTTTGCATACTTTTTGGCCAAGCAAAACTGGCCTACTCTTTTTCTCTGTTCCTTACACCCATATCTCCATATACCATCTCCTAGCCTTTGCACTGACTCTCCCATTCGTGGAATGCATTCCCTTCTCACCTCTCCCTCACAGAGTCCTGCTCTTCCTTCAAGATGCAGCCCAAGCATCACCTTGCACATAAAGCTCATGCCCTCCTTCTCTGACTTCCTTGTATTTATTTTAAGGGTTTTCTGTACTAATTTTTTACATTTACACATTGTCTTCCCTGACATTAAAAGTAAGGATTGTTTCATTCTTTGTATCTGTTTCCCTAATGCCTAGCATGGTAGGTGCTTAACAAATGCTTGATTAATTTATTGATTTTTTAAGAGGGAAAAATAAAAGGCCAGAAAAGCTTCAAATATGACCCAGTAATCTGTCACTGAAAGACTAGCCTAAGTTTAAAATAACTCATCACCAAAAAGAGTTGATTACCAGATGATGATTTTTTTGGCCACCAGTAACTCATGAAATCATTTCCTAAGGAATGCTGGGGCCACCCACGCTGATGAAACGGAGTATTTTAGATGTATTGTTATCATTACCACCACCTTACAGTTACATTTTCAAATACAATCTTTCATTTTATTTTCAAAGGAACTTTAGTAGGTTCTATAGGTACTATAGTTATGATCATTCATTTTCAAATACAATCTTTCATTTTATTTTCAAAGGAACTTTAGTAGGTTCTATAGGTACTATAGTTATGATCATTCCCATTTTGCTAATGAGTATAGCTCGGAGTAGTTAAATTATAAAGTTATAAAACAAACTTGGGTCTAGAATCTAGGTCTTCCAACTCTGAGTCTGTGGTACTCTTTACTTATTAAGGATGACAAAGAATCTGTTGTCCAAAGACAAGTCCACGTTCCTTATCTCAAGGTTAGCCACATATGAAGTAAAGAGCCTCTGTATAAATAATTATTATGAATAATAAATTATAAAATTAATACATTTTATTATAATAAATTATAGCATAAATTATAACATTAAATCTTATAATTTAGAGGGCACCTTAGTCATTTAGCCCACCTGTTACCTAATACATGAATCCTCTCCATAACATCTTGAAAATATTTCATCTAGTCTCTACTTGAACAACTCCTGTGAAAGGAAACTTGCTGCCTCACAAGTCAGTCCTTTCTATTTTTTGGAGACATCTCAGTATTAGCAAGTTCTACCTTATACTAAGCCGTAATCTGCCTTTTTAGAACTTTTATCCATTGGTTCTGCCCTCTGGAGCAACAAAGAGTAAGTCTAATCCTTCTTTCACATGACAATCTAACAAATATTTGAGGACAGTTATTGTGTCTTCCCTTCCCTGAGATAAAAGCCTTCTGTTTCATCAACTTAACCCTCACATGGCAAAGTTTCAATTTACCTCATCATCTTAGTAGCTGCCCTCCTCCAGCTTCTCAGTGACCTTACTGATGTGTTTTCCTCAAAACTGAATGAAAAACCCTAGACCTAGTATGAATAGCATAGAATACACCTGGTCAATCACCTTCATTCTAGATATAATTGATGCAGTTTAAAATCACTTTGGCCCATTTAGCAACCAAATCACACTGCTGACAGACAAGTTAAAGATTGAAATCCACCAAAATCCCCAGCTATTTTCCATATAGTTTACTGTCTAGTTAAATCTACTGCCATGGCTGTATCATGCAGACAATTTTTAGAACCTATGTGCAAAATTACATTTTATCTTGTTAAATTTGATGTCTCATTCTATCCTCTCTGAATCTCTTAAAAACCTCATTCTGTCATATAACATTTTACTGTCTGTCCCAGCTTTGTGTCATTTGGTAAAACTGATAGGCATCCCTCTATCTCTTCATTCAAGCCATCAACAAAAGTGTTGAACAGAAAAAAGAGCAAAGATGTACCCTGACACACACCATTAGATAGTGATTTGAGGCAAGGGAGGGGGAAGTATATTTCAAGTATATTTGGTCAGACACAAAGCTGAAATTCTGAAAATCATTCTTTCCAATTGCAAACTTTGAGGTTTATACCATTCCTTGGTGAAATGCAAATATTTCTGGAATGATATCTAATAAGTATGCACAAAATGAAAGGTTACTCAATTGGGGGAAGGGAAGGAAATCAGGAAAGGTCACATGTTATAGCTGTCACCTGAGCCATACTCTGAAGCAAGCTCAGGATTCTTAGAGGTTCTGGAGAGGAGTGAATGCATTCTGGACGTGGAGGAATGTCTATCCAAAGGCCTGGAGTGGGAGATATAAAAAATATCTACCAGAACAGTTACTAGGCTATGACAGCAATGAAGAATATGTGGACAGTAACGTAAAATGTTTAGTAAGGGCAGTAACATAAAATAAAAGTTAGGAAGGAGAGAGATTATAGAGAACTTATTCTGTTCAATTTTATTGATGCCTTGAATGACACAAAGCTGGGACAGACAGCTAATATATTATACGGCAGAATTAGATTTTTGAGACAATCAGATAGGACAGAATTATAGATCAAATTTAGCAAGATAAAATATAATTTTGTATACAGGTTCTAAAAATAATCTGTACAAAACGCCCATGGGAGTAGGTTTAGATAGATAGCAAACCATATCAAAAATAGCTGGGCATTTTGGTGGATTTCAATATTTAATTTGTCAAATGCCTAACTGAAGATTTTATATTTTATACTGGAATTAATATAGGACCACTTAAGAGTTTTGATTAGGATAGCAGCATAGTCAGATCTATGTTTTGGGAACATCAATTTGACAACTTTGTAGGACAGACTGGAGAAGAGAGACATTGCAAAGATCCAGGTAAGAAGCGATAAGGCCACGAATTACAGCAGAAGCACTGTAAGGGGACAGATGGGAAAGATGTTGTATAGGTTAGAGACATGAAGACAAATTTAATCTACTTCAGAATTTTTGTTTAGGGTTAACATTGTTTGATCCTAGCCTTACTTCTGCTCCAATCCAGTTCTTTCTCACTACTGAAGCCAACTCCAACTTTGTAGTCTGATGACAAGAGGACAGGAGAAGAACAGGGGTATAGTTAGTGCTGTGCTCAATAAGTCAGCAAATTTGGAAAAATCAACAGCGGTCACTGGATTGGAAAAGATCAGTTTATGTCCCATTCCTATAGAAGGGCAATGCTAAAGAACGTTCAAATTACCAAACAACTGTGCTCATTTCACATCCCACTAAGTTTATGTTAAGATTCTGCAAGCTAGGCTTCAGCAATACACGAACCAAGAATTACAAGAAGAGCAGGTTGGTTTTCAAATAGGCAGAGGAACTAAAGCCCAAATTGCCAACATTCACTGGATTACAGAGAAAGCAAGGGAGTTCCAGGAAAATCTCTGTTTCTGCTTCACTGACTACACTAAAGCCTCTGACTGTGTGGATCACAACATGTGGGCAAGTCTTCAAAGAGATGAGAGTATCAGATCATCTTACTTGTCTGCCGAGGAACCTGTATGAGAGTCAAGAAGCAACAGAACCAAATACTGAACAACTGATCGGTAAACCAATCAGTCTGGGAAAAGAGTATACAAGACTGTATATTGTTACCTTATTTATATAACTTATATGCAGAGTACATCATGCAAAATACCAGGCTGGATGAATCAAAAGCCAGAACTAAGGTTGCCAGGAGAAATATTAACAACTCAGATTGCAGACAATGTCATTCTGATAGCAGAAAGTAAAGAAGAATTATGAAGCCTCTTGATGAGTGTGAAAGAGGAGAGTGTAAAAGGTGGCTTGAAGCTTAACATTAAAAAAAAAAACTAAGATCATTGAAACTGGTCTCATCACTTCCTAGCAAATAAAGAGAGAAGAAATGGAAGCAGTGTCAGATTTTGTATTCTCGGGCTCAAAGATAACTGTAGATGGCAACTGCAGCCATGAAATTCAAAAATGCTAGCTCCATGGAAGGAAAGCTATGGTGAATCTGGACAACATACTAAAAAGCAGAGTTATTGCCTTGCCAACAAACGTCCATACAGTCAAAGCTACACTTTTTCCAGTAGCAATATACGGCTAGGAGAATTGGAGTATAAAGAAAGGTGAGTGTCACAGAATAGACACTTTCAAATTGTGGTGCTGGAGAAGATTTTTGAAATTCCCTTGGACAGCAAGGAGATCAAATCAGTCCACGCTTAAAAAAATTAATTCAGACCATTCATTGGAAGGTTAAATACTGAAGCTAAAGCTTAAATACTTTGGCCACATAATTAGAAGACGAGAATCATTAGAAAAGACCCTGATGTTGGGAAAGATTAAAGGCAAATGGAGAAGGGGACAGCAGAGGATGGGATGGACAGAGAGTGTCATGGAAGCAACGAACATAAGCCTGGACAGACTTCAAAAGATAGTGAAGGATGAGGGCCTAGAGTGGTATGGTTCCTGGGGTTATGAAGAGTTGCACACGACTGAAAAACTACTGAACAACAACAACAAAATATTTAGGGACAAAGTCACCATTTCTTTTCTGAATCTGTATTCTTCAGGTCTTGTGTAACAGCAGACACTTTTTTCAAGTCAATAGTTAAGCACTAGAGTGACCCTAATGGAGAAACAGAAAACAAGACAAAAAGCTGGCAGATAAACTCCTGGAGAAATTTTTACCATCTCACCATCACTAACATCCTTCTTTTGGGAGCTGGCATCAATAGAAGAAATGAGGAAGGAGATGGTATTAAATTTGTCATTGCCAAAGAGTAGCTATAGTTATATCTTCCAGGAACTTCCATGGAGCAAACTTCTTAGCAATAAGTTCTCCCAGAAGATGTGGGAAAATTGGAACACTAATAGTGCATTGTTGGTGGGGTTGTGAACTGATCTAGCCATTCTGGAGAGCAATTTGGAACTATGCCCAAAGGGCTATAAGAATGTACATACCCTTTGACCCAGCAAAATTACTTCTAAGACTGTATCCCAAAGAGATCATAAAAATGTGAAAACAACCCACAAGTTGTGGTATATGAATGTAATGGAACACTCCTGTGCTATAAGAAATAATGAACAGGTGGACTTCAGAAAAACCTGGAAAGACTTGTATGAACTGGTGCTGAGTGAAATGAGCAGAACCAGGAGTACACTGTACACAGTAACAGCCACACTGTGTGATGACTAACTTTGATAGGCATCTCCAAAAGACTCATAATGGAAAATGCTATCCACATCCAGAGAAAGAACTATGGAGTCTGAATTAAAGTATACTATTTGCTTTTTTCTCTTCTATTTTGTTTTGTTTCTTCTTTCTCACGTTACTCCTATTGGTTCTAATTCTTCTTTACAACATGACTAATGTGAAAATATGTTTAATAGGAATGTATATGAAGAGCCTATATCAGATTGCATGCTGTCTTGGGGAGGGCAGGGGGGAAAGAGGAGGAGAAAATTTAAAACTCAAAAGCTTATGGAAGTGAATGCTGAAAACTAAAAATAAATAAGTTAATTATAAAAAAAAAGTTCTCCCAGATACTTTGGTCTGCAGATAAAACAATTTCACAATAGAGTACAGGCTTCTTAACTGTCTGAACCATCCTAAATTCAAGGAAGATCATTATCAGAAAAAGAATCACAAGATGATGATTTTTCTTCAGTCGTAAAAAGGCATAAGGGAGTTGCAATCTGAATTAGCAAGGGAAACATTCACACTAATAAAATCCTGAATCCTTTTAGTATTGCGATATAATAATTTTGGTGGTTGTGAAACTATTTGCATAGGCTAGAAAACACCACTTATTTTAGCATAAATAGATATTAATAATGTGCAGTTTCTGAAACAGTCTAAGAATGCACTAAAAACGCTTTATTTTATTTATTTTATTTATCACAGGTCATTAAGGACCCCCCTCCATCCTCGTGTAAGGACAATGCCCTGAATGAGGTAGGCATTCAAGAAATGTATTTCAGTGTTGAATAAACAAATTAAGTAAATGCTGCTTTAAGTTCTAAGACCCTCTTTTCGTCACCTAAAAGAAATATCAGGTTAAAAATTATGAAGAACTCTTAATAGTCATAATAAATTATGAAACACAACTACAAAGAAAAAATTACTCTTAACAAGAAACATCTTGTTACATTTTGCCAGGAAAACATCAGACGAGTGACAGACACTATATAAACAGCTTCTGTAAAATACAAAATTATGAAGTGCATCTTATATTTAATTTCCAACTCAAATTCATTTTAAAACATTGTGTCCTGGGCATTTTCCCCCCATACCTGCTTTATAGGATCATAGTCTACAGTTAAGAAGGGACCACAGAGGCCATCTATTCCAACCCCTCACTTTACAGATGAGGAGAAACAGGTCCAACAAGGTCAAGTTCTTTGTCCACAGTCTCCCAAGTTATAAGAATCAGAAGGAAGATCTGAACTTACATCTTCTGACCAAAGAGTCAGTGCTCTTTCTACTGTGCCATGTTATAACCTTAATGCTAAATTAGGAGGTGTTCATACTGTGGGGTCCTCTGCTTTAAAGCAAGCAGTATCTCCTCCTTTCTACCTCCAAGGGGAATTCATGCAGGAACACTGTCCAATTGCTATTCCAGCTGACTATTGTTTCTTCACTTCCCATATGTCCCAGGTCTTATTTCCTCTAAGAAGCTGGAGAGAAAGACGAGGAGGAGAGGGGGAAGGAGAGCACACCAGTGTCCATAAGAACTTTTACATTTTGTTTTCATGGTAGTTTTAATATTCCTGAAACTCAATTTCTTCCTTCCTAAAACTAGGATATAACTAATAGCCCATGGATGTTTAGGATTAGAATATGATGTATGTAAAACATATTAGTCTCAGAAAAGCTAAACAGAAAAATCTCACATCTCATAATCAGATTTTTCTTTTTCATTTCACAGAACCTATTTATTATATTAATCAATTTATATAAACATAGAATTTGGCAGTCCAGATTTTAGAAATTAGGGGACAGAGACTGTGACTGGATTTGATTTCACTGGCATAGGGAACTCCCCAATAAAGACACTCCCTTTATCAATACAGTCAATACTTTCTCTGTATCTTTTGCCCTTAAAGGGTGGCCTAGATGGGTGAAAGGGCAGCTAGAAGTCATGATGGATAGGGTGCAGGACCAGGAGTCAGGAAAACTCATCTCTGAATTCAAATCTGGCCTCAGACATTTACTAGCTCTCTGACCCTGAGCAAGTCTCTTAACCTTGTTTGCCTCAGTTTCCTCATCTGTAAAACGATCTGGAAAAAGAAATGGCAGATCACTGTAGTATCTTTGTCAAGAAAACCCCAAATAGTCACAAAGAGTCAGACACAACTGAACAACAACAAAGGAATGAAAAGTTAAGTGACTTGCCCAAGGTCTCAGACCCAATATGTGTCAGATGAGGGACTTGAACCTAGGTTTTCCTGTAACTTCTGCTTCTATCCACTATGCTATACCAGCCCTCTTTAGAAATCAGTAATCAAAAAAAATGAAAATAAAACTCCTTAGTTTCAATTCTTGAGGCCATACTGATTTAACATATATTTTGAACAAGAGCTACCAATTCTCAGCCACCAAATCTAGTACTATTGCTTTTAATAGGCCCTTTTGACTACATTATGATTTTGCTTAATTCTTAAGATAAAAAGAATATGAGCTGAAGAACATTTGAAATAGTAGCAAGAATAGGTAACTAAACATCTTAACAAGGACTCATTGAACCCCTAGGTTCAACAATGTTATCAATGCCCAGAGGATGAATTTTCTAACCTCAGCTTAATAATTCAACTCATCTCACTTTCAAGCTAACTAGTCCCTGCTTTTTGAAATGAAATTTTAGAGACTTAAGTCATATTCCATACAGTGTTCTGTAAGTTAGTCTCAGGTTTGCAAGGTCTATTACACATCCTTTTATGGTAGGAAATCCTGTCATATTTTAATCTTTGGAAACATTCTGTTGGTGTTTCTGTCAATACAGTGCTGGTATAAATAAATGTATCAGATCTCTTTACTCCCACAAACTCTCTCTACTAGTGACTACGACTAAGAGGAACACTTTCTCCCTATAATTTATGCCACTGAAGCATACCAGAGCTGACTGGTGTAGTACAAAGAACAATGAATTTAGAGTCACAAGCCCTGAGTTTTGTCATTTATGACCTGTGTGACATTAAGGCAAGTCACAAACTCTCTGGGTCTTCATTTTCTCACTTATACAGAAAGATAAATTCAAAGATCTCTAACAGCTTTCAATCTATGATATTGCAAACTGATACTCAATATTTGAGAAGAAATGATCAACATGACTGAGTGATCTCTGGTTAGTCAACCTCCCTCAGCCTGAAATAGCTTCCCAGTATAGATCTTCTTCCTTCTGCCACCCCCAATCTAAGAGTTTCTTAAACACAGCATGAGAAATGATGGCATCATTCCATAATTCTTAAGATAAAAAGCAAAAAGTTTTTGCCTCCATCATACCAAGCTGTCAATTTGGGGCATGTCCAATATGACTCAAACTTTTCTGAATGATCTGATTCATATCTTTTCTGGGACCTCTTTCCTATCACTTAATTCTTGTAGATATTTCAACTATATATTTTGTGTTTTTACTCAAGATTTCTCTTTTCCTGCCTGGCACTCCAACCCTCATCCTTTTCAGATTCTTACAATCTCTCAAATTCTTTCCTCATTTCTTTCATTCTGGTTATGTTCTCCTCAGTCTCTATTTTCATTTCAAAGACTGTAACATCTAGAGCTTTTAGATGACAGCAGGTTTCTAACCAGTCACTGAAGCTGAATCATTCTCTTTTATTCAAGCCTCCACCAGAAGTTTATTATCCTATCAGAATACTCATAAAAAGATGATTTAACTAACAATGTACTTCCTTGTTGGATATGGAGTAGATGGGATTGTATAAGCCAGACTATTAATACAAATGGCATGCACATCTTAAAGAAATAGCTTGCTTTCTTAGAATTATACTAATGTTGCATTATAGGAAGGATTAACACTGATTATGCTAATAGTCCTCTATAATTTTTTTCTCTCTCAAGCTTACCAAGTATATTAGAATTTCCTCTCAACATTATTCACAAAGCAGTAAAATTAAGAATAAAGTGGATAAAGTTTTCCTATAAGAAATGTGCATAATGGCACAAACTATCACAATAAGATATGTGTGTGTGTGTGTGTGTGTGTGTGTAATTCTTTCATTTTCTTTACAATTAACAGTTCCCTTACATAAAATACATTTCATAGTGCAGACTTACTCCCATAGCAACAAGTAACTTACATTACACTTTGTGTGGAGAAGCTCTTTATAAACTTTAAAGCACTGTACAGAGGTGAGCTATCATTGTGTCTTTATCATCATTATTATTCCTGAAAAGTTGTATGTAAAATCTTTTTGGGGTGGTTTTGTTTTGAAAATTAATTCTATTTTAAATGTATGAGAGAAAATGCTACTTGAAGGAATTTTATTCAGGATTCTTTTCTAAACAATTATCCTCTTCTTTTATGTGCGAAGTAAATCTAAGTTTTGAGGGTTTTTTTAGGTTATACATGTGCAATTATGTGAAACATTTCCATATTAGTTATTTTGTACAAGACTCAAATAAAAGAAAAAAATGAAAGAGAGAAAAAAATAGCATGCTTCAATGTGTATTCAATCAATATCATTTCTTTCTCTGGTGGTAGATAGTATGCTTCATCATTAGTCCTTTGGGATCGTCTTGGATCATTGTATTGCTGAGAAGAGCTAGGTCATTCACAATTCTTCATTGTATAATATTGCTGTTACTGTGTACAACATTCTCTTGATTCTGTTCACTTCACTATGCATCAGTTAATGTAAGTCTTTCCAGGTTTTTCTGACATCATCCTGTTTGTCATTTCTTACAGCACAACTATATTACATTGTAATTGTATTACAATAATATATCAGAGCTTGTTTAGCCATTCCCCAATTGACAAGCATCCCTTTGATTCCCAATTCTTAGTCACCACAACAAGAACTGCTATATTTTTGTACAAATGGGTCCTTTTCCCCTTTTTTTTTGGAAAAGCTACATTTTTGCTTAAAGTACAACCTTACCACTACAATGAGCAATTCACCCTAGAAAGTATCTCCAAGTTACCTGGCCTTGGGTAACAACTTTCCATTAGTTAGCCTTTTAATGAATAATCAAGAGAACCCTATAACCAGATCAGAAGCAGTTTTTGGATTATTTTTTAATTACTTTTTTTCAGATACAAGCTTTTGAGGAAGAAGGGAGAATTCTTTCCTGCCAAGCCTCAGGACAGGTTTGTCGCTCATTAAAATTATAGTTGACATTTGTTCACATGAAATTATTATGTAATACAATGAAATAACATCAATTTCCTGTTGAAATCCACATACTGTGATTTAATTTAAAGGTAGGTCACTTAACCTCTCTGGGACTCAGTGAGGCATTTGGGTCAAATCATCTCTAAATTTCTTTCTAGCTTCTAAGTCATGTGGAAGAGCAGTGACTATTGAGAGAATAAGGTGAATCTGATTTTAACAGAAGATTGACAAATAAGAGGCCGGTTCTTTGAGCAATCTACCTTACCTGGTACCTGGGAAGGCTTAGGAACCTCATTCTGCAAATACATGATGGTTCATGAGGGAGGAGGTCCTGCCCCTGATTCAAAGCATGCACAGGTATTCCGTGACATTTCCTTTCTATTTCTGAGCAGTGATGAAAAGCCTTTTAATCGGCTGCTGAGCAAGAAACTGGGCATGCATACAAAAGGTATATAGACAGACAAAATTATTCTCTCTCCCTAGGGGGCTGTTGAGTCAGGAGGAAAAAGTGTTATAAGGCTTCCAGTAGGGGATGTGAACACATACCCCTGATGTTCTTCTATGTTGGGTTTTAGGTGAATGAAAATTGGAGATGGAATGGATTCGGTCACAACTTTGTGAGCTTTTCAAGGTCAGAAGACCCACCAAAGGTTCAGCAACAGGAGGCCTGAGGAGAGTCTATCGCAGTCACAGCAATCAAGCTTGGTAAGGGTCCAGTTCTGAAGGACAACCCCCTTAAATTGCTCCAGTGGGCAACTGACCCAGCAACTGAGACATCATGTCCTGCAACTCTTCCATCATCTATGCCACATCCAGAAGTGAACCTAGTGGGGCAAACGTCTGGTAGTCATCACTAATACTTGAGTCTGCTCTACATCAAAGTACAGAGGGGAAAGGGTTTCCCAGATTAGAGAAATGCTTTTGGACTTCATTTCTGGGCATATCTTTTTTAGCAAACAATCCTCTATAAAAGTTCACTGGTGCTGTCAATGACATACAGGAAACATTAACAGGCTAACTGGTATTGGGGTGATAAACACTGGCAACTGCTACTGGAAGCAACATTATTGAATAGGGGCTCAGGAGCAATAAATATAGCTTTCCTTCTATACATACTCCAACCTCCAGTGTTACTCCTAGATCACTGAAGGTGGAAGTCACTATGCTTTTCAGGCTTAAGTTGTTAGTGGATTTAGAGATGGGAAGAATGAGTCCAAAGCTTCTATATACTATATTTTAATAATAACAATAATAATAGCTAACATTTACATTATGCTTACTATATTCCAGGCACTGTACTAAGCACTTTACAATTATTATCTCATTCGATCCCTACAACGTCCCTCAGAGGTAAGTGCTATTATCGTGCCTACTTTTCAGATGAGGAAACTGAGGCAAACAGGTTGCGACTTGCCCTGGGTCACAAAGCTACAAAGTGTCAGAGGTTGCATTTGAACCTCAGGGAAATATTTTTTATTATATTATTCAGAAAACCTTGTTTATTATGTTGTCCGAAGTCAGCTTTCTGCAGCTGGAATACTGTCTAACCCAAAAGTTTGCTGTAAAGGTGGGGATGACCTCAGAGACCTCAGGGAAG
Organism: Phascolarctos cinereus; assembly: GCF_003287225.1. NCBI lineage: Eukaryota > Metazoa > Chordata > Mammalia > Diprotodontia > Phascolarctidae > Phascolarctos > Phascolarctos cinereus. The sequence goes on along the minus strand of NW_027555847.1, from coordinate 448,811,393 downwards.
CCAGGCAGGGAATGCTGAAGATACTACTCTGGTCTTGTTTTGGGTCCACACAGTGCTTGTGTTTTGGGTTCCCCAAATTTAAATGTTTATACTTAACTAATATACATCTCAACGGATCTTGTCTGGTAACTGTTCTCTCTATAAAATTGCTGAACTGCTCCATGGTGTTCTGAAGTTCCTGTGCTGGTACTGTGGTCTGAACCCTATGCAGACAGTTCTCACTTTATAGTAATTTGCATTACACAAATTTGACTTTACATAAGTAATTCTGAAAGAAATCCATTTTTCAAAAAAAAAATGTTTTTTAAACCCCACCTATGATAACTTTACTGTACAATGCTGTGCTCATTCTATGTGTCCAGTTCCACCATGTTCTTTCTCTTGGGTTCCAGCCAAGCCCCAAAGTGGCTGGCCCCAGCCCTGTGTGTTCCATTCTAGCTCTCACTTCTCTGTCCCTGGCCCCGACATGTCCTGAAACCATGGACCAGCCCCCTACCTGCAGGGCACACAGACTCCTTCCTCCCTCCCTCTCTCCCGCACATCGACAGGAAAATTCTCATTATATTAAAAATGCTTTATATAGAAATCTGCAAACAGTCCAAAGTGAGAACTGTCTGTATAATGTAAACCTCACAGAGAACCAGAAGGGAGCCTTGCCTTCTTCTAGCTCTCTCCTTTGCCAAATGACCAAAAAAATTTCTTTCTAAAACAACTTCAAGTTGTAAGGTTCATTCTTATGACTAACAGAATTCAGATCTTCCCAATGCCAGGCCCTGCACTCTATCTCCTGAGCCACCTCCATGTCCCACTCCAATCCATCCTCCATTTAGCTACCAAAATGATGTTTCTAAAGCTTAGGTCTAACCACGCTACCCCAATACTCAATAAACTCAGTGGCTCCCTATTACTTCCTAGATCAAAAACAAACTTGTCTGTTTAACATTTATTTGAAGTTCTAGAATCTGGCTCCTTCCTAACTTCCCAAGTACCTTACACCATAAACCATTTCATATACCTTATGATCCATTCCTCTATCTGCCGAACCTGATCCGTGCTACTCTACCCTCCCCCTTGCTCTTAAGTCAGGGTCCCTGATTTCCTTTAAAATTCAGTTCTACAACTCTCAACACAATAAGTAGTATTTATTATACAGGCTTTCTCGAAACGGAAATTTCTTGCTATTTATTTTGAATCCTCTCTTACATTCTGCTGTGCACATGGCATGCTTTTTTTTCTTTTCTTATACTGTATTTAAGTTTCAATATTTAAATTTATAATATGTTTCTTTTTCTTTTCTCTATTGTGTTTAAGTTTTAGTATTTAAGTCTAGAAAAAAAAAAGATTCAGTTCCACTACCACCTTCTGTAGGAGGGCCCCCCAACTACCACTGCCTTATATTCTGAGATGACCTTTCATCTACTCAACATCCTGTGTGTATCTAGTCATTTACATGTTGTTTTCTTCAATAGAAAAGTTCCATCTGGACAAAGGCTTCTTTTTTTTATTTGCCTGCCTTTGTACCTCTAGCCCAGACCTGCACAATTCCACAGTAGGGAGTAGGAACAAAATTAAAATAAGTTAAGCTTCTTCCGGCTGCAGATAGGTTTTTAGCGGCTCACTTTCCAGGTAAAGGTATAATTAATGATTAAACTACTTTGCAAATAAGCTATATTAAAAAAGGGAAATTTCAATATCAATTAATTACACTTATTACTTAAGAGTTTTACTTATGAAATCACATTAATGTTTTAAAAATTACTTTGCTAAGCAGTACAAGGTTTAATACATTTGTCAGGTTTTTTTACTGTTTACATTTAGTTAATGGGACATATTACACTTCTTCACTTCTTGTCAGCAGTTTATTGTACTCCAGTGTCATTTTTGAAACCAATGTTTTCAAAATATCTTCCAAGTATTCATCGATTAGAGTTGATCATTGTTTGTCTTTATTCAAGTTCATAATGGAGAAGGTTTGTTCACATATGTAGGTACTACCGAATATAGTGAAAATCTGTAAAGCATCATCTCACAGATTTTTTAATTTTTCCTTGTCCAACCTCTTGTAGAAGTCTTGAAGGCTGGTTTCTCTGCATTTATTTCAACAAACTGTTGAGCACTGAAGTTCAACAATCTCTAGCTGTAAATGCGCAGGGAGTTTCTGTATATCCACAGAGAAAGGATCTTCAATTAACTTAAATTTAATGTCATCTTCTTTGGATAATGTCAGTCTTCTGTCAAACTCCTGGATCAAAAGTTCAATACCATCTGAATATTTTTTTCCTAACTCAGCATGTTCACACAATGGAATATGTTTCATACGCATAGTAAAGTGGCACATTTCTCCTTTTGGCAATTGGCTTTTGAATAGCCTCAGTTTCATTTTGAAAGCCTTTACTGAAGCAATAATTTGAAAAATAAGTTGACTTTTCCCTTAAGCTGTAAATTCAATTCATTTAGATGACCTGTGTTGTCACATAAAAAATAGAGGTCATTATTCCAAACTTCATTATGCAGCTCTGGGAAATTTTTTGAGTCATTTTCTAAGAATTAACTGATTTCTTCCTTGAGAGCAACAAAACATTGCAATACTCCTCCACGGCTCAACCAACAAACTTCTGTGTGACAGACTATATCATTGCAGGTGGCACCAACCTCTTCAAGAAATGCTTGGAATGACTTATGTTTTAGTCCCCTTGAACAAATAGTTTACAATTGAAAGTACCACAGATATTACATGGTCAAAATTCAAAACTTTGCTGCATAACACTTGCTGATGTACAATGTAATGATATTTAGTTTTTGGGGGGGTTTTTTGCCAGCAAACTCTCCAACAAGAGCTACTGCAACAAGGTTTTTCCCGCACATGGATGGAGCACCATCAGTGCAAATGGCCACTAAGTTTTCAAATGGTATGCCTAACTTTTCAGTTACACACTTGTACACTTGATTTGAAATTTCTTTTCCAATAGTTTGACCTCACATGGAGTACAAACCAATCAGTTTCTCGGTTACTTCAAAGTTGTCGGTTTTAGAAATCTAAAAACTAACCTTAGGAGCTGCCTCATTTTCTCAGTTTATTTTCTTGAAAAACCGTTGCTCCCCAGTGAGATTTTTCAATGATTTGGATGCTTTAATTTGTTTTTCATTGGTGTCCACTTTGCTTAAGTCAGAATATTTTGATTTGAAATGGCAATGAAGATTATATTCCTTCAGAACACCTATTGCTTGCAAACAAAGCAAAATATTTTGTCTCTCATATAAGTAAACAAGTATCTATTTATCCACTCCGGGTTAAACACTCTATGTTCTGTTTAGACCTTCCATTTCTTTTTACCACCCATTTTACAAATTCACCCCCAAAAATTTCAATATTAAAACCAAAAAATCTCCACAGCAACTGCTCACATATATTGTAACTCGGAAGGTGGCCATGTAGCAAGGGAGGGAAAGAAGTTCTGAAGTTGTTACTGCTCATCTCACAGCGGGTGTCAGATGCATTGGCACATGGCTTCACTCACTTTGTCCCTGTTAAACGCCTGTAACCACCAAAAACACAGCGAAAAGATACGACTCTCGTTCCTCTCAGACTAGAGACAGACTGGTGATAGCTGGTTGCCATGGGTCATGTGACAAAACAGGAGCGAGTGGCAACCCACCACCAAGTTATGTGATGGGCATAATAGTGAGTAGTGGAAGGCAGGTTAAGCAGGGCATGGACAAAGCACTAGTTACATCTTTACTTTCCTTTACATCTTCTACATTTTTTGGGCTGCCTGAAATCCTCTGGTGGGACAGAAGTGGCCCACAGGCTGTATGTCGTGCAGGCCTGTTCTAGCCCTTAGCACAATGTCTGGCACAGGGGGAGCACTTAGCAAAGGCTCCTAGACTAACTGTCATGCATCTTAACCTTTTTGTCTTCTTTCTGCTTTTCTCATTTCTTTTGTTCCTCTGTCTCTGAATACCCATTTTACATTACGTCTGTGGCCTCTTGTCTTCTGCATCACTACTCATGTATCTATTATGTCTTACTTTGATTTTGACTACATTCCAGGAAAATGTATGCCTACTGTTGTTCTCTTAGGTTATATTGTACTCTTCTTGTGGTGAAAGCTAAGTACAAAATATTACTTGGCACAAAGGCAGAGAAACTATTTAGGATTAGTATATAATGTGTTAAAGCTGGGCAATGCCTTGGCTGCACTCCTGTTGTGCCCTGAACGACTTCAGAGAAGGGTCAAGGCACTGTGATGAAAACCTTTTGGACTGCCCCAAGACCCCCAGCTTTGTTTTGGAGTCACACTGCAAGATTAGTTAGGCATTGAAAAGGACTTCACAATTATACTCTGTTATCTGGTAAACTTGTTCAAAGTACTTGGAGAATGGAGTATTCTGGTTAATCATTCTCTCTGGTTAATATATCATTACCACTTCAAAGGGTTAAGATAAAATCAATTATTATTATGTAATCTAGATATGTTTTCTAGATAGATATAGATATGTACATATAATTAATCTCAGAAGAAAGGCACTAGCATTGAAGACTAAGAAAGGCTTCTTGCAGAAAGCACAATTTTACTTAAAACCTAAAGGAAGCCAAAGAAACCAGGAGGCAGAGATGAGGACAGAGAGAATTCCAGGAATGAGAGAAAATGAAGCATCTTCTTCAGGGAACAGCAAAGAAGCCAGAGTTATGGTAGTATAGAATAAATACTTAGAGGTGGGTAAGCTATACAAAGACTGCAGAGGTAGGAAGCAGTCAAGTAATAAAGGGGGTTGAAAGCCAAACAGAGGATTTTATATTTTATCCTGGAGGTAATCGGGAGCCACTGTAGTTTATTGAACAGGTGAGTGACTTGATTAGATCTATGCTTCAGGAAGATCATTTTGATAGCCGAGTGGACAACAGACAAGTAAGTACGCAGAAAAACTTGAGGTGGGAAGGTCAAAAAAAGGCTACTATAATAGTTCAGGTGTGATGGAAAAAATGGCCTATACCAGGGTGGTGGCAAATGTCCGAGGAGAGTAGTATAAACTATGATGTTGTGAAGGTACAAAAGATAGAAATTGGGGAAAGATTGGAAGGGGGTAGGGTGGTGAGTCAAGAAACCAGATGACCATTGGGTTGTGAGCCTGGGTGACTGGAAGGATGGTGATGTTCTCAACAGTAACAGGGGAATTAGGAAGAGAGGAGTATTTTGGCAGAAAGATAATAAGTTCAGTTTTGTACATGATGAACGGCTTTCTTAAGTTCACTACCTCAAGTTGAATGCTAAAGTAATTCTCCTTAAGGGAAGATATGACCATGTGACTCCCCTACTTAATCAACTCTAGTGGTGTCCTATTGCTTCTAGGATAAAATTAAAAATCCTCTGTTCAGCTTTTAACTCCCTTCACAACTTTACTCCATCCTATCTGTCCAGCCCCATTCCATCTCCAACCTAAAGATCCATCTGACTCCCCATTCCAGTTCTCTTTGCCTTTAAAATGGCCATACCATGTACCTGGGGCTCTTTCCTTACCTCAATTTGCTTCAAAGCACCCTTCTCTTCCTTTAAGATGTAACACAAATACCATCTTCTTCATAAAACCTTTTCTGTTAGCATCTTCTCTTTCAAACCACTTTGTACTTTACTTTGTATATATTTATATTTATTCACTTTATATTTATAGTACATATATTTTTAAAGGTACTCATTCCCCATTGGAATGTAAGTTCCTTGAGAGGAGAGATTATTTAATTTTTCATATTTGTATTACCAGCACCTAACACAGTGCTTAGTATACAGTACATGCTTATTGACTGATTAAATACTTTTAAAATAAAAATATATTTAATAAAATTTTATCCTTCACTGCTTCCAGTTGTCTACTTGTTATTCCTCATTGCAGGACCTTCCCCCTCCATTCCTTTCCCCAAGTAATTGACCTCTTATGCCTGAAATGACTTCTGTACTCACTTCAACCTTTGGGAATCCCTAACTTCCTTCAAAAATCATCTCAGGTGCCAACCCCTAACAATAACTAACACTTATATAGCTCTTACTATGTGTCAGGCATTTACTAAGTGCTTTACAATTATTATCTCCTTTGATCCTCACAACAATCCTGGGAGATAGGTGCTATTATTATCACATTATTATCACATCACAGATGAGAAAACTGAGGTAAACAGATATTAACTGGCTTGCTCAGGGTCACACAGCTAGTATCTGAGGTCAGATTTGAACTCTAGTCTTCTTGACTCGAGGCCTAGAGCCACCAAGATGCCCCAATATCTCTTATCTTTCTCTCAAGAGATGACTATTAGTATTGAACTATAAAAGCATATTATGTCTTTGAGTGGCTTGGTTTTTTACCTTTGCAAAAATGCTTTTAAACACTTCACTCACTGTTGGAGTCTTTTATCATCAATATGATTATTATACACTGATTATTTGTGTCATATTGTCACTAAAACACTTTGAACAAATTATAATTGCTAGATTGGCATTTAGTACGTTGCTACTCAGGCATTTGGAAGGCAGCAAGAAAGAGTCAACCATTAAAACTGTATTTTGAAAACTGAAAATCAATCTCTTCCTCAAATGTGTTTAGAATTATTTTTTTTTAGGCAGCTATACTCTTGATATTTAAGATAACTGATTATAAATTTAGCAAAGGCTGAAACGTGATAGAAAATACTCTTCAAACTTGATGGGCCTGGAGACTTGGCAGAACAGTATCACCTCCCAGAAAATATGTTAAGCCAAGTTTACATTCACATCTCCAACCCTCTATGTAATGACTATTCCACCCTCAAATTTAATGCCCCATTCTGCCTTTTCAAAATGACACAGTTGTTTGTTTTTAATTGAGTAGCTTCATATTTCTTCTATGGTTGGGTTTAGTGAAAGCTTGCTACTCTTAGGGGGATTTGGCTTCCCCCCACATTCCCCCTTATCTCAAGATGTGCAATGTTGCTCCTCCTCTCACTTGTCTCCCCCCCCATACATTCCATATACCCATATAGAGCTCTGTAGCACAGAAACAGGAAATTGATTATATCCTCTGTGGTACTATTATAGTATAAATATAGGAAATACTCCATAAAGTATCTTAAAGGTTCCTACATATTTTATTTAAGGGAAGGAAGTAGATCTGCAAAGTGAGTCCTACCCCAGCATCATCTAATCTTTTGAATTTTCACTGTCTGAAAGCATAATTCTGTTTACCTGACTCCCTACTACAGACTCCTAAATGGGTTCGTGGAATAATGTGGGAAAAGGCACATAAAAATTCTACTCATGACAGCAAACTATTTTTAAAAAAAAGATCTGGAAGATATATGAAGCCATTCAATACAAAAAGAGGAAAAGATGTCTTTCTGTTAGAGGAGTGAATAATGTATAAGAAGACTGGAAAAGCAGGAAGAGACTGAGTTGTGAAGACCTTTCAATTTTATATTTTCCTGTGCGTTTATCTTTCTGTTGGATTTGTCCAGTTCTGAGAGAGAAACATTAAAGTTTCATATTATTGCTGCTATGTCTTTTTTTCAATTCAGTTAATTTTTCTTTTATGAGTTTAAATGTTATGACATTTGGTGCACATAAATTTAATGTTAATATTGGTTCCTTGTCTTCGACTACTTTTAAGCATAATTCAATTTACTTATTTATCTCTGCTAATACTATCAACTTTGATTTATACTTTGTCTGATAGCATTATTGCAACTCCTGCTTTTTTAGATTCACCTAATGTATAGTAAATTTTATTCTAGCCTTTCATTTGGATTCTATGCAGCTCTTTGCTTTTTAGATATGTGAACTTTTATTTTCTGATTTTTGGTCTATAACTTATTTAGTCCTTCTCTAATCTCTCTGTACTCCTCATGGAGCTAAACTTTCTAAAGTGTCAGATTTAAGCTCCCTCTTCTAAATAATTTCTATGTTGTTGTTCAGTCGTTTCAGTCATGTCGGAATTGGAGTTTCGTTGGCAAAGATATTGGAGTGGTTTGCCATTTTCTTCTCTAGTTCATTTTCCAGATGAGGAAACTGTGACAAACAGGGTTAAATGACTTGCCCAGGGTCAATCAGCTAATAAGTATCTGAGGCCACATTCAAACCCACAAAGATGAGTCTTTTTGACTACAGGCCAAGCACTCTATGTACTCTGCCACCTCTATTATCCTTCTAGATCTTACTCTACCGTTCATTTTTTTTTCTGTTGTATCTCACTCGGAGAAGTACCCATTCATGAGGGAGATCATGGGAGTAACAGTACCTCTTGGTAGACTTTATGTTGTGTCCCAAACTGTGGTCTAATTCTTTTTTTTTTTGGCTAAGCAATGGGGTTAAGTGACTTGCCCAGGGTCACACAGCTAGTAAGTGTTACATATCTGAGGCCAGATTTGAACTCAGGTCTTCCTGAATCCAGGGCTCTATCCACTGCACCACCTAGCTGCCCCACTGTGGTCTAATTCTACTCCTTGCCCTTTCTATGATCGTTACTGTTCCCACTGGTCATCCTATTTCACCTCCAGGCCCATGTCCTCCTACCCTTCTGAGCTGGCCATAGGAACTCCAATTTACAGGCAGTTGTTGATGGAGGCAAAAACACTCTCAGTCTCAGAGTCTCTCAGTCTACTAATACCTCCCAGATTAAATTTATTATAAGGATCCCATTTTCTTATTGTAAACATACACCTCCTTCCACACAGGAGTGCTCCTCAGTATGATCACATCCCTCCATGGGGTTGAGACCTCCCCTTTCATTCTCTAGTTTCAAATCTTCCTTTCTGCTATCCTTCCCATTCTCCTGCTGCCCCTCTTTTGCTGAAATACTCTAGGAGTTATCATTTCTTTGTTATTGATCCATGGACTTGATAGGGCAGCAAAACACATTCCCCTACATCTTCTACCTCCCTATTTATGTACCTTCCCACTTGGAAATTATTTCCTACAAAATGTAATGATCATCTGTAGGAGAGTTGTGGGGTTTAGAATATGCTGGTTCAGTTATGTTCCTCTAGTGTTCATTATCCTATTCCTTTAAATTTCACTTAGATCTTTATCCACTTACATACTTTGCCTGTCTCTTGTTTCTTTTGAAATTCATAGGTTTCTCTCAAAAAAAAAACACTCTAGAGATGAGGTTATTTATTTTATTACTTAGTCATTCCTCAGTATTGGACTGACTTACCATTTTCTTATTTACCTGTTCTTTGGTACATTTGCAAATGGAATATTCTGTTCGTTTCTGTTTTGCCATTTTCTTCTCTAGTTCATTTTCCAGATGAGGAAACTGTGACAAACAGGGTTAAATGACTTGCCCAGGGTCAATCAGCTAATAAGTATCTGAGGCCACATTCAAACCCACAAAGATGAGTCTTTTTGACTACAGAACAAGCACTCTTCAGGGGAGTAGGGAGGTGGAGTTTACAAGAACAGCTCAATGCCTCTCTTTTGTTGAACATATTTTCCATTGATGATTAGGCTCTGCTTTGCAAGGTATATTACTTTGGACTGTACCCTGGGCTCCTTTACTTTTTGGAATATATTATTTCATTCCCTTCTGCAGTTTCTAGTTAGTAGGTGTCCTACAGTCTAATGTTACTTGAATTTCCTTTTCTTTATATTTCACAGCGTTAGTCTTAAGAGCTTACAGAAATTACTGTTTCTCATTGAAATTGTTTCATTTAGCTACTGATGTGCATATATAGATACACACATGTATATATGTATACAAACACACACACACACACACACATATATATATATATATACACACATGTGTCTATACATATGTGTGAATCTTAGAGTTTAAAGCATGGAGCTTTCTGGAGGTAACCTATGGATTATTTTGATTGGTGCTTTGTTTTCTGTATTCAGAAGTTCTCAATAGTTTTCTTACATTATTTCCTGCATTATTGGTGTTCAGGTTTTTCAGTTCTCTGTGTTCTCAGAGACCTATGATCCTGCACATCCTGTCTTTGAGGTTAAAGGCTTTTGCTTATAAAGAGATCCTGTATTCTTTTAACATTATTGCGTTTTCTCTTCTTCTGCAAGACCTTCTTCCACTTCAGTATTTCTGTATTCCAAATCTCTTATTCTCTCTCTCACTCCTTTGGAGAAACGAGTCAATGTGGATTCATTTTTTTCTAATCTTCTAATTATTTATGTGTAAAGAATTAAAAATTTTGACATTTGTTCCTTCTTAATTTTTTCTCTCATGGATTTATTTCTCTTTTGAATCATTATGTGATTCCTTTTTATTGTTCCAAGCTTTCTTAGGAGATTCCATGGAGCTCTGTTTTATGAGACATTGGTTCACTTTTCTTTATCTTGTAAAATTTATTAAGCAAGCTTTGCACTCTCTTTCAGTGTTTACTATTCATCCTTTCTTCTAGTTTTAGGATTCTCTCTGTTGATTTATCTGCGTCTGCTCTAGGTTTTTAATTGAATTTTCTTCTTGAAATCTCTGGTGTTTCAGACTTTTTTCCTTCAATTACTCCCTGCAATTCATTTTCTGTCTCCTCCTTTGATGAAGGGTGCATCCCCAGAGATAGACTGAGAAGTTACCACATTCCCCTTCTACACTAGAGAATTTACATTTTCACAGCCTTCATCCCTACTCTAAGTAGCACCACAGGTATATGACTTGCCCCAGCTATCTTTCAATCCCAGTCATTTATGTCACCCTCCTACCCCAGTTCCTTTTACGGCCCTCGTTCTTTTTTTTCTCTGGTTGGGCCGAATCAGCATCTGCACCCTTTCTGCAGGAAGGGAGGAGGACACAAGTGTTGTTCTAGAATCAAAAGTCTACGGGATCCCTGGCCAAAGGGCCACTGCTGGCAGAAGGCAGCCTGATTCCCTACCGCCCCTCCTCACATGGCTGAGCAAAATCTATGCCTGCCTCATGGGGTGGGGAGTGGGCAGAGACTGGAGTATACCACTGGTCTCTGCATCAGCAGGAGATTCAAAGTGTGGGTCCCAAGTACAAGCCCATGGGTTAGTGTATGTCCCTGCTGGGAAGGTGGAGGTAGGTTTTAAGGTGCTGAGAATAAATAAAGTCATAAAGTTACTACCTTGTCATGTTTCTCTCTTTCTTAATTTTATTTATCGACTTTATTTTTTCATCCCTATTCAAATGTAATTATTCTACATCTAGCATAAAGTTCATCTTTCAGGGGAGGAGGCATTAACAGTTACTAGGGACTGGAGAAAATGTTTAGTATGCCATCTTTGGATCATATGACTTGTGAAGAGCCTTAAATATCAATCAGAGGAGGTAATGTTTGATTCTACAGGTAATAGGAAGCCACTAGTTTACCGAGCAGGGCAGTGACATGATCAGTCTTATTCACACTTTAGAAAAATCATTTTTGCAGCTGCATGGAGGATGTATTTCCTCTCTAGTCTCTCCACAATGTTTTTAAAATAGACAAGAACTTTGAACAGTCCTCTATAAGAACCTGACCAATGCTATGGATACTGAAATGAATTCCAAGTTACTACATCATACCAGTAACATTCCATTATCACAAGGATTAAAAACACATACACACATGCATGCACAGTTGCGTACACATACAGAGACACAAACACACAAAGTAGAATTAATGAATGATTCAAATTCAATTTTTGTATATAATACAATCCCTATGTAATTTTTAGTTCTACTTGCATTCAACTGGTTTTCCAAATGTTCTTTACTTTGTATGTATAAAAATTTATTTTTCTTCCTTTAATGTATTAACCTACATTTGTTCCTACTGAATATCATTCTATCCTAGAGTGAATGTTGCTATAATCTACAACTTAGAATTCTCTTATTTTTCAAAGCAACCTAACAAAATTAATCTTTTCTCCTTAGCTTATGCAACATTATTGTTTTATTCTGTGAAGTGGAATACTATCCATAGAAGTTATCCATCATTCTCCAGTGGTTAGATTTATCACATAATCAGTGTGCTGTACAATTCACAGCTCCATTTTCTTTTTTTGTTCCTAATCTTATTTTTATTGATATCTTTTGGTTTCATATCACCTACACTTGCCTCCCCAGAGAGCCAGTCCAGGTAACAAAGGATAAAAAGAAAGAGGAAGCAGTTTAACAAAGCCAACCAACACACCAACCATGCCTGACAGTATATGCAGTATTCTACCCACACCCCAGAATAAAGAGTTCCATCTGTACCAGCCAAAGCCTTCTAAGTTTAATGGACATCCCCAAAGGAAAGACAGAGCTAGACAGGTCACTTGGGGGTAGAGGGAGTGAGGAAACTACACTTAATGATTCTTCATCATTCGGGGCAATGGATTTGGAAGTCTAGGATTCCCATTGATCTGTACCTACTCTTACTGCAATAATCAACCCACCATCATAGCTCCCTTTATACTGAATTAAGTAACAAATTCTCCAACACCACAATCTCATTTGATCACAACAGAAACAAACTTAGTATCGCCTACAAACTCACTAGAATCTCATTTGGAAGGGATTGAAGAGGCCATCTATCCAGTTAGCACCTGAAGCACAAATTCCTTTGAAAACATCCCCATCAAGTGGTGATCTAAACATTGTTCAAGAACCCCAGTTCCTGGGAAGTCATTTCCTCATTAGGAAGCCCATTCCATTTTTACATAGTTCAAGTTGTTGGAAGCACTGAAATATTCCTCTCTGTATCTTCCAGCCATAAATCTCAGAAGTACATTCCCCTACCCCTCAAAAAACAGCAACCATAACAAATTGATAACAATAAACATTTACATAGTGCTTTTAAGATTTACAAAGCAATCTGTGCACAATAAATCTGTGAGGTTAACAGCATAAGCATTATTATCCCCCTTTTACAGACAAGCAAACTGAGGCTTCCTTTCTGTCTGCAGTGATGATGGCACTGTGGTTTAAAAAAAAAAAGAAAGCAGAGTATTAAGAATCACTCTGTTTATATACCATCCATTAATATTAACTTAGCTAGAAGCAAAGCCAGGACAGCAAAGTGAATTGAACATTTCTGATGAGTTCTCCCAACCCAACCCTCTAAAATACTTTGAAAAAAGGTGTCAAATCAAACTCTGAGTGGAATAATCCAAAAGAACTCACAATGACTCATTTTTCCAGCCCAAGACAACACAGAACAGAGACACTGTGGACACTGGGGCAGGGGCTGGATGGGGCTAGATGAAGCATGGCAGAAATGGCATTGGCTGTGGCACCTGGAGGCAATGAGGGGTAATACTACTGGAGGAATTGAATCATATTTTCTGTAACATCTTCACTATAAATGAAACTAAAGGATACATCAAAGCCACAGCTAAGTGGAAGGATGGCTCACAGGATTTCCTTAGGGAGGCAAATTAAGGTACTGGTAGAGATAGTTTAATTGTACAAAGCTAACAAGAAGCATCATTTCATGGGACATCTATTCATCTGATTGCGATTCTAAGGACAGACATTCTCAAAAAGTCCAGTTTATGCGCCAATCCTATTGCTGAGAATAAGGAGGTAATGAAATTCTATGAAGAACTGGTTAAGATTTTCCAAATTAAATCAGCATATACTTCAGTTGTCTGTGATATCGATGCAGACATGCACATAGGGAAAGAAGACCAAAAATATTGACAAACATGATAAAGGAATAAGAAAAAGAGGGGTCAAAGTCTCAAAAATTATTCAGAAAATACTTCCAAGAGTAGTGTTGGCAGACATTGGACATGATAAGTACCAAAAAAAGATCATTTTTTAAAAAAAAGGAAATTAGTGGTACAATACAGTGCTAGTTCTGGACTCATGAAGACTTGAATTCAAAGACAGCCTCCCACACATGCTAGCTGTGTGACTCTGGGAAAGTCACTTAACCACTATTTGCCTCAGTTTCCTCAACTGTAAAATGAGGATAATAATAGCACTGACCTCCCAGGGTGGTTGTGAAGATCAAATGAGATAATACTTCTAAAGTGTATGGAACAGTGCCTGGCACATACTAGGTGATTAATAAATGTTTGTTTCCTTCTTTCTTCTCTAAGACAGAAATGTCTGGATTTAGAATAATGTTAATAAAAATTCTTTCTAGAAGATAAGTGCCTAAAACATAGAAAACAGTATTAATATTTTTCCTTTGACAATATTGAATCATTAATGACTACTCTGAGACTGGCCATTCAACCAGTTCCAAAATCATCTAATAATATCTGGATCTGCAATCAGGAAGACTCATCTTCCTGAGTTCAAATGTGGCCTCAGACACTTACTAGCTGTGTGACCCTGGGCAAATCACTTAACCCTGTTTTCCTCAGTTTCCTCATCTGTAAAATGAACTGAAGAAGGAAATGGCAAGCCACTCCAATATCTTTGCCAAGGAAACCCCAAATGGGATCATGAAGAGTCAGACAACTAAAAAGCAACTAAACAACAAAGTTTACATATATTCATCTCTTCCACAGAAATAGTAAGAGCGATTTTAGGTAAATGGTATCTCTGGCATCCTCCATAACTCAAAAGAACAAAATGCGACCTTAATAATCCTTTGCTCAAATGCAAGGATCTAAGACTTCTCCAAAAGTTTCATGATGGAAAATGCTATCCACATCCAGAGAAAGAACTATGAAGTTTCAATGCAGATCAAAGCATACTATTTGCTTTTTTTTCCTTCTGTTTTGTTTCTTCTTTCTTGTGGTTCCTCCTATTGGTTCTAATTCTTCTTTACAACATGACTAATGCGAAAATATGTTTAATAGGAATGTATATGTAAAGCCTATATCAGACTGCATGCTGTCTTGGGGAGGGCGGAGGGGAAGGAAGGGGAGAAAATTTAAAACTTGAAAGCTTATGGAAGTGAATGTTGAAAACTAAAAATAAATTAATAAAAAAAGAAATACTAAAAAAATAATCCTTTGCTCATACTAATCTAATCTGATAGCACAGAAGGGCATGTCCATTTGGATAAGATTCCCACATCAATAAGCAGGTTGCAGAATAATGATCATAGAAATGAAAAACAAAATAGGCAAATATGATAAAAACCAAGAAAAAGAATTGGCAAGACCTAGTGATAGACTTGATATAATAGATATCGAAGGGAAATGTGTAAAATATGGCTCTAAAATTATGAGCCTACAGTGTTTCCATCAATCATAATAAGAAAATAAACAATAAAGTGATTCTTTGGGGGGTAAAGGAGGAATTTGGGTTTGGTTTTGTTTGCTTAACAAGTATAACCCATTTGTGTGGGTGAGCCAAGTTCAACTAAATGGCACCCTTTGGGGGGCCTTTGGAGCATGTCCATATTGTCTAACATGGAGACCTCTGCATCCTCTACCATACAGGTAGGGTTACTCTCCTCTCTGGCCACTCTTATTTGTTGCATCCAGAGGGTAAAAATGTCACAGTTCCTCCACAGTATGGGTGCCAAGAACTGAACCAGTGAGAGGGGAAGGAATTTCTTTCCTCTGCTCCTTCTTTTTACCCCAAGCTCCCAGAAATGGGTCTGGAATTCTGTTGTTCTGTGTCATTTATCCTTCTCAATTTCAGGTGCTGGATGTTTCTTCCAAATCTAGCAGTCTGAGCTGTGACCACTTTAGAGCAAGGATTATAGGCAGGTTGGTACAGCCAGCCAGCCTGGCATGGAAGCTCTGAGAAGACAGCGAGCCTAGGGCTCAATCCTGGGGAGGTGGCTCAGTTTTGGAACTAGTACTGTGCTCTATAGGAACCAAGCTAAGCTATGAACCCCTTTTTCACCCGTTAGAGACTGAAATGGTGCCTCTCATATATTGGGAAAGTAAATTTGTATATTTGTGGTTATATTTTTTGAAGTGAACATTTCTGTGTAAAAGCTAATCTATTAATGGTTAAATGAAACTAGAGGGCAGGGGATTCCCACCCCTACATTTGAGAGAACACCATCAGTAGGGGCTGAAGCCATTTGCAGAGATACTCCATTCTCAAATTCTCCAACCCCCTTCAAGGTACTGGAGGACCCTGAGGGAGAAGGAAAATCTAACACCCCTGGCCTCCCAGACAGTGGGGGAGGGAGGAGAAGAGGGAGAAGTAATCAATGTTACACAAGTTTTAGGTGCTTTTATTGATAAGGAGAGTTTACCTGTCACTAATTGATAAGAAGAGGTTACTTATCACCAAGTGAAATCAATAAACGTTTATTAAGCAAGTAATACATGCAAGATACTGTGCTAGGCACTGAAAATAAAAAGATCAAGACAGTTCCTGCCCTTAAAGAGTTTTTAATTTAACAGGAAAGAGATCTCACATGTATGATACAAGGGTGCAAGGGAGAGAGCCAGATCAAGTAATATAAGAAAAGTTGAGGAGATAAAGGTCACTTTTAGCTAAAAGACTAGGGAAGGCTTTGAGGAGATGGCAGCAAACAAGCTGAACCCTGAAGGAAGAAAAAGATTTCAACAGACAGTTGGAATATAGAGGGAATATTCTAGGCATGAGCACAAAGTCATAAGGACAAGACTAAAATTGAAGAACAAACAGCAGTCTGATTTGGCTAAACCAAAGTGCTTGGAGAAGAAAATATGAAATCAGGCTAGAAAGGCAGGTTAGAACCAGTCTTTGGAGGACTTTAAAAACCAAGCTAAAAGGTTTGTATTTTATCCAAAAGCAACAAGAAGAAACAAAAGGTTTTTGGAGTAGGTAAATAGTATGCCTTTAGGAGTATTATTTTGCTAACCATGTAAAGGATGAGTTGGAGAGGCAAAAGACTGACAGGAGGGAAACTAATGAGAAAGTAATAGTCCTGGGTGAGAGAGAATGGAGAAATGAAGTAGGCTGATGGCATGAGAGTTATTATGTAAGAGGAATAGACAAGACATGGCAAATGACTGGATCCGGAAGGCAAACAGGTATGAAAGAAATAAACATTATTCCAAGGTCTGAGCCTGGATGAACAACTCGCAAGATCCAATTGGCCTGAGTAATCCATCTCGTCACCACCCTTTGCCACTCTGCTTGAAGGGTGAGCCATGAACTCCCAAATCTCCATTTTCAGAAGCAGCTCAGCTCAGAACATTTCCTCATTTCTCATCTGGCTGTGCTGCTCTGGAACATCGCTGCTTCTCCCTCCAGACCTCTCTGCTTTTTAGCTCCCTTTTTGTATAGTCTCCTCCCATTAGACTGTAGGCTTCTTGAGAACAGGAATTCTGTCTTTCTTTTATCATATATATATCCCCAGTATTTAGCACAGTGTCTGACACATAGTAGTAACTTGATAAATGTTTATTGACTGATTGTATGATTAAGAGGAATGTAATTCCATTAACAAAAAATAGAAAAGTTTGGCAAACAAGTTTGTGGGAGAAAGATAATAAGTTCAGGGTCAGCTAGGTGGCACAGTGGATAGAGCACCAATCCTGGATTCAGGAGGACCTGAGTTCAAATCCATCCTCAGACACATAACACCTACTAGCTGTGTGACTCTGGGCAAGTCACTTAACCCCACTGCCTAGCCCCCCCCCAAAAAAAAGATAGTAAGTTCAGCTTTGAATGTGATTTGACCAAATGAAAGCATCCAATAAGGGAGAGAACAAAGATGGTACGGTATAGTGCACAGAGCTTTGGATTTGAAGTCAGAGAATTTGGGGTTGAAATCCTGCCTCTGTCACTACCTGCCTCACTTAACCTCTGTGAGTCTCAGTTTCCTTACCTGTAAATTGAGGAGGTTAGACTAAATGGCACCTAAAATCCCTTCCAACAATAAATCTATGGTCCTTTAATCTTATGAACAGGGATGGAGATGTATATAGATATAAATATATGTATATACACATACATATATGTAAATATATATTATATATTATATATATATACATATATAATATATATATATATTTATGAGTCCTCTGGAGACAGCTAATAATTGAAGCCATGGAAATGAATGATATTTGTAAGAAAGAGTATAAACAAAGAAAAGAGATGCAATGGCATTGCTTTGGAGTGTACCAATATATAGGGATTGGATAGAAGATGACTCTGAACACAAAAAGGAGAATTTGTCCAACAGACAGAAGAACTGGGAGGCAGAAGTAACTGGAGGTCACACAGGACTCTAGAGAAAAGGAGATAGGGTGGGAGAAACGGCACCAGGCTGTGAAAAGACACCTAGGCTTGAATTCAGGAGACCTGATTTCAAAGTTCCATTTCTATAACACTTAATAACTCTTTCATTGTTAGTCATTTCTACCTTTCTTCCCCAGGTTCCTCACTGGTAAAATGGGTAAAAGTACCTATTTCACAGAATTGATATTGTTGCCCTTTGTCACCTAAAGCTTTCTTTAAATATGAATTATTTTTATGTAGATTTTGTTATCCACTGTGCAAAGATGGTAGCAAAAAGTACATAAAGAGATGAACTCAATAAAGAGAAAAAAATTTTTTTTGAATCAGAGGACTCAGGTCTAAATTTGTCAAGATAATGATAGTTACAAGTATAGAGGAGGGATGATTTGTTGTTGCTGCTGTTGTGGTTTTGTTGATTAGTCATGTCCAACTCTTCATGACCTCATCTAGGGTTTTCTTGGCAAAGATACCTGAGTGGTTTGTCATTTCCTTCTCCAGCTCATTTTACAGATGAGGAAACTGAGGCAAACAGGGTTAAGTGACTTGCCCAGGGTCATACAACTAGGAAGTGTTTGAATCAGGATTTGAACTCCGGTTCTCCTGACTTCAGGGCTGGTGCTCTATTCACTGTGTCACCTAGTTACCCTGGGAGGGACTGAGAAAACGAGCAAAGAAAATCATGAAAAAGCAGTACAAGGGGGAAAGACTAAAGCCAGCAAAACCTTTGCACTAAGAGTAAGAACAACTGGCTTACAGTGCCAGCTTTTTCTGCTATGTGACCTTGGAAAGTCATTTAATCACTCTAGGGTTCAGTCTCATCTATAAAATAGGCTGATGACATGAGAGTTATTATGGAAGAGGAATAGACAAGACATGGCAAATGACTGGATCCAGAAGGTGAACACGGATGAAAGAAATAAACATTATTCCAAGGTCTGAAAAAGCCTATCCGGACCTCCTCCTATAGGATTGTTGAGAGAACAAAATGCTGTTCCTCTCAAATAATACTTCATGTCCCAGCTCCAGTCATTTCCACTGGTTATCTTCCATTCCTGGGATGCTCTCCCTTCACACCTCTGATGTCTAGCTTCCTTCTAGTCACAGTAAAAATCCCACCCTGTACAAGAAGCCTTTCCCAATCTCTCTTAATTCTAATGCTTTCTCTCTGTTGATTATTTTCAATTCATCTTGTATGCAGCTTATTTGCACACAGTTGTTTACACGTCACTTCCCCCATTACTCTGAGAGCTCCTTGACAGCAGGGACTGTCTTTTACCTTTCTTTGTATCCCCACTGCTTAGCAAAAAGTCTGGCACACAGTAGGTACTTAACAAATGTTTACTGACTATGTGAATTCACTTTGAAAAGTACTACAAATTATATAAATACGAGGTGGAATCATCATCAACCAGAGAAGTCAAAGGTATACAGAGAAGGAAGATAATAAATATTCCTTCTCAAGTACCTAATCACTTTTTTAAAAAGAATTTTCCTATCTCTGCTAACATGTTCCCAGTCCCTTTTTTTTCCTCTCCTATTTTTCCCCCTAAATCTCCCTGACAAGGCTTCACCAAGCCAAAAAAAAAAGTGCACTAAAAATACTTAAGAACAAGTGCTTAGGTGACTGCCTGAGTGGGAGGAAGGGTAGCTGGCTTCTCCTTCCAATTCACTTTCGCTGAACTGTACCTCTGCAATGATATTGTTATAGGAATTAGCGCTGTTTTGAGTTTTGTTCTCTATTGTAAAACAATTCTTTTTAAAAAGCCAGTGTTAAGGACCACGTTGATCAACATGGCATGACTATTCTTGTCCTTACAGAAGAAAGAAACTTTAATTTCATCTCCTAATTTATTCTAGCAAAAAAAATCTTGAGTTTAAATTTTTAATCTCCTTTGCATAATACAATGGGCTTTTTAAACACTCAAAGAACATGGAAGTCAGCAAATCTGAGTTCATATTAGCTCTGCTACTGACTTCTTATACAGTAAAAGGAAAATGATGTAGCCTCTGCCTGCTTCTATATTTGTAAAATGGTGACTCTACTATGTACTTATCTCAAATGGGGTGAATTAATAAATGTTTGTACAATGCTTTGTGATTCTCCAGATGAAAGTGATTACAGAGGGAATTAATATTATCATTATTATTAACCCACCAAACAGTCACAATGAAAATGTATAGATTACATTTGAAGTTTCTATGGGAATCAAAGTAAAAGCTGTCAAGTCAGACAAAATGGAAAACCAAGCAAAACATTCATTTCACTTCATTTAAGTTGGCAAAGATTCCTTGATGCCTAGATTTTAATATTATAAGGAGAGAAACATTTTCCTAACAACTAGAATGATTTCAACTTTGTGCTAATTTTTTTTAAAGGTTAGCCTACTATTCCCAAATCCCAAACATTCATGCCAGATTTAAGGGAAAGTGTGAGTAGTGAAAATACTGAGAGTAAAAGCCACTAGAAGAGGTATCATACAAAAGAAAGACTTAAAAATTCGAGAAACAATTAATAATGGGTGAATAAATTAGATGCAAACTTTTACTTAGCACATCAAACTAGTGGGTAGGATGAGATGTAATCGTAGGTATAGATCTGGGATCTAGGGACTGTACAAGTAACTTATCACAATATAAAGATTGAGGAACACAGGAAAAATACAAAACTTAACAAGACAGTCACTGCTCTCAAGGAGGCTACAGTCTAGCATGAAGAAATAAGACAAGTACAGAAATAAATGAAAGGTAGAATAAAGAAGGGCTTGTATGGTTCAAACTAAATGTTATATGTGTTTACAGGCAGAAATTCATGGGTAAGGCAGCTGGGAGAATGAAAGGCTCTTCAGGACCTTTGAAACATCCATATAACTAATAGAAATATATATCAGAAACATATTAATGGCCACAGATTCTGTGGCCTAAATTCTAGCATTTATTGCAGAGGAAACCTTACAGAGGAATGCCTTCAAGTAACTCTCCTGTCCATTAACATGGTAGACATAAATAATCCTTACCCCCACATGGCTCCCTTGCCTCTATTTTTTCCTTCTAGTTGAGGTAATAATTTCTAGTGCTTCTAACAATGCTGGAATAGGGTCTAATTTATTCCAAGTTCAACAGTCATGCCTTTCTCAAATTTCTTATACCACTTTGCCTGGACCTTTTCATAAAGATATAGATATAGACATACAGACAGAGAAGTATGTGTATATATACTTATGCGTAAGTATGTATATATTTCACATATGTGTACATACACACATATAATATTAATTATATTATATACAATGCATAATATATATATATACATATATATATATTTACATCACCTTAATCCTCAAATCTATCCCTCTGACCTCTTGTAACAAAGAAAATGAGGAGAAATAGTTCATTAAAACTAATCAACTCATCTGCTAAGTTCTGATGGTACATATAATGTTCAACATTCATAATTTCCCCACCTCTGCAAAGAGACAGAAGCACGTATTCTTATTTCTTCTTCCAAGTCAAACTTGATCATTATAATTCATAATAATAATAGCTAGCATTTATATAAACCTACTATGTGCAAAGCCACTACACTAAGCAAGCTTTACAAATATTTTGTCATTTCATCTTCACAAGAGCCTTGGAAGGTAGGTGCTATTATTAACCCCAATTTATGGTAGGGGAAACTGAGGCAATGGTTGTGACTTGCACAGGGTCATACAGCTAAGATGTATCTGAGGCTGGATTTGAACTCAAGTCTTCCTAACTCCGGGCCCAGCACTCTAGCTACTGTACCACACAGCTGCCTCTCACAACATTAAGTTTTTTGCTTCCATTTACATTTTGCGGTTATTCCATTTCTTTGCACATCTTTCTCTTATCATAGTTATTTGTGTACACATATTCCCCTCTCCCCACTCAGTCAGTCAGCCAGTTAACAAGCGTTCCTTAAGTGCCTACTATGTTCCAGGCTCTATGCTAAGCACTGGAGATACAAACAAAGGCAAAAGCCAGTCAAGAAGCTCATAGTCTAACGGAGAAGACAACATACGAACAACTATGTACAAATCTCATCTATACAGGATAAATTGGAAGTACTCTAAAAGAGAAGGCATCAAGATTTAGGAGGGCTGAAAAAGGCTTCTTGAAGAAGGTGGGATTTTAGCTGGGATTTGAAAGAAGCCAGGGAAGCCAGGAGGCAGAGATGAGGAAAAAGAATGCTCTAGGCATGGAGCATCTTAAGTGAGGAATGGTGTAACATTCAACTGTTCGCTCCTTGTGAGCACTGTCTGCATTGTATCTATCTTCTTATCGCACTTAACACCATCTCAACTCCTCACTCTCGCTCACTTTACATATCTTGTCAAAACCAGTCATTTCTAGCTTTAGGACTCCTCTATGTCTTCATCTCTCCTACACATGTCTGTCTCTCTACCCACAGAACCACCACCTGGGTTTACTGCCAATAGCCTTTTCCCTGGTCTCCCTGTCTCAACTTTCCCTTACTCCAGTCTCATTACTCAGCTGCCCATGTGATCTTCTGAAAGTATAGGTCTGACCATGTCCCTATTCTCCTCAATAAACTCTGGGAGTTCCCATCACCTGCAGGATTAACTATTAAATCTTGTTTGGCTTCTAATGCCTTGCAAATTTACAACCTGATCCATTCCTCCTTTTCCAATTTTCTCCTTCCCTTCCACACACTTTTCGATCCACTGACCTTCTTTCCATTCCTCCCACACAACAACCAATTTCTCAACTCTAGTTTTCACTAGCTCTCCCTAGAATGTTCCCCTTCCTTCCCTCTGCCTCCTGGCTTCCCACACTTCCTCCAAGACTCAGCTCAAATCCTACCTTATGCAAGAGGCCTCTCTCAAGCTCTTCACTGCCTTCCCCACTTCTCTCTGAAATTACATCTACTTTACTCTATGTACATAACTTCTATTTATATAGTTGCTTGCATGTTATCTCCCCATTAAACTGTGTGCTCCTTAAGGGCAGAGGCCATGGTTTTTGTCTTCCTCAGTATCTGCAGTGCTTAGCATAGTGCCACGCATGTAAGCGCTTAACAGCAGAGTCTTGCACCTAATAAGCACTTGATACATATTTTAAAAATTAAACTGAAACACCCATAACTGGCAATCTCTACTCTTCCCAAGCCTCTATTTCCTAAGCTTAATCTAGAGAAAACTGTCTAGTTTCATTTGTGACTCGGCTTCCCAAATTTTAAGAGGCAGGAACTACCCCATTAATTTTTGTATCCCACAAAGCACATAACAGGCTAGCATACCAAAAAAAAAGTGCTTTGAATCCAGGAGTCTACATAAAAATTTCAACCACATTTTAAAATGCTTTCAAACGGTCAAACAAGTTTTGGTTTTTGTCTTACAAACATGCACGTAGAAACTGACAGGAAAACACCACCACAAACTCAAAAGCTACCTTAAAAAAAATCTAAATTTTCTCCTCAAATAAAAATAAATATTTACTCCCTTCTCAAATCAGTTTGTGGGAAATTGAGGCTCTGGAACAAGAGCGCGCTCACCTCCTTTCCTAAGCAAACAGATGACAAAAGGATAGAATTTGATAGAACAGTGAATAGGGTACCCTCATCCAATCTGAAAAATGGTCTGAGGTAGGAAGGTAAGGTAGGTGAGGATGGCTGATTCAAATGGGACAGCCGCTTATGCTGCAGGTAGGGGGGTAGGATGGATTGATAGAAGGCAAGAAGAGCCAATAGGTTAAGATGCAATTTTTAACAAGCTTCAAATGAACAGGGACTCCAAGTCAGGTAGTTCTGGTTGTCACGAATTGGCAGTGGGACCCTGAGCAAGTCATTCAAACCCATGAGTCCTGTTTCCTCTTCTGCAAAATGAGAATTTTTGAACAAAATAAGAAGTTCCTTCTGGGAATAAAATTCTGTGATTCATTTTTTTAATTTACCCATTATTTGAACAGATATATTACTATGGAGAAAAAAACTTTTCAATATTCAATCTTATATATACATACATACATAGATTATCTATATCTATATAGGTAGTGAACAAAAGTCAGAAAGTCTTCAATATAAAGTCAGGATAACTTGCAAAATAATCATGGCTACATCTGGAAGTGTTCATTTTTATGTAAACCAAAAGCTTATTAAAAAATAAAATCCACTAATCAATTCTTTTGCCATTAAAAGTTTAGCTCCTAGCTTGCAACTGTTCCTGAAAAGCATAGAAAATTCCTTTTTCTATGTATCCTTATGTGTGAGAATTGATATTTAAAACAGATTTAGGCTGTGTATAAACAGACAATTAAGAGTTGAGGATATTGCTGAAAGAATTAAACTAAAAAACTACTAAGGAAAAGCAGAGTGTTTAGGTCTTAGCTATCTAGCTGTGTATACTGATGAAAATAATTAAATAATAGTAGCCAGGTGGTGCAGTAGACAGAGCACTGGACTTTGAGTCAGGAAGAGCTCAGTTCAAATAGTGCTTCAGACACTTAGTTGTGTGACCCTGAATAAGTCATTTAGCTTCAGTTTGCCTCAGTTTCCTCAACTTTAAAATGGGGGTAATAAGAGCACCTTCCTCCCAGGGTTACTGTGAGAACCAAATGAGAAAATATTTGTGAAGCACTTTTCAAATCTTAAAGCTCTATATAAATGCTAGCTATTTTTTTTAAGCTTAAAATTCTGCTTGTTCAACCCGGCTGTCCATCTCTCATTGCATGTTTTAAGCATGTCTTAAGCAATGCTTAAGAAGTCACATTCTTAGGTAACCTTTCCACAATGAGATACCTCTCATTGTGAAAATGCCAGTTGTTTTTACTTTTTGCCATAATATGTAAAATCCACAAAAAAAATTTTAAAAATTTAAAAAAATTTTAAAAACATGTAATATCTACAAACAATCTCTTCTCTCCTCCCTCTCTGCCACTGGAGGCAATACAGTGGAGAATCTGAGGCTGCTGCTGGCTTTGGAGTTGGAATATCCCAAGTCCAGCCCTGTGACTTCAGGAGAAGAAAAATGGTTTTGATATCAACCTTAAAATTTTGGTGAATATATGGGGGAATGGTGGGGGAAAGGGGAGAAGTACCTACAAATATCCTGGACATTTTTCATCATGGTATAGGATAGATACAATTATGTTACTAAATGAGGAAAGGGAGAGGAGGAAGTGAACTCAGATAAGCATGGTTTAAGACGGGGCGTCAAGGCCACATGTGACCCTCTAAGTCCTCAAGTATGGCTCTTTGACTGAATCCAAACTTCCCAGGAATACACCTGAAGACCTAGAGGGCCACATGTGGCCTCAAGGCTGTAGGTTCCCTACCCCTGGTTTAGGATATTGGGCACATCCTATCCAATGGGTGGAGAATGGTGTCCTCTCTAAGGCAGGAGTACTGCAGCTCTGTGTCCAGAGTTCTTGGGCATGAGCCCCAGGCTGAAACACACGGAGCTAGCAAATACATCCCTGCGCTATACTGCCTCTTCACAGAATGTTAGCGCAGAGGTGACATCATTATACTTCTAACCAGGTCCATTAACTACACACATTCCAAAAGGGGTCAGCTGGCCTTTTCTGATGGATATGCAATAATTACAACTCCTCCTCCTCACATTTATATAATGCTTTGAGGTTTACAAAGAAGCTTTTCCACAAGATAATGGCTGGAGACAATAGCCAGGGCATTCTCCTATATAGCCAAGTATACAACTGAACATACTAATGAACTCATTAGAAGGAATGCCTCTTCCATTCATGCCCAAGAAGATAACTATTTTTTTCCCTCCTGGGCTAAAAGGGGAAAATCTAGCTCAATATATATAATAATAGCTAGCTTTCACATAGAACTTTAAGGTTTGCAAAGCAACTTTACAAATAGCTCATTTGATTGTTACAACTCTGGGAGGTAGTTATTATCATCCTCATTTTACGGATGAGGAAACTGAGGACCAGACAGGTTCAATGACTTGCCCAGGATTATACTGCTAAGGACCTCTACATATTATCAACATAAAATAACATTAGAAAAATTATAAAGAAAGCCATTGTAGGAGCACTTGGAATTGTTCAGATGCAAGAGGTTCTAAAAATCAAAATAATAAAGAGTAGGTATTTTGGCCCTCTCCACACCCACCCCAAAAAACCTCTTCATAAAGCCTCCCTCCTCCTCTCTCTACTTCCTCCTTGGCCTTTGTTACTACAATATAAACAGATTTCCAGCTGCTTTGCAATTCAAGGGCTATTGGGCAGCAGGAAGAAACATTCTGATCCAAACTTCTTTTCCACTGCCTTTTTTACTTCCCTAGGCAGACATATGAAATACTAACAATCCTGAGAATCACAGGTTATAGCTGGTAGAGATCCTCAGAGATCACCTGATCTAACTCATTTTACAAATGAGTACACCTGAGACCCAGAAAGGTTAAATGATTTGATGGCTTCACACAGGGGGCAATAAATAAATAAATAAATAATATATTAAGTAATAGTAATAGCTAACTATTGCATAACACTCTAAACTTTGAAAAGTACAAGAACACTTTGGTTGCTGGTAGCACAGTGAGTCAGTTCTGGAGTCAGAAAGACCTGAGTTCAAATTCAACTTCAGACATTTGCTATGTGATCCCAGGTAAGCCACTTAAACTCTGCCTACTTCAGTTTCCCCATCTGTAAAGTGGGGATAATGAAAGTACCTTTCTCCCAGACTTATTATGAAAATCAAATGAGATATTTGTAAAGTATTTAACACAATGCTTGGCCATCAATTAATTAATCAGTGTACATTTGCCTTCTTCCTTTCTTTTTTCTTTAATATAGATGAGCTCATCTGAGCTTCCCAACTAAGCTTAAGGCAGGTATCACAGGTATTACTATCTCCATTTTATAGATGAGAAAACTAAGGCTTAGGGAGGAAAGATGATTTGCCCATGGTCATACAACTAGAAAATGTCAAGAGAAAATATTCAAACCCAAGTCTGCCGAACTTTAAATCCAGCACTTTATCTACTGACTTCTTTTCACAAATAATTGATTTACAGCTTGTTTAGACCTTCTGCATGTTAAGACGGTTTCAAAGAAACTATTTTTTTAAATTAAAAATCAATGGTAATGGGGGCAGCTAGGTGGCGCAGTGGATAAAGCACGGGCCTGGAGTCAGGAGGACCTGAGTTCAAATCTAGCCTCAGACATACAACATTAGCTGTGTGACTCTGGGCAAGTCACTTAACCCCAACTGCCTCACCAAAGGAAAAAAAAATCAATGGTAATACCCCTTCTAGCTCTGTATACCAAAGAGATAAAAAAAAAAAACAAATAAATAAACAAAAGGGAAAAGGACCTATTTGTACAAAAATCTTTATAGCAGCTCTTTTTGTGGTGGCTAAGAATTGGAAATTGAGAGGATCTCCATTAGTTGGGGAATGACTAAACAGGTTGTGGTATATGATTGTAATGGAATATTATTGTGCTACAAGAAATAACAAGCACGATAATTTCAGAAAAACCTGGAAAGACTTACATGAACTGATGCAGAGTAAAGAGGCAGAACCAGGAGAACACTGTACAACACAGTAACAGCAATATTGTATAGTGATCAACTAGGAATGACTTAGCTATTCTTAGCAATACAATGATCCCAGACAATTCCAAAGGACTCATGATGAAAAATGCTATCTGCTTCCAGAGAAAGAACTGATGGCATCTGAATATAGACCAAAGCACACTGTTTTTTACTTTCTTCTTTCAAGGGCTTGAATTTTCTTCCACAAAATGACTAAATGTTTTTACATGATTGCATATGTATAACCTATATTAGATCACTTGCCACCTCAGGGAGGGGAGAAGGAGAGAAAGACAGAATTTGGAACTTCAACCTTTTTAAAAAAAGAATGTTAAAATTGTTTTTACATGTAATTAGGTAAAAAATAAAATATTTTTAAATGTTACTGGTACTCAGAGGGTCTCTGATAATATTCAGACATATTCTAATACTCCAGTGGTTTTGCCATCTTCTGGAGGTGTTTCCCTCCAAGGATGCAATATTACAAACTATCTCTGCCAGCCCATCTTAAACAAC
This sequence comes from Phascolarctos cinereus, assembly GCF_003287225.1. Lineage (NCBI taxonomy): Eukaryota > Metazoa > Chordata > Mammalia > Diprotodontia > Phascolarctidae > Phascolarctos > Phascolarctos cinereus. The sequence continues at coordinate 448,783,276 of NW_027555847.1, read as the reverse complement.
TCTTGTCCACAAATTAGCCAGAAGGTCTACCCAAAGTCCTAGGAGCTTTTCTTCATTCCTCCTAGTATCTCATAGTAACTGATGAAGCAAATGAACTGTCCACTAGTTATCCTTCACTCTCATCATGTGACCAACCAACCTTTTTTTTTTTGCTCATAGATGTCTTGCTAATGCCACACCAATTCTTCAAAATTCCTCCTTTGTAATATGTCACAGCTGCCTGATTACACCCACAATGTCTCTCTCTATTGCCCTTTGAGTGATTTTAAATTTCAGAAACTGTAGCGTTAAATGACTCATGGGCATATCTCACAAGAAGAATACTGGTATTAAAAAGCTGGGCCTTTGTTTCAAGAAGAGGTCTGAAGTGATTAGAAGAACTCTGTAGTTAACAAAGGACATCTATCCTCTTCTCTTCTTCCTATTCAATCTTAAACCCAACTCAGTGAACATTTGTAGCATCTGTACAAGGTGTACATAAATACAGATACAAATAATATATAATGATATAATGTATAACACATAATATATGTAACTATATATGCATGTGCATATACACATATATATGTATACACACACATGTGTATGTGTATGAGTTATGTACTGATGGATATACTCCATCTGTTGTTCATCTAATTGCATATCACAGCCTGGACAACAGACATTTTTCAACCACTTGTCTCTTCCTGGGTGGATGGTTAGCCCAAATTCTTTTAGGTGATTATAAGTCTCATTTAGGAAGCTCTGCAATGTTCCAGGACTGTATTCAATGAGCAGGTCATTTACAAACAAAAGCAATTATAGGACTTCAAATGAAATTTGTCTTCAACTTAGCACCTGTTCTGGATCTCCTCCATGACAGCAGCAAAAAACTTTTGGCAAGTATATGTTGCCTTATTTATGTCTCATTTGAAATTAATGATCCTACAGGGTCAACAAAGAAGATTCAGTCTGTTAGCTCTTTGGAAAAATCATCCAATGTTGACAATACACATGGGAGACACCTTGCTGGAAAGCTTTTACACTGGCATTTTGCTGTATTGAATCAAAAATTTTATGGTCAACAAAAAATAAACACAGTGGAATCTTGTATGTTTATATCTTTCTTTTAACTATGTAATATTAAAGATATAGTTTACTTATGAAATCCTGTTGGTTCTTTCTAATGCCCTCCTCAAAAGGTACCCCCAATTTGTACATAAATTATTATCATAAAAACTTTGAATAGATGAAAAGTAAGCACATGGGTCAGTATTACTGCTGCCTGCTCAGTTGTCTTTTTTGGGCAATAGAGTGGTCTAAGATTTTTTTCCACTCCTCTGGCCTCTTCTCCCTCTTTGAGCTAACTGGAGAATTGATCCCTCAAGGCCCCGAGCACTGTCACCTGCAGCATGTGCTTCCTCTATATTTACTTAGTCTATGTTGAGTGCCTTTCTCTGTTTGCTTCGGTGCTGTTTCATTTACTATAGAAGCATTTCTGGGATTCTAAGGTACAAATGTGGTAGCTCCACTATCCTTGACAGAGAAGATATTTGCAAATATTTTCCATTTTTCATCTCTTTGTTTCCCTCTACTACTTCTCAATGTTTTACAAGGTAACACTGCTCATAATCTTCCATTCTTCTTCTCCATAACATTTTACCACTGAAATCATATTCTAAACTGATTTTGGCCTTGGCTGCCAACTCTCTCCACTCAGCAATGAAACCAAGCATTTGCTTACCAAGATGCTTTTAAGGATCTCATGAGTCTGCTGGTTGTGACAAATGATTTACATTGTTTAAACTTACGTGAAATTATTATACAGTAGTTGGTGCCCATGTCCTTTCCTCCAACCATTTTCCATTTCTTTACATCAATAACTTACAAAGTCAAGTTGAAGTTGTTTTAATTGCATGTCCTATCTTTCCCCATTTTTATTCTTCTAGTGTTGTATTCATTTTGATCTTTGCTCTAACATGTCAGTAGTCTTACTTTATAAGCCAATTCAGAAATTGCTTCCATTTAGTAAATGCCTCAGCTAAGTGGAGGGGTAGATAGAGTTCTGGGCCTGGAATCAAGATCTGAATTAAAATCCAGCCTCAGACACTTACTAGCTGTGTGACCCTGAGCAAGTCACTTAACCCTGTTTGCCTTAGTTTCCTCATCTTTAATGAGCTAGAGAAGGAAATGGCAAACCACTCCAGTATCTTTGCCAAGAAAACCCCAAGTGGGCTCATAAAAAGTCAGACACAACTGAAAGACTGACTCCTAGCTAAGTCACTTATGGCTGCCTACCTCAGTTTCCTCATCTGAAAAATGTACATAATAATAGTACCTATCTCCCAAGGTTGTTGTGAGGATCAAATGAGACAATATTTAAAAAACATCACAGTGCCTGGCACATAGTAGATGCTTGATAAATGTGTTGAGGCTCAAGAGAAATAATATTTGTAAAATAGCACAGTACCCCCCACATAACAGATGTTTAATAAATGTGTGTTCCCTTTATTTCCTATCTGTCTAAATACAGTGTTTCATTTTTCTGTAATGCTATTCCATTCTAGTACTTTCTGATTTCATTCTCAAAGAAAATATTTATGATGTATAAGGGTGAAGTTTCTGCGCAGTCTACAAGTCTTCAAATTTTCTCAGTCCTTATTTGTGAATCATATTATCATATTTTCCAAGAGAGTTTTCACTGATCTCACCTATTCCCACCTTTGCAATTGGAATCACTGAGAAATAAAACATATATTGATTTGACAAGGTCTCCTCAACTTCTTCAAAGAATTTTTCTACCTCTTCATTTTCTAAAGCTGAGGCTGGCACATAGACTGCAATCATTTTCATGCTGACCTTTCTGCAAATTCTTACCATGAGCACTACAGTACAAGATGACCAAAAATCTCACAAAATTATGTTTCTTTTTGCCTCTGAATATGAAATAAAATCAGCCCCATCACTCATCTCTCCAAAAAGAGCTAATTAATGTGTCCTCTTTCAGCAACTGCTTTTTGAGGTTCACTGCCATCTAGATTTTTAACTAGCCTCCAGGTCATTCTCCCTCCTTTCTTGAGGACTTTGAAACCTGGCTCACAGTCTTCCTCTCCAACTGTTTTTAGAGATTTTAATTTGACGTCAATGTCCCCACCAGTATTACTCTGGCTTCATGGTTCATCAACCTCATCATCTCCTATGATCTGTGCCTTCACTTTACTGCAGTCACAAACAAAGATAGGCATGCTTTGATCTCATCATCACCCTCAATATTCAAGCTTCATTATCTAAAACTGAAATCATCATCTGACCATAACCTCCTCTTCCTCACCTCTCCTAAAGCTACTCTCTCTCCTCACTGCAGTCTTCCATTATTCTACACTTCCCTGCCTTCCCTATGCCAAGTCAAACCTGTCAACTTGATGCCTGGATCCCCTTAATCAAGTAATCAACAAACATTAAGCCCCCACCACGTGGCAGGAATTATTATAATATATATAAGGAATAATTATATAGGAATATATATATATATATATATATATATATATATATATAATGAATAACTAATAGGATTTAAGGATACAAAAATAGTCTCTGCCTCAAGAAGCTTTCATTCTACCATCCTGTCTTTTCTGTTTCTCCCATAAATCACCCCTTCTCTTACCCAGTTTTCAAGCTCTCCTTATGCTCTCTCCAGCCTTGAAAAATTTTCACTTAACCTTTCCTCCCCCTCAGACTAATATCCTATATCTCTTCTCTCTTTCAAAGCTAAATTCATTTTTAAAAAATCCTCTCTATAAGCTTTGTCTCCAATTTCTCATCTTCCACTAATTTCTCAAACCCTTATAATCTACCTTCAGACATCAATACCCAACTAAAACTGTTCTATCCAAGGTTAGCAATGATATTAACTACCAAATCCAATGGACTTTTTTCTCAACTCTCATCATTTGGGAGCTCTCTGAAACATTTAATAGTGTTGATCACTCCCCTCTCTTCTGGATGCTCTCTTCTTGCTGGATTTCAGTGACATTGCTCTGTTCTAGTTCTCCTGTTTGGCCACTATTTCACGGTCCCCTCCATTAGATCATGATTGATTGACCCCTACCTATTCCTGGATGTATACAAGGGCTCTGACCTTTCTCTTCATTCTCTATCATCTTAGACTCTTTAGCTACAATGCAGCTAGGTGGTACTTAGAGTGCTGGGCCTGGAATCTGAAAGACCTGAGTTCAAGTCTGGCCTTAGCTTGCTAGCTGTGTGACCCTGGGCAAGTCACTTAACTTCTGTTTGCCTCACTTTCTTCATCTGGAAAATGGGGATAATAATAGCACCTACCTCCCAGGATTGTCGTGATCAAATGAGATATTCCTAAAGCACTAGGCACAGTGCCTGGTACACAGTAAGCACTATATAAATGTTAGTTATATAAATTATTATTATCATTATTACAATGGATTTAATTAAATTCTCTAGGAAGATGACTCTAAGATCTACATACTCAGCTCTAAGCTCCCTGAATGCTGGGTATACCATAAGCATCTCAAATGCAACATGTCCAAAACAGAATTCATCCCCCTGTTCCTAACCTTCCTAATTCGATTGCAAGTACCACCATCCTAATCACTCAAGTTTACAGCACTGGAGGTTTCCACATCTCTTCCCTCTCCCTTGCTCTTCATATCAATCAGTTGCAAAGTCATTCCACATTATCTCATATCTGTCTCCTTTCCCTATTCCCATGGGTACTACCCTGGTTCAGGTCCTCATTACCACCTGCCTGAGAAAGCCTCTAATTGGCTTCAATATATCAAGTCTCCTCTCTCCAATCCATTTTCCATATAGCTGCTAACTTAATTTTCTTTTCTTTCTTTCTTTTTTTTTTTAAGTGAGACAATCGGGGTTAAGTGACTTGCCCAAGGTCACACAGCTAGTACGTGTCAAGTGTTTGGTTTGAGGCTGGATTTGAACTCAGGTCCTCCTGACTTCAGGGACAGTGCTCTGTCCACTGAACCACCTAGCTGCCCCACTTAATTTTCTTAAAGCACAACTCTGACTACTTCACTGCTCTGGTCAAGAGTTTCCAGTGGCTCCTTCTTACCTACAGGATAAGATACAAACTATTGTTTGTCATTTAATACCTTTCACAATCCCTCTCACATGCTTTCTATACTTGCCAAACTGGCCTAAATGTTGTCACTAATATACTGTAACAATTAAAATTAAAGTGAGGCACAAAGTTCCAAGCATGAACAATTTATTAGTACAGCACGAATTTACCAGTAAATTAGATCTCAGTTTCCTCAACAAAGCTAAGACCTCAAATGAGAGGGTCAGCTCCCTCTTATAGTTTTGAGGGAGTACAAAAGATTTTAAAAACAGGACTTCGTAGGCAGAGAACAAGTTATAATTGATAAAAATAATCAATGGCAAAATCAATATGATTGGTTACAGAGCTGAGGCAGAGGGGACAATATGACTGGTAAGAAATTGAGAATGAGAAGCTAACAAAAACCCCCTCCTTTCCTCCTGTGATTAAGAAATATTCATTGTTTGAATCCACCTGCAAAGTGAGAGACAATGGGCCAGACTTCTTTGGATAGCAAACCAGACATGTCTGAAGGATAGTCCAGTAGTATAAAGATACTAGACCAGACTCCCTGGTGTCTACCCTCATCCCCCAAGGATAGCAGATTTCTGTGAGGAAAGAATAGAACAGTGATTAGGTAGAGAATCAGATTTCTAAACTTAATTCAACTGAATTTCTGAACTAAATTCAAAGACAATGAACTATGACTTAGGCAGCTACAGGGCAAAAATCAATTAACTATAAATGAATCAATTTTTTAAAATGACCACATTCCATGTCCCATCTCTACATCTTTGCACATGTCCCCCATGCCTAAACTTTAATAGCTTAAAACTATACTAAAGCTTTGTGGACACCCAATATATTTTGGACCTTTTTATATCCCCAATATCTAGCACAATGCCTGGCATATTAAGTGTTTAATAAATACTTGTTGAATGAAAGAATCCTTTTATTTAGCTGCAACTTCCTTCTTTTTCTGGTTTCATTAGCAGTGATGATGTAACAGATATACTCAGATTTTCCAGTAGTAGATTCACTTTCTGATCACTGGATCAAGTCAATAATTCTTAAGCACCTACTATGTACCAGGCACTATTAAGCACTGGAGATATGAAAAGTTTAAAACAGTCTCTGCCTTCAAGCAGTTCACAACCTAACAGAGAAAGGGAACAATATGCAAACAACTATGTACCAAATACATACTAGTCTCACCTTTAAAGTATGAGCATTTATAGTTGACCTAAAAATGTGATTCTTAGCACTTTCTGCCCCTATTTGTCCTGCAGAAGCCCAAGGGGGCCGCATAAAATGGAGGGCCATTTTATATATTTCTTTTGCTCTGTGCATTGTTGTGGCCAAAGTAATCATCCCCAAGTGGCCAGCCTACTGGTGATGAGTGTCTCTATGCTCAGTTCCCATAAAACAGACATAGTCTACTGCCAGGACCCCTCAAAGTCCTTCCAGCATGGGAGAATCTGCCAAATGTTGTCCTCCTTTGGCATAATCTTCAAGGAACCCTGGGCTACCTCCATGCCAAGATGAGGCATGGGAGTAGGACTTGAGGGAGGACAGATATCTTTTTAATACCCTACTCTAATGCCTCATCCTTATATTAAGGTGACAGTGATTTGCTGAAGGTTACGCCAGGAGAACACAAGCTCTGGCAGGCCCGACCCAAGCTGGAAACGGTTCAGGTATGGACCCAGTAACACAAAGTATGTCTGTTGCCTGAGGATAAAACTAACTAGATTTGGAGAGTCTCATCACCACTGCTAGCAGCAGGCTGGTGAATTTATCAGCCACTGTTAAGTCTTGAAGACCAACTACTAGGTAAGGTCATAGAGGGCCAGGGAACAGTGAAAATATCACAAATCCTTAAGGTACTGATGTATCTTTTAAATGTCAACTGTCTTTTACTGAATTGTTAAATGAGTTAAATAGCTGGGAAGCCAGTGATATGACCCTGCTGCTACGAGTTCTGGAATAGGTTTTGGGACACTTTCAACCCGAGTTGACAAGACTGGATGTCAAGAGGAAAGTTAAGACACAAACAGATTTTAGATAAGAAAATTAGTTGAGATGTCTAGATGAGTATGTTTATATGAGTATATATAACTTGAGGTGTATGTAAATATGAGTAAAAGGAGCTTTGATAAACTGTCTGGACGGACTGACAGCATTAAGGGGAGGTTGGTTACAGGCAGAATGGTTTTTATCAAAGTTCACAGGCATGGCATTAGTATGCCTATGATGTGAAAAAGGATTATATAAAACACTGAAAAATAAATGCAATACAGTTTCATGGCTTGATGAAAAGGTTACCCTGTGCTCTCAAATCCTATAATAGTTACTGCAGAATCTGGCAGAGTCCATTAAGCTAGAAAGATTTTGAGCAGAGGCCTACCTACAGACTATGTTTCTGCTAAATGCAGGGCAGAGCCAAGATGGCAGAGTAGCATAAGTACACCTAATCTGCCCCCTGTCCTCTACCCCCCCAAAAAAAACCCCACCTCTCTTCCAAACGGATTTAGAAAATGCACCAGAGTGAATGCTGATAGAGAAATCCAATACCAAGTCATATTGAGTCATTTTCCAACCCAGTTTTGCATAGGGAAAAACAGACAGAGAGGTCTACAGACACCAAAGAAGGGTTCTGACCAGGATAGCACTACTTGAAGCATTTTAGTGCAAGAGAGAGGCTTTACACAAGGGCAAGAGGAGGTCCCAGACCTATACCAAGGCACACCTAGGCTTATCCCAGGGCACCACAATGGGAACAGATGTCAACAGTCAGCTTTGTTGCTTACAGCCAAGCTCGAGGTCACAGAGGCAGGGTGGCCTAAGGAGATGCCCTGATTCCCCAAGGGTGGTATTCCAGGGTAAGAAGTGGTTGCAGGAACTAAGGATAAATTCAGAAGCAAGTAGCAGTGGTGTGTCTCAGATTCCAGAAGTAAAGTGATATCTCAGTTCCAGCTTCTAGCCCAAAGGGAAGCCCACAGAGAAATAACCAAGGCAGGAATCCCAGATAAAGGAGAGCCTATAGTTGTGTTACTCTGAACCAGAAAAGCTTTCCAAATGGCTGACTGGGACTAGCAACAGTCTAATACTGCTCAGTCCCAAAGGAACTTGAAAACCAGGAGGGTAGCAAGAAGACTTTACCCTGGATCAGACCATAACAGGAGCACTGAAAGCCTAACCTGTCTCTGACATCCTGGAACAATATGAGTCTCAACACCCAAGTTAGCAGCAGAACTCAAAAGGACAAAAGTGTAGCTCACACATTCTTCCCAGAAATGTGCTGAACCTGTTCATAACATCAAGTTTAAAGTTAGGTGGAAGTATGGAAGAATGTGAAAACAAAGAAACAAACAAAAAAGAATCCCAACACACATACACTCACACACAACTATTACGATGACAGGAATGCTCAGGACACAAACCCAGGAAAAAGATAATTACAAGCAAAGCCTCAAAGAAAAATACAGCTTTGGCAAAAATCCAATGAGAATTCCTAGAAGAGATAAAGCAAGAAGTCATTTTGGTTTTAAGTTAAAAAGGGTTTTATAAATGAAATGACAGAGAGAAAAAAACTGAAAAAGAAATGAAAGCCATGGACGAAAGAACTGAAAAGGGAATTAACAGCTTGTCACAAAAGGTACAAAACCTTCCCCAAATAACAAACTGCTTGAAAATTAGAATGGAGCAACCAGGAGCCAATGATTCCATATGACAACAGACTACATATCTGTTATCTGGGGTCCAGACTAGATAAATTAAGAAAGGCTCAATACCAGGAGACTGGCTACCAGGTGATGAGTTTTTAGTCCACAAAAACTCATGAAGGCCATCTATTAAGGCACAGAGAGATTACAAACTATAATTGCAGCTTTTTTGGAAGTAGGGAAGTATGTTTCAGAATTCTTATCCTTACATTATCGGGGGAGGGGGGGACGGGGGGGACGGAGGCACACAGAAGGAATCTGCCAAGCAAATTCATGATTACTATGCAGTCTTTCACCTATTTAGGATAAATCATCTGATTTACATGTATATGATCAATGAATATGCTCATTTCAAATTATCTTTATAGATTCACTAGGGCACACTTGAAAGGTAACACAAGTTGTGAGCTACAAGTGTGCGTCACTGAATATACCCAGAAGTAACAAAAAGGGCATTTTTTAAAAATTCAGACTCGTTACTAATCAGTACCAACTTCCCACCTGAGTGAGAGTTTCTTGCACTTTAATCCAGTCTTCTTTTGAAAAGAGAACACAAGGAACGGAAGGGTAGCAGTGGGCACACAAGCTCTCTTAGAAATATCAAGTACAGCAAGACTAATATAGAACTGGGCAACCTAGCTGCATTGTAAACATACTCTCTTATGAAAAGATGGTCAAGTTTCCCTACAAGATGGTCCTCAAAGGAATACCTCATTCATGGATCATTTTAATCTTCTAACAGTAATAAAACGTAGTTACTAAAGTTATTAAGTGCCCTAAATGTGACACAAAATTCACACCCACTTTATACAGAATTGTACTTGATATCAGAAGGTATAACAGCAAGGCAGCCTAGTATAATGAAGGAAGCCTAAGAGTGAGATCTTGGTTTGAGTTGAGTTCTAATGTCCTTCGCAGCTCTAAATCTGGTCATCCTGAGTCTCTCTCAAACACTTGTGAATTATGTGACATCTTTAAGCTTTAAGATCATGGGCAAATTACTTATCTCTGAGTCTGAGGCTCTCATCCTAAAATGAGGTTCACACTCTTGACACAACAAAATTCACAAGACTGTTACGAGAAAAGCACTTAGTTAAATCTTAAAGTGCCATGTAAGTGTGTGTTATTATTATAGAGTGATTCTTAACACCAAATTACTACCTGATCAATTTGTGAGACATGCCTTCCAAATGCTATGCCAGAGTCAAAGACAGACTCAAATACACATATATGTACATAAAATATTGATAAAAGTATTGTGTGTGTGTGTGTGTGTGTGTATGACAGCAAAAACTGGAAATAAAATGGATATCCATCAATGGGGAAATGGTTTAACAAATTGTGATATGGGATTGCTGTAATGTGGTACTATGCCATAAGAAATATGAAAAATTCAGAGAGGAATAGGAAGGTTTACGTGAATTGATGTGTATTTAAGTAGAATCAGGAAATCATTATACACAATGACTAAATAGAAATAGAAAATAAAGTAAATAGAAAAAAAAAACAATGAAAATGAACACAGTAATAATAACCATGCTTGAGCCTTAGAAAAAAAATCTCTTCCCTTTCTTTGCAGAGAGGTTAAAGATAGTAAAGACTATGCATTATTATCAGCATTGATGCTGTGCCTCAAGGACTGCGCTTTTTCAACTGCCCTGGAGGTAAAACCTCCCCTAAGTGGCTATCTTCCCCTATTCAAATGTGAGCTCCTCAAGATCCAAGACTGTCTCACATTTCTAAACAAGTTTTTAAGACATTCATTCAGTATTGCATATACTACTAGACTTAGTTACTTAGCTGGTGTTTTAGTTCTGATGAGCTGCCTTTCCTCTCATTCTTTTTTTTTTTAAGTTAGAAGGGATAGATCCCTATGGAGGGGCTAAGAGAATTAGAAATACATTAAAAATTAAGGTACTGTTTAAAAAAATGGTAACAAGATACAGTAAAAAAAGACAAAAAAATGATGAAAAGCATGATATAAAAACAAAACATATCAATATACAATATGCCAGCTTTCTCCTAACTTTAAGACTATTTCTCAAGATGATATCTTGCATAATAAGCATCAAGATATACTCAAGCACTGACAAAATTATTCAACTACTGCTAACCCTTAAATTGTGTTACATTCATTCAGAAAATAATTAAAAGCAACTTAAGACAATAGGCAGTGTCCATCAGTCTATCAGCAGCCTTTGATTAAAGGTGCTAAGCTATTAAAGGTCCTTTCATGTCCATATCAAAACACTACTGCTAAAAATTAGAGTAAGGAGTAAGCAGTTAGGTGGCAAAGTGAATACAGCACTGGGCTTGGAATCAGGAAAACTCATGAGTTCAAATTTGGCCTCAGACACTTACTAGGTAATGTGAACCTGGGCAAGTCTCTTCACCATGTTTGCTTCAGTTTCCTCATCTGTAAAAAAAAGCTGGAAAAGGAAATGGCAAACCACTCCAACATCTCTCTGTCAAGAAAACTCCCCCAAAAATATGTCACAAAAAGTTAGACACGACTAAACAACATAATTTCTATTTCAAGTGGTATCAAACATGGACATGTCCTAGCACCAATTTTTTTAACTTTATCTACATGACTTGCTGTTAGATAATTTTTATGCATATCTTCCTGCTATAGCAAATAGAAAGAAAAGCATTATTTTTTATGACCTTAAAACTCAGCTGAAACATACTGGCTAGTTACTACCAAAAAGAGCAACTAGAAGCGTGTCCTTTCCTATCTTTTACCACAAATACTACTAGGTCAGGCCTTTAACCTCATGGTTACAAACTTGTTAATTGGTCTCCTTGACTTCAATATTCATTCCAATCATTACATACAGAGCCACCACATCAATCTTTCCATTCTTCAGCCTAAAATCTTTTTTTCCCTTGTTCTCCAGGCATTTTCTTTTTTTTTTTTTTGGTGTTTTCATTTTTTAGTTATTTTTAATTTTTTTTAGACAAGAAATTTTTTTAATTTAACTAAAAAACTGTTTGAAAAATCCTTATTTAACAAAAATTGTCAGAACAGTCTCAGAGAAATTAAGTTTGCATCAATGTATTACACCAAATATCACAGTAAATTCAAAATGGATATGTGATATGAATATTAAGTCACATTATAAAAGCAAAATAGAAAATAAATAGATCAACTATCTTTCATAGCTATAATTCCATAGGGGGTAAATTCCTAAATATACGTAGAGACAATTCCAAAAGTCCAGCTTAAAATCTTACAATGACTCCCCATTGCCAGGAAGCTTGGGCAGGGGCAACTTGGGCTATGGGTCAGCCATAATGGGGAATTGAAAACCAGCGTTCCTCTGAATTGATTTGAAGGGACAGGAAAAAATAAGCCAGGAACTCAGTCAGACAGGGTCCTACCATAGTAACCTCTTCTACCAAGAATGCTGAGAACCCAGAATTACAGTTGGGAGGAAGACAGCAGAAATAGGAGGGTCCAAAGAGGTGACTTCAATGACAAGGATGAGGCCCAGGATTGGTGAGTGGAGCCAGGAACAGAACCAAGTATAGGAGGTTTGAGGACAAATGAAGATAGCATGGAAGAGACTTGAGGAAAGTTCCAGTTTCCAAATACCCCTGGAAAGGAAAAACAGAAAAACTACATCTGAGTTAGCAATTTCTAGTTAGTTCAATAGAATGAAAGCCAAAGAGAGGGAAAAGGAAGAAGAGAAGTAAATACAAGGATTAAGATCAGATACCTTATACCTAGTCTAGAAAGAGTTCAGAAATTTAAGCTAGAGTATACCTCGGAGATTATCAAATCTACCCCCTTTATTTTATAGATAGAGAAAGTGAGGCTCAAAGATGGTAGGTAATTTGCTTACATGGCTTGCTCACAAAAATTGCTCACAAAGTTCACCTGGCTACTAACTGGCTACTGAAGATGAAACTAGAACTCATATCTCTTGATTCCCAGTCCAAAGATCTCCAACAGATGACACTACCTTATGAGTTAACTGGTGAACTCATCTGGATTCTGGCTAGATGCAGAAAATTATGATCTCACAGATAGTTTTTCTGTTTCGCCTTTCCAGGAGTATTTGGAAACTGGAACTTTCCTCAAGTCTCATATCCTACCTTCATCTCTTCCCCAACCTTCTACAAAAACAGTATATTGGTGGTATAAAAAGTTAGGACTCATAACACAAAAAGATAAGGATTTGAACATTTTCTCTAATGCTTAATAGCTGTATGATCATAAACAAGTCATTTACCAACCCTCTGAACATTAGGTTCCTAGAATTACCATATCAACAACTATATCACAGAATTATTCCAAGGATGAAATAAAGGTAATACATGTAAAGGGTTTTGTAATCCTTAAGGCACCATATAAACATCATCTGTTGTTATAACCAAAGTTGGTGATATAAAAATAAATGTCCTTAAGTGTCCTTAATATATGTACAATATAACAAATGTAAATAAATGTCCAAAAATAAATGACCCTAAAATACAAAATATGTATATGTGGCAGAGGGAAGAGGGAAGAACATTGGTTTTGAAGAATTTTGAGTCAAGTCTGAAAATCACGTAACTTTCCTGTTTCCTTATATATAAAGTGAGGTCATAACACCCATATGACCTCCCAGAGTTGTTGTGAGGAAATTACTTTGGAAACTTTAAAGCTTAGCAGCAATATGATTTATTACATTATTTAATATATAATTCTTAAACATTAACCATATTATTAGTTAGTTAACAAGCATTTATTAAGCACTTATTATAGACTAGGCACTGTACACTGTTATGCAATAATCATTACCATACAAGAGTAACTAGCAAATAACAGGCAATCTCTAAGTACAAAATAAACTGTGTAAACAACAAACAGTGGAAATTCTGAAGAAGAATGGATCATTGAGAGCTGGAATAGTCAGGGAAGGTAGCCCAGAGAAAATGGGATGTGAGCTGGGATTTGAAGGGAGGGTAGGATTTGAAAAATAAAGGAATTTCAGGTGAGGAAACTGTGGAAACATTGAAATTCATTTTGTGTTGGAGAAGACCAGTTTAGCAGAAGCCCAGTGCAGAAGTAGATGCCTGAGACACCTTAGGAGACAGTGGATTCCCCCTCCCTAAAGTCTTTAAACAAAGGCTGGAAGATCACTTGGTGCACATAACATAGAAGGGATTCTTGTTTAGGTGACTAGACTAAATTAGCCTCTGAGGTCCCTTACAACTCTGTAACTCTGCCTACTTAATAAAATACAGGCTCTCTATGCTGGGATCCAAAGCCCTTCAGAAACTAGCCGCAATCTACATTTCCAGTCTTATCTTCCCTTACTATGCTTCACACAGCCTATGTTCCAATGAGACTGGACTATTTGCTGTTCCCTGAACTTGCCTTATCTCTTCCCACTTCCATAAATTTGTTCATACTATTTGTTCCACTTGGAATAAGTCTACCACACTCATTGCATCTACTTCTACACCTCTCAAATACTGCTCAACCCTTTGCAAACCAGCTTCCAGCCCCAGGATTTGATTGCACTGCCCTCTCTAAGGTTATCAATAATCTCTTAACTGCTAAATCTAGTGACCTTTTCTCAATCTTCTTCCCTTGAACTCTCAGTAGCATTTGACACTGATAACCCCACCCTCCCTCCCACTTCTTGAAGATACTCTTCTCCACCATCTTCTATGACAAGGCTCTCTCCTAGCTCTATTCCAACCTGTCTCATAATTCCTTCTTAGTTGTCTTATCATCCATACCCTTCCCCTTAATCATGGGTGTTCGGGGCAGCTAGGTGGTGCAGTGGATAGAGCGCCGGCCCTGAAGTCAGGAGGACCTGAGTTCAAATCCAGCCTCAGACCAAACACTTGACACTAGCTGTGTGACCCTGGGCAAGTCACTTAACCCCAATTGCCTTAAAAAAAATAATAATAGTAAAAAAAAAATCACGGGTGTTCCCCCCACACTCTGGCCTGGGCACTTTTTATTCTCTCTCTACACCCTCTCCTAGTGATGACATCAGCTCTCATAGGTTCAATTATCTTTGTGTATCTGATTCCCAAATCTATTTTGTTGTTTTTGACTCTTTATGACACCATTTGAGGTTTTCTTGGCAAAGATTCTGGAATGGTTTGCCATTTCCTTCTCCAGCTCATTTTACAAATGAGGAACTGTGATTTGCCCAGGATCAAACAGCTAGGAAGTATCTGAGGCCAGATTTGAACTCATGAAGATGAGTCTTCCTGATTCCAAGCCCAGTGCTCTATCGAGCCCTAATTTCTCTCTTGAGCACCAGTCCCACGTCACAACAACTGCCTCCTGGACACTTCCACCTGGATGTCCTATAGGCATCACATGATCAACATGCTGAACATAGAAGTCATCCTCCCCTTCCCCCAACCCATTCCTCCTCTAAATGAGTCTATTTGCCTATTACCTATTTCAGTCTCAGATTCATTACTTTAGCATAATCTTTGATTCTTTCCTCTTCCTGAAACTCACCCCTCCTCAAATCAGTTGCCATATCTTGCTGATTCTACTTCTACAACATCTCACATCCATCCTCTTCTCTCCAATCTCAAGGCCGGAACCACAGTTCAGACCCTTATCACCTCTAATCCATACTATTCCAAGTTTCCTAGTTGGTCTCCTTATTTCCAGTCACTCTTCTCTTCAGTCTACCTTCCAAACAGCTGGCAAAATAGTCTTCTTAAAACAAAAAGAGAGGTCACACATTGCCTCTGAGATAAAATAGAAACTCTTCAGTTCAACATTTGAAGCCTTTCACCATCTGGCTCAACCCAACCTTCCCAGGCTCTTTTTCAAATTACCCCTTTTCACACCTGCTTGTTGTTCCTGCAGCTCGGCACCTCATCTTCCATTTCCATCTCCTCAATCAGGTTCCGTATCAGCCTTGGATTGCACTGCCTTTTCACTCTAGCCTTTTAGAATCCAGAGATTGCTTCACAGCCTACCTCAGGTGTTACTTCTGATGGGAAACCTGCTCTAACCCACCTAGTTGTTAATGCTCTCTCTTCCTCCTCAGATTATCTTGAATTTACTAATTTATCTACTTACATGGTGCAGCCTGCAGTAGACAGTAAGCTTCTTGAGAACAGGGACCACTATTCATTTGTCTTTGTTATCCTCGGCACCTAAAACATTGCTTTTCACATAATAAGTGTTTGTTGAATGAATGAAACGACCTTAGCCCCCATCTTTATTTCTCAAAATGTTAAACATCCCTCAGGTCCTAGTTCAAAAACCATCCTAGCCATAAGTGATTGTCTCCTTTCTCAGAATTCTTATAGTATTTTTGTTCTGCATCCCAGGCATTGCCAGACATCTTGACTTCGGTCCTGCCACTGGGACTCTGGAAGAGAGAGTGAGGCTGATGACTTTGTGCAACTCTGCCTCACCTCAATTCACCAGAAAGACAAGATACAGTCATCATCAACTATTTTACTCCAACATCATGATGTCATTAGTCCTCTTTGAAAATGGAGGATGAATAAAAACAATAGTGTTTTGGTTGTGCCATTTCTAAGTCAAGTAAGATGTAAAATACTTTGCAAATGTTAAAGTACTACATAAATGCTAGCTATTATTAACTATTATTAGTGCACTCTAATTCAACTCAACAAACATTGAGGAAACACCTACTACTATGTGTAATAAACATCCTGGCCTAGGATAGAGAGAGCTGGCCTTCTCTTCAGGAAGACCTGGGCAAATCACATTCTCAATGGCCCAGGCAAGCAAGACTAGAAATTGCAGAAGAGGTGCTACTCTGTACTGGCAGAGGGAGTTTCCTCACTGGAAACTACTATAACAATGAAATCACAGATTAGATCCAAAAAAACTGTGCAAAGTACAAGGCAAAGTACTGGGAGCACAAAGATGAAAAATAATGTAATTCGTGACCTTGAGGATCTTACATTTTACCGGGGAAGAGACTATTCCAGGTAAGTATAATATGAAGTAGAATCTGAAGAGGTCAAAAGAGAGCTCAAAAGAGATCATGTATATCACTCTTGCAAACATTAAAGTTCTTCTATAAAGGTCAGTTATTCTCATCAAGACAAAATGAAAATTTGAGGCAGAAGATAACATTTACATCTGGGGGAAAGGACCAGAACTGAGGGAAGGCTTCCCTCACTAATCACACACTGATAGTTATTCTTATACTTGGTTTGTCCCTTACTAACTGGAAACCCCATTTACAGAAAGGACCACGTTTTACACATCTTTGTATCCCTCAGAGCATCTATTAGTGCTCTGCACAGATTACACTGTCAATAAATATTCTTTAAATGAATAAACAGACAACAGAGATTTAACATTTGAATGGTCAGCTAACAGGTCAATTCAGCTAATTATTCACAAATACATTTTGCAACTGGCTTACCATGATGGGATCATAACGAGATTCATTTATGAACAAAATTATTAGCAGGTCATACTCACCCTAAGAACTTTTCAAGTTAATGTCAACTCCTCTGTTCTGTGTAGCATGGAATTTAGTACAGATGCATAGAAAAGTCCAAAGTTCTTTCCTTAGGAAAGAGCTCCAGTTGCAAGTACGCTAGCTGCCCAGCCTGTAAGGAACTAGGCCTCTGGGCCTTCTTTTTGGACAAAGAATACAATTCTGGCTATTAAGTTTTCACAACAGGACTGCAACTCCCCCAAACCCATCACATCTAAAGCTTACCACTTTCTTTTTTTTCTTTCCTTTTTTAGGCAATTGGGGTTAAGTGACTTGCCCAGGGTCACACAGCTAGTGTCAAGTGTTTGGTCTGAGGCCGCATTTGAACTCAGGTCCTCCTGACTTCAGGGCCAGTGCTCTATCCACTGTACCACCCAGCTGCCCCAAGCCTATCACTTTCACTGTGCTACCCAGTATCTACTACTGGGCAATTTAAACCATGAATTCACTTCAATCTAGCACCTGCCAGTCTCTGTACACACCTGATATTTGAGAGTATAATCAACATGTTAACTACTCTTGGAAAGATGGTCAATGAAGAAACAATATTCCTAATCCAGATTTCCTATGGAACTCACCTTGGCAGAATACGACTAACAATTCTATCATTCAGCCTTTCTAATTTAACAAAATCTGGAGGTAGTAAGGTAGGTAGCTGTACAGGATACAGTGCACAGGAAGGTACAATAAAAGACACGTTACCATATGACTTTTTGTAACCATATATATATATATATATATATATATATATATATATTTTAATGCTAGCAAATTCCACTCTCCATGATGCACAGTCACATTTATGGATAGTTATGCACAAGAGGCACAGTGTCTATGGCACACAAATGTCTTGTTATCTATCCACCCATCTAAATTCTCCAAATTCTGGTTTTGTATAAAGTTAGAGCATAATAAAATGAAGCAATGGGCCACCTACTAGCCACCCTACCCCACTCCCAAGACAATCACCCAAGATAGGCCTTCACTGGTTATAATTTTATGTCCTCCATCTCCTTAAACATTTTATACTTTTTTATAAACCAAAAGTTGAAGATACACTATTCTTCCCAATGGCCCTTAAAAAAGGATCCACATGCTAAAATTCCATTCAAGCTTAATTCAAGAAGAAGAAGAAAAAAAGCTTGTGTTTAAAGATAAAAGTGTCTGCTTTCCCTCCTCCCAGAAAATGAAAACTATGTAATATAACATTTCTTGTTTGCCTTGCCTATCAAGGAACTTCACTTTCCAACAGTAGCAATCTAACAATTTATCTCAAATGTCTATTAGCACCTATTTCCTCTGTTTCCTTTAGATGAGGGGTGCTTTATCTTTTTCATGTTGTGGACCCCTTTGTCAGTAGATTAAAGTCAATGGATCCCTTCTCAGAATTATGATTTTAAATAATTGAAGGAAAAACTAAATTTTAGTTGGAAGTTAATGAAAACTTTAAAAGGTGATTTTCTCCCTATTTAATAGGGACTGAAGAACTGAAGAAATCTAGCCTCAGACCCCTGGTTAAGAATATCTGCTTAAGCTTTCTAACCAGAACCTGTGTTCTGTTCTTAGTGCTACATATTTTATTTTGCATTGTTTGATTCATAAGGCAACTCAACTCCTTTCTGTAAAAGATAGATACACATCTTAAATGAATAAGATAAGTTAATCAGGTGAGAGACTGACTTGGTACATGTTATATTCTGATAACAAAAATAATTTTTTTTCTATTCTATTAGTAGACCACCTGGGATAAAGGATATCAAAATTCCCTGTCAATAAATGAAAGACGATCAAGGTGTATATCTCTCTTTTTCCAATAAATATACTCCTGAAAAGCTGTATACAAACCAAATTTCTAGAAAAACGAATATTTTAAATAGAATCCAGCAGTGAATCCTTTTGAAAAGTGATGAGTCTTCTTTGAAATGCAAATCACTACCACCTAGTTTACTTGCTTTATATTTATAGTTCAAAAATCCTTGACTTTATTACTGAAGGTATTACCTTCACCAATGAAGATCATAAGCCCTCTAAAATGAAGTAATGGTGGTGGTGATGATGGTGGTGGAAGAGGAGGAGGAGGAGAAGAGGAAGAAGAGGAAGAAGAAATAATAATAATAACAATAATAACCCACACTTATAAGTACAGCACTTCAAGGTTTACAAAGCACTTTCTTTACCCTGTGCAGTGAGAGTACTACAAACATAATCCCCATTTTACAGATAAGGAAATGTGGCTCTGTTCTTATAAGTGACTTGCCTGAGTAACTTTAAATCCAGGTCTGATTCCAAACCCAGCTATCTTTCCAGTCCACTTCAATGTCTCTCGAATGGACAATATTCTCTGAATTGCTGTGGCAGAAAAATTTGTTACTTGATGTCCAATTTTCTCATCTTCCTCTAATATACATTCCATCAACCAGCCCTCACTCAAAGTTTTTTGAGCTTGGTTGGATCTTCCAGACCATTTGCTCTGCTGGCATAGCCTTTGATAACCTAGGGTTACTTCCATACAATAATGAAGTGAAATAGGACATTAGTAAAATACATTTTATTTTTAATTTAGATTTTCTTTTTTGCATTTTCTTAGAGCACATCAGAACTGCCACTGTTCTTCTTGACACCTAAATTATGCTTAAATTTTTTGACAAGGTCAAAATAGACTTGTTATACTTCAGGATCCCCCTCCCCTAAAAAAGGTGATGTTCTATGAGATAAGCAACACTTCTTCAAGAGATATATCACCCTAAGATTACTGGTTCCACGGCCAGTTTAAAAGCAATTAGAAGAAACTAGAACCACACTATCTGAAAAGCTTTCTAAGAGTACATGGGTAATCAGAATGAAGTTCATGGTCTGGGCCTGAGAAGGCAGCTGTCCAAAAAAAAAAAATGGTCCTGACAGCTTTCAAGAAAGTGCCTCACTAGCTTATTGAAGCCACTGCTCCTCTGCTACTGTTTAACAACTGTTTCTTTGTGGATCTGACATTCTCCACAAGCATGAGAAGTACGTATGTTTTATAATCTTTACCTTTTCAGTTGAAAGTTTAAAAGAACAGGCATGTTCATATGATTCCCTTGACTCCAATACACATCTGTTCCACAAAAGTTAATAGCTATTGAGTTCACACACACACAAACCCAGCAATAATGAAAAGTAATCATCCCTTGCTCAACAGTTTACCACTGCTGTTCTCAAAACTTCTTGGCAACACATATTCATGCAATCTCTGTGTTATCCAATCCCATGCCTGAAAACTCTAGACAGTCAGTTGTGTAATAAATAAACCCCATATCATCTGCTGAAGACATAAAAACCAAAATACTGGCCTCTGCTTCAGCGCAGAAGGGGCACTCTAAAATTTCAACAACATACACTTAGAAAAAAGGCTCATTTTTTAAAATTGCTAGTGTCCTCAGGCTGACCCTAATTTTTTTTTCTTTTGAAAAAAATTCAGCAATTTTGCGGAAATAACTACGGTCCTTTTAAACACTGGCAGGGAAAAGGGGGAACTCTAAAACTGCAAGCAACCTTCTCATACGAAAGAAAAGCTCGTTTGTTTTTCTATGAAACGGGAACAGAGGAATAAGCATCTAACAAGTGCCTACTACTAGAGACGCATCAACAACAGGTCCTAAGCAGAAAGGCGATTGGTCCGATAAACATGGGAAGCTGCTGTTGCTGCTGCTGCTCGCCTTCAATATCTGACAGACCCAGCCCGAGACTGAAAACAACAGTACTCCCCCACCCCAGGGTATGGCACACACACACGCGCGCGCGCACAGACACACACGAAGACACACACACACACACACACACACACACTCTCTCTCTCTCTCTCTCTCTCTCTCTCTCTCTCTCTCTCTCTCTCTCTCTCTCTCTCTCTCTCTCTCTCTCTCTCCCACTTCCCCTGAGTGGGAGAAATTCCACGACACCTCTCCGTGCTCCCCAAGGAGCATTCACCTGGTGCCACCTCCTACCCACACAGGGAAGCTGGGCAAGCCTCAAGGAAGAGAGAATTGGTTGCAGTTGAGAAGCTTGGGGGGGGGGGCTGGTAGCGTACCCAGTGGTTCACCCCTCCAGGGGACCACACACACACACACACACACACACACACACACACACACACACACACACACACTCGCGTGCACAGGCAGGACCCAGGAAGGTGCAGGAGAGGCTCCAGCTGACACACCCCTCCGAGCCCCGCCGCTCACTGCCAGCCTCCAGTGCGCCCTGGCCAGGTGCCCCCTCCCGCGCCCCAGTCCCCGGGCACGAAGCGCGGGACGCACCTTTAGGGAGCCCCGGGTCTGGCCCTTCGGGGCCGCGGGGGGCATGAAGTGCTCCTCTACGTCCTCCTCGTCGTCTTCCTCCACCACCTCGACGACCACCTCCTCGTCCTCGTCGTCCTCTTCGTCGTCGTCCTCCTCCTCCGCGCCCCCCCGGGGCTTCCCCTCCAACCTCCCGCGTCCCCTCCTCCTCCTCCCCCCTTCCTCCTCGCCGTCCTCCTCCTCCTCCTCCAGTAGCAGCAGCACCGGGGCGGGGACCGTGGCTGCGCCGGCAGCGAGGGGGGGGGCGGCCCCGGAGCCGGCTCCGGCTCCGGCTCCGGCTCCGGCTCGGCGAGGCGGGGGAGGCGGCCTCCAGCTCTCCCGGGCCGGAGCCAGCGGCGGCAGCCCAGGCAGGGCGCCCTCCCTCGCCTGCGCCGGGCCCGGCGGCGGCTGCAGCGCTGCGCCCCCCCGGCGGCTCCCCAGGCTGGAGCGCTTGGCTAAACGCCGAGCCTGCATGCCTGGCGCAGGGGCTCCCGGCCGCAGTGCAAAGCGGGAGAGTTTGTCACCACCTCCTCCTCCTCCTCGCCCTCCTCTTCCTCGCCCTCCTCCTCCTCCTCCTCCTCGGGCTCGGGTTGTCGCTCGAGGCGCAACCCGCCGGGGGTCGGGGCAACAAGGGGCCGCTGGGACCACCTCCCAAGGCATGCAAGTGCCCGTGCTAAGGCGCTGGGTTGCAGCGGCGGCGGCGGCGCCTCTCCTCCGCCCGAGCCCGGCGGACCAGCCCGGGCGGGAGGCGGGCTGCCGGCTTCTCCTAGCGCCGGGCAGAGCCGCGGCTGCGGGCGGCGGCAGCGGTGGTGGGTGTGTGCGAGCGGTGGGCTGCCTCCGGCGCTGCCCGCGGGGAGCCACAGCCTGTACAGTCCGCCTCCGAGGGCTCCATGCAAGCGGCCCGAGCCGGCCGCTGCGCCTCGCCCGGGCCCTGCCCCAGCCGCCGGCTCCCGGGCCTATCGCTCCCCGCTCTCCGGCGGCGCTCGAGCTGTTTGTGTTGTGTGTTTTCCACCACCGCCCCCTCTCCCCTCCTCACTAGCCATTCCTCGCAGCCCAATAGTCCCTGTGCAACCAAAACCCGGACTGGATTATTTTCCCTCTCTCTCTCTCTGCCTACCAACCCTACACTAAATTCCTGGGCTTGGAGCAACAGGGGCAAACGCTGGCCAGTTGTCCCATGGGAGAGTCACCCTGTGTGCATTTATTTGGCTCCCCCCAGGTCTGTCTTGTTTAAATGGAGGGATTTACAATGAACCATGTTAATCGTCATCTAAATGGCAACGACGCTTCTGTTACAGATATTTATTTAAAATCACATTTTGTACACATTTGAAGTTGGGGAGGGAAGCGGGAGGGTGCCCTGGATATGAGGGGAATACAGATTTTCTTGGATATTCTGAAATACTACATTTTACTCTTTCAAGCAATATAAGCAACGGTGGTGTAGTGGAAAGATCACTGGGATTTGGAGTCAGAAAACCTGGTTTTAAATGCCACTTTCTAGCTGTGGGGATCTTAAACAAGTCACTTAACTTCCCCTAGTTTCAGTTTCCCAGTCTGTGGAATGGAGAATGTGCATTATCTCCTTTCTATAGGGTTATGGGGGAGGGGAGGTGGCAAATGAGACTATGTATTAAAAGGTTTTGCAAAGTATAAAGCTACATAAATGTGAATTTTTATGTAGCTTCTTACATAATTCCTAAATTCAAAGTGTTCTATCTCCATCCGGTATATTCAGGACCATAAATAAGCTTTAAGTCTGACAGGTTTGTACAAAATTCTATGTACACTTCAGCAATTTTTTCTAGACCTTGAATGATTGTTTTTCTACATACAACAGAACAGGTCTTCCCTATTTAAAACACACACACACACACACAACAACAACAACAACAACCACAACTCTTCCCTTGACCCTTATTTTCCGCTGGGCCACAGTTTCATCTCTCTTCTCTTTTGGCTGTACCACCCATTCCCTCCTCAATCCCTTGCATTCCAGTATTTAACACTGTGCCTGGCACATAGTAGGCCTATAATAAATGTTTTCTGATTGATGGAATTCTAACTTCTATCCTCACTGCTCAAGCTGCCCTCTCAAAAGTTACCAATAATTTACTTGCTAAATCAGATGCAAAAAGATCTTGATAGCCTAGAAAATTAGGCTAAATCTTATATGATGAAATTTAATAAGGATGTATGTAGTAAAGTCTGACACTAAAGCTCAAGAAATCAATTTCACAAGTACAAGACGGAAGACAGCAGTTTGTCTGGTAAGACCACAGAGGTGTTGTTAGTGGACTGAAAGTTTACCGTGAATCAATGTAATATGTCAGCCAAAAAGGCTAATTCAATCTTGGGTTCCATTAAGAAAAGGATTATTTCAAGGACTAAATGCTGCCCAAGTCAGCTTATATCAGTAGTGTCCTGTTCAGTTGTTTCCTTTGGTTTTGTTTGGCTTGGTTTTTGTTTTTTGTTTTTTGGTTTGTTTTTGTGGAGGCCACTGGGGTTAAGTGACTTGCCCCAGAGTCACATAGCTAGTAAGTATTAATGTGTCTGAGGTCGGATTTGAACTCAGGTCCTCCTGACTCCGGTGATTTAAGGACCACTATTTTAAGAATATTATTAAGTTGAAGAGGCTCCAGGAGCAACACAGCAGTGTTAGGTCAAGCAAAACAAATCAACATCACATTGGCCACGTCTGAGAATGCTTTCTCACTCTTTGCCTCTGTCAAGAGAGGGAAAGGATGCTTCATCACTAGCCTTCTTAAGTCATAATTCTATCATAGTTCTGAACCCTTTCAAAGGTTACATTATTATTGTAGTCATTGTTGGGCATGTTGTATTGGAGATTCTTTTAGGGGGCTTGTGTTGAATGGCTGTTGAAGTACCTTTTAACTCCAGAAGTTATGTGGTTCATCTTTGAATTATGTGCAGCAATTGATACCGTGGACCAACCCTCTCTTGGTGGTCATTTCTCCTCTCCTCATTTCTGGAATATTGCTTTCTCCTGGTTTTTCTTCTATCTATTTGATTACTTTTTCTCAGTCTCCTTTGTGGTTTCATCTTCTTCCTCCCAATTCCTAATTGGAAGACTTCCCCAATACTATTTCCTTTTATAGACTATCTCCCTTGGTAATCTCATCAACTCTCAGGACATAAAACTAGTTTCCTTGTCTATGTGGATGACTCCTAAATCTTTATCTCTAGACCTGACCTTTTCCTGCTGCTTCAGGCCCAAATTTTCAATTGCCCTCTGATTATTTCTACCACAATGACATATCAGATTCAACATGTACAAAATAGAACTCATCTTCTCCTGATTTCATTCATTCATCCATTCATTCAATAATTTATTAAGTACCTCCTCTGTGTCAGACATTGTGGTAGGTACTGAAAACATAAAAACAAAAATGAAATAGTCTCATCTTCATTCTCCCAGTTATAAAGGCTAGAAACCTGGCAGACATCTTTAACTCTTCCCCATGTCTCATCCAATCTTTTTTTTTTAGCCAAAAACCAGGTTTATTGAAAATTCACCATTTTAGCCAAAGACTTAAGGAATTTGAGCTTCTGGGAGCTATTGGCTACATTGTGAAAATCTGAGCAGTGGCTAGATTATAATAATCCGAGGGTCTTAATGGAGACAAGATGGACCTTATATACAGAAAGAGTATGGGAGAGATCTAGGAGTGGCCAAGTGGTCTATGAGGTAAGAGAACTATGGGGGTGGCCAAGGGAGAATGGAGCCTAGATTGGATTAAGGGTGGGAAGTGGCTGGGTACATAGGGAGGTCTAGGCTGGTCTAGGTTAGGTTAAGGGTAAAGAGAATTGGGAGATTGAGTGTAGCCACAAAGAAAGGCCAGTTGATGGGATTTTAGCCTCAGGGGAATGCCAGGGATTTGGCCGCCTCATTCAATCATTTGATTCTTCTTCCAATATCCCTGACATCCATTTCTTCTTCTATAACCACCCTGGTGCAAACACCTAGACTATTATCAAACATTTGATAAGTCTCTCCTTTTCACAATCCATTCATTTATCACACTACTGCCAGTCATTTTCAGAGCCCGACTGAGATCAGAGAAGCCACAGCTTTGCCCCAGGTACTGACATTCCAGAGGCCATACTTCCTTCCCCAAACCATCCCCAGTGAAACAAGTAGCCTGACTGCCTCCATCATACACACTCTGGAAAATGGCCTGACAGAGTAGAATCCACTATAGGATTGGAGTTCTGATAGTTTATATTTCCTTATATCCTTCTTTCCCCTTCCTCCTTGATTTATAGATAGGAGATACCTAACATTTGTCATTGTTGTTTTAATTGGTCTACTTGGAGAATAATGGAGACTGGTAACACCATGTTTTCGAAAGACTTTCCCATTCTGGACATGGGCCTACCCTCAAATTCCTGTGGGAATGGGATTTCCTACTCTATACTGTTGTTGCATTTCAGTTGTGTCCAACTCTGTGACTTTTTGGAGTTTTCTTGACAAAGATACTGGACTGGTTTACCAGTTCCTTCTCCAGCTCATTTTACAGAGGGGGAAACTGAAGCCAACAGGGTTAAGTGACTTGCCCGGGGTCACACAGCTAGGAAGTATCTGAGGCCAGATTTGAACTCAGGAAGATGAGTCTTCCTGACTCCAGAACCAGCACTCTATCTACTGTGCCACCTAGCTGCTGCCACTCAATACTATGACATGAATATTCATATGATATCTGAGAGGAAAGTCAGTGGCTCACCTCAACAATTCTGACTCTCTATCTCAGTGAAAACTGGAATGAAGTTGGGTAGAGCTTCATAGTAGCATGAGTAAGTTAATTAAATTTCTGGAAGTTAGGAAGAAGCTATCATATAATTTATTTTAAAACTGTTTTTTTTTTTAAAGGCTTTTTAAAAAAAAGAAAGTTGCCCTGAGCAGGCAGTAAAACTTTAGGTCTTAGTAAACATGGGATTCAAAGCTAATTGAGTATTGATAGAGAAGAGAAGGGAAGGGGGGATTAATTGAGGGAGTCAGTAACTTGGTTGCTAGGGTTAATTTTCCCTGATTAGAAGGAAATTGTTATGGATTAGAAGAATTTATAAAGACTCAGCTTGATCTTTTCTTTCCTGACCTGAAAAAAAAATGAAGAATCTAGAAACTATGGGCGTATAAGGGAAGGGTGAGATTAGCTAGGAAAGTCCCTTTCAAGAAAGAAACTATTAGCTAAATAGTGAGAAATGGGTATAGTTAAATCTCAAGAAGGTGGGACTTTTTAATACCTAATATCCTAGTAGGTGAGAAAGAAAATAAAAGATTTTCCTTACAGTGAAAGAGTGGGAGGCTCAGAGTATTTGCCCCACCAAGGAAATTTGCTCCAGGACTGGAGATTTCAAGGACTGTGAACAAGTAATTATATTATTTTCTAAAAGAAGGCAGAGGTGAAGCCTTCGTGTGGGATGAGGTGAAGGTGGCAGTGTGTAACTGGTGACAGGTTGATGAGAGTAGAGATGCAAGGAACTAGTTTAGTTTTCTGGCTCTTTTGTCAGGGGCTGAGGCTTCCAGACCCCTTCAATGCCCGAAACTGTGACCCAACCACCTGGGAAAAAGAAGTATTCTAAAGATGAATGACAGCTAGGGTCCTAGTCCCCCTTCCCCTAATAGTGATGTGTCCATGAAAGCCAAAGTAAAACTAGGAAGGGACACAGTACTTCCACCCCTACTAGAGGGCTGTGTCTTCCTAGGGACATTGCTCCCTCATCAATCCTCTTGTCTTTCCCTAAGGGTTTTGTCCTTTTCAGCTTTTCAAACTTTCCTGATGAGAATGGGAGGAGGAGGGGTTGGTATTGGGCAAGAGACCCAAGGATTCCAGGCTTCTGTTTGAGCCACCCTGAGGAGGGAGAAATGCTTCCCCAAGTGTAGAAGTTCTCTATCCCCTCTAAAAGAACTGGGTTTTTGTGGAGGGTGAGGAGCAGAGTAGAGGTGGGGTTAGACAGTAAAGTCAGGTCAAGGAAGGGAATGAAGCCAACCTTTGAGCCCCACATCCTTGGACTTACCTTACATTTTCCCAAAGGGCAGAGGTGAGGGCCAGAGAATGCCTGGAAGAACTAAAGCATCCCTCTCCTGTTTTAGCTGTTTACCCTGAGTCATGAGACTAGGGACTGTTGCCATGGAAGAGTGGTACCCTCATGCCTGCCCCTCAAGGACTCCAAATTTCATCAACATGACTGAAAGAATGTTGGACCAAGAATCAGAAGATCTAGGTTCTAGTCTCAGCACAGACATGAACTCTGGGTGACTGTTTCCTTTGTAAAGGGAAGGTGTTGAGTAGATTGATATCTAAAGTCCCTCCCAGTTTTACAGTCTAAATCTATGAGATTTGGATTCCACTTAATTGCAAACGTGTAGATTCTTTTTGAAAAGCAAGTTGGCAGTATACAAAATAAAATGACTAAAATTATCATATACCCAATAATTCCATTGTTAAGGATATGCATTAATTTTAATGTGGGTGGATTGTTGCAATAGCCTCCTAATTGGTCTTCTGCTTCCACTCTTTCTGAACCATTTTACATGTATTTCCTAAAGTAATGTTCCTAAAGGATAGCCCTGGAATTCACACCTCATCAGGACCCTCTGCTCCTGGGCACTCTCTCTCTGATTGGAAGGTAGAGTGAGAGAGCTCCTCCCAGAACTTCCATCGAAGCCCAGCCATTTCTTAATTTCCACCCAGCTGCACTCCTTTGTACATTTCTGTAACAACCCCACATCAGATTCCTTCCCTTCAGCCCTCCTCCCCTTTCCAGTGTCTTTTCATGTGTTGCCTTCCCCCATTAGGTTGTAGCTCCTTAAAGGATAGAACTTTCTTTTTCTCATATAGTAGACCTTTGATATTTATTGATTGACTTACTGACTGTAGGTCTGACCATATCACTCCTCTGCTCAATAAGCTCCAGTGGCTCCCTATTACTTCTAGAAATAAATATTAGTTCCTCTTTTGAGTATTTGAAGCTATTCACAATCTGGTTCCAACACCTTTCTAGTTTTATTGTCCATTTGTCCATTGTCCATAAAGTGTTCCCAGTTGTTCTTCACATACAATGTTCCATATTATTGTGCTCCATCCTATGCCCCCTCATCTCCATCGTAGGAACCCTTGTTTTCTTTGCTCAGGTCAAGCTCCACTTCCTGTATAAGGCTTTTCTGATCCTCCTCCCAGTTCCGGTGCTTTCCCATCCCCACACCTGCAATTTTGTATGTATTTATATGTGTAGATGTCTCACTCTGATAGAATGTAAACTCCTTGAGGGCAGACATTATCTTATTTGTTTTTTGTCTTTGTATCCTCAGTGCCTAGTAGGAGCTTAATAAATGCTAATTTATTGATTGATCATATGAGAACAAGTCTTTGAGAGTGAATAGAGGAAGCATTTATGGCTATATGCCAGCAGGTTGGTGGTACAGTGGATAGAGCATCAAGCCTGGAGTTCGGAAAATTTGAGTTCAAATGTGGGCTCAGACACTTACTAGCCAGGTATGCAAACCTAGGCAAGTCGCTTAATCCTCATTTGCCTCAGGTCTTCATCTGTAAAATGGGGACACACTAGAAAAAGAAGTCGCAAATCACTCCAGTATCTTTGCCAATAAAACCCCATGCATATGGTGTTACATCGAGTCAGACACAACTGAAAAACAACAGCAACATGTACTGGCACCCACAAAAGGCACCAAAAATACCAAGACACAAAATGAAACAGTCCCTCCTCTCAAAGAACTTTTATTCTATAGTAGAGACAAGGGTTACTAATCGATTGAGTTATCTGTACTAATGTTCATTGTTACGCTACACTGTCTCTCAGATATTAAAATAAGTAATCTCTAACAATTGTTTTGTTTAAAAAACAGCATAGAGCAATTTGGGGTGGGGGGTAAAAATACCAAGAGTTAGTTAGATTTGAGTTAAGCAGCTGTTGCCAATAACACTAGGAAGATATTAACCCCTTTCCAGATCTGAGATTGCCTAAAAGCAGCATATAAAAAGCAGGGGGAGACTACCTTTTGAAACAGTGGCCCTTATAATGTGGCTATAGTGCTGATTATAGCAGGATGACACTGATAAGTCTGATTACCTAGCTAACTTTCTCTGTGTATCAGTGTTAATGTTCACTTGTGCTGTATGTCAAATATAGTAATAGTTGTTGTTATTCAGTAGTGTCTGACTCTTTGTGCCCCCATTTGAGGTTTTCTTGGCAAAGTGGTTTGCCATTCTTGGAGTGGTTTGCCATTTCCTTTTTCCAGCTCATTTTACAGATGAGGAAACTGAGGCAAAGAGGGTTAAGGCAAACCGTGTCATACAGCTAGTAAGTGTCTGAGGCTAGATTTGAACTTAGGAAGATGAGTCTTCCTGACTCTAGGTCCGGCACTCTATCTGTTGTGCCACCTCAATGCTCTAGCATTTAATTAAAGCTTTAACATTTATCAAGCAACTATTACCTACTAGATGTTGTGATAAGTGCTTTACAAATATTATCTCATTTGATTCTCACAACAACCATAGGAGGTAGGTAGGGTTATAATCCTCATTTTACAGTTGAGGTTACTAAGGCAAACAAAGATTAAGTGACTTGCTCAGATTCACCCAACTAGTAAGTATCTGGGGCTAAATTTGAACTCAGGTTTTTTTAAATTAAATTTAATTTTTTTGTTAGATTTTAAGTTCTGAATTGTCTCCTTTCCTCCCTTCCCACCCTGAACTAAAAAAAGGCTACCATTTAACACAGTTAATAAACATATGTAGAACCACACTATGCACACTTCTATTTATCAATTGTTTTTCTGGAGGTAGATAGCATGTTCCTACACAGGTCCTTTACAGTTGGTTTAAGAACTCAGGTCTTCTAATTCTGGACTGAACACTTTATCCACTATGCTACTTAGTTGCATGTGGGACAAAAATTCCTGTTGCAGAACAAGGGTTGCCTAATGACTACCAGCCCCTTTATACTAAAAAAAGTTGTTTTATGTTTTGTATTTTTTTAGAAAGGGGCTAAAGGCTAGTGAAACAGATATCAGTAACTCCCTAAATGAAGCTAATTCTGCAGAATTCATTCAAGAATACAGCTTGAAGTGACATACTGACTAATGTTGAACTTGGAATCAGGAAAGCCTGTGTTTAAATCCTACATTAGATACTTACTAGCTATGTGACCCTTGGCAATTCAATTAATTTTTCTCAGCCTCAGTTACTTCATCTGTAAAATGGGGATAATGATAGCACCTACCCCCCAGGTTGCTGTAAGGATCAAATGATATAATATATGTATAGTTCTTTACACATCTCAAAACTGTATACAGGGTGTCCCAAAATTCTTAGTCCAGTTTTAAGCTTTAATAAATAAACTTATTATAATATATAATTAGTAATTATTAATCATGTAAATTATATATAAACATTATATAAATTATAATACAAATAATTCTATTTATATTTAAAATAACTATATACAACATAATTTATATGTTATAATTAATAAGTTTATTAATAATTATTATCATTTATTTAATGTATTCCAAAAGTTAGTGGAATGTTAAGCTTATTAAAACTTAAACCTTCACTAATACTTTTGGGACACTGCATAATTTATAGCTCTCATTATTATTATTATCAGTGCAGATTCATTACCAAGGTCATAGGATACAATAATACTCTAAAGGAATGGCAGCCATGAAGCCTATTACTCAGGAAAAGTTATTTGATGCTAGGGTTCATTCCCTGAACTAACTGGAATCCTCAGGGGTAACTGACTAGGGTCAAAGCACTCATACTTGTAGAGGATAGAAGACTAGGCTGTCTTTGGAGATAGCTACTAGGCAATCACTTCTTATGGGGGAATGCATCATTGCAAATTTTATCACACAATTTCACTCAATAGCCACAATAACTACTCAACTAGTGGATGTTTGTCATAGGGCTGTTGGGGAAGAGATCTCATTCACAATAACATGTCCCTGGGAAAGTCTTGAACTTTAAGTACATTTTGATTGGATTCTTAAGTACTTAGTATATCAAAGAGCTGAATTAAGACTGTGTATTTTAGGGTCTTGCTCTGTCCTTGACAATGTCTTCTGAGTTTGCTCCTATTCTCTATGGTATGCTTGGCTTACCAGCCATGGAATCCCATCAAAGGTATGTAATATGTTCTTGGATCCATACTTAAAATATTTCTAGCTTGACATAGGAACTACCAGACTAGTCTACTGGTGTAGCCTTCAAGAACCTAGAGTTACTTCTACTTCTCTGCTATTGCCTCAGCAGTTCCTTCTTTAATTGGTGAGTTCTGGCCCAAGATCACTATTGTATGAGGAGCCCAGGCCGTCTCTGTTCACGTCTCTTCTGGATCTGCTACTGACTTCCCAGATTTTTCAGTTTTCCCTCTACATAGGTCTTTCCTATCCACTTCACTGCCCCCTCTCCCTCTTTCCAGCTCCCTTATTATGTGTTGTCTTTCCTTATTAGAATGTAAACTCTTGTCAGGTAAGGATGATCTTTTTTTTTTTGACTTGTATTTATGTCACCAATACTTAGCATGTTACATTGGCACATTGTAAGTACTTAATAAACACTTGCTACATCTATCTATGCTATCTATTCATGACATAATGAACCTTCAGAGGGGGCCTTAGATGTAGATATATGACATGATATTGGTGATCAATGATGTATGAAGTACAGTGATTTGATTGCTGGAGTAAAGCAAAACAAAGATTACCAGGATCTTTTAGTCTTTTCTACCCAGACGTTGCTTTTTCACAGACCACAACTAGATGTAATAGAGCAGGAAGACATTAAAAAGAATTTTCTAGTACTAAGTCAAATAAGAGTTTCAACTAAGAGAACTTGAAAGGAGTTAAAAAGATGTAAAAAACTAAAGGCTTTTCTGGCTGGCTGGGTACAGCTGGCTAGGGCCTACATCTCAAAAGAGATGAAATATCCTGAAGCGAAGAGTTTTTCAGAGATGAGACCCCAGCAGCAGCTGCAACAATGTGATGAAGAAGCCACATCACAGCTAAAAATCAATCAGATGGTACCAGACAGTAAGAGCAGCTGGGTGAAAATGCCCATAAGAGAGCAGGAGTAGTAGTAGAGAGCAACTCAGCAAGCCCAGAAGCGAAGTTCCACAATATTAGAGACATTAATTGCTCAACCATGAACATTCCTAAATCATTTATGTTCCCTGACACTAAAGGTATTATGATTGAAGAAAGAGTCTAAACCTATATGGACTCCGTCTTGTCACTTTTTTTTTGTTATACTGTTTAAGTCTCTTGCTTTGAATTAACATGACTTCTGGTTGGCCTAGTAAAAGAATATTCATTGAGGGGGGCTCATGAGCTATGGTTTTGCTACCTGACGTACGAACTATTTCAAATATGAGATAGCTTTCCTGAAAGTACATATATGGAGGGGAGAGAGCTGAGTCTTCAAATTATATTGCTATCTGAACAGAATTAACGTCTGAATCATGTGTTATTTATACTTCTCTCAATTGTCTAAATTTCAGGAAAGATAATTTCTTATGCTTATATACCCATTAACTAATGATATACTTTACCTGTTAACAACTAGTCTAGAACATGGCAAAAAATTTACAAAGCAGGTGGGCTTGAAAGGACGGACAGGATAAATAAAAGGAGGTTATCCCCTATGGTAGAAGTGTAAGCAAGGAACAAAGGTGGTAATAGTGTGAATCTGTGTAGGGAGACTTCTGAAGAAATCAACCTAATTTTGTCAGAGGATATGTGCTGGCAAGAGGTAGAAGGTAAATTGTGTTACTTCTTTAAAGAAAGTGAGAAAAATATTAATGACACTAGATCAATAGACAGAGTTTCAAGGAGTAGTAAGCCATTGTTCCTTTGTCCAACTACTACCAGTTTAAAAAAAATTTAAGTTACTTACGCAGGTCACTAAACTAATGTTTACTTGACATATGGGTTTGCCTTTTCCTGGAGGGAAAAGATTCTTTCTCTGAGTGTTGAATTCCTAAAACACAAAACATTCACAAAACCTTTAAATAGATGGTACAGTGTTGTAGAGAGGTAGGAAATCAGGCTCAAGAAAGCACTGTTTTAAACTGTTCAATCTTTGCAGAGATCATTCACCATACCCCCAAATTTGTGGCATAGTACTGTATACACACATGCACACACATACACACATACTTACCTTATGTAAATATTTTTTCTCTCCTTTTGGTGGGATTCAGATGTTGTTGGTGGGGTTTTTCTTTGTTTATTTCAATAGATCTAAACCTCTTTGAGAACAGTTCATTTCGATATTCTTTATAAATTACTTTGTATACAACCTTGCCTGTTAGAAAGATTTAAGGAAAAAGTACTTTTCTACACTTTGGCAGCACTCAAAAGTCACTTTGTATGATGTCTGCTATGCCAGCTGACAAACAATAGTTTGAAATCAAGGGACTTATTCAAATTTTCTGGGCTAAGAGCCTATAAACCTCCACCCAGTTAATTTTTTCTTATAGGAGCAATTAACTTGGACCTATTCAACCACACAACAGAGTTTCGATGTAATTTCACCCTGAACTATAGAAGTAGACATACATGCATAGATGTATGCATATATTTTTTAAAGTATAATAAAAGGTAGATAAATTATAGAACAAGGATATTCTGTGGAATGTGTAGTTCTGTTATTGGGTTTACTAGTGGTATCTTGACTTTTTCTGAAAATTTCAATTTTGATATTTATTTCAAAGGCCCTATCATTTCATTGGAGTAGATGTATTCACTGATATAGATTGAAATCTCATAATTTAGTAGATTGTCTTCTTGAGTGCTGTGGCCAAACTTAATCAGCTTGCTACAAACTTGATGACTAACTTATCTGAGTTTCATATGAGTAGCCTTCAGAAAACAGATATACAATCTATCACTGTCTCTGTATTTGAAGTCTTTCTTAGTACGACCTACCAGAAGTTGTACTATGCTTATGTTTTTAAGAACCTAGGATCAGTTCTACATAAGGATGGCTCTGGAAGAGAACTTCACTGAAGGAAATGTTGATATTGAGGTATAATTTGAAATTTACTCCTGTCATTACAAGGTTGGGAGTGAAAGTGGAAACCAGTTGTTTGACCTTCATTTTGGAAGAGGACCAATGACATCACAGGGTGATTTCATGATTTGCCTATGAATTGGATTTAAATGAGACAAAGTTGCACAAAGTTATTATCTCTCTTCCTAAGTCATTGATGTCCAGGACAGGACAAAAGTCTACTACTAGCTGCTATATCTTGTATTGAAGTGTCTCTTAGAGCTGCTTTGTCTATCAATAACATCCCTCATCCTCATTTCCCTTCATAGACCCTCCCTAAATCATTAAGTTTGCAGAGGTGGTGAGGATGTTTATTGCATCTTATTTTGCTTGCTTTACTTAGAGATTACAATGCTCTATTATCCTACAAGTGGAAGAAAAGTATTTATCAATTGTTTTCCAATATTTTCTTTCACTTTTCAGTGTTGGGTACCTTAGTTCAATGTTTTGGCTCATCTCTATTGGTTGACATTATTTTCAAGTCTACTGTTTTTTCTCCAGTATAACTTATTATTCATAATTATTTTCCATTACTTTGTCCTTTCTGAAGTTCTCTTACCCGTAAGCCTCATTTTATGTGCTTATATATTTTCTGTTCCTCCCTTTCCAGATTCTTTTTACATGTTCATATTTCTTTCATTTTTTTCTTCCTATAATTACATTGATGGTCTTTGTTAAACTTCATCCCTTAAGTCCCCTCTTCCCCCATTCCTCTTTCTTTTTCACTATATTCACACAGGGCTTTATTTAACCTGCCATTATTTTACTCATGTTTATTTAACATTGATCTGTTTTCAGTTCTACACACTACAGTAAGAAATATAATCTACTTGTATTTTTTTAGTTTGTTTGCAAACTTACTACTCTATGAATTACTATCATTCTATTGATTTGATCACAGGCTGTTATCCCCTAGTTAGTACTATTCCTCCCTCATGGTTCCCTTTTCCATTAATCTTTCCAATCCAAAGACAGGAATACTTCGAGGATCCATGGTTTCATCTGTATGGATACTTCCTACATAGATGCAGATTAGAATTATCACAGACTTTAGTATAGGGTCTTTAGAGCTGAGGTCATCACCTGGTGTCTAATCACCTGTTGAACTACTCTCTCCAAACTTAGCACAATGATAAATAGATGACAGGAATATAGTCCATCTTTGGTCTCATTTGTTGTTATTGTCCAGTCATTTTTCAGTCATGTCTGACTCTTCAAGATCCCATTTGGGGCTTTCTTGGCAAAGATACTAGAGTGGTTTGCCATTTCTTTCTCCAGCTCATGATGAGGAAACTGAGGCAAACAGGGTTAAGTGACTTGCCCAGGGTCTGAAGCCACATTTGAATTCAGCTCTTCCTAACTCTAGGCCCATTACTCTATCCACTGTGCCACTACTCGTCCCTTTCGGTCTCATACTTGAAATACTGTCATCTTGACAGGCCCTGCTAGAGTTTGTTCTCTATTGGTATAACCTTCAAGAACTTGAGTATAACTTCAGGTTTATTGAATCATCCAGATTCCAGATGGAGCCAGAAGGAACCTCAAAGATCAACTAGTCCAACCTCCTAATTTTATAGAAACTGAGGTCTAGGAAGGAGGTTAAATGACTTACCCAAGGTCATACAGGTAAGAATCAGAGGCAGAATTTGAACCCAGGTCTTTTGACTCTAAAGTTAATTCTCTTTCATCGAAGACTTTAATGGGAATAATACTAATTTTAAATAATTTTAATCCTTCTAAAATGCAAACTTTCCCTTAGCTAAACAAATCTCCTTCTCTGCTACTTTAACATCAGTACAATGCAGTAATACATCAAGTAGCTTAGACTTTCTGTCATTTTCTTCCTCTCTCTAGATCCATCCTTTGCTGAATACCATGTTTCTGTGTCACAGTAATCCAATTTAGCCACTAGAGCTATATGTTACCACAGACAGGACCATAGCATTTAGTTGCAAATTCAGGATCCAGGATCCCTGTCTCTATATTCCTCAGACCTGTAATACAACTGTTTGACATGTTATTAACTGCTTTTTGTGTTAGAGTATACTTTTTAAAAAAAGGATTTTTATTAATATTTTTTGTTTTTACATCACCTAGATTTCTGCCTGTATCCTTTCCCTCCCAGAAAACCATCGCTTATACAAAAAACTTTTAAGAAAAATAGAAAGAAAAACCAATCAATAATTTTTTAAAAATCTGCCATTATATGCAATATTTCACACTTTCATTGTACTCTTAATAGCCTTCATTATATATTTTCATCTGGCTTCCTCATAGGCTATCTTCAAGTCTTAGGATGAAAAAAATCTCAAGATAGTATGTACTTCAGGCTTCTGTTCCTGGGAAATGCCATTATCATTTTGGTCAGATATTTATTATCATATTTTTAAGCATCTCCAGGGAAAGACATTCCACCCCCCAACCCATGATAGCAACCTTGTTTAAATAAATTAAAATCTGGATATCATTATTATCTTTACTGTTATGATATGTAATAGCTGCTGAATTTCCTAAAGTTTTTAAACCATCTTGTATTGAATTCAATTTGTCAGTCATTTTTATGAGAATTATTCATGTCTTTTATTGTTTACACAGGTCATCTCCTGGTATGCCAGTAGTATGCCACATTGAATTCTCTCTTGCAACCAAGAAAAACAGTTACATAAAACCTGCTGATGAAATAAAGAGTCTTGAACCTGTGGAGTCCTTCCTACCCTACCCACCCTCCAGTCCAAGGTTAATGCTTGGTCACCATTCAGGAAAGGAAACACAAGTAAAAAGGGAAGTTGGGGGCCTAGTGGAATTCCCTTACTTTAATTGCCATATGAGAACTGTTGTCATGATTCCAGAAGGCCTAGCCCATTCCAGATGTACCCCTCCCTTCCCCTCATGACTGGAAGTTTCAGAGTTACATGATGCCATATGGAGAGACAAAGGAAGAGTGGGAACTGGAATATGATCTTCCCTTTAACTGGGACAGAAGCACCCTGTCCCACTGCTGCTATCATGAGTTGGGGAAGACCGAAGGACTGCTCAAGGGTTTCTACATCACACCAAAGGGATGTGTCCTTTCTGGGCTGAGCCATCCCATGGCCAAAAACCGCCATAAAGTTTGTCATCTCTGTAGAGCCCAAGTGCTAAGTCATATGTGTAACTGGCTAGAAGCAGGCATATCTGTACATGCTCTATATAGCCCAAGTTACACTGACATGTTGCATTTACTTGGTACCTTATTCTCATGCTGTATCTGAGAGTTCTAACACCTAAAATCTAATGTCAAAATCTATTATGAGCTGAAGACTTAGAAAAACGCTTGATTTATAATTTGGGTTACAGATTATATGTATATAAACCATGCATGATATTCTACCTCTTGGTTTACCTGGCTTCCTTCAAGTCTCAGCTAAAATCCCACCTTCTGCAAGAAGTCCTTCACCATCCTTCTTTATCTTGGTGCTTTCCCTCTGAGACTACCCTCAGTGCATCATGTATATGCCTTGTTTTCACAAGGTTGTTTGCATGTTGTCTTCCCCATTAGACTAATGAGCTCCTGAGAACAGAAACAGTCTTTTTGTTTGCGTGTTTTGTTTGCCCTTCTTTGTATCCCCAGAACTTAGAATAGTTACTGGCACTTAGCAGACATTTAAAAATGCTAGTTGACTGACTGACATTTTAGGAAGACTGTTGATAAGCTGAATACTGTCTAAAGGTGGGTGAGCAGAATGACGATAAGGCTTAAGATCATGCTATATGAAAAAGGTTGAAAGAACTGAGTATAAAATGGATAATCTTGATTATTTTAAATTTAAAAGGTTTTGCACATACAAAACCAATACACTCAAGATTAGAAGGAAAACAGAAAACTCGGGAAAAAATTTTACAGCAAGTTTCTCTAATAAAGGCCTCATTTCTCAAACATAAAAAAGTGGGTGAAATTTATAAGAATATGAGTCATTCCCCGATTGAGAAATGGTCAAAGGATTTGGACAGGCAGTTTATGGATGAAGAAATCAAAGCTATCTATAGTTATATAAAATGCTCTAAATCACTATTGATTAGGGAAATACAAATTGAAACAATTCTAAGGTACCACCTCATACCTATTATCAGATAGGAAAATGACAAATGTCGAAGGGGATGTAGAAAAATTGGGACACTAATGCACTGTTGGTGAAATTGTGAACTGATCCAACCATTCAAGACAGCAGTTTGGAACTATGCCCAGAGGGCTATAAAACTGTGCATGCCTTTTGACATAGCAAGATCACTACTAGGCCTGTTTCCCAAAGAGATAAGAGAGAAAGAGAAAGCAAGAAAGCAAGCAAGCAAGCAAGAAAGAAAGAAAGAAAGAAAAGGACCTATGTGTTCAAAAGTATTTATAGCAGCTCTTTTGGAATTGGAAATTGAGGGGATGCCCATCAAATGGGGAATGTCTGAACAAGTTGTGGTATATGATTGTGATGAAATATTATTGTGCTATAAGAAATGATGAGCAGAATCCTTTTCAGAAAAACCTGGAAAGACTTACGTGAACTGATACAAAGTAAAGTGAGCAGAACCAGGAGAACACTACATAGCAACAGCTATATTGTATGATAATCAACTGTAGCTGTTCTCAGCAATACAAAGATCCAAGACAATTCTGAAGGACTTATGATGAAAAATGCTGTCCTCCTCCAGAGAAAGAATTGATGGAGTCTGAATGTAGATCAAAGGATACTATTTTTACTTTCTTTATTTTTTTATGATTTTTTTGCTTTGTATTTTCTTTCACAACATTACTAATATGGAAATAATTTTTCATGACTATATATATATATATATATATATATAAATAAAACCTATATCAAATGGCTTGCCTTCTCAATGTGGAGGGGGGAGGGGAAGGAGGAAGAGAATGTAGAACTCAAAATTATTTTAAAATAGATGTCAAGAATTATTTTTACATGTAATTGGAAACAAAAAATATAGCAAAACATTTTTAAAAATATTTTAATAGAAGAAGAAGGAGAAGGAGAAGGAGAAGGAGAACGAGAACGAGAAGAAGTAGAAAAGTATAAGGTGCTTGGAGAAAACAAGCCTAGAGGAGGGTGTGTAGATATGGATATCATAACTGTTTTCAAATATTTCAAGGGTTGTCAAATGAAAGAAAAATTCAACTTCTTGCCCTGGGAGAGGAGGAGAGAACTAGTAGCAACTGTTGAAACTTTTGCTTTGGGTTTGATGTTAAAAAAAAAAACCTTCCTAGCAATTAGAGCTGGCTCAAAGTCGAATAAGCCATAACAGAAGATAGTGGCCTTCCTTGTGATCTTCAACCCAAGGTTGTGTGATGAGTACTTGTTAGGCATGCTGTAGATGAGATTCTTGTTCAGGTTTGGTAGACTAAACCACCTCTGAGATCACTTGCAATTCTGAGTTTCTGTGACTCTGCAGCCTCTGGCACACAAGGCCCTAGGCAAAATGTAAAGCATAGAAAGTTTGTCTTTGGACGCTCTCACTTCCTCTTTCTAGCTTTTCTAGAACTTTGTAGCTCTTTCTACACATATGTCATGTTCTATTTTGAATTATGGTTTCTATGTATAGATATAAATATAGACATCCTCATTAGATTATAAGCTCATGACTGCAGGAAGAGTTTCTTTAAAAAATTCTTTTTCAGTGGGCAGCTAGGTGGCATAGTGGATAGAGCACTGGCCCTGGGTTCAGGAGGACCTGAGTTCAAATCTGGCTTCAGACACATAACACTTACTAGCTGTGTGACCCTGGACAAGTCACTTAACCCCACTGCCTAGCCAAAAAAAAAATTATTTTTCATCTCTCCTTGAGCCTAGCACAGTGCTATCCGTAAAATGGGCTCTTAATATATTTTTCAAGCATTCCAATCCAATTTTCAACTTCCTTACTCTTAGAAGCTTATCATTTATCCATTGGACCTAGAGCCACCTTCAGTTCCCTGAAGAAAAATAAGCTTTCACCACTCTGGCCATAAGTGTTGATGTAAAAGGCATCAGTGATTCATCCCAGCAACTCTGTCTTATAGATCACAACGAAAAATGGTGGGCACCTAGGCAGATTTTCAGAATTACATCATTGTTTTTCCATATTATTAGGTTGCAGCTGTATTACTTTGTGCCCAAAATATAACTAAGGTCATCATCAAGGTCATAAATGGCAGGAAAAGGTATTGGGTTGGTTGTGATGTGAGAGTTAGGGGTAACATGAATTTTCTGAGTGCTAACTAGAATCAATAATTTTTTTTCAATTTACTTTAAAATATATATTATATTTATTATGGTAGTACCAACATTGCCTTGTTTTTGTGTCCCCTTCTGAACTTCCTTCTGATTTTTTCGAATATTTTAAAAGTCATTAATGTTCTTTTCTTTTTTTGTATCACTATAACTACACCTCATTCTGCTCCCCAAATTCCCCATACCCTTGCAACAAAATTATAGTCAAATAAAACAAGTTTGCTTT
Organism: Phascolarctos cinereus; assembly: GCF_003287225.1. Lineage (NCBI taxonomy): Eukaryota > Metazoa > Chordata > Mammalia > Diprotodontia > Phascolarctidae > Phascolarctos > Phascolarctos cinereus. Next base: position 448,742,140 of record NW_027555847.1, on the reverse strand, counting down.
GTGATGGTTGCTTCTAAAAATGTATGTCAGGAATGGCTGGGTTCAAATCTTACCACAGACATTTATTAGTTGTATGACCCTGGACAAATTAGTTAACCTTTCTAGGCCTCAGTTTCCTCAACTATAAAATGAATGGGTTGGATCTGGTAACATCTAAGGCCCTTTCCAGCTCTAATTCTATGATATTCTGTGCAATCAAGATGTGGGAAACACTAGGAGCAGAAATATGGAAAAATAAACATAGTATATGATGAAGATGAGTTGATTTGCCTAGTTAGAATAGAAAGTACATGCTGGGAAAAAGTACATAATTTAAAAAAAATATATTGGGGAAAATATTTAGGGAAATAATGACTGACAAAAAATATTGACATCTAAAACAAATAATTTTCAAAAAGTTACAATGATAACTCCCAAGTCAAAGGATAGGAAAAGACAATTTTCTAAAGGAGAAACACAAATTGTCAATAATTATTTGGAGAAATCTTCAAGCTTACTTAATCTGAGAGAAGAAAATTAAAACAATTTTTGAGTCCTACCTTACAGCCATAAAATTGTCAGATATAATTAGAAGTAATGAAACTCAATGCTGGTGGAGTTACGGAGAAAAAAATACACTCATTCATTTCTGATAGAGTTGAAAACTAGCAAAATCTTTTTTGAGAGTAACATAATAGTACAAAGCAGAAATTATAATAATGACCATTCCCTCCCATTTCATTGTTAGCAATAATCCCTGATATTATTATCTAAAACACCAAAAAAAAATTATATATTTTCTTAGCAATTAAAAAAGACTGGAAAGAACTGGAAAATTCAGCAGTAGAGCAATGGCTAAATAAATTTTAATATACTAATATAATAGAACACCATACAGCAATTAAGATGGACAAATCTGAGGAATAAACAAATCTAGAAAAACTGTTTTGAAACCATGCGAATGGCAGGAAAATACAGAACCAGAAGAACAGAATATACTTTATGATAATATTAATAAAAGTAATTAGAAATGAAAGGACAAAAAATTTAAATGTAAACTTAGAGGAACAAAAAATATTATAATATTTTATGCATTGAAATTAAACACTTAGTTATCAAGTAAATATAAATGCTCAAACTGATTAATATTTTTCTAATAAAACCTTAAATTTAAAACAAGTGATTGAGCAAGTATTACCTAGTAATACCTTCCTACCTTACCCCCCCCAAGAAGAAAGTTGGAAACTAGAAGAAAATAATGCTAGAGATGAACCACATTAGAAAAAGCATTGAAAGCCAGGACCCCACACAAATTTGGATTGGAAATTGGAAATAGGAATAATGCAGGTGCTTGAGTAGTAGAATGACATGATTTAATCAATATTTTAGGAAGTTTAATCTAGCAGTAGTATACAAGATTGCTTAGAAAGAAAAGAAATTGAAGGCAATTATCCAGCTAGATGACCACTGTCGTATTATAGGCATGAAGAGACAGGTACATAAAACCAGAGTGATTACAATGGGAATGAAGAGGAAAACAGGCTATAAAATGCGTTTTGGAAAAATAAATAGCAGAACTTGGTGATAGAGTCGGAGTCAGAGTCAATAAACATTTATTAAGAGCTTACTATGTGCCAGGCCCTGTGCTAAGCCCTGAGGATACAAAGAAAAGCATAAGACAGCCCCTGTCCTCAAGGAAATTGCTAATCTAAAGAGAAGAAGACAACCCATACAAAGAAGCTGAAAAGGCGGGGTGGGGTCTGAGGGTAAGCTGCATGAGAGTGTGATGAAGTCTTACAGCCAGGTGGGAAATTGTGAGGTGACTGTATTGGGCACCCCCTCCACTTAAATAGTGGAAGATCTGGGAGGAGTTCTCCAAAGTCCACCCCTCCCCTAGGGCCCCCAGGGGCAAGGGGTGCTGAGGAGGTGAAAGCTTCAAGGTTCACGTCATCTTGCATGATGACGAGTTTTTCATAGATTGCATATAGAGGATAAAGAGGAGGGGGGAAATCTAACTCTCCTTCCTCAATCTCTTCTCAAACCTCTTACACTCTCCTCTCATTAGCTGAAAACTAACTTTCCATAGAAGACAACAATTCCCTTCACATCCCTCTCTAAAGCTGTCCATTCCTTCTGACCTTACAGGCCCAGAAGGAGGACACAGTATTCTCTTTGCTCTCTATTGACAACATCCTAGAATCTCAGCGGGAAAGGATTCAGAGATCATCTAATCCACTCCAGGTGAGAAATTCCTTGACAGGTGTATGAAATCACCACCTCCTTAAACAGCCCACTTTTGGACAGTTCTAATTATTAGGATTTCTTCCTTATATCGAGCTTAAACCTGTGCCTCTTTAATTTCCACCAATTGCTCCTAGTTCTTTCCCTCTGAGCCCAAGCAAAATGAGTCCAGACCCTCTTCTTCATGATGTCCCTTCTAAGTCCAAAAGGCACCAACATGTCCTCCCTGCACTTTCTCTTGGCCAGATTAAACATTTTAGAAGTTCAAGGCTCTTTTGAGAATTTACCAAATGCAATTCAACATATCTAGAGTTGAATTCATCATCTCTCACCCTGCCCTCCCACAAAACTGCTGCTTATTCCAGTTCTTTGTTTCCATTAAGGCACAGTCATCCTTCCAGTAATTCACATTATAATCTCCAAGTCATCTTCAACTTGCTCTTTTCCCTTATTCCCCACATTCAATCAATAGCCAGGGGCCATCTCCAGTCATCCTGGTCTATATCTTGCCACTGGACCTAGATGGCTCTGGATTGCATAGCCCTCCCTCATTTAAATCCAGTTCGTTTGCAAGTCATGGCATCATCTTCCTGATGTCATGGTCCTCTTCAAGAATGAAGTACAAACAATAACAACAATCATTTATCAAGGCTTGTTCCCTGTGCCTCCTCAAAACTTCTCCTCCTTATCCGTACTGTTACCACCCCTTCTTTCAGTCCTCATTAACTCTCATTTTCAATGCTGAAATAGTTTCCTAACTAGTTGCCCTGCCTCCAGTGTCCTCACCCCAATCTATCTTTCACACAGCTTGCAAAATAATCTTCCCAATGCACAGGTGGAATCATATTTTTAAAAATATAATAACTGTCTTGTTTTAGTCTTTGCATCCCTAGGTCCTAGTGCAATGTTTTACACGGTAGGACTTAGTAAATATTTGTTGAATATCATTCCCCTGATTAAAAAACCTTGTAATTACCAATTGCCTATAGGATAAAATACAAAATTTTAATCCTAGAATTTATGGCTCTCCACAATTTTGCTCTAACTCATTTCTGTAACCTATCTTATTTCTCACTACTACTGTTCATGCATTCTATGTCACTCAAACTAGACTGTTAGCTATTTTTCTGTCCTTGAATTCTCCTGCTTCTATTCATTTGAACAATCTGTCCTCAAGCTTAGAAAAAATACCTTCACAACCACACCTATTGAAATCTTTTTCTTCCTTTAGATAGGTTTAGGTATCATTTCTCTCATTAACCTTTCATTATTCCCCCCAAAAATACTCTGATCCTTTTGAACTATTACTGTTGAGGGTACCATCATCCTCCCAGTCACCCAGGCTTAAACTTCTATTTGCCTCAGTTTCCTAATCTGTAAAATAGGGATATAATAGCACCTACCTCACAGGGTTGTTGTGAAGCTCAAATGAGTTAACATTTGTAAAATTCCTGACACATGGTAGGTGCTTAATAAATGCTTGTTTCCTTTTATCCCATTTCATAAAATTTTGTTTCTTCATGAGGATCAAATGGGATAATATTTGTAAAGCACTTAGCATAATGACCAACACATAGTAGGTGCTTAATTATCTATTTTTCCTTCCTTCCTAAGTGAACTCAAGTGCAGGGGAATCTACTGAGGGGGGAAAACCAGTGAGCTAAGGCAGCTCATTTTACTTTTAGATATCTCTAACTGTTAGGAAGTTTTCTCTTATGTTGGTTTATCTTTCTTCACCTTCATTCTACCCGTTTCCCCTTATTTAATTCTCTGGAGACAACAAGAACCCTCTTACCTTTTCTTTATGTCAGCCCTTCAAATGCTTTATGACACATTTTATTCCCCTAAATCTTTTTTTCCAGACTTAGCACCTTCATTTCCTTTAACCAATCCTCATATGCTATGAACCCAAAGACCTTTCAGTATCCCAATTGCTGGATATTCTTTGGATATTCTCCAACTTTTCAATCTAAAATGTGGTCCCCAGAACTAATGATAATGCTCAAAATGTCATTGGAGTACAGTAGGAAAATCACCTGTTCATGACTCTAACAAGATTAAATTAGCTTTCTGAGTTGTCATATCACACTGATGACTCATGTTGAGGTAGCTAACTCCTAACCTCACCCCTCCTTCTTCAGCAGCTTTGGGGCCTTGTATCATTGTACATGATACTTGATGATTCATGAGCAAACCAAATACTTGCTAGGGGTACCTACAAGTTTTTGCACTTTTGCAGGGAGAGGAGTGGCCACAAAGGCCATCAGAATTGGGAGTTCTGCCTGGTAGATTGAGATTTTTGCCCCACTTGCATTATGGAAGTAATTCAAGCCTAGTTATGCACCTGCTGTGTATTTCTTTGCTATGCTACTTCTTTATTCTCATTCATTCATTCATTCATTCATTCATTCATTCATTCATTCATTCATTCAATACTTAATCTTCTTTCCCTGAGTATGAAAGAAGAAACTTGAAACCATTGATGGTAGATGTTGGGGCTGAGGGCACAGGCTTTCTGCTTCCATATTATTAGACTTTTGTTGTAAAAATATGTGCCTCAAGAAGGAAAAGATTCAAATACCATGCCACCAAGTACCCTAATTACATTTGCACATTTATATTTAGCCCAAGGGTATGCTTTTCCTCAGTGTGTGTATATGTGTGTGTGTGTGTGTGTGTGTGTGTGTGTGTGTGTATACTGCTTTTGACTAGTCTCTCCCTTTGTATCTTATAAAATATTTCTTTCCCTTTTGAATTCAAAGAGTACAATTGGCCATGGAAAGGCCAATGGAGACTTGTTAGGGCGATGGAAAGCCCAAGCATTGAGCAGTGACACTGACTAGTGATTACACTTTCATACTAATGATGCTTTTTAAAGAGAATTGAAACATAGCTCCAGTGAAATTGCTTCTTATTCACTTAACATTCAAGAGAAGGCATTTTTAAAAAATGAAGGTGTTTGCCAGATTTCTTCATTTTTGGTTTGTTTGTTTTGTTTTTAAGCCACAGATTTCTTCCTCCTGGAGAAGAGGCTATCGCCAGCTGGGAACACTATAGTAACTTCATACCTTTTCACTTCACACAATGGGCAAAACCACTCACTTACTGTGTGACAGCAGGTAAATCATATAACATTGCTGGGACTCAGTTGTCTCATTTGTAAAAATGAAGTGTTTGGCCCTCAATGATCTCTTCCCATCTCTAACATTATGTGGTTCTATGATCAATGCTGAAAGGATGGATCATAATTAGTCTAAGTCTAAATATGCTACCAGGGAGAACAACTACTGGTAACATCTCTTTGATATCAACTCATTCCCAAAGTTCTAATTAGCACCTGTTCTTCAGGCCTGTCAAAAATCAGCGCCCTTGTCTCAGGCCTGGATTTTCCTGTAATCTGAGTTGGCAGGAGCCTACAAAGGATCGTTTGAAGGACCCCAAAGGTCCACATGCCAGTTTTCTTCCCAAGTCCTATCACCTGGTTATTGAAATGATATTTAGTTATAAGATTGCCTTCAGAACACAAATCTTATGTTGAAAGGTAACACAGTATCATTCCTTAATGCTTTAACTGGAATTGCTAGTTGGAAAGAGTTAGTCAATTACTTAGTAAGTTCTTGAGGGAATAGAAAGAGACAGGGAAGTTTTGGTGGAACAAGAATCAGTAAAGATCTGGAAATTCAGTACTATCTGAGAGGAAAATTATGGGTAATGTCAAACTGTAGAACCCTAAGCAGAAGAGGGTAGAGGGAGATGACCAGTCTAAGGAAACTAGGCAACTGAAGGAAATATGGAGAATATTGAGCAATGGGGTACTTGGGGAAAGGTGCCAAAGGAAAAAAATATGTAGTGGAAAAAGCACTACATTCACACAGTCAGAGGTCCAGGTCCAAATGCTGGCTCAGCACTTACTTAGGAATGTCACCTTGGGGGAGTCATTGAATATTTCTGGACTTCAGTTTCCTCATCTCTTGAATTGTAGGGGATGGATTCAGTGACCTCTGAGGGCCCTTCCAGCTATGACTATTAATTGGAACATTTCTATCCACTGGGGAGGAGAGATGTTTGTGAGCATGGTACTGCTTAAAGCATACCATTTTAATGGTATAGAATATCATTTATTCTATTTGGAAGGTTGGTTCTGCTACCATGCTTTTATTTCCAGAAGTTTCCTCATTTTACATTGAAATCAAGAAATGACACAGTGACATCCCATTAATTAAATAATTAATTCAACAAACATTTCTCCAAGATTCCCTTATGTGATGTTTCCCTTTTCTTTGTCTCTGGGGGACAAATGTTTATTTCTGGAGATTGACATTTATATACCTTTATGATCACTCATGTGTATTTACTGAAAAGATTTTCAGAGCCTGGCAGCTTTTCTTCTCATTTTTAGATTATATAAGCCATTAGAAGGCAGAGACAAGTTCTTCTTAACAGCAGCAGCATCTAGCATCACTCTGCACAGTGCAAATAAGCAAATGATTTTATGTAATTTGTGATTTCAGGAGTGTGGGGCAGGCATTCCTGGAGTAGAAATCCCCTCCACCAACTGGTTTGTGACTTAGTAGATAAGACCTGGGGGAGCTGACTGAGGATATAGAGAACTTAAATGGCTTACCTAGGCTCAATCAATCAAAAAGTATTTATTAAGTGCCAACTGTTCAACAGGCGCTCTGCTAGACAAGGGAGACACAAAGATAAAATTGAAACAGATACTGCTCTCTAGGGAGTTTATATTTTATGGAGGATACAACATGTACACATATGTTATATACAGGAGGGTAATGGGTTGGTTTGAGGCATTTCCCATGGAGCAAGGCATATGCTTGCCTTGTCAAACCAACAAGCATTCATTAAACTCCTGCTATGTGCCAGGCACTATGCTAAGTGCTAGGGATACAAAGAAAGCAAAAGGTATCATCCCTGCTCTCCAGGATCTCACAGTCTAATGGGAGAGATGACATACAAAACAATGTATCAACAAGCTATATACAGTATTCATTGGAGATTATCTCAGAGGGAAGGCACTAAGATTAAAGAGGACTATGTCAAAGCAGATTGACAGTGGAGATCCAGGAAGATCATGCCACTTGGTGGGCTACATGGAGTGAGGAGAGAAGGCTTCCATGCTCTGCCTTTCCAGGTAGTCTCTTTGCTGGGATACAGCCAATGCCAGCTTGGGCTTCTAGTGAGGTGGGCTGGAGCACATTTCCCTTGTGCACCTGTCCGACTGTAAGAGGAATGCTCCAATCCAACCCCCCTCCTTCTACATCCAAAATCAATGCAAAATAAGTACAACGTAATTTTGAGGAGAAAGACACTATATTCGTGAAAGAAATGTCAAAAGCGGGATTCTAGCCAGGGCCTTCTGCCCTCTAGACTCCACAGTGTCCTTAAGTTTCTCTGCCACTAACCCCATACTTACTAAATATTAATTTATAGTGACGATGAGAATATAGAATTTCATTCTGAAAGGTTGGGAACCAAAACTGTAAATCTATCCAGGGGATCAAATTTTCTCCTAGGACCACATGGGCTTGAATGTAAACACTGAAACCCCAACAGGTTTCAAAGTCTTGGAGAGCAGGGCCTGTGCCATTTCCCTCTCGGTATCTCTAGTGCCTTGCACACAATAGGTGCTCAGAAAATTGTTGAACTGAATCAACTCTCTCAGTTTTATGTGAGTCACCCCCAGCAGCATTCAAACATTCTTTGCTTTCTTCCCCGAACTGTAATTGTTGGGACTGTAGGAAGGAAGTCGTAAGGAATTTGCAAGGAAAGCTTCTTATAAGGCTCCAGGGATGAGTCAAGGCACACAGCAGGGTTTCAGCAGGCTCTGCTGTTTACGACGCCCGATCCTCATTCGCTAGCTCAGTCTCACCCACTTTCACTTTTCCGTTCCCGGAGCGCTCTGGCTCTGAGCAGAAATCCAGGTCCGGGTTTTCCCTCTGCCTTCTTTTCCTACCGGCAGAATGCTGCCTGTAAACATGTGTGGCTCAGTGAAAGAGGCGGCCCGCGATTGGTCGAGCCGCTCCTGGCCTCCACTCACTACATACACATCCGAGCTGTCAGTTACTTTTACAGTGTGCGCTAGATTTTGGCGCCACAGCTGGGAGTGAGGCTTTTGTTCCATAACAAAAACAGGAGCCAGCCCAGTCTAGGGAGGGAGGGAAACATAAAGGAATGCATATGGAGAATGTTTGTGACCTGTCATTAGCGGTGGCTTTCTCTGCTTCCAAATGCTTATATTCAAAACAATGTAGCAAATTGTTTGCATCAGCAACAACCCTGTTCTAGCCACAAAGGTGACTATTAGGCACCAGGCGCTAATAAATGGTTTATTACTTCAGGTGGAAATGTACGTGATTTGTAACCAGCTTGAGTACTTTCCAGGGTTCGTTTCTCAGCTGTCAAAGAATTCCTCCTTTTCCTATTAAACCGGAAAGGTTGTCTTCAGGGCTCTGGAACAAGTTAAATGACGGATTTCTTTAGGGAGGGAAGCTTGGCATTAAATGTTATGTTCTATTTGAACTGGTTTAGTGAGTCCTCCTATTTAACAGACATTTTCCATTTGCACCTCAATGCAGATATCAACCTGCTTTGAGAAAATGCAGCATATGAAAATCTGCACTCACAAAACATGGACATGGTATGTAGGGCAATTAGCGCTGGAGCTGGAGTCAGAGGACCTGGAATCAAATCCTGCCTCTGTCACTGACCAACTGGATGACAAGTAACCAGCTTTCTGGGCCTCAATTTCCTAATCTATAAAATTAGGGGGTTGGACTAGATGACCTCTACGATCCTTTCCAGCACTTAATCCAGGAAGTGAGGAGGAACAGTGGAAAAAATGCTAGACTTGCAGTCAGTAAGAATTATTATTATTTGTTATTATTACAATATTCTAGATGTGGTCTTACCAGAGCAGCTACAAGCAGTACAACCCTCTTCCCCTCTGCTGGATGTTCCTTAAATCTTCAAAAGGACTCTGACTTTACCGATATAGGTCTTCTCACCAGAAACATAGGCTGTAATCATTCCATACCTTAGCCAACAATTTTACAAAGCGCCTTCTCCTCCCCAAATCCCATTGGCGTCAACTTGGAGTTTAGCTAGGTTAGTCTTGGAGTCAGACACAGTCTTATGCCATTCTTTCTTAGGGGCAGGTTTTGATAGGGTGGTGTGACAGTGAAAATTCCCATGAAGAAGGCTAAGAAATAATGTGGAAAGATGAGAGAACATCGTACGAAAAAGTTAGCTACATCCCAGTTTTGCTGAGGGCCTGTTCTCTAAATAGAACTGCTTTCTAAAGCATTTAAAGTCAGAGTTGTTGGACAAAAAAATCATTTTTTACATGTCTTCCCAGGAGCACATCAATTGCCTATAGTTCAGTGTACCTATAATATATGATATCCCCTCAGGTGGTAAGTTCTTCTACAAAAAACTACAACAAAACTCACATGTCTTTTTTCATATTCCTATAAGATTCCATAGCTGCCACATTCAGGCCTTTAGGTTGTGGTGAAGCAAGAGGAACTGAGGATTTGAAACTCTCTTCTCTCTCCATCGCATACACACATATGTAGACATAGAAACTCACCCACCTACTGTTTTACCTGTTAAAACATTTTCTGTCAATCAACAATGGTATGCTGAATACTATTCTATGGGAAAATATAGAAAGAGACACCTCCTTTGCCCCTAGGGAATTAAAAAAAAAAGTGGGCCCCTTGTCATCTTGGAGAAGAGAATGGAAATCACTGTGCCACCTGCACATAGTTGCGGAATGTTTATTGAACTGAATTATTCCTATTTTACAGATGAAGAAACTGAGGTTAAGTGGAATGTCCCACAGCTATGCAACTAGTGATAGTATGTGCATATGTGTATTTTGGATTGAGGTATATGCCATGGAACATTGAGCCTATGCCCTGTTAACTCCCAGGAAAATAATTCAGTGCAAAGCAATTCCCTTCCTGCTCACTGAGGAGAAAGAAGTAATGATTCAATGAATCTTAAAAAGTAATCTACCTTCTGCCATATTCATCTCCTCCTAGCTGCTAAGGATAGCAGGAGTCTTCAAGCACTTCCTCGAAGAGGTGGGTCTGGTTCCCTTCTCCCACTCTGGTAGAAATAGCAAACTTTGTATTCAGCTAAAGCATTCACTTGGGCTTAGGCTTGCCTGAGCCTGACCCATGACTTCTAGCAACTTCTTTTTTAAAACTTCTTCCCTGGGTTTAGGTGATGGAACAATGATCTTGAGATGGATGTGTCCAGTTTCAGAAGCAATTCCATGAATTCAAGAGATCTGGAGATCCTGGTGCCCTTGCTAAGTGTTGACTGGTAGAAGGGGGAGTTTTTGCATCATGAAGGATCATTACTAACAAGGACAATGAGCTCAACCCTGGCTTGGTTTTCCAGAAGACATCGACCTAGAGGAAACTGTTTGGACAGTGCTGAGATGAAATGTAAAGAGCTGATTCAGTGACCTGCAAACTACATCATATGTTGAAGTATCATTATTCCCGGAGAGTATAACAGTGATTATAAGTTATTACTGATGCTCCTTTAAGTTTTTCTGTCAATGTGTGTTTGTGGGTCTTGTATGTGTTAAGCCTCTATTTTGAGTTGAGGAAACAAACAGCTGCTGTGCTGGCCTTGGCAGGCCCTGGATGCTCTAGTGCAGATCCTGGGGCTCTGTTTGCCTCTGCAGTACCAAAACAGGTTCCATCATTCCCTGGAGAAGTCATCCTGGTTGTTGTGGGTTGTCAAAGAAGAGTGGCTCTTTTTTTTGCAGATGAACATTAACCAACTGGGAAAGTTTCCAGAATAAAATGAAAATGCTTCTTTTGGAAGTTACTGAACTATTGCATGACTACATAGATCTAACCTATATCAAATTGTTTGCCTTTTTTATGAAGAGGGTGGAATGGGAGGGAGAGAATTTGGAACTCAATTTTAAAAATGAATATTGAAAATGGGGGAAAAATAAAATCCCAAATTTAAAAAAAGGAAGTTATTGAACTATCAAGCAGAAATGTTAACATGCACCTTTTTCTGATCATAATGCAATAAAAATTACATTAAGTAAAAGACCTTTGACATAGAGATGAAAAATTAATTGGAAACTAAATAACAATCCTAAAGAATGAGTGGATCAAAGAATCAATCATGGAAACCATCAATAATTTCACTATAGGTAATGACAACAATGAGATAACACACCAAAATTTGTGGGATGCAGCCAAAGCAGTACTTAGAGGAAATTGTATATTTCTAAATATTTATATCAATAAAGTAGAGAAAGAGCAGATCAATGAATTGGGCATACAACTAAAAAAATAACACTAGAAAAACCACAAATTTAAAAAACCCAATTAAACAGCAAAATAGAAATCCTGAAAAATCAAAGGAGAGATTAATAAAATTTGAAAGTAAATAAAAATATGAGCTGGTTTTATGGGGAAAAATGAATAAAATGCAATTTTAATTTCAATTTTAAAAAGGAAAGAAAAAATGACCAATACCAAGGATGAAACGGATGAATGCACAACCAGTGAAGATAAAATAAAAGTAATATTACGACCTATTTTGCCCAACTATATGCCAGTAAACCTGACAATCTAAGTAAAATGAATGAATATTTACAAAAATATAAATTGCCTAGATTTGCAGAAGAGGAAATGGAATACTCGAATTATCCTATCTGAGAAAAAGAAATTGAATGAAACATAAATGAACTCTCTAAGGGGGAAAAAAACCCCCAGGGCCAGATGGATTTACAAGTGAATTCCACTAAACATTTAAAGAACAATTAATTCCACTACTATATAAACAATTTGAAAAATAGGTAAAAAAGGAGTCCTACCAAATTCTTTCTATGACACAAATACGGTTTTGATAGCTAAACTAGGGAAAGCAAAAACAGAGAAAGAAAACTATAGACCAATTTCCCTAATAAATATTGATGCAAAAAATTTAAATAAAATTCCAGCAAGGAGTTTGCAATATATCACAAAGATCATACACAATAACCAGGCTAGATTTATACTAGAAATGCAGGGTTGGTTCAATATTAGGAAACTGTAAGCATAATTGACCATATCAATAATGAAAACAACAAAAATCAAATGATTATCTCAATAGATGAAGAAAAGGCTTTTGGCAAAATACAACACTCATTCCTATCAAAAAACACTAGAAAGCATAAGGAATAAATGGAATTTCTCTTAAAATAACAAGTATGCATCCAAAACAAAGAACAAGCATTATTTGTAATGGGAACAAACTAGAAGCCTTTCCAATAAGATTGAGATGAAAAAAGGATATCTATTACACTATTCAATATTGTACTGGAAATGCTAGCTATAGCAATAAGACAAGAAAAAGAAATTGTAGGAATGAGCACAGGCAATGAAAAAACAAAATTTTTACTTTTTTTGCAAATGTATGATGGTATACTTAGAGAACCCTAGAGACTCAACTAAAAAACTATTTGAAACAATTAAAACCAGCTAAGTTGAAGGATATAAAATAAGCCCACACAAATAATCAGCATTTCTATATATTATCAATAAGACTCATCAGGAAGAGATAGAAAGAGACATTCCATTTAAAAGAACTGCCAAGACACACATAGGGTCTATATGAACACAGACAGTTACACAATATTTTTCACATAAATAAAGACAGATCTAAATAACTAGAGAAATATTAATTGCTCTTGGGCAGGCCAACCCAATAAAATAAAAATGACAATACTGCCTAAGTTACTTATTCAGTGCTACACTGATCAAATTACTGAAGAATTAAGTTATAGAGCTAGGAAAAAATAATAACAAAAAATTTATCTGGAGGAACAAAGGGTCAAGAATATCAAGGGAATCAATAGGAAAAAAAGAGAAGGAAGGTGGCCTAGCAGTTTCAGGTCTCAAACCATAATCATAAAAATAATTGTGTATCAGATGAGAAACAGGTTAGTTGATTAATGAAATAAATGAGGCATACATTTTGTTGTTGTTGAGTGGTTTTAGTCATGTCCAACTCTTTTTGACCCCATTTGGGGTCAAAGATACTAGACTGGTTTGCCGTTTCCTTCTCCAGATCATTTTACAGATAAGGAACTAAGGCAAACAGAGTTAAGTGACATGCCCAGGGTCACACATCTAGGAAGTGTTTGAGGCCAAATTTGAACTCAGATCCTCCTGACTCCAGGCCCAACACTGAGTACCTCATTGCTCAGGCACACATTATACAGAGGCCAATAAGTACAGTAACCTCGTGTTTGATAAACCAAAAGATCTCAGCAATTATAGCAAGAATTCACCTTTTAACAAAAACTGTGAGAAAATTGGAAAGAAGTCTGGCAGAAAGTAGGCACAGGCTATTATGTCTCACCATATACCACGAAAAGCTCAAAAGAGTGACATGATTTAAACACAAAGGGTGATATCATAAACAGATTAGGGGAGCATGGGAGAATTTAACTCTCAAATATATGTATTGGAAGAGAGGTCATGACCAAAACAAAGATAGAAAGGCTAGCAATGGGTGGAATGGATAATTTTGATTTTGTAATGTTAAAAATAGTTTTTGCATAAACAAAACCAATATAGCCAAAATTAGAAGAAGGTCAGGAAACTGGAAGAAAAATCTTTGTAGCAAGTTTCTCTGATGAAGTTCTCATTTCTTAAATTTAGGGAACTGAGCCAAATTTAGAGAATAAGAGCCATTCCCCAATTGATAAATGGTCAAGAGATATGCAATGGCAGAAGAAATCAAAGCTATAACCAAGTCTAGTCAAGAAGTACCTAGCAGTGTGCTAAGTCCTGGTGACACAAAGAAAGGCAAAACCCACCTCCTGACCCCCAGAAAAAAACAAAACTAGAGCTCGTATTAACTTTGTTTTCAAAGAGATATTTTCTTTGAAGATATAGCAAGAACAAAGCATTAAATATTCCCTTCCCCAAAACACCTTGGGGATATACTCTTAGCTCAGTTCTTATATAACATTGGCCCCAACAAGTTCACATCCAGATGTTGCATAACTACTGGGGTGGTTTTTGCCTTGGCATCCAACGGGCTGCATCCCAAAGGTCACTCTCAGAGGTTACTCCTTGCTCCCCAATGCATCAAGGCTGGCTGCAAACCTATAGTCTGTGGTGCTGAGATGCCAGGTCACCTTCATAACCAGGAAAGAACAAACATAGAAGCCAACCCCGTTTCTTGGGCCCACTTTGTCTCAAGGGGGAAAAGGCCCTAAAGCTCTCCCCTTGCAGTATTATCTCTCCCTAGACTCCCTAGTCCAACTTTTGGACAGTCAAAGAAAACAACGGCCAAAGAGATGCTGTTGGGGCTGACTCAGACCACTCTGAGGATCCCACCAGTTCTGGCCGTCAGAAAACCAAAAAGGCTCTTCCAAACCACATGGTTAGCAGACCAGGACCAGGATGTCTATGTATGCTCCATGATCTCTCCAATGTACTTCCAATACAAATCATTGGGACTTTGAGAATCAGGCTTCTCTGGAGGGAAGCTGCATCAACTGAGCAATACTTTGCACACGTACCAGATCCCTATTACACTAGCTTTCTTCATGTATTTGCAGGGCTCTCATTTAGAAGAAGGTTTAGACTTTTTTTTGTTTGTCTTTAAAAGGCAAAATATGGAACAATGGATAGAGCTGGCACAGAAGCAGATTTCAGTTCAATATACAGAGAACCTTTCTCACAATTACAGCTACATTCAAGAGAAATGTGCTGTCTTATGAGGCAGTAAGTTTCCAATCAGCAGAAATCTTCAAATAGAAAACCTGTACAGCCAACTTTTAGTTGGATTCGACGATCTCTGAGGTTTCTTCCAAATCTGATATTTTATGGTTCTCTGGTACATGACTGTCAGACTACCCTTTAAAGCATTTTATATTCAAAGTAGCAACCTGAAGGGTGAGGGTAGGAGAAGAACACTCTATGGCAAAAACAAACAAGCATAGTAGCACATGGGTCATCCTAGCACATTCACAACCTCTGCTCTCTCAATATTGTCCTCAAGTCTATAAGAATCTTAGCTCTAAGTAGACAATTTCAGACTTCAAATAACACTTAGTTCTCCAGTATTCCTTGGGACTAGTGTGCATACCAACAAAACAAATGAGAAAAGTGTGAATTATTTGTACTGTTGAAAGTGTAAGCATATGTAATACATCAAAGCAATAAATATTTATCAAGCATCTATTATATCCTGCACTGTACTAGGTACTATAGGAATATATATATATATATATATATATATATATACACACACACATATATATATGTATGTATGTATATATATATGCATATATATATATAAATTATCCTAGCTTTTATTCAATAATCTAATTCAATTAAACAAACATTTGTTATGCAGCTATTATGCACCCAGTATTTATTATTTATGACTTCATTCTTTGAATCTACTATCATCCTTTGAATCTACTAACATCACAATGAGGTTGAAGGTTCATTTAATACAAGAATTGGCCAGCTTATGGTTGATGTTTCTGGTTTTGGTCCAAACAATGAGGTCACTGGCTTGTCCTACATATCTTTCAGACTCCTGGTGGGACGTATGTGTTCCCCTATGATCCTGGAGACCCACAAAATCTGTAAGTCAGGTAGCCTACCTGTTACTTGTAATCACTGGGAGTTTTGGGGCACAGCAGGAAGGCCAGTTTGTCTGGATCACCTCAGAAAGCATCTCTGGGCCCATTTTATCCCCAGTCACATGAGCTTGACTCCTTTTTAAAAACCAAGAAGAATCCTTCTCACTTGGTTATAGGACTAAGGAGAAAATTTTCAGGCATGCTTGGGGTACAAATCAACCAATAAAATTAAGGTGAGGTTTATATATAAAGAAAAGAGTTTCTGTTATGAATATTGTTGGTTTGAAGCAGGAGCCTTTTCTTTTCTTTAAATGATGGGAGTGTTGTGCCTGTTTTCTATTCCCTTGGTTTGGCCTTGGGGGTTGGTGGGAATGGAATCTACTTAGCTGAGCCATTGCACAGTATATGGGTGGGAAATCACAAGGTGACCCTGCCATCAGGTGGAGGCTTCCTGATCAGCTTAGGGTGAGCCTGGGATTGGGAGAATGAGTCAAAGACCTTTACCTAGACAACACTGATAGAAATATACCAAATTCAGTTGGGGTGTGTTCGGAATGAAAATGTGAGGAGTAGATGAAGAATGGGAATAGAAAGATATGAGTATATGAAGTAGCACCTGGATCGCAGCCTAGAAAAGAACACAAGTCCCAAACTGGCTAGGAGAACATTAGTTCTAAATAAATTTGGAAGGCTGAAGTTCCTTTCAGTCTGGGGCTGGACAATTTAAAACACACACACACACACACACACACACACACACACATACACACCCCCCTAATTATCCTACCTTGTTATATTATTTCTGAATTTTTATATTTTCTGTTCTATTATAAACAAAATCTAAGAAATACACAATTGCAGTCTGGAGTATATAGAGACAGGGACTAGAATGTAAAGATTTGAATAGGTGCTGAAAAAGGGAGCCTAGTAATGATGATGGGACAGAAAAAGGAGGATCAGTAATTAGGGTTCCAGTGTGACAGGTCTCTGCAACAAAAGAGCCAAGCTGATTCTGGGAATAGAAAGACCCAGAAGGCTCAGTGACCTGAACTGAGGTTCATTGATCAGGGAAGTTTATTAAGAAGTGAAAGATGAATGCCCTTTAGGACCAAAGGCAAGGTTTCCTGGATTCACTCAAAGAGAAGAAGCTGGAGCTCCTAGAAGCTAATTACAGGTCAGTGAGACCCAAGGTTCAGAGTTGGCTCCTTATATCCAAAGTGTTACTTACTTTTCTCCATCCTTCCATCTTCTTTCTCCTTTTCAGTGGTACATAGTGAGGACTATGAGTGAGAGTCAGCAGGCTCTCCTACAGTGTTCTTTAGGATTTATTTTTCCAGAGTCGTCAATAATTTCTTTATTTTTCCTACCATATTTAGGTCCTTGGTAGATAAAAAGAATAAGACAGTTCACTGATCCCCATTTTGGTTGGAAATTGACTGTATCATCAGCTGAAAAATTATTTACTGTGAATTGAGTCTTAGAAACTCACTGGGTAAAGAGTATAACCACCAAAAAAAAAAGTAGCTTTGAAAAAAGTATATGGGACTTTAAAAGAGGCCTTCAATATGAGACACCGACAGAGAGTGGATTTACATTTACCAGACACAGCATAGATGACAAAAACAGGACTAAGAATTGTGTAGGTTCAGAACCACAATCATGGGTTGGTTTCAAAAACTTGTGATGCAGAAATAGCCTAGTAAGATCATTAAGTAATGGTGGATTCATTAAGTGAATTCTGGGGGGAAAATCCAATCATTTCTGGCAGAATCAAGGAATTTTCATGTTATTTTTTTCAGTTGTCTTTCTACATACAAGTCAGGAAAACCCTGGGAAAAAATTAGAAGTAGACAAAGTTTTACTTGGTGCCCTCCCACTGCCTTTCTCCCACTTCCCAGTGCCATTTTGCTGTTTCAGGCAACAAATACTGTCATAATGTTCTCTTCTTGGTTACCAAAACCCCTCACTATAGGGCTCCTCTTAGGTCTGTCATCCCTGGACTATGTAGATGTCAGTCAGTCAACAAACATTTTTTAAGCACTTACTGTGTGCCAGGCACTATGTTGTTTTTCAATTATCCTTTGCCCTATTCTGACTCTTCTATAAAAATTCCCATTTCCTCAGTGCTGTGGGCTTATAGAAAGTGTGCTGGATTTAAGAGGACTCGAGTTTGAATTGTTACCTGGCTACTTACTACCTATACAATCTCAAACAATTTACTTAATTCTCCAGGACTCAGTTTCCTCATGTATAAAATGAAGAAGTTGAAAAAGATGTCTAAGGCCCCTTTTGGTTCTAGATCAGGGGTGGGGAACCTGCACCTCGAGGCCACATATGGCCCTCTAGATCTTCAAGTGTAGCCCTTTGACTCCAAACTTCACAGAACAAATCCTTTTATTATGGGATTAATCACTTCTGATCTAGTTCCTATGAGATGGCTCCCTTCTCGGATCATAGATTTATGTTAGGAAGAAAGTGATCTCAGAGCAGCATAACAACATTTTCAATGGGGCCAGGTCCAGCCTGGGGTGTGGCCTGGTGGGGATGACTGGGAAGGGGATTGAGAGCACCAAAAGAAGGAGCTATTGGACAGCACAGGGAGGTCCATTACTGCTGGGAGTAGAGCTGAGCACAGGAGGAAATTTGCCAATGCTATCAGGGAAAGGAACTACATAGTTGGATGGAAAGTACTGTCAGTACCCACTAAATTACCTTTCCTTAGGACAAGCCTTGATAGCCTCACTCAAGTTATGACTTTTAGTGATATAATTAAACTAGTACATATCAATATGTGGATACATTTTTTTAAACCCACCACACAAAGCATTAATTCTCTCAGAAATCTATATTTTAAAAGGGTCTTTCCTTAGCCCACAGGAATGGACCTCTACTGGTAGAATTTCAGGCGGTGTGGCAGATGGGCAACAGAAATCTTTTTAGGCAAGGGTGCTTTGCCAGAGTCATTCAAATCATACGGGGTAGGCAATCACCTTTTCCACCCATAGATAAGGGTAGCTCTGTGAACAGTGCAAGGTCATAGATTGCCATATCCTTTTACAGTTATCCCTTCCACATTTTGACTTTCCCCATCACAGTTTTGATATATCACAATTAAATGGGAATTTGGGGGGAGTTTTGTGGAAGCTGCAGATGACACATGAAGGCCAGCAGATGATATAGCAAAAGTTTAGAAACTCAGGAATGTATAAAATATATGTATAGTGTTGTATAACATACATATATTTTATCTTTTAATACCATAATAATTCAGACTTCTTCTCTGGTATGAAGGGAGGGTCAAAAAATTTTATGCAGGAGTGCCATGCTCCTAATCCTTCTGTGATGTGGAAGAGATAACTGCACTTGGTGATGAGGAGGGATGAGGAACTTTCAGGACCCACGTCATGAGATTTGGCAATTGAGAAATCATTGGTAACTTTAGAGAGAGCAATTTTAGCAGAGTGATGAGGTCAAAAGCCAGGTTTCCAATGGTAGAGAAAGGAATGACTGAAATACCTTTTTATCCCATGCAATTGTTATCCAGGTTGTCACATGAATCCTATCTAAAGACTCTGTCCAAACTTCCTTTTTGTTGTTATTGTTGAGTCATTTAAGTCATGAGCAACTCTTTGTGACCCAATTTGGGGTTGTCTTGGCAAAGATACTGGAGTGGTTTGCTATTTCTTTCTCCAGCTCGTTTTACAGATGAGGACACTGAGGGAAACAGAGTTAAGTAATTTGCCCAGGGTCACACAGCTAGAAGTGTCTGAGGCCAGATTTGAACTCTGGAAGATGAGTTTTCCTGACTCTGTACCCAGCGCTCTATCTACTGCATCACCAAGCTGTCTTAATCCTAATCAGCCATTTGGGCTTTCCAGATGTTGCCTTTCAGTCTCACAACATAATTGACTAACCCTCCTTTTCCAGTCATGCATGCCCTTGATAATGCTATTTCTCATGCTCAAGTCATTATTTGAAACAGGTTATAGTCTATTTATGCTGACTGTGAATTTTTCTGTTACCCTTTGGCCTTAATTTAATGCAACAATTTTTTAATGGACATCCTCACTGTACTCTTTTTTTTTTTTTGCACCTAGGTATGTTTGCAAGTCAAACTAGATGCTAGGAATAAAAAGCAAGCATGAACCAGTCCCTGACTTCAGAAAACTTACTGGGTTTAATAAGACACATGCAAAGAATAAAAAGTTGATACAATGAGTGAGTGAAGTATTCTAGGAATATTGAGTAGGGAAAAAAAACACTAAAAGATGGATGGGAGGTCAGGGAAGGTTCCATGAAGGAGGTGGCACCCGAGTTCACCCCAAAAATGTGATATTCCAAAGACAGATGTGGAGGCCCTGCATTATAGGCAGTGTCTGGGAAGGGAGGCAAGGGAATATGCATTTTTAAGCACCTACTATGGTGCCACGCACTGTGCTAAGCACTTTTACAAATATTTTCTCATTTGATTCTCACAACAGCTCTGGGAAGCAGGTGCTATTATTATCCCCATTTTACATTGAAGAAACAGAGGCAAACAGAGGTTAACCTGCCCAACGTCACACAGCTAGGAAGTGACCGAGGCTGGATTTGAGCTCAGATCTTCCTGACTTCAAGCCCAATGTACCACCTAGCTGCCTCATACCAGGATGGGCCTTCAATGAAGCTAGAGATGGAATGCTGAATATAAATCATTTCTCATTTGAATTCTTTTGAGAACATGATATTCTATAAGTACAACTACGTGACATTGTTCAGAAGTATTGAAGAGATTTTTTTTTCAGTCGTGGATAGTTTGAAGTAATTGAGAGAACTGTTTAACTTCCTAATGTAATCCCTCTCAAACTCCATCTCCTACTTAATTTGGGGCCCAGCTCATTATACATCTGTAACACTGAACAAGAAACATTACAAGAAATACTGATGGACAAATTAGGATGCCTCTCCATGGGCCCATCAGAGTTTGCGCAATGTGCATTTTTCATCCCCTTTGTTTTCCTAATGTAGATGATTAGTTTGATTTCTTGCATTTCTGTCTGGGAATATCAGCTGCATTGACAATTGCACCTGCAAGTGAAGTGATATGTCTATTAAGACATCAGAATTGAGCCAAGAAATAAGCTCATCCATTGCTATTAGGTAAAATTGGCTGTTTATTGGGGAAAGTATATGTATGTGTATGCACATACATATATGCATACACATACACACATACAAATATATGTGTGTGTATATATACTTGCTATTTATGCTGAGCAGTCACCACCAAGCCCTGGGATTTCTGAACACTGGGACACATAGGTATTATTGAAATTTTCATCAATCAAAAACTTCAGATGTACTCTGACTGGGGAGACAAGAGGAGTCATAGCAGGGATAAGGCAGCTAAGTAGTTCAGAGGATTTAGCACTGAACCTGAAATCAGGAAGATCTGAGTTCAAATCTAGCTTCAGACACTTATTAGCCATGTGACTCTCTGGGCAAGTCACTTTAAATCATGGCTGCCTTGGTTTTCTCATCTGTAAAATGGAGATAATAATAGCACCTACCTCCCAGAGTTGGTGTGAAGATCAAATGAAGTACAATTTATAAAGTGCTTAGCGCAGAACCTAGAAGACAGTAGATTCTATATAAATGCTAGCTATTATTAGTTATTATTGCCTAATAAGAAACATGAGTCACTGAAGATATGTCAGTCAGTCAGACTATCAGCATATGGCCCAATTGGGATGAAGTGTTGCAGTACAGGTCATTGCTAAAGACTGACCAATTCCAATAAGCGAATCAGGTATGTCTGGTTCATGTAAACTTATGAAACTATGGAAGACACAAAGCATACCACAATTCAAAGCTTGCTGCAACTGATAAGGCTACCACAGACTAATCTAAATGAGTTTCTGTGGACTAATGCAACATTATTATGGATTTGTCTGAGGAAACCTTGTGGTACTCTGGGACTCAGTGCAATTATAGTACTTTTTTTTTTGACCCAGACCTGTAATTTTTTTTGGTGTTGGAAATCCTGGTGGCTGAGGTTGAATTTGAACTCAGTAAGATGAGTCTTCCTTACTCCAGGCTGGTGCTCTATCCAGTGTGGAAAATGCTTCTATTGATACAGATCAACAATTTATCTGTAACTTGTACTAGAGAGCTGACTAGGATACTGAGAGAATAAGTGACTTACCTGTGGTTTTACAGCTGATCTATGACAGAGGATAGCTATGTGTCTCGATGGATAGAGCACCAGCCTGGAGTCAGGAAGACTCATCTTCCTGAGTTCAAATCCAGACTCAGACACCTACTAGCTGTGTGACCTTAGGCAAGTCACTTAACCCTGTTTGCCTCAGTTTCCTCATTTGTAAAATGAGCTGGAGAAGCAAATGACAAACCACTCCAGTATTTCTACCATGAAAACCCCAAATGGGGTCACATGACATGACTGAAATGACAATAAATGTGTCAGAGGCAGGACTGGAACTCAGAATGTTCTCACTCTATTCAGTTAATCATCAGTCAGAAAGCATATATTAAGCACTTACTATATGTCAGACACTGTACTAAGCCCTGGGGATATAAAGAAAGGCAAAAAGATAGCCCTCTCAAGGACCCCACAGTCTATAGAAGAGAAAACATCCAAATACCTATGTACAAACAATATATAGACAAAGTAATTTGGAGATAATGTATGTGCTTTAAGTTTGTCTACTCTTCCCATTGATAACAAGTGTATTTATGGGAGAGTATACTCCAGGTTTATTAGGGGGAAGTTCTATTCCTGCTCTTGTGCTATTTTTAAAAATGTCTTTACTTTCAACTGACAAGTAAAAGTAAACACCTCGGTGGGGGTTTGTGAGTTATGGTTTTGAGTGTTTACAGATGCACAGAGTACCTAGAACCTGGAGTACACTGTTATGAAGAATCGTATGTGAGTTATGAGTTGTCCCCAGGTGCTATAAGCAGAAAACTGTTGTTAGCTAAGGATCACCTCAAATGGATAGTACTGTAAGGAGAATACTGAGGATGAAAATGTACGAAGGAGGAAGGAAGAAGCATTTTTTCTTGAATGTCTCATTCACTTTGTATTACAAAGAGCTTTTGGCTGTAGGTGAGGGCACTTTGGTCCAAAACTTATTGGTAGAATCAAATAATTATAGAGTTAGATGTGACCTTAGATAACATATCATTTAATTTAAGCCAATACATGACTTGGCCAATACATGAATGTATTATATTTTTATAAATGGTCATTCCTTTGAACATCATTGGTAACAGGAAACTCACTTCTTAGTGAGGAAGTCTATTCCATTTATGTATAGCCCCAATCATTAGGGAACTTTCTCTTATGTTGAGTTGAAATCTACACCTGTATAAATTTCCATTTATTGTTATCAGATTCTATCCTCTTCATATAGCCTTATATTTTATACAGAAAATAGGAATTTTCCTTCATCTGTAAGAGCTATTTGTCAGAAGTCATGGTTAGAGGTGTAGCCTGTGGTTAAGCCTGGACTGTTTCAATTCAATTCATTTCAATAAATATTGATTATTTTGGCTTCACAAGTTTAGCTTTCTACAACCCCCAGGGCAAACAGGAGAGCAGAAATCATCCCCAAATAGATTTGTGTCCAATGTAGCTTATACTGGTTTGTGTCTATTTCATTTTATATCAGCTGCCTATTCTTGGCATTATCCAGACCACGACTTGGGTCCTGTATGTGGTATGGGGTTACCATTTTAAGAGGCAAGTAGACCTTTTGTAGAGGAGCAGAGGAAATTAAGGATAAATAAAGCCAAAAAAAAAAAGACCTATACAGAAAGGATAAGGCCATTTTGTTGATTTAGATCAGAAGGCCTTGAGCAGTGACTTAATAATTGTTTTTAAGCACAAGAAAGAGGATGCTGACCAGCTGTTCTCTATCTTCACTAAGGCCCAAACAATAGGAAATAGGCTTAAATTGCAGCAAATGAGACATGGGAAGCAGTTTACTGACGTGAAGCCTGTTAAACACTAGAAGAGGAACCAAGAGAAAATGTACAATTTCCTAATTTAGGGATCTTTAAGAGGAGGAAAGCAGTGGTCTGTCTTGGCTGGCTCTAGTACGATGTCAGACATTTGGACGATAGGACTGGGTTAAGTCCTTTTGTGCTCTAGGCAGTAGTATGAATTTGTCCACTGAGAGCACCTGGAAGCGTAACGTGTGTATTGCTAAAAGGGCATTTTGCGTTATCTCTTTGCTTAACTTTTTATCTTTCCCTTATGTCTAATAATGGATACGTTGTGGAAATATCTTTCACATAAAATATGCTGAGTATCTAAAATAAGTCACATGCAGTGGCATTATTATTAATTGTGTCTTAGTTCTATCAGAAAAAGAAATTCATAAACCAAAAATCATCTTTCCAGCTTTGCTGGTTATCTCTGCTTGATTAAAGGGAATGATACTCCATTTGTAAATGCATTTGGCAAACTTACCCTGCTATTGTTTCCATTATTTTGCAAATTACAGACATTGAGATGAAGGCTCTATAATTTCCTTGCTTTGCCTTTATTCCTGCTTGGAATACTGGTATTGCCCTGGCATGCATCCACTCTGCTGTTATTTCATTTGAATACGGCAAATTCTTTATTATGATTAACAAAGACTTCTGCTCCAATCCTCTTTGAATATCAGTCTGCTCATGGAGATTAGTTGATTTTGAGCCTTGTCGACTCCCTGAATCTCTCTGCTTCACTGATCTCAAAGACATTAGACAGCAGACAACCAAGTATTGCTAAATGACATGTTTTTTTGTGTTTTCTCCTTTGAATTTTTTTTAATACATTAGGAATTTTACCATTGCTTGCAACTTTATTTCCTTTCCCCTATTCCTACTATCTAATTCTAAGTGCCTCCCTCACTCATTGCATGATTTACAAAGGCTGATAAAAACACATGGGACATTGGGTATAACAGCTCTTGTTATAGACATTTTAGAATTTCTCTTTCCTTTAGCTTTGCCATTTTCATTTTTCCTCATGCAATCTATCTTTCCTGTGTTTGTTAAGTACATAGAATCATGAGGTATTGTGGCTTAGTCGATAGGGAGTTGATTTTTAGGTCTAGTAGTGCTGAGCTCACGTGTGAACCTTAAAATATCATGGCTTTGTGGCCCTGGACAAGTCACTTAGCTCCTCAGTACCCCCAGAACCTTTCTAGTACTCTAAGTGACAGAAGAGTGGAGACCTACCCTGGAAGAGGGAGTTTGCCATCAGTGACTTCCTTCACAGGGTGAAATCATAGGTCTGGAAAAAATAACAAGTCATCTGACTCTTTGCTCTACACAAAGCACCTCAAATATACAGTTTTCTGTCCTCTTGTGGCTTACGTCTATAGCCCACTTGCTCACCATTGTTCTAAAAACAGCTCCGTTTTCTTAATGCCTTGTATGGGATTCTGCATAATAAAATTTATTTAGTGGCTTACAAGCCCAAGTGGTGCTAATTTAATTTTCTCCCCCTGGCATAAGTCATATTTAAAACAAACTGCATTGAGTGAAGTCTACCAGATTCTAAAATGCATGATTGCATAGTACAGGGACAAAGACAGTCACTTGCCTAGAGACCTGGGCAAATAGCTCTCTCCTATTAACTCATTTTTTCAGTCCTACTCCAGGAGGCAGAATCATGTTGCATCTGCCAGTTTCTCCTAATTTTCCTAACAAGTTGTTGGAGAAAATGAAAGGGAAGTGGGGGTGGGTGGAAAGAGAGGTTGACTGAGAAGGGGGTGGTTAGGAGAAAGCCAGGCTTCATTCTATAACCTCACCCCTCTATTGACTTCCTGTATGGCTGAGGAACAATTAAAGCCCAGTATCCATAGAGCTTCTATCAGGCAGACAAACTTTGCATTTGTGATTCTCCTGCTTCTCTTTTCAAACCCTTTCCTCTTAACTTTGCTCCTCTCCCCATCCCAAAGACTCAGTTAAGGGTCCTCTTATGCTTGCTTCCCCTTCCTTACCACCCAGATCCCCTAGACATGGTGCTCTAAAAGGGTCTGCCCTTTGCAGAACCATGATCTGTGACTGTCCCTATGAATTTTTGTACCCAGGGCAAATACTATAAACTTCACTTACGACAAGTGGCACCAAAATAGATAACTTTTAGTTGAGGGAAATGTGGAACAGAGGAAGAGGAGAGGATTTCATTTCAGCCTGCCATCTGATAACTTCCTATTTTAACTAATTATTCTTGTTAACTAGATACTGAGTTCTATAGTTTCAAGTCCGAGGAAAGACTGCTAGCATCTCAGCACCCTCTAAATTGGCACCCTGGGTCAAAGCTCTTGTTGCTCTAACGTAACCGGCGTCTCTATCTTGTAATCTGCACCTCTTTTTCTCTCTCTCCACTCTTCCCTTTACCAAAACAAACTCGTCCAGCATTCTATTCTGTTCTCAGTCAGCTCTTCCAATAAATAAATCCCCATAAGGTTCTGACAATTAAGTGAGCATAAAGCAGACAGTGGCATAGTGGAAAAATTCTTAGGCTGAGAATAATGAGACTTGAATTCTAATTCTGGCTCTCTTAATTTACTAGTTATGGGATTTTGGGTATCTCACTTAACCTCTTGGATTTAGTTTTTATATTTAAACTACTTTTTAAATATGGAACTCCTGAGATTTACGTACATTTCAAAACCCCAGAAGAAGAGTGCGTGATGATTGAATTCCAGTAGATATGACAGGATAGTGGGGGAAATTTTTTATTGTGTTGAGTCCATAAGATCACACTGCTCAAGCTTGCTGGGTACCAAAAAATTATAATTATTTTAGCTCAATCAGCCTGAGATGCTGGGAAAACTGTGGCATTTGCCCATGAATCTCAACGATGATGTTTTTTTGTGTGTCTTAGGATGGCAGCCTTGATGCCAAATTGTAGCAAGACTCAGCCTCATCAGTTATTATTGTCCTAAAAATAAGATCCTTACAGACAAAATTGAAACTTTCCACCAACTGTCTCCACTCTTCTATTTGCACTTGTCTCTTGCTGCACTGCTCTAATGCGCAGTGTGGGTATCTTTATATTTCAATCATTTGTGTTGACTTGGAGTTATTTGTGTTTGCCTTCTCTTTTTCTTGTTGTTATTATTATTACTGTTGTTCTTGAGTTGTTTTAGTAGTGTCCAACTCTCCATGATCCCATTTGGGATTTTCTTGGCAACGATACGGGAGAGGTTTGTCATTTACTTCATCATTTTTCTAGATATGGAAACTGAGGCAGATAGGGTTGAGTGACTTGCCCAGGGTAGCACAACTACTAAGTGGCTGAGGTCAGATTTGAACTCAAGAAGATGAATCTTCCTGACTTCAGGCTTGCACTCTGTCCACTGAACCACCTAGCCACCACCTTGCCTTGTCTTACTGGTTAAAATTTTAACTTCTCAAGATCAGGGACAAAGTCCTTTACTACTTTTACTACTTTTATATTATCCATGGTCTAGAGGGCCCCTTTTACCAAGGACTCCAGCTCTGGGTGAGAGTGAACCTGTGTTCATTTCTGCGGAAGCCTTAGCCTTAAAAAAGAAAGAGATGCGGGCTATTTCTTACCCTCTGGCTCATTCACCCCTATTCCACCTTGTGCCAGGAAAATATTATAAACAAATCTTGGATGTGTCATATTTAGCATCTCCTCTAAAGGGATATTTAGGGTTCCTTCTAGAAAAAAGTACAAAATATTTTATCAGGTATAGGATAGTTATTTATTTCTCCCACCATAAAAGAAATGCTTAAAACCCAAAAGACTCATACAAGTGCATTAACAAGTCATAAATTATGATGTAGTAATCCATCACCTAGTATACTGTTATGAAAGTTAAAGGCAAAAATATTTCTCATTCACCTTAGACCTACACTGTGAAAGTCTTAAGTCCTGATGCCCTGGTAAAAGTAGGGCATGGCTTAGGTTTTCTTAGTTCTTTCAGATGCAGCATCCTCCTGGAAGTGATGCTTCTCCTCCAAGAAATGGTTCCGTTGTGGGAATCTGGCAGCCAGTACCCTCAGAAACTCCTAGCTTCTTGAACTCACAAGGTTACCGCCAGGCCTCGAAATGTGTCTTTCTCAGGAAAGCTGTCTGTGACCTGGGCTGAGGGAAAGTAAACAGACCAGAAGAAGCAGCCAGGGACTTCATGTTCAGGGATTTCAGGCTCAAACTCCCCTAGGCAAGCACACGTTCTTGCTGCCATGTACCTGCAGTTGCCATTACTGTCAGAAGAGTAGGGGAGGTGGAAGGGAAGGAGAAGGAACCCCTCTCCCCACCTGTAGCTTTCTAGACATCCTAGAGAGAGCTGGAATTGGTTTTATTCCAACAAAGAGGCTACCTTGAAGGAGAGAAGAAACTGTCTCTCTTTTTACTCTTTATAACCCATAGAGCTAGTGACTTTACCTAGCTCAATCTTCTTTGACATGCCTTCCAGTCATGGGTACCAAAAAGGGATTGCTGCATTATCCCAAAGCAAAGCACCTCTCCTTTAGCAAAAGGTCGCTTTAGCAAGAGGTCCATCTCCATGGATCCAAAGCACATGCTCCATGGGATCACTGCTGATAAATTTGTAACTATATAATAAAATGGGGCTAATGGGGTGCTTAGGAAGGATCAGCACCTCTGGTGTGAGGGTTTGCTGACTCCTTTTCAGGTCTGCTCATGCACCTTTGGTGTCCACTAGTGACTAAACTCTCTCCTGTGGATCCAAAAAGCTGTAGCATGCTCAGCAGCCACACTCCTGTAAAACCATCTCAGCAGACAAGCTAAATCATGTTAAGGGCAACTGAGAGACCTTAAACCCATCTCTTCTATCAGGCCACATACCAGGCTTGGATTGCATTGACTTCTCACCCTGGCCTCTTAGAATCCATAGATACCTTCAAGGTCTACCTTAGGTATTACTTCCCATGAGAAGCCTGTTCTAATCCACCTAGTTGTTAATGCCTCTTTCTCCTTCATCAGACTATCTTGAATTTATCTGTTTATATGATGTAGCCTCCAGTAGACCATAAACTTCTTGAGAGCAGGGAGTGCTTTTTATTTGTCCTTATTATCTTCAGCACCTAGAACATTGCTTTTCACTTAATAAGTATTTGCTGAATGAATGAAATGACCTTTGTCCCTATCTTGACTTATCAAAATGTTAACCATCCCTCAAGTCCTAGTTCAAATGCTACCCTAGCCATAAGTGATTGTCTCCATTCTCTGAATTTGGCCTGTATCCTGGACCATCACTTGTCATCTTGACTTGTATCCTGCCACTGGACTTCATGACCCTGGAAGAGAGAGCAAAGCTGATGACTTTGTGCAACTCTTCCTCGCTTAAATCCAATTCACTGGCAAGTCAAGACATCACCAATCACATCATGATGTCATTGGTCATCTTTGAGATGACTGATGAATAACAACATAATCATAATAATAAACACAGAAAACTGTTGGTTTTCTTTTTCTTTAATATTGTAGTGACCAGAAAGTCCCTGTTACCTAGCAATTCATTAACTGGTAGCTAACCACAGAGCATGCATCTCAGAAACCACATCTAGATTTGATTTGAGCCTACCTTGTAGATGCCATAAGAGTGGGGGGATTTGTCTCAGCTCTGAAGATGTGGAGCAGTTGGACCAGGCACTGAAAAGCTCACTTCCTAATAGAGTGGTCCTGAACCATCCTTGGATCTGAGGGCTGGGAAAGAGAGATCATTTTTAGATATTTCCCCTAGCATCTAAAAGAATGCACAATACTGTTGATTGACTGCTCAGATAGAGTAAAGAAGAGCATCTAGAGTGTGAGGCATGCTGACCTTGGGCTAGATTTTCAAGAGAAGTGTCAGATATCCTCAGGAGTCCTAGGAATGGGTAAACAGACATTTATCTCTGCTACTTTTGCCTTTGTCCTGCCTGAAGGCAGAGAAGACATGAGTATTTGCCACAGTGGATGTAATTTCTAAAGTTAGAGATCAGCTGCCTTTTCTTGGAATATCATATTAGACATTCGTGTGGACCCCTGAATTTTCTGATGAGGAAATGACAAGAAATAGGCACCACTCTCATTGCTAGCTTTTCAGGCTGAGCAGGGCTGACATCTGTAAACTGGAGGGCTAGATTTCCTTGTCAACATCCATTTGCCTTTCCAAGTCACATGAGTGCAGGCAGACAGTGATGAGTCATAGCTAAGTGAGAGCCAAATTAAGAAAATACAATCCATCTATTCCTTCAAAATTACATTTTTGGAGAAGGTTTTATTTCTCTCAGAATCAGCAAGAGCAGCCTAAATGACCGTCACATTACCTGATAACACTAAGTGGCTTTTCCTTTATTCATAAATAATCACTCAGGATGGTAACTTCTTTCTCCTTTACCAGAAAACCACCTTGAAATTTGGGAATTTGAACCTACTTAACTTAAATGGGCCTGATGTTCTTCTCTTACTTTCCTTTCATCACTTGTTTTTAATCAGCATAACAAATTGCATCTTAAAACACATCAACATCTCAAAAGATCACATTATTCTGCTTGCTCCCAGAGGCCAGAACCAGAATTAATGGGTAGAATTTGCAGAGAAGGAAATTTCAGCACAATCTAAGGAAAATTTTCTGGATAGTTATAGTGGTCCCAAAGAGAAAGGGATGGTTGGTTCCCTCATTGGAGGTCTTCTAATGGAGTCTGGATGGCCGCTTGCCAGGGAAGTGGACTTTTATTCAGGGATGGTTTGAATTAGATGACCTTCGAGGTCCCTTCCAACTCTGAGATTCTGTGATATTCCACAAAGGCAGGCATATTCTTCTGATAAGAGTTTGGACCAACTTATGATACTCCTTAAGATATCTCCTAGGCATATTCTAGTGCCAAAATCTACTCAACATTAGTAATGCTTCATAAATTGTTCTTGCAAATTAGTTGGAAAAAAAAAATTGATCCATAAGCTTCAGTGACCAGCTTGTTTCTCAAGAGGAGCACAGAAAACAAAATTAGTGAGATTAACATTCTGTCTTCAATGACTATCTTTTTTTTGCTTGTATTTATATCCCCAGCCTTTAACATAGTGCCTGGTACATAGTAAGCTCTTTATAATGCCTTTCTCATTTCATTGCTCATTTGTATTCACCCCAGGAGTGAGTGAATA
Organism: Phascolarctos cinereus; assembly: GCF_003287225.1. Lineage (NCBI taxonomy): Eukaryota > Metazoa > Chordata > Mammalia > Diprotodontia > Phascolarctidae > Phascolarctos > Phascolarctos cinereus. The sequence continues at coordinate 448,711,133 of NW_027555847.1, read as the reverse complement.
GCTATTTGATAGATAGCTCTGCAGAGTCCCCAACTCTCTACCAGTTTTATTGATTTATTTCTTCATGTAATATTATCAGAGCCATTCTATCTCCTTTGTTGGTACGCTGATGTTCCAACACAGCTGCATCCACCCTTTTGACCCATAAGGCTGATTAAGGCAGTAGGAGAAGGGGGTTGACATCAGACAGAGTGTGTGGCATTTGAAGGCAAAAAAAAAAAGCTTTGTATTGAGAGAGACATGATGATAGCTGAGGACTGTCACCTTGTGACTAACAGTATTAGACTTAGGACAGTCAGGCAACACCACAGGGGTGTTAGCCTTTGGGGCATTTGATTCGGGCTTTGTTTCAGTGCTGGGGTGCAGGAACAGACAGGGACATAAAACAGGCCTCAGAATGTGGTTTATAACCCCCTGGGAGAAGAGATGTTAGGACATGTTCTTGTTTGCTCATGTAGTTACAACTGGAAAAATTGGTGACATTTCTGCAGCCCTCTCTAACCTAGTTGTGTTTGCTACTTGTGTCCATGATTAGGAGATCTATAATAAGAAACTGAATGTCCAGGTTGGCCCTCTCTACTGCTCTTGTGCTATGGCTGGGAGACTGAAGAGAAGAGAGGGGGACCCTAGCCTAAAAGAGTTTTGTACCTTCAGGGGAACTGGATATGCAGAGTTGATGAAAAGTGCCAGTGCTCTATCCATTGTGCTACCTAGGTGCCCTCAATGCTTCTACTTTTACTGTGCATTTAATATTCTAATTAAGCTGTGTGTTTAAATTATGACCATGAATGAATGAATAAGTAAATATAGCAACGTGATGGAAAGAAGAAAGGGATATGGCTAAGTAGATGAAGACCAAGCCAGAAATTGAATGTGTCAGGCTCATTCTAGGACATGACAGGGATGTAGCAGTTCAGGGGGCTGGGGGTTGTGGGAGAGTATAGGAGTGGCTTGGTCAGGTTTGACAGGGTAGTAGGATGAAGCCTTAGACAAAAGTATAAATATCCATCCTTATTCCTATCACATTTGGGATTTTGATGCTATCTCCTTAATGGAATATAATTAAGTACCCTTACTCTTGGAAACTCACTGGCAATGAATTCAGAATAACTGATTGAGACTTGGCTCACTTAGAATTGAGCTACACTCTTGGACTTGGACCTTTAAAAAAAAACAGACAAAGAATTGGAGAGAACAGACTGAGACCAGAATACACATAGAGAGCAGATATATTGCTGAGGGAAAGGCACAAAGTCCCTTATCTTTACAATCTCCTCTCCTCCCCCCATCTCCAGGAGTGTGCTGGTAAATGTTTAACAACCAGCTCTGCGTGTGTGTGTGGGGGGGGGTGGGACAGCAACTCTAAATCAATTAAACTCAGAGACTTCTCAAGGTGGAAGCAAAGGTTACTTTTTATTACAATTTCAAGAGAAGGGGCGTCTGCTCCCCCAGTACACTTCCAGGAGGAGAGAGGCAAGGCACAGAAAGCAAAAAGAAATGAGATTATATGTCCTAACACAAACCTCCACCCACCACTATCCCTTATTCCCATTGGCTGGGGAGGCGGGCTTACAATCTTAGGTGCGAAAAATCTTCCTATCCCATGAGCTGGGAGGCAGACTTACATTCTTAGGCTCAAAAATTCGAAGACAAAGAACAAGGAAACAGGGAATAGCCAATCCAAACATACATGTCCTTATTTAGTAAACCTAATGCTGACTTAGCAGTGGTGTGGTGATTAGGAGGGGATTTAGGGCCGAATTCCCATGAGTTAGGTTATTCCTAGGAAACCAAAATTTACTGCAATTTTCCCTTCCTAACCCCCTTCCCTGTTATCCCAGAGACAAGAAAAGGCAGCAGGGCTATTCTTTCTGCTAAGCCTTTAAAAAACAAAAACAAAAACAAACAGAGTCTGAGTGGGGGAGGGTTTTGAAAGCAACGAACAAGAAATATTAAGAACTATTGATCCCCTGAGGAGGCTTCACTTTTGAGAGATCATCTCTTACAGGGGGGAGAGGCAAATACCTTCCCAAGACCCACTTTTAAGTTTAATCTACATTGTTTACATTTTCCTGATCACTTTCTTAAATCTAGACAATCAATAAAATAATAAATCAAGCTCTGGTTTGTAACATTTGCTGATTTCCAAGGTATAAATCCTCCCACTGAAAATTTGATACTGGCTCTTCTGAGCTTGGTTTGAGCTAGTTACACCACAGCCCTGCCCACTCTTCACTCCAAGGAGAAGTGAACTTCTCTGCCCCAAAGGTAGCATCTATGGTAAAGCAATGTCAGAATGGTGGAAGAGTTTTTGAACCAAAGACGAGGAGGAGCCATGTGACTATGAAGCAGAAAAGGTTGTAATTTGGGAGAGGAATTTAGACAGAATTTGTCTTCTATTAGTATTGTGAGTTAGAAGGGGATCAAGTCACTTTCCATTTTTTGGAGAGCCTCAATCTTTTAAGTCTGGAAGACCATATAAGTCCATGGGTGGAAGATTAGGTCCCCTAAGAGAGGGAAGGAGAATCATCTTGAGTATCTATAGGCTCATATACGATTCCTTTGCATTTTGCATTTTCTGTGGGGTGAAATAAAGCTTGCCCTGCATTTCATGTGGTACTAGCCTGAGTGCTTACGTGGACATTCTGGGTGGGGGTAAGATGTCCCAAATTCTGATGTTTCCCAGGGAAATATTTATTGAGTGCATGAACCTAAGAGAGTGGTTTGTGAAAAGCATTCTCACAACTGAATCTGACCAATTAAACCCAGAGCTGACATTCTAGGCTACAGGTTATGTAGTCCTTTATACACTCCATTTATTTTACATATGGAAACAGAGCTCAAAGAAATGAAGACGTTTACCCAAGTTCCCACCGTGAGTAATTGTCAGACTTTGGGTTCATACTCAGATCCTTTGCTTTCAAACTCAGTCCTCTTTTTACTACACCTGGCTGACTCTTTCAAGAGCAAACTGTGGCAGTGATCCCCAGTCCTCCAGCCATCTTTAGCATGCATGCTATAATCGCCAACCCCTGCCTTGGAACTGTGCAATAGTTTTCACACCTGTCTTGTGTTAGTCATTTTTCAAAGGCTAAAGATGGGGGAAAGGACTATCATAAGGATAAGTTGAAAAGAAAGAAAAGCATACAGAGAAGTGTGCAGCAGAGAAAATGGAATGGGTCCTTCTCTAAACAGGCTATCATGTAGATTGGAGGGAAGGTAGGGACTGAATACACTTGGTTATATGGGAGGGAGTTGGAAGAGAGGGGGTGTGGGAAAGAAGGGTGTGTTTTGAGTGTGCTGAGAAATGGGAGTAAAATGCTGACTTGATCGTTAAAATCAAAGCCAGTAGACTTGTTCACACAAAATCATCAGGCGTCAGCCCAGTATCTTTGTTGGAATCAGGGTTCTGATGGACAGCTTGTTGGTAGATGGCCCACAGCTCACAGCTGACTCACTGTCTCCAGCATGACTTCGCAAGTCTCAGCGTCAAGACGAAGGCTTATTGTTCACTAAATGGAGTGACAGATGGATACATGACCAAACCTCAAGACGAAGAATCTTTTTGCCTTTCATTTCAAGGAGTCTCAAGGTATGATATATAAACTGGGTGAGAGTGCATTTTAATTCTAGAGAGAAGCAATCTGGCATATAATAGATGGTAGGTAGGCTAGCCTCAGTTAGGAAGACCTGCTTTCAAGTCTTACCTGTGATACCTACTGGCTGTGTGACCCTGGGGGAGCAAGTCACTTAACCTCTCAATGGCCTCAGGTAACCTTTCTAGCACTTGGTCTTGGGGGAAATTTCCATAACAAGGTATTTTCTACACATTAAATCCAAGTTTAGGCCAAATCCCCTTTCCCCCCAATTCCTAGTGACTGGTCCATTTGAAGTGTCTGTGATTTATCACACTCAGACAACAAAAACAACCACCTCCCTCCCTCTATTTTTCTCCAGGAGAGGGAAGAAAAGCTGGCCAGAAACCTACCTCCTAATTAATTACCTCTTTCCTTGCTCCGAGATACTACAAGGAAATCATTGAAATGCTTGTTTTTGTGAAATCACTATCTCTCCTTCAAAGACAGTTTCTCTCTGCTGTTTCAACTCGGGTCATGATCTCAAGGATTAGTTACATAGTAGACCCCTTTAAAAAGCCAGGGAGTTACAAGGAAACCCAAAACAAAGCCTTTCCTGGAGACTCTTTAGAGAAGAGAGCAGAATAATAGGAAGATTATATTGTAATTGCTCAAAGGGAATAATAAACTTCTATTTATTTATAAAGCAACATTTCTTAAACCACTGTTTCAAAATCAGAGCATGATGAATGCTTCTGCCAACCAGTTCCTGCTTCATCCTATTCCCCCGTCACCCCTAAAAAAACCAAAACAAAAACCAAGCCCCAAACTCACAGAGCAGAACAAATTGAGTGTTTTTCGTCCAGCCAAGTTTTTAGAGCTTCCAATTCAAAAGGGCATGTCTAAAGTTACTTACCCTAAGACCAGTAAATCCTGAGGAGGAAGAAGGAAGGAGAAAGTCAGCTCACAGTCTCATTTCTTCTCAGCTAAGTGACTGTTTTTGCTGACCTGTCAAATTAGAAATGTGCTCCTTCCTGACATTTCAGACATGGCTTTGGCAAGTATTTTGGAACAGGAAAGAGTCCTGCTTGCTCTCCAAATACAGGCCTCTTAGGCCCTGATTCTCTCAACATGCATTCTTAGCTTGGAGTGTCCCCAAATGACTGAAAATTGGCAGATTCCTTTTCATTAGCTCCTCACTAAACCTTCAGGGGCAGGGAAGGGGTTTTGCTAAAGACTTGGCTCAAGTCTGTGTTAGAGAGCTGGCTAGTTACTCAGAGTTCACTGAGTGAGACAGATGCTGTGATTTTGGGTTTCATTCCATTTGCTTGGCAACTGAATAAAACAGAGCAGGACTAGTCTGTCTTCCATACATTGGGTCCTTCTACTTCCCTCCAGGGAATGTTCACTTATGATTGCATATAATTTTATGTTTTTGTTGAAAGACCTTTGCTGAGTGAGTATGACGTCTCCTAAAGGCTCTGGCTAAGTAATGATGGTGGTGATGATGATAGCATTTATATAGTACTTTAAGGTTTGTAAAGCATTTTGCATACATTACCTCATTTGATCCTCACAACAACATTGTGAGGCAGATACTTTTATTATCCCCATTTTACAAGTTAGGAAATTGAGGCTGAGCAAGGAAGGTTAAATGACTTTTCAGGGCCACACAACTTGTACGTATCTGAGGCAAGTCCAACTCAGGCCTTCCTGAATCCCACACGTTATCTAGTGGGCCACCCAGTTGCAGAAGTCTTGGCTTCTGCGTCATGATCCATTTCTGTCAGTCTGAAAACTGTAAGCCCGCTAAGAGATGAGCAATTGTACTATACACTTTTTCAATAACAAGCAGAAAAAAAAAAGACAGAAGGTTTAAAAAGCTTTCCAGGAAGCAATGTCAGACTAGATTAGGAAAACTCAGCCAATTAATGTTTTATGTTTTTAATTAATATTTTGATATTTATTTTGAATCAAATTCAAATATTCCAGATAGATATTTCCCTGAAATATTCCTGGTTGGCCTATGACTGATATCAATGGTCCCACCATGACCAAGAACATTTCATTATTCTGGTTGTGTGTCCTTTTGATGCTGATATTCATGTTGCTGTTTAATAACATTACTGCCTCCATCCCATACAGTGCTGATGTTGCTTCACTGATAATTCTTGTTCTGGCATTCAGTGTGTGAAAATAAGCTCATTGAAAACTTCATACATACTTTAAAGGGGAGTTAAAATTCATTTCAAGTGCACTTCTTTCCTCTGTTGTGATAGGATTACAAGATCAAAGGTTGAAACCTGGAGAGTATCTTAGAGATCATCTAGTCTAAACTCTTCAGGAAACTGAAGAGGCCCAGAGAAGGGAAAGTATGTTGTCCAAGGTCACATGACCACAGAGCCAAGATCTGAACCCACATGCCCTTTGATTTCAAATTCAGAACATATTCACATGGAACCAAATTTTATAATGACCTCGACGCAAAAGTGTGCGTGCGTGTAGGGGTGTGTGTGTGTGTGTGTGTGTGCGTGTGTGTGTGTGTGTGTGTGTGATTATTTCATATCAAGAAGGATTATTCAGGGGGCAGCTAGGTGGTGCAGTGGATAGAGCACCAGCTCTGGAGTCAGGAGGATCTGAATTCAAATCCGGTATCAGACACACAACACTCACTAGCTGTGTGACCCTGGGCAAGTCACTTAATCTCAACTGCCTCACCAAAAAGAAAGAAAAAAAAGAAGCTTATAAATAAAAAGAAGGATTATTTAGGAGTAAATTCAAGAACTGGATGGGGCAAACCTGGTGGAGAACATTTGGGTGAAGGTCAGTGGAGGACCAACAAAAGCAGTTTTGTCATTATGAAATACTACTGACCACTTAGAAAGAAGAAACAGTGCAAGGGCTGAGGGAAACATTACAGACCTGGCACTGATGCATGACATAGTGGGATGGGGGACTTCAACTGTCCAGATGTTTGCCAGAATTCTCTCTTCTATCAAAAGCATATCAGCTAACAACTTCTTGACTTGACTTGATGGTAATTTCATCCTTCAAAAGAGAAAGGGGGAATTTTATTATGAATCTGATTCTTATCAACATAGAACTGGCTACTAGCATGAGAATGATGGGAACCTTGAGGAAAAGTAACCACTCTCCTCTAAAAGGAGCAGTAAAGTACTCAATGTATAATGTAGATCAGGTATTGGACAGCTTTTTATTTTTGCTCCACCAAATAAATGCAAAAACACAAAAAACTCATATATATTCATTGACAAAGACATAAAACAGGAAACACTAACTCCATAAATCTTATTATGCTCTTCTAAGAAGCTGATATTTAAAACATTAAATATTAAAATATGAACATCTAAGTCAGAGGTTCCCAAATTTATTTGGCCTACTGCCCCCTTTTTAAAAAAATTTCTCAATACCTCCTGGAAATCTTTAATCCTTTAACAATTTTTTAAAAAAATAGAAATTTTTTTTAAAAAGTGACATCTAAATTTAATAATTTATTGTAAATTTGTGGGGTTTTTTCCTGCACTGAAATGTTGATGATGCAATATTGTATCATGTAACCATATAGCATTATATTATAAACAAGTCATTACACACACATATTCTTGATGATGCATGCTGGACTTCTGGATAATGCATGACACACTCACCTGCCAACACCTGCTTGTTAAGACCTGTTGGCGGGCTTGACCACTGATAGTTATAACTTGCATTTTGTGTGTTTATTTGGAAAATAATGTAATCACTGTGACTTTAACTCTGTTGTACAACAGATGAAATATGTACAGTTTTTCAAAATTTTCTTATCTATTCAACACACCCAAGGCTATTACCTTCCCTCTCCCATCATCCCAGTGCCCCTCAGGGTGCAATATTGCCCACTTTGGGAACTTCCCAATGGTACAGCTGAACAGATAGCTATTTCACCTTCACCTTGGCTCAGCACTCTCTGCATTGTCCCTCAAAGTCCATATTTTCTAGCAAGAGAGGGCATGGCTTAGACTCATCCTCATCTTTTCCAAGAAGCATTATAGTATTGATAAAAAAAAAAAACTCCTCCAGGTTCCATTCAGGATCAGTGGAGGAACCTGGGAACTTCCAAATTCATGAGGCTGTTGCCAAGACTAGGAAAAAAATATCTCAGGATTTCTATTCAGGCACTTGTGCTCAGAGAAAGAAATGCAAACCAAAGGAGACAGTTTGAGGTTTGAGGTTTGAACTTCAGTTTCAGGCTCATCTAGGCAAACATATGTGCAAAATACTGTGTGTAGGCAGCATCATTGTTACCATTTCAGATCAGGCAGGAGCCCTTCTTCTCCTTCACAAGAAATCCAAGATGGAGGTTTAAAAAGTTCTTGAGCAGGCAATAGCTGCAAAGAGGATAGAATGTCAGAGAGCCTCTATATAACCTTTGACAACATCTCCTCCTGAATACTGTCTTCTTCTAGGTGTTGGGATTTTTTTTTTTGTGGCACTGCTTTCTCTCGGTTCTCCTTCTACCTGTCTGACCATCCCCTTTGCTGACTTTTCACCCAGGTCACTCCCCAAGGCTCTATCATTTTTCCTTCTATACTGTCTCACTTGGTGATCTCATTAGGTCCCATGAATTCAATTATTATCCCTACACAGATGATTTTCAGGTCTATAAATCTAGGACTTGTCCCTTGTCTAAGCTCCAGACCCACATCACCAATTGTTTTTTGGACATCTCAAACTGGGTGTTCTGCAGGCATCTAAAATTCATCAGGTCCAAAAGAGAACTCATTATCTTTCCGCTCAAACTGTTCCCTCTACCTGACTTTCTTCTTCCCAATAAGGGTACCACCATCCTCGCACCCAGACTTGTAACCATGATCTCATCCTCGATTTGCCACTTGCTCTCATCACACATCACCAATCTATTGTCAAATTTTGTTGTTTCTACCTTTACATCACATCTGGCGTGTGTGTTTTGTTTTCTTCATTCACACAGCCACCACTCTCATCACTTTTCACCTGGACTATGGCATACAAATATCTTCTAATTGGTCTTCTTACCTCAAGTATCTCCCCACTCCAATCCATCCTCTCCTTAATTACCAAAGTGATTTTCCTGAAGTTCAAGTCTGACCATGTCATTCTCTAACTCAATAAACTACTACTAATATAATGATGTGATAACATTTTAAAGTGCTAGCACAGTACATGAAATACAGTAATATAAAAATGTTAGCTACTTTTATCATTACTAAATAAACTTCCTTGGCTGCCTCCCTAATACTTCCAGGGTCAAATATAAAAGTCCTTTACAATCTGGCACCCTCCTATCTTTGCTCCTCTCCACACACTCCACAGTCTAGCTACACCGGTCCAGTTGCTGTTCCTCAAACATGGCACTCTATCTTCCAGGTCCACATATTTGATTGACTGATGCCCAGAATGTTCTTTCTCTTAACACCCACCTTTTAGCTTCCCTGGCATTCTTTAGGATTTTGCTTACATTTTGCCTTCAATAAAATACTTTTTAGGTCTCTCCAGATAATTGGAAGACCACAGCTAATTCCTTCCCTCTGAGATTATCTTCCATTGACACTGTATTTATCTTGTATGTATCTAGTTATTTCCATGTTGTCTCCCCACCTAGAATATGAGTTCTTTGAAGGGAGGGACAGTGTTTTTGCCTTTCTTTTTATCCCCAACACTTAACACAGTACCTGGCACATGGTCAGCAAATACTTGTTGACCAATTGACAGGATGCTGAAGTTCTTCAACATGCTAAATTTCTTTGTGTGTTCTTCAAGGTTTATAGGAGCTCACTCTCTTTTCCCCCTGTTACCAAGAACCCTGCTCAAGATTCAAGATATTCAAGATATTCTACTTTAGACAAGCCCTCATCCCACAAGAAACTGAGTGAATCAGTCAAGAAGCATTTATTAAGCACTTATATGTAAGATATGATACTAATATAATATGATACAAATAAAGGCAAAAACAGCCTCTCCCTTCAGGGAGTTCACATTTTAATGAAGTAGAAGAGATGTAAATAACGAAGTATATCCGGTGGGAATCAGAAAGGCTTCCTACGAAAGTTGGGATTTGAGCTGAGTCTTGAAGAAGGCCAGGAAAGCTAAGAGGCAGAGGTGAGGTGGCAGAGAATCACAAGGGGACAGCCAGGGTAAAGACCCAGACTTGGGAGATGGAGCATTATGTTCAAAGAGTAGCAAATAGGCCAGTGAGACCATAGAGAGTGTGGAGGAGAGCTAAGTATAGGAAGGCTAGGAAGGTAGGAAAGGTCCATGTTACAAAGAGCTTTAAATGCCAGATGGAAGGTCTGTGTTTTATACTAGATATTGATAGCTGTTGATAACAAGTGTTTTGGACTATGTACTAAATCAATCCAGTTTAATCAAAGCAGGAAGTCTAGTAATATCGGGCAGTAGCAGACACAGATACCAGATGCAATCTCCTCCTAAAGTCAGTGTTCTTCTCTCCCTGTCCCCTATGTTAGATATTCAAATGACTGTAGTTTTCTGATTAAGCAACTATCATAGTCATTTTCAACCTACGTGATACAGATGAGTTTGGGGGAGGACTTGCTCTTCACTATTGGAACATAAAGTCTTCATGATGTGGAGCCACTGAGATCCTGCACCAAAAGATTGCTTCTATGTGGGAGTGAAGAAGCCTACCTGTGGTCAGGATGAACACAGACCCCAGCAGGACCACAGACAAGTCATTAGCAAGAGCAGCAGAACCTCCTGGCACTGGGCCAACTTGACTATATCATTACCCAGTGTCTAACCTTGGCAGGAGGGGAGGAAGAATCACAACGTCACTTAAAGCCCTAAGACATGGTGTACTACACCATTCTTCACCCCCTCCTGCTTTCTTTTTTCTCTTCTTCCCAGTAATCATTTCAAAAACTCTTACTTCTGTATTTTTATAGTCCATATTCTCTTGGCACTAAGCATACTGGGAAGAAAGGACAAATGAATCTATATTGAAATGTCAAAGTACTAGTAAGGTACCAAAATGTCCCTCTGTACCTCTGTATTTGAGTCAGGATATTTCTGTTAGGATATGATGAGGACATAGGCAGATAGGATATTAGTATTAAAATAGAGTAAAGACTGAAGCCTCTGGGAATAGAAAGGATTTATAGTGGAAGGCATCGTCTAAGGATGCAATGATTTCCTCAGCCTTCCCTGGTTACAGGAATCTTCAATCTAAAGCCTACCCAAAATGACCTGGAGGATATCATGGATAAGCAATATACTCAGATGGAATAGAAAGCAGCATCTTTGTAAAACAATTGGCCTTACAACCTGGATATAAAGAACTGGTTGCATCTTGGGCTAATAGTAACAAAAAAAAAAAGACAACTGGATGGTGGGAAAGAATGGAAAAGCACTATCATATGCTTATGGGAAATGTTCAGAATGGCCCAATAGGGAATCATGGTTTTTGCACAGGAATTGGGGAAAAACCATATCTTATACATTCTTCATAAAGAAAAAAAGATAGACTCTGGGGGAATTTGTCTAAAGACATGGGGACTCCTCCCTTGTTCTTTCTTTTATCTAGATCTGTCCTCCTGAACAGAATCTCTGTGAAAACTGAAGACTCTGGATCCTAATGGAGTGCTCAGTCATTTATTAGTGTAATTTTAACAATTTGCTTTTTGTTCTTTTATATGACTTGGTTTACATCTTTTTGGCATGTTCACAAAATTTCACTAGCTAAGAGACATTCTGTATCTGTGTGAATTATTATCAATAAACTCTTCAGATGGAGGCCCTACTAAGCCGGAAACTAATGGGAATGGTGTCCCAACATTTTAACTCATGCACCTGTAATATTATAGCGGCCACTGTGGTACCCTACTGATGGTCTATGCAATTCCATAGAAGGATACTTTTCTGCAGGAGCCCTAACTTGACCTCTTACTTGAAAGAGTCATGCTAATTTAGATAGACCATGTTTCTGGTTTGTTGAACATGTTTAATTTCTAATCATGTTTGACAAAAGGGGAGGAAGTGTCATGATGGCAAAAGGGATTAAAACTGGCTGAAGACTGGGCTAAGACAAGTGGTTTAAACAGGCCAGAGCTGGAACTGGCACAGGTCCAAGGTGGTAGAAGGCTCTACTTTCATGATTTGTGCAATAATCTTGCTAGTATTTTTTGAGACTTTACTGGTGCAAGTTTGTTTTCACAAAGAATGTACAGGAGAGAGGAAGGAGGCTACAGATAAAACAGGATTTATTAGACATGAACAGAAGGCCCTAAGAAGACCACAGGAATTCTAAACCAGAGAAGACCGGGTCAAGATAAGTAGAGGAGGAACTGAGTCCCTGATATATGAGTTGTAAGACTAGTCTTAGAACAAAGAAGGAGTGCCTCCACACCTCCATACACTGGAGCTTGGATCCTACATCCATAAAACCACACTAATGTCGATGTGTTAAGGAACTATGATTTTCTTAGTGTGGGGACTTCCTCTAACTTGTTTGGCTCTAACTTGTTAGGTCATCATCTTATCTATAACTTAAACAGATCAATTGACACTGTTCCACTGAAATTCATTGTCAGTGTACTATTATGTAGTTAAAAAAATTTTTTTTCAATCAGCAAATATCTGCCTTCTCTTTCTCCCACTGTAATCCCTCCCTCTTCCCAACTGAGGAAGAAAGAAAAACAAAACCCTTGTTAAAACGTGAATAATCCAACAAAACAAACTCTCACATTGGCCATGTCCAAAAAAAATTGTTTCATTTCATGTTCTGAGTTCTTCACACCTCTTATCAGAAGGTAAGTAGCATGTTCCATCATTAGTCTTCTAGAATAGTGGTTGGTCATTAAACTGATCACAGTTCCTAATTCTTTCAAAGTTGTTTGTATTTACCATATTGTTGTCTTTGTATAAATTGTTCTGGTTCTGTTCATTTTACTCCACATCAGTTCATATAAGTCTTTCCAGGTTTCTCTGAAACCATTCTCTTTATCATTTCTTATAGCACAAGAGTATTCCATCATGTTTATACAACATAATTTGTTCAGCCATTCTCCAATTTATGGATACCTCCTCAGATTCTCATACTTTTCTACCTTAAAAAGAGCTATGATTTGTTTTATACATTCTTAGGGTTTGTTTAGCTCTGGAGTAATCCGTCCCTTAATATGACAGACCTCTAATTCATCCTTCTCCCTTCCCCTTTTATTTTGCTGTTGAGTGATATTTTTTTTAACCCAACTCTATGTGTGTATTCTTCCCTCCTTTGACCAGTTCAGAGGAGAGTGAAGTTCAAGTATCAGCCAATCTCCTCCATCCCCTCCTTCTTGTTTGTGTATATACATATATATATATATATATATATATATATATATATATACTTGCTCACTCTAATTATATGGGATAATTTTCCCTAACCTTCCTTTACCTTGCCTTCTCCTCACATCCTCACTGCATGTATTCCTCTTTCTCCTCCCTCTCCATTTTTCTTTTAACTTAATCAAAACATAACAGAACCACTCCCAGGAGTTGTCTAATTGGACTCTATGAACTCTGATGATGATAGGGCTCTTAGGGGTCACATATCAGAATGCAAACAGTTCATTCTTGTTCAGTACTTTATTATTGTTTGTGTTTGCCTTTTTATGTTTCTCTTAAATCCTATGTTTGAATTTCAGAGTCTCTACACATCTCTGTCCTTTTCATTTGGAATTGTTGGAGGTCATTAAAGATCCTTCATGAAAGGTTCATTTTTTTTCCCTTGTAGTTTCAGTTTTTCTGAGTAAGTTATTCTTGTTCTATTTTATTTGCTTTCTAGAACATGGTATCCCAAGCTCTTCACTCCTTGAGAGTGGTGGTTACTGAATTGTGTGTGATACTTACTCCTCAGGACTTGAATTCTTTCTTTCCGGTAGCTTTCAGTATTTTTCTTTTGACCTGGAAGTTCTGGACTTTGACTATCATATTTCCGGGAATTTTCATTTCGGGGTTTCTTTCAGGAAGTAGTTGGTGAGTTCCTTCTATTTCTACTTTGCCCTCTGGTTCTAAGAAATCTGAACAATTTTATTTTAAGATTTTTTGAAATATGACATCTAGGCTTTTTTTTGGTCATGATATTCAGGTATTCCAATGACTCAATTGTTTTTTCTTTTTCATTTGTTTCCCAGGTCTGTTGTTTTTGCTGTGAGAGACCTTATTTCCCCTCCCTCCAGTCTTCTGACTTTCTCTTAATATTTTTTGTTGTTTCAGAGAGTCATTATCTTTTATTTGATTCATTCTAATTTTCTGAGAGTTTGTTGGTTGGGTAAGATTTTATACCTCTTTCACTAAGTTGTAAATTCCTTTCAAAAATCAAAATACTTTTTGTTTCTTTTTTGATATTTTTCTCTAGCACTCATTTCATTGACAAAAACATTTTAAAATCTTTTTTTAAAAAAACTGCTTTATGCCTCCTAAGAATTCTAGTCAAATTTGTGTGTAAGCTGTATTTTTCTTTGAGATATAACCTGTAGATATTTTAAAATCATTCTCTTTTTCTGGGTTTGTGTTTTGAGCACCTCTGTCACCATAATAGTTTATATGATGGGATTCTTCTTTGGTTGGCTCATTCTTCCAGGCTACTTCCTGACTTCAGATTTGATCTTAAGGCCAGACTCTGTGCATTTCTGTAGGGAAGGTCGGGGCAGGCCCTGTTGCTGCTTTCTTGGGAGTGGTGTTACTCCAGAATCTCAGGGACAGGTCAGGCTGGAGACCTGCAAGCTTTCAGTGCTCTTCAAGTGGTCTGATTCAAGACAAAGTTTGGACAAAGTCTGATTGCTGTCCTCCTGATCGGAGCTCTTAAAGTTCATGACTTGGGTTTAAGTCTGAGCAATAGTAGAATGTTACTGGACTCAGTCTTTGTCAATCAACTAGGAAGCTCTGTTGCCTCAGAGTTAAAAAACTCTTTGGGCTCTCCTTTGGTCTAGGATTCTTACCCTTGTTAGTTCTCTACAGGTTTCAAACTGGGCTAGAGGCTAGAACTAGAGCCTGCTCTGTTTTCAGAGTCTGAGCCATACCACTGCTGCTTGCTTCTGAGCTGTTCCTCTCTCTCTCTCTCTCTCTCTCAGTAATAGGCAACAAGGCTGTCCCTATTCTTTCCTTCCTCTCTCCACCTACTGCTATGTACTTTTAAACTACCCTTTTTTTTTTTAGAAAAAGCAGACATTCCTTCCCAAGGATCAAGAAAAGTTCCTCTTACTTTGCTCTTTCCGAGACTTGGCCCAGAGGATTTACAAGCCCAGATGCCAAGTCCCTTAGAACAAAGGATAAAGTTGTCCCTGCAAGTTATTGATTGTAGTTAGGCTTAGCCTTTCCTCTCCTCTCTCCCCAATCCCTTCCTACACTTATTTCCCCAATAACTGCAAAACAATTCTAGTATTTTTTTGCCCATTTTCTCCACTGGTTTCGCAGTAAATTCCTGGCCTTTGACAGATGCTTCAACTTAAAGCAAACTTCAGGAGGGTCATAGCACCTCCTCTGGGCTTTCTCTCCTCAGTTCCTACTCCTATTGACCAGTTTGGGCCCCCAGAGGAAAACTGTCTATTCTTCCTCTCCAGGCTTGAGGGATAAACCTGAAGGGTTAGAGATTCTAGTACCATTGCTTGTGAACCCCAGTCCCAAATGCCCTAATATCCAGTTGATATCTCTAGCTTTTATAAAGGGATATATTCTGAGAAGGTACAGCAATGTTCCAAGTATGAAAACATCCCCCTCAAATACGGTGCATTCTCCCCTCTGCACCTACTCAGTCCTTGGGGAGAATAGGTTCAAAATAAAAGTGATACTAAACACTGGCCCCCCTCACCCTGGGCAGCACATCTTGGCCATGGCAGCTGGCGGCCCAGTAGATGGAACACTGAGCCTAGAGTCAGCCTGGGCTTAAGTCTAGCGGCAGGCACTTTTTGTGACTTGGACAAGTCACTTAACCTCTATATGCTTCAATTTCCTAAACTGTAAAATGAAGATAAAAGTAGTACCTACCTCACAGGATTGTAGTGAGAATAAAATGAGACAATATTAGTAAAAGAGTTTAGGACAGTACCTGGAAGATAATAGGTGATGGATAAAGGCTTATTTTCTTCCCTTCTCTCACTTCCACGGGAGTAATTTCCTCTTGCACCAAATCCTCACAAAATTCACTTCCAGGTGTGGTGAAGCTGATGAAGGAGCAGTTCCTTTGTTCAACTGGGCTGGCTTGTTGCTGGGCCGGGTGAAGCTGATTAGTCCTCAGAGCTAGTTCCTCGCTGGATACGACTGCTACCGCTGCCAGCAAAAGACTCTGCTTCCAGCTCTGGTTGCTGGACCTCGGATAGTTCCTCTGACCTTTCATAGATCACCAGGTCCTAACCTGGTCTCTTCTGCCTCCAGAAACTCATTCAAGAATGAACACAAGAGACAAAAGAAACAGAATTGCTCTGTGTTCACAGACAGGTGACAATCAGGTGAGAATTAGGGAATGATGCTTCTGCCTCTCCTGGAGGTCTACAGCAGTTCTTCCTCCTCACTTGAAAGCTGTCAGGAAAGAAAGAACACAAAAAAGGCAGAATCCTTTTGTATTCCAACTTAGTTCTGTCTCCATCATTGTTATATTCCAAAGGCAACCAGAAAACTTATCCCTGCCTGGTACCAGCCTTTCATTTACTCATGGCTGGAAACTTGCTCTGCCAAGTTCCAAGTGTTATGTTTGCAGCAGAAAGAGAACATTGCATGTGCTCTGCACTACCCACCAGGAAGAGTGTATCCATGCATGCTTTAAAAATTGGGCTCTCATTTTGGGCCCCCCTTTTTTCATTGTGAAAATGTTTTTTTCTCCATTTATTTTTGATATTAATATTTTTCACAGAAATTCACTGAAAGTAAGGGGTGGGGGATAGAGGTCTCTGACCTGGGAAAGCAGCAGTACAGTGAGGGGTGCTAAGTAAAGGAGGAGTAGGAGGGTCCCCCTCAGCCAAAGGGAGAAAAAGAAACAGCCCAACAAAACTAAAATAAAACTCCAGATAGACAATCACACAGAGGTCATCACTGTCACCCTCCCAGGTTGCTTCATTTTAAAGTTCATGTTTAAGAACTGCTTCCAGAGAGGCATGGTCCAGAGGTCTTCCTTTTCCTCCATTCCATGCTAGTCCTCCATGAAAAGGGCTTTAACATCTGGGTCCATCTCTAACACAATCCCAAGCAAAGAACTGCACTCCGGAATTTTCTTTTGTGCTAGAGTTCTTGCCAAACTTTGACTTAATGAGAACTTGCCCAGTGATCAGGAATATATGCTCTTTTCATTTCCCAAGAAACATGTCCATCCTTAACACCAAGTAGAATGAGGGGAAAATTCATAATCTGACACTTCAGTCTCTCACCACTCAGACCTTATGTGCATTCCCATCTATTTCTATACCTATCATAGGTTTAGAGGTTGGTAGAATCCCTAATTCTCTTACCAGTACCAATGGTCTCTGAAATATAAGCCTGTTTATGTTTGGTTGGAGTTATTAATATTTCTTGGGTTAGATTTCCTATGACATTTAGGGAAATGGAATGGGACTTGGGGGATACTTCTGAGGAGGTATAAACATTTTGTTCTCCTATTTTAGCCAAAAGCAATGGG
This sequence comes from Phascolarctos cinereus, assembly GCF_003287225.1. Taxonomy (NCBI): domain Eukaryota; kingdom Metazoa; phylum Chordata; class Mammalia; order Diprotodontia; family Phascolarctidae; genus Phascolarctos; species Phascolarctos cinereus. The sequence continues at coordinate 448,693,910 of NW_027555847.1, read as the reverse complement.
ATATTAGAGAAGAAATCAGACTCACTTTTTTTTTTTGGTCCCTAGGAAGTTGGGAGAAGATGAAGTGTCTTGTTTGGATCTCAGATGTTGAGATTGCTTGCTACTGGTGGATTTCATTCATCTCAAAATGAAGTCTGTGATTGGTTTTTAATGGCTGATTTCAGAAAAGGCCAAAGAGTTGCAAGTGGATTGTGGCAAAATTGAACAAAAGAGTCTGGGAGTAACAAAGATTATGCCTGCTTTTCATTTTTAGGGAATCCCTATTATAATACATCATAATGCCCAGCCCCTGACATCTCTCAAGAATTATTCACCATAGCATAGGTGCAGAATAGGGATTTACTAAATAAACTCCTAGTGCTCTGTCAGCCTTTCCCATTTAAGTGCACAAAGGGTCAAACTACCTTTAAGTCCAAAACGTTTCTCTTTTCTGTAGGGAGAAAGTCCTAGAGAATGTCCAAAGTTGATCCTTCCCATGTAGCAGAACCTTAATTTGGAGCTGCACACGGGAATCAGGGAAGGAGACACTGCGTGCAAATCAGTTTGAGGAAAGCAAGAGGTGAATAAAAATACCATCGATATCTGGCTTGGGTGCTAGCAGGACCCAGTAATCCAGGCCAGAGATTGGGTGACTCTCTACTTCAAGGATCCAGTGCATGTTTCATTTCATAGAAGGCATCTTTATCCTGAGTCCTCAGGGCCTGCAATTTATCCAAGGAACTGAATTTCCTCACTCCTGCTTTTTTCCAGCTTAAGTTCTGGCTTTGGGATATTTTGGCACACTTCATGAAATTATTTAGGCCAGTGATGCTAAATGTCTAACTAGGTCAGGCAGAAATCCAGGGAGCTACAAAATAAATGCTGCCAATATCTCAGTGTTGCCCCAATAAAGAAAAGATGATGTCACACAAGGACTCAGATTTATTCCAGATTGTAATGACTATGGGAGGTTTAGGCTTTGATCCTTTTATGGAATCGTCACAATATCCCCATGCTTCTCATCCTGGGTAATTCTTGTTCAGGTTTTTCACTAAATCCTCCATAGGGGATCCACCCAATGTGAATGGTGACTTTTCTTCTTCTTGTTCTTTTAGTATCTTGGGGTACCAATGTTCTATCTGGACAAGTGACCTTTCCTGGTCACACGTATCTTTGATGTCTTTTAAGAAACTTCATACATGCAAGTAAACATTGGCAACTTGTAGCCTGCTCACATTCATTGTGAACTTTCCCTTGCTTTCTTGTTCAGTTATAATTTTAATTCTTCTAGAATCATGGTGTTTCATGATTCATAGCCTTATGTCATCACTGGGAATTCATTATTTTTCCCCTCAAACCCTTCCCTCTGCCCAGTTTTCCCATTACTCTCAAGGGCACTACCATGCTCTCAATCACCCAGGCTAGTTACCTTGGTAGGGTCCTCAACCCCTTACTTGCACTCATCTCACCTATCCAATGTGTTATTAAATCTTACTGTTTCTACCTTTACAGCATGTTGCATATACTATACATCTCCCTTTCTCTACTCACGTACCCACCATCCTACCCAAATTGATGCCCTCATCACCTCTCACCTGGACTCTTGCACAGTTATCCCTTCTACATCATGACTTTACTCATTGTGGTTGATATATTGTGAGTCAGCATAAGAAATTAAATGGGAATTGTTGGGCAGTTTTGCAGAAGCCACAGACAACCCACAAAGGCCAGCAGACGACACAGAAAAAGTACTTTTACTTTAACATTGACCTACATATAGCCCATGATCAAATACCTATCCCAGATTTTACAATAAAGTTCTGTAAAAGAAACAAAAAAAATTCTGACTTCTCTGGTATGGTGGGCCAAAAATTTTTATGAAGATTTTCCAGATCTCAGGGGCCCCCTGCTCCTAACCCCCATGATATGGACGGGATCCCTGTAATCATGTTCTAAATGATCTCCCTGCCTCAAGCCTCTTACCACTCTAATCAATTTTCCATTTAGCCTCCAAAGTGATTTTTCTAAAGTAAAGATGTAACTATTCCCACACCTCCACCCCCAATAAACTTCACTAGCTGGTTCCCTATTATGTTCAGGATCAAATATGAAGTCCTCTGCTTGTCATTTAAAGCTCTTTATAACATGGATCCTTCCTGTATTTCTGGTCTTCTCACATTATTTTTCTCTACTCACTCCACAATCCAGCAATATTTGCTATTTCTCATATATGACTATCTCTACCCTCCATGCTTTTGCACAAATTGACCTGATGCCTGGAATTTTGGTCTTCTTCACCTCTACCTCTTAATTTCTCTTCCTTCCTTCAAGACTGAACTCAAATATCCCTTTCTTCAGGAGGCCTTTTGGATTCTGTACCCCCATTGCCTTTCCTCTGAGATGGCTTTCCCATCTACCCTGTAAATGTCTTGTAGGTACACAATTATTTATGTGTTGTCTTTTTCATTAGAAGGTGAACTCCTTGAAAACAGCAAGAGTATTTTTGCCTTTTAATCTCTAGGGCTTATTACAGTCTTGGCACATAGTGCTTAATAAAGGATTGTTGAATGATTAACAGACTACTCATCTAGTACGCATATTAGTGAGAGACATTTTCCATGACAAGGGTCTTAGGTCTTCGTATGTGGTAACTCACTTTTTATGGAAAATCAAATAGTCATTGAGCAAAATTTTCTCTATGGTCACAATTGTTATGGAATTTTGTATAATGTTAACTTATGCAACTGAGTTCTAAGGATATGACTTTAAAAACATCTTTGTGGAATTTTGTTACTTCTTTCCTAGGAGACAGGTGCTAACAAATGGTTTCAATTAATTGTTGCATTAAATGAGTAAAAACTTCATGCTCTCTAGTCTTATTTTAATTTTTGGATTTTTAAAGACTATTTATTTCCTCTCCCTCCTTCTCCCACCAATTTATTAAAGAAGAAAAAAAAATGCTTGTAGCAAGTTAGGCAAAACAACTCTCACATTGGTCATGTCCAAAAATGAATGTGTTTAGTTGTGATACATGAATGTAATGGAAATACTGTTGTTCCATAAGAAATATGAGGAGGCAGACTTCAGAAAAACCTGGAAAAACTTATATGCTGAGTGAAGTGAGCAGAACCAGGAGAATGCTGTACACAGTTAACAGCCACATTATGTGATGACCAACTTTGATAGACTTAGCTCTTCTCAGCAATGCAAAGATCTAGGACAATTCCAAAAGACTCATGGTGGAAAATGCTATTCATGTCTAGAGAAATAACTATGGAGTCTGAATGCGGATCAAAGCATACTATTTTTCCTCCCCCCCCCTTCTTGTGGTTTTTCCCTTTGGTTCTAATTCTTCTTTACAACATGACTAATGTGGAAATATGTTTAATATGATTATTTATATATGGGCTATATCAGATTGCATGCCGTCTTGGCGAGGGGGAAGGGAAAGAATGGGAAAAAATTTAAAACCCAAAACCTTATAAAAGTGAATGTTGAAAACTAAAAACAAATAAATATTTTTAAAAATGAATGTATTTCATCCAAAGAAAGAACTATGGAGTCTGAATGCAGATCAAAGCATACTATTATATCTCTCTATTTTTTTCTTTCTCATGGTTTTTCCTTTTGATTCTAATTCTTCTTTAGAACACGAATAATGTGGAAATGTGTTTAATATGATTGTACTTGTATCGCCTGTATCAGATTACATGCCATGGAGAGGGAGAGGGAGAAAATTCAGATCTTAAAATCTTATAGAGGTGAATGTTGAAAACTAAAAGTAAATACTTTTTTTAAAAAAGGGGGAAAAATGAATGTGTTTTTCTGCATGTTGAATCCTTTGCCCCGGCAGAGGCATTCCTTTTGGGTTGTGGTTGTTAGTTGCATTGATCATTTCTAGGTCTTTCAAAATTGTCCTTACAGTGTTGTTAATATCCCATACATCGTTCTCTTGGTTGGTCCATTTGCTAAGGAGCGTTAGGAGCACTGCAAAGCAAGATGACAAAACAAAATTATGTTTCTTTTTGTCTTTGGGTTCATGATAAAGCTAACTTTCCCAGATTCTTCATTCACACTGGCATTATGGGGGAGAACTTGAAAGCAGTACTTTCATTTAGCGGCATTATCTGTATTTCCTATGGTTTCCTTTATATTAAGAATGTCATGTGGGTATGGTTCAGTTCCTCTGATAGTGTCTCTTCAGCAGTAAGTGCTTAATAAATGCTTATTGACTGTGGGCTTCTTTAGCATTGCACAAAAATGATCAATTAAGACTGTAGATAATAAAGACTATAGATAATAAAATTTCTTAGTACCTCCTTTCTCCCTATTTTACCACTATCTCAGGGGTTGTAGGAAGGGGACACAGTGGCCTGAGGACAATTTTTGACTTTTGTCTCTTTTATTGTTTGCTGTGTCCAAAGAAATTATTCATCCTGTGGTAGTTAGCCTTCTGGCAATGACCCTTTTTGTACTTGTCTTAGGAGCATAGAAACAGAGTGTGTTACCAGGCCTAGACTCAAAGCCTTTCTAGATTGATAAAACCTGCCAGAACTTATACTCCAATAGTGTGACCTACAAGAACCTAGGGGTTAATTGTTCCCTTTTTGGACAGGAAATCTGCTTTTATTAGGTGGGTCCATGAATTAGGAAGCTGTTCAAGGGTAATTTGTTTAATGACATCTGTCCTATGACCTGCCTCTAGGTGACATTCTGAATAGTATTATGGTCAAGATCCCAGTTTTCTTTATAAATGAATATTTGAGAGAGGCAATGAATCAGGAATGCAGTATCCTTAGGCCTAATTTGGAAGCATTATTAAGTCTTTTTTAATTTCTTAACTATCTGGACTGTTATCATGACATTTTGATGCATAGTGTGAAAGATCTCTCAAAAGTGTAGCCTCCTCAGGGGATCAATAGTTCTTGTTCTTTCAAAACCCTCTCCTGCTTAGACCCTGTTTTTAAGCACACAACAGAAGGAATAAGCCCTGCCCCCAACCTGAACTGCTTGCCCTTAGTTTTCTGCCATCCCTTGTCTCTGGGATAAGGGGGAAGAGGATTAGGGAGGGGAAATAGCAAAATTTCAGTTTCCTAGGAATTACCTAACTCATGGGAATTCGGCCCTAAACTCCCTCCTGATCACCAGGCCACTGCTATGTCAGCATTAGGTTTACTAAATAAGGACGTGTATGTTTGGATTGGCTATACCCTGTTTCCTGGTTCTTTGTTTTTGAATTTTCATGCCTAGAATGTAAGCCTGCCTCCCAGCTAATGGGATAGGAAGATTTTCTTTCAAGCCTAGACTGTGAGCTCCGAAGCCCAGCCAATGGGAAGAAGAGCCATTGCTGAGCTGAACACACTTTCCGTTCTCTTTGGTCGGAGCCATCTTTTGAGTGCCCTGAGGGAGCCCTTTCTGGAGAAAGCCAATAAACAAACTATTCTTTTTGCTAATCTCTGAGTCTCCAATTTATTGGTAAGGGACGTCGTACCCCATACAATAGGGTTCATTCCTTGTAATGATAACTCATAGTTAGATACTCCTTTGCAGGTTCAAAATTTTTTATATTTATTATCTAATTTGATCCGCGCAATAGCCCTGTGAAATAGGTAGGAAAAACATTAACCCCATTTTACTGATGAGAAAACTGAGGATCAGGGAGGATAAATGGCCTCAGAGAGCATATGCATACTTTTATATATTTATTATTTATTCTTTGGCATTAATTTTTAGTATTAATAATAAATTATTTTATTATATCACAGATGTTTTTCATTATATCACAATGACTCCATTCTTGAGGGTATGAAAGCAACGAGAGAAATTAAAATCACTGGGGCATTTGGTATTTCTTACAACTTGGCATGCGCCCATTCCAGAGCATTCTAGTTGACAGGACACCTTCATTCTTTTTAAAAGTACTTATTGAGCATCTGTCATATATTCAGAACCCTGCTAGGCCCAGTAGAGAATCTGAATATGTAAAGACAACAATATGCCTCTCTCTCCACTCTACCTCCTCCCACCCCTCTGCCTACCCTGGGGCAGGGGAGAGTAGGGCAAAGGTCATTAGCCCATTTTAGTCTTCACTCAGGCTCTGCAATTTTTATGGAACATGAAAGAGTTTCATGGAGAAGTGAGGGACATCTTCCTACCACAATTTCACCCAGATCTTATGCAATTTTGTTAAATGGTTCCCTTGGGAAGGATTTGCAGGGACAAGGGAAATGATAGACATTGAAAGAGAGAATCTGAATGGTAGCAGATGAGAAAAGCAAGTTAAATTTAAAAAAAGAAAAACTTTTAAAGAAGATGGACTTTTGCAATTTACTGATTGAGTCTGGCGGGGTAGGCTCAGCATCTCAAGAGATAAAATAGCTTGAAGCTACAAACTTTTCAGAGTTGAGATCCTAGAAGCTGCCATAACCACTCAGCAAATATCACAGGATCATAAATTTAAGAGTAGAAACTATACAGATCATCTAGACTAGTGGGTCATGTTTTCTGTTCTGTGAGTCTTCAACAACAACAAAAATGAGTTGTGAATACCCAGGGTAATTTTGTATTCTACTCATAATATTCCTTTAGATTATTCATTAAGTGCTGATAATAATGATGATGATAAGTTTTGATCCCAAAATCTAAATTAAAATGTACATTATACAACTATAATGATAAAATATAAAATCTTATTCTGTCTATATTTAAGAAAATTCTAAATATAAAATTATAAAACAAAATAATTATGAATTAGAAGATCAATTATATATTATACATCAAGAATAATATAATATATACAAAACTATGTATACAATTAAAATTATAAAACTAATAAAATAATTCTGTGGGACATTCTGTAACTATTAGAAATAATTTAGAAGCCTTCATATGTTTACTATTATCTATAAGACTTTATATTAAATTTCTTTGTTACACAAATTATTTTAAATATTATAACATTTTTAATTAAATAAGTTACCACTTGGAAGATGTTTAACATAATACAATAATTACACAGAAGCTTGGTTTTGACACTGGACTTTTCATTTGAACAAAGATTTGCAGTATTTGGCTCAGCACCAGACAAACACTATCTTGAATCTCGTTCTTCTTTAAATTTATTTCTTTATTTTTATTTACAACAAAAATAAAATGAAAATGCTTGCTTATAGAAATATGTGGTGGAAAATGGTAGGATAATTTTATAGTTCTTTTGCTGAGATATAGAAATTCATTTTTTATTTTAGTCATCTAATCAATTAAAGAAAAGAAGTAGCTAGGCACAGAATAAAATATTTATTTTTCTACTAGCTAATGACAAGTGCTATATGAAATGATAAACATACTGAAAATTCAATGACACATATTGCTTTGTTTTCAATAATGTTAATATATAAACTAACCTTTGTAAGCGGCAACCTGAGTTCAGGAGGAAACAGCCAATATAACAAAATTGAGGTCTTTAATCGGGGCAAATTAGTTGCAGCTGAAGGCACCACACAGCAAGTGCTGGGGTACCCACAGAGGGGACTGGTGACAGGGTTTATATAGGGTAATAAGGAAGAGGAAATGACCAAGCTGCAGGTGGGAAATTTATAAAATAACCAGAGGCTGGGAGTGACAATATCTGTTCAGCTCCCAGCAATTCATTGACAACATCAGCTTTAGTTAGTTTGTGGTCAACTGTGTTTGTCATCATGAAAGAATCTCTTTCTTTTCTCCTACTAGTGCACTGTCTACACTTTCTAGTGAATGACTGACTAGTGTTGCCACTCAATTAAAAAATCTGCCAGATGTAAGAACAATAACATAAGTGGAAGATAAGTTTAAATTAGTCATAATACTGCAATGAGAGGTAGTGTAAGGTTTGTTTCTGCAGAAGGTTTGTGATGGTTCGTGATGGTTTCGAGATAGTTTGTAATGCACATGCCCAGTGATCATGGTTTTTAAACAGTTTAATATTTGGTGCTACAAGAGCACAAATGTTTGTATCATCTTGATCACATGATTACACAGCTGATAAGGTATAATTACAAAGTAACAGAGGGGAATGAGGGAGGTACTCTGGTGCAATAGAATATTGCATTATATATAGCATTCAAATTCAAATTCATTGGAATTGTACTACAGTAAAATGTTGAACCCTTACAGCAGTTTGGAAACAATTTGATGCCAGGATGAAATACTGCAAGAACATGCTGTTAATCAAAAGAAATTAGAATTTGATATAATCCTTTCATGAACACCAAAATCATTGTGTGTGTGTGTGTGTGTGTGTGTGTGTGTGTGTGTGTGATTATGGTGCTTTCTAATTGCTGCAGAAACAAACCTATATTTCCAATACACACATACTTGCTGCAGAACAAAGATATATGTATTTTAACATAATCTGGTAATTATTGACTGCTTGAGGTAACACTAAAGAATTTTTAGCATGAACCCCTTGGATTATCATTACAAACCTTCAATGCAACTCAATGAGAACTACCGATCTGGTCCAACTTCCTCATTTTACAGATAAGGAAGCTGAGATCCAGAATGATGAAGTGACTTGTCAAAGGCCACACAAGTAGTTAGTGTAAGGGCCAGGATTTGAACTCAGATCCTCCGACTCCACATCTAGCTCTCTTTCTTTATTGAAGCTGAAGACCATAGATAGCAGCAGAGAACATCTTGGCAGATATGCCCAGCACAAAACAAAGTCACCCAATAGGGAGCAGATCAGTGGAAAAGCACAGAAGAGAGCAGAAACTGACAGAGAAAATATACCATTATTAGAGAACTTAATTGCTTTCATTTAATTTTAATTGATTTCATTACTTCAAGTTAATTAATTTCACTAATTTGATTTTATTTGAATTGATTGCATGTAAAGCAAGTTTTTCTGAGCATCCTGCTTATCATTTCTTACAGCACAATAGTATTCCATCACAATCAATATGCCATAACTTGTTCAATTATCTTTTATAGTAAATATTCCTTTGCTAATCTGACTGTTACTGGAACTGGAATGCAAGGGACCACTCACTACCACTGGGGGAAACACCATCAGTGGGTGCTGAAGCCATTTGCAAAGAACCTAGATTCCCAAGCCCCTTAAGGGTGCTTACTCACCTTAGGGGTGAGTAAAAATCTAGGACAGCTGGCCTTCACACAGTGGGAGCCACAATAGTCTTTGAAGTATAATTATCAAAATATATTTTAAAACCAAATTTATTGGCCCCAAGTTAAGAACCCCTGATCTAGTCCAACTGCTGCATTTTATGAAGTTGAAAAGTGAAATTCCAAAAGCTTGTTACTGTCCATTATCAAATAGTAAGTAGCACAGTCAGGATCTAAACCCATGTCCTCTAATGCTAAATCCATTACGTTCTTCCTCCTAATATTTGCATACACTGTACAATGCATTTTTATATACATTATCTCATTTGATCTTCACAACAACCAAATGAAGCTGGTTAATGAGCCTCATGCAAGCTACAATACTGCCTGGTAGGGGCCAGAACCATATTAAAATGTAATTGGGGAATATTTAATGAAATAAATAAAAATGCACCAGAAGATCATGTTAATATGTGATTTTCTAAGTAAAATATGTGATCCATAGGGATCTTTATGTATGCTTTAGTGGCTCCCTGTTTCTATTTCAGTTTGATGCCACTTCTCTAGACCACAAGATTGGGTACTTCCTGGGTTGTCTGAACTCAACCAAATCCCAAATCAAACCTTTGAGTGAATTAGGGGGCCCTAAAGCCAAACCAGCAACCTAATGATGACTAAATCTATATCTCCTATCCTGACCTCTCACCTAGGCTGTGGTACTATATACCTTGTAGATTCAGTTCAGCCACAAACTAGATTTACAAATTTGGATGAGTCTCTTAAACAATTTGGGATTTGACCTTTTTACCTGTAAAATGGAGATTAGGTGATTAGGAGACTAGGTGACTGTAAAAGTCCTTTCCCACTCTAGAATTCCAGGATTATTCTTTTCTATAATCTAATTAGTCATAGACATTTCCAGATAAGTGGAAAACCTATGGTTCCCCATTAAATATGGCCTATATAGCAGAGGTTCTTAATCTTTTTGTGTGTCATAGATCCCTTTATCAGTCTTGTGAAACCTGTGAACCCCTTCTAAGAATAACGTTTCTTGCATGCATTCATCATTAAAAGAATTTCTAAATTTCATTTTAGGTCAGTGAAAAAAAGATATATACATATATGTACAGATATTTTTCATATATGTGTATATGTGTATATGTATATACACACACATACACACATTTTTTTTCTCATCCAAATTCATAGCATCCTGAAATCTATCCATAGGCCCTTTATAAGTGGAAGGTGGGGGAGGGCGCGGTGATAGATCAGTCCGTGGATACTAGATTAAGAACTGTTGCCCAACAGGATTAGCTCCATGGCCTAGTATTTAAAGCCATCCAACTAACTCTTTTGCTTTATTTCATACTACTCTCCTTCATGAACTGTCCTAAACTTTCTATTCCATCTCCTGCTTCAGTCCATTCAGGAAAGCCACCTCCCATGCCTGGACTGCACTACCTCTTCACCTCTGCCTTTCAGAATCCTTTGCTTCCTTCAAGTCTCAGCTCAATGGCCATATTCTCCGTGAAGATTCTGTTAACTCTCCAATTGTTAATGCTCTCTCATGCTTCCATTTTCTTTGCACTATACTTTTGTGTGTACATTTTGTATTCCCCTAGAGAAAATGTAAATTCATTAAGGGCAGGATCTGTTTTGTTTTTATCTTTATATCTGTTGCACTTAACACAGTATCATGCACATAGAAGGTACTAAATAAATGCTTGTTTGTTGGGTCCATTGGCACTACCTAGCAAACTTTCCCCTGAAAATAAGCTTTCCCCCAATTTCTTTGTCTCCATCAATGCTTATACCACTCTCTCAATTACTCAGAATCTTTGACTATCAACATCATTCCCCCTACTAGTCAATTCCCAAGTCCAGCTGAACTCTTCCTCAGAATATTCTCATCTCTATTCTAACACCCATCACCCTAGTCCAAGTTTTCATTCCCTAACTCCTTTATAGCTACAACCACTTCCCCAAAACTCATTTCTTCAACTTTATTTTCTCCCCACTCCAATTTATTGAAGATTAATCTTCTCTTAGACAGTCATTGTGTTACTTCTTTGCTCAAAAACCTACGATGCTTCTCTGTTAACTACTTCATCAAATCTAAAGTCTTCTTGCTTTCAAGGTCCTCCATAAAATGGGTCTACCTTCCTCATCCATCCTTATTTCCACTACTCTCCAACACAAACCAGTCAAGATGGTTGACTTCCTGTTTCACAAATATGTATTTCGATTTCTATGCCTTGGTATGTAGTGCTTATGATATTAATAATAAACTCACACATGCCATGATCTGAAAAAAATTAAAGTACTTTTCTTGCAACAATCCCTATAGCACAAGTATTATTTTTCATATTTTAAAGATACAGGGACTGAGGCTCCGAGGTGTTTCGTGAGCGACCTGTAGTCCCATAGCTCATAAATGTTCGAACCAGAAGACTCCACCTGGAGTGTCCTTTTTGTTCTCCTCTGCCAAGACGAATCCTATCGATCCTTCAAGGCCAAGATCAAATAACAATACCTTCAAAAAGTTTTTACTGATTACTTCAGCCGCTATCATCCTCCGAACCTCTAAAGGATTTGGAGCTCACACCACAATCTAGCACTGATTTCTGCACTATCTTAGACGCTTTTTATTTTCTTATCTCTTCAAGTATTTAAGCTCCTCAAAGGTAGCAGGGTCAGTTCCAGTATCTTATTTATTAAAAAATCCTCCCTCCTCCCTCTCCCCCCAAACATGGATCCCAGAAAGCTATCTCAGGTTTAAGGCATTTCATGGATCAGCATCCTCTCAAAAATCATATCTCATGACCTCCCACCGATGTATTTCTTCCACTAGACCAACCAAATGGCATGTTAATTCAAAGCGAAATTCATTTAATCAAATTGTAGCAAAGTAAATGACGAGAAAGAAGTCCTCTTCCCACCATATACAAAAGATGGTCTCCCCCACAAGTTTCCACACTACCATTGGAGGAAGGTTTACATGTAAGGAACGTGTGATAAGAAAACAAATATGGAGGGGTACATGCCTTGGGAATATTTTTATTAAGGGAATTTAGCTAGGCTAAGTCTTGGAGAACATGCAACTCACTACCACCTCACCAGACTAGGAAGCTAGGTGGCATAGTGAATCATGTTGGACTTGGACTTAGAAAGACCTGAGTTCAAATCCTGCCATAGATACTTTTAAGCTGTGTGACTCCAGGAAAGTTATTTAACTCTTTGTGCCTCCGTTTCCTCATCTGAAAAATGAGAGGTTGGACCTGACGACCTTTAGGGTCCCTTCCAGCTCTAAATCTAAGATCCTGTGTGTGAAAACTTAACAACTTGGTAAGATCTGCCAGAACTTATGCTCTTTTAGTATATTCTTCAAGAATTTAGGGCTACCATTATCCAACAATGAGGCACTAAGTTGGGATGTGAGTACAAGAGATAGAATGGCCTTAACATGATTTATTTAATAATTTTCTTATGACAATAGTAAGGTACATAAGGCTGTTTATACTCTTACACGAAATGGTCCCAGACACCTGTTTGTAATTCTGCTCTCTACTCTCTCATTGTCAGCTGGCATTCCTTGGTGTGCTGACTTACAGCAACCTCATCCTTTTACTGCTTCAAATCATCTGTCTAGATGGAAGGTAGGGCAGAGAATAATTGAAGGGGAAATTAGATAGCTAAGACTGTTAAATCAGCCACGTAATTTAATGTAAGTTTATCCCAAGAGAATAGATTTTGGATAGATTTGTTCTATGCCAATCCTCTAGCTTGAGATATTCATGTTTTGCAAAACTTTTTTTTTTCCCCTCCATTTGTGAGTGTGGGTTAGTGGAGGCTGGGAGGACTTAGATTCAAGTCCCACTCCTGATACACACCAGTTTCGTGAAGCTGGGCAAATCTCTCAGTGCTCTAAGCAACTATGACTTTCAGTTGCAAAGAGGGTGCTGACCTTCATTGGTAGACATAATTTCCTTACCCAGGAGTTCCCTAAGCCAACTAAATCATAGGCCCAATTCGCATCCCTATCCTCAAGCCTATCCTATCCTTATCTCAATCCTTATCCTTATCCCTTTCCCTTTCCTTTTCCCTATCTCTAACTCTATCCCTAGACTAATCCTTTTGACTTAGGGGCATTTTGCTCCTTATGGAATTAAATTCCAAGCAATGTTCTGCATAGCTGAGGTGTACTGAGGTCTGACCCCAATGTGAGCGGGCACACTACATTGCTCAACATTGGTGCTTATTTAGTTCGTTGTATAGTTAGTTATTAATGAAACTATAGTGAAGAGTAAATCAAGTTAAATGTGTTTCAATTAAAACATTTGGAACTATGTATTATGTCAGAATTGGTTGCCTAACTTCATGTCATTTCCCTAAAAGAATGGGTAGAAGAGGACCATGACCATGTTTGACATCTTGGAGAAGACTCTGCATAACTATTTTCAGAGGAATGGGGTGCTTGCCTCAAAGTCTATAAAGTCAAGGCAGAACCATAACTAGTATGAGGGGATCAGAGTTGTGCCAAATTTTAGCCTGCACTTAGAGTATCTGAATGATTGGCAAAACAATTGAAATTAGTACCTCATCACCAAGAATAGTCAGTTAAAATATGGACCAGATGTTGTGCTTCCTTTCCCACTTCCACTCTATGAGGTCCTCCTTGAACTGACCCATTCTTCTCTCCTTCTGTTCCTGCCCTCCCCTTCCCCACCCCTTCACAGGCTTGGCATCTTCACCTTATGGTGTGCTGGGATCTCTATGTCTTTGCCTTCAGTCTATCTGATAGCTCCCAGAATGCAAATTGCCAGCTAAATCCCATCATACATTTTGTTTGTTTGGGGGCCAGTAAGAATGTGAGGGAATGGCAGTGCTCCATCTGGAATCTCTGCCAGGTGACCTAGCATCTTGGGAATTTGGCTAGACTGCTTTGTAAGGGTGATCTAACCCTAGGACTGAACTTGAAGTACTCTGTTCTAAGCAAGTTAGTAGGTGATAGAGAAACCCTAGTGTAGGGTGGAGAGAGAACAAAGTTGTGTCCTGATCTAGTCTTTTAAATTAAATTACTTCGCGTTCAAGGACAAGTTCTCCTTCCCTTCCTTCTTACCCTTTTACTGCCCCTCCACCCCCACCACATACACACAAACATACACACACACACACACACACACACACACACACACACACACACACACATGAAGAGAAAAGAAAAGAGAGATGGCAGTACTGTACTGCCTTTCCCTGGAAATGGATACAGAAAGGCACTAACAAATATTTGGGAGGATCACTGCAAACATAAAAGGATAACTGGAAAGACAAATATCATCAGTGTTCAGAGAAGACCCTTTTTAGCTCCAAATCTGTATGATCCATATTACGACAAATACCTCTAAAACAAACGAAAAGGCCTAGGTCCCCCATCTGACCGTGACATAGAACCAGTCTCAGGCCACAATCTATCTACTTAGACTTGAGTGTAGATTAAGGTTACTGATTAAATGGTCTTGGCTATCTGATTTCCCCTTCTGTTATTCCCTCCCTTTCTTTACAGGTGGACAGAAGATTTGAAACAGTAGGAGGATGGGATTGTGGAAGGAATGCCAGCTGACAGAGAATAGATAATGAAATTACAAACAGGTGTCTGGGGCCATTTCATGTAGGAACAAACAGCCCCACATACATTACTGTTACCAGGAATCATAAAGAATGAGTAAATAAATTACATTAAGTAGATTCTATTTCTTCCACTGGAGTCCTATTCTGATTCCTCATTGAGGCATGGAATGTGACCAATAAGAAATACTTTTTTAAAAGGTAGACAAAAATAAAAGAAAAACTTCTCAATATATGAAAAACACAAAAATCTGTCAACCTCAACAGCTCAGAGGCATTGCAGATTTTTAGGGCTTAATTCAATAGAGCCTCAAAAGGGCTCAGATACAAAACCTTTTTACTTTGGGAGCAGGGAGATTAGGTTGAGAAATACTCTGTGCCATTATAGATAGGAAATCGAGCTACATAGTAGGCCCATTGGTAGAATGAAAACTCCTTGAGGAGAGGGACTATCTTTTTTTTAACTTTACTTCAGAGATTAGTACGATGCCTTGCATATTTTTTTCCCAGACTACATTTGTTATTTCACCAGCAAAGGGAATTTCTGATGGGAAAACTACCCCTATCAATGCAGAATGATACATATTCTGTGCAACTTACAGTCTCAGTAAGCAACTACCTGAGGCATTGGGCACAGCAGATGCTGAACAGATGTTTATTGAATCCAACTGAATTAATTACTTAGATGTTTTGGAGGCAGCTGGTGTGGCACAGTGTATAGAGCACTGGGCCTGGAGTCAGGAGGACCTGAGTTCAAATCTGGCCTCAGATACTTAACCTCTGTTTGCCTCAGTTTCCTTAACTATAAAATGGAATTGATGATAGCATTTAACCTCACACGGTTACTGTGAGGATCAAATGGGATAATATTTGCAAAAGGATTTAGCACAATGCCTGGCACATAGCAGCTGCTATGTAAATGCTTATTTCCTTCCGCTCTCTTTTTATTACTCAACACCTCAAATCCTCCACTCCTGACTTCATGGGCTAACATTTGGTTTACTCTTACCAGTAGGCTGTATACCAAGAGGCTAATATGATCACACTTTTTTGAGGCAGGTGACTAGATACAGCATTTATTAAATACTTACCATGTGCCAGTTTTATTGCTGTCGAGTTGTGACCCCATTTGGGGTTTTCTTGGCAAAGATACTGAAATGGTTTTGCCATTTCCTTCTCCAGCTCATTTTACAGATGAGAAACTGAGGCAAACAGGGTCAAGTGATTCACCCCAGGGTCACACAGCTAGTAAATGTCTGAGGCCAGATTTGAACTCAGGAAGATGAGTCTTCCTGGTTCCAAGCCCAGGGTTCTATCTACTGTGTCACCTAGCTGGCCCACCATATGCCAGGCACTTTGCTGATTAAAAGTAGTAGAACCTGTTGCATCCACACTAGAGGTGTTTCATACACCAGAGAACCTTATATGTTGCACAACACTCCTGAGTGCCCACTGGAACCAAATTAAAATGGAAAATATTTGACAAAATAAATAAATATACAATAAAACACAGATAACATTAACATTTAAAACTAAGTCAATATGTGGCCTGCAGGGATCTTTTTGCAGGGAATAATGCCCCACCCTCACCCCCTTTCTATTTATTTGGCACCACCGATTTATACTACTAAGGTGAACTGGATGTAAATTATAATGCCATCTGCACAGATTACTGATTTTAGAATCTCTCAGAGCATGATAGGACCTCACAGTCCATGGAATCCAACCCTCCCATGAACTATAAGTGCCATTAACAACTTTCTCAGCTTCAACTTAAAGACCTTCAGTGACAGCTTATTCATTATTGCCCTTTGCTCTCCTTCCCTCTCCCCTTCACCAACAAAATATTTTTAATAGCTCTAGTTATTGGGAAGTTTTTTTTCCCCTTATGCTAACATGAAGTCTTCTTGTTTGGGGTAGCTAAAACCTTTGCTTTCAGCTCTTGGCCTCATGCCTGTTTCACTGCAGACTTAGAGGAACTGAATTTTTTTGGAGCCTTGATGATCTTCCCAAGGTACATAAACACACAGCTGCTGACCATTTCCTAGACAAGTCAATGTGGACAGACACACTCCACTAGATGAAAATGGCCTATAGGGAAAGATTGCTCTCTTAGGTGAATACATTTATAGCAGAGATGTTTGTCAACAAAACACACTACACATGGCTGATTTGGGTCCAATTCTTGTATCTATTTAGTAATTTTTCCTGTGACCCTCAATGAAAGGGATTAGCTAAAGTGACAGCCTTCATACTGAATGGGATGCTGACTTTCAGTTAATAGGACAATGACCAGAAAGGAATATTGACTGATGGCAAATTTCACAATCATTTTGGTCCAGAGAGAAGAGAGAGAGAGAAAGCAGGGAAACCAGTTGTCTATCAATCTGTTCTTTGAACAATAAAGTCTGGGCTGTAAAAGATGGTTCTTTTTTTTTTGTCTGTGTTTGTATAACAAGCTGATCGTGTGCAGGGTTGTCTTTGTTACCCCAGAAAGGAACCAGTGCTCTGCTTTTGATAACCCACGAGCCTTTGATGCTGTTGCTGGTGCCATGGGGTGACCAATTTTCCTGAATGGCTCAAACCTTTCAGGGAAACTCAAAGCGATGGCTTAGGGGATGAGAAGAAACATCTCCACTGACCAAGAGGACTCTCTATAAACCATGAGCTCATCATTGTCTTATAATATATATAAAGACTTGTTAAACCCCGAGGTGGAGGATGAATTGCTTGGACTGGAAAGTAGCCATTGCTGTTTTCCCTTTGAATGTCAGGCGTTGAACAGAACAAAGGAGCATAAAGGAAGAAAACCTCAGAACCTGTTCAGATGTTGAACACATAGCACTGTTAAGTTGAATATGAGAGAAGATATGAACTAAAACTTCATGTTGCTTCTCTATATTATGATCTACAGACTAGTCCATCCCTTAACTGACTAATGCCATTACAGGAGAGGGGGTTTCAAATCCTGGTTTCCTCATAGGCTCACAGGTTTAAAGATCGAAGGGACTTCAGGGATAACTAGCACAATTCTTTTTATTTTTATTTTTTTGCATATGAGGAAAACAAGACTTAATGTGCTGGACACCCTCCTTGAGTTCTCTTGACATCACATGAACACAGTCACATTCTGTCTGAATCACATGGACTAATTATTGGTTATCCCTTAGTTTCACTTTGTGACCAATCATACATTGCTACGGTGACATCCTTCACATCCCTTTTCCTGCATAATTCCTCATTTGCAATATGTTATAGCCTGCTCACTCAGGATCTAGCAGACACAGGAACAATTTCCACACAGTTGAGTTGTTACCTATCTGGTAAAGTTTAATTAATTAATTTTTTTTTGTGATATTACGGAATGTTATGTCTGTTGCCTTCCAATTCTTTGCTAAGAGAAAGTGTTAAGATGTATAAGTATGAAAAATAAAATACTAAATAAATGAAATTTAAAAAAAAAGATGTATAGGCATGAAGCTTCTGTGTGGTCTATAAATCTTTGGTCTTTCTCATTCCCCACTGATTTCTTCCTGCATTTAAGTCATTGGGTGGCAAAGTACATACATATAGATTTAATTTGGAAAGTCTTATCAAGATCCTCATACTTCTTTTCCCCTCTTCATCCTTTGCGATAGATTTCGGTAGAGATGCCACAATTAACTTCATGTTAGTCTTTTTTTTTTTTTTTGCAAATACTTATCATCAACATTGCAATATTAGATGCTTAAATATCCTTAGGAAATTATGGGGTTTTCTTTTATTCATTTTTTTTTTTGCTGCCTTTGGTTGCATGATAACACCAACTCCACTACTTCTCTAAGGAGAACTTTAGAATTGTACTTTGACTTCTATTTTCCCTTCTTATCTTCTGATGTCATTTATAGGGAGAACATCAAGATTGATGTGATTCAGCTCCTCCAGCAATATATTCACTCATTGTTCAATGCAAAAGGAGCTCATTTTTAGAAGACCAAGTAAGTTAATGTTTACAGATGGTCTAAAGATGATGTGATTCTTAGCATGCTTTGCACCTTTTCCTACCACTCTGTCATAATCTCTAACAGAAGTGAAATGGAGTCACGCTGAACTGAAGGCCATTTTGCATTTCTCTTTGTTTCATGGGGTGCCATGGTCAAAAAATTCATTACCAAATGGGAATAGGTTGGTTTTATAAAATACATATGTAGCCTGATGCCCTGCTTGTCTTGTTATCTCACTAAATTATTTTTCTTTCAGCCTGAGGAGAGAGAGAGAAACTGGTGGAACAATTTCTATTGATCCTGGCATGAGAGGATGATTTTCCTCTTCACCTCCTCTGGGGTCTTAGTGAACCATTTACACACGTACGCATGAGACAGAAGTTACTTGACAGAAAAAAGGGACATTCTCAATTCTTTGCGGGGCCCTCTTTCTACTTCCTTTCTTCCTTACTCTTACTTTTTAATTTAGACTTACAGGAGGGAGAGAGCAGTAGGTTTTGTGAGTAGGGACCACACAGAGAGGCACAGATAGCATGAACACAAAAGAAAAAACCAAAGTCTCTCAGCTACCCTAACTCCTGTGTTCCCATAGATGTCATTAAGAACAAGGTGACTGGGGATAAGCCAGTGCAATCAGGTGAGTTTCTGATCTTCGAGCAGAGATGGTGACTAGGATTTATGAGAAGGAAAGCCATCTTGAGTTGCTGATACTTCTATTATGTATTCCATTTGGTGGGTCAGCTTGAAGTAGCTGCTTTCCATTTTTAGTCCATGTGTTTGAGATGGGAAGTGTATACCCCTTACATTCATTGCTTTCCATAAACTATAAATATGTGAGGGCAGATTTTCCCCATTTGAACCTAAAGATCCAGGAAAGAAAAGGGAGAAAAGCTAGGGGAAGGAGATGATTAAAGGTGACAGTCTTTGTCAAGAGTGTTTGGTCTAATTTTCCTTTTACTTTATGCATTTAAATCTGTGAATATATTGGGAAGTGACCTGAGAGAGTGGAACCCACTAAAGATTGGGGGCACAAAGTTATGTATAGATACAAGATTCAATATGTTGATACTTTGAGCAATATTCCTCCTCTTTCCCTAGGTTTAGTTGGAGTGTGGCCATACAGGGACCAATCAGAGATCCTTCATTGCTGCACCATGGGTTTTGGGAAGGAAATGAAGTACCCTAAGCATTTACAGGCTGACTACTCCTCTGTTATGGTTAGCAAGGATATTGTAGTCTCTTAGGAAAATGCTCTCTGGTAAATATAATCAATTTCAGAGAACAGCTGATGCTTGCCAGAGAATAACTGATCAAGCCACACAATTAATGGCTCCTATATTGGGGTCCGTGTGATATAATTCAATAAAATATATATTATATATGATACAGCATAGTGTAATGTATAAGGAACTGGCCTGAAAACAAGGAAGACTTGGGATTAAGTTCTGACTCTGATACATACCTGCTGTGTGACCCTGAGCAAGTCCCTTACCTCTCAGTGCTCCAGACCAGAAGTGTCAAATATGTATCCCACAGAAAGCCAGTATGGCCAAGCCAGATTAAAATGCAATTGGTATATATTTAACAAACTAAATAAAAGACAATAAAATGTAGATAATTACATTTAAAAATGAAATCAACATACAGCCTCAGGGATACCTAGGTATAAATTAGTGGCCTCATTTCTCTTTGAGTTTGACACCATTGGCAATTCTAAGACCTTAAACTTTAGGGAGGGTGCAGTGGAAGAGTTTCCCAGATTAATGAAATAATAGTCTGGGCCCTATCCAGTCCCTCTCTATTCCACACATACAAAGATAGACATGAAAAGCCTATACAAGTTGAGCATCCCTCTCTATTCCTCATCTACATGGACAGACATATAAAAGTTTAGCTCTCAAGTAAAAAAAAAAGGTCTTTACCTAAAAAAAGGGATATACACTGGTTGTAATCTTTAAGAAATGCCTAACTTTGAAAAATAATGCAAATGGTGTCTCAGAAAATGTTTCATATATTGCACTTTGAATTCATGATAAATGAAGAAAAATTAGCACATGATTTATAAAATCTTATTCAGTTTTTCACATGAATTTATAAGAGTCAGTGGTATAGCAAAAAGAATGAAGGATTTGGAATCAGGAGAACTGGTTTCAAATTCTGACTCCAGTACTTATCACTTGTATGACTGTGAGTAAGCCAAACTTACTGAGCCTTAGTTTCTTCATTTGTAAAATGAGGATAATCCTTGCATTACCTACCTCATAGGGTAGGTAGGAGAAAACATAATTGGTTTTTCTCTTTTTGGAGGCATACAGGGTTCAGTCACTTGCCCAGGATCATACAGCTAGTAAGTGTCTGAGGGCAGATTTGAATTCAGGTCCTCCTGATTATAGAGCACATGCTCTATCCACCTCATCACCTAGATGCCCCAAACATTGTAAATTTTAAAGTGCTGTATAAACGTGAGTTATTACTACTGTTACGAAGATGTAACATCTAGACTCAGGTCTTGAGGTCTATCTGTCTATACCCATCAGCCAGTCACATTTTGCACACACATATAAAATGAGCCTATTTGTCTTTTTCACCACAGTTTACCCAGTTTACCCCTACTACCCTCACTCCCTTCCCACCACACATTATCAAGAAGTTGTTAAAAAAAAAAAGAAATGAGTAAATTCAGGAAGTTTTGACATATTAAAGATCTCTTCCTCTTGGGCCAGCTTGTTACAGAATACTAGCTGAGAAATAAGGGTTTAGGGGATAGAAGCTATTTATTATATAGCTTAGGAATTTTTGACAGTGAGGTGGTTGTCCCACTGTACTCTACCTTGGCCCAACTACATCTGGAGTATCATGTTTGGTTTTGGGATACACATTCTAGGAAGGTAACTGACAAGCTGTAATTTATCCAGATCAGGGCTACCAGGATGCCGAGTGTGGTGGAGACCTTACCATATGAGAATTGGTCTGACTAAAGGGACTTGTGATGTTTAGTCTAAAGAAGAAAAATCCTGAGGGATATAATAGCTGGTCTTTATTGATAGGTTGTCCTGGGCAAGAGGGATCATGGTTATTTGACTTGGCCTGAGAGGCCAGAATGAGAAACGGTGGGTACAAGTTGCAATGATGTAGGTTTTAGAGGCAGCTAGGTGGCACAGTAGATAGAGTACTGGGTTTAGAGTCAGGAAGACCTGAGTTCAAATCTGGCCTTAGAGACTTCCTAGCTGTGTGACACTGGGCAAGTCACTTAGCCCTGTTTGCCTCACTTTTCTCATCTTTCAAATGAGCTGGAGAAGGAAATGGCAAACCACTCCAATATCTTTGCCAAGAAAACTCCCAGTGGGATCATAGAGTCGGACATGACTGAATGACTGAACAAAAAACAAAGGAAGAAAACCTTCTAATATTTAGAACTATCTGAAAGTGAACAGTCTGCCTTAGGAGGTAATGAGTTACTCATCAACGGGAGTGTTCAGGCAAAGGAGATACTTGTTCACGCTTGGGTTGGATTAGATGACCTTTTGATCTCCTGCCCCAAACTGAGGTCTCTGATTCATTAGTCAAGACCATGAGTTTGTATTATACATAGTTACTTGGGTCCTCTTGAAGCACAAAAGACAACAACAGCTACATTTTGGGACAGCTTCCATCGTTACAAAGATTTTTGCCTGATGTCATGCTGAAATTAGCCCCCAGGTTCTCACTGCTCCTGGTTCTGTCCTCTGAGGCCATATTGACAAAATCTCATTCTATCTCCACATTACAGCCCTTCAAAAATTTGAGGACAGTGATCATGACCCTTCAGAGTCTTCTGTTCTCCAGTCTAAACATTTCCAGGTCCTTCAACAAATCCTAAAATGACATAGATTTAAAACTTGTTACCAGCCTGGCTGTCCTCCACTAGACACTGTATCTTATTATAGTACTTCTTAAATGTTAGCACGTGAGAGTAAACGTGATCCTGGAACCTCTGCCTATCTTAAAGAAACCCTAGATGCTATTAGCTTTTTTTTAGATAGCCACATCATACTACTGACTCACAAGTCATGGTGAATTAGAAGACCACAAATTGACATTATCTATGTTGTATTGTAGTTTTACATATTTTGTTAAACATTTCCCAATTACATTTTAATTTGGTTTGGACTTCACTCAGGGGTTTTGCAGGCCTCTAGGAATCCTCAAGCTGTGAGTTTGACATCTGTCAGAGATTATTCACCCTGTCCGAAAATGAAATGAGGGGAATTTGGCATGATCTATCCTTGTTGAAGTCCTGCTGGCTCTTTATAATCACTGCTTCCTTTGGTAGCTATTCACTATGTCTTTTATGTTCCTTTCCAGAATTTTCCTAGGAATAAAAGTCAAGTTTAATTGGCCTATAGATGCTGTTCTTCCTTCCTTCCTTCTTCCTTGACAATATTTGCCTTTCTTTGATCTTCTGCTCTCTCTCTCCTCTTTCCCATGATCTTTCAAATATAGCCTAGAAATCATGTCTACCAGTTCTTATCAAAAGCATGTAGGTGTTCTTTCTCTCTCTCTCTCTCTCTCTCTTTTTTTTGCTTTTAGGCAATTGGGGTTAAATGACTTGCCCAGGGTCACACAGTTAGTAAGTGTCAAGTGTTTGGTCTGAGGCCGGATTTGAACTCAGGTCCTCCTGACTTCAGAGCCGGTGCTCTATCCACTGTGCCACCTAGATGTCCCAGGTGTTCTCTTAATAGGTTCTTACTAGTCTTAAGAATCAACTCCCTGTTAGTTATTTTTGTTGTTATTTTTTGTGCAGGTCATTTTCTTCAGTGGAGAAGAGAGAAAAAACAATAGAATGGAATAGCTGTCTTCTCTCTCTTGTCAGTTATTCTCACGTCATACACCCCAAGCAAAGATCCTGTCCCTGTCCCTGTTCCATTTTCCAAATAAAAGCTTAAAATCCCCTCCCAAAAAACCACCTTTCTGTTGTCCTTAGCCAGCCTCTCAGTTCATTCTGAGGATTAGCGACCCTGACATTCTTTTAAACAAGCCTTACTTTCCTGTACATGTGGCTGTGTAGCTTCTGTACTTCTAGATTCTGGTTTCAGTTGGTATCCCTATAGAAATATCTCAATAACAGGAAGAATCAGTGCTCCCATCTTTCAGTATATTGCCCAAAGACTTAAATTTTCTTTCTTTCTTTCTTTCTTTCTTTCTTTCTTTCTTTCTTTCTTTCTTTCTTTCTTTCTTTCTTTCTTTCTTTCTTTTCTTTCTTTCTTTCTTTCTTCTTTCTTCCTTCCTTCTTCCTTCCTTCCTTCCTTCCTTCCTTCCTTCCTTCCTTCCTTCCTTTCTTTCTTTCTTTCTTTCTTTTTTTCTTTCTTTCTTTCTTTCTTCCCTCCCTCCCTCCCTCCCTCCCTTCTTTCTTTCTTTCTTTCTTTCTTTCTTTCTTTCTTTCTTTCTTTCTTTCTTTCTTTCTTTCTTTCTTTCTTTCTTTCTTTCGAAGTTAGGACTTTCAAAATCCCAGGCTCATATTATGGAAAAACACTGAGTTTTTTTCTTCCTATGAGATAGACAATTATCAGTTG
Source organism: Phascolarctos cinereus (assembly GCF_003287225.1). Classification (NCBI taxonomy): domain Eukaryota; kingdom Metazoa; phylum Chordata; class Mammalia; order Diprotodontia; family Phascolarctidae; genus Phascolarctos; species Phascolarctos cinereus. Next base: position 448,669,666 of record NW_027555847.1, on the reverse strand, counting down.
ACTTTGTCCCTTTCACAAGGTGGTTTTTTTTTTCTTTACCTCCAGGGGCCAAGCTGTTTTGGAACACAAAACAATGAGCCAGCTAGCTAAGAACAGAGTTCAAAGTAATTTAACCTGTCTTTGAATTTCCTTCCCCTGCATGCAAGGAGGCAAGTTCTTTGGTCCAAGCCTTCATTTGACTTAGGGCTAGGAAGTCCTTACACCTCCTTTCTCTTTTCCTTATGAAGATCCTGTACCCTCAAACTCTTTTCAGTAGGAAGACTCTGCCGAAGAAGCCTGATAGGGGTAATATGAGTCTTGGATACTTCAGTTTTCTCCTAGCATGAGTCTTTGAGTCTTATGCAAATGAAAGGGAGAGAGAAATGCAAGGAGAAACAACAACAACAATAAACACGCCTATACGGATCTGTGTTTTAAGGAGATATCACCTGACATCTCAATCCTTTGTTCCAAATTTGTGTCTTTATTATATATATGTGGCTGGCAACAAGCTCCTCAGACTTTCAGCTACCCTAGAACATTTACCTCTCTGTACTTATTTTAAATCCCACAAATGGTGACATAAGGTGTCCCATTCTCTCATCTCTCTGTCACTAAATGAGAACCCAGCCACTCTCTCCAGCTGAGACTTGAGCCTTGTACTTTGACCAAAAACCCCGTATGGATCAGACAACAAAAGATTTCTTCTTTTCAAGTAAAACAAGGATGTTCAGGTGAAGAAGGAAATGTCAGCAGCACAACCCTGGTCCTATAATCTTTCCAGGGCTATTACAAGGGTTGGTTGTGCCCAAAGCAGAAGGTTGCTGGTGGTGATTAAAGCAACCTAGAAATGACTTCAGGGTTCTTAACAGGATTGGGCATGACCAATTCCTACTCAGTTGGATGAGGGCTGATTGGGTCAATGTTTGTAATTGGTGTTAAGGGGTGTGCTGGTAAATGTTTTAATAACCATCTCTCTAGAAAAAAAAATATAAGCAAGACACACTTAAGTTTAATCTGTGTTGTTAACATTCTTAAGTCTAGATGATCAAGAGACCAATCATACCCTGATTTGTAGTGTTGCCACTTTTAGAAATGTAAATGCTCACTCTGAAAATTTAACAACCAGCTCTTTAATCTGGTGTCAGCACACTCCTGGTGGTGGTGCTAACAGATTAGAAAGGGGATGAGGGAAATGGCTACTGAAAAAAAAAGTGATTCCTCTTTAACCTCTGCTTCAAACTAATTCAACATGACCAGGGATGGAGGCCTTGTAGCATTAAACTTTATGTCTTCAAATTAGTTGGTGAGAATAGAATGGTCAGAAAAGAGCTATTTTCTCTTCAGCTCAGACCTCTGTTTGATTCTATAGATACCTGGGAAAATAAAATCATTTTTGCTCAATTAAAAAAAACACAACCTTTTGCCTCTACTATGTGATGGACCAACTCTCCAAAGGACATAAACAATAGTCGTCACACATAGGATTTTAGGGTTGGAAGGAACTTAGTTAAACTTCTTTTACAGATGAGGAAACTGAAGTTCAGAGAATTTGGGTGACTTTTCCAAAGTTCCATTGTTAGTAAAGGGTCACAGCTATGACTCATACCTACGTCTTCTGACCCCTTCTCCTCCAGCATTCTCCTCCTAACACCTGAAATTTGTGTAGCATTGTAAGATAATTTGAAAAGCACTTCATTTGATCCTCAAAATCAGCCCTAAAAGGCAGCAAGTATTATATAGAGGAGTTGAGGATGACATCAAAGTTGTATTGTACAAGTGTTGGTATTCTAGTTTTCCAGATGAAGAAAGCAATGCTCAGAGGTGTTGGATGCAGTCATAAACCAGTAAATGACAGAAGTGTGAATGGTGCTTCAAGTTCACCTCTCTTTTCCTTGACATCACACTTGTGACCTGTCTTGCCTTCCCTCTGGGAAATCTGTCCCTCTACAGCACACACTTGAGAAGTAATTTACTGCAGGGTCTCAAAAGAGTGAACACAGCTTCCCAAAGTGCATAGCTTAGTGCTTTCCAGCTTCATCTCTAGGAAATGGCATGGGTCTGCAGTAAATATTTATTATTTCACAAGTTTTTCTAGCCCAGATGTCTTTCCTAAACATGTATCCCACATCTCTGACTGCTGGACATCTCTACCTGATATCTCATGATGTTGGAAACATTGATGTCTCAATGTTTCCAAAAACTAAATTCATCATCTTACCTTCTAAGGCTTCACTTTTTACCAATGTGCTTCTCTCTGTAGATTGAATCAATCCACAAGCATTTATTAAGACTTTTCTATGTGTCAATCAATGTTCTAGGGGATAGAAAGAAAGGCAAAAAACAGTCTCTGAATTCAAAGGAATACATATTCTAAGAGGAGGGAGAGAACATGTAAACAAGAACAACTTTACACATATACATATGCACACATATATATGTGTACATATGTGTGTATGTGTGTGTAAACACAGAGAGGGAGAAAAAGAGGGGGAGGGAAGGAAAAAGAGGAGAGAGAGACAGAGACAGAGACACAGACAGAGAGACAGAGAGAGATACGGAACGTAAACTTAAAGAGAAAGACAGACACTAGAAGCTGGGGAACCTAGAAAGGCCTCCTGAAAAAGGAAAGACTTAAAATGAATATTGAAGGAAGCCAGGAAAAGAAAATAGAAGAGAAAAGGGAGAGCGCTCCAGGCATGGGCAAAGGAATGTCACATTCAAGAAAATATAAGTAGGCTAGTATAGCTAGATTGCAGAGTGTGTGGAGGGGATTAAAGTGTAAGAAGACTGCAAAGCTAGGAAGGGACAAGGTTATGACAAGCTTTAAATGCCAAACAGAGGAATTCATTTTTGATCCTAGAAGTAAATGAGGAGACACTAGAGGTCACTGATGATGGGCAACATTGAGGGATCAATGTTTTAGAAAAATAACTTTGGCAGCTGAGTTGAGGATGGATTGAAGTGGGGAGAGATGATACAGAGAAACTGATTAGAAAGCTATTGCAAGGGGCAGCTAGGTGGCACAGTGGATAGAGCACTGGCCCTGAAATCAGGAGGACCTGAGTTCAAATCCAACCTCAGACCAAAACACTTGTCACTTATTAGTTGTGTGACCCTGGGCAAGTTACTTAACCCCAACTGCCTTAAAAAAAAAAGAGAAAGAAAGAAAGAAAGAAAGAAAGAAAGAAAGAAAGAAAGAAAGAAAGAAAGAAAGCTATTGCAATAGTCCAGGCAAGAGGTAATGAAGGCCTGAAGTAGGTTGTGGCTATGGGAGTCTTTATATGAGAGATAGATATGTGGCTTAAAGGAGACTGAGGAGTTGAGGGTGACATCAAAGGTGGCAGCCTAGTGACTAGGAGGATGGTGGTGTCCTTGACAATAATAGGAAAGTTGGGAAGAGGGTAGGATTTAGAAGAAAAATAAGAGTTCTGCTTTGGACATGTTGAGTCTGGGATGCGCATGGGACACCAGTTTAAAATGTCCAAAAGGCAGTTGGTGATGTGGGACTGGAGCTCAGGACAGAAACTTGGGTGGCATATATAGATTTGGAAGTCATCTGCATAGAAATGATTTATGGAAATTGATGAGATAACCTTAGTAACTATTTACATTTAAATTAATTCATTTCAATGCATAATGAAATGATAAACAAACCTATATCACCCTATGAGATAGTATAGAGAAGAGGTGTCAAATGCAGGGAGGAGTGTGAGGAACTCCTGAGTCAGGCAGAACCAGATTAAAATGTTACTGAGAAATGTTTAACAAAATAAGTAGCCCAATTATATGCCAATAAATTTAACAATTTAAGTGAAATGGAAGAATATTTTAAAAACTACAATCTGCCTAGATTAACAGAAGAGGAAATATACCTAAATAAACCTATATTAGAAAAAGAAATTGAACAGGCCATAAACAGGCTTCCTAAGAAAAAAGCATCAGGAACAGATGTATTTACAAGTGAATTCCACCAAACACCTAAAGATCAACTAATTCCAATATTAAAGAAATTGTTTAGAATAATAGGCAAAGGAGTTCTACCAAACTCCTTTTATGAAACAAATATGGTGCTGATACCTAAACCAGGAAGAGCCAAAATAGAGAAAGAATATTATAGACTGATTTCATTAATCAATAAGGATGCAAAAATCCTAAATAAAATACTAGCTAGGAGACTACAACAATGTATTATAAAGATTATACATCGGAATTAGTGGAACCAAGAGAACATTCTTAGAACAATATTATTCTAAGAACAACTCTGAACCATTAAGTCATTCTGAATATTATAAATACTCTAATCAGCTACAAAGCACTTATGAAGGAAGACACTATCCATTTCAAGAGAAAGAACTTATAAATAAAAGCATATATAGTATGGTTTTACACACACACACACACACACACTGTGTCTAATGGTAGCCTTCTCTAGGGTTGAGCAGGGAGGGAGAGAGAAAGAAAGGTGCACAGCAGAGAATAAAATAAAACTTAGAAGGGAGCACAGAAAAGCAGAGTAGCTTTAAAAATGATATGTAGTACTTATTACATAATTTTTAAAAAAATAAACAGTATGAAATGGAAATCCATGGTTTTATATTGAATCATCTTTTTATGTTGTACTGTGTACATGGAAATTTTTTTTATCTTTTCATATTTAAGTTCAAAATGAATAAAAATAAAAAAACCTAAAATAAATAAAAATACAATAGAATACACAGAATGTTAATATGTAGTTTTCTAAATCAACATGCAGCCCTCAGGGATCCTTATGTACATTTAGTGCCCCATTTCTGTTTGAGTTTGACACCACTGGCATAGAGCAAAAGGAAATTTGATGTTTTAAAATAAAATACATAAAGGCAGCTAGGTGGTACAGAGGACAGAGTGCTGGGCCTGGGTCAGGAAGATACATCTTCCTGAGTTCAAATCCAGCCTCAATACTTCCTAGCTGTATGACCCTAGGCAAGTCACTTAACCTTCTTTGCCATAGTTTCCTCATCTATAAAATGAACTGGAGAAGCAAATGGCAAACTATTTCAGTATTTTTGCCAAGAAAACTACAAATGGTGTCATGAAGATATGACTGAATAACAACAACATAGAATTACAAAGGAAACCAATTATATTGAATTACAGTTATCAAAATATTTTTTAAAAAACCAAGTTCACAGACAATCCCTAGAGTATATAATAATAATGATAATAATAATAATGATAATAATATCTACCTTATAGGGCTTTTGAGAAGATCAAATGAGATGTCAACTGCAAAGTGTTTTACAAATTTGAAAGCACTCTTCAAATGGTAGATGTTGATGATGATGATGATGATGATGATGATGAAAGAGCACTAGAGTTGAAGTCAAAAATACCTGAATTCAGACTTTGGCTTTGAGACTGACTACCCATGTGATCTCTGAGCACATTATTGAACATTTCTGGGGTGCAATCACTTCACTTGTAAAAGGAATAGATTGGAAAAATGATTTCTAAAGTTCTATTCATAATCTTGAGGACTATGTGAGAATTTATGAGGGGGTGTTTACTTCTTCACTTAAGCTTGAGTTACATGCTATCCAGTTTCTAAGTGGATACTGGGTGATTTTAATTCTTTTATTTCCTCCAACTGTTTCTCTGCTTTTCCATCTTTAATGGAAGTTCAACAGTTTTGTGGTCAGCTAATCCACGCAGTGTGTGTGTGTGTGTGTGTGTGTGTGTGTGTGTGTGTGTGTGTAGGAGTGGGCATGGGGCAGTGTGAGAGGAGAATCCCTATGATGAGAATTCTGTTGAATTCCTAATCCTCATGAGGATTTTATAGTTGCCCATTCATTCTCAGATGATTAAGTCTTCATGTTACAATACTTTTGTGAGTATTCTCTTGTTCTTCCCTCCACCTTACTTCCACTTACCCGCTCCTAGTATACATATACAAACATATGTACATATACACATACACACATATCTGTTTCTTCACAACAATGCCAAATGTGTGTGTTTCCCTAAGGAAAAAGGGATCCAGGAGTAATAGAAATAAAAATAACATTAGTTCTAAACAATAGGGGAATTAGATCTGAATGTTTTTAAAATTAAAGATTACATCTTATTAGGTTGTTTAAATGGCTTATGTTGATGGCCATGGGCCACATGGTCCATGGGGTTTTCTTGGCAAAGATACTAGAGTGATTTGCTACTCCCCTGAATCCAGTTCACAGGCAAGTCAAAACACACTCTTGCGACGTCATTGTTCCTCTTTGGCAATGGAGGACACACAATAACAACATGTTGATGGCCACGAGGTAGAAATGACCATGCAAGTTTATGCTGGTTGTTTAGTGAAAAAAAATTTTTTTCTAAAAATGTTTTAATCCAGAAGTGAAACTGGGAACTTTTAGGACATCCAAGGAGTTGATTACCTCCTTCACTTATTACCAGAGAGACAGAGCACAATTTAGGGATGGGCCTGAAATCCTATGACTACTTAACTGTCAGAGCTTAGTGAGAAACCTTCATTGCAAGGTCTCACATTTGAGCAAAGTTCCAGTGATTCTGTGAGCATTAAACTTGCCTAGATTTCAAGATTTTAGATAAGAAACAAAGGAAAAGAATGAGTCTTAGTACAAGATTGTAAGAAGTTGTGAAAAAATGAAGGAGGTGAAAAATCTCTATTTGGAACTAAGAATTGCCTGATGAGGTAAAAAAACAGCTCCATCACCTCATCAAAGAGAATGAGGCCCAAGCAATCCGCGGCCAACACTGACGAACTAATTAGAGGGTGATGGGAGGAGGCAATTTAAAGAGAGATTGGGGAGGGGATGTGCAGCTTTTTCTTTCTTTTTTTTTTGGCAGATCATTTTTTGCCTCATTGTTTTTATGTTAATTGAGTCTCGTTTGATTGGTGGAAACCACTTAATTCCCTTTCTATTCTCTTCCTTCTCTCTTTCTCACTCCCCACCCCCACTACTCAACTGCTTGGCAATTTTCCAGATTACTGAATCTCTTCTCAGTTACTGTGATAGTCATCTTCCTACTGATTGCAGAATTATTTAAGGTGTCTGCATTTTTCCATTCTTGGCTATGATCATCCTTTCATTTTTTTTTGTCTTATGGCTAGGGCCACAAGCTGTCAGCTCATATATGCTCTTTCTGGAAACCCATGGTTTGAAGGACCTCATGTGGAAGGATACACTGAAATTAGAACATGTCCTGGACATATTGCTGCATGTTGTGTAGTTTATGCTTTCCAAAGAACTTGAGGTACTGACAATAAATTCGGAAAAGTATTGAAGTTGAATGAATTTTTAAAATTTTATTTAAAATGTAACTGGGTCCTATTCATGGTCCTTTCCTCTGTTTGGATTATAGTTAACTTCCTCTGGGCCTATGGGGAAAATAACAATAATTCAAATAGATGAGAGGGTATTGTGTGGATCTTGATACATAAATATTTTATTAAAAGTTTAACACTGAACATTAGCACAATTAGAATTGATTGGCAACTATTTACATTCAAATTAATTCATTTCAATTCATAACGGATCACAACTTTTCAGTCCTCCCCCACCAAGTCCTCATTAGGATTTTTTTAGTTATTCATTTATTCTCAGGTGAATGAAATCTTTATGTTAGAATATTTTATGAATATTCTCTTTCTTGCATTGTCTTGCTGAACCCGTTACTTGTCCAAATTGTACCCAATGTCTTTTTCTATGAAAAATAGGAAACATGTTTAACGCATATCTGTATATGTATATATACATATAAACACTTGTATGTGTATGTGTATGTGTATCTCCATATATACACATACATGTATCTATATCCATAGCCCATGCCTTCCTGTTTCCAAGCCTAGGGCACTTTCCATTATGCTACCCTGCCTCTTGCTGTTAATTGTAATTATAATAGAAGTTCAGAGAAGGCAATTACTAGAGTGACTATAAAATGCAAAACTTGAGGTGGATAGAGCACTAGATTCGGTGGAGTCAGTCAAAAAATGAATTGAGTTGCTTCACAGGTTTCCTGTCATTGTAAGCACTCAAATGGGGGTTGAATGACTTCTGGTAATATTGTAAAAATAATTTAGTGTTTCAGGTGCGGGTTGAATCTCCGAGGTCCCTCTCAGACACAAAGCCCTACAATCCTAGTGACAGTATTTAATGTTTACTGAATTGAATTCAGTGTGAAACATTGCTACTTCTGGAGTGTTCTGGAAGAAGTCTTTGCCAAGTGAGGTGTTGGGATAGGGGGAGGGGATAATCTATTAAGCTACTAGACACCATTAATATTTGTTTGAATTTTTGTTAGAGATGAGAACTCTAATTCTAGACAATTTTGATGGGGGGAGGAGGGGAAGGTTTGGCTGTAGTATGAGGTATGACCCGGGAAGGGCAGGCTGGGATGAGGCTGAGGGGCTTTGGGTAGCCAGGGGGTAACATGAGAATAGTAGATGACAAGGAGTGGAATGAGAAGGGGAGCAAAATGGGTTAGGTCACATAAAATGGAAGAGGGATACTACCAAATAAGAAGTTTGCCTTTCTTTACCATTTTATCAAGGATGGCATTGAGGAATAGGATTAGGAACAAACTGGAGTTAAGCATATAGGGGGAAAAAATGATCCAGGTTTTCTTGTGGAAGCCAATCTGTGATTTTCTTCTAGGGTCAGCATACTCCATTCTAACTGCAATAGGATATTTTCCCGAAGTCCCCTGTGATGATGGGCACTTTTTATATATTTCAATGAGGAAGAAGGAGAGAAGCAAATGTGGCCTGTCACATTGGTCTCTGTTTTGTGAAGATAATCTACATTTGTTTTTCATCCCTAAAAGGGAACTATCTTTTGGGAAGCTCAAATATTTGTTAGGTAGAATTTTTAAACATTGCCCGAATACTCAATAATTTTTTGAACAACTTTTGTAGAAAATGGAACTTTATTGCAATTAAAAAAAGACAAAGACAATTTGATAATAATGTCTGTAATTATAACGTACCAGCTATTTACACATAATTATACTTATGTACAGGCATGAATAGAGGTTCATTACATGTAACTTTTAAAGTTACATGGCAAACTCCAGCAATTTGTGAAGTCACAATTTAAATGTTTTTAGTAGAAATAAGCTGAAAAATACATATTTCACTTTATTGGGTACCACTGTTGAATGATATATCGAGGTCTGAGCAAAGAAGTGAACAATATGCATCAATGTTAAAATTATCCTCACAATGAGCAGCAGTATTAACACCCTAAATAGAATCAATAATTGGTTCATTAAAAACAAAATATGCCTTCAATTTGTATAGCACCTTTCTTTCAAAATATTCAAAGCATTTCACATTTATCTCACTTGCCCTCATCATATCCTGGTGAGGTAGGCAGTGTTAAGTATTATTATCTCCATTTTGCACATGGAGGAACTGAGGCACATAAGTTAATTGGTTTGTCCAAGCAAGTCAAGAGTTGTCAGTGATGTCCTGGACTCATGACTCCAAAACCAATACTTTATCAACTACAGAGCTGTTGCCTCCTCTTTGAAATTGATGAAAGATGCTATTTTACATTACTAGAAAAATAGAAAAAAAACTATGCATTTTCCTCTTTTCACTGCATATTTCAGACTGATATTACACTCATGCAGAAACTGATCAGGGAAGTACCTTTTTTTTGGTAAAGATTTGAGTTTATTCTTTTTGTTTTTTTAAGTAAAGAATGTTGAAATGACTTAGCCCTAGGAATTCCTTGAAAGGATGTTTCTAGCCACTCACAACTTATTGTGACATTATGCCATTCATAAACCAGTCTTTCCCCAGGGTAAAAAGAAATGGAAATGACTAATTTTATTTATAAAATTATTGATTTAGTGACTTAGTCTATAGTTTTAATTACCTCATACACATTTATGCATTACAAAATCTTGGAAAGGTAGAAAGGGAATTGGGAAGATTGTTCCATTTTCCTGATGGGTAAACAGAGGCATATAATTGAAATCATCTTTTTCTTTTTCAGGAGGCTAAACACATAATAGCTACTTGACAAAGTTACTAATTTGAAAAAAAAATTAGTTACTAATTTAAAAATTAGTTACTAAATAAAAAGTTAGTTAAAAAAGTTACCATTTTGAAAAAAATGTCTAAATGTGCTAAATGCAAAGTGAAAAACTCAATACTTATTAGATCTTGATAGAATGTAACCTCTTTGAAGGCTGGGACTATTTCCACTCTTGGGTTTGTATCTTCAGTTTCCAGTGCAGTCCCTGAAACATGTGGTGCTCAATGAATGCTTGTTGATCAAATTTTAAATAATGACTAAATTTAAAATAATTAGTAATGGGCCCAGGAATTCGAACCTAGAATCCAAGAACCTAATAAGAGCCTAAGAAACCTTTTGTGTTTCTAGAACCTATTTTTATTTTCCTATAGAAAAATATACCCATAAGAATCACCTGCCATTGTTTTTGTAGAATAGATAACTATGCCACCTGCCTGTGTAACGCTAGAGAAGATTAAAAAAAATTTTTTTTTGGTAGTTTTAAGAAGGAAAACTTTAGGGATGGGTGATAAATATCCTAAATAGCTTAGGTATTTAATAAATATGTGGAGACTTGTCCAAGAAATGTTCAAATTCCTTTTGGTTTTTCACTATTTTCATCTAGTGAATGGAGTTGCCATCTCTCAAGGGAGGTCTTTTTTACTGCAATGCCATTTACCAGGAGGGACAACTTAGGATAAAAGAATCACTTCATACTAAAAAGCACTAGGTATTATTTTTATATATACTCAGTTCTGTAATCTATGTTGTAAGTGTGTGTGTGAGACGGTGGGGCGTTAACAAAAGAAAACCAAGTCATTAAGATAGGTAGGGCTCCTATAGTTTTAACTTGCATTCTTGAGGGGTCAAAAAGTTTCTTCCTTTGAGCATTAATTATCCTTTAGAGCATATTAGATTATATAATTACTATATAGGTGAGGTTTTTTTTAAAGGAAATGGATGTAATGTAATAAATTGGAACACTTTTTTTTCCATCTGAAATTTTCTTCTACATCTTGACAGTCTTTCATGTATGTAGTAGGGGTTTAATAATGCTTACTGTATCAAGTTGAATTATGAATTATAATCAGTTATTATGGTATAAAAAAGGCAAAAAAAATCTCATGAGAATCAAAGGCAAACTGTAGTATTATACATGTTGAAAATTGCAGTCATTAGTACTATGTTATCGACTCATCTGAATCACTAATTAGAAGTGTCTGGAATTTGATTTTCAAGGTCAGGTAGCTCACACATAATCAGTCAAGTTTCCTCCAATGCCTCACTCGTTCCCTAGTTAGACACAATAACAATTTCAAGCTTCTGGCACAGGTGGGTGCAGGGAGGAGGGGATAAAGCCCAATTAATTATAAATACAGCAGCTTGGTAAATCACTCTTTTCTTGAGAATGTGTTCTTTTCCTGGTAAACCCGTGTGAATATTTTAAAGGAACAAAAGGATTATGTTTATACTGCTAAAGTTGGTGTGCTTCTGGGCACATTTGCCATGAAGTTTAGGATTAGAAATTACCAGACCTGGAAGGGAATTAGTTGACAATACAAACCAAGTTTTGAGTACTAATGCTGGATGCTATTCTGTTATTCAAATGTATTCTTAACAAGAATGATGTCTTCAACAGATCAGTCAGTACGGCAGCTTCTTATGGAACTTTGGAGAGCAAAAAGGATTTCCTGGTGTAGTGCTGGTGCCAGTTAGATACCTAGGACAGCTCACAGTGCCAATGAAGTAAAGATTGGGAGTCTGATCTCTCAATGGGTTGGTCAGTCAACAAGCTTTTATCAATTGTTTAGGTGGCAATATAAGCAATCCCAATAAACCTCTTTCAAGACCATAGACAACCAATCTCCCATAAGGAAGTGTAGGTAAAGAAGCCTGACTGGCTGAATGATATAGGAAAAGCAACTCAAAACTCATTCTACAGATGATGGGCTAGTGCTATCATCATTTTAAACAGCAGATGTCACATGGTTCAGTGAAACAAGTGCTATACAGGTGCTTTACTCTTCCAAGTTCTCTAAGGAATGTCTCACCATTGGCTTGTGAAGACCTTACATTTTGGAGCTGTGACTGATGCTGAAAATTTTTGAGTGGAACCATAAGTGTTTGGCAGTCCTCATTATGGTGGAAGGATTGAGAAGAGCCATGTGAGTCACGCTGTACAAAGCAAAAGAGGGCTGCCACTGTAAGCTGAGGCAAAAAGAATAATAAAAACATTGGAGCAGATATAGTTATCTTTCACCATAAAATTTAGGTGTGGGATTAGTGATATAGTTTCTCACTATTTTATGAATCTCATAATTTTAACATTATAAATACTTTCTTAGACATTCAGGAAAGAACTCCATAAGCACCCCAAGTTACGTTTGCACAAGAAAAATCCTTAAAAATCAGTGGGGATTATATAGAAGACAGCATAACTTTCTAGTGATCAACTTTCACAAGGAAAACTGCATGAATAAGGAATGCAGAGGCATTCTTACTTATATTTCTGTCGCTATCACTATATTTTGTTCTACTTGCATCTTATGGCCCACAAAAACATAAAACATGTAAAACCTATACAATCATTTAAAAGGTAACACAGAAGCATTTTATTTCTGTAGATTTGAAACACAGGAGTCTGAGGAATGGTAATTACCAGCCTTTTGAACACATTACATTGTGTGATGAGACAAGTAGAGCATAATACATCTTTGACAAATACCCACGGTGCACAAGCAGCATACTGCCAAGCAAAATCTAATCTAATTGTACTAAGAGAAGATAGTACCAAGTTGGCTGATAACTGAGAAGTACCACATGACTGCAGATCTCTTTTCCTGTGACATTTTGAAGGGATCTGGGAGACTGGTTTAAAAAAAAAGCAACATTAGGAAAAGCCATCAAACACTTTACAAATCTCTGTGCCTGGATAAAATGAAGGACAGGGATAATGAAGCTTCATTTGCACATTTACAAAATGTGAATATTCTTCTCTTCATCCTTTTTTTCCCCTAGTGTATTCTGATAATACTGACTGGTTAACTCCAGTTTATCATGATTTTCTGGACTGTTCTCTCATCATTCTAATCTTAGCACTTTGGGTTATTCTATTGGCTAGATTTTGTTCAAACCATCTAATGGCACAGTGAGGTTTAAAGCATTTACAGAAAGTTACAGTACAAAACAAGAAGATATTACAGCAAAATTAGGGTTTCACCATAAATAAAGGCCATACTATATTTATAGACGTGTTCCTATTTTCACATAAGTCACTTAACACTGAACATTATATTTTAACCCTACAACCCCCAATTCCCCAAAAGCATTGTACAATAAACTTGTCAAGATATCCAGGAAATAACCATCAGTACCTACTGGGCTCTCAGCAGCCAATGCTAATCTGGTGGAGCAGCACACATCAACAGTTTGAGAAGAACAGTATCACTATAACACACTGAATGAGACTGACTATTACATGAAGGACTGAAAGGAAATCTTGGCATTTACTCATTTACAAAATTGCAATTCAGTCTTGATGTGAATGACTTTTGGAATAGCAGAAGTCTTGAAATTATAGCCATGCTGCCATCCATGGAGTACATTCTTTTGAAAGAAAGAAACCACACTACTTTACTGCCCACTGATTCCATGCCTAGAACCGCGGAAATAACTAAAAAGAATGAAATAAGATAACCACCATGTTTTCATTGGCTATTGCTGTCTGGGGAGTCACCATGCATTGGCTCCATTGTTGTCTCTCATGTTTACATGTTTTTCCCCCTTTTTTAAAGCTTTAGGCCAAATGTCCTACCACACACATATTTGAGGAGTACGCACATTTACATTTCCATTATCCTCTCCATGAGTCAAAAAAACAAGATAAACTTTCTTAAGTTAGTGATGAAAACTTCTCAATGGGGATTATGCTGCAGCAGGGAAAATTATGAAGATCTAAGTGATAATGAAGAATTTGAATGTTTTCATATAAGAAAAGCTTAAGGAGTCAGAATTCCTCAGAAAGTTTTTCCTTTAAATCACCATATGTTAGAGAATATGTTACAGACTTGCTTCTCTGACAACAGTTCAGCTGATCTCTCAGATGAACATTCAGATGGCACATAACTGACTGCTTCTCATTCAATGAGTGCCAGGGATATGTGTAAGTGATAACCAGGTGCTTGGTGCTTTCACTTTGTAAAATACCAGTTAAAAAAAGAATAAATACACAGAATTACAAAAATTAAGAAAACATGTTCTCTTGAATAAATAGATTCTGTCACACAGTGAAGAAAAACGACAATATTGCTTTGTGTTGACAATCAGCCATTAATTTTAGCACCTAATTAAACACAGTTCCTTAGATTCTTGCGACTTTGAGGCAGTTGAAACAATGATCATCAACTTTTGCCTAAGGAAGAGCTATACCTTAAAATGTTTTAAAAGAACTAGTGATATAATTTATATTAGGACAGGAGATGCAATAATAAACATTAGATTAATTTTTGGGGAAATTTGCTATTTTTTTCCCTAGGCTGTAACTTGTTCCTGCAAATTCTTCAAACACATTTTCTGATAAAATTTCTGTTAAAAAATATAATGGGCATAAAAAATTAAACTGCAATTTTAAAGCATCTCTAGTTTAAAACAATAACAATGTCAAAAGAATATAAGCAGCTCATTTCAGGCAAAGTTGTAATTTGGATGTATGGAAGAACTAAACAGATCTTTCACATATCTAAAGAACTCTCATATAATTCATAAAAAGAACACAACTGATTCATAAAAGGTATCCTTCATGTATATTTGAATTTTAACAGCCTAGGGTTTGGTAGATGTGACTAACTTCTCTCTTCAGATTTTCTTTCAACTGTGGTAGAAGTATGGAAAATTGTACGAATGATTCATTTGTTGTTTAATGTCCAACAAGAACCATAAAGGAAAACAGTAATTTTCTTTGAAAAAGCATATAATGCCCTGCCTAGTATCTTGGAAAACTCTTCTCTATACCCTGTCCTCAATAGAAATGATTGTGCTATTATCCAATCTTTGCAAGAGAGAGAATAAGAGTGAGAGTCAGAGAGAGAGAGAGAGAGAGAGAGAGAGAGAGAGAGAGAGAGAGAGAGAGAGAGAGAGAGAGAGAGAGAGAGAGAGAGAGAGAGAGAGAGAGAGAGAGAGAGAAAGAAAATGTGTGTTGCGGGGGGTAGTACTTTTAATCAGGTTCTTTGAATATTCTTTTACAACCTGTTAATTAACTGACAGACCTCACATCTCCCCCTGTCAGGGGTCCTCAAAATCAAGAGAGATGTGCAATGCATATCTTATAAATCTGGCACACAGAATCCACATCTGAAAGCTGTTAGGGGAAAAATGATGACTATATGCAAAAAAAGAGGGTTTATCTCTAGAAAGTTCTGTCATCCTCAGTACCAAGTTACTCTTCTTGTAGTTAGGAAATGCATTTAGAGATGAATAATAACCTCTTGAGACCAAGAGGTGATAATTTAGTCCATTATTTACAGAACAGCCTAGATGGCCATGAATATGTGATAATTACTATTAACAGACATTGAATGGAGACCCTATGGCCTATAAAAGAATTGATTGTACCCTCTTAAGTTCCTAATTCATTGACTAGAAAGTGCTTAACAATCACTTGTGCTCATGGATGTCTGGATACCCTAAACAAGAGATTTTCAACTACTCAGCAGCATGAGATCTCCAGGAATGCTGCCATTTTTCTTGTACTATGGAAACGTAATTTAGTCTAGTTTACATTCTATTGCTAAGACTATTGTTGTACCCCTAATGTCTTAGCAGGAGATCAGGTCTCTGAAGAAATAAAATCTATGCTTGATAGCTAATCAGCTAATCTTCCTACTAAGCTAATCTTGTTATTTCAGAATTGTAAATTTAATTAAATGTATAGAGCAGCCATAGAATCAAAGCAATGATTACACCTGCTGGAAAGCACATCCATGGAACTCCATGTATTTTTCAAGCAGCTTTAGCCTCCCAAATCACCTTCCTTGTTACAGAGAAGGAAAACAGCACAAGTCAGGAAACCAAAGAGGTGACAGCTATCAATAGCAATACAGAATAACTGCCTCCCTTTCTAGTGGTCAGAAGAACCTGTAGTTTTCCAATGACTGTAAACCACCATTCACAATGATACCAATAATGAGGTTTCTTTTTTTTGAATTAGGAATGGTGGACAAATCTTCGAATGGTCATTTTGTAAGATCTGAGTGGGTACATGGAAGGTCAGCCTAGACCAGAACACATTCTTCCTTGAATTCTGATAACTGGCCACAGGTTAGTATAAAAAGGCAGGAAAATTGCTAACTGCTCATCAAAATTTGTTTATGTAGACTGAATAATCACTGGATTGTAATGACCTGAAAGAAATGACAGATAAGCACCTACTAGGGATAGTGACAGCCTGGAGGAAGATTCCTTGTCCTTCTCTGTGCAACTGTTTCAACCAAGCATTTCTAAAATTTTGTACCCTAAAGTACTAGTACCGATGAGCAACATACACTTATTTTATTTATTCATTTACCCAGGTGATTCTGATCAGGAGCTCCATGTACCATTTGAAAAGTTTAATCTTTAAAGACTTACATATGTAGTTAGAGAAAGGTTAAAAAAATCAACCAACTAGCTGTAATTAACTAGCTTATGTGCTTTTTGAGTTTTTGTTCTCTTTTTTCAAGATTATAAATGAATCATAAAATGAAAATAGTTAATTTACATAATTTCTGATATTCTTTTGGACCTAGGCACAAAACAAAATGCTGTAGATATTTACATACTAAAAATAAACGCTTACAAATGCTCTACTGAATCTAGATTAATTTCTGAGAATGGCTTATACAAGCCAGTCGAGACTCTTATAATGTGGACAGGAGAGATACTTTGAAAAACACATTCATGTTCCCAGCCCTTCAGAGCCAGACAGTGTGGCCACTGTCCAAATATGTGATCTGTGTCCAAACACAAAGATTAAGGCTCTCTGTTTGAAATAATGAGTTCCCGGCTAATTAAAAAGAATTCTATAAGTACCATAACATTCTTAAAATACTGAAAAAATTCTGAATCTTCTTAAAATACTGAAAAAAGTTCTTGACTAGAAAAATAAAATAAAGCATCTGAAACTGAATTCAAGTACTTTTGTTGTAGGCCACTAGTGGAGTGCCAACCTAAGAAGTGACAAAACTCTGAAGAGACTCACAGAAGGTCTCCAATCCTATTCGTAGGCTGGAGTTGGAATCCTCAGCTGCTGAATAAGCAGCTTTCTGAAGAACAGCAAAGATTGGGATGGCAAACACATTAGCCAAGTTCCCCACCATCCCAACAGGTCCATGTTGGAGTATAAATCCTGAACCTTGGAGGAGAAAATCCTTGGGGTGAGTTGTTCAGTTTGAAGGTGAGAAGGAAAACAGCCACTCATTTAAAATTTTTCAGCAGGCAGCAAAATACAATGAACAACTGGCTCTTCTGAAAGGCAGTATTTTAGGCAAGTGATGTACATTATAGTGAATATGGTTCATTTTAAAATATTGGACATCCTTGGGAACCACCAACATTTTTATCTTCACTGTGAGAGGAAATGAACCATTTTAGGGAGGGGGATGAAATGTTTGTTTATTATTATTATTATATATGTGTGAGTGCATATCTGTGGGTACCTTATTGCTTGGGAAGGTTGGAAAATGGTCACTGCCCCTCCATTGTTTTCAATTCTCTAAAGCAATGCACAATTTGTAATTTATTATGAACTTCTGTTTTTCTTCAGATAGAGAAACATGTCCAAACTACTGACAGTATAATGTTAAAAAAAGTCTTGGCATTAAAGTCTGGTGATATCTTTGCTGTGTTGTAAATCTCCAATACTTTCATAGTCATTTTCTTTTGGAAAAGTGATGTGGTTACCATTAGCCACTGAGATGGTCTTTTCTTCATCTTTGATCAATGACTGGATCGCTTCATAATCAGGCTCTGGCTCCCCATTTGAATTGACTACTGGTGGAGGCATGGTGATGTTTGGGTTTTTCTCAAAGTCCCGTACTGTAGCATAGAGATCATTACCAGAAGATGGAGATCTCTTTGGAGCTACATCTTGAATACAGGAGTATGTGGATTCTGGCACTTTAAGAGTCTGTCCTGGCTTACTTACAGATGAGTACATTGCAGAAATCTAGAAAAGAAATCATTAGTTGAATCATCAACTGTTTTTGTATGTCTCTCCTTCCAGTCCCCCCTCATGGTCCCTTTAAGTGAATTGTTGGATACCTGACGTGTATGGGTGCTTAAGCACAACTTGGGTGCAGTGGACAGAGCTCTGGGCCTGGAGTCAGAAAAGCCCAAGTTCAAATATAGCCTCAGAAACTTACTGTGTGATTGTGGGCAAGCCACTTAACTTGTTTGCCTCAGTTTCCTCAACTGTAAAATGGGGATAATAATAGCATCTATCTCAAGGGGAGATTGTGAGAATCAAATGAGATAATAATTGTAAGGTGCTTAGCACAGTGCTCGGCACATCGTGAGTGTGATACAAATGTTAGCTTTGATTATTATTATTATTTACATATTTTGAAGATATGCTTCTTCTATTGGGTCTATTTTTTTTTTCATTTTGGTTTGTCCTTAATTTTGCTAACAAAGGAATAAAGTAGCTCATGTGATTCCTGAAGAGGGAGGGAAGGAGGGAAGGAATAAGCCTTTATTAATCACCTACTATGTGCCAGGCCCTGTGCTAAAATGCTTTATAAATATCTCATTTAATCTTCACAACAAGCTATTGATGACGGCATAAGATTAAAACTCCCTAGCCTGGCATTTAAAGCCATCCATACAACCTATCTTTCAATGACCTTCTATTATTATTTCCTATTACTCCTTTTCTCTTCTGTTCCAGTCAAACTAGCCTGCTAGGTGTTCCCCACAGAAAATATCCCGTTTGGAGGAAGTTAGATGGCACAGTGGATAGAGCACTGGCCCTGGAATCAGGAGGACCTGAGTTCAAATCTGGCCTCAGACACTTGACACTTACCAGCTGTGTGACCCTGGGCAAGTCACTTAACCCCATCGCCTAGACAAAAAAAAAAAAAAAGAAAAAAGAAAATATCCCATTTCCTATCTTTGTGCCTTTGCAAAGATGGTCTTGACAAGTCCAATCCCTATTCACCCAATCCTGGAGACCCATCAAGGCTCAATTCAGGTGCCACCTTTTCTAATCCCTGATGTTAGTGTTTGCTCCATCTTAAAATGACTTTATATTACGTTGTGTTAATAAGCTGTATCCATCCCTTCTTCCTAGCAAGAATGTAAGCCCCTCGGAGGTAGGGAATGCTTAATTTTTGTTTTGTGTCCTCAGTACCTAGCACATAATAGAAAACCATAACTAGAACACTTCTGACTGTATTGTTACCTCTACTGCACTCCTATTGTACTATTCAACTATTTTAAAGGCCTTGTGGAAGTGTTTCTGGGGTTGGGGCTTATACTGAAAATTAAAGCCAGACATGTCTGACATCCTATTGTTAACTGAATAACAGAACGAGTGTGAGTGTGTAGGTATGCACACATCCATGATGTAGGGAAAAAGAACACTGAACTGTGATCAAGAGCAGGATTACAGCCCCAGCTTGGCCACTAAAGAGCTATGTGACCTTTACTTCTCCTGGCCTCAGTTTTCAGGTCTGTAAAGTGAGTGGATTACTATAGTATATAATTGAAGGTTCCTATGATCCCACATAACGCATGTACTTTTGATATTGCTATGACTCTAGGTCTAGGGAACAGCGGTTAATGTTTCAATGAGTTCTAAAGCCATTTTCAAAACTGTTACCAAACTGACTTGAAGACTGGCCCATCCCAATTGAGAACCTAAAATGCAGAAGCTAATGTAGTAATGGTAGCTGTCCTTAATAAAATACTTTAATACTTTATA
Source organism: Phascolarctos cinereus (assembly GCF_003287225.1). Taxonomy (NCBI): domain Eukaryota; kingdom Metazoa; phylum Chordata; class Mammalia; order Diprotodontia; family Phascolarctidae; genus Phascolarctos; species Phascolarctos cinereus. The sequence goes on along the minus strand of NW_027555847.1, from coordinate 448,649,704 downwards.
ACTGTTTTATGGAATATTAAGTCATTTTATATTTCTGAAATTATATTTCTAGCCCCTTGTGAGTTTGGCACAATGGGTATTTCTATCTTCATTTTACAGATGTAGAAACTGAGCCTCTGAGTGATTTGCCTGTGGTCATGTGGCTAGCGAGTGAACAGAGAGCACTTGAACCCAGGTCTTTGTAACTCCACATCCAGCGCTTCCATGTGTCATATATTTGGTATAAAGTGATACATAATTATTTCTACTGTAGGCAAAAATGTTAAACAATGATAGAAAAGCATTTTCTTGGAAAGATAATTGTTGGAATAAGTAGAAAATATATTTTGGGCAATTAAAGCAGGCAAGCCCTGCCTCAGAAAGAGGTCATGTCCCCAAACTTCATTTTTAAGTCAGCTGTTTGAAATTCAGAATGCATTTTCCCATAGACAGAATGTCATAAATGGTGAATATTGGGTTCCTGGCTCAACCCACAAGATTCTATTTAACCCATAATGAATGGGAAGTAGCAGGATAAAGCACTATATCAAATGTCAAAGTGTTTTGACTGTATTATGGACTAAATAGAATTTGGTGGGCTAACCTGGGGGTTTTTATGACTTTGTTAAGGAGAAAATGTAAAATGGACAAGAATACTTCTCCTGTCCCCACTATCATGGCTGTCAAAAGAAGGGAATTTAGAGGCACTGGAAATTTGCGCTGCTGGTCTGCCTAGGATGTAGCAATAAGGGCAGAGAATGGTTCTTATGATACCTCTTGTTCGCTGTGGCTTTATATGAAATCTAAGTTTAGTGCAGTGGGATTCTTTTCAATTTTTTTTTGGGGGGAGGGGTAGTGGTGGTGGTGTTAGGAACCATAATTATATTGGTGTAGTATATATGGGATGCATGCATGTATATATGTACGAGATGTTAATGGTCCAAGTGTCTATAGAATCATAAAATCACAGAATGTTAGAGCTGGAAAGGACTTTGGAAATCATGTAGCCCAACTTCAGGCCCAGAGAGATAAAATGATTTTCCCTAGTTCACACAGCAAAAATATACCAGAGAAGAGCCTGAAATCCAGATTCCAGGCTCCCTTTCTCATGCCTGTTCTATTTTACCATAGTGAGAAATCCTCTCTTATTTAGACATCATTCCATTAAAAAAAAATAAGGTTTTTACATGCATGTAGACAGTTATTTTCACAAAAGAAAAAAAATCTAAATATTTATGGACAATATAGTTTATCAATTTTTCCAGCAGGAAAATAATTAACTAACTAAATTACAGGTTTCCTTAAGTTAACAGGGGGATTTATACTGTGAGGGATACTGTAACATTAGATCATTGATCTAACAGATTTGGAATTGGAAGAGACCTTAGAAGCTGTCTAGGTCAACCTCCCAATCTTACAGATAAGCAAACTGAGGCCCAGAGATGTTAAGTGAATTAGGATCAGACACGCAGAAAGTAGCAGAGCTGGGATTTGAACCCAGTTTCTTTGTCTTCAAATCAATCACCCTTTCCACTCCAATATACTTCCTCCCACAATTATTTGTAAGAGGTCTAAAATCATAACAATATCTGCTTACAAATATGTAGTGATTTATGATTACCAAATGTTTCAAATCTTGTTACAGCCTCATAATACTGTGAGGCAGGCACTGAGTTAATGCTGCTTTATATAGAAGATGAAATTAAGGTTTAAAGAGATTAAGTGATATCCAAGGCCACAGAGCTGGTAATGGCAGGACCCAGGCCAATAGCTCACAAGTCTGGTGTTCTTTTCACTACTTTATTCTTTATGACGACAGACTGCCAATGTCCAGAATGAGAAAATGCTTCTAAAATTGATTACTTCAGGTATGGGACCTAACTAAAAAAGTCCATCTTTAAACAAGTAAACCTATTTAACAAATACAATTTCTTCTTCCAGTACATTTAAAAAAGTAATATGGTATAGAAACCTTCTACATATCTATATGGAGATACATGCATATTACATATACATACATACATACACACATACATGCACACACACATTTGTGTTGTTGTTGTTCAGTCATTCATTTCTATCGTTTATATCTGACTCTTTGTAACCCTGTGGACCATACTGTCCACGGAATTTTGTTGGCAAAGATACTAGAGTGGTTTTCCATTTCCTTCTCCAGGGGATTAAGGTAAACAGAGGTTAAGTGACTTGCCGAGGGTCACACAGCTAGTAAGTGTCTGAGGCTAGATTTGAACTCAGGTCTTCCTGACTCCAGAACCAATGCTCTATCCACTGAATCACCTGTTTGCCTCCATCTAGGTATGTATATATACACAAATTGTATATTATGTCTAATATATATGCATATATCATATTACATCTATACATGTGATAGATGTATTTTATATCTATAGATATGTGTCTATAAAACATATGCATACATTATGTGAGTGTGTGTATGGTGTATGTGTGTATATATCTAGACATCTATATATTTATATTCTGTGACTGGCTTGGAGAGATATAGAAGCCTATGTTGCTGAGGGAACTTCCCTGAGATTCATTTATATGTAAATGCATCTTGATTATTGTATTATGTGTGGCTCTGGGCCTTCAGAAACCTGACCCATGTTTGAAATATCTGATTGCCCCTATCTCTTTTTGTGTCTCCTTTTTGATGTAGAGGATCTGTGATAATGAGTAAATAAGAAAGCATTAGAAAAACCAAGAGATATTCATCAACAGTAATAAAATGCTTATTTGAAAACTGCCCAAGACAGTGTAATCTTTACAGAGAATCATTACAGGTAAATTATATGTAGCTACATCTATGGAGCTTTAACTAGACTTGGGATTTAATGGTGGTTACAACACTATATGACTTGGGCAAGACATTTCACTTCTCTGTGCTCTGTTTCTTCATTTGTAAAATTATGGCATTACTCTAAATGATCTCTAGGACAGCTAGGTGGTGCAGTAGATAGAGTGTCAGGCCTGGAATCAGAAGACCTGAGTTCAAATCTGACCTCAGACACTTACTAGCTGTGTGACCCTGGGCAAGTTACTTAACCCTGTTTACCTCAGTTTCCACATCTGTAAAATGAGCTGGAGAAGGAAATAGCAAACTATTTCAGTATCTTTGCCAACAAAACTCCCAATGGGGTCAGGAAGGATCAGACACGGCTGATATAACTGAACAACAAAACAGCATCATCTAAATGATCTTTACAGTTTCAGTTCTAAAAATCTTATGATTCTAAGAAAACCAAGCATAACAGTATTATTAAGTTATAGACAAGAAAGAGCAAACAATATCCACTATTGCGTATCTTATGCCATTCTGGAAAGCAGCTAGGTGGCACAGAGTGCTGGGCCAGGAGTCAAGAAGGTGAGTTCAAATTCAGCCTCAGACACTTATTTAGCTCTGTAATTACAGGCAAGTCATTTAACCTCTCTTTGCCTCAGTTTTCCAACTGTGAAATGGGATAAAAATGGTGCCTACCCCTCCCCCCCAGGTTGTTTTGAGGATCAAATGTGATTATAATTGCAAAGAAATTAGCACTGTGCCTGGCACATTATAAGCACTATGTAAATGTTAGCTATTATAATAATAATTATTATTATTATTCTGTGTTAGTTCCTTTTAATTTGATTTCAAAAGTCGTATGCTATACAGTTTAAAGAATTATCTGTCTGTCTCTGGCACTCTTAGAAAGATATACATATCCAGGAAATTCCCTATGGTAATAGCAAGCTGCCATCCAACGAAATATAGTCAATCACATCCTTAGAATTGTCTACCATGAATATCAACAGTAACTTAATTTCCTTTGGTAACAAGGGAATAGAAGCTCTGTACTGATTAAAAATTGCTTCAGGTATTATGAGTCATGGTTGGACGGAAGTCAAAATATCCTTGATTACCTGGCATTCTTTTTTGACATAGTAATTCATCCATTTCAAAAAAATCTAGAAAAGAAATGAGCATGTTTTTCTGACAGATGCTCAGCTTCCCAACTGCCAAGGGATATTTTCTTCCCCTCCACATATCTCACATACTGTGGATAAAATTTCCAGCTGGTCTAAGAGCCTTCTTAATGTGGGCTTGCTATTTGTTTATTGGTCATTGGCATAAGCACAGTTAATTTCTATCGGCAGTGTTGCCTCTATACTCCTTGTCTACCCAGTGTATAAGCGTCAGAGAAATCTGGGAATGCACCTATAAAATTCATAACTATATGTGTGACCTGGCAATTCTTTTTATGTCTCTGGGGTCTGTTGCTTCATCTGTAAAATGCAGGGCCTGTATCAGATGAACTCTAATGGCCCTTACATTCCCCAAATCCTATGATTTGATATCATTTTCTCCACCTCTAACCCCACCCCCACAAAAAAAATTAACACGGCATATCTGTAGAATATTTTGCTCTTAAAATAACAACTGAAATTTATATATCCCTGATATATAAAATGATATCTATATCTTAAAGTTGGCAAATGCTTTACATTTACTATGTTTTTCTGAAGGGTAAGAATTATAATGTAATAATATCTTTGGGAATCTTGGAAGAAAGTGCTACTACTTACAAGGTATTTTCTTTACAACAACCCTGTGATTTGGGTAGTGCAAGTAGTAGTATTCTCATTTTACAGATGAAAATATAGAGTTCATCTGAACTGCTAGACAACAGTTCATCTGACAAATGCATGGAGGTTTTATTGGTCTACAAGCTCTGTATAACTTAAGATTGTGACAGGTTAGCAAAAAGAAAAAAAAAGAAGCATAGTGTCCAGGAACATGGAGGTAAAAAGTAATATGGCCACCACATTTTAGGAAGGTCACTGTTAAATGAGAAAGCAGCCAGAAGAGAAGATGGTTCAAGACCTATGAGGATCAACTGAAGAAACAGGAGATATTTAACTTGGAGAAAAGAAAATTTAGTGGGGCATGATAACTGCCCTCATGTATTTGAATGACAGTCGTATGTTCTGTCTGGCCCTAAAGGGGAGAATGAGCAACAATGGGAAGGAAGTTGCAGAGAAGCAAAATTAGGCTTAATGTAAAGAAAAAACCTTCTAACAGTCAGAATGATCAAAAAGTGCAAGCGGCAGCCTTCAGAGGGAGTGGATTTCTCCTCACTGGACATTCTGGAGTGAAGTCTGGATGACCACTTTTGGGGTTTGGCTTAGAGGGGAATACTGGCAGGTATGGGTGAGACTGGATATATGAGATTCTGCAATTATGTCATACATCAAAAAATTTTTTTAGATGAATTCATGGGTTAGATGCATGACGGGTTGTTGAGTGAAACGAGGAAGCCAATGGAGTATTCTAAGCTTTAAGAAAATCATTTTGGCAGCTAAGATCATCAGATCTCTATGGATGCTCTTTAGAGCACCTGCTGGTTCTTCTGCCTTTCTTGGACAAAGGGATCTGGATCAGGTTTTCTAGCATGTCAAACTTCCACTGGCACAGGTTGGGTCCAAATGTCATTGGCTTAGCCAAGCCAGGAGGAAAGCATTTTGCTTGCCTGTTAGAACACATTTTATAGGGAGAAATCTCCAATATACTTCCTTCCCCCTCCTTTCCTTTCATTTGTTGCCTGAGTTCATTTTAGCCACGTTTCTGATAAGTACATTCCTTGTTATATTATGAGTTACTATTTAGCTTTATATCTTTATTTTTTTCTCTATAGTCAACTTTCCTAATGCTTTGTCATAATGACAATATGATTTTGATGTCTAAGTGAGATTGCTCCTGCTTTAATCTAAATCCATATTTTTTGGTTTAGTTTTTCCACTTTCCAGGAGAAAAATGTTTCTGTGTTCTCATTAGAAAACAAAATACACACAAAGAGGATCATTGTTGTTAACTTCTGACCTGTCCCTTTTTTCTATGTAATTTTGAGATTTCAGTGACAATAATCGGACATAATCCAATAAGCATCCAAAAATGCTAACATTATTTCTTGGTTTAACATCTGCCTCCCAATAACACCTAAGCACACACAATGCAGCAATGGAAAACAGGAGAAAGCTGTGCTCATAATGTGCTCAACAGGGAGCATTAGTTTGGATTTTTGTAATAATGATATTTTATATTTCTTTAGTGTTTTAATATTTGTAAAGCACTTTATTTTTTATAAATCAAATTTGATCTTTTTTAACAATCCCCTAAGAAAACTGAGGCTCTGAGATGTTAAGTGACTTTCTTATGGTTATTTAAGCCAGGGTCAAATCCAGGTCTTCCTGACTCCAAGGTCCAAGACTCTTTCTTGTTACACCTTCACCTAAAAGGCTTTTGACCAACCCTTGCTTGGTTGGGGCTATTGCAACATTCTGGGGAATTGATTACTGGTGGTTGGGGACAAAGCAGTCTCAGAAAAAACAACAAAAGCAATTATAAAAAGTTATAATGAGTGCTGAGTGACAAAAAGGAAATAAAAGCTGCAGCACCAAGATCTAAAAGGCTCAGGGGAGTGAGGGAGCCAGCTCCTTTACTTTTTCAGTCCTTTGCCAGTGGAAACCTCTCTCCCTGACCTCAATGACTCCTGCCCTGCACCTTCTGCAATGTAGACAATTCCATCCCCAGGTCTCTTCTCCTCTGGTTCATCTGGTGTTGTGTCACTGAGCATCAAGTGGGGAGTGGGAAGCAGCAGCTCTTACTGTCCTTCTACCACCTCCTCTCCCAAACTCAAGACTGCTAAGCCTGTTCTCTCTCCCTAGAAGCTGTGCCAATGACTGATTTGAAAGTGGAACTCAGTGAATGGAAGTAGGTCAAGGGCATATGTGGATAAAGGTTGCCAAAGATGTCTATAAAGTCTGGGTTACAGCAAGACCTCACTGTGATGAAGGTGCCTTTCTAGCCCTCTTGTTGTAATGCTATCAACTGAGGGGACAACACCCAGAGGAGAAAACCACGGCTGACACACAGTAGGTGCTTAATAAGTGCTTACTGACTGACTGACTACTCCTTGATGTGATCTGCAAGTTATTCATCCTTCTCATAAGCTTGGGTATTCCTCTAAGACATTCATTTATTCCTTTTCTTTACTCTCTCTGCATTCTCTTCCATGATGACTTCATCCACTCCCATGATTCAGTTATCACCTATATGTTTTATCATTTGCAAGAGGATTATACTTGTTTGTTGGACCCCAGATGGCAGAACTAAAAATGGTTAGAAGTTGCAAGGAAGGAAATTAAGTTTTGTTATAAAGAAAAATGTCCGAACAATTAGAGCTGCCTCTGGAGGTCATGAAGACCCTTTTCTTGGACATCTTCAAGGAAAAATTTGATGACCACTTTTAGGGTATGTTATAGAAGGGATGTTTGTTCTGGACCATCCCTACAGTCCCTTCTAACTCTGGGATTTAGTGATTCTGAGTCAGAGGATCAGGGTTTAAACCCTGACTCTGCTAATACCTAACACATCATTTAGTCTTTTGGGGCCTAAGTTTCATTGTCAGAAAAATGAGTGAAAAATCTTAGCGGTCACCTAGTCTTCCATGAAACAAATATGCTCTGTATAACATCAAAATATGCGGCCATGAAATTAATGATGACCTCTACTTTTCTCCCTGACCTCTTCCAGCCTATGCTTTAGAGCAGCGGTGTCAAACTCTGATGGAAATGGTCACTAAACTGTACATAAGGATCCGTGCAGGACACATATTGATGAAGAAAACCATATATTAACAGAGAAAACCATATATTAACATAATCTATGTTCTACTGCATTTTATTTATTTTGTTAAATATTTCCCAATTACATTTTAATCTGGTACTGACTTGCTGGGCCACAATGTGGGCAGTATGTTTGACACCTTGGCTATATTTTATATTTGATTCTATTGATCCTTTCCAATGCCTGCCTTCCAGGCTGATTCTTTTATGTCACTAACCCTGTTCCAGCTAGGAATCTGATCCCTATTTCCCTGATTCTTTCTTGTCTTGTCACTTGTCGGTCACTCTCGGTCATGGTAAGATGTTCAACCCCAAAGCCATCTTACTATTAACATCCTTAAGATGACATTTTGCCTATAGTAGATTAAAAAAAAAATGACAAGGCATGCACTTGGAGAGAGTAGGCACTTGTCTATCCCAGGGATTTATAATTAGTGAGGCTGTATTATGCTAATCTCTCATGGGGGTGTAGGGGAATATCTAGGGCTTTTAGTTGTTCAAAGCTTCAAACAGTGCCTGGCTCCTCTCAGTTATCTAACATGTTTGTGGAGTGAATGGTTGCAGAAACCTACCTCTTCTTCTGTAAGAGTTGGGTCTTCCTCTCGAGATCTGTAAGACAGCGAACTAAGTCTCTGTTAGAGAGAAAAGATACATATCAGCATGAAATACTGTGAAACCTACACTTCAGTCTTCCCTTTGCATAAGCAGCAGGATATCTTGCTCATAAAAATTCCTTTCACATTATTACAACAGCTTTTCAGATAAGCTACCATAAGGGCTTTGGGATTGGGTTTGATAACTTGATGCTGAGCAATAACTTCTAATATAAAGGGATGTAAAGAAATTGAGCACTTCAGTAACTATCTGGCCTCTTAATTAATCTGCTCAGGTGATAGCTAGCAAAATTTTGTTCATGCTTTTATATGATAATGAGCTAAAATAATCCAATAAATTAAAGAGGATATTGTTTCAATTACATCGTGGTAAGTGTTGCTGAAGGGAATAATCTTCTAAAAATGCAGTATTTCTTTAATAATCTTACAGAATTTGCATATCAGCTTCTACAATTCAGGAAAATTATTAAGCCATTTGGAATCTTTTCCTAAACCCATGGATACAGAAATCATCTTATCTGTGTCTGTGACCGCACTGTAAGGGACCACATGCTGACCTATTAGGAATCCTTGACTCATAAGTATGGTTGGACTGTTCTCGAAAGACAACCAGGCATCACAAGTCTCATCTGGAAGGACTGGATAGATAACTTCATTCCTTTATAGTGAAGACCAGAATACAGATGAAACCTGGGACAACTAGGTGGCACAATGGATAGAGTGCCAGGCCTGGAGCTAAGAAGACTCATCTTCCTGAGTTCAAATCTGGCCTTGGACACTTAACTAGCTGTGTTACCCTGGGCAAGTCACTTAACCCTGTTTGCCTCAGTTTCTCATCTGTAAAATGAGCTGGAGAAGGAAATGGCAAACCACTCTAGTATCTTTGCCCAGAAAACCCCAAATGGGATCACAAAGAGTTGGATATGACTGAAAAGACTGAACAATGATAAGGTAAGAGGAATGGGCCAGGTATTAAACAGAGGCTTTAAGTAAAACAAACATTAAAAAAAAGTAACAATTGTAACTAAAAGCAGAACTGTTTCTGTTTACAGGGTAGAAAACACTACTGGATTTTCCAGACTGTTTTTGTCTGATCTCTATCCATGTGTCTTACTGTAGAAGAGAATACCACTACATGACAGTTTTATTTTAATAATAGTTGACATTTATATTGCATATTTCAGTCTACAAAGTACTCTATAGATATTATATCAAATCATTCTCATGACAATCCCCTGTTTTATGTAGTACAAGTATTATTATCCTCATTTAGCTGATAAGGATATCGAGGCAGAGAGGATCAAAGACCATAAATATGAGATCAATCATGTAGGGGAAGACAAGAGATATTAGAGGATTCTGGGTTACAGGGGGCTGTTAGTGCTATAGGGACAATATCATCTTGGGCAAAGCAATAACTAAACCTGAGCCTCAGTTTTCTTACCTTTAAATGGGGTGAATAGTTTTCAATGCTACCTACCTTGGCAGGTTGTCTCAAGGCTAAATGAGAATGTATTAAAGGACATTGTTTGGTGCAATATTATCCAGCACGTGTATGTGTATGGACATACCAGGTTGATGTGAGGACAGAAGCAAAGCAAGAATGGGAGGTTCATATATTTCATGGGATTTTTGTCAAAGGACACCATCTAATGAATTTCATGAGGTTGGGGTAAAAATATCTAGATGAATAAATAGATGAAAGAAAAATGACTTTTATGTTATTTCAAGAAGTGACTAAAAAGCCACATACTTGTAACAAAAATTAGGGCCTGTCACAGTAGAGGACTTTTTGATTTGTACAGTTAAAATCAGTTATTTAATGAACTGCAGTTTGTATTGGCTAGAAAAATAAAATTTATCAGATAATGGCTGACAATGTATAGCACTTCATGATTTTCAAAAGATTTAGCCTAAAAATCAATGACTATTTTTGACTACAATGTGGGTACAGGGCTTCAGAACAGGTCAGGCCTGTGTTTCAATGCATTATGCATGTACTTAGAAATAAACATTGGGAAGATAGGATAAAGCTGTAGCTTGGAAAGACTTTGATTCTGAAGACATTTTAATTAGATGAACACCTTTTCTGTGGCACTTGGGGGACTGCATCTGTCATCATCTGATTAATTCTTCAGAGCCTTAACCATTTCTGTCAATTCACAGTCCCTGAAGACAGAGTTTCATATCATGTGTGTCTATTAGACAGATATGTGGAGAGTTAAACACAAAGGAATAAATTTCTTGGTACCAATGATTAGGAAAGATTTTTTTAAGCTTTCTTACAACAAGCAAGAAGACAGTGCACTTGAGTTTGTGTTTACACTTATGAGTATACTCGCTCTCCCTTCTTTCCTCTCTCCTGGAAAGGGCCAATTGTGATTACATGCTGTTTTTTCACTGCCTTTAAAGACACTATCCCTGGCTCTGGGATGTTCAACATTTTTATCAATAACTTGGACAAAGAGATGGTATGCTTGTAATATCTTCAAATGACATCAAATGGCAGAGGACAGGTGATGCACTGGATGCCTGGGTCAAAAGCCAAAAAGATCTCAACAGGAAGAATTATGGGGTGAATCAAATAAAATGAAATTTAAAATGAAAAAATATAAAGTTAAACACTTGGGTTAAAAAAATCTACTTTCACAAGTACAAGATGAGGTGCAGCAATTCTTTGGGAAAATATAATGGGAGGCTTTAGTACCTGGCCCAGTATGGTGCTTAATAAATATTGATTATTGTTTGATTTTAGGGGATTGCAAACTTAATATGAATCAAAGTAGCAGTAGGAACGTCATATAAGGTAATGCTGCCCTATACAACACAAAAAGAGGCACAATGGGCCTCTGTTCTTGTCGGACTGCCTCTGGAATCCACTGTCCATTTCTGGGCACCATATTTAAGACAGAGATAGACCAGCCGAGGCATGTTCAGAAGAGGGCAATAATGAATGACAGGACAGTGAGAGGGCTGGAGACTATACAAGGAATGGTTTTGAAGGAACTGGGGATGGTTAGCTTGGAGAAGAGAAGAATGAGGGCAGATAGGAGAGCCGTCTTTAAGAAAGTGAAGAGCTCTCATACTGAAGAGAGATTAGCCTTAATCTGTTTGTCCCTACTTTGCAGAACCAGGAGCAATGGGTGCAAATTGTAAAGAAGCCTTGTGGTAGGTTCTCTTTCACTGGAAGATTTCGAGAGACTGAATCACCAGCTGGTTGGTATGTTGTAGAAAGGATTATGGTTCAGGTACATCTTTCTTTTGAGTTCCTCTCAAACTCTTAAGATTCTGTGTATCATGGGAAGTTGTTTTTTTTTAATAATATTTTATTTTTTTCCCAATTGCGTGTAAAAATAATTTTTTAAACAATTTAAAAAAAAAATTTTGAGTTCCAAAGTCTCTCCCTCTCTTTCTCCTCCATGAGATGGTAAGCAATCTGGCAAAGGCTATATATGTGCAATCATGCAAAACACATCTCCATGTTAGTCATGTTGTAAAAACACAGGATCATCCCCTGCCCACCAAAAAAAGAAAAAAAAAGTGAAAAATAGTATGCTTCAATCTGCATTCAGTCTTCATCAGTCTTTCTCTAGAAGTGGATAGCATTTTTCATTAGGAGTCTTTTGGAATTGTCTTGCATCATTCTATTGCTGAGAAAAGCTAAGTTATTCACAGTTGATCATCATGCAATATTGCTGTTCCTGTGTACACTGTTCTCCTGGTTCTGATCACTTCACTTTGCATAAATTTATGTAAGTCTTGCCAGGTTTTCATGGAAAAAGTTCTTAATCTACATTTTGGGAAAATGTCTACGGCCCCCCAAATTTATTTAAATAAGTAAATAAATATGAATGTTACACATTTAAAATCCTAGTTCTACTTTGTTGCCTCATATCAACTTCGACATCATCCTAGGTTCTCAAAATCATGCCCTCTGACTGTAGGCGTCCTTTAGGCTCTTTCCTGAGCCCTCTTTTCTTATCCTTCTATGCTACTTCATTTGGCGATCTCATCGGCTTCCATGGATTGAATGATCATCTCCAGGCTGATGATTCTCAAATCTACCTTTCTTGGGCCAATCTCTTTGCTGACCTCCAATCTCACATCTCCAACTGCCTTTCAGACATCTGGATATCCAGTAGACATCTTAAACTTAGTATGTCCAAAACAGAACTTGTTATCTTTCACCCCAAACCCCCCTCTCTCTCCTCTCCCACCACCCCACCACTACCTTCCTTACTACTGTAGAGGGTAACACCCTCTTCCCAGTCTCTCAGGTTCACAATCTAGGCGTCATCCTGGACTCCTCACTATCAAACCCCTTTTCCCCATGCCCCATATCCAATCTGTTGTCAATTTCACCTTTGCAACATCTCTCAAATATACCCAGTTTTTTCTATGACACTGCCATGACTCTAGGACAGGCCCTCATCACCTCATACCTGGACTATTGCAAGAGCCTGCTGGTAAATCTACCTGTCTTGTCTTTCCCCACTCCAATCTGTTCTCCATTCAGCCACCAAAGTGATTTCACTAAAGTATAAGTCCAATTATATCATCCACCTCCCCACTCAATAAACTCCAGATGCTTTCTATAGCCTTCAGAAGCAAATACAAAATGTTCTATTTGGCATTCAAAGACCTTCATAACCTTGACCCTTCCTATTCTTCTTACTCCCCAATCTGTCCAATGACAGTGGTCCCTTAGCTGTTTCATGAATAAGATATTCCATCTCTTGACTTTGGGCATTTTCTCTGGCTGTCTCCCATGCCTGGAATGCCCATCTGCTCTGACTGCTGACCTTCCTGGCTTCCTTTACACCCCAACTAAAATCCTACTTCCTATAGGGAGCTTTCCCTAACTCCTCTATTTCCCTATTCCCTAACCCTTTCCTATTTATTCTGTATATAGCTTACTTTGTATATATTTATTTGTTTGCTGTCTTCCTCATTAGAGTAGAAGCTTCTTGAGGGGAGTGATGGATTTTCCGAATCTTTTTGGATCCCCAGTGCTTAGCATAGTGACTGACATAGCAGGCACCTAATAAATGTGTTTTGATTATTGATTAAATCAGTGGAGCATAAGCCTTGTTAAGTTCTACCATGTTAGAAAGGCTTTGAGTGTGACTTCAGTAATAGACCAAGTCTTTTTTCTGGGACCAGCCTCATTAATAATAATTAATAACAGGGAGAGGAGCTGCAGTAATAGACAGGCTGCTTGGTAATGATATTTTTTGGCCATAGCAACCCCTGAAACAAAGAAAAAGAATGGCCCAATCATATGTGTTCCATTACTTGTTCTGCACTAACACAGGCAAAGTTAACAGGAAAGAGAGTAGCAGGTGCTAAGAATCACACATTGATAGAATTTAATTTGACGGTTGGTACTCCAAATGTAAGATCCTTATCCAATGACCAAGAAGTGGGCATATTGTTAAAGCAGCTGTCATATCAATCTTGACATTCTTGCTGTAAACAAAGCCAGAAGAAAGGATGAAGTTGTAGGTAAATGGAAGTCTGGCTCACAGGTACTCCTTGGAGAAGCGAAGAAACGAATTGGCTAAATGGGATTTATTGTATGCCAACAGGCAGCAAGAAACATTATTTCATAGGATATTTAGCCATCGGGCATTGCCAGAGTGGAAAAATTCCACTGCGCCCTTCCCATCCCCCCAAAAAAAAAGGTAATTGAGAGAACATGAATAATTACTCAGCTATCTGCCTACTCTCCAATAAATACCATATCTTTCTGATGTAATAGATACACAAATCAAGAGCATCCTTGAAAAAGTATTAGTAGGGAACAAAAAGTCTTTTGTAGATGATATTCAATAATGGACCATATCATTACCATTTCAAAATTAACCAGAAAATAAAGAGGATTTAAGGATGCTTAAATCCTAAGCATCCTAGAATCCTAGGGTTCTTATTGATTTGGTAGAACAAAACTTACAGTCAGTTCTACAGCAAAATGTCTCTCACCCATACATCAAAATTACATAAGATTCCCTGGAAGTTATAACGAAAGAAATAACCCTGTTCAGTGATACCCTCATAATAAACATCAGGCAAGGCATGGAACATGAAGATGCTGGCCAAAGGTATTCATCACCGGAATGGAGAAGATCCAGCACAGAGTTCAGGTTGAGGAAGCATTTCTAGCGGATGGTGGGGTCCATCAGACATCTAATAACTAAAGTGTCACATATACTGTGTATCTTCTGGTACAGTATGATTTGTGGGGGGTAGGAGGACTGCTCCTCACTCCCACAGTCCATTGCCATTCCTCTTGCTAGTAAGCCGTTAACTTCTGGACCTGAAGTTCATGGAAACCTGGGGGCAGGCTGACCAGCAGCCTGAGGACATTGCCATCATTTACTACAGTATTTATGTATTTCTTAACCATTTAACATGTATAACATTGTGGTGTCATTTTTATTAGATTCCTACCTTTTTTTAAATGTGTCAATAGTGAAGTTTTTGAGTGTTGTACTCCTAACTCCATTTCCCTCATAAGCCCTGTGGTTTTATTGAGTGATTTTGCATAGCTCAATGATTTTTAGGAATGCATATCAAATTACAGCAGTACCACTCAGAGGAGGAAAGAATATGTGTGTGTATGTGTGTGCGTGTGTATTGCTAGAACATATGTAGCATTTAATTTTTTATATTAGAATTATTTAAAGTATGAATTGTTACACTGTGGCGATATTACACCTAGCTGCCCACTAATATTATATATTTCTACACAAAACTAACTTGGATTACAAGGTTTATTATTCTAATCTACATATATGAAGTGAAATTTAGGCTACTGTTTATTAGCAATTAGCCCATTAACCCTTTTACCTGTTAGACACTATCAGTAAAAAGCATTAGCTGCCTCAGGCAGGATGCTCTATTTATTAGGATTGTGGGGTTTTAGTATTGTTTTTGCTTTTTACCTTGGGGTGATATGAAGGGGTGGAAAACCAAACTCCATTATTTTTACATGGGAAGAAACTTTTTGCTTCAAAATTGATATTCATACTGTAATTTTTCCAAACAAGTAAACAAAGCAATTTTCCAGAGGGCCAAGCAAAGTGAGAGATAAAGGGCTTTGCTGGAACCTCATGCCTTCGTTTGGCTGCAGCCTGACTTTACCTCCCACCAATTCTTACCGTGGTAACTTCTGATGAGTGCCTTATATTAAAATAGGAAAAGATGGCGATGCCTTCATATTTTCACCCTGCTTTCTCCCTAAATGCAAAGTACTACACTTGGTTGAAAAAAAAATTCAGTTACAGAAGTAAAAGATGAGGATAAGGGGCTAGAAAGCAATTGATAATGGAAAAAGTTTTAGAACAGGAGCTGATACATGCTTATTGATTGACTGAGTCTTTAGTGAACTGCGAGCTCTATATAGGTAAGACCCAAGGCAAGACATTTAACTTACATAGGCTGAACGAAGTGAGACTATTTAGCTTGGAGAAGAAGAGTCTCTGAGGGACCAGTATGTGAACCGCTGTAAATCAGTCAATCAACTAACATTTATTAAGTGCCTCCTTGTGCTAAGTGGCCTGCTAGGAGGCTTATCTTCTGAGTTCAAATCCTGCCTCAGACACTGACTAGCTGTAACCCTGGCCAAGTCACTTAACCTTGTTTGCCTGAGTTTCCTTACCTGTAAAATGAGCTGGAGAAGGAAATGGCAAACCACTCCAGTATCTTTGCCAAGAAAACCCCAAATAGGATCATGACAAATTGGACATGACTGAAAAACAACTGGAATGTACTAGGCAATGTGCTAAGTTCTTGGGATGCAAAGAAAGGTAAAAACAAAACAAAAACAAAACAAAACAAAACAATCCCTGCTGTAAAGGATCTCACAGTCCAATGGAGGAGACAACATGCAAACAACTATGTACAAACTCTCTCTCATATATATTTATACACACACACACACACACACACATCTCACACACGGAAGATGAATTAGTCTCAGAGGGAAGGCACTAAAATTAAGGAAGACTGTGGAAGTCTTCTTGCAGAAGGTGAGACTTCAGCTGAGACGTGGAGGAAGCCAACAATGCTAGGAGTTGGTAATGAAGAGAGAGAGACAGTGCTCCAGAAATGGGGGACAACCAGAGAAAATTCTCTGAACTAGAAGATGGGAGTGTCATGTGCAAGGAACAGCAAGGAGGGCAGAGTACATGGAAGGAAATTAGGTGTCACATGGTAGAAGGAATAGAATTGGTCTGCTTGGCCTCACGGCAGAATTTATATTAAAGAATGGAAGCCCCTGGGAGGCAAATTTTGACAATATAAGGAAAAACTCCCTCGCCATTAGAGTTGTATAAAAGTGGAGTGGGTGGCCTCATAAGATAGTGAATTCCCCATCACTGGAGATCTTCAAGGGAAGGCTGAGTGGGTACTTCTTATGGATGGCAAAGTTATCAGTGATCATAAGTGCTACATCTGGGAATGCTCATTATCACTGACCCCTCTAAGCTTCTGATACTATTTACCACTCCCCCCTGCTTCCTGGACACTCTGTCCTTCCTTGGCTTCTGTGACTTGGTTCTCTTTTGTTTCTTTTCCTAACTTCTCTTTATTCTTCCATGATGGAATATTGTCAATCTCGCTCTCCTTATTCTTCCATGATGGAATATGTCAACCTTCTGCCACTGAGAGTGTTTCTAGGGCTTTGTGCTTTGTGACCCACCCCTACCCCCACTTTTTCAATCTTTCTTAACACTCATTCTCTTGGACATCTCATCAGCTCCCAAATCAGGTCATCTCTTTACAGATAACATCAAGACATATACTCTGTTATTGTTCAGTTGTGTCTAATTCTTCATGACCCCACTTGGGGTTTTCTTGGCAAAGATACTAGAGTGGTGTGCCATTTCCTTATTTTACAGCCCATTTTACAGATGAGGAAACTGAGGCAAACAGGATTAAATGACTTGCCCAGGGTCACACAGCTAGTAAGTGTCTGAGGCCAGATTTGAACTCAGGAAGACGAGTCTTCCTGACTTGAGGCCTGGCACTCTACCCACTGTGCCACCTTGCTGCCTCCTGCCCACTGAGGGTGTTCCCAGGGCTTTTGTTGGCTTCCCTTTTTTTACATCTCTCAACAGTCAATCTCTTGGACATCTCAGCAGCTACTGGATCAAGTTATCTCTTTACAGATGACTTCCAGATCTCCACATCTAACCCTAATATATCCTCTAAGCTTCAGTCATACATTGTCAATTATCCTACTAGATAAACCACATTTATGAGGCATTTTAAACTCAATATATCCAAAAGAGAATTCATGAATTCCCCCCTTAAATCTGCTACCAGTTCCAACTTGCCTGTTTCTGTTAAGGGCAGTCATCCTGGTTTGTAACCTTAGAATCACCCTTAACCCTTCCCTCTCACTCATACTTCTTATCTAATAAGTTGCCACGTCTTATCAATTCCAGCTCCCCAGCATCTCTCAAATTTGCCTCTTTCTCTCCACTCTTACTGCCAACATTATGATTCAGGCTTTCATCACTTAGACTAGCATAATAGCCTCTAAACTGGTCTCCTTTCTTCCAGTCTGTCTTCAATCTACCCTTGATGTAGCTGCCTAAATCACAGGTCTGAACATGTCACCTCCCCTGCTAACTGGCTTCCTCAGCCTGGCATTTAAATACCTACACAATCTGGCTCCTAGCCTACCTCTCCAGCCTTATCTCATACTACACCCCTTTATGAACTCTGCGTTCTAGCCAAATTGGACTAATAGTTGTTGCCTGAACTTCCTCGTTCATTTCTAACCTTCATCCATTTATACAAGCCACTCCACATGCCTGGAATACATCCTCTCTTCATCTCTTCCTCTCAGAATCCTTATTTTCTTTCAAAATTTCAAGTCATACACCACCTGACTGGTCTCCCTTATGAAGCCTTATTTAATTTCCCCAGTTGTCAGGGCTCTCCCTCAGTTTTCCTTGCACTACATTTAATTGTGTACATGTTGTGTCTCCCTAATCAAATATAGGTTCTTGGAGGGCAGTGACTTTTATTTCAGTCAGTCATTTAGGCCTTTATATTTCATAGTACCTAGCCTAATGTCTTATTATATATCATAAATGACAAATAAATGAATGCAAATTTGATATCATAGTGTGCCAGAGTATTTTTATTCAGGTATGGGTTGTATTGGATAACTTCTGAAGTCCTTTTTACCGCCACAATTTTATGACTAATCTTCCCATAAATATGAGTTTTTAACAATGAAGTTAAAATTATTTCTCTTAAATGCTGGTCCTTCTGTTAACAAGCTTTTATTGTTCATGAAGCAGAGAATCAAGTTTACTTTTTATTTGTAGTAAAAGAGTAATAGCAGTACCCACATACAGCATTTCATAACGTGGTTTTTATTTATTTATTCCTTACTCATGGCAAACCTGTGAGGAAGGTAGTATGATTACAATGATCATTCTCTTTACAAACGAGGAAGCGGGGCCTCAGAGATAAAATTATTGATTTGGCTAAGGCCGCTCAGCTGGTGAGTGTTGGAATCTAGTCCTCTCTTCACTAAATTATAATGTTACGAATCCAAACTAGTACTTTTATGGCCTGGTGATAGTTTCTACTAGGATTTGCTTTAATTGGTTATTTAAAATAAGAATATATGTGTTGACAAAAATGTGTGAGCTCCTCTGTGGCACCATGCCTGCTCAGGGACTTTGATTACGTCTATATTTGGGACTGACATTTTTGAATTTTTCTATTTTTATTTCTTGTGCTACTAGTTATAACTGACTTACATCTCATCCAGCAGATCTAGACAACTGCTTATTGGAGAGAATGTAGCAGTGATTCTTGCTTTAAGCCTGAATTGGACTTTTGGGCTCCCATCCAACTATGATACTTTAAGATTCTGTGCTTTGTAAAACTTCATGTTTTATAATAATTTCATCTATTGTGATTGTTAACATATTTTCATAGCACATACGGTTTACTTACATAAATAATCTGCAGGGACAAAGCATGACACACATGCAGCTCAGAGGTGATTATGTGATGTTCTGTGGCCTTTTAATCTTGGGCAAATTAACTTCTTCACTTCTGTTCCCTCATCTCTATAATGGGAAAAATTATATTTGCCCCTAACCAGATATCATGTGAAATTTGTTAAGAATCAAAAAAGTTCTGAGAGAGGTGCTTTATAAACATCAGCTGTAACTCTGGTAATGAGAGAAGAAAAAAATCCTAACTCTAGCATTCAGTAAAAGCCCTCATCATTCAAGTAGCATGAAAATTTATGGAACAATTTCCCAGAAGAATATGTAGATTGGAAGCCCCCATGAGTGTTACATAGCACTTACCTGGAATAAAATTTTAAAAAGGCTCACACCGAAGTTGGGGGTCAACTTTGTACACCTAAATAATTTTTGCCCTTTTTGTTCTATAAGAACATGAGGAAAGAATTAGCTTACCTTGTTGATTTGACTAGAACTCTCTGTGGCCCCTTCATTTACTGCCTCCCCATCTGCTTTATCCTGCACATTTTCATTCTCATCAAGAAGTTTTACAGGGACAGGTGGTGGGGCTTCTTCCTCTACATCCAAAGAATTTCCAAGCACACTCTCTGCATTGACGCTGTGTCGACTTTTTTTATTTCGGTCCACAGAAGCATATTCTGCAGACTCAACTTTGTTCAAAGGGTGATGGCCCTGAATCTCTTTAAAGGCAGTTACAGAATTTGGTCTTCCATTCCGGCTTTTTTCTAGGTTGGTTGCTGTTCCCACTTCCTTTATTTCCTTCACAGTTTCATACAGACAATCTTCCACCATATTTTCCTGGGAGGAGCTATCTTTGAGAACTTCATATGGCCCTTCCATCCCAAGACCCTGGTCACTGTCCACATTTCTTGTGGTAAGAATAGTATCCAAGGAATCATTAGGAGGAATTCTAGGTAATTCTCGGCTTTGATGACATTTCGCTGACTTTCCTGTACTGTCCTGGGAATCCAACAGGTCAGAAATAGAAGTCTGTACTTCTTCATAATGTTGCATGCATGTCATAGCACTGTCTTCTGAAAGAACTGAAATAGCAGCAGCAGAAGAAAGAAAGAATTAAGGTAAGAGATTCAAACACCCCTAAAGCATTACACTGTGCAATTTACCATACAGTATAGTGAGGAAAATCGTAATGCTTCTTCTTCTTTGACTTTAAGAAGAAAATTATAGAGACATGACTATGGACTAAGGATTCAAATTATTCTCATAATTTGGAAGGAAATGAACTAGCATATCTCTCAAATTTAAACTGTAGCACTTCAATAAATCTACTTAGTTGTAATAACTTCATTCATGATAACTTTAGGTTTTAAATTAATTTCAACAAGACTTAATTTTTATCTCCATAGCTACTCCATTGAATGAGGGACACAATTTGTCTCAGAAGAATATTCCTTCACTTTATTACAAATAGCCTTACACGCCTTTTGTTCTAAATATGGTACCTATCTGTTACCATACTTCAAAGTGTGTATAACACTGTTTTACCAGAGACCCCCCGACAAAAAAAAAATCACCTTTTGTGTCACTTGTGGGAAAAATAATGATACTTATTCTAATTCCTAATGAGAAGTCATATCTTTCCATATTCACTGATTCTACTGGTCCCTTCAGGTTATGTAAGACATGACAACCAATGCTAGTTTGGGGACAAAAGACCCTTTGGGGGTGGGGGTGGGGTAGAAAATAAAGGTTGTTTCCTCCATATTACATAGGCAGAACACCAGATTTTTTCGTACAAAAATTATGGCATTACTTGTGATCATCTCCACATTTCTGGAGGCATGTTTGTGACCAAGCAGTCAACATAGCCAACTCACCTTTGCTAGAAGTGATATCACCCATGAGCCAGTGGCTGGGCATATTTTTTCTCTTTTTTTTTTTTTAGGTTTTTTTCCCACCCTGCATGCCAATCCTGATAAGAAGGTCTGAAGCCTGAATTCTAAATTTTCAGTTTGCCAATGAATTGTTAATGTTATAAAGGCCTTATGCAAGCTATTAAATCAATGTTTTTCATTTCATTGGGAATGTCCTTACAAAGTTTGATGCTATGGACCAGTAACTCAAGTTTTAAAAAATATAAAATACCATCTGTATTCTAAGAGCTTAGACTTCACAAAAGTTGGAAGATGTTTCACATGTTTATCTTCTAGCTCTAAAAGAACTTCAGTGATGATCATTATGTACCTAATTCAGTTCAACAAACATTTATTGACCTTCCATATGATAAGCACTGTGTTAGCTGCCGAGAGCTGTAAGATACAGCTAATTCAGATTATATCGTCAGAGAAAGTAAATTATAACTAAGAGCCATAGAACCAGGAAATATCAGAGCCAGAAGAAAATTTGGTATCTGCAACTCAATGAGATTTGTAAAACTGGTTCTAAAAGTGAGTAAACTGATAGAAGTTAAGTTTAAACTATATTACTTAAAGTTTCTGTACATCTATGAAGTTCAGAATATGATGAAGTATGTATGATAAGATTTGTACATATTGGAAAACTCAGCAGAACTTACTGTCTCCATTGGTAAGGCCCCCATTTTGTTCACTGCTGGCAGGAAGTTCAGTACCCAAACTAGTAACTGAATGGCTGAACATCTCCTTATCTGAAGGCTGTAAAAAAATGAACATATTACATAGCTAAGAAATGTATTCTGCGTTGTAACAAAGGAATTAAAACAAAGTGATTAAAAAAACCCTCAACAACCTATGTAAAAGATGTAGCAATAGAAAATTATGTCCTGAAGATGGTAAAGTACAGGCTGGGAGGCAGCCAATATTACCCTTCAAACAAGTTTAAAATAATGCCTCAAACACGTATAATCTATATCAGATTGCTTGCTGTCTAGGGGAGGGGGAGAAGGAAGAGACAAAGGGAGAAAAATTTGGAACTCAAAATCTTATAAAAAATGAATGTTGAAAACTATCTTTATATGTAATTAGAAAAAAAATAAAATACTATTTAAAAATGCCTCAAATCAAATTTTAGAGTGTCAGGGTTTACCAAAAGATCAGAGGGAGACATTTTTCTAGCCAGACAACTTAGGAGGTCCAGATGAAAAGTCTGTGACACTGAGGTGGACACAAACCTGGAGTGAGTCAGGAGCACCAGTGGTGGGCCTTGGAGGTGGCCATGACTGACAGAAGCTTCAGGAGCTCTCTGCCCAGAGACGGTAAAGGGGTTAGTCAGACAGCTGGTCAGAAAGAGATTACAGGGGACTCTTTGCTGGTACGGGGTGCAGCTGGCGTTGATTGGCAACTCTGTAAGCAGTTCTGGGTTGCAGCTCCAAGATGGAGAAGAGCACTTGTAATCAGTCACAAGGGAGCAGGGGACCTGGTCATAATTCCAGGGCTAAGGGGAACACTAGTACTTGCAGCTGCAGAGGAACAGGGCCCTTCCAGGGTAAAAACCAGAGTGCAGACCAGGAGAGTGGGGAGGACACCTCTCCAAGATAATATAACCTTGGAAGCACTGAAAACCGGCATACCCCCAGAACTAGCTCTGAAGACAGTCACACAAAAAGCCTAAACCTTGGTACAGTGCCTTCCAAGCCCAGCTGAGCCGAGTCCAACTTTAACATAAAGTTCAAAGTTCAAATAAGATGGGAAAATGAGCAACCAACAACACCAAAAGAGCTTAATAGTAAAGAGCTACCACAGTAGCAGTGAAGATCAAGACATAAACTCTGAATAAGACAACAAAGTGAAAACAGCTACAAAAAGGCCTCAAAGATGACTAATCATTGGACCCAAGGCCAGCAAGAATTCCTGGTAGAGTTAAAGGGAAATAAGTGGTAGAGGAAAAATTGGGAAAAGAAATAAGAATGATGCAAGAAAATTACAAAAAGAGAATTAATAGCTTAGTAAAAGAGGCACACAAAAAAAATACTGAAGAAAATAACACCTTAAAAAACAGAACTGGCCTAATGGTAAAAGAGGTACAAAAGCTCACTAAAGAAAATTTAAAAAATTCACTGAGGGGAAGCACTCCTTAAAAAGAAGAATTGGCCAAATGGAAAATGAGGTACAAAAGCTCACTGAAGAAAACAATTCCTGAAAAATTAGAATTAGGAAGCAAATGACTCCATGAGACATCAAGAAACAATAAAACAACGTAAAATTAATGAAAATATAGAAGAAAAGTGAAATATCTCATAGGAAAAACAACTGACCTGGAAAACAGATTGAGGAGAGAAAATTTAATAATTATTGGAGTACCTGAAAGCCACTATCAAAAAAAGAGCCTACACATCATATTTAAAGAACTCATGGCCTCTCTCCTCCTGGAAGTGTACCAGGGGAGCAGATACCCCTTCTAGCAAGCTTGTAATAAAAAGTAACTTTTGCTTCCACCTTGAGAAGTCTTTGAGTTTAATTGATTTAGAGTCGCTGTACCACACAGCTTCCTGTAAAAGAAGAGATTTCAGTTGTGACTTAAAGGAAGCCAGCGAAGTCAGTAGTCAAAGCAGAGGAGAGTGTTCCAAGCATAAAGGACAGTCAAAAAAAATGTCCGAAGCAGAAAAATGGAGTGTGTTGTTTGTGGAACAGAAAAGCCAATGTCACTGGACCAGAGGGTACAGAGCAGAAAGTGATTTTCAGAATCCTCCCAAGACAATTCAAATGGAAGTAATTCCATTTCCCAGCATGGTGTTGGTATACTGTCCAGGTTTCATAGACTCTTGAACACTACTGAGCAATATCTGCATCAACCTCATCTATGTGTACATCCCTGGAAAGTGTACTGCCAAGGCATCTGACAGCATTGCTGAAAACATCATGCTAAAAAGCATAGGAGCAAAAACTCAGCCCTGCTTCACTTCATCAGTAACTAGGAAAGCTTGAGAGCATTGTCCATTATCCAGAACCTATGCAAGCATGCCATCATGAAACTGACATACAATACTGACCTAACAATACCAATACTAAAAACACCTCCAAAGAGGTAAAAGACAGAGGGAAAAGAATTGTGTATACAAAAATATTTCTAGCAGCACTTTTTTGTTGCAGGGAAATGGAAACGAAATTGGTACCCATCATTTGAGGAATGGTTGAAAAATTATGGTATATGAAGGAAATGGAATATTATTGTGCAATAAGAAAAGAGAAAAATTACGGATTCAGAGAAACCTGGGAAGACTTCTATGAACTGATGTGGACTGAAATGTATAGAACCAGAAAAACAATACCCAATCACTACAACACTAATAAAGAAAACAACTTCAAAAACCTTAAGAACTCTGATCAATGCAATGCCCAATGACTAGTTTAGAGAACTCAGGATGAAGCATGCTTCCTACTTCTTAGCAGAGAAGTAGCCGGCTAGAGGTGCAATATGAGACACATTTTCAGATACAGCCACAGTGTAGATTTGCTTTACTTAACTACATTTCTTTGGAGAAGCAAACAGGCAGCCAGAGAAACCAACAGTAGTAACCACTTCCTGGGGAGCTGGGGACCTTCCCCTCCCCTGCTCCAGCCTCTGTTACCCAATTCTTATCATTTGCTAGATGGTATCTCCCAGTTGGACCCCCCACTTTCTATCTGTTCCTAAAATAACCCAAAGGTAATACACCCTCCATCCCTTGTCCACTGCCTCCTTCCCAACAGACACTATTTAGGGGCCTTCTGTTTTCCCAATGGCATCCCAGGGAGCATGCCATTTAACTTTCTCCCTCTGAGCTCCTGGGGCTTTCCACCTAATTTCCAGGTGAAGATGTGTGTGTTATGTCCCCTAATCAGAATGTGAGCAGAGATTGTCTTGATTTTCTATTTATATCCCTACACTTTGCCCAGTGCTTGTCACATAATAAGCACTTAAACATTTTTACATTGAAAAAAAAGAACTCATAAAGTTTTATTCTTCAAGCACTGCCTGCCACCACCACTACCACCTTCATATATGGAATGGTGGTGACAGCAAGCAGTGCTTGAACCTTGCTCTAACAGCATACTGGTTCAAAGAGGGAAGAATATATAAACATACTCAGCGATAGAGATCTATCTTAATAGGGAAATAGGAGTGGAAGGAGATAAGAGTTTGGGGGTAGGGAGGGAGAGGATAAAAGGGAGGGCAGATGAAGGGAGGCAGTGGTCAGAAGTAAGACACTTGAGGAGGCACAGGGTAAAAAGAAAGAGAAAGATAAATAGATAAAGGATAAACAGGATGGAGGGAAATACAAAGTTAGTAATCATAACTGTGAATACGAATGGGATAAGCTCACCCATAAAACAAAAGCAGATAGCAGAATGGATTAGAAACCAGAATCCAACAATATTTTGTGTACAGGAGACACACTTGACATAGAAAGAGACATACAGGGCTAAAATAAAGGGCTGGAGCAGAATCTGTTATGCTTTAGCTGACATAAAAAAAGGCAAGGTTAGAAATCATGATCTCAGATGTAGTAAAAGGAAAAATAGACTTAATTTAAAAAAAAAAGATAATCAGGGAAACTACATTTTGCTAAAAGGCACTATAGGCAATGAAATAAGGCCTCATTTCTCAAATACATAGCGGACTGAGTCAAATTTACAAAATAACCATTCCCTAATTGATAAATGCTCAAAGGATATGAACATGCAGTTTTCAGAAGGAGAAATCAAAGCTACCAAAGTCATATGGAAAATGCTCTAAATTAGTATTGATTAGAGAATGGCAAATTAAAACAGCTCTGAGGTACCAGTTCACACCTGTCAGAAATGTCATATGCTAGAGGGGAAGAGAGAAAATAGGTACGTCAATGAATTGCTGATGGAGAAGTGAACTGGTCCAACCATTCTGGAGAACAATCTGGAACTATGCCCAAAAGGCTATAAAACTGTGCATACCCTTTGATTCAGCAATAGCATTACCAGGTTTATATCTCAAAAAGATCAAAGAAAAAGGAAAAGGACCTATATGTACAAAATATTTATATTTGGGGAATGGCTTAACAAGTTGTGGCATATGATTGCGATGAAATACTACTGTTGCTATAAGAAATTATGCGGGAGGGAGGGCAGCTAGGTGGCGCAGTGGGTACAGCACTGGCCCTGAAATCAGGAGAACCAAAATTTAAAAATAAAAGAATGTTAAAAGTAAATAAAAATTGCTGAGGGCAGTGCTACAAAGAAAGAAAGAAAGAAAGAAAGAAAGAAAGAAAGAAAGAAAGAAAGAAAGAAAGAAAGAAAGAAAGAAAGAGAGAAAGAAAGAAAGAAGGAAGGAAGGAAGGAAGATAGAAACTTCTGTCCTATACAAATTCTTCAATATTAACTGAGTTAACTATAGGGTATCTTTCAAAGTATCTGATTAATTCCCTTTGCCTCTAGGTGGGAACATCCATATCAGACTAGCTCTATTATAGTCTAAAAGATTCTTATAGAAGAATCCATGATCTCATCTAAACCAGTATTAAAATAAATAAAACTATATGCTAAAATTTAGCTCACTAACCAATCAACAAGCATTTATTTATCACTTAGGCTTCATCCCTTTCCCAGAAGACCGCCCAGAATCTACCTGAGCCTTCTAGAGGAAACAAGTCCCAGGGGTTGAGGGGCAGAGGGTGTTAGGCTAAGAGGGTAGAAGAAGAGTGTGAGAGAGATGGGGAACCATTTCCTCCTTTGCTGCCCCCCTCCCCCAGCCTAAGAACCCATTTAGGCTGCTGGTTATTTATAGTTCTTATACAAGACAGGAGTCACTTACTCTATTCCATCCTAAGAGACAGAAGACCACTGAGCTTTACCATTCATCCATCTTCTACAATTGTTTGACCTATCATGCAACTTAAGGATCCCTGGGACTTGACTTGCTCAGCCACTGCACCTTACGACTTAACAGGATTTTCTGTCTATTCTGCAACTGCACTTCCTTTTATACGTTGTCTTCTCCAATCAGGGTGTCAGTTTTTTGAGAGGAGAGCTTGTCTCAAATTTTCTCTTTAGATTCCTAGCCCTTACCACAGTGTTTGGCACACTGTAAGTGCTTAAAGAGTGCTCATTTCATTCATGCATTCACATGCCAGACACTTTGATAAGTGCTCAGGATACAAACAAAAAGCAAAACCAGTCCCTGATGACAAAGAACTTGCATTCTAAATCTTACTTATTTTCAAGAACATATACAAATAAAGGTAAAAGGGATATCTGGAAGTAAGAACGACCTTTCAGGATCACTTTGCTCTTTTACTCAGGTTAGTTGGCCTCCTCAAAAATTATAATATATAGCAAATTTAAGTATAATATTATAATATGTGGCTACTGTGAGCAAATTTTGTTTAAAATTGTAGTTACAAAGAATTTAGCTACAGTATATGATTATAATCAGGAAGGTAACTAATTGGCAGTAGTGTATCTATGTTTAAATTACCTCCATGGTAAAGTTAAGCAATTTACAAGTCAAAACAAAGCTGTCAACACTGAAAGCATTTCCTTAAAAAACCATGCTGTTTCCCTTCTGCTCCACATTCCAAATATCAGTATAAAATGATCAGAACTGAAAATCCCATATTCTAATTTACCCACATGATAATTTGTGGTACTACTGTGAATGATGTGAATTATTTAATTCTCCTCTTTCCCCCATTCCCAATTTTATAGTATATGCCATATAAGATAAGAGAAAATCCTGGTATAACCCATTAAGTCCTTTCCAAATGGTCTATTGTAAAAGGCATGGAACTGCAGATGTATTTGGGCACATGACTATTTCCACATGATAAACCCCACCATCTAAAGGGGAAGACAGCATGCAAACAACTCTGTGCGAAGAAGATATATACAAGATAAATTGGAGATCATCAACAGAAGGAAGGCAAAGGTCCAGTCATCCTGCTTTAATTACAGTTCTCGCCTAAGGAAGAGTGTGTGTATTTGTGTGTCTTGGGGTTGGGGGACGTGACAACTGTCTTCTAGTATTTAAAAGGCTGTCCTGTGGAACAAGATTTGGAATTGTCTGCTTGACCTGAAAAGGCAGTTGGAGCTAATGACAACGGGAGCTAGTTTCATAGGGATGGCTTTATGTTGGACATAAAGGGAAAAACAAAATAAAAAAAACCAAAACCTGACCCTGAACTTCTTGACATTTAGAGTTATCCAGAAAAGAAAAGGGCTGTCTGGAAAAGTAGCAGATTTTTTTCTTAAGAAGGGGAGGCCTTTCAAGGAAATACTGGATGATCACTTTGTTAGAGATGCTGTAGAACAGCATCCCTGCTGGTCACATAATGGCTTAGAAAATCACAAATTAACGTTATCTATGTTGTACTGTATTTTTATTTGTTTTGTTCAACTGTTGCCAATTACATTTGATCTGATTCTGGCTGAGGCTGACATTTCCCCTTCAGAAGTGATTCCTATTTATAGCTACTGGTGAGACTAGATGTACTCTCTGGTCCTTCCAACAATCTTCTGTATTTCTCTAAGTTGGGGACTGCCTCTAGTTGGAAAAAATGCATTCTACTAAATGGTCTTTTGGGTAAGTTCTGAAGGATTTAGGGGTCCAATTTATCCTCTGTAGATCTTGTTTGTAGGTTGCCTCCTCCATTAGACTATGAGCTCCCTGAGGGTGGGTTCTGTTTTTGCCTTTGTGTCTCCAGTGCTTAGGACAGTGCCTGGCACACAGTAGGCACTTAATAAATGCTTGTTGACTTGACTTCACAAAAACTTTTGCTAATAAACACAATATTTGTATTTATTTTTATTTACCAAACCTCTTCAGCCTCCTTCCCCACTTCAAGTACTTACTTCTACCAGGGAGAATACTCTCAAAAGCAGTATCTCTAACTCTCCAGCCTTTCATACAAGCCTTGTTCTGGGCCAACTCTGGAGAAAGTAGATCTAAAGCAGGAAGATTATGGGAGGTATTCTCCAGCATACCATTGTGAGAAGAATATTATCTTCTACTGCCACTAACGTGAGAGTTCAAATTTCCTCTCGGATGATCCCTAATTCTCTGGAGCTATCCTTTGGTACGTTCTCTTGAGGGAAATTTCTGGAGGCAGGGATAACCTAAAGCAAGGTTTCAAACTCCCTAGAGCTGCTACTATTCAAATGACATATGCCAGTCTCTGGAGGCCAATCAGAACAATGGGCCTCTAGGGCTGAGGGCTTGGAGGGGCAGGCAAAGTTCTTGCAAGAGGGCATGGTCCTATAAACTTTGTTAGAAGGCAAGTCCCTTGTGCTATTTGCTTATTGGTGCTTACTGATGATGGCAGTAGGGTTAGCAGAAACTCTAAAGAATACGGTGCTGCCATAAATTCAGGAATATTTAAACACCTCCTCAGCTGGGCATCAACAATGAAATTCATATGGTTATGGGAAATTCTATTACTGATTTCCACATTACTAGGTTAACAATACAGGCATTTAATTGTAGTTAATAGGTACTGAGCTTTTTCAGAAACACATATTCCCATGAAACCTAACCCAAAGAAGAAAGAATGGCTGAGGCAGAGTTGATTTTAGGCTTCCTGCCTGGCTTCCTTCTGGCCCCAGGCAGGTGGAAACATACTGAAATGTACACAAATGAGTCTTACCACATTCATTAGGTTCTCATGGTCACCACTTTGTTGTGTTGGCTTCTTTTCTCTGAAATTTAAAATATGAACTTTTAGTGACGTTCCATATTTATATAGACATAGATCTAAAAATGAAACACATAGTGCTTCATATACTCGGTTCCCCAGGATTTAGAAAATCTTTCTTTAATTCTTGATAAAATCTTTTTCTTTCATTTAAAAAAAAATGACTGCTTCATAAGAAAGAAGGGACAGCCAGGTAATCATGCCATAAGTCTTTTCAACTCATTTGCTGGAAAGAAATTCAATGAGACAATAAAAGAGCACCATAAGCCCATGCAAATATTTTGGTTAGCTTTTACAGAGGAAGTGAACAGTAGTGGTGGTGCCAACAGAATACCTTCTTGGCTCATGCCTTAAGAAAAAGGTGCTGCCTGAAATACATAGGTAATTTAAGCCAAAGTGTATGAGCATGAATAGATATATATACGTACATTTGTTATATATATATACATATTTATTTATATATATATACACTCATGTACCTATATGTGTACATACATATGGCAATATATGGGCATGTGTGTATATGTCATATAGGGATAGGGTAAGGCATCAGACCTGTGATTTCATTGGTATAGGTTAGCATTAGACCTATGATTTCACTGGTATAGGGAATACCAGTATAAGGGAACTCCTACCAGTACAAATCAGCAAATTCTCTGTAACTTATAATCTTCCATACAGATATTTGGTCTGAAGTATGCAGATGATTTCCTTACCCCTCCAATTTGCTTCAAGAGAGAAAGCCTTTGTTGGAAAAGTCAAGCACTGTATGGGAATTTGCATAAGTAAATGTAACCCAAATCTAAGGGCTATTAGGGAATGCTTCGCGCACTCAGGATGTTTCAAACTATGGTGGCCACAGATGAAGGGCAATGGGATTCCCTCGCATCGGTTTGAATCATGATGTCCTGAGTCTTTGAGAAGCAGGATTACCACAGACAATCTATAAGGGAAGAGTGACATCTAATGGGAGGTAACCTTATTACAAAAACCTACTCTTCCAGACAGAGGCAAACATGCCCGCAAGCTTCTTCTACTCCAGACTCACAAAGAAGTCTGGTTCCAGCCTCTAATCCCAAAGGACTCGATACAGATGGGGAAGAAACTGTAATTCTTCTCTAGTCTAGAGAAGTCCAGTTCTGCAGTTCTTACCAGCTCTGTTTAGAGATAGAAAGGTAGCACTTTGATGCCATTTATTAGATTCTGCCCAAGATTGAATGAGACAAGATTTCCCCTCATTTTGAGTCAGTGAATCTCTTTCTAGAGGAGATGATGTATGCAGAATGGCTTTGATTTCCATGGTATCAGTAATACAAAATTTCTCAATGAAGTAATTGTGTTATCTACATTGACGTGAGGATGGCTTTCTTTTCATTAAAAAAAATTATCTCTGGGAAATCTATTCACTAACTGAAGTTCTGGCATTCCAAAATCTATTCTGTCTTTAAGGTGATTGTTCTGACTAGTAATATGAATGCTTCTGTAAGAAGTAAAAATTCAAAAGTAAAAAAAAAGTTATTAAACACCAAAGTGTTCAATGAACTATGACTCTGTAAGGTTGTCATCTCTATTCATATAATACCCAGATTTCGAAATATCCACACCTACTTGAAGAGAATAAGATATCTACACAGGTTAAATGAATAGCAAATAATTGCATTCAGAAAGGACTCAAACACACAGGTGTGTGAACTGTTATCAAAAGAGTGTTAAAATAACAGCTCAATATTCACTGAAAAAGAAAATGGGCTCATCATCATTACAGCTGAGAGAAAATGGGATTAATTTGAATACACAGGAGCTCTGCTGTTTGAGTTATGCAGCAGTAGCTAAAACAAACAATGATATGTTTAGGTTCCAGTAAGTTTGCTCATCTAAGAATTACCTTTCACAACTGGAGCACAGAAAGATGAGGAAGGTAATGAGTAGGAAAGTTGCGACAGCTGCCAAACTCCCCCAGATGATGATGTGCACCTGACCACTATGTAGAAGGCTACCTTCAGGTCCCATGATGGTCTCAGGAACTGGTACCAGCACGGTTGAGAGGTTAGTCCTCCAAGCATTCAGACATCAGTAGCAGAAATGATCGATCCTTCTGGAATGAGAAGTTTTTTGGGGAAACCTGACATTAAATGTAGCTCTAGAATCAAGCAATTACAGTTCATGCCTGGTTAAAACACCCTTGAGAATAATCTGCTTTGGGGAATGGAAATGTAGTAACTTTGGTATTCACTACAGAATAAGATTTCATTTGAAGGTGAATATTACACAGCAAACTAATTCTTTAAGTCTACTATAAAAATTAATATTGGCAAGTCAATAGTTTTATTCATGGTAAAGTTTCAAATTTTCCTTGATTCAGAGAAGGAAACATTCAATACAGCTTTTCTAATATGTACAATTTACTTTCCCCCAATATTGCCTTCAATGATCTTGACTTTCCTCCTCCCCCATCCCCATGAAGACTTATAGGCAGTGAAATAAATTAATTTCTTTTTAATTTTCATTCACTTGCATAAATCTTTTGTCCATATGAAGATAGTATGTATCACATCTATCAGAATAGAATAATTTGCTACTAGAAGGAATACTGGATAATTATTCCCATGTAAACATTTAAAAAGTAAAAGAAAAAAGGCCTCCATATTTATTATCAGGTTCTCCAAAAGGTCCTACCTAAGTCTCTCTCATGTCATATTAATTGCATTAAGTTCAGAAAAGTAGAAACCCTCTTCAATAAAATCCACAGCAGTGGGGAAGTTTGTGTTAATCTTCTACATTGACGAAACAGAATGGATAAAAACAGATGATGTCCAGCAGGATGAACAGCCCACTGATTTAATCCACCAGTACCTACCCCTTGAGCATGCACTGTGGGCAATGCAGAATTGAGTAGGATAATAAAAATGGATTGGATTACATTTGGGAAATGACATGGCCTCATAGAAAGCACTATTCCTTGCTCACTGCTACAATGTTCAATCTCTTTAACATCAATATTCTGCTCAGACTATAAAAGTGTGAATCACAGAACACCATGATCTCGGAGGAATCAAACTGACTAATCTAAGGGTAGTAGAAAGATGTGTGCTGGGCATAAGCTGGCTGCAGCAATGTTACCAATGACCAAAGAAAGATGCCTAAGACCAAAATGGTATAAAAGAAGGCACTGAGGAGGAGTTAGCTGTACGATAGGAAACAGCTGGGCAGATCTTGAATAAGGAGCAATGTATCAGGAGCTGAATGCACACTGGAGTTCTGTTACATTAAAAGAACAAGAGCATAGTAAGTGGATCATTTATGAAGGGTTTATCGAAAAAAAGACAAGAAGCAATAAGAACTGGATGGAGGCGCTTATGACCTCTTATGACCCCTATCAGTGGACTATACTGATGGAATCCTTGTTACCCCCAAAATAAACCAAAGAAAATCATGCCCTGAAATACACAATATGGTATGTTAGAAACAGCATTGGATTTGGAGTCTGGGGACCTGAATTCAAATAGTACTGGCTTTATTTTTTATCATCCGTGTGACTTTGGGCAATTCATCTAGTGTTGGGATGTTCAGCTCAGAGGACGGAAGAATCAGTGCAGGGAGAACATGTAAGCTGTCTTCAAGTATCTGAAGGGTTTTCACGGGTAAAAGGCACTACATGATTTGTTTAGTTTGGCTCCAGAGGGCAGAACCAGGAGCTTGATGGAAATTATAGCAGTCATTTAGGCTAGATGTCAGCAAAGATTTCCTAACGATTAGAGCTATCCAAAAATGGAATGGGCTGTGCTTTGAAAGGTCATGGGTTCCCCCACTTTGTATGTCTTCAAACGAGCTGGGTGACCACTTGTTAGGGATGTCGTAGTGGGATTTCCTTTCTTATGTCATTTTCACTTTATGGCTGTTGAAGTCCCACATCCAATTCAATTTCTTAGACCCTGTGAAGTCACTTTACCTTTTTTGACTTAATTTCTTCACCTATAAAATAAGGAGGTTGGACTCACAGAAATTCTATCCAACTCTAAACCAATGGTCTTAGTATTCTATATAGTATTTTATGCAAATATTAATGCTGGCAAATCGACAGTTGCACTAAAGACAATTCCAAATTTCCTTTGTGTCAGAAAAGGAAAAAGATAAGGCATTTTATATACAGCAACTCATTTAGTCCTCATAAAAATCCTGCGTCAGGACAGGAACTATTTTCTCCACTTTACAATTGAAGAAACTGAGGCCAAAAAAGTTACAGTGATTTGTCCAAGGTTATATAGTCTAAACCATGGGTGGGGAAAGGCCACATGTGGCTTTGAG
Source organism: Phascolarctos cinereus (assembly GCF_003287225.1). NCBI lineage: Eukaryota > Metazoa > Chordata > Mammalia > Diprotodontia > Phascolarctidae > Phascolarctos > Phascolarctos cinereus. The sequence continues at coordinate 448,615,523 of NW_027555847.1, read as the reverse complement.
GTTTGTTCTGGGAAGTTTGGATTCAGTCAAAGGGCTTCACTTGAGGGCCTAGAGGGCCACACGTGGCTTTGAGGCCACAGGTTCCCCACCCCTGGAACTGTCTTCTAGTTTAGTCTACTTTCCATATCAGAAGCTTAATATTTAGTGAATGAATGAAACTTCTTAGGGAGTCAATATTTATTAAGTGCTTACTACTTTACAGGCACTGTGCTAAGTCCAGGGATAAAAAGAAAGGCAAAAGACAGCACAGCTCTCAAGGAGTTCACAATTTAATACGAGACAATTTGCAAATAACTATGTATAAACATGATTTGTACAGGACAAATTGGCTAATATCAATGGAAGGAAATTACTAGCACTAAGAGGAATTAGGAAAAGCTTCTAGAAGGTAGGATTTTAGGTAGGACTTGAAGGACTCCAGGGAAGCTAGGGAATAGATATGAGGAAGGAGAGAATTCCAGACATGGGGGACAGACAATAAACGTATTCAGGGTTATGAGATAGAGTGTCATGTGTAAGGAACAGTGAGAGACTGTGTCACTGCATTGTATATGGGGCAAATGAGGTGAAAAAATATTGGAAGGAGAGGGACAATTTATGAATGGCTTTGAACACCAAACAAAGAATCTTACATCTGATCTTGGAGGTGATAGGGAGCCACTACAATTTGTTCAGCAGGGAGGTGACCAGGTCAGATCATTTTAGGAAGAGCACTTTGACAGCGGAGAGAAGAATGGACATGTTGAGTTTAAGACTTCTCTGGGATATTCAGTTTGGGATGTCATAAAGTCAACTGAAGATATGAGACTGAGTCAGGAGGGAGGTTTGAACTAGATAAGTACATCTGAAAATTGTCAGCATAGAGATGATAACTGAATCCATGTGAGCTGATGAAATCACCATGTGAAACAGCACTGAAGGATAGGAGAGGATGGAATCCTGTAGGATCCCCACAATTAGTGAGTGTGACTTGGATGAAGATCCAACAAAGAAGACTGGAAAAGAATAATCAGACAGGTAGGAGAAGAACCAGAGAAAACCTACAGGGAAGAGTGTATCAAGGAGAAGAGGATGACCAACTTATGCTGGAAAGTTTGACCAAGGAGACTGTGTCATCAGGAGGTGTCCAGACTCAAAGCCGGAAGACGAAAGAAGTGGGAAAAGAAGAGATTTAAGATGAAAGCAAGTTTGTTGCCCATGGAACAAGTATTCTAGAGAGCCCAATGGAAGAGGCAGGAAGCTTTAGAGTGGGACACTGGGAGTGAGAGGTTGTACTAAGGGAAGGGGGATGGAGATTGAGATCTGATTAATGACAGCTGTGGATTCAGAATCACTGCAATTGGGAGGGTATGGCTTTGTAGGAGTTTGTTAATCTTTGATGAATGGGTTAGGGTAGAATATCAACATCACTGGGTCTCAGGGTGGAATCCTGTCACAGTGTTAGGCAGCTCAGGAGAGGGAGCTAGTGGACAGAGCTGATGCAATGGTGCTTCTCTTCTTTTCCCATAGGCAGGTCAGTCCAGGAAACAGAGGGTGAGAGTAGAATAGAATAAAGTCTCTGTGTCCACTGAAGGCAAGGATGGGGGAGGTCCTCTGCAAGGAGGAAGAGGCCAGCCTAGGAGACAGGCATGAAAGGGAATGACATTTTTCATATCTCCTGTGCCCATGAAGAGGTCAGCAGTCTAAGAGACTAGCATATGATGTAACGTCTTCTTAAAATATATTAATCTGACACAACCACAAATTGAAATGCATTTTTAATTAATTAAAAGAAATAATTAAAAAGCAGTATCTCTGCTATAAAACTAAAAATTCTCATGGCCAAATATATCAATTTGTTGTTCAGTCATTTTTCAGTAGCAACTGACTCTTTGTGACCCCATTTGGAGTTTTTTTTTTTTTGGCAAAGATACTGGAATGGTTCACCATTTTCTTCTCCAGCTCATTTTACAGATGAAGAAACTGGGGCAAAGAGGGTTGACTTGCCCAGGGTCACGTGGCTAGTAAGTGTCTGAGGCCAGATCCGAACTAAGGAAGAGGAGTTTCCTGACTCCAGGCTGGGTGCCTTATCCATTGCACCACTTACCTGCCCAAGTATCTTAATAGTTATGGGTATTTTTAAAAGGTAATGGAAACTGATAATAATAATAATAATAATAATAATAATAATAATAATAATAATAATAATAATAATAAAATAAAATTGAACCTTTTTGGTTATCATGCTGTGTGAGCACTTCATTTAGAAATATTCGGGTTGCTCATTTGATGATTTTTTTTTTAGACAGTATTAGAATTTAAGTATAACTGCTGAATAAAACAAAGAAGAGCATATATGAATTCTAGTTTTAGGATAAGGATCAAAAACCTCACTACTGAAATTTTGCTTCAGAAAGGTAGCCACAATCTGCAGGAATCAATTGAATGGTTGATAGAAAGTAAGCCCCACCTCAATCTAGTCATCCCTATCTGCCAATGTTATGTGGTCCCCAAAATGAAAGAAGAAAAAGCATTTTCCTCCCAAGGGATTTAAATTAGGCCCAGTTTTTTCTAGGTGAAACACTATCACTGGTATTTAGATACTTGGGGCTAAGGACCAAAAAACAAAACAAAACCAAAAAAACTTTAAATATTACCTTTTTATAGGCAGTTCAGTTTTTTCATACAGGTCTTTGAATCAACATTACTACTTTCCTTTAAGGGCCTATAAATTATGTAATTGAACAATCTTCTCTGTTACAACTGACCTCAATTCTCGATGACTATGTCTTGTGGTTGTTAATACAGTACACTGCCCCTCTTTCTTTCTAGCGATGAAGGACAGGATCTTTCTCTCACTGTTCACACTGTACCAACCTGTGTGTGTATGTGAAAATACATATGCATATAATCCTACAGATATGCATATATACATGTATCAATCCACCATAACTTTTATTATTCTGTTGGAGAGATTAATTTACTTTGACATTGGAAACAGGATAAAATAAGAATCCACAACAGTTCAGTGGAGTGAATGAACCTGCAGTCTGTACAACTGGAAGAGTCCCTGCTACCTATGGGGCTGGGGAAAGCTGCTACTACATTCAAGCCTAAGTTTTTGCATCTGTAAAATGGGTATAACACTTGTGCCAATGCCCAAACAGCACTGTTGTGAGAAAAGAGCTTTATAAACCCCCCAAATTGTGCAAATATGAATTATTATTATGTGAGCTCTAATCAATAAATATTGAGTGCTTATGGATACCTCCATCACACACAGTAAAGTGTGGGAAATCAAGTGAAAAATATAGCTCTTATTAGCTGTTGGAAGAATCAGAAAGCAATAACCAGAGACAGGGGACTACAAAGTACTAGGAAAGAAGCCTACTGGAACTGTTTGGCTTACTGGAAAAATCCCAGAGGAAAACTTTAGGCTTCTAACTGTTGTGGGATGCAGGTACTCTGCTGACTGCTTGAATGAATGTTTGATCTGCATCACCACCAGTCATTGGGGGGCTATTAGTTTTAATCAAGTTACCTAGCAACAGGACAGTTTTGGAATCAAATTAAACACCTATTTAGAATCTAATACTGGAGTGTTTCAGCAGAGTGTGGTGTGCCCAAGACAGGTTCTAAGGTTATGGCTCTTCTTGAGAATCTTCTCTTGCCAAGGCGACCCAAATTCAATGAACTGATCCATCAACATTTATTAAAGGCCTACCACCCTCCCCCCACCCCCTCCCGGCCACACACACCAAGTTCTGTGCTAACTTCTGGGGATATAAATACAAAAAAATCATGCGATCCCTACTCTCCCAGATATTCTTCTATTCTAATTTACTTCCTGGCGGTAATATAACAAGTGGAAAGAAATGTATTTGGGAGAATGTAAGCTCTTTGAGGGCAGGAACTGTTTGGTTTTCGGTTCTGAATCACTGTCCTTGGCACCTAGTGAGTGTTTAATTAAAAAAAATTATAGGATTGAATTGAAAGAGATAAGAAAGGAAAATTAATAAAAATTAAGACTATGGGCCTTTGGGGAGTCTCGGGGACATGCTTACTATAGATCAGGTTTAATAGTATCTGACGAGTCCAGTCCCAGTTCCCTGGTGAGCTGGGTATTTTGGAAGATCTGTTTCTTTCAGGTTATTCAGGATGCTTTCCTGAGTATCCTCATCAATCAGTCAGTCAACTAGCATTTATTAAGTGCCTCCTATGTGACAGTCACCTTATTAAATGCTGGATACTAGTGTAGCCTAAAAGAAAAAGTTTTTGGGTTTTTAAAAACTGTATCTTCCTATTTAATGTCTTCTTTTTTTAAAAAAAAAAAGATGGACTCTAACAGAAAGAGGAAGAGAATTTAAGTTTTAACATATATCAATGTGAATTTAGCATTTTTTATTCCTGACAGAGTAGGGCCAGCGACATTCCAACAGCTGTTCTTCCTGGCTCAAACAGGTGGCATGACTCCCATTCATGAGAAGAAACACTGTGGAGTCTTATTTTGTTTCTAATCTTTCAAGGTCACATCTGAAAAGGAGACTTCCAGGCTCTACACTCCCAACCCTGGCAGAAATTGGTTTCTTCCTCCTCAAATTGTTCTAGAACACTTTGTCTTGATCTTTTTTATTCAATTCCCCATTCTATCTGGCATCATATTTATTTGTGTACTTGCACTGCCCAATTAATAATGGCTATCATTTACATAACTTTAAGTCTGGTTTCATATACTTCCTAGTTGTGTGACCATGAGCAAGTCACTTAAACTCTGTCTGCCTCATTTTCCTCAACTGTAAAATGAGAATAATGATAACCCCTATCTCTTAGAGTCATTGTAAGGATCCAATGAGATATATTTGTAAAGAGCTTAGCATAGTGCCTGGAACACTGCAGGTGTTTTAATACATGCTTATTCACTCTTTCCTCCTTAAGGTTTGCAAAGTACTTAACACATATTATTCACAACAAACCTGTGAGATTGGTGGCATGATTATACCTATTTGACAGATGAGGAAACTGAGGCTGAGAATTTCACAGAGCCACATAGCGAGCATGCCCTTCCTTCCAAGCCTGCCACTATCCATTGAGCCAACTAGATGCAATTAGACTGCAAATTCTTTAAGGCAGGAGATCTATTTTTAAATATTTGTATCCTTAGCAATTAGTATGGTGACTGTAGTGGAGAAGGCAATTAATACATGTTTGCTGAATCGGAACTAGTCTATGATGATTGTGAAAGCAATGTAGTACATCTGAAAATATGCTACACTTAGAGAAAGGATCTGCATTAACCCTGTCTCTGTCATTTCATTTCTCTGGGGCCTCAGAATTTCCTCTTCCCTACAATGAGGGGGATGAATTAAATGACCCCTAAGGTTCCCTCCTCCCGTTGACTCTAAATCTAGATCCTGTGACATAGCCTTATGATGTCCAACACAGCACTTTGAACCTCTCTTCTCATACATTCCTCTAAAGCAAGAGTTTTTAAGCAATGGGGTAGATTTTAAGAGGTCCATCAATTTGGATGGGAACAAAAAATTACCTCTAATTTGTTGTCATTACCCATAAGCCGTTATTCTGAGAGGAATATCCCTTATTCTTGGGCTTCACCAGACTGCCAAAGGGCTCCATGACACAAAAGGATGGTTAGAACCTTTGTGTTAAATCCTCCAACATCATGAATTGGTCCCATAAGAGTAAGATGGATTGTAAAGATGAGCTGGTTTTTACAAACATACACACAGAAATTCACAAGGGTCATTAGCTTCACATAGTACTTACTTTGGTTCTTGAGAGTTCAATAAACACTATTTGATTAAAACAATATCACTTTAAAGTCCTAGTTTCCTCTTTTACTATAATTTTTAAAAAACATAACCTTTGATTTCACCAGTATTGGAAGCTCTTGGGGATGCACTTCTTCTAGCAACGATGATCAATACCTTCTTTATAAATTATACTCTTGAGACAGTGGCCTGGCTCATTGAGGTTAAGTGACTTGCTTAGGGTCACACAGCCCAGAATGTATCAGAGGCAAGATTTGAACCAGGTCTTCCCGACTCTCAGGACAGTTCTCTATCCATAATCCCATGTTGTTTTCCTGCAGATTAAACTTATTTATTTTTTAAATTTATTTTTTAAAAAATAATATTCTCACTTTCATAAATATATTTATGAACTATATAGGACAGTTTAGGAATACATATAACAGCTTGGTCTCTTTCGGTGGTAACACCCATAAAAGAAAGAAAATATATACCGTTATTATTCTTTATAAATGAATTAAAAAGCACTTATTAAATGCTTACTATTTGTAAAGATCTCTGCTGAACCACATTTCTATGTTTAAAGTCATGTAGAAGGTTTTAATTTCCCGTCAGATAGAAAGGTCCCGTTCTTCTTAAGATGTAGAAGCAAAGCAGAATAGTCATGCACCTTCTTTCATGTTATTTCCAATAATAAAATCCTATTCTTTTCTGACATTGGAGCCATTTGACGGTGCTAAAAACTTTCTGGCTCTTCAGTGGCTCTGGCTGCCAAGGAGTTGGAGATTTTAGCACCTGTGGAGAGTTGTCAGGTCACAAAGCTACAAGGGTGGCTTCCCTGAATCATGGCAGGTGGAGGGGGAGTGGGCTGGAAGCAGGGCCAATGGTCTGAAGAAGTGGCATTGCTACTGCAGAACTTGGGGGCTCGAGGCCCCTGGGTTGTCTCCACTGGGGTCTGAGGGACAGTTGGAAAAGATCACTTGATAGGGAGTTGATAGGGAGAACATCAGGAATTCAAATCTCAGCTATAATAACAATGAACTCAGTTTTCTCATTTGTAAAATAATAGGCTTGGATGAGCTGATTTCTAAGGTTTTTATATTTTATATGCACATGTTGGCTCCCCTTATAGAATGTGAGCTCCTTGAAGGAAGGGATTTTTTTTTTTTTGGTCTTTATAGTCACAGATTTTAGCCATTGTTGGCCCTTAATAAATGTTCATGGATTGATTACTTCCCTAGGGAATTTTTCTGGTTAGAGTAAACATGTATTTGAAGTAATTTAGGCAGAAAATTGCTTGGATGGAGGGTAGGGGACTGGAATACTAGACTGCCAGGAAGTGCCTTCCATCTATTTCACGATCCCACCCAATAAAGAATTCATACAAGAGATTAAATGTGGGCATTCTACTCTAAGGTGAATGTATCCACTTTGACCACACGGTGTCAGCATAAGCCCACTTTCCCTTGCTGCAAGTCAGCGAGCCAGGTAACAAGAGATGATTTATTCTTTTCCCTTACAGCTGGCATTTTAATTTCCTTCATTACTTTAAACTATCAGCAATCAAGATCCACACCAAAGAGAAGGGGGAAAAGATAAAACAAGGAAGAAAAAAGAATGAAAGAGCAGGTGAGTGGCTTCATTTTCCAATAATAGACATTACAGATATTATTTGGGCCACTTTTGCAAAGCACAATCTGGTGCAAACTAGATAGAGGCTTCAGAGACAGACACTAGCACTTCAACCCTTCTGAATCAGTGTTAGGGTTGAGAATGACTGTCCTTCCCTCACGACAGCTGTCAGATTCCACTTCTAATTGAACAGGATTAAAACCACCACCATGCCAGAACGACCTAGCCCGGGGGGTTTTAGCAGGGTCGGTCACTGGCTTTGCAGACCTAATGGCTGACAGGTTTGTCCAAACACCCTAAGATCGTCTGCAAGGGGTGGGAAATCCACATTAAACTCTCAACCCATTTACTACACAAAATAAGTGTAATAACCCAGGAAGTACATCAACTTCTCCCCAGTTCCCTAGTGCACTAGTCATTTTACAGAGGGCGCTGCCTTTTGGGGGTGTTTCCGGATTCTTTTCAGCATTCTAGAACAGCTGAAACAAAATTATCTCCACCTACTGAAGACCTATAATTGATGTCCAGAACTTTAACTGATTTTTGCCAGTAGTTTCAGCATTACAGGAGAAATCCTCACTCTTCTTACACTGAAGGCATTAGAGACAATTTTTGGTTTTGATTTTCCCTGCTGAATAATAGCAGAAATGTATATAATCTTGCAAGGCTTATAAAGCACTTCATATACATTATCTCATTTGGCCCATAAAACCTGATGGGACTACAAGCACAGTATCTGGGGATCACACAGATTTTAGAGATGGGGGAACTGAGGCTCAGTGAGATTAAAAGACTTGTTCATGATCACATGAGTAAGAGTCAGAGGCAGGACTTAAACCCCAATCCTGCCTGCAAGTCCAATGCTTCCTATATTCATGCTGCTGTTCCTTATATTAAAAAGCATCATACAAATTAATACTATTTAATTGACTTTTTGTAACTGCATAAAGGATAATCCGGCACATTGCCAAGACAGATGGTTCAACATTTATTGTTAGAAAGTAAAGATAAAGTTCACCTTTATTGCCTACTTAGAAATTACAGGTTATTATCAAGACAGACCCTAAATCTGGAACACGAAGGGATCCAAAAAGGTAATGGACAGACACTAAGATGAAATTCTCTTTTTAACAGCTATTGAAATAACTGTATGCTATCACTCTAGAAAGGGAGTGTGCATGGTGAATAGTAAGCAAGCCTCAAAGTCAGGGAGAATCAGCTGTGTGACCCTGGGCAAGTCACTTATCCTCTCATGTGCTAGGCACAAGACTATAACTTGCATAGAAGGTGCTGAACTGCATTGAAGGATGGAGTTTCCTCACCTTGGAGTTCCCTATACTAATAAAATCACTGGTCCAGTCCTCCTTATCCCTTACCACTGCAGACACAGTTTGACATTTTCACCTGGAATAGTTTTACTCTGATGAAGTGAAGATCTGGAAAGCACCAGGACCATGAGGATAAAATGAGAGAGAATTCAGAAGCATGATTTGCTGCTAGGGAAGAAGAAAGGAGCCATGGAGCAAGGAGCAAGTCATAAATCCTCAGCTCAGTCTGTCAGTGTAACCTGATTACATTTTGTACACACCATTCCAAACCTATTGATCTACTGTAGGGAAATGCAAAAGTAGATTCTTTTTGTTTTCCTCTTTTAAAAAAACTTCTAAACCACATCAGAGAAAGGGATTAAATTGTCTTCTTTTGGTTTATTGCTTATAAATAAGTTCATTAGGAACACATTGGATCCATCTGACATTTTGCTTTTTGTCTGTTTTAAAAATCAAAGGCAAACAGCCTAAACATGTAAAGTTGCCTTATTTTAGTATTCTGACTAATTTCCCTTTCATCCTTGACTTGACAATGGCAAATACCTTTGGCAAGTATACAACTACCTGGTTTATGCCCTGCTTGATATTTATGATCAAGGGGTCACTGAAAAGGTTCTCTCCTTTGTTAAGTCATTTGGAAGATCTTAAATAATTTTGATGCATAGATGGGAGACACCTTATTAGAATAGTGCTTTTTTTGGACGGGTGGGGTTAGGCAATGGGTTTAAGTGACTTATCCAGGGTCACACAGCTAGTAAGTGTTATGGGTCTGAGGTCACATCTGAACTCAGTTCTTCCTGATACAGGGCCAGTGCTCTATCCTCTGTGTTACCTAGCTGCCCCTAGAATAATGCTTTTAAAGGCAGTGTTTTGCCATTCCAAATTAGTCTTAAAAAAAAAATCAACAAGCAAGCATAATGAGGGCCTTGTATTCTCCCCCCCCCCCAGTCTTCTCTCTCTCGATGCTAAAGATGTGGTCTACTATGGCACCTTGCTTATGAAAACCTGCCTGTTTCCTACTAATAGCTTTCCTGAGGATGCACCTGAAGCTAATCTATTTTATACTGGCAGTCAGGGCTGATGTTCTCTTGGTCATCTTTTCTCACCCTTGGTAAGGTCTGAGTCTTCTTTTTCTTTATGCCTTCATTATCTTCCTTTCTTCAATGAGTCAAATTGATCCTTCGTTGCGTTCAAAATTTTGTCACCTCCATCATGACTCTCATTTCTGTATATGACGAGTTTTCTAGAGGTGTCTGCCGTTGTCATGGAGACTGATAAGAGAATCGAAGTTGAAGAGGGATTCCCCACACACAGCGAATTGCTCCCAATGTTCCTGTGTTCCAGTTACTTTGTGGTGGTTGTATTAAGCCTTGGAACCCTACACGGATCCTCACGAAAGTGCTCTATAGCCATGCAATAAAATGGCGATTAACCACACAGTAACAACCCCACGGACAAAGAGTGTTTCCTGTCTTGATTATGACATGCAGTTAGATGGACAACCTACAGAGCTCATTCATGTGTGTGTGTACATGTGTGTATGTGTGTGTATGAGTATCTTTAACTGACTGTACAAAAAGATGACACAGACCCAGAATTAAAAAGAAGGAAGATGATGGGCTAAATCACTTTTGAGAAGTTGCAAAGTTCCTTTAATGGCCCCAGACCTTTAAGGAACAAAAGTACTTCTTATCACCAACAATATTCTAATAGTAAGGTCTTATGGATTTAAGTTATGTCATATTACAGTATCCAAAGAAATAAAAAATTGGTATCAGAGCTTAATACAGTGCCTGGAACACAAGAGGCGTTTAATAAACATTACTGACTGGTTCACCCAGAGAGCAATGAAGAGGTACATAATGAGTATGAGCTGGCAACAAGATATGATAATTAAGGACTTTCAGAGAAGAACCGGAGTAAAGAATGCCATTAATGAAATTTATGATTGAAAAAAGAATACGGTCTGGCCAAATACAAAATTAAGGAATAATTGGGGGGGGGGTTGGGTATTCCATTGATATCCTCAAGAGAACAGGAGAAGGAGAGGAAGGCCCCCAGCACACAGGATGGAACACCTGTGGCAAATCTGTGGGAGAATATAGACTAGAGTGACACAGGATGGGTGGGAATGGATGGATTTGTGATCAGTATCACTAGAGGGAACATCCCAATCAATGAGATCACAGATCTATTTGTATATCATTAACTTGAAAGCAAAAGGCTCAGTTCTTTCCTCCATCCTTCCTCCTCCAACCCCTAGCACTCTGTTTAGGATTTACATCACCAAAGACATAGTAAGTTTCCATTGGAATTATACTGTTAATGTTTTAGGGTTGGTTTGTTTTGGGTGTGGGGAATTTCCAGTGAGGAAATTCCCTCCACAGATACAACTGTTCTGCAAGTAAAGAGTCTCAGAGATAGTAATTGAGAGGTTAAAGAGGTTATGTAGGGTCACAAAGCCAGTATGTGTAGAAGGTAGTCTTCCCGGTAGTTGTGAAGATTAAATCAGCTAACAAAGTAAAGCACTTTGCAAAACTTAAAGTGCTAGCCATTGTTTTTATTACTTAGACTACGCTTATTATTTTTTGTAAAATAGATATCTTAATACTTGTAGTATTAACTGCCTCACAAGGCAGTTAACGAGGCTTTGTAAAGTGAAAATGCTCTAGAAAGTTGAGAATGTTTAAGGGTGTAATGCTTTTTTAAAAAAATAAATGTTTCATTAAAAGAAAAAGTATTGAATATCAAAACAGACATCTCCACTTGCTTGGCAACTATTTACATTTAAGTTATTTCAATGCACAAAGAATCCACATATTCATTCAGTTCCAGGGCAACTAGGTAGCATAGTTTATATAGCAGTGGGCCTGGAGTCAGGAAGACCTGAGTTCAAATTTAGCCTCAAATACATATTAGCTGTGTGACCCTGGGCAAGTCACTTAACCCTCTTTGCCTCTGTAAATAGAGGAGAAGGAAATGGCAAACCACTCCAGTAACTTTGCTAAGAAAACCCCAAATAGAATCATGAGGAGCAAGACACGACTGAAATGACTACACAACATTATAACATTCACTTAGTTCAAGCTGTCCTCAATTTACGAAAGCATTGTAATCTGAGGCTAAGTGATATGCCCAAGTTCATACAAGTAACAAGGAGCAGGTCTGGGATTCTCATCCAGGGCTCTGACTTCAACTCCAATTCTCCTTCTAATGTTCTACAGTCTAATTTGCACACTAGGCATCTGCCCTATATGGCACAGTAGTGAAAGTGGCCGAACCCACAGTACTAATGGACATCATGGTGCTGTTTAGTCTGTCTGGGTCAAGAGCAGAAAGGTGACATCATATTATAGGCCCAGGTATCTTTCGGAGATTTTCAGCAGCCATAATGTCTTTATTCTAATATTAATTATCTGCCTTAGCAAACAGATGACTTAGACACCTTGGTGTCTTCTGGCACCAGAAAATAAAGTTGAAAGAAGAATGTTTAGTACCTTCTGGCTATCTATCCATAAATAACACCACTGTACATTTACAATAACATATTAATAATGTATTATTACCACATGCTTTCCTTCAAACGAATTAAGAATGTTTTACAGGCATCATCACAACCTCCATAGTATCGCTGTGAAATAGGTGGTTAAGTTCAGGACAGTTTATTTAAATCAAATTCCTTTTAAATTGTACTACATATAAAGTACAACCCTAATCTTTGCTTTGCTCTTGCAGGAAGAGAAACTGAGCCACAGGGGTTAAGCAGGTGTTTTTTAAAATTGTCAATAAAAGAATTAAATGCAGAATGTAGGTGTTTTTTTTTTCATAACAGCTCCAGAGATTTACTACTGGATGTTAATGCCTCCCAACTCCCACTTATTGCCTAGAGACAAAAAATAAAAATCTTATTTTATTGCTTTATTGAACTATAGATGAACTACAAGCATTCTATTGTCTGTAGCATATCAGCTAGGCTTTGAACAATACTCAAAATAACCTTAAACAATTTTACTTTGCCAATTTGGTTTTTGGGGAAAAAAGACACTTAAAATGAAGAGAAGCAATTTTTGAAAAACAGAACAAAACAAAACAAAAAAAACATGATGACACAATATAAATAATGGGGAAATATCAGCCAGAGATTTCCTAAACTTGTAGTAACAGTCTTATGGCAAGTATGCTCAGGGAGGGGGAGGCAGAAAGAGATGTTAAATGGCATAAAAAACTGGGGGCTTTTTTGGGGGGTGGGACTTCTAGAGTATCTTTTAAGCATATCTCTATTCAGTGCCCTAAAAGAATGAAGAATGCAGTTTTGGAAGTACAACTTGGCATGGATGAATGACAGTTGGTTTTGGAGTCAGAAGACCTGGGTTCAAGTCTTGTCTCTGATACATACTTAAGTGAGTCTAGTCTCTCACTGTGGGATTCTTCCTCTAAGTAAATTTCAGTTTCATCTCCCTGCCTGGAGCTTAATAAAATGGCTAACTTGCAATCTTTCAGGTAGACTCATATAATTACAAAAGGAAATAGCTCACAGCTTTCTATACAACAGATACTGATCAAACAGAAACCTTAAATTCACCATGTGAGCAATAGATTTGTATTACAAGAAGAGGAATTTCTTAATTCAATGGGAAATCTGATGAGGACACACCAGTGCGATATCTGTCAAGAAGAACAGTGGCCGACCCTTTGACATCAGAGTGCAGTAACAGTAATCAGTTCTGATAACTTAAAAAAAAAATCAATTGCATTCCTGGCAGTTGCATATTGGCTAGAGAGAAATTAAACCTAGCCTCTTTATTTCTACATTAAATTGTGGAATAGAAGAGGTAGAAGGGAAATTAGAGATCATCTAGTCCAATGCATGCCGGATCAAAAACAATATGCAAATCCTGCTTGAAGGCTTCCAGTTACTTGGAACTCACTACCCCTGAGGCCATCCATTCCATGTTCAGACTATTCTTATGGATAGAGAATATTTTCTTATATTAAACTGAAATCTATCTCCCACTAATTTCCACCCACTGATTCTACCAGGCAGAACAAGTTTAACCTTTTCCCACAAAATCCTGTGATACCATGAAGAAAAGAGACACAAGTGGATTCTAGGAGAACATTTTCTTGAGTATCTCTTAAAAATGTACAGTGGTCTTATTTATGGAGAGATAGCCAGAAGACAGTAAACATTCTTCTTTCAACATTATTTGCTGGTGCCAGAAAACACCAAGATGTCAAAGTCATCTGTCTGCTAAGGCAGATAGTTAATATTGGGATAAAGACGAGATTGCTGCTTGATCTCACCTTTCTGCTCTTGACCCAGACAGACTAAATACCACCATGATGTCATGAGTATTGTGGGTCTGGCCACTTTCACCACTGTACCATACAGGGCAGCAAGCCTAGTGTGCAATTTAGACTGTAATGCATTGTGAAGATCATTGGAATTGAAGTCAGAAGCCCTGGATTTGAATCCCAGACCTGCTAACTTACCACCTGTCTGAACTTGGCCAAATCACTTAACCTCAGATTACAATGATTTCTTAAGTTGAGGACAACTAGAACTAAATGAATACTTGGATCATCTATGCATTGAAATTAACTTAAATGTAGGTAGTTACTAAGCTAGTGTAGATGTGTGTTTTGACACAATGCTTTTTCTAATGAAACTTTTTTAAAAAAAAGTATTACACCCTTAAACATTCTCAACTTTCTTGAGCATTTTCATTTTTACAAAGTACTTTCCTCATTAACTACTTTGTGAGGCAAGTACTACAAGTTTTAAGTAGGCTGGAAGAATGAGCAAACAAGCAAACAAACAAAAAATCCCACCATAAAAAGCTATCATGATGACAGGGAAGTTCAAGGCACAAATGCAGAAGAAAATACTTCTAAAACACCTACAAGCAAAGCCTCAAGGAAAAACATAGATTGGGTATAAATTCAACTAGAGATGAAGGAAGAGTTTTTTTTAAAAAAAAGTTATAATGGTTTTTATAAATGAAAGGAAATGAAAAATTGGAAAAGAAATGAAAGACATAAAGAAAATAATTAGAAAGGCAATTAAGAGCTTGTATCAAGAAATACAAAACCTTGCTCAAATAACAAACTTCCTGAAAATTAGAATGTACTAAATAGAAGCTAATGATTCTATGAGACAATAAGAAATACCAAACTGAAGTCAAAAGATTGTAAAACTAGAATTTAATATACTTCACAATGCAAACAGATTGAGGAGAGATAATTTATAAATTGTTAGGCTACTGAAAGTCACACCAAAATTAAAAAAAGAGTTTAGACATCATACTTCAAGAAAGCACAAAAGAAAATTGCCTGTATCTTTTAGAACCAGAAGCCAAAGTAGAAATAAGGAATCCCCCTGAAAGAAATCTCCTGAAATAAACCCCAAAATGAAAACACCCAGGAACATCAGTCAAAATCCAGAGTTTCCAGATCACAGAAAAATACCGAAAGTGTTCAGAAAGAAAGAACTCAAGTACTGAGGAACCACAGTTAAGATCACACATGACTTAGCAACCACTGCTATCCAGGACTGGAGAGTTCGGAATGATATTCCAGAAGGCAAAGGATACAGGCTTGTAGTTAAGAATAACGTCAGCAGCAAAACTGAGTATAATCCCATGGGGGGAGGGGGGCATGAACATTTAATGAAATAGAGGATTTCCAACCATTTCTGATGAAAAGAGTAGAGCTACTTATAAACTTTGAAGTGTGTAAACAAAGGAGGCAAGGGAAACACAAAAAGGCAAACATGAATAAATAACCCAAAGGGACTAAACAAGGATTGACTTTACATTCTAATATGGAGAGATAATATGCTATTATCCTCAGGGGTCACAGAGAGAGTCTTATTAATGAGAAGACCTGGGAGTGGTTCTGTTATGTCTGGATAAGGAATGGAAGAGGAGGGCAAAAGGAATATACTTTGGAGGGAAGAGGGGAAGAGATTAGCAAGCTGGGGAAAATTATCTCACATAATTGATATGTACAAGCAGAAGCTGTATACAAACAAGAAGGAAGGAATGGGAGAGTGAGTGATACTTGAACCTCACTCTCATCTGAACTGGTCAAAGGAGAAAAAAATATGCATATACGCAATTGGATACAGAAATACATTTCACTGAACATGGAAAGGGAAAGGGGAGAAGGTAGAAGGGGAATAAGAGGGAGGATGGATTAAGGAAGGGACTAGTCCTAAGACTATAAAAATATCTAGAGCTTTTTTTTTTGTGGTGGAAAGCAATTAGATACTTGTGATGAAATACTATTGTGCTATAAGAAATTATGAAGGGTATTGTTTCGGAAAAACCTGGGAAGAGTTGTATGAATTAATGCAGAGAGCCAAGAGAATGACTTATACAATGTTCCCATTTAGTCCACTTGTCTTCCACTTTATAGATGACAAAACTGAGATGCAGAGAGGTTAAATGAGTTGCCCAAAAGTCATGAATGCCAGATAGCAGGGAGTCTGGTCAATTGGATATTGTTTGCTAGGCAACCCCAGGTGAGGGGTTCCCTGTCTATTCATCCTTCAAGGTGAGAAAGATGAAGAAGAGGGACAGGGGGAGTGGCAGAAGGATAGGCAACCCTATTTTGTGCTTTCATAGTCCAAATTCTGGCCATGCAAGCACTTCTTTCCCATTTATACATTTTTCTTATAAAACTAATCCTTCCTTGTGGTGTTCTTAAACAAAAAATTATTTTCACAGAACAAATGAATGCTTTGAGGGCAGTATGCCTCATTACATATTTATGTTCGAGCTTACAATAATCATTTAATTATGTTGCCATAATATATAGACCTCATATATGTAAATATCATGAACCATCCTTTTCTCTGGAGGAATTTCTGTAAAGTTAAAATATAACATAATTGAGAACCAGGAAAAATATGCTTACATGCTGGATAAGCAAATAGAGGGGATTTATGTTTTGGGTGAGGTTTAGACTATAAGGTCTTTGAGGTCCTTTTCAAGTTTGTGAATTTATGAAACTAATTCTAGAAGACAATCATAAAGAAGGATAATTTCATTTTTAAACTCAGAACCTTCCAAACTTATGAAACATGATCGATACTCCTTGATGATTTCATGATTTAAGGGAAGCCTGGTTTAGAATACAATTTTTTTCTTTTGTAATTACTCTAGATCTTTTATATACGATTTATATCATTTTCATCACCTACTTATATTAAGTCCCCTCTACTGCTTATCCAGTATGAGATCATATACTTTCTAGTTTTCCACTGTTATATTTAAAATTTTGGATTAACCTGAACTTTGACTATTAAAATTAAACAAGTTTATAAATGACATTTAGAATGAGTTTCCCCATCCACATATTCTTCAAGCCAAAAGAAGACCATTTCTACTTGAATCTCAAGTATCTAAAAATCAAAGTAAATCTTCCACATTTTGTTGGATATTATATTGCATTAAAAACAGTCACTGTTCAAAATACTTTTCATTAGACTTAGATATGATGCATGGCTGGATGCAGAAGCTAAATGGGTTTTATATAAGAGAAATGTCCTTGGAATGATATTGTTTCAAGCTGAGTACTGTCCTGAATGTGTCTAATGAATTCAAAGAATCTTTTTCCATGTGCACAGTGGAAATGGCTGTTGTTGCAAATTTTTCTCTTCAGCCATATTCACACAGCCTTGGGGTCACCATAAGGGCTCATCCACTGACATGATGTCAGGAATATCAGGATGACCACTCCCTGCCCCCAAATATATTTACTACCTTGTTGATGCTATCTTAAGAGAAAATGAAAATCCCTCTTTTTTTCTGTATATGAGACAGAATTTAAGTGACTTGCCCAAGTAATTAATCTATCAACTAGCATTTATAAATCACCTTAGCTCATAGGATCTAGAACTGGAAAGGCCCTTAGAAGCCATCTGGTTGAAACTCCTTATTTTATAGATGAGGAAACTGAGGCCCCGGGGAGCTAAGTTACTTATACATATGTACAAGGTACTAGGTGCTGGGGATACAGAAAAGAAAGATGAAATAATCCTTACTCTCATGGAATTTACATTCTAGCATCTTGGGATCTGAACTTGTTTCCTGTCTCCAAGTCCTATGCTCTCTCCTCTAAAGAGATGCTGCTCCTTGTGTGACATGTTTATATTGCTTAATAATTAATAATTTGCCTAAACTTAGAAGTGTAGACTCAGAGTTTTGTAGCTGGAGGTCATCCAGTTTAGCCTATCTATTTAGCCCCAGAG
Organism: Phascolarctos cinereus; assembly: GCF_003287225.1. NCBI lineage: Eukaryota > Metazoa > Chordata > Mammalia > Diprotodontia > Phascolarctidae > Phascolarctos > Phascolarctos cinereus. Next base: position 448,597,560 of record NW_027555847.1, on the reverse strand, counting down.
ATAGGTAGGTTTGTTTTTTTTTAAAGATTAATTGAACATGTACAGATTTTCTATAGAAAAAAAAATGAAACACATACATACAACTGTCCTTTCCTCCTTCTTGCTATTCCCTTTTTCTGAATCTGGCCCCTAAAATGTCACATAGCAATACTAAAGGGAAAAAAAACCATAACACTGATATTAATTTGATTTTTAATTAATCAATAAGCATTTGTTAAGTACCTACAATGTGTCAGACACTGTACGAGGCCCTAGGGATATGATACAAAGACAAAAAGCTGGACAGACTCTGCCCACGAGGAGCTCACAGTATAGGGGTGGAGGTGGATATAACAAGAATATGGCTATAGCAAGAATAACAAAGTAATATAGAGCAATATTGGAGGGAAGAGAGTGCTAACAACTGGGGATGGGTAGGGAATCAGGAAAGGCCTGTTATAGGAAATGCACACTTACCGTGCTTTGAGGGAAGCTAGGAATTCTATCAGGGAGAAGGGAAAAGGGAGTATTTTCCAGATGTTTGGGAATACTTATGCAAAGACAGGTGTTGAAATGTCATGCATCAGGGACCTATGAGGCCAGTTAGACTGGAATGGAGGTTAATGTAAAATAAGACTGGAAAAGTTGAAGATTTATATTTTGCCATAAAGACAATAAGAAGTTATTCGAGACTTTTGAGGAGGAACTGTGTTTAAGTAATATCCATTTTACAGAAATGTGGAGGATGAGGTGGAGAAAAGAATAAGGACAAATTAAGAAAACATTAAAATAGAGGCTATGTGAGTAAAGAAAAGGGAAGGGATGGGTGTGGGATGTTGTGGAGGTAGGATCGATAAGACTTGGCAACTGATAGATGTGAGGGTTGAAGGAAAAGGAAAAATCAATGATGACTCACTCCAAAGTTGTGAACCTGGGTGACCAGAAGAATGGTGGTACCGTCAAAAATAGAGCGTTTAGAGGAATGATGGGTATTGGACAAAATGAGCTGAGTTTGAGACATCTAATGGAAAGGTGGGTCTAGATGTCCAAAACACAATTAGTAACATGGGACTTGGATTCAAGAGAGAGATTACGGTTGATGTACAACTTCTGGGTTTGTCTACAAATAGAGGATAGGGCAGTTAAGTGGTACAGTGGATAAAGCACCTGCTCTGGAGTCAGGAGGACTTGAGTTCAAATCTGACCTCAGGCACTTAACTCATTTCCTCATCTGTGAAATGAGCTGGAGAAGGACATGGCAAACCATCCTAGTATCTTTGCCAAGACAACCCCAAATGAGGTCACAGGGAGTTGGACATGACCAAAACAACTTAACAACACCAACACCAACATAGAGAAGATAATTAAACCCAAAGGAGCTAGAGAAATCACCAAAGACATGAGCACAGAAAGAAGAGAGTTTAAGAGAGCCAGAATGGAATGCCTCCACTCAGTGGAATGCTGCAGGTGAGGAGACTGAAAAGTTATAGGCAGAAAGTTGGGAGCAGAACCAAGAGAAAGCAATGTTATCCAATCAAGGAAGAGGAGAAGGGAGCGGAAATGTCCAAAATTGCAGAACAGAAAAGTAGAATGAGGAATGAACAAAGGCCATGTGATTTAGCATTTAAGGGATCACAGAATAGAAGACTTAGAATGAGAAAGGATCTTAGAGATCCTCTACTCCAATTTCTTCATTTTACATACAGATAAATAGGGCCTGAGGGGTTAAGTGACTTGCCCAAGGTCACACTGACTAAAAAGTGGCAGACATAGAATTTGAACTCTGGTCCATTCTCTCCAAATCCTGTCCTCTTTCCACCATACCTATTACTGCCTTTTGTTGGGATTCTTGGAGTCTTTCAGTAACATCTTTCAGATTACATGGGATTGAGAAGTGAATGAGAGGTGAGGAAATAAAAGCATATGGTACAGATGACTGTTTCAAAAAATTTGGCTGTTTGAATGCATATCAAAGCATACTATTTGCTATTTTTTTTCTTCTGTTGTGTTTTGTTTCCTCTTTCTGGTGGTTCCTCCTATTGGTTCTAATTCTTACTTACAACATCACTAATGTGAAAATATGTTTACTAGGAATGGATATGTATAGCCTATATCAGATTGCGCACCATCTTGGGGGGATACAAAAATTTAAAAATCAAAGCTTATGGAAGTGATTGTTGATAAATCAAAATAAATTAATTAAAAAAAAGAAATTTGGCTATGAAAAGAAGAAATATAGCATAATAGCTTGAGGAAATGACAGTAATGATATCAATATCAATTATTTTAAGGATGGGAGAAGCCCTGAGCCTCAAACAACTCTTTAACATGCTGTTGTTGTTTTTACAACATTATAGACTAAATGTCTTCTGAGTTGATGGAAGGTAGTTTCCACACTTGAACATCAATGAAATCAGACTGTTTACAGAGTCATCCACCATCATTGTGACATAGTGGAAAAATGATAAACTTGGAGATAGCAGAGTCCTGGATTCAAATCCTGCTACTGACAATTGCTAACTGTGTGATGCTGAACACATCGTGACTTCTGTGAGCCTCAGTTTCCTCATCTGTAAATTTGGGACATCTATAGGACTAATCTCAGAATATTGTTGGGAGGATCATGTAGTACTTACGTAAACCTTAAAGCAATACTTAATTGTCAGCTAATATTAATACACATTTAGTTTAGAAAAAAATTGGTTTTCTTTGTATAGCACATGACAGTTTACCATTTACATCCTTTTAGTTGAAAACCTAACAGCCCTCTGTGTATTACCATTGTAGCAATGACTATGGTTACAATTTTTGGTAAATTTCACCTTCGTTTCTATGTCTGAACTAGTGCATAACTTTTAAATTTCATCTACTTCATCACTCATATTCTGGGTTCTATTTTTCCTTAGGAAAATATTGGAATATTATTACATCTACATAGAGAATTTGAGAGGTAATGTAGCATAGAAGATAGTGATGGACTTTGAAAAAGACCTGGATTCAAGTCCTGTCTGACACATATTGGCTGTGTGATGGTGGGCAAGTCATTAACTTCTCAGATTCCAAGGCAAATCTTTAAGACTATAAGTAGAAGAAAAGGTGCCAACTTGCACTTGGAGAGGGAGCTTCTTCACCTTAGAGTTCCTTATAATAGGAAAATCATTAGTCCACTCCCTAGCTCTATGTAAAACCTAGTTTACTGGAATACAGACTCAAAGACTTTATATCCATTTATGTCTTTTCAACAGATAACTCAGGACAAATATCAAACTAAATTCAACTTCAGCTCTTTCAAATTTTAAAATTTGCTGAAGTCATAGTAGCTACATTTTATTACCTTGATTCTATCCTGCAACAAAGAAATATAATTCTATGTTCTATTCCTGTGGCTAAGGGCAGTAAAAGTCAATCTACGGCCCTTAGGAAGGAATCTTCAAGAACTATGGTTTTTTTTTCCTTACAATGGCCAGTCAGTAAATCAGATAAGACCTTATAAGCTGAATGCTAATGAGCAATTTGGAAAATTTTCACAGCTTATGAATATCAGGTGTTCTCCCTCTAGATTCTTTCTTGGGTTTAAACAATGTTTTTGTTTTTCCCATTTGTGAACTCTGAAAAAGACAGAAGTTGGTTGTAGAGGAGGTGATGGTTCAAAATGACTAACCTCTATGCCATCTCTTCTCAAAGGTAAGCTTTTCTAGTTCCTCCAATTCACCTTTGGACAATTTTAAGTTTTAAATTTTAAATTTAAGTTTTAAGTTTTCCAATTCGTCTGGTCAACCTCTTTTGGACAGGCTCCAGCTTGTCACTGGCTCTACCTCAAAAGAAGAAAATCCTAATAATTAATACTGAAGAAAGATGAAGCCTAATACTTGATAAGTAATGAGCTCACTTCTCTGGTAATGTCCAAACACGAACTATAGCTGGTGATTTGGATGAGATGTTGAAGAGAGGGAGGACACATATATTCTGGTACAGATTACAGTAGATTTATTCTCTAAAACTCCTTTTGATGCTAAGAATTCAATGTTTAATATCAATATACATCTCATACAAACTCTGTGGGGTACTGGGCAGAATGTTTTGGGTACAGTATTGGTATAGTATTTCTTCTAATTGGAAGAAGTTTCTAATATCTTTCTCCAGGAGTCTTTAAGGAAAGTCTTTTGTAAAATTTCTTTTTAAAGTTTGGACTAGGTAACCTATGTTTAGGTTTTTATTTTTTAGTTTTTAAATTAAAAATTTTTTTAATTTATTTTTAAATAATTTTAATTCTCAAATTCCATGATTCTGTGATTGTGAGTAATCCATTATCAGCAACTAACATTTACTGAATATTATAGATACCAGCACTTAAACAATTAGTTATTCTTAGTTACATTAGCTATACTACAGTAATACTTTAAAACTTTTATCACATGAGAAAAAAAAATTTGAAGGATAAAGCAATCCAGCATTTAAAAAGCCCAACATTTTAGATCAAAATTATTATGCCCATTAGTGCAGAAAATTCCTCCTTTCATGCCACTGTAATTGTGTTTAATAGTGTATGAGATGGCTGTTTTTAGAGAAAAGTAACATTTCTACCAGTTTCCAAAAAGGAAAACAACATATTCTAAATACTCCTAACAAAAATGAACACTTCTCATTTCATGCAGGAAACTAGACATTAATTTGCTTAAAATGTTATTAATATACTGTCTAGACATCCATTAAACATCCCTAATGAATAATGTGGAAAATATAACAGCAGAGTCGAATCCTGTGAGGTTAACCATTTAATTATTTCTCATGTAACTATTAAGAGAGACCTCAAGGAAAAAAAAAACCCTTCTAAAATCAATGTGAAACAAGTAGTTCTGCTAATTATTTAAGAGGAGATTTTTTGCAGAAGAAAAGAAAATCATATTTTGAATATCAAGTCAGTGACAACCAGTAAATCCAGCTCTCTAATCTAACTGCCACTGGGAAGAGAAAGATTAGTCTTTGTTCTCTGCTCACTGGTTTAAATAATACATAGCAAATGGCTTCATTCCAATTCTTTCTGTAAGCAATTATTTATGGTGGTTATGTAATTATTTCTTCTCAACAATCAAATTCTTAAACTTAGTAATAAAATGCTTTCCAACTTTTTTTTTACATGACTTTTAAAAGATCTTTCTAAATAATCAGGGATATCCTTCCAGGTTTTAAAAATTTCATAAATGTTGAAATCAGGTTATTTATTTGTTTTGGTCAAAAGGCCAGGCAAAAAAACGATTAGAAATAGAAGGGCTTTGAGAAGGGACTTAATGAAAGCCTATTTAATTGGTCACAGTAGTCAATGAAACAGACAACACCACAAAATATGTCAGTATATTTATGCACTCGGTACTGTGTGGTCTCTTTCCACTTTTGAAACATTTGATGATATCCCCAAAGTCTAAGTGTTGTGACCTCAATACAAAGAAAAGATGATGAAAAGGAAAGATGATGAAAATTATATTGAAAAACATGGTATGGATCAAGAAATAAAAGCAGACAAAGGGCCTGTGTATTATTCAGAAGTTCTGTGTCTGTATATCATGATTACCTGAAAAAGAAAGTCAGAATGACACTGCACACAGTGAGCACCAAATGATCCCATTAAAAAATTGCATTGACTTAACAGACAAGATCAAATTCAACTCTATTTTCAGAGTAAGCTGTGTGTAGTTAGATGATCCTCAGGTCAGGGAAAAGGTCAGAGAAAATAATGAATACCAAATCAGAAGAAAGGATAAAAGATAAAGGTGGGGGAAAAAAGACACTAAGTTTGATTATTGTAATTCCAGCCCTACCTGTTTAAATATGTTGTTTATTCTAAAAAATGGGAACTGGACACAAGGCTATCATAATTTCTTAGAGGAGTTTAACTAGATGTAAAACAATTACCACAACAAGGAGGCTGAAAGAAAGAGTCCACAAAATCACCTTAATCAGTAAACACAATCTCCTTGACTAGTGAAAGGACATGGCAACCAATGTCAACATTGAGTGCCAGCTTCTCTGCCAAAAATGAGAGGAAGATGACCTGTGATTATGAGAGTAACACTGATACTTCAAATACTGAACAACAGTTGACAAGAGAACAAGCTTAACCTGTGACCAAGATCAGGGGCATTTTAGATGGCACTGGAAGGGGAACAGCTAGGAAGGAAAATGAAGCATCTTCAGATGCTTTTATAGGGACCCATTTTCATTGGTAGTGGTAGTAGATAACCACTACTTTAGTACATGATGTACTAAATAAGGAAGTAGCAATGACATTTGAGGAAAATGAAGCCACTAACATGGTTGGATGTGACCAAATGCACAAAGAAGAAATCTCCATGAGAAGTGATTTTAAAGGCACCTAGATACCACTTTTCATGGTCTTTCAAAGAAGGAGCAGATTCCAAAGAATGGAAAAGTTTACAAATGGTATTTTTTTTAACCAAACCAAAAAGATGACTGAGAAGTATAGTACCCTCTGAAATGTCCCTGACAAGTTGTTAACTATTTTTTGCTAGAAGGCGTCTAATGAAAGCAAACCACTAGATATGGAAGAAATCCATTCCATTTTACACAACCCCAGGTGTTAGGAAGTTTTTCCTTACATCAGACTTGAATTTCCTTTTCTGAAACTTGACCCCATTGGTCCTAGTACTTGCCCTCTGAGACCAATGGAATGTGTCTCTTTCACATGAGATTTTCTTCAAATATTTTGAAGACAAGCATACCATTCCTGTCCTCACTTCAAGTTTTCTCTCCTTCAGGTTAATGTATTTCTAGGGCTTTTAGCTTATCTTCATATACCACGACCTGGAGGCCCTTTGCCATCCTGGCTGCCCCGCAGATTAAAGACATTTTTCCTAAAATGTGGCACCTTGAACTAAACATAATACCCTAGACATGGGCTGATGGGAGCAGAGGACAGTAGGACTATTACTTCTCTCATTTTGGAGAGTCCTAAGCACACCTAACGGCAGCTCGGTGGCACAGTAAATAGATAGAGTGATGGGCTTAGAGTCAGGTTGACCCGAGTTCATATCTGGCCTGAGACACTTCCTAGCAATGTGATGCTGGGCAAGTCACTTAACCCTGTTTGCCTCAGTTTCCTCCTCTGTAAAATGAGCTAAAGAAGGAAACGGCAAACCACTTCAGCATCTTTGTCCAGAAAACCTCAAAAGTGGTCATGGAGAGTCAGATATGACTGAAAACAACTTAACAACAACAAGCAGACATAAGTATTTTTCAGCTTCCATATTACACTGCTGATGCATTTTAAACATGGAGCCTACTAAAATATTCCACTTTTTTTTCAAACTAATATCTAACTATCTTTCCATATCTTGTTAAGTTGATTTTTTGAGGAACTTAATAGTGAGAGCATGTAAGACTAGATGGGGATGAAGGAGAAAGGAATGAGAATTTATATAACACCCACTATGTGCGAGGCACTGTGTTCTCATTTGATCCTCATGACTTTGAGAAGTAAGTGCTATTATTTCTCCCATTTTGCAGTTGAAGAAACTGAGGCAGAGGTTAAGTAACTTGTCCAGGGTCACACAGCTATTAAATGTCTGAGGCTAGATTTGAACTCAGATATTCCTGACTCCAGACTCAGTGCTCTATTCACTGTGCCACCTAGCTGTCTCTAGGCTTGGAGGAGAAAAAGGGAAAAGATTTGTAAACTTATGTGATATTTAGAAACATGTCCTGTGATTCTCTTTATCTAAACATTTCACATGTTGGAGCCATCCTTACCTCTACTACATGCCCATGACCAAATAATTATTTCACCTATTCACATTCTTGGTCACACAATTCCAGAACACTTTTCTCCCCTCTTCCTTTCAGAAACAGACACTTCACTTCATGGTGTGTGTGTGTGTGTGTGTGTGTGTATATGTACACACACACACACATACACACATATATATATGACTTCTTTCAAATATCAATAATCCATTTTTCTTTGTGCTGGAGCTCATGTTTTTGCTAGTATTCCTTCTCAAATATGATTTCTATTCTGCCTTGACTTTCTCTTGAATTTTCTAGGTATGAAAAGGTGCTCTTTAGTAAAAATACTTTTTAAACATCCAAGACATGTGTGAAGAGAAAATTATGTGGGCTGGTCATGCATCAAGAATTAGAAGCGACAGATGGTCAAGCATTATATTAGTAGCACTTGAGATATTAAAAGAATCAAAGGAAGCACCCACATGTTGGGTGGATCCTCTTTGGAAGATTTATGGAAGACATGAAGGAGAAGAAAACAGGATAAGAAAGCATCTGTGTCAATGGAGAAAGTACCCACACTGATGAAGTCAGAGATAACATCTAAATTTGTCTTAATTTCTGAATGCCTCATAAAATTGTCTACAAAAAACAGATGACTACATCATTGCTGAGATGTCTTATAAAATATTTTCAAGATGCTTTCAAATATAAAATGCTAAACAATTAATATATATTTTCATGATTGACCAGAACATACATCTAGTTGTATAAAAGAGTAAAATAATACGACATTTTATTGGATATAGCCTCATAATTCCAATGTTTTTAATGTGGACGTCAGTGCTCAAGGAAGGCATATTTGCTAGATACCTATTTGCCAAATGCTCCAGAATTCCCAAGGGAAAAAGATACAATAGAAATCAATACAACATTATGGCAATAATAATTTACCTTTACCCTTCAGGCTATTTTGCATTTCCAATTTTTTTTTATTTGTTGCTTACGACAGAAATATTTGCCTTAGTAAGAAAGATGGAAGATGTAAAACAGTATATGTTGTTTCTTGTGGATGAGACTAAAGCTACTGATGGTAAATTTGCGTCTGTGCGATATTGTGGCCCAAAACTTGATGTTAACAGTTCTCTCTGCATTGTTGACATGTTGAAGTTTTTGGTTTGATTTACAATTGTGGCTGCCTCTCAGACTTGTAATTGGGCCATTGTCACAGCTCAGAAAGAACTCTCATTTGTGTTTAAATTCATCTGGAGATGTTTCTTCTGCCTTCGTTATTTTAGGCAGCTTCTGGTCAGCTTGCCATACCACACACACAAAACTCTTTGGCCATTGCGTCGTCATCCATCTGGGACACATGTTCAGTCTCATATTGTACTTGCAATGAACATCCATGTGTTTATTTACATTCTAGCACTCTTTTTTTTTTCTTAGTGAGGCAACTGGAGTTAAGTGACTTGCCCACAATAACACAGCTAGAAAGTATTATGTGTCTGAAGCTGGATTGGAACTCAGATCCTCCTGACTCCAGAGGTAGTGCTCTATCCACTGCGCCACCTAGCTGCCTGTACATTCTAGGATCTCTTACTCCTAATCCTTACCTTCAAGTGTAAGATTATTGGAATAGCCAAATAGCCAAAAGTCATATACAATAACCATCGCTGCCTGTGACACAGTTAGGAAAATATCCTGATATCTAATGGAATTAATGATAAGCTTACTCCATCACCCGTTAAGTGAATGAATATTCCCCTAAACATCTAATCCAGTTCCTTCACAAATATTTAATCTTTCCATGGCCCTTCTCTCATCTTTCAACCATACTAACAAATGATGGGTCTGTAATTATGTGCTTATATGGTATAAGATATTCACTGGAGTAAATCACATAACCAATACAGTAATGTGTTGGAGGTCAAGCATTAGTTTGTTTTGGAGTTTTGGTGCCACACATAAATGTACCATTCAAAACAGGAGGCTGTAAAGTTATGTATTTGTATGTAAATTAGACTCATAAATAAAGCTTTCAAGGATCTGTTAGATGTATTCTGCCACAAACATATACATTTATGCTCTGACATCTGGTTCAGTCCTTTTTCTTTAACTAAACAGCTAATTAGAGTTTTATTAAATTTAAGTGATAGAGATCAGTATCATGATTATAATAGCACATGACAACTTTCACTGAAGCACAAAGCTCTAAGAGTTGGAGGATAGAAATGTACCTTGTTACAAACAAATTCAACATAGGAAATTATGTTTCCACAAAACAGGACAAATGGGAGATGGTTATTTGATTAACTAAAGCATTCATCACAAGGAGCCTTTAATGAATTTTCTTATTCCACATAAGATCAGATTTAATTTCAAAAATTAGATTTACTTAAATTTTGGGGGTACAAAAACATTTTTTATACAGTATGATATATGGGTAAAGCTCATAACACCTTTAAGCCATGAAATTTATTATCTGAAATGGAGGCTAGGAAAAAAATCTAGTTGCACAGCCTCATTTTACAGATAAGGAAGCAGAGATTCAAAAGGTTAAGTGATATCCTAGTTAGTGGTAAAACCTACCTATGATGACTCTAAGGCCAATATATCATGCTATTACTTAAACCATCCCAAGAAAAAGAAGCTAATGATGCTAATACAATAGTGATATTTGTGTCCTCTTAACATTTAAGTGGCACTAAATGCTAAGTATGGAATTTTGCCCATCTGTGTAAGATGGAACAGATCCAGTATGAGAGTCTCTAAGACTGAGACAATAGGCAAGAACACAAATAGAGTGGCGCACACACACACACACACACACACACACAACTGATGATGATCCCATTATTAGAATATTTGGAAATGAACAAAGAAACGGATAAGGTCTGGACAATGAAGCAAGGTGCATCCTGAACCTCACTGTTAATGCTGGCATATTTGATATTTGGTTCTTTGTGTCAAATATGTCTACTGGCATTTGGATGTTTTTGACACTACGTGTTACTACATTTGACTGTTAAAAGAAGAAAGGATCTGGTTTTTAGCAGTTTTTGCCCTTTTTTTGGAAACTCCCTCTTTTCATGTTTCAACCATAGGTTCATTCTCTAAGAAGGTAGCATTATATACAAACCTGTATTTTAAATCCCTGTTCTCCACTTCTGTCCTGTAATATCTTTTTGTGATGCCATGGGGGAAAGACCTACAACCCAGCCTCTTAACAAGAGTTTTTTCTGAGAATCCTGTTCAGGAAGGAGACAGTCTAAGATGATGCAGCAGACAGGAAGGGAGATAAGACTGTTAGTTTGACATTCACAGGGTGGAGCTGCAGGAAGATAGAGGTTACAAAGGGCTCTTCAGATGGGAGAAGGTCATAGAAGGATTAAATGCTTGTCAAGGAGCCAGATCAGGTATTTGGGTGAATGAATACTTCACAGGTGAGAAAGTAACCCTATCATTAATTTCATCAGATCTATGAACATTTTCCTAACAATGTCACAGGATTTAAAAAAAAATCATTCCCACTAGACTTTTAGTATGTCAACCACTTACATTCATTTTGTGTCTATTTTTAAAAGTTATTTTAAACAAGGGTAGAATAACTCCTGAAACAAAAGAATTGTAGGACTATTAATAATACAAGTCTTTGTTTACTAGTATACTGGTATAATTTCCACTGATATAAACATGGAAAAAACTATGGAAAAAAAATTCTGAAATCGAGATGAATATTTGATCAGTCCAGGCAATAATAATCAATCAAAAAGTATCTGTTAAATGCTTACTATAAGCTAGGCAGTGTGTCAAGAGCTAGAGATAAGAAAAGTGGAAAAAAACAGCCCCTACCTTCAAGAAGCTTACATTCCAATGGGGGAGACAAGATTTTATACACACATACATACATACATTCACATACACACACATCTATCTATCTATCTATCTATCTATCTATCTATCTATCTATCTAGGAACATATAAGATACAGTCTGTGGAAGGGAATTTTAGTGGGGAAGCAAGGGATAGAAAGGGGTGAGAAGGAGATGGGAGAGATACTAGGAAAGATCTCCAGCATTAGGTAGAATGAGCTGAGCCTTGAAGGAAGCCATGGAGTCTAAGAGGTCAGGAGCGAGAGCTTTCCCAGCATGGGGGGTAGCTGGTTTGAGTGTAGAAGAAATCTGATGAAGGAAAGATCATTTTAAATTATAGGTGCAGGGAAGGCTTCATGGAGGAGGTAGCCTCTGAGTTGAGCTGTGAAGTGTAGAGAGAAATAGACAAAAAACAGAGGCATCTATTCTAAGCTTGGGGGTGGGTGATATGCATGAGCAAAAACTCAGAAAAGGGAGAGGGCTGAATGAAAGTGATCCAGATTGTTTGTAAGAGGATATGTGAAGGGAAGTAATATGAGATAACATCAGAAAGAAGAACCAGCTAAGGCTTTGAAGTCATGGTGTTACATGTTCAGAGCAGTATATTGTTAGAAAGATGACTCATGCAACACTATGGTACAGTGGATTAGCAAGGAGTAGAAAAGCAGCAGAAATACTTATTAGGAGAATATCAGAATAATTAGAGGCAGCTTTTAGTCAGGAAGACCTGAGTTTGAATCTGGCCTCAGACACTTACTAGCTACATTGACTTTGGGGAAGTCATTTAGCCTCTCTAGGCCTCAGTTTCCTCATCTGTAAAATGGGGAAAATACTACCATCTACTTCCCAGGATTTTTGTGAAGATCAAATAAGATAACATATGCAAAGTACTTTGCAAAGCTTAAAGCATTATATAAAAGCTAGCTATTTTTGTTGCTTGTTTATTAGCATTATATTTATTAACATATTAATATTTATTGTCATGAAATGAATAACTGACCTATGGTGAAATATGGTAGAAATAAGGAGGAGGTGCTAGATATAAGACAAAATTTAAGTATTGTCAATAAGCCACAGTTATTTTTCTCAGTAGTTATTAATGGTCCATTTGTTAATTCAGGGAGTTACAAGTCTTAAATTCATATATTTTGAAAGTCACAAAATGCAGCAATCACCAATAAGACTTTGCATAAGGTCCTATGTAAATGTAATTTGTGGTTGCTACTACTATTAGAAAGCAATTTAATTTCTCTTGATAACAGAGTGACATAAGCATGACTGTAAGGAAATTATAACAGTAATCCACATTTATGACACTTTATAATTGGTAAAGCATTTTCCTCCCAACAACCCTGTTAAAAAGATAAAATTAGTCTCATTGTCCCCATTTTAAGATGAACAAGCTGAGTCTCCAAGAGAGTAAATGGCTCCTTGTTACCCAGATAACACTATCACAGATACTGTGCAACACAGCTAACACAGAGCAAGGATTTTAACCCAAGTATCTCTAAATGACTTCAAGACCAGTGGTCTTTCGGCTAAATCATGCTGTCCCTCTAAATGATAGACACCATTTATTTGCACTTTGACAAAACTTTTATTCTAAGCAATACAATAATTTTTCAGTTCAGTCATTTTTTCAGTAATGTCCAACACTTTGCAATCCCATTTGGAGTTTTCTTGGTAAGGATTTTGAGAAGCAAGAAAGAGAAGTAGAGGAAAAAATGGGAAGAGAAATGAAAGTGATGCAAGAAAATCATGAAAAGCAAGTCAATAGCTTGCTAAAGGAGACCCAAAAAAATACCAAAGAAAATAACACCTTAAAAAATAGCCTAACCCAAATGGCAAATGTTATACCCCATACAGACCCATCCATCACCTTTCAAAATGTGTGCCTCAAATCTGAAACAATTCATAAAGATACCAAGACTGACAATGCCAAGTTTCCACCCAATGCTATAGTCAAAGTCTATTATTTGCCCTATCATCACTGTGGCCTCGCACTTTTTGGTCTCCAGGACTCCTTTACAATCTTAAAAATTCAGTAACCACCAAAGAGCTTTTGTTTATGTGGGTTATATCTATTAATATTTGCCACATTAGAAATCAAAATGACTTAGTATTATGACCTGGTATTATCTTTATCTCTCTCCAGGCTGCACAGCTGATTCATCTCCACAGGACTTTCTCTACCTGGCTGCCCCAGTACCTACTTTCTTGTACTGGCCTAAACTTTTAGCTCTTTTTTGTGGGTTATCTTCCCCATTAGAATGTAAGCTTCTCGAGGGCAGGGACTGCCTTTGTTTCTGATTCTATTTCTATTCTCAGCACTTAGCAAAATGTCTGGCACACAATAGAGTTTAATAAATGTTGTAGACAGACTGACTGAAAATAGTTCTGACCTCACTGATGCCTTCTAAGGATCTCAGGGATCCCCAGGGGTCCCTGGTCCACACTTGGAGAACCACTACCATTTATAGAATAAAATGTATCATTCTCCAAAAATATATTTTTAAAAAGATAAACTATATCTTATTACAGCATTCATTTTATAGACAATAAATAGCACATTGTATATACAAGGCGTCCCACAAAGTAATATTTTTAAGCTTTAATAACTTCAGAAGTATAACGATTACAAACTTACAAAAAACAACATCTGAAAGGTTAATTCTTTAAATCTTTGCATTTATTTAGATTTGTGAATTTGGAATTATAAATTTTGAATATGAATTTTAACAAGACAGAGTACCCTGTCATTTTGCATCGCCTGGCCAACAGTTTTTTCATGATGCTTTCTCAAATCAATAGGAGGTCTTCTCGCTTGGCCACCTTAGTTACTTGATCTATTTCCATTAAATTTTTTCTTGTGGGGTAATATCAGAACTGTCATGCATGTTTCAAAAACTCATTCTCCGTATGATCTTAAGCTTGGATTATAAATGCAATCTCTTTAGTCACTGAGCAGCAGCTGATGAAAGTTTTTAGAAAGTCTGAAAATCAGCTAGAGTGATGTATAGCACAAGATAGTGGTTATGAAGAATTTTAATAAGAACATATTTTAAAATTTTAATAATCAACCTTTCAAATACTTTTTATGTTTGTAGCAGTTATACTTATGATGTTATTAAAGCTCACAACTTCACTAAGATCTTTGGGATCTGCTCTATGTAACAGCAGTCTAAAATGTATAACATATTTTTACAATAAATGTCCTGACATTTTGGGGAAAGATTTAATTGTTCTTCAATTTATTAAAATCTGACAGGGCAGTTATTAGAAATGGAAATGTGACTTGTAGTTTTCTAGACTAGTAACAATGTGGCCACCAATCAGATGTAGCTTAATACTAATGTAATATGTTCATCCTTTTAAAAATTTTATTTTATTTTTTTTAATTTCTAGCATTTTTTCTCTTTACATTTTGAATTCCAAATTCTCTCCCATCTTCTAATGCCTCCTGAACCCACTGAGAAGGCAAGTAAAATGGTATTAACTATACATATAAAAACATGCAAAAGATATTTCCATATTAGCCATAGTGCAAAAAAGGAGCAAAAACAAAATTAAGCGAGAAAATTATACTTCAATTTGCACTTAAAGTTAATCAGAATTGTTTCATCATGAGTCATTTGGAATCATCCTTTCTGGCATCTGTCATTTCTAAGAAGTATGAGATGGTACCTCAGAAACTGTTTTAATTTTCACTTCTCTAATCAATAGTGATTTAGAGCATTTTTTCATATAACCATAATTAGCTTTGATTTCTTCTTCTAAAAACTGCCTGTTCATATCTTTTGACCATTTATCAATTGCAAAATGGCTCTTATTTTTATAAATTTGACTCAGCTCCCTTTATAGTTGAGAAATGAGGCCTTTATTAAGAGAAACTTGTAAAATTTTTTAATATTACTCCATTGTCTATGGCACCTTTTTAGCAACATTTATTTTCCCTGTTTATCTTTTTAAATTGTCTACTTTTGCTTTTGCTTTCTCTAACCTCATGACTGCGAGCCCTGCCTTTTTTATGTTAGCTGAAGTATAATAGATTCTGTTCTAGGCCCTTTATTTTAACTGTTGTATCTTTCTGTTTCAAGTTTGTTTTCAAGTTTGTCAACTGTTTCAAGTGCGTCTCTGACACAAATTGAAACAAATTCTTGTTTCTAATCTATTCTATCTGCTTCACCCTGCCTCCAAACCACCAGGAGGTGTTTACTCCTCTCCTGGCCTATGCTCTGGTCTATGAGCTCATTTCATTCACACTCACAGTTATGATTGCTGAAATTGCTGTGTCTTTCCCTTCATCCTATTTTTTTTATTATCATTCACTCCTTTTATCCTGCCCCTCCTCAAAAGTGTGTTTTGCTTTTGACCACTGCTTCCCTTAAACACCCTCCTTTCTGTTATCAACCCCACCCTCAACCCCATATCTTGTATTCCCTTCCACACTTATTTCCCTGTTGGATAAGGTCCCTCTTTCTCATCCTTTAATTTTTTTTTGAGATCATCCCAACATAATTGACTCACACACATGCCTTCTGTCTATGTGGACTCCTAACTGCCCTAATAATACTAAAGATCTTAGAAGTTGTATACATCATCTTCCCATATAGGAATGTAATCAATTTAACTCTACTAAATCTCTTATGATTACTCTTTCATGTTTACCTCTTGATGCTTCTCTTCAGTCTTATGTTTGAATGTCAAATTTTCTATTCGGCTCTGGTGTTTTCATCAGGAATGCTTGAAAGTCCTCTTTTTCATTAAATATTAATTTTTTCCCCTGAAGGATTATACTCAAGTTTTGCTGGGTAGGTTATTCTTGGCTATAATTCTAGCTCCTTTGCCTTCTGGGATATCACATTCCAAGCCCTCCATTCCTTTAATGTGGTGGGTGCTAAGTCTTCTGTGATCCTGACTATGGCTCCATGATATTTGAATTGTTTCTTTCTGGTTACCTGCAATGTTTTCTTCTTATCCTGGGAGCTGTGGAATTTGCCTACAATATTCCTGGGAGTTTTCATTTTAGGAACAGTGAATTCTTTCAATTTCTATTTTATCCTTTGGATCTAAGATATTGGAGCAGTTTTCCTTGATAATTTCTTGAAAGATGACGTCTAGGCTCTTTTTTTGATCATGGTTTTAAGGTAGTCCAATAATTCTTAAATTATCTTTTTGACCTATTTTTTAGGTGAGTTGTTTTTCTGATGAGTTATCTCACATTTTCTATTATATTTTCATTCTTTTGACTTGTTTTATTGTTGATGCCTCATGGAGTCATTAGTTTCCATTTGCCCAATTCTAATTTTTAAGGAATTATTTTCTTCTGAGCTTTTGTAGGTGTTTCTCTATTTGGCAAATTCTGATTTTTAAGGAGGGCTTTTCTTCAGTGAATTTTTGCATCTCTTTTACCATTAGGTCAATTCTGCTTTTTAAGGTGTCATTTTCATCAGCATTTTTTTTGGTTTCTCTTTTATCTCTTTTCATATTTAATTATCTTCTCATAATTTTCTTGTATCACTTTCATTTCTTTTTGCAATTTTTCCTCTATCATTCTTATCTCTTTCTTTAACTCTTTCAAGAACTGAGTCCAATCAACACTAATACATTGTTGGTGGAGTTGTGAAATGATCCAACCATTTTGGAGAACAATTTGGAACTATGCCCAAAGGGCTACAAAAATGTGCATACCCTTTGATCCAGCAGTAGCACTCCTAGGGCTATATCCCAAAGAGATCAAACAAATGGGAAAAGGACCCACATGTACAAAAATATTCATAGCACCTCTTTTTGTGGTGGCAAAGAATTGGAAATTGAGAGGATGCCCATCAAATGGGGAATGGCTGAGCAAGTTGTGGTATATGAATGTAATGGAATACTATTGTGCTATAAGAAATGATGAACAGGCTGACTTCAGAAAAACTTGGAAAGACCTATATGGTCTGATGCTGAGTGAAGTGAGCAGAACCAAGAGGACTTTGTACACAATAACAGCACGTTATGCAATGACTAAGAATGTTAAACTGAACCCTTCTCAGCATTACGAGGATCTAAGACATCTCCAGAAGCCTCAGGATGGAAAATGCTGTCCACATCCCAAGAAAGAACTATGGAAGTCGAATTGCTATCACTTATTTTTACCTTCTGTTGAGTTTTGTTTCATCTTTCTGATGGTTCCTCCTATTGGTTTTAATTTGTACTTACAACTTCACTAATGTGAAAATATGTTTAATAGGAATATAAATGTAAAGCCTATATCAGATTGTGCACCGTCTTGAGGGGGGGGGAGGAAGGGGGAGAAAAATTTTCAACTCAAAAGCATATGGAAGTGATTGTTGATAAATCGATAAATTAATAAAATTGAAAAAAAAGAATTGAGTCCAATTAGCATTTTTCTTTGAGGCTTTGTTTATATCTGTTTTTGTGTAGTTGACTTGTTCTGAGTTTAAGTCCCGATCTTCCCTTCCACTGGAGTAGCTTTTTATGGTCGAGTTCTTCTTGTTGTTGTTGTTGTTGTTGCTCATTTTCCCACCCTATTTCTTCACTTTGAACTTTATGTTCAGTTGGACTCCGCTCAACTAGGGATGGCGAGGCACTATCCTAAGGTTTAGGCTTTTTTTGTGCTGCTCTTTTAAGAGCTAGTTCTTGGAGTCTGCAAGTTTTAGGTGCTTCCAAGGTGATGTGATCTAGGGAGAGGTGGGGTCACTGCTCTTCTCATCTGTACTCTGATCTCTACCCAAGAAGGATCCCTGATCTCCTGGAGCTGTAAGTGCTAGCTCTCCTCAGGGCTCTGGAACAGTGACTGCTCATAAGTCCTCCTCTCCTCCAGTGAACTACATCTCAGGACCACTTATGAGTAATAGAGTTGCCAAATAATACCAGCTATACCCAGTTCTAAAAAAGGGTACCCTGGAATCTCTTTCTGACCAGCTGTCTAACCCCTTTACTGTTTCTGAGCTGAGGGCTCTTAAAGTTATTGCTGTTACCACTGCTATCATAGCAGCCTCCAAGGCCCATGCTGGTGTTCCTGCCCCACTCTTGGCCCACTCTTACCCCAGTGTCACAGACCTCTCCTGCTAACCTCTTAAGTTGTCTTAGGCTGGAAAAATATTTCACCCTGACCTTTCATTAGTTCTGCTCCTCCAAAATTAGATTTGAGGAGTTATTTTAAAGTTTTTGGAGGGGAATACAGGGAAAATTCAGCTGGGTTGCTGCCTGTTTTCCACCATCTTGGCTCTGCCCCTTGACCAATGCCTATATTCATCCTTCTAACTCATTTTTTTTTAAATTTGGTAAAGTACTAGACTATATACACATCATTTTCCAGAAACATAACTCCCATGAATATCAAAGTAGACTACTATGTATCTTTAAATAGCTTTATGTAATCATTATCTCATTTTGTAAGTTATTAGGGTCCATTGTATAAACCCTCTGGGTCTCAGTTTTATCTAAAACAAAGAATTAAGACTAAGGGACTTCTAAGTTCTCTTTGAACTTTAAATCCAGTGATGTGCTATGATACCTAGCAAAGGACCACGGCAAGTATTTGAACAATGTATGCTTTCATGCCAGCTTTGAGATCATGGTGAGGGTGTGAAGTAGGATAAAATATGATATACTCTAACACAGCAAACAGTTGGATGAGATAAGTTTCTGAGATCCCATTATAGGCCTAGAATCCCATGACTGTAACAAGCACTGTCACCCTAATTAGATTCTAAAGGAATTCTTTAGTTCATTTCAATCTTTCAAGTCTGTCTTTAAAATATCATTCAGTGTTTTATAAACTCAAAGCAGTTTTAGCAAATTCCTTTGTAAAGAAATACTGATGAAATTTGGTTTGCAAGGAGCTAGATATTTTCCTTTAGTTGACATTACTACTCAGATATATCTAAGTAGCCATATTTCCCAAAGGAAAGAAAATATGGTCTTTTTAAAATGCAATTAAAGGTACCCTCAGAAATTTATATGTCAATTATTACTTTATACAGATAATTCTCAGGACAGTTTGGTTAATTCTCAGAGAATAGTGATGGCAGGGCATTGAATGAAATAAATGAGAATTTATAAATATTTTCATTCCTCATATGCATGTAAAAATCTTTAAAAATAATTCTTGTCCACTAAAAGAGCCTTTGACATTTAAATTGAAATACATATATAGATATAGATATATTTTGGTTTTCTCTGGAGCAAAGAAAGTCATCACAGTAACTGCTGCCAAACCTAGTCAGCTCTAACAAATTACACACTTTGATCCTATGCCAAAATAAATGCCATAAAATGTAAGCTTCTACACACTTTCTCCATCCTTACTTTACCTCTCTGTTCAATAGGCGAAGGACATAAAATATTTAGCAAACTCTGAGAACAGATTTTGAACAGCAACACTAATTTTCAGAGAATTTGCAACTGAGAAGTTTGGAGAAAATTGCACCTTGTTTCCTACTTTGGATAATAAAACTAAGTAATTATTTTATGAGTTGTTGTGATGATAGCAAATCTATGTGGAATTTTTTCAAAAAGATGTGATATTTCTGTTTTTTCTTTCCCCCAATGGTTGGTGTGCACATTCTTGTCAACTTTTTATGTTAGGATATTAAAATCTCCCACAAGAAGCCATCATTACTAATGTAAGCTCTAGAAGCTTTACATTGCATATATTCTAAATTACAATGTAGGATAAAATACTTTAATTATCTTAAAAATGTATGTGAATTTATCATTGTAGTTACTTCTATCATTGAGGAAGATCCCAATAGTAAAAAGTCCTCATGTAAAAATGTGGCCAAACAAATTCATCACTTGGTAGCCAAACCTATCGTGATAGATGTCTTTAAACTTGGCTGGGCTGGTATTCAAATGACAGAAATATTATCTGTCAGCCTCAGCCTCAGACATGAAGCCATGACACCTTGAGAGGTCTTGCCAGAGATCCTGCTCTGCTGTAAAATAAATGAGCATTTACTTTGCTACTATGCAGCTACTATGTGCCAGGCACTGTGCTAAGTGCAAAGGATACAAAGAAAGGCAAAAACAGTATCTGCCCTCAGGAAGCTTATAGTTTAATAGGAGAAGCAACATGAAAACAACTATGTACAAATAAGAAATATTCAGGATAGGCACTAGCATTAAGGGGGTTCAGGAACGGCTTCTTGTTTGAGGTTTTAGATGAGATATATGAGTCCAGGAAATAGATTTATTGAAAGTATTTCAATAATACAATTCAATTTAATTGAACAATCTTTTACTCTGCTCTTCTTAGTGATATGCTATCCTAGGTATTGGGGTTACAAAAACAAAAATAAGGCAGAGTAAGAAGTAAAGGAAGCAAGAAGTAAAGTAAGGAAACTCTCCCATATTCACCTCCAAACAACCATAAAATAGCACCTCAAAACAAAATCTGGAACAGGAGAACCAGCAAAAAGGGTGAAACAAACTTGGGCAAATAGCAAGAAAGGTCTGTCTTACTTAAGTAAACAAGGAATGCAGTCCAGGACAGGAAGTGTCCCAGTAGGACAGCAGCAAGCCCCACTTCAGCAGACCAGCAGGAAAGCCTGAGTCCCAGTGTGGTAGAGCAGGCAAAGGCCAACTGCAGGACCCCTAAGGGCCTCAGCACAGACTCCAGCACCAAAAACCGCCATATGCTTTAGGATAGCCCCAGGCAAAAATACATTTGCCAGTGGCTATACCCCCAAGTGTTTTAACACAGCTTGGGGAAAATGCAGAAACACTCCACCAGCCTCAGCATATGCCAGCCACCAGCACTAGGACCCCAGCTCAGCACCAGATAAACTGCCAGACCCCTACGGCCTCCAGCAGTGGCAGCCAACCCCTACCACAGCCCCTCAGCATAGCACCAGAAGGTAGGGTCCCCTGTGGGCCTCAGGGCAACATCAGCGCAGCACCAGGTAAAGAGCCAGGGCCAACAGCCCCTGGCACAAGAAGCCCGAGACAGCGCCCCTTCCACTCTGGGAGAAGAGCTCAAATTGAAAACAAAGGAAAAAGGTCAAAAATGATGAACAAAAACCAGCAAAAAAAAAAGAATATGACCACAGAAAGTGATTATGGTGACAGGAAAGCTCAAGACACAAACTCAGAAGAGGACAACAATGCCAAAACACCTGTGGGCAAAACCCCAAAGAAAAACGGGAAGTGGTCTCAAGGCCAGAAAGAACTCACAGAAGAGCTCAAAAAGGAGCTTAAAAATCATATGAGAGAGGCAGAAGAAAAACTGGGAAAAGAAATGAGAGTGATGCAAGAGAATTATGAAAAAAAGAATCAATATCGTGGAAAAAGAAAACAACTGCTTAAAAAGTAGAATTGGCCAAATGGAAAAGGAGATACAAAAATCCACTGAAGTATATAACCCCTTAAAAAGTACAATTGGCCAAATGGAAAAGGATGTATGAAGCTAACTGATGAAAACAACTCCTTAAAAGTTAGAAATGAGGGGCAGCTAGGCGGCACAGTGGATAGAGCACTGGCCCTGGATTCAGGAGGAGCTGAGTTCAATTCCGGCCTCAGACACATAACACTTACTAGCTGAGTGACCTCGGGCAAGTCATGTAACCCCATTGCCTAGCAAAAAAAAAAAAAAAGGTTACAATTGGGCAAGTGGAAACTAATGACTCTATGAGACATCAAGAATCAATCAAACAAATTCAAAAGAATGAAGAAGTAGAAGAAAATGTAAAATACCTCATTGGAAAAATAACTGACCTGGAAAATAGATCTAGGAGAGACAATAGCAGAATCAATGGACTACCTGAAAGCCATAATCAAAACGAGAACCTGGCCAGTATCTTTCAAGAAATTATCAAGGAAAACTGCCCTGGTGTCCTGGAACTAGAGGACAAAACAGATATTAAAAGAATCCACTGTTCACCTCAGGAAAGATGTCCCAAAATAAAAACTCCAAGGAACATTATAGCCAGATTTCAGAACTATCAGGTCAAGGAAAAAATACTGCAAGTGGCCAAAAAGAAACAATTCAAATATCAGGGAGCCACAATCAGGATCACACAAGACAGTAGGTGCAACATTAAAGGACTGAAGATCATGGAACATGATATTCTTGAAGGCAAAGGAGCTAGGACCGCAACCAAGAATCACTTACTGGGCAAAATTAAGCATAATACTTCAAAGGAAAAAAATGGTCAATCAATGAAATAGAAGGATTTCAAGCTTTCATAAGACCAGAATTGAACAAAAAATTCAATCTCTAATATCAAGACCCAAGAAAAGCCTAAAAAGGGAAAAGAAAACATAAGGGATCCCATGGAGCTGAACTATTTGCATCCCTACATGGGAAAGATGACACTTGTAATTCTTAAAAATTGTGCCACTAACAATACAGTTAGAAGGAATATACATAAACAGGTGGTACAGGTATAATTTGAGAGAATGACATAAAAAAAAGTAAGGGATGAGGAAGAGGAGTACACTGGGTGCAGAAGGAAGGGAGAGGTAGAATAGGCTAAATTATTTCACATGAAGAGGCTCACGAAACCTATTATAGTGGAGGGAAGAATCAGAGGGCGATGGGCATAACTTGAACCTTACTCTCTTCAGTACTGGCTGAAAGAGGGAACACTATACACAACCCATTGAATATAGAAATCTATCTCACCCAACAGGAAAGTAGGAGGAGAGAAAGTTAAGTAAAAGGGAGGGGGTGCTGATAGAAAAGAGGGCAGACCAAGGAAGATGGTAAACAGCAGCAAAACACTGTCCTGGAGGGAAAGAGCGAAAGAAGAAAGTGGCCAAACAGGAGGAAAAAGAGGATGCAGAGAAATACACAGTAATTATGACTGTGAATGTGAAGGGGATGAACTTTCCCACAAAATGGAAGCAGATGGCAGTGGATCAAAAACTAGAATCCTACAAATATGTTGTTTACAAGAAATACACCTGAAGCAGAGAGACACACACAGTAAAGTAATGGGCTAGAGCAAAATCTATTATGCTTCAGCTAAAGTAAAACAAAAGCAGGGGCAGCAATCCTGATCTCAAACAAAGCAAAAGCAAAAATAGATCTAATTGAAAGAGATAAGGAAGGAAACTGTATCTTGCTAAAAGGTACCATAGACAATGAAGCAGTATCCATGCTAAACATATATGCACAAGTGGTAGAGCATCCAAATTCTTAAAGGAGAAGTTAAGTAAGTTATGGGTTCATGACCAAACAAAAGATAGAGAGCACTACAAAATATAAAATAGATAATTTTCATTATATTAAATCAAAAATCTTTTGCACAAACAAAACCAATGCAACCTAGATTAGAAGGAAAGCAGAAAGCTGGGAAACAATCTTTACAGCAAGTGTCTCTGATAAAGGCCCAATTCCTCAAATATACAGAGACCAATTATAAGAAAACAAGCCATTTCCAATTGATAAATGGTCAAAGGATATGAACAGGCAGTTTTCAGATGAAGAAATCAAAGCTATCTATAGGCATATGAAGAAGTGTTCTAAATCACTTTTCATTTGAGAAATGCAAATTGAAAGAACTCTGAGGTACTATCTCACATCTATCAGATTGGCTAATATGACAAAAAAGGAAACTGATAAATGGAGAAAATGTGGGAAAACTGGGACACTAATGCATTGTTGATGGAGTTGTGAACTGATTGAACCATTCTGAGGGCAATTTGGAACTATGCCCAAAGGATAACCAACCTGCACATACCCTTTGATCCAGCAATAGCACTACTAGGTCTGTATCCCAAAGAGATCATAAAAAATGGAAAAGGACCTATATGTGCAAAAATATTTATAGCAGCCCTTTTTGTTGTGGCAAAATATTGGAAATTGAGGGGATGCCCATCAATTGGGGAATGGCTGAACAAGCTGTGGTATATGAGTGCAATAGAATACTATTGTGCAATAAAAAATGATGAACAGACAGATTTCAGAAAAACCTGGAAAGATTTGTATAAACTGATGCAAAGTGAAATGAGCAGAACCAGGAAAACACTGTACACAGTAACACCAACATTGTGTGATGATCAATATGAATGACTCAGCTGTTCTTCTCAGCAACACAATGATCCAAGATAAGTACAAAGGACTAATGAAGGAAAATGCTATCTACATCCAGATAAAGAACTGATGGACTCTGAATGCAGATAGAAGCATACTTACTATTTCTTTTCTTGTTTTTTTTTTTAAATTTTAATCTGTTTCTTCTTTCACAACTGGACTAACATGGAAATATGTTTTACATGATAGCACATGTATATCAAATTGCCTACCATTATAAGAAGAGAGGAGTGGAGGAGGGGAGGGAGAAAAATTTGAAACTCTAACTCTTATAAAAATGAATGCTGAAAATTGTCTTGATATATAATTGGGGAAAAAATAAAATACTATTAAAAAGACAAAAAAAAATCTCTAGCATTCGAGCTTACATTCTATGGGAGGTGACAGAATTTGTGTACATATATACAAGTAAGTAAATGCAAAGTATAAGATAATTTAGAGAGTGAGACAGTGTTGATAACTGATCAGATCAGGAGGTCCACTGAGAATCCTGACTCCAGGCCCAGTGCTCTATCCATTGCACCAAGCTACTTCTAAAATGGTATAAGTCGGGGCAGCTAGGTGGTGCAATGAATAAAGCACCAACCATGGAGTCAGGAGCACCTGAGTCCAAATCTGGTCTCAGACACTTGACTCTCACTAGCTGTGTGACTCTGGGCAAGTCACTTAACCCCAATTACCTTGGCAAAACAAAAGCAAAACTCTAAAATGGTACAAGTCCCAAGTGCTACACCAGTGCCATAAAGTTATTAAAAGGACCAATGAATGGCCTTCAAAAAAATATTCAGTAGATTCTCTTCTGAGGATTGACAGAAATATGTGTATAAGAACTGCACAGGATTAGAAGTCTGCACACCATCTGCATGGTGGAGGAAATACCAATACCACTGAACTCATGGATCCATCCAAGGATTTAAATAGGTGAAAAGCATGGCTCATAGCAAATTAAGGCTGAGCATTACTACATGGAGGATGATTTTTTTCCCCTTCAACTTCTTTTCGAATAACTACCTAATTCTAACTCAGCATTTGTGAGATGGACATTTAGGGCAAAGAACTTTCTACCATGCTGTTAGAAATACAGTTTCCTCTTGACTTCACCATGCCTACAATCTTTTTTCTTCTCAGAGTTTGCTTCCTAATTACTAAAAATTAGAAGAGTTAGACAGTCCCCTCAATTTCCAATATTTTGCCATAATGAAAAGGTCTGCTACAAATATTTTTGCACATGTAAGTCCTTTTCTCTCTTTTATAATATTAGACAGATAATTAGACAGAACTATAAATAGTTCATGCCCTAAAACATCCCCATCCTCATCCCCCATTAACACATATCACTCTCCCATTATTCTGCTTCAGAACTCTGTCAGGAATGGTCATCATTATTAAGCTGAATGTAAAGGACAGGTTTTCATATCACATACTTTCTTCTTTGCTATATGTCTTTAATCAAAACCCAGGGATGAAATAATCTATGTGGATTACCTCTTCTACTGGACAATGACAGGCTTAAGATAAATTGAGAAAACACAATCAGATGAATGATTCTCTAATTATACACAAACATAAAGTCAACATTTCGCTCCCATTAGCAGCATTTGGTAAGTCCTAATAATCATGAAGTATAATGAAACATATAAACTTTTACTAGGGGCAAAATTAAAATATCACTTAAATTACTATAGACTCTATTAACTATTAATAAAAGCACTACATTTGTTAGTACAATGTATCATATGGTATAAAAAGCTCATTAGCATGAAATACTTATTTTTAAAGGCTAATTTACTAGAAATAACATTTTATTACATAGGTATACATAAATCAAGAAGCCTTTCCCAGGCTTCCTTTGCCTTAGTTCTTTCCCTCTGAGATTATCTTTAGTTTATTCAGTATATATCTTACTTGTAATAATTGTTTACATGTTATCTCCCTTATTGGACTATAAGCTCTCTGATGGCAAGGACTGTTTGTGTGTGTGTGTGTGTGTGTGTGTGTGTGTGTGAGATATTTTTGGGTCCTTTTTTCTGTGTTCCCAAAATTTAGAACAGTGCCTGGCACATAGCAGATACTTAATAAATGTTTGTTGACTTGACTTGTCATACATATCATTAGACTATTATTTATAAGATCATATTTACCACAGATGACAGTGTAACAACTGCTATCGTTTTATTTTTATTAACATATAAGTGACTCTCACCTGTCACCAGTGTTGTTTTGGGAAGCTGAATTCATGTAATTCTTCCTTTGATAGAATTCAATCATTCAACTGTACTGAAAAAAAAGGAATAATTTTTTAATGTTAAAAATTACATGATGTATACCATTCATTACAACACCAAAACATTTCTGTATATTCTCATTCACCTTCTTTACAAATGATAGCAGTCTATTGATCTGAAGCCAGACTTTTCCCCCTAAAGTACAAATTCTGACAGGTAAGAAACTTGGTCTTAATTTATCTAGGATGTCTTTCTAGAAATGCTACTTTTCTGAAAAACACATGGAATGGTTTTAGTAACTCCAGCTAAGGAAAAGCTAGTTTGACACATTTCAAGCTAGCAATTCCAACCAATTCTAGGACAGCTTGGGATAAATGGTGTCAGCAAATCTATATTTCTACCCTAGTTTCTATGAAGAATATTCCAGACCCTGGAATGGGTAAAACTGAAGGTTGATATTGAAATGTGTACCTTCAATATGTCACAAATTCTGTGAGCATGCTGTTGAAGAAGGATGACTGGAGAATACCTGGGGATTTAGAGTGAAAAAAATCCTGACCAATTAGCAAACTACACCAATCCAAAGTTTCAGATGGTTTGGGGAATTTGTTTATGCATATGTCTTACATCTGTCCTTTTAGTTATGCCATGGGATGCCTTTAACAATGTTTAAAAGATAATAATATACTAGTCAATACGGTGTGTCAATAATTTCTTTGACAATCACCTCCTATTTGCAAAGTTTGGCCTTAGGTTAAAGATGCTACTCTTGACCATCAGCGTTGACTAAGTTACAAAGTGAAGAAGAAAAGCATAAAGTAATTTCCGCTTGTGATTTTAAGGGAAAATATACCAGGCACAAGAATTCTTTCCATCTAGCTAACTGTATATGTAGCCGCAAAATTTCCAGGTGAATTATTCCTGGCTTTGGCATTAAATTTTGAGGAAAAAAAATCCTAACTTTGTGTACTAGGATGTGAACCATAAATGACCCATAAATGTATAAATGACAAGGAAATCAATTATGGCCAGAGTGGTGGTGTCCTATCATGGCACTTGGTAGCCACTACCAATAGTAATTGCAGGTGTTAAGATGTATTTAAAAATTCTACAAAGTCTTATATGCTTATGTGTTCCAAAGAAGTTCTGGGAAGTGACAGGCAGGTTTACAGGCTACAGGTGGTTTTTTTCTTAGTCACATAAATGAGGACATTTCTTAAAAGTATTATTTTAGCATTATTTTACAACATAATATTATTTTAGGGGGCAGCTAGGTGGCGCAGTGGATAGAACACTGTCCCTGGAGTCTGGAGGACCTGAGTTCAAATTTGGCCTCAGACCAAACACTTGACACTTACTAGCTGTGTGACCCTGGGCAAGTCACTTAACCCCAACTGCCAAAAAGAAAGTATATATATATATATATATATATATATATATACACACACACACATATACATATATATACACATATATACATATATATACGTATACATATATATATGTGTGTGTGTGTGTGAGTGTGTGTGTATATACACATATATATATATATATATACATATATATGTGTGTGTGTGAGTGTGTGTATATACACATATATGTATATGTTATATATACATATATACACATATATGTATATATACATATATATGCACATATATATGTGTATATATGTATATATATACATATAATTTTAGTGTAGATTTAGAGGAATAACAGTCAATCCTCTAATATTCTTATTAGTGGATTTATAGTAACCAACAGAATAGGAGTCAACTGTATATATTTATCACATCAGAAAAGTACTGACTATACCATATAACTCAAACGAATGTCTGTGTGTTGTTCTTCACTGCTAACAAAGTAAAATAAGACTGCTTTGGTAGTAGTAGAGCGATTCCTTCCTCTAGAATTCAGACAATATAAGGAAAAAAAGCCTATCAATTCTCACACAGTATAACTCTGTGACTTCCATCATTAGTCAACAGCCTAATGCAGAGTGTAGGTTATAAAACTAGTGCTGTCGATCAGTGAAAGATGTGTGAAGAAGAGAACGCTAATGGAAGAAAAAGGAGCAATCAATCAGCTATCTAATTTCAGTAAGGCTCTGAAGCAAGAAAGCACAGCCGTGTGTGGGAAAGTGGAAGACAAAATCTAGAAGACAGTTGCCTAGAGAAACTCAATAATGTTGGAAAATAGTTTTATTATTTATTTTTACAAGTGCAAATATTGGCTCCTTGCCAATATTTGTACAAAATACATTTGTAATAAGGCTGACTCATTTTTATTCTGAATGAATTGTTAGGTTAGAAAAGGGAATGTTAAGCAGTTGCATTTCTTCAAGAGGCACCAAATACTTTATTCTGATTCATGCTCTATGATAAATAACAAAATCCAAACACTAGCAATGCTGTACAAGTTGTCAAACAGTTCTTTGGTATTCATAACCTAGTACAAAAGGTTGTTCCCACCTCCCCCCCAAATTTTAATGTCAAAGCCAGGAATAATTCACCTGGAAAATTTTTAGTTTATCATATACAATTAGCTAGATGGAAGAATTCTTCATCTATCTGGATATACTTTCCCTAAAAGCTGCAAGCAGAAATTACTTTATGATCTTCTTTTTCACTGTGCAACTTAGTCAGCATTGATGGCTGATGGGCTTAAGGTAGTGAAAGGTGCGGAAAAGCAAAGCAATATCACTGGGAAATGCCATGCTGATTTAAATAACCAAAAACCAGATTAGGATTGTTAGGATTAAATATAATCAATATGAGAAAAATAAAAATAAATTTTTGTTTGCTTCCAGGAATGGCAAACAGTAAAGTCAGCAGGCATAACTTAACAAATGTATCAGTGAAGATGACATGATTAATGCCCCAGTGTCTATGCACACAATGAGTGGAAAGTCCTAAGAAAATTGAATAGAATAAGAAAAATGGGTTCTCTTGCTTACAAGTCTTATTATCATTATAAAATAGGGCAGTGCTTAGTGTATAACTGCCACTAGTTTATGTAATGGACCTTAAGAAAGAAAAACTTTTCTAATCATATCTGACATGACAGAAAGAGAATATAAGTTGCACTGAAATTCTTATGACAAACTGCAAGGTAGGCATGTTTGAGGAGAATCTGACACATCATCGCTTTTCATAGATTTGCTGTCTAAGGACAGGAAACTATGTACAGTGGATGTGAGGATGATGTTGACTCAGTGAAGAAGGGTGGTTTACCATTTTGTAATCTGCTCAAATATTATTTGTCCTCAATATTACCTATTTCGCAATATATTAGGCCCCATGTCAACTCTTTTCTCTGAAGACCAAATTGCTGCTTCTGACTTTGGCTTCCTGGACTCCATTTCTCCCCCTGAGCCAGTGGTGGGCTAGGGCAGGGTGTACAGTCATAGCAAAGCAAAATGGGAGAGCAGATCTCAGAGCCCTGTTGGTCTTTCATCTCTCCTGTGCCTAACCTGGTCCTCATCCTAGATGTAACATTCTCATTAGGATTTCTTGCTCTAATAGAGCTTCTGGCTCTCAGGGAGCCAAGAGATTGTCTGGTCCAGGGATGGGGAACCTGCGGCCTTGAGGCCACACATGGCCCTCTAGGTCCTCAAGAAAGGCCCTTCTACTGAATCCAAACTTGTTCTGTTAAGTCTGGCTCCAGTCCAATTCTTTCACTCTATATGTGAGGACATTCAGCCATCATTTATACCAGACTGTTTTTGGATCCAAATGTGACTACATTAGGGAGGAAATTTCCTCTAGCAATGCAGAACATCTAGGTCTTCTGCAACTTAGGTCTTACAGTACTGACTGAGGAACTGAATGTTATGTTACTTGCCTAGGGTCACCATGATGGTGTGTGCGTGTGTGTGTGTGTGTGTGTGTGTGTGTGT
This sequence comes from Phascolarctos cinereus, assembly GCF_003287225.1. Lineage (NCBI taxonomy): Eukaryota > Metazoa > Chordata > Mammalia > Diprotodontia > Phascolarctidae > Phascolarctos > Phascolarctos cinereus. Next base: position 448,566,798 of record NW_027555847.1, on the reverse strand, counting down.
GTGTGTGTGTGTGTGTATATATCTGAATTGGACCTTGATTTCAGTGGTCCTGACTCCAAGACCAACTCTTTATTCACTGCATACACTGCCTCTCATTACATATCTACTACTTACAAAGTGTGGGACAACCATACAGCTAAGGCTCCAGGACCAGTTCAGTTACATTTGGTGAGGCCTTTGTTGTCTGACTGTAGGTTTGTTTTTGTTTTGTTTTGTTTTGTTTTTTGGTGACAGTGATTTTTGAAGACCATCTAATTCATGCAGTTGTTGGCTTGTTTCAGTTATGTCCGACTCTTCATGACTCCCTTTTTTTGGGTTTTCTTGGCAAAGATTCTGGAATAGTTTGCCATTTCCTTCTCCAGCTCATTTAATAGACAGAAAACTGAGGCAAACATGGTCAAGTGGCTTGCCTAAGGTAACATGGATACTAAGTGTCTGAGGCCAGATTTGAATACAGGAAGACGAGTCTTCCAGATTCTAAGCCCAATGCTCTATCCCCTGCACCATCTAGCTGCCTTCTACTAAGTCATGGCATGGATGTAATCTGCATCAGTGGAAGGATGCCTATGACAATTCATTATCAGGATGAAAACAATTCCATATTAGATAAACTCTTTATAAATGTTGTATTAGGGCAGAAGACAATAGGGAAAACAATTTTGTTCCTGTCTTGTCCTCTATGGTAAAAATGAACTCTTGAGAAATCTTCATGGTCCTTTGTGTTTCATTTGTATTGATACTGCAGGAAATAGAGATATTTTTGCAGATATCCTATCTGTAAACTGTAGAGAAAATGGGACAGCCCAGCATGCTGAAGTTCTGTCATCATCTGGTTTGTTGCAATTGACACAATGCTATTGCAGTCATAATTAGCACAAACTTCTGCAGTTTCAGAAGCGCACAAATTTCTCCTGTCAATACTGAAATCATATATTCTTAAAATACTAAAGTACGTGCAAAACATTTGGCAAGGCAATGGGTAAGTTACAGTGATAATTAAGGCATTTTCTCCACAGTCATGAAGTTTACAATCTAATTGCAGTTTAGGGCACAGGAAATATGCAAACATGCAATGGCTGTACAGTAGCTATGACAACTATAATAATGAAAAGAAAGTTAATTTTTTTTAAAAAAATCCTGAACTTAACACTAAAGAAAATAAGCATTTCAGCATACAAAGTAAAACAGAAAAAGAGGATTGTATATGAAAATACAAATCTCTATTATATACAACTAGCTTTTCCTTTAAAGTATGTAATAAATGATGAATGGAATCAATAGACTCTATTCATAGAGGGTACAAAGATGTGAGATGCAAGGTCTGAGGAGGGAAAAATCAATCATTCCTGACTGGTAGAACAGGATGGGTTTCATGGGGAAGGGGATATTTAGGTGGGTCTTAAAGGATAGGAAGAATTTTAAAGGGCCAGGACAAGTGGAAAGGGCAACGCAGGGGACAGAATGAACAAAGATACAAAAGCAGGACATCAGAACAAGGACATTGCTGGTTTGGCTGGGTTATAGGCCACAGGGAAGGGAGTGGCATAAAGCAGTCATGGTATAAGGGCTTCCAATTAATGATGGTCTTGGAAATGGGTGAGAAGAAAAGCTGTTGATGGTAGATGTGGGACAACTGGAGATTGGGAAGGGTGCTGGAACCATGTAAATTAGTTCCTCAAGTCATCTGGACCATTCACTTGCCCTGATTTTGAACTGAACATTGAATCTTTTCAGTTTTTGTTGGATCCATGTAAAGTGCCAGTCTTCCAGGTTGAGTTTGGACCTCATTCAGTAAGCAACAGAGGACTACTGAAAAAACCCCTGAAAGGTTTTGAGCAGAGGAATAACATGATCAGACAGAGAGCCTAGTTAGGTGGCTGATACATTAGTCCAAGTGGGTAGTAGTAGGAACCTGTACCAAGATGGTAGCAGTAAGAATAGAAATAAGGGGATGGATCTGAAAGATAGCTGAAAGGACTTAATTGACAAGACAAGGGAGGACTAGGAAAAGGAAGAGTTTTTAAAGATAACAGAGGTTGTTGAACTTCGGTATCTGAGTACATAGTGGGTGGTTCCATTGACAGAAATAATGAAGTCGACCAGGAGCAGTTGGCTTGGGGAGAAAGAGACAAAGTCACATAGTTAACTGATGGCAGAGAAAGAACTAGAACCTCTCCCATCCTCACCTTTCAAAAAGAGGCCCATCCTGCTTTCTCAAAACAAATTATATACCCCCATTTCTGTAACAAAAGGCACAGGAAATTTATTGATTTTTATTCCTCTGAAACATGGAGGAAATTTATTCTCTGCATATTTAGAAATTCATCATCATTTGTGTATTCCTTTTTCTTTCCATACAAAGTCTAAATGGTAAGGGGGAAAAAAGTGCAATTCTTCTCGTCCAGTAGGTTAAAGGGGAGAAACTCTAGTAAAAAGCAAAAGGGTAGGGAGAGTAGACAGTCACTCAGAAAGGCCAGTCCTTGGTCTGGCACTGGGATGGTTATAATGGCAGCAGGTACTGGCCCCTAGAGCTCTTCATATCAATCTCATCCCAGTTTTCATTCTCCTTTTTCCAGGCCATATTTTTCTGGATACCATGCCTGGAATCACAAATCAACAATGACTCAGAGTGAGGTGGGTCCTTGGTGATGCTCCCTTGAGGAGGAAAGTTGAAGGGAGAGAGGAGTTTCTAATGTTGTTTTCAGGACTGCATCAGGGTCAGCTGTGTCCCTGGTAGTCTGAGTTGGAGCTCCAAATGCATTTCTTCACTCTAAACATGTTATTGAAGGAGCATTAGTACTACTGGCACACAAAATATGTCTTTTAAAGCAGGACCATTTTGTGTCATGGATCCCTGTGGCATTTAAGTGAAGTCTAAGGATCCCATTTTCAAATGCATAAAATAAAACGCATAGAATTACAAAGAAAACCAATAATAACAAAACAGATGTCATTTTTTCCCCCTCTAAATTAACAGATTCCCAGAAATCTAATTGTAGACTATACATTAAGTATCTATGCATTATAGTGTCATACTCCCCCCTAAATAGGGGGTTCTCTACTCCTTTGCTCAACCTTCTGAAACCAGCTCAATTCAGCCCAAGATGTATCCACTAGACCTCAGGTTAAGGGCAGTAGCTGATCTCTCTTTTAGATAGAGAAGCTGGAGCTAAAAGTCACAACACTACATTATTATGCTTCCAGTCTACTATAAACATCATTATGCTTACAGTCCACTGGCATAGCCCCTGGGGGCCCTGGGTCACCTTAGCAGATGAAACATCAGAGAATGAAGCAGCATGGTTCTGTGGATAAAACACTGAACGTGGAGTCAGAAGACTGGGTTTCGAATTTCAGCTCTGACGCTGCCTATCTCAGTGACTAGGCAAGTCACTTAAAACTCTTTTGGTCTCAGTTTTACTGGTAAAATGTGTGGGGTGGATTAAGTGACCCCAAAGGTCCCTCTCTAATCTATGAGCCTACACAATGTTAATTCCCAAATAAATTATACAAAAGTTCATATCAGCCTAGCCTGTCTGTAACAAACAGCTCCATTCACAAAAAAACAGGCATCAAGATACCTCCTCCCACTCAACTGTTTCCAAGACCAAAGGAAAAGAAAAGAAAAATGAGTACTGTACTTGGTACATTTTGGGTGAGAATCCCAGATTCTTGGCTTCTAGGTCTTTGGGTTTAGTTCAATTTCTATAAATTCAGTTACTGACCTATTGTTTATAGTAGTCCCTCTAATATCTTGAAGAAGGAAGTAGATTGATTTATGATAGGTGTTATTGATATATGATCTATCACCCTTCTCCTTAGAAATTGTTCACTGGGGCTCAGCACTCTCACATTCTTCTGGGTCCTCTGGAGCAGAGGTTTCAAACGCTCAGCCTATGGGCAGCACGCAGCCACAACATGAGGCCTGAACCAGATTAAAATGCAATTGGGAAATATTTAGCAATATAAATAAATTAATCTTAAAAGGAATATATAAATATATGCGATTTTCTAAGTTGATACGCAGACTGTAGGGATCCTTATGTATAGTTTAGTAGCCCCCATTTCTATCTGAGTTTGACACCACTGCTCTGGGGCAACAGGTCACACCCTGTCCAGCTATAGCCAATATATTTTCTACTTGGAGAAACAACATCCAAATTCATAAGTCTTCATCTCTACCTCACTCTCAAGGTCTCTCTGAAGAACTGTGGAATCAACTGCATGTCATGGGAGACACTGGCAGAAGACTGCTCATCATGGCATGCCCACATCAAAGAAAGTACTGTGCTCTATGAGCAAAGCAGGATTTAAGTAGCTCAAAAGAAGTGTAAGATACACAAATTTAGAGACGTCTCCACTCCACATGTCCATGTGGACTATTTAAGCCTGGTTTTTGACAGTGCCTTCTGAGCCTGTATTGCTCTGATCAGCCACAGTCAAACACACTGTACCTTGCCTCTAACATAGTGATGTCATTTTGGTCCTGTTCGAGAACAAAGGACAACAACCAGTTGACCATCGTCTTAAGCTAGAGCTTATGAGATTCCTGACAAGGACGTCTTTCTAGGATGCCCTTCTAGGACGCTTCTGAATTCTTTAGATCTACCATTCATTTTTTAGAAATGCCTTTCCCCGGCCCCAGAGGAGGTCCCATCACATCTGCTTCTTTTCCCTGAAATGGCCAACTCTTGATGGATCCCCTATATGCTCAATGGTCCCTTGTGTCCCTACCTTCTTCTGGGACCTGACGTCCAGAGGAAAAAAATCCCTGATTCTTCCCTACTCATTTATCACTATAGAAATTGCAAGGTCCCCTCTACTGAATAAAACAAACAAACTCCTCATTTTTATACATCACTCTATAAGCTTAAAAGGATCTTGCTCATAACAATCTTGTCTGGTAGGCAGTACAAGTATTATGTATCTCAAATCTCCATGCCTTGGATCTGTTACTGTGTCTAAGTAACCCAACCCTGTCTGTTGCAGTCTAGCTTAACACACCCTTTACAATTCCTCTCACCACAGTGTTGGGTCTTTGTAAAGACTCATTTTCATTTCTTACAGCCCAGTTTTATAAGCAACACAGGGATATAGCTCCCAATTATAACTAATATGACTGTGTGGTCTCTCCTAAAGTTAAGTTTTCATAGAACCAACTAATAACATCATGTCCAGTGGTATGCCCCTATATTTTAGCTACCTTGTGGTTTAAATAGGCTGCCATGGGCTGGTCTGTGAATGTACTCACTACACAACATTGTTTCAACAAGAAAATGTGTTGCAAAGATAAAGACAAACAACTCACATAGGAACCTTATTGAATTGGGAATTGCTTTTACATAGGAAAGAAACAGAGTAGTAGACTAAGGCAAGGGTCCTTAGAGCTCTTTGCAACCACAGCCCCATGGTATTATGTAGTCTGTTGCTTCTGTTTAGATGAATATCACATTTGCTCTTCTTCTCCAATCTAATAAGATCAGCACATCTCTTTACAAATAAACTAAAAAAGATTTATAAAGTAACAGTGCAAATAGATGTAAACTCTAAAAAAAACCAACCACCACATGATCTGAATTTGACATTACCAGTCATGGGGACTTTGGAGATCCTGGGTACAATTCTTTCACTTGGGAAGGATTCCAGTTACACATGGATCCTATTAGATTGTGAACTCCTCAAGGACAGCGACTGTCTTTTGCCTTTCTTTACATCCTTAAACCTTAAAACAGTACCTGAACACAGCAGGCAGTTAATAAATTAACTGCCTCACCAACATGACTCTGTGGCAAGGGACATACATGTAGACTTCCCAACTCAATCAATCAACAAATATATTAAGTGCCTACTACGTTCCAGGCATTGTATTAAGTACTGAGGCTACAAATATGAATGCTGAAACAATCCCTATGCCGGATAAACTTACACTTTATTAATGAGACAACAAGAACACAGAAGGTGACAAACTTTCTTTGCATCCTCCACTCCAGTCCAGTCCAGACAATTTTTATCTCAACCTTATGAGTTTGAGAATTGGGCTAACCATTCATTTTAGAGTTGTCGAAGCAATAGGCCATGGTACCCTTTCATGCTGTCACCACAGTGGTTATTTTAAACCATTCCATCCTTGCTCAAACCTTCTATCGCTCACACTCCCCCATCCTCTTAGCCGAGAACTTTGCCTCGTATTTCACTGGAAAAATTGAGGGTATTCACCTAGAGCGCCTTCTTCTCTCCCCATCTTACATCATTTATTGATCCATCTCACAAGAAGAGGTGATACTTCTCCTTGCCAAGAAAAACCCTTCTCTTTGGACAAGTGATCTTATTCCATCTTGTCTTCTCCAGCAGACTACCCCCTCTCACTAACCTTCAAATTTTCCCTCTCTCCTGCCTAAAACATGCCTATGTCTCTGCCATCCTCAAAAAGTCTCACTTGGTATGTCCATCCCCAATACCTGTTGTCCTATATCTCTACTCCCTTTCATGGTTAAATTCTTTGAGAAGGCTGTCTAAAATAGGTACTTCCACTTATTTTCCTTTTCTTCAATTCTTAATTCTCTGCAGTTTGGCTTCTGACCTCACCATTCAACTGTAACTGCTCACTCCCAAGTTGCCAATGATCTCTTCGTTATCAAATCTAACGACCTTTTCTCAGTCCATATCCTTCTGTATCTGTTGACACTGCTGATTAACCCTCTTCTCCTGGATGCTGCTCTCTCAAGTTTTTTCTGGCACTGTTCACTCCTAATCCTCCTCCTACTTATGTTACCTGCTTCTTCTTGGTCTTCTCTGGGCTCTTCATCTGCTCAAGGTAAGTATCTCGAAAGTTAAGTGTTCTGGGCCATGTTCTCTTCTCCCTCTAGACTATTTTTGCTTGGTGATCCCATCAGCTCCTATTTACCACTTCTATGCAGATAGATAGTTTTCAGATTTATTTGTTCAGCTCTAACCTCTTTCCTGACTGCCAGTCGCACATCTCCAATGGTCTACTGGACATCTTGAACTGGATGTCCCATAGACAGTTTAAACTCAACATGTCCAAAACTGAACTCACTATCTTCTCCCAAACCCTCCCCTCTTCCTATCTTCCTTACTACTATGGGTACCATCATCTTTCCAATCAGCCAGGCTCACAACCTTGGTGCTATCCTTGACTCCTTATTCTCTCTCACACATTCCACACCCATTCATTCTGTTGCCAAGTTCTATCATTTCTACCTTTGTAACATCTCTCACATATACACACACACACACACACACACACACACACACCTCCTTCTCTACTCTGACACTGCCACCACCTCAGTGCAGGCCCTTACCACATCAGGCCAGGACTTTGCTGGGTTAGTCTCCTTGCCTCAAATCTCTATTCCAGTCCATCTTCCACACTTAGCAGTCAAACTGATTTCCTTAAAGTTCAAGCCTGACCGTGTCACCCCTCTATTCAATCAACTCTAGTGTTTCCCTACTGCATCCAGGATCAAACATGAAACCCTCTGTTTGGCTTTTAAAAGTCCTTTAAAACCTAGCCCCTTTCTCTCTATCTAGTATTCTTACATCTTACTTATCCCCACGTACTCTGCGATCCAGTGACATTGGTCTCCTTTCTGTTCTTTGTACAATAGACTCCATCACCAGACTATAACCATTTTTATTAGCTGTCCCCCATGCATGAAATTCTCTCACTATCCATCTCTGCTTCCTGGTTTCCTTCAAGAATTAGCTAAAATCTTACCCTCTATAAGAAGCCTTTCCTGATTCCCCTTAATGCTAGTGCCTTTTCTCTGTTTATTATCTCAAATGTATCTTATATATATAATATATATATGTATATATCTATCCATCTATCTGTATCTATATCTATCTATCTATCTATCTATCTATCTATCTATCTATCTATCTATCTATCTATCTATCTATCTATCTATCTATCTATATTTTGCTTGTACATAGTTATTTCCATGTTGTTTCCCCCATCAGGCTGTGAGCTGCTTCAAAGTAGGGTTTGTTTTGCCTTAACATAGTCCCTGGCACCCAGCTGACTCAACATGATCTCACTGACTTTCACAACAACTCTGTGAAATATGTACCATTATATAGATGAGGAAACTACAGCAGAGATGAAGTAACTAGTCTAGGGACAAAGAGCTAGTAACTGTCTGAGACAGAAAATAATGGGATGAGAGATTCACATGTCAAATTAAATGGCCTAATTTTAGCAGTTTCAGTAGTACCAAGTCTTCATTACAAACTCTGAGACTTTGGATTTCTAATTGCCATTTTCAGATAACTATATCACAGTCATAGTTTTCATGTAAGACATACATAATGCAGGGTAGGGGAAAATATTACTTAAAAGGAAAAATGTTTCACCACCTAATTACGACTTCTATCTACAGAAGTAAGAAGCCATTAAACATATTTTTAAAATCTCACTGCTTGGAATTTGGAGATTCTTCTCTAGTCTAACAGTTTCTGATTCTGTATGCACAGCACAGATTCCTGCCAAGTCCATTACAGTGAGCAAACAATGTCTTCTCTGTCAGAATGGAGAATGAATAGTATCACAAAATGCTCCTCTAATGTACAGTCCTCCCCAAACAACCCCCCCACCCAACAGTCTAACTAGGATGAAGAGTGATTGAAAAAACACCACTTTGCTTCTGCCAAATTGAAATCCCATTCTGGAAATCTAAAGAATAAGTAATAATAAATATACATTGAGTTCTAAACATAAAAAGTTGACAAGTATATTTTCTTTTAAATTGGCTCATAAATTTTTGTGTTCCAGTGTGTGCGTGGGTATGTGAACAAACATCTACCAACAGAGAAGAAAGGAGGAGTTTCATCAGATGCTATTTCAAGGCTTAAAAAAAAAACCAAAACAGCTTCCAGCAACAAACTGAACACCAACCAACAGGGAAACTTCTGAGAAATGACACAGCAACCTGTTTTAAAATATTGGCAGCAAATTCATTATTTTTTGAGGTTGACTATAAATTCAGCTGCTTTTCCTGAGCTTCCTTTTGCACTAAAGCTCATGATTCATATACAGAAAATGCCTGAAGACACACATCTGAAACTCAGCAAACAAGGCTGACAGCTTTGCCTGTGGTTTTGTTTCTTTCCAGATTATTTATACATGTTTACATATCCATATGATAAACACATATACATACATGCATATTATGTCATGTATAATTATTTTTCCCAACAGGAAATCATGGTCATGATCTTTCAGAATAAATATTTCATGGAACATTTTCCAGAAGACAATAGAAGGCTTTCTTAACTGATCTTTTCATGGAAAAAGAAAATTGAATTTTTAAAAATGTCTCACAGATTCGTGAATCTTTTTATGGTGTTGGATATCATTAACCAAGGCTCTTCTGTTCTTGATGACCTGGACACAGTGCGTACTTTTTCTTTATTTTAGCCACTAAATTTAGAAGGTCTAACTTCATTTTTAACAGAAACAATGTCTATTCTGACAGCCTAAACATGGAAGAATGTGCATCACTTGTCCACATTTTTACAACAGTGTCTTTCTCAGAGTTCTGCCTCCTTAGGTTTCCCTAGTGTGACACCATCCTCTCTCAGGCTAACGTGGACAATTCAAATGTTCTCAATCAAGTATGTGGGATTGTTGCTGAGTTTTTGAAGGCTCTGCCCTGGGGAAGTCATCTCTTTTATTTCCCTGATACAAGAGGAAGAGACCTTGCCTTTACGTATCAAGAAATGAATGAAAATATAAATTGCACTAACTATATAAATGTATAAGAAAAGACTTAAGGAAATCTTAATTTGGCTAATAAGTTGGAGTGGTTGCTAAATGTAATTAAATTCATTATTGGACAGGACAAATTACAAAGAATGACTTTTTAAAAGGCAATAATCCTTTCCCAATAGAAAGTTCAGCTTGAAGTCAAGAAGTCCTGGGTCCTATCTCTGACACATACTAGTTGTTTGACCATGTGTATGTTATTGAAAACTTTCAGAGCTCCAGACAACTAACTCTATAATTTAGAGAGGAATTGTTGATCTGCATCAGCAGGTAGAATTTCAATACAAGGAATTCTTTATGCCAATAAAATCACACTTCTACACCAACCCCAATATCCCTCAAATCTATTCCCTATTATTCTAATAGGCATCACCAAGGCATTAGCATTCTAAAATGTGGCCAGCACACAGCAGACACTTAATAAATATAGACTGACTGAATGATTTTTGAGAGGCCACGTGGCCTGGTGGGGAAAAGGCTGCCCTTTGAGTTTGAAAGCCTCGATTTCAAGTCCTGCTTCTAACTTCAGAGCCACAGCTCTCCCCCCTATTCCACAATACCTTCAGGGACATGTCATAGAGCAGGAGGGAAAATGACTTTGGAATAAGAGGATATGGATTTAAATCTTGGTTCTGCTACCTGTGACCTGTGTTTTGTGGCAAGATACTTAAAACACTCTGGGCCTTAATTTCTTCATCTATAAAAAACAGTGTTGGCCTGGAGTAGTGGCAATGAGCTCAAACAGAAATGGGAGACACTAAACTATACACAAGGATCCTGGTAGCTGCATATTGATTTAGAAAGCCACATATTAACATGATCTCTATTCTATTATATTTTTAATTATTTTGTTAAATATTTTCCAATTACATTTTAATCTGGTTCTGGCTGTACTCCTGTGTTGCCCCCTTGTTTGACATTTCTGGCCTAGATGACTTCTAAGACACCCTCTAAATTTAAATCTATAGTCTCATCATCCATAATCCTATGATAAACAGGCTCACCTGCCCTATTCAGGGATAGGCAGGTGGACCAGAGACAACTTTCAAAATCAGAGTATTAAAAAGCTACTTTGCACTGAAATTCCACTTGTCGGATCAAATGTAATAAAGTTCTCAGAGTCACTTTTTCTTTCTTTCTTTTTTTTTGGCTAGGCAATGGGGTTTCATGACTTGCCCAGGGTCACACTGCTAGTAAGTGTCAAGTGTCTGAGGCTGCATTTGAACTCAGGTCTTCCTGACTCCAGGGCCAGTGCTCTATCCACTGCGCTACCTAGCTGCTCCTCAAAGTCACTTTTAAGAGGAACATTGGTTAATAATTTATACAGTATTTCAAATTTTGGAAAGCACCTTATACACATTTTCTCATTTGAACCTCATGCCAGACTGTGAGGTAAATTCTAGAGGTATTCTCATCTCCATCTACAGATGAGAAAACTGAGGCTTAGATAAGTGGAAGTGACTTACCTGTGGTCATAGAGCTAGTGTGAGAGATGGAATCTGAAGCTACATCCTTCCTGACTACAAATCTATCTATTTTTGCCATTTTTACATTGCCAGTCTACCTGGCAAACTTCTAGAGGGAAGGAGACCAAGGACTATGCCACATAGGGAAAAATGGAATAAAGTAGCTACGTTTTTCTTGGAGAAGACTTCAGGTTAACAAAAAGGCATTCAACATGACTGAACTTTATTACTGCAAAAATTATTACAGAAATCTTTCTCAAAAGGACAGAATTTTAAGGAACTGAAAGTAAACATTTCCATTATATCACACTTCCCTTGGTACATGTGAGAGTATCTGACATTTGTACAATGCCTTAAGGTTTATAAAACCCTTTTTAAAAACACACATTATCTCATAACAGGGAGCATGATTATAGTTGTCAAATATATGAAGGGTTCTCATGTGGAAAAGGGAGAAGACTTAGCTATGTGGCTTCAGAGGTCTATTTGGTGAAAATTACAGGGAAACAGATTTCAGCTCTAAAAAGGAAGACTACCTCTAGAGCTATCTAAAATTAGAATAAGGTTTGTAACGTAATGAGTTCCCCACCCGGAAGTGCTCAGAGGCTTACTGACCTCTTGTCAAGGATGTTGTAAAAGAATTGGTGGTGGGGTCAGGGCTGAAAAACTGGATGAGATAATCTGTGAAACCCCTTCCAACTCCATGGAACTTCAATATTGCACATGGAAGTATAAGAGATCAGCATAAGAAAGGGTGCAAAATAAACATTTAATTTGGGGGCAGCTAGGTGGTGCAGTGGATAGAGCACCGGCTCTGAAGCCAGGATGACCTTGAGTTCAAATTCTGGCCTCAGACCAAGCACTTGACACGTACAAGCTCTGTGACCCTGGGCAAGTCACTTAACCCCAATCGCCTAGAACAAAACCAAAACAAGACAAATCAAAAAATAAACATTTAATTTGTATCTCATCTAAAAAAAGAAGTATCAGAAAAATGGGAATTTAGGAAGGAAACTTAATAGATAATTTGGTTGTTTATCATGTACATGTCACTTTGAATCCTCAGAAATGAAATATGATGGTATATTACAAAATGAGTGAAGAAAAAGAGAGAAGTAGGATAAATGCTATTTTTATGATAATACCAAACACTGCTCTCCCTTTCAATGAGTATCTGTTGAAGGCATGCAGTTGCAAACAAGGAATTCTAACTGATTTGCCACTGTTCTCACTAAAGCCCAGCTGGCTCCCAGGTGCTCTCTGTGTTTCTCCTGGCAGCACTGGATGGAGAGGTTACGGCGACTGCTGAAGACTCCAATTTGGCATTATGCTAGCTTGCATCAACAACACAACATCGCCTGCACTCCAGAGCCCCTGTTTTTAGCTTCCAATCATATCTATGAAAGTGAAAAAGTGGGAGAGAAGAGTGAGTCCCTCAGGACTTTCATGCCTACCTCTATCCATCTCACCTTGATCTGGCCAGATAGAAATACAATTAGGAATGGGAAACCTGGGCTTCTAATTCTTCTGCTCTGCCTGATCAGAATGTTGTAATACAATCTCAGCTCCTTCAGTGGCAAAAGGAAAATCAAATTTATTTTAAAGGAATATGATGAAAATATTTAACATACTGGAAAACTAGTCCAAAATCCTCAAATTAAGACCTATAAAAATATTATCAGGAGAAAGATTGTCTTCCTTTTGAGAAAGGAGGAACTTTAGAGGGGCAAGTAAGACCAGAGGAAAGAAGAAAAACTGTGGAAGACATCTTTTATCACTAGAAGTATACGTAAGTCTGTGCTAAGTACTAGATAGGGTGCTTTTTCTCCCAAAGTAAGAAAAATTACAATGTAGTATAGCAACTCAAAAATATACACACTTGCAAATCAAAAAATTGAACTAAACTAATTCTTAATTGGGCAGGCAGGTGGCACATTGGATAGAGTGCTGGGCCTGGGTCAGGAAGACTCCTCTTCATGAGTTCAAATCTGGCCTCAGACACTTAATAGCTGTGTGACCCTTGACAAGTCACTTAACCCTGTTTGCCTCAGTTTCCTCATTAAAATGAGCGAGAAAAGAAAATGCCATGAAGAGTCAGAGACAACTGGAAAATAACTTAACAACAAAAGTCTTAATTGTATTTCATTTAGACCTGATATTTACAATTGTGTGGTGAATGTATGACGTATGAGAGGGATAGACCTAAAACAATTCTATAAATATTTGAAATTAGGTTCTGAGGTAGAACACAAAATGGGCTTTTTTTTGTTTTTGTTTTTTTGGAATTGCTTAGAAATACAAATTTGAAAACAGCATATTAGGCATTTAGTATAGGCAGCTATAGTTCTGTTTTACATATTAATTTAAATATAAAAACCATAAGAACTTACAGAACAAAGAAAATAGAACCAGAAGGATAGTACACCATGTTTACAAGAATAAAACAAAAGATGACAGAACTTAGATCAAAGGCAATGATCAATATTGGTTTCAGATGGCTCTCAGGAAAGGCCTGATAGTTGGGGACTATGGCTGCAGAAAGTTAATAAGTTACAATTATTAGCCAATGTCTTTAAAAAAAGGACATTACTAAAGACATTTTTAGGAAGTAGCTTCAATGTGAAACAAAACAAAATGTATTAATAAACATTAAACAACATATCCCTGACTTTAGAGAATACAGGCCCTCTCAGCTGTGTCTTTAGGATTAATTATATCATTTCCTAAGTCACTCCCCAACTAACCTCTTAAGTCTGAAAAGTAGAGGAGGGTAGAAAAAGAAATTAGATTCTCCTTTTACTTTTCATCCTGTATAGCACAGCCATCAGTCACTACACTAACCCTCCTCTTCTCCCTGTGGGAGAGAATTTCATACCACATTGTCACCATTATCACCCTTGCTAAACATTTTTACTACATTGTTCATTCAAACATTTATTGAGCACATGATGTGTATATTGGCCTGGCTGTCATGGAGGAAATACAAAGATGTATGAGAAACAATCTATGCTCTGAAGGATCTTATATCCTAATTTGAATATCTTATGTATAAATTTGTTGTTCAGTCATTTCAGTTGTGTCCGACTCTTTATGACCCCATTTGGGGTTTTCTTGGCAAAGATACTGGAGTGGTTTGCTATTTCCCTCTCCAGCTCATTTTACAGATGAGGAAACTGAGGCAAGCAGAGTGAAGTGACTCGCCCAGGGTCACATAGCTAGTAAGTATCTGAGTCCAGATTTGAACTCATAAAAATAAGTCTTCTTGACTCTAGGCCTGGTACTCTATCCACTGTGCCATCTAGCTGTCTTGTGTATGAAGGAATGAATTAATATGTGTATGTATACATATATATGTATATATGTATAAACACACATATATATATATACATATATATTTATGTAATTAAATTAATTTGTCATTCTAAAGACTATCGTGGCTGGAGACAGTACACAGAGGTACACAGATAAAAGGTTAACATAACTTTTCCCACGAGAGAGTGAAGGAGTTAACTTTTATCTTTGAAAAACATTGCTGTCTCATAATTGTAATTTATTTAAATTAAAATCCTTCCTAAATTGTTGCTAACAAGGTGGAATTACAAAAAAACCCATTTACTGATTTTCACTTTTGTAAGTATTCAATACAGAGATTGGAAGTGGAGATTTGTGATCTTTTAAAATAGTTTGTGGGGCAGCTAGGTGGCAAAGTGAATAGAGCTCTGGCCCTGAAGTCAGGAGGACCGGAGTTCAAATCCAGCCTCAGACACTCAATATTTATTAGCTATGGGCAAGTCACTTAACCCCAACTGCCTCACCAAAAAGAAAAAAAAAAGTTTGTTGAGGGTATTTCAATATACTTGGTTCCTTCTGTAATCCTGTGTATTTTATTTTATGCATTGAAGAACAAGATTCTGAAAAGAGTTGAGGATCCCTAGCGTAGATGAAACATTAAAAGAACCAGAGCAAACCTCCAGCACACCGGAAAGACAGAGCAAAGAGAACATACAGATGATGTGAAGAATTGTGTACATAAGCTGAGAATGGGCTGTGATATGTACTAGGGTAGGGAAGACCCATATTTGTGAAATTATGAATACATTAAAGTGAAACTATTAAATACATAGATACCTATTAAGCATCAAGAGTGTCATTTATAAGACTATTTTTCACACAGTGGAGTGAACATATTCCTTCCATTGTCTGAAGGCTCATCGACTTTATCTCTGACACTCTTCAAGTGGGAACTGCTACCTTTGGTTTGCACTGTATTTGGCTCTGTTATTATTTTCATTTTTTAATAAATCAGAAAAATGATCTGAACGAGACATGCAATCATGGGCTATCCTCTACTCACTACTCTCCTGATCCTTCAGCTGTCAATCATTACAAACTGAGTAGAGTTTCATTTTCACTAGGTGAAGGGCTTAGCAGACAAGAGCCTTTTTCAGGCTATTTCCTACCCTTTCATTAGATTTCAAATCAAACCTTTTTTCTGAACCCTTGATATTCAAATGCATTTAGGTAAGGATTAAAACTGTAGCCCCTACCACTTTGTCATTTTCCCTATATTGTCATAACCAACTATAAAGAGCTCTTGTGAATTAGTTAGAAATATGAACAAGATTTGATTACCTAAATCAAATTGTTATACTAAAAAAGCACAAGAGAATTGAAAAGACACATATTTCTTTTGAAATATCAAACCTGATTAGTTGGTGTTAAAAAATAAATGTTTGGATCCTGTGCATACTGTCCATCTGAGTAGTGATCATGGCATGAAAACTGAACACAACTTAGTAATGAATTTCATAGCATCAAAGGAGTGTTGAGTCCAATTATTTGGAATTCCAGGGAAACAATTTTGTAAGTTTCTGTAATTCTGCAAATACCAGCAATGAAAATTGGGACACACATTTTAATGTACTTTTTAGAGGAGGAGGAAAGTTACTCTATAAATACATGTTTATTTTAGTTATTGTGAGTCATTCAATAAATATTTATTAAATGCCTAATACTACATACCAGGCACTGTGTTAAGCATTGGGGATAGAAACACAAAAGATAAAAAAGTTCCTGTTCTCAGGGGGCTTACATTTTATCAGAAGAAACAGCATATGCACACATAGGTCTACTACTACTACTATTACTATAACTACAACTACTACTATTGTTATTGTTCAGTTGTTTCAGCTGTGTCGAACTCTTTGTAGCCTTTTTGAAGTTTTCTTGGCAAAGATACTGGAGTAATTTGCCATTTCCTTCTCTAGCTCATTTTACAAATGAAGAACTGAGGCAAACAGGCTTAAGTGACTTGCTCAGGGTGACACAGTAAGTGTCTGAGTCTGGATTTGAACTCAGAAAGATGTCATCTACTACTACTACTACTACTACTACTACTACTACTACTACTACTACTACTGCTACTACTGCTACTACTGCTGCTGCTGCTGCTACTACTACTACTACTACTACTACTACTACTATTACTACTACTACTACTTCTGCTACCGAACATGTGCCAGGCACTGTGCTAAGTGCTTTATAGTTATTATCCCATTTGATCATAACAACAACCCTGGAATACAGGTGTTATTATTATCCTGTTTTTACAGATGAGGAAACTGAGACAAAAAGAGGCTAAGTGACTTGCTCAGGATCATACAGTGTATGAGGTAGGATTTGAACTCAGGCCAGGTACTCTAACTACTGTGTCATCTGGCTGCCCCTAGGTCAGTCATTACAAAAAGCAATAGAAGGTGAAAAGATCAGGAAAGTCTTCCTATACAGAAGAAGATGCTTGAGCTGAGTGCTAAAACATCATCTGAGTGCTCACATTCTAAATGGGACCACCTATCACCACCTCAACTAACTATGCTTTTTGGAATGGTTCAACTATAGTCCTGTTGAGAGTTACGGGAAATAACAAATAGCTCCTATATCCACAGTGTTTTCCTGCTTTTAGACTCTTATCACTACCCATGGGAAGGTAGAGACTGGAGGTAGGAGGATGGGGTAGGGAGTCTGGACTTGGTGCAGGAAACTTCTGGTGAAAAAACTTTTCAGTACAGATCAGCAATTGTTCTGCAACTTAAGAGTCTTATAGAATGACCTAAGGCACTAGTGGTTAAATGACTTCCCCAGGTTTAACTAACACTGCCCATAAATGTCAGAGGTGGAATGAGACCAGGTAATCCTGACTTCCAGGCAGGATTATTCTATTCACTATATCATGCTTCTACAGGCAGGTATGAAAAGTACTACCATCCCCATTCTACATATGAGGAAATGTCAGTTCATGTAAGTTGTGACTTGCTCCAAATCATACCGATTAATGTCAGAGCCAGGGTTAAAACCCCAGTTCCCTGACTCCATGTCCAATGCTGTTTGGACCTCATCATATTATACTGAATGGCCTTTCCAAGTTCGTCTTTCAGATCTGTGATTCTCCATTGTTATGCCAGTCTGACATATTGTCATCATAGTGGCTTATAAGCCCATTCTAGGAGGCAACAGTTGTAATATTTTCCCTCAAGCTGTTATCTCAGGGTCTTTTCTGAACAGGTGAGATACTGAGCACGGGACATTTGCTGAAACAGAAGGTGTCTCTTTTTCATTCACCACATAAGCACACTGTTAAATCCCCCCTATTTTCTACAACCCACTACATTGTCTTCAAAATCAGTATTAATAAGGTCTTCATATTAATGGTGAGCTTCATAAAAATTCTCCCAGAAGTGAATTCTGTGAGAAATGGGAGATTTGTCCCCAATGTGCATATTTACCAAAAATCAGGAGCATTAGGAGAAGTCATTTTTTTTTAATCATGGAGCATAGAATGCTGAAACGGTTTGGTGTTTTTCTTTTTTCTCTTTTACTGGTTAATGCCAGTCAGTAGGCTCTAAAGCACAGATTTTACATTTAGATGACGCTTTCCAATTCGGGAAGGAGTGTGAGTGGCCTCCAAGTGGTCTCCAAGCCAGGAACAGCTGGGTTCAGATCCAGTCTCTGACACATGGGCTGTGTGACCCTTGGCAGCTCATTTCATTTTCAGAGTTCTAGCAATTCTCTAATCTAAGATGTTAAGTTGAAGAGAAGATGCCAACCTGCAGGAGCAGATAAAGTTTCCTCACCAAGACTTCCCTATATGAATGAAATCATAGGTCCCATTCCCTATCCTTTTTTTTGGGTGCAGGGGAGGGTAAGGCAATTGGGGTTAAGTGACTTGCCCAGGGTTACACAGCTAGTTAAGTGCCAAGTGTCTTGTCTGAGGCCTGATTTGAACTCAGGTCCTCCTGACTTTAGGGCCAGTGCTCTATCCACTGCGCCACCTAGCTGCCCCAACTCCCTACGGTTTATAAAGCACTTGCTTCACAACAAACCTATGAGACAGGAAACACAAAAATTATCTTAACCTCATTATACACAATACAAAACTGAGATTAAGGGGCAGCTAGGTGGTACAGTTGATAAAGCAGTACCCCTAGAGTCAGGAGGACCTGAATTCAAATGTGACCTCAGACACATGATACTTACTAGCTGTGTGACCCTGGCAAGTCACTTAACCCTGATTGCCAAGAAAGAAAGAAAGAAAGAAAGAAAGAGAGAGAGAGAGAGAGAGAGAGAGAGAGAGAGAGAGAGAGAGAAGAGAGAGAGAGAGAGAAAGAAAGAAAGAAAGAAAGAAAGAAAGAAAGAAAGAAAGAAAGAAAGAAAGAAAGAAAGAACTGAGGTTTAAAAAAATGCAGCAAGGTTAAGTGTCAAAGCCAGTATTCAAATTCAGGGATCCTGACTCCAAGGACAAACCCTTTCTGCTCCACAATCCCATCTCTGAAATTTCACAATCCTTGTTGGTAGAGAAGGTGGAGCGTTGTTGTTTGTCCCTCATTCTTGAAGAGGACCATAACATCAGGGAGGTGATGCCATGACATGTAAGTGATTGCATATAAGTGAGGGAGGGCTGTGCAAAGTCACCAGCCTCACTTTCTCCTCTGGAGCTGCCTGGAGTGTTAATGTATCTCCAGGTGGAGTGTAGAAATACTTGAATTCAAACCTGGCCTCAGAATCTTACTAGCCGTATGACCTCATTACTCAACTTCTGCTGGCCTCAGCTTCTTTAATTGTAGAATGGGAATAAAAATAGCAACTCCTTGGAGGGTGGTTCGGGAGGATCAGATGAGATAATATTTGTAAAAAGTGCTTTTGTGCAGTACCTGGCACACAGCAGGTACTATGGAAATATTTATTCTCTTTCCTTCCTCCCTTCCTCAGAGGTTGCTGGAAGCGACCTAAGACACTGAGTCAAATGCCTAATTGTATAGACAAACTGAGATCCAGAGAGACGAGGCAATTTACCCAAAGGAAAAGTCTTTTGTAAGGTATTAAGGTATTACATAGATGTAATATATTATTGGATTACTGAAATAGCATAATACATGATATTAAATTGGTATTTCATGATGAAAATGCAATGAATATTTTATCATTGGAAATTACCCATTTCAGATCTTTCCCCAGTCTTTTAACATATTAATAGGCTAACATATATGATAAAAACATTTAGATAGCTTTTAAAATTTTACAAAATGCTTTACATGCGTTATCCCGTTTGTTCCTCATAAAACCCTGAGTTTGGTACCAGAGAAATTATTATATTACAGATGAGAACACTGAGAAGGTTTAAATACTTGCCCACATGCACACAGATAGTAAACCAGAGATGACGCTCAAACCTAGCTATCATCTGACTTCAAATCCAGTACTCTTTCCACAATTCTGGACAGGAACATGGGTACAAAGGGGCAGAGCTGGTAGGGACCTTGGAGGCAATCTGGCCCAGTGACCTCAGCTTACAGATGAGGAAACCAAGGCCCAGAGAGGTTAAGTAACTTGGGGTGGTGGTATTTGAACCCAGATTTTGACTCCATAGCCAGTATCCCTTCTAGCTGTAATGTTATACTCATATTTTCCATTTTGGATTTAATTTTTTAAAAAAATCTATATGGTAGAGATTAACCTCAAAATGTCAAAATTTCATATGTAAAAAAGCTCCCTTATCACAATCATGCAATAAAACCATATTAAAATATTAATTAATTATAACAAATAATATTAATAATAATTAATGATATATAATACCTAATTATATTTTTATAATTGTGATGTAATAATATGATATTTAATTATCACACATTACTTTAGAGAAGTCAAATGAACATATCAACAAGTACTTATTAAGAGTTTACTATGTGCCAGGCACTGTGCAAAGTGCTAGGAATACAAATTCAAGCAAAAAGGAAGATAGTATCTGCTTTCAAGGAGCTTACATTTAAATGAGAGAAGATTATACAAGAAAGTAAGCTGAAAAAGGTCAGGGGAAGGTGTTCATAATGAGTCGGGGTGGAGAGGTCTGGACAGTCAGAAGAGGAGTCAGGAGAGGAGGCGGAACCAGCATGGCTTGCTTAGGCACTTCTTCCAAATGGAGGTTCTGGAAGAAACTGACTTATCAGAAGAGATTGGTCTCTCTGCAGGGGCAGAGAGATCTTCCAGAGTGAGAAGGCTGCAGGAAAAGCAACATTTTCCAGTTAAGAAGTGAATAAAAGATATCAAAGAGATCTATGAAAGAAAGAAGGTGAGTGAACTAGTGAGAAAGTAAGAGGGGAAGGATAAATGATTTGATGGCCCATGTGATCCACCGGCCATATCTACCCAGGCAATGTCAAGAGATCCAGAGGGAGTCCCCTAGCACATTGCATGGACCTCCTGTGGTATTTACAGAACCAGATAATCATAGAATGAGAATGAAAGAGACCTCCATTGTTATCTAGCCCAATGCATACCTGAAAAGGATGTCTACCAGGACATATCTGATACAAGGTCACCCTGACTTTGTCAGAGAAGGCCACAGACAAGTCCCTCTAAACACACAATTGTGCACAAGCTGCCATATATACTACAGAAGAAGAAGAGTGCTCATTGATAAGATCACAGATCTATTTTATAGTTGCAATTCACATTCATGTTTGTTGGTCTTCCAATAACTATGTGACATTGGCAGACTTGGTATTATTATCTCTAGTCTACAGATGTGGTTTAGTGAATTGGCCAGGATCAAACAGGACCCTGTAGGTCCTCAAGTGCTGGAGCCAGAGGGCCACATGTGGCCTTGAGGCCACAGATTCCCCCCCTGTAATGGCAGAGTGGAGACTAGAATCTGAGTCCAGTCTAATGCTCTTTCCACTACACCATATTCGCTCCACAGTTAAAGGAATTTTGTATAATATATAAAGAAAAAATTTTTAATCAATTCCCCACCCCCACCCCCAGTCTTGCTTTTTTCTATGGCTATATTTCTCCCCTTGATAAACCCCTTCTGGGACCATCTCTCGTTTGCTGTCTGCCTTTAACTTCAGCTCTACATTTCTTCCAGCTGTGCCTCATCTTTTCTAACCCCAGCTGCCTTGACTCTCACTCTCAGCCTTCCTGGGATTTTCTGTATTAACAGTACTAGTCTTCACACCATCTGATGTCTTCTGCTTCATTTTTCACTGAATCTAACAGCTGAACTCCCGGATGCCTGCCAAAGCAATAGTCCATTAAGAGAATGGCATTTTCTGGATTTTCATTTTCCCCACTAAGCACAGAGAAAGACAGAAAATGGGAGGAAGGAGCAGACAAGAGAGATTAGTTTACCCTGGTGCCAGAGAGAAGCAATAGAAGAGAAAGCTGAAATAAAGATAAGTAAATAAAAATGAAACTGGATTTTTTTTAAAGTATCAAGCCAAGGACATCATTTCTATGGCACTAGGAAAACAATTCCTTTTGAAATTCCTCTTCCAAATTATTAAGTGTGATAAAAATAATCCTTTATATAAAAAATTTTTTTTCTTCAGAATCTAAGGTGTTGATAAAAAAAAAAAATCCCAAACTGTCATGACCACATATTAGAGATTTGTCTAAGGCAAGGAGAAAAGTGTATTGACACTTTTTCTGATACATAACACACTTAAGTATCTTTCTCTGAGCTTCAACACTATTTGCTTTTTCTTAACTGTTCTTAAAGTAGCACAGTCAAGGATATATAGTCTTGAGGGAAAGTAGAATAGAAGGAGAGTAGTCCCTAGAGACCGTAAGCAGCAGGCTCAAGTAGCCTTAAAATCCTAATTCTAGCAGATAAATGTTCAGCCACATGTATCAAACCTCTCAGAGCAGAAACATCAAAATCATCTTTGTCAGCCAGGAGTAACACGACACTTCTTAACATGATGCAGGCTTATTTTGTTAAAACAAGTGACCGTACTGGCCTTCTTAGTTGGGTCTGGACAAATTTAAAGCAGGGAACTATAGATAGAAATCTCAGAAAGGCTAGGCCTCCATGTTTAAAACATCTCCTTAGTAGAGAAAGCAGGAAACATTTAAATTGACTAGCATAATTAACTGGGAATGAATTGGCAGTAAAGGAGAAAATGAGAAAACTTCTCTCCTTTAGGCAAGGCAGACAGATGAACCAGATGTAATAAGTAGGGCATTTTTTTCAGGTACTTAGCTATGTATTCAAAGAGGATGTTGCTGATGAGGTCCCCCCCCCATGCAGAGGGATGAAAAGAGCAGAGTCACCAGCAGTACAGGCTCTTCTACCCCTGGCCTATGATAATTACCCTTTGTGTTTATAGACACGAATGTATGAGTGAATGAATAGTCATTTATTAAGTGTTTACTATGTGAGAAGTACTGTGCTAAGTGCTAAAAATACAAACAGAAGAAAAAAATGAAAAAAGAAGCTCATAACAAATATGAAAGTATTCAGCTTGAAGGGCACATAGCTAAGACCCAAGGGTCTTTAGGATGTTGGAGCAGGTGAGACAGCAGTGCCCAGGGGTCTAAAGGGTACATGGCAGTGAATGTGGTTAAGATTAGGAGGACTTTAGGGCACAGTGGTAGGACAGATGGTAAGGCCTGGTAGGCGTCCATCTCACTGGAATGATTGTAACTGGTGATTCTTAGCTCACCAAATGAAAAGAACAGTCATGTCACAGTTTCCACTCAACTACCCAGATTCCAGGGTTGCTGGAGATTTGTTGGGGGGTGGAGATGGAAAGGAGGAGGACCATCCCCCAGGAAGATCAATATGTAAAATGCCTTGCAAACCTTAAAAAGCCTTATATAAATGATGGCTCTTCTTCTTCCCACCCTGGCTGTTGGATGGGGTTTTTGCTTTCAGAGGTTCCTGGGGGAGGTAATGAGGTAGGTTGCAGGGAAGGCAAGGGGCATAATCACAAAGTTCACAATACTGTGAGTAGTCTACAAGGCATAACAATAGGTAAGAGTAGAGAGAGACTAGTGGCACAGTGGATAGAGAGCGAGGCCTCAGGAAGTCTCCTGTTCCTGAGTTCCAATCTGGCCTCAGACACTTAATAGCTGTGTGACCCTGGGCAAGTCACTTAACCCTGTTTGCTCAGTTCCTCATCTGTAAAATGAGCTAGAGAAGGAAATGGCAAACCACTCCAGTATCTTTGCCAAAAAAAACCCCAAAAAGGTCATGAAAAGTTGGACATGACTGAAAAATGACTAAACAACAGGTAGGTTAGGGGAGGTGCCAAGGAAACTAGAATACTGGTGTGAAGGTATTTGCTAATGATATTCTCCAGGCAGGGTCCTCTGTGGTATATGGTAGGGGACATGAGGGTAGATAATAATAGCTGCCAAATAAATTAAGGTCATCCTTCTTCCTCATCACTACTCTAAACCTCAAAACTTTCCCCCCATCTTAACACCTAATGGCTCTTCTGCCACTTCCTATATATCTGCTCAGGTCTTTGTCACCCTTAAAAAACCAAACTAATAAGCAAACAAAAATCCTTAGTTTGACTATGCTTTCTCACTCCTGGGGTAAAGCAGAACAGACACTGATTTAGAGTCAAAGTTCCAGCATTTGAAACAAGGCTCTGTTGCCTATTGCTTGTGTGATTTTTACCAAATCCCGCACTCTCAGGACCTTATTTCCTTCAATTGTAAAATAGGAACTAGGTAACCTCTGAGCTTCCTTCTAGCTCTAAACCTATGATACAACTACAGTAATAAATTTCCACTTCTTTTTACTACTAATTTCCTAAAAAGAAGAGTCTCTAATGGCTGCCTTCATTTCCTCACCATTCAATCACTGCTTAACCTCTTGCAATCTGGCTTTCAAATAGGCTTCTCAAACTGAAATTGTTCTCGCAAAGGCTGCTGATCATCTCTGAATTGCTTTTTTTAAATTATTATTGGTATCTTTTGTTTTACTGAACACATCTATTCCTGTTCCTCAGCCCAACCAGTCATTCTTTATAACAAAGAACATAAAAGCAAAAAAAAAAAAACAGGTTAGCAAAACCATCATAACACATCAACCATTTCTGACAAGTATATGTTAATATTCCATACCCACAATCTCCCTGACTCTAAAAAAAAGAAAAAGAAAAAAGAAAAAAAAGAAGGTATGTTTTTCTCAATTCTCTAGCTTGGTCACTATAATTATACAGTGTTCACATTTTCTTTTTGCTGTTCTTTATAGTGTTGTAGTTATTGTTTTTTCTGCATTCTGTTTATCTCAATCTGCATCAATTCAAGTGCAGCTAGGTGGCACAATGGATAGAGCCTTTGGCTTGGAATCAAGCAGACATTTTCATGAGTTCAAATCCAGCCTCAGACCGTACTAGCTATGTAAGCCTGGGCAAGTCACTTAACTCTGTTTGCCTCAGCTCCCCATCTGTAAAATGAGCTGGAGAAGGAAATGGCAAACCACTGCAGTATCCTTGCCAAGAAAACCTCCCAAAATAAGGTCAAAAAGAGTTGGACATGACTGAAATGACTGAATACCAGTAGCATCAATTCATATGAGTCTTCCCATGTTATTCTCCTCATGTGTTTTTTTTAACAAAGCATTAATATTTCTTTATAGTAGTGATTATTTGTTGAGTCTTTCACCTCAATCAGTGGGGCTAATTGCTTTTCTCAGTATTCTTTTTTCTTAACCTTTTGGCAGCCTTGCATGGGTAATCCTATTTACTTCCTGGAAAGTTGCTTCTGCCTTGGTTTCCATGACATCAATTTCTTCTTGTTTTACCTTTTCTTGCACTACTATTCTTTTCAGAGGAATCACCCTTCACTTCACCTAAACATCTCTCAAGACTCAGTCCTGGGCTAATTGCTTTTCTCATTTTTCATCTCTTCTCTATTGTTTTCCTAGGTGGTCTCATCAAATCCCATGTATTCAATTATCATTATGCAGATGACTCCTTTGGGTATCAAGGACCAATTCAAGTGCTGGCTCCTCTGTGTAGTCTTTATCCTCCCAGAAGCAAGTGTTCTTCTCCTTAAATGTTCCTAGAGAACTTTGATCTATCCTTTGCTCCCTTCATCCCCTACTTCGTGTTATGCTTATATCTGCTTATGTTGCATTCCTTCTTCCTTTAGAAGATAAATTTTTCAAGGTCAGAGACTACTTCATTTTTGTATCTGTAGAACCTGACCCCGTACCCTGCATATAATATGAATTCAACACATCTTTGCTCAATTAAATGATGAAAGTCTATAGTCATCACTTAATTAGATGATAATCAGAGGAATTTATAATGGACACTATCATTTAATTAAGCACAAAATTCTTTCTAGAATTTCAGAGAATCCAGAATTCTAGAGAATGGGTATTGTCTGTAACATATTTTAATACCAATGTCCAGAGAAGAATATCAAATTATCATGCAGCAGAACACAAGAAATACAGGACTTTAAATAGTCTAATTGGGGAAGGGGGAGGAATAACAGATTTGCTGGAAGGTTTTTGAAGGATCTAGATTTATCATATCCTTAGGCCAGTTAAAAAACTTTTGAAATAAACAGAATTTTAAGCACTAAAAGTAAGAAACCCTAGAACACAATGCCCAAAGCCTTTTGAAAACTTAGTAATCTTAAAATTTTTTAAAAGACAGATCTTGGCATCTACAGTAGCCTCAACATAGTAACTAATCAGGGAGCCAGTTCAGTCCTTTGGAATGCATGCCCTGCTACTATCAGTTTGTTGTCCTTTGGAATAAAGTTGATAATACTGATCCTCTATCAATAGGACATATGGCCTGAGCTCCTTTTGAAGTGATAGAGACAGATTTATGCTGATCGGTTTACACTTTCCTTCAGATTCATTCTATCTCACTAGTAAGCTAACTAACTAGTCATGCTCATAGTGTCTACAGAGGAAGGGTCATTGGGAGACTATCTTGTCCAGTTTCCTCATTTCTGAGGCTCAGAGAAAAGTAACTTGCTCAGAGTCACAAATAGTAACTCACAGAGCTAAAGTTCAAACTCTAATCCTCTGACTTCAGGTCCTTTTTTGTAGGGTCAGTAACAAGGTACTCAGGGCTAGATCTGAATCTGCAACTGGTAAAGCCTTAGCTATTTATCACGTGGTCTACTCTCTGCCTCTATCTTCCCATCCGTAAAAGAGTATAAAATAAAACCTATCAAATTCCTAGGGATAATGAGAGAAGGAAAATCTAGGCTAGGAGGGGATGGAGGAAGGGACAAAAAGAAAGGATGAAATGAAGTATGGAGAGATGGAGACACGGAAAGAAGAAAGCAAAAAGACTTTGGACTCTATGGACAAAAGATAATTTTTGTTTAAACTGTTACAAATGAGCAATCCAGAAAGAGGTGAATTTATGACATTGAGTCATGGTAAGCTTGCAACATCATTAAGCAGTTTCTGCATCAGTCCCTGTGAACAGGGAAAATGGATTTCAGAATTGACAATTTCAGAACTAGAAAGAAAAAGCACTGAAGGGTCCCCTGAATCCCCACTGGACTATTATACACTGGGAACAACAGGGGTAGCATCAGTTTCTATAACATTTTCTTTTTCCTGAAGTCAACAGGTGTTGCTATGGTAACTAATACTGGGGTTAAGAAGCAGTCAAGGTAAGAAAATCTGCATAAAACCCTCAGGGGGGTGGTAAAAAGCAAGACAGGCAATGCTGTGGCAAAATTCCTCTTACCCCACAAATAATGTATGAATTGAGTAGTCCTAATCTAACTGCATTGGAGTGATCAACAGGTAATTAAGTTTTAGATATATTAATACTGATTCTGAAAAGGCATGTGGGGAGGTATAATATACCATACAGGCACATGTGGAGTTGGAATGCAAGACAGAGTGACTGATGGCGATACGAAGAATAAAGTTAAGTTCAATTTGGAGGCTTTAAAAAAAAAACACTGTGGGTTCAGAAAACATAAGAAGCTTTAGAACAGCAGTGAAAATGGTGACAATGCAAGCCTGAGGACTGTCTGCCTGGACAGGAACCTGATTGAGAGAATTTCTTTCCAAAAAATTCAGTCAAGTCCCTAAATTGGGCAGAATTGTTTCAACCCGAAACTAAAACACAGACCTGTGACCCAATCAGGAAGGATTTTCTCAGGGGCCAGAAAAATTACAAGAGCAAGCTCTGATTTGAACTAGGAAGTAAGACAGGAAACAATTGGCAAAATCATTTGTGAACCTGGGCCAGATTGTGCATACACGTAATCGACTTAGTCTTCATATCACTTGGAATGCACTGAATCCCTTGTCTTGTAATAAAATTGTGTACGTATTTCAACAACTAACTTTGTCACAGGGTATAACTTGGCAGTAAGGTTCAATTCTAAAGATACAATCTTTGGAAGAGAAAACCCTATTTGTATTGGTAATGAGAGAGGAAAATTAGCGAGATAGCTTGGGAGCTGTTGCGCCAGGCATGTCACTACATATGCCCATGTTAATCTGACTTCATATATCCATTTTTAATAACTGATTTTTTTTCCTTAAGAGAATTTGTGTATTTAGTACTCTGGGCATCCAGTAATGAAATCACTCTTGCATATCTTTATAGCATTAGCACCTTTTGCAGGTAACAGCTATGGTGACGGTTTCTTTGCTCTTTCCCTTAAGACAATTAAGAAGTTTTCAATGTACAAAAAAAAAAAAAAGGAAATAGAGACTGAACCTGTGATTTGGTTGGTATAAGGAACTCCCCAATGAAAAAAGTCCCTTTAACAGTAGGCAGCTTCTCTGCAAGTTGTAGTCTTAGAGTATTACCCAGAGCATGGAGAGGTTAAGTGTCCCAGGTCACAGCCAATACAGCTATTCCTTCCACATTGCCAGATTAAAGGTGTGTGTCCCCCCCCAATATGGAAAATCTGCATAAAATTTTTTCGCCTCCCTTCACACCAGAGAAGTCAGATTTTTTTTTTCTTTTATGGGGTGTTTACAGTACCTTATTGTAAAATTTTGGTTAACTATTTGGTCATAGGCTCTGTATGGTCTATTGCTTCTGCAAAATTCCCCCTAAATTCCCAAATTTCTTATGCTGACTCCTAATATATTTAAACTGGGATGGGGAAAGTCACGATGTGGAAGGGATAATTGTATATGTCAGAGGCAAGACATGCTTCCTCTCCTCAAAAAGAT
The DNA here is from genome assembly GCF_003287225.1 of Phascolarctos cinereus. Lineage (NCBI taxonomy): Eukaryota > Metazoa > Chordata > Mammalia > Diprotodontia > Phascolarctidae > Phascolarctos > Phascolarctos cinereus. The sequence goes on along the minus strand of NW_027555847.1, from coordinate 448,538,069 downwards.
AATTATATTTATGGGTTAAAATCTCATTATATAATAGACACAACTTTCATATGAATGAACTAGTGAAGCTGTTATCTGTAAATAATTTTTCTGGAATTAGTACATACATATTTGAACAATCAATCAGTCAATCAACAAACATTTAATTAAGGGCCAACTATGTGCCAGGCACTATACTAGGCACTAGTGGTACAAATTAGAAAGGAAACAATTTCTATTTTCAAGGAGCTTATGTTCTAATGGGGGAGAAAATGGCATATAACAGAATAAACACAACATAGTTAAATGCTTTCATGATAGTTTGGAGGTAGGGTACTAGCAGTTAGGGATGGTGCAGATTAGGAAAGACTTTACATGGAAGGTGATGCTTCAACAAAAATTGAAAGGTCTTCACCTAGGCCACAGGGATCTATTCTTTGGCCCTATCCAATTCAGATCTTTGAAGGTATGTGCTGTCACACACACATACCATTGCACCACACAGATATAATCTCATGAATCATCACACAAACATTTCTGAAACTGAAATCCACATTGTAGATTATTCATCAACTTCTGAGTTGGTGTAATCTAGTTGATATTTTGATTCCATCGGGTTTTAAATGGACCAAAATGATTTCAAGAAATGTGTGAACAGGCCAGTAATGAACTTAACTCCTATTTCTTCAATAGTAAAGTCACCAAATAGATCATTTAAAAAAAAATAAACTCTATTACAAGTTTAGTCCACATGCCTTGGTCTATTTTTTTTATTGAATAAGGGGAGAAAGGAGTTAAAAAAAAGAGAAAAAGAGTAAAGAGGAAGAATTGGTTCTACTCGTAGGAGCTGAACCATAGTGGTAGCAAACAACTTTCCGTTGGATGCAATCTACAATTTAATCTTAGCGTTTTGCCACACAGTAATTAATAGTATTGTGGCTTAGTCTGGGTTCTCTTGAATTCCTGGCTCCAGAAAGTGTATCTTCTCCAACCCACTGTTGGAGTTACAGGCATAAATGCTATTCAAACTTCTTTTGATGTCTTTAATAATCGATCTTGATTATTGGCAAACTTGTTACCAAGCATGATATAAATTTTGCAACAACAAAAGAAGGAGATTATTTGTTTTTCAACTCACAGCACACTACACTTATCCAGTTGAAGGTGAAAAGTTTCCATATACACACATGCTATAGTTCAAATGTAGAAATATGAAATAGCATTGCTGAACAACTGAGTTGTCAGAAACTTTCTGAATGACAGTTCTAATGCATAATTTGCATTTATATAGCCGGTTAGCATTACAAAGTGCTTTATTATTATTACATCCTCTCATTTAGTCCACTGAGAACCATAAACTCAGAACTGGAAGGAATCTTAGTAATCTACTATGCCATTTGCCTCATACCCTAAAAGTGACCATATGGGCTCTGCTTGAAGCCCTTCAATGCAGGGAAACTCATTGCCCAGAATAGGGAAGCTCAGAATTGTTTTAATTTACATTTCACTATTTGCAAATCACTAAGTATTTTTAATGGCCTTTGATAGCTTGAATTTCTACTCATATTCTTTGACCATTTATTGTAGAATAGCTGTCATTATTATAAAATTGAATCAGTTATACATAAACAAATACATAGATAAATAGGGACAGCTAGATGGGCTCAGTGGATAGACTGAGGAAGACCTGAATTCAAATCTGGCTTTCAGCTATGTGACCTTGGGCAAATTTTGCTGCAAACCTTTGTTTGCCTTAATCCACTGGAGAAGGAAATGGCAAGTCACCCCAGTATCTTTGCCCAGAAAACCCCATGGACAGTATTGGTGTGCTATGGTCCACAGGGTCACAAAGAATCGGACATGACTGAACAACAACAACATATACATAGAAAACATCAGAGCTTCATTAGAGGTCATTCTAGTTTTGAACAGCTCTAATTATTTGGATATTTTCTCTTGTGTTAAAATCACAGGATTATAGATTCAGAACTGGAAAGACCTCTGGTCTAGGGGTTCTTAACACAGGCTCCATAACTTAGTTGTTATTTTTTAATTTGATAATTGCATTTCAACATTATTGGTTTCCTTTGCAATCCTATGTATCTTATTTTATGAATCTAAACATATTATCATCAGAAAGTGTCAATAGGCTTCTCAATGTTTCCATAAGGGCCTCTCTCTCTCTCTCTCTCTCTCTCTCTCTCTCTCTCTCTCTCTCACACACACACACACACACACACACACACACACACACACACACACACACACAGAGTTGCAACTCTCTGTTCCGGTTCAACTTTTTCAGGTTACAGGTGAAGAAACTATCCTTAAAGATATTAAATGATTTGCCCAAGGTCAAATAGTTAGTGACAGAAGCAGGTCTTACACAGTCCTTCTGATCCATTTTTCTGTTAATTTCCACCTAGTGGTCCTAGTTCTTCCCCCAGGAGCTCAGCAAAATATGTTTAATCCCATTTCGACAAGCCAATGCTTCAAATGGTTGAAGATACTTATCATGCCTCCCTCCCTTCCCCCAATCAATATTTATTGGTTTGCTCTTCATCAGACTAAATATTCAAATCCTCGAATGGATCCTGATAGGGCACAACTTCCAGGCCCTTCATCATTTTTCTTATGTTCCTCTGGACATACTAAATAAAAGTTTCACAAGGTCAAAGAGGACATGTGCAATGTACAACTAGGGATAATTTTTGAAAACAGCTCACATATATTATTTTTATATGTTTATGTTCTACAATATGTTTTATAATTCACAAAATGTTCTCCTGAAAACAAACCTATGATTTGGGTAATATGAGAACTATTATGCTTATTTTGCAGATAAGAAAACTGAGGCTCAGAGAGGCAAGTAGAAGAGGTAGTGAAACAAGCACTTGGAAACAGTAAGCAACTACAATGGTCATCTGTGAAAGACCTGGCTACTCTGACCAAGACAACAATCCAAGCAATTCCAAAGGACCCATGATGAAAAATGCTTTCTACCTCTAGAGAGAGATCTGATGAACTGTGAGTGCAGACTGAAAGCATGCTTTTTTCACTTTTGTGTGTGTGTATGTGTGTGTGAGTGTTTTCTTTTGCAAAACAGCTAATATTGCATGACTTCACATGCACAATCAATATATTACTTGCCTTCTCAAGAGGGTGGAGGAAGGGCAGGCCAGAGGGAGATAAAATAGAACTCAAAATTTTAAAAAAAGAATGTTAAATTTTTTTAAGACGTAATTGGGAAATACTTAATAAAATGCACTACATTTTAAAAAATACATTAAAAAAAGAAACAGTAAGTAACTCAAAAAATCACTAAATTGTATATACTCTTTGATCCAACTATACTACTATGAGACCTACATACCAAAGAGATCAAAGGACCTATATGTAAAAAAATATTTATAGTAGTTCTATTCATTGTGAGAAAAAAATGGAAACTAAAGGAATGGCTAAACAAATCATGGTAAGTGAATAAAATGGAATGTTAGTGTCAAAAGAAATGATGAAGAGGACAGTTTCAAAGGAAGCTGGAAAGACTTCTATGAATTGATGCAGAGTGAAGTGAGTAAAACTAGAAGGACAATTTATGCAATGACAATTCATGATCCCAGAGAACTAAGAGGAAAGCATGGGACAGCTACCTGGCACAGTAGATAGAGCAGTGGGCCTGGAATCAGGAAGACCTGAGTTCAAATGTGACCTCGAACACTGACTAGCCGTGTGACCTTCGGCAAGTCATTTACCCCCTACCTGCGTAAAACTGGAGGAGGAACTGGCAAACCAAACCAGTATCTTTGCCAAGAAAACCCTATAGTTTCTCCTTTGAATCATGAAAAGTTGAACAGGAGTGAACAACAACAAAAAAGAGGAAAGCATATCACCTACCTCCTGTCAAAGGTGATAGATGTGAGATGCAGAATGAGGTATACTTTTTTTGGACATGGCCAGTGTAGGAATTTATTTTGTTTTTACTATATATACTATATGTACTATGTATGCCTGCTATGAAGGTTTTCTTTTCTTTTCTCTTCTTTTTTAATTGTTGTGGGTTAAGGGAGTGGGGAGGAAGTGAAAAGGGGCAAAAGAGAAAATAATGCCTGTTAATTTGGAAAAATACAATTAAAATTAAAAAAAAGAAATTGGCCACTTAAAACTTTATATTGCTAATTTGTCAGATGCAATGGAATTAGATGAAACTAGTCCCCAGTGGAAAGTTTCTCTAGCAACAAATGGGGTAGTTTCCTTTATTTGAATTTTAACAATCCCCAAATCCACTTTTTTTTTTCCAATGCTAATGGAGTTCACTGTTGATGGTGTCAAGTATGTGGCTGAGAAGAACAATGCTGGGCCAGTTCTTTGCATACTCTATAAAGGCTGTTTTCTAGAGCAAGTCTTACTTTTTCCTTGTCATAAATACAAACTTCTGTCTTCTCCAAAGGCACTGGTAGACATGGTGGCATGCCAGACCATGGCTACAAATGAGTGTTTAGAGACCCTACATACAGCACCTGGAGCTTACTGATCCCTACCTTCATCAGAATTAAATTCACTACACCTTTCAAAGTACTTCTAACCTAATGAACTGCTAATGGAAGTTCATTAAAAACTTAATGGAGGTTCATTAAGAATAAGTCTTGCAAGATTAACTTCATTTCCTTTTCTGACAGGGTTACTAAACTGGCAGTACAGAAGGAATCCTGGAGACACAGGAGACCTGGATTTCAGTACAAGCTAAGTGCGTGTCATGGAACAGCTGCGTGTTGCAGTGGATGGAGTACTAGGCCTGGAGTCAAAAAGACTCATCTCCCTGAGTTCAAATCTGGCTTCAGTTACTAGCTATATGACTCGGGGAAATTCACTTAATCCTGTTTGCCTCAGTTTCTCATCTGTAAAATGAACTGGAGAAGGAAATGGCAAACCACTCCAGCATCTTTGCCAAGAAAACCCCAAATGTGCTTATGAAATGAACACTACTGAAAACTACTTCTGAAAAGTACTGAACAAGAAGAAGAAGCTATTAACATTCCTTCTCAGATTACCTTCTTTCTAAACTGTATGTATCTTGTAATGCCATATAGTTTCCTTTCTTAAGAATATAAGTTTTCAGGGGCAGCTAGGTGGCAATGGATAGAGCACCGACCCTGGATTCAGGAGGACCTGAGTTCAAATCTGGCCTCAGACACATAATACTTACTAGCTGCGTGACCCTGGGCAAGTCACTTAACCCCATTGCCTAACCAAAAAAAAAAAAAAAAGGAAAAAAGAAAAAAAAAGAACATAAGTTTTCTGAACACAAAGACTTTTGTCTTTTAATCTCTACTGTGTAGCACAGTGCCTGGCACATGCTAAGTACATGTGTGTTAACTGATTGTGCTCAGCATAGGGGCTACAAATACAAAAGTGAGAGTCCTAGCCCTCAATGAGATTATGTTGTAATAGGTGGAAACAATATACATTAAGGAAGACTGGATATTTGGGGGTGAGGGGGAAGAATGGGGAGGGAGAGATAAGTTCTAAGTAGCCAAGTTAAACCAGTCAGTTTATCAGGCAGATGGCCAGGAAGCAGGGAAAGAAGTAAATATGGCTGGGGCCTGCCTGAAATGGGGTGATGTGAGGCAGACACACCAACCAGAACAGAGGGCCTTGGGAGTAGGGGAGTTTGAAGAGGAAAAGGTTAAAACTTCCAGTAGAGGCAGCCAAGTTGTTGAGAAGATGGTCAAGAAGTAGAAACAGCATGTACCCATATAGATAGATACAAAATAGAATCAAAGTAGGCACAAGACACTTTGGGGGAAGTTGAGGAGAAAAAGCCCTGGGAGCTGGGAAATCGGCCAAGTCTTTTTGTAGAACTGTGAGCTGATCTTTGAAGGAGAACTTGGGATTCTAGAGGAAAGTATCCAAAATTAATCAACGGTAAAGAGAAGCCTACTGTGTGCTACATGCTGCAGGAATTACAATTGGAGAGAATAAAATCTCCATCTTTATGGAACTTACCGTCTAGTAGAGAGCTAAGACAGAAACACAAATGACTACATACTATATAATTATGTGATAAGTACTTTCAAGTAGTAATAGGTTCCAGGCCAAGCCCCATTTGGTCAGGGCCCTGCTTGGCTCAGAGTGAATGTAAATAATAATTGTTTGTTTTAACCAGAAACCCTGAGGCTCTTCCCCTCCCAGACTGATATTGTTTTGACTAGGTAAAAGAGGCCGTTCTCTGCCTCATTTCTTACCTAGCCTTAATCACTGAATGAGTGTTGCCTCAGACAAACTGAGGACTGTTAAAGACCTTGAATTAAAAAGGTCTAGGTCTCCCACTGCATCCAGGGCCATCTCCAGTTGCCCTGATCTATATCTTGCCACTGGACCCAGATGGCTCAGGAGGAGAAAGTAAAGCTGGTGACTTTGCACAGCCCTCCCTCACTTAAATCCAATTCACTTGCTTGTGTCATAGCTTCACCTCTTTGATGCCATGGTGCTCTTTGAGAATGAAGGACAAACAAAATCAGTGCTATGAGGAATGTGAGAGTGGGAAAGAAGGGGAATGAAACCAAGAAAGGTTTGATGGATGCAACAAGCATCTGAGTTGGACTTTCAAGGTTGGACTTTTTATTAGGAAAGTTGAAAGGTGTCAAGAAAGACTGGGAGGGATGAATCTTCAAAGCAAATTCAGAGGTCAGTTGGTGAACAATTTGGCTGGAGCAGAACTTCTATAGAATAGAGGTAGCAATAATAGCTTTATAATTTACAATCCACTTTTTTTGGGAAATAAGGCTGCAGAGAGACATAAAGAGTAAATTCTGGAGGGCCTTCAATGCCATGCTTAAGGAGCTTAGACTTTATTTTGTAAGCAGTGGGAAGCCAGTTTAAGGGTGTCATAATTTATATGTGTGTTTATATGAGAAACAGGCTGTTTTCTAATTGTACCTTGGTACACTGGCTTCAGAGATTTTGGATATGTTTGCAGCGTTCTCACTGTAATTTGTCTTGGCTAATTACACTTAACTATCAGTTTTACAGAAGTATGGTCTATACTGAACTCCACATGTAGCGATAATCAGATTTCAATAAGCAGAGAACCTATAATTTTTTAAAATGTATGACATACATAAGTATGCTGCAGAAAGATAGTACTACCTCCCTTTCCAGGACAAAATTTTATTTATTCCTACATTAATAGCTACTTTATAAATGCAATTTCATTCTGGGGAAAAGAGGCCACTTTTCACAAGCAATTTATACTACATCAATAGCAGCAGACACAATGGAATCCTACTCTATCTACTCACATATTGGTTAATAAGTAAAGTGCCTATTGATCTTTCAAAGATTTTTTCCCCCTCTAATTTGAATAAAACTGTGCCATTTCCCCCCTGAAAAACAAAACTGAAATCCTTAGAAATTCAGATTCAAGGTACAACAGAGACCTATTATTGCATAGCTTTGGATATGTCAAATAATATAATATGCATTAAGTACTTCAGTGTTAAAAGGATGTTTTTGGTGTGTGTCAGGGAGTTGTTTGGCACCACTGGAAGTGCTGCAATAAATTCCTTGATTCGAATACAGCCCACTATCTCCCTCCTATTAAATTTCAAAACCAGCTTGTTGTCCATTTGTAGTTCCTAATCAAGATATATGAACTGAAGGACCTCTCATCCAATTACATCTCATAATTTTGACAACAGACATTCATTATTCATTTGTTTTTATCTCTATGGATTTTTTCCTTTGTTCTAGAGTGGTCATGGATCTTGCTGAGGAGACCTAGTAGTTTTGTGGTGCATGATGGTGTGGTTATAAAGATGTTATTTGCTATAGAAAATCACCCTGTTCTCCCTTCTCATTTTTATCAAGGATACCTGTGATGGATAGATAGTGTAGATCATTTTTACAAACATTTCATAAAGATAAGAAAATAGGCTTGTGGGTTGACAGTTGCTAAAATTTCTCAATTGCTTTTTCCCCCTAATGATATCATCCATGATTTTGTCCAGTAATTTATCTCTCCTTCTTGGAGATTTTGAAAAGTAATCCCTCAACATTTTCACTTCAATGCCCTTTCTAAGATAGTTTTCTTTGGGTCTGGTACCTCTATTCACACATTGAGTCCTGAAGTCTTTAAAACAATTGGTTGCTAAAATGGAAGTCATTCATGAATCATCTGTCTGTATGCAACCATCAGGTAGTTAAAGGTCAGAATCAATACCACATTATAAAGGAAAAGATAAATAAGTGACAGTACTTCTAAGTACAGTAGCAGCATACTGACTGACCTGATTAGAGAATGAGGTGGCATAGTAAGTAGATTGCTGGACTTGGAGTTAAAAAGACCTTAATTCTAATCCTACCTGCTAGAGTTTCAGCTTGCTCACACACAGGAGCTTCAAAGCTAGTTTCAATGCATAGTGAATTGGTCCAGGAAATTTAATATTGAACCCAAATAAAATTCTACTTAACCTTATAGTGAAGTGGGTTTTTGAAATATTATTTGCCATATCATGGGTTTTTAAAAGACTCTAAAAAGTCTGGGGGAGAGAGGGGTGGGGGAGGAGAAAAAAAGAGGAAAAAAAATTTACATGATAGCTTTATTATATTTTAAAAGGAATAGCAAGTTGTATATTGCAGATCTGTAGTTTCATGTGCAATCATCATTTTTATTATATTATGTTACGAAAATGTTTGCTTTATTCCATAAATTAAAAATAAAATAAAGAAATAATAATAATAAAAAGACTCTAAGAAACTCTCATTAACCAAATAGGATAAATGTACACTGCTGTCAGGCACCTGTATTTTTTTTTTCCACCCTGCTCTATATAATCCAGAGTAGTCATGCCGTTGGATGCAAAGATTGGGTTTGAAGTGGCCTCTACTGGCAGAAGCAGTGCTGACCTTAAAGGAAGTGGCCATAAATAGCTCTGGGGGAAAATAACCAAATACAAGAAGAAGCAGACTGTATGGATAGGAGACTTAGGCTAGAAGACATAAGAGGTATGGCAGGTTAGTCCCATGATGAGGCCAAGTGAAAGGATGCAGGGAAAGGGGAATGGCGATGGTCTCATAGTAGACTATTCTTGTCATTCACCTGACTGTCAAAACCTGAAGATAAGGTGCATAAGGAATTCAAGGAATAGGAGACAATTTAGGTCAGTTCTTAAACTCTCTCACCCATCTAATACACACTCACTATAGAACAGCGAGCAAGAGAGGAGATGCCAACAGATGGAAATAGAGGAAAACTCTGCTTACCCATGGCCATAGCTTCATCATTATGTTATACCCAAACCCTACTACTATCAGACCAGACTCTCACTCAGAATGGGAAAAGATGTTAAAGACCATCTAATTCAAAAATACCCAATAGGGTTCTGGCTCTAGAGCTGGAAGGGACCTCAGAAATCATCTATTCCAACCCTCTCATTTTATAGATGAGCAAACAGAAGCCCAGGGAGGGGAATGACTCACCTAAAGCCACACAGGTAGTTAAGTATCAAAGGTGGGATTTGAACCCAGGTCACCTGACTCAGGAGCCAGGGCTCTTTCCATTATACCACACTGTCTCCCTCTCTGTTAAAACGGTGCCAGTGACAGATGTCCCTGCTTCCTGAGGTTACTCATTCAGTTTTTGGATTGCTATAATCACTAGGCCTTTTTTTTTACTTTTAGTTTTATAAGGAATCCAAATCTGCCTCACTTAAGCTGCCTTCCATGTCATCATTCAGCCAATGAAGAGATCAGATGGAAGGAGTGTTCCAAGGTAGGATTTGATGGTGGGATAGAAGAAACATGGGAAAAGCATGGGAGTGAATCTGTAATTTCATTGACATAGGGACCTATGGGTAAGATGCTTTCTCCATCAAGGCAGATTGGCATATTCTAGTCCTAGAGAGGTGCCTGGGGCCTAAGAAATTAAATGACTCACCCAGAGTCACACAATTACTATCTGTGGGACTTGAACCTAGGACTTCCTGCCTCTGGGGCCAGCTCTCCATCCACTACAGCAGCAGACAGTCAGGCGGTGTAATGGACAGAATGCTAGAGTCAGAAAGACCTGAGTTCAAATTCCTTACTGTGTTACCCTGGTCAAATGATTAACTTTCTCTCAGCCTCAGCTTCCTCATCTATAAAATGAAGATATTAACAGTACCACCACACATCAGTGTGAAGCTCAAATGAGATGATTATACATGTGAAGTACTTTAAAACCTTATGACATCATATAAATGTTAGCTATAAGTTGGACAAGCTGTTAATACTAAAAAATTGGATGTGGAGAAAGTTCAGGACATTGACTAAAATGATCACCATTTCCTAAAGAAGATACTGCAAAGCTAGGGAAGGATAGGGGCCCAGAAACCTCCTTAGCCAGCAGATACTTCATCTCCTTGCCAAGCAGCTAAGGCCAGAAGTGCTTTAGAATATAAACTCATTTGTGAAACATTACGGAAAACGGACGGTAGATGAGAAAGATTATTGTTGGTAGAAGGGAAAACAAACATGCAGAATTAGTGTTGTTCTTAATCATATTCCCCCTCTGAAACAGTCATGTTATATAGGTTGAGTCATTGAGTACTTACTGCAGGTTCCAAAGAACTGAAATTGAAGCTCCCTCAAATAATGATGGAGAATTGCAGAGTGGGCATAAGCAAGCTGTAACCCACTGCAAATGAGGACTTATACAGGAAAAGTGGCCTAAATGTATGACCTGGAAAAATGATAGCCTCTCCATGTAGCGAGACTAAAGGCTGACGACCCATAGACAGCCTGCATGCTACACAGGTATCTGCACAAAATGAAGAGAACATGAGAAAGGTGGGTGAACCCATTATGATGAATTAGAACGAAAACATGGACAAGAGTCACTCAATGTGGATATGTGTGGACAGACTGTGACCTGCATCATTTGAAAGAACACCCACATCAGTGAGACCATAAATCCATTGGTGTATTAGAGTGTTATGTTTCTAAAATGCAATAAAGCATATATAATGACTCTGGCACATACAAAATTTCTGATTTAGGTCCATGGTCTCCAGATATACTTTCAAAATCCATTCAACAAGTGTTGATTAAATACCTACTGTGTGGCCAATATTATGCCACCCACTGTGAGAGATAACATATAATGTAAGACTTAAATTACAAATTCCTAGAGGGAATCTCCTTGAGTTGATATTAGGAAAAATAAGAAATGATAATATGGGATATTATAAATGTAAACTATTTTGCATGGATGATGTGGAGGAGAATAATACATAATAAGGTTGTAAAAGGAGGATGAGACCATGTTGTAAAGAGTTTCAATGTCAAACAAAGGAGTGTATAATTGATCCTTGAGGTAAAGGGAATGTATTAGGAATATTATTAGGTACATTGGAATATATTAGGTACAATTGGGTGATTTATTCTACTGCTCAAAAACCTTCATTAGATTCTTATTGCTTATAGGATAAATCATGAAGTCCTAGCCTAGAAAGCAAGATCATCTACAATCTAGTTCCAACCGATTTCTTCACTTTCATTTCACTCTCATTCTTTTCATTCTATGTTCCATTCAAATGACCACATTTCATTCTGCTCTCTCCACTTCCATGCTTTCACAAAGGCTATTCCTGCCCTGCCTGGACCACAGTGACCTTCCCTGGACATCTTTATATCTCTCCCCATTGAAGTCCTCTTAAATACAAGGAACAACTCTGGCTGCTACATGTCTTACCTCATTCTGCTCAAAGAAATCTCTCCTTTCTTAAATTACATGAAAAGACCTGTTATAGAGCCCTTTCCTGGTCATACCATACACTGCTCCTCCTAAAATTACTTTCTATTTATTTTTTATATATGTTGCATTTAACTGACTAAGAACATATTGTAACCAACCCCCCACCCACCCACCCAGTAGAACGTAAGCTTCTTGTGGGAAGACTTTTTTTTTTTTGGTATCCCCATTATTTAGCATAGAACATGCCTTGACTATAGGTACTTACTAAGTTATTTGTTAAGCTGAATTGAATTGATCTGTCCTTTCCTTGCCCTTGTGTCCTGCCCAGTATCATCCTTGTACTAGTTCCTCCCCATAAGGAGTTTAAAGTAAAACTTTATCTTTATACTGCCAGCATCTAGCACAGAGCCTTATGCATAGTGAGAGCTTAATACACATTTGTTGAGTTTGAATTTTAAAGTACAATATTTTCAGGCCCAGCTACAGTTTTATGTAGTTAGTGAAAAATCCTACTTCAGTTCGTGGTATTCTTTCTTTTTCTAACTCCCGTAACATTCATGGTAGTTAACTATACATTGGGCCCTTAGCCTATTCTTTTGTCCCAGTATTCACCTTTTTCTCCATATGGAATAAAGCAGTGAGTCAGTCAGTGAGCATTATTTAATGTTTACTTTGTGCCAAATACTAGGTAGAGATACCTAGGTAGTTTCTACTAGGTAGAAACCTAGAATCTGAAGGTCACATAGGGCTTCAAGGTAGACCAGATGACACTCTGTTCCTTTGTTAGGCCAAAATTTACATTTAAAGTATCTGTGAGAAGCAAAGATTTAAACAGTAGTAGTGGGAACAGTGGGAAGTAGGGACAGTTAAGTCGCTCAGTGCATAGAGTGCTGGGCCTGGAGTCAGGAAGGCTCATCTTCCTGAGTTCAAATCTCACCTCAGACAACTGTATCACCCTGGACAAGTCACTTAACCCTGTTTGCCTCAGTTTCCTCACCTATAAAATGCACTGGAGAAGGAAATAGCAAACCATTCCAGTATCTTTGCCAAAAAAATCCCAAATGGGGTCAAGAAGAGTCAGCCACAATTGTAAAACAACTGAACAACAAAGTGGGAACAATTAGTTACAAAACACCTGGATTTATATGGAACATCACTGATGTGGGGGCAGCCCTTTCAACAGTGCAGCGAGCACCATCCACCCATACCTCTCACCTCACAATTACTCTTACCTATGTCACCCTCCTATGTTTCTAAAGTGGGTGATACTGCCCCCAGGGCAGGGTGGGGGCTGGAATGATCCAGGGCGGGGGCAGTAGTAGCCACAGGTACAATTGGGAGACATTGAATACAAATAAGGGGGCAGTGCATAAGGAAGAGAAGATAAGAAAATTCTGAAAAACCATTCATACATGTTTCATCTGTTGTGTAACAGAGTTAAAGTCGTAGTGATTACATTATCTTCCAAATAAACACACAAAATGCAAATTATAACCAATTAGTGGTCAAGATTACTGACTGTCTTAACAAGTGAGTGTTGGCAGGTGAGTGTGCTATGCACTGTCGGAAGTCCAGCATGAACTGGCAGGAATATGTGCATGTAATGACTTATTTACAATATGATACTGTATGGTTACATGTCACGACTGCATCATCAAAATTTCAATGCAGGAAAAACCCCACAAATTTAGAGTAAATTATTAAATTTAAGATTCATAATTTCACATATATATATGTATATATATATATATATCTATATCTATCTTGTATTTTTTAAATGATGGCAATTTTCAAAAAAAACTATAAAGGGGGGTGCTGAGTAATTTTTTTGTTTAAGGGGGGTGGTAGGCCAAATAAGTTTGGGAACCTCTGTTTTAAGTCCTCCATAGTAAGTCTATACTCTTTATGCCTGAGGCATAATCTTGACATAATAGGGGTGGGTACCAATTAAGCACATAGGTTCCATCTGGGACTTTGGCTCCTCTTCCATGATGACTCCATCGCCTTTTCTGGTCATACTTTGATGATATCTTTTACACTTGTGCACAATGCTTCCCTGGTAACATGCTGCAGTCATACTTGCCATGTTTATCTCCATTGCCCTTGAATGATCTGCAATTCTGATACTTGCAGATTGTCATCTCTTGTGAATCATAGTATCATCAGAGGAATATTGGTATTTAAAAGATGGGTTTGTTTTATGCAGATAAGCTGTTTGCCTACATTCCCGTCTACCAAATCTTTAAGAATAACCTACACGTGTAATTGGAGGCGTCTTTGATGAAGGTATGAGAAGGGAACATGAAGACTTCTGAAAATATTATTTTGCTGCACACCATATATTTATAGTCAAATGACTGAAAGGCTTGGAAAACACAAGGTCCCACTCAGCTTGTTATCTGCTGACTATTAAAAAATCCCAACACCTATATTTTAGCAGAGAAAAATGCTTAAATGCTTTCTTCCCACAAGGTATTCTCTATTCATGTTAAGTCATACAAGGCTCCTTGAAAGACAACAAATTTTGTTTTATAATCCTCTGATTATTAACATCAAGCCCCTGGCATAAAAAAGACATAAATTCTCGAAAGGTGTTTTCCCTGTCATAAAGGATGTGCTATACAGAATCAAAATTGAAAAGGGATTTCTAATATATATTAAAATACTTCAAAGAATCTTGTTTGTGAAGAACACTCATATATCTAACCCCAGACTATCTGTGGGCAGCTTGGTGGTACAGTGGGTAGAATACTAGGCCTGGAGTTGGGAAGACCTAAGTTCAAATCCGGCCTCAGACATTTACTCAGGTCCTAGGCAAATCACTTAACTCTGTTTGCCTCAGTTTCCTCATCTGTAAAATGAGCAAACCACTCCATTATCTTTGCCAAAAACAACAAAAAATGGGGTCAGGAAGAGTCAGACCCCAAAACAAATGAACAACAACCATCAGATTACTGTAGGGCCTCTTAAATGAGATTCATAATCACTTGCAGAAGTTTAATATAACTATTCATAAAGGAAAAACCATGTGGATGAAGAATGCCCACTGTGTAAACTATGATATGTAGTTTATGATATTCAGCTCACAGAGCTAGTCAGATCAGCCCATATCCCTTGGAGAGACACTAAGAACAGTCATGAATCTAAGCTGGAAAATGAACAGCAGGAAGAAAAGTAGATTACATAACATTTGGGAAATCATAAGGTGCTTTAGTGCTATCAACTAAAAACAAATAGGTATTTGGGTTTGAGACCAAAGGTTGGGTGATCTCTAAAATTCTGAGGCTTTAGCCTGCAGTTTATTTCTTCACCTAGTCTAAGCCCTCCTCAGAGGAAGGATTCTTAATCATCCATCACAATGCATTACACAACACAAAAGAATTCCACTGTTCATTGATGATGTCTTATTAAATGTAATCATATGTATACACATAATCATATCCATGGAGTGGAGATAATATAAGCCCTTAAACAATTTAGGATTATAACTGAAGAGTGTGACTTAATGAACTATTCTTAGTGGTACCATCATGAGCAGGATTAGGGTGAGGTTAATGCCCACCATACACTGTGACCTTTCAGACTAAATTTAACTGCATATTGAGTTAGGACAGAAAAAAATGAAACAGCATAAACAGATTGATTTTCTTCCTCACAAACCACAAGAACTCATTTCAACAGAGCCCTGTCATTAAATTTACAGCATATCTGAGCATGTGTTTTATGTGATATACACTCCAATCCAATTTCCAAAGCAGTTAATATCAAAAGCCTTCTGTCATAAGCCAAATTTCCATTTATCTGTATACAGCAAATGTATTATTATATGCATAGTGTGATAGGATTAATATTTACCAGTATTTCCCCACAACATTAGACAGGTGTGCCCCTTCTCCTTCTTTCTTATCACATGGTTTAGTTTTCTCTAAAAGGAGACAGGGTCCTCCAATTGGCCTTTGTTTCCCTGGCATAGCTTTTGGTAACCTAAGGGCATTAAAAGTCCTACCCACATGCAGTTGGAGATCCTGCTTGGTGGATTTCTAAAGATCACTCAAATCAGCATGTCCTTCACCTAAACTATGGCCAGATACATTTCCATATGAAGATGAAGAGGGTGTGTGTGTGTGTGTGTGTGTGTGTGTGTGTGTGTGTGTGTGTGCGCGCGTCCCAAAAAGCTAAGTGCCACTGTATTCTTATCACAGATTCTTGTTGTGTTAGGGCAGAGTAAACCTCCTTTTGTTAACTCTTTAATGACCTGTGAGCACCTTATTTCTTCCTAACATCAAACCTGAACTAAGAGAGTGCTGGATTTAGAGCTGCCTCCAACATATGCAATTATCTTTTATTATCATTCTTACTGAAAAGTATATATTCATACATAATTGTTGAAGTATATTATTTCTGGGAAACAAGCACTTTAATATTTATTTTTCTTTGAGTTTTCTCAATTGAAATGACAATAAATTAAATGTACTGTACAAAGGGAGCAACATTCTGGAAAATTAGATATACTATTTCATCGTAGGTCTTTCTAGGAGAGACAGACAGAGAGAGAGAGAGAGAGTGTGTGTGTGTGTGTGTGTGTGTGAGAGAGAGAGAGAGAGAGAGAGAGAGAGAGAGAGAGAGAGAGAGAGAGAGATTTGGGTTAAATTTGTCACTGCTTTTTTATTCAGTATACAAAATACATAGTTTCTATTTTCTATTTGGTTTTTAAAACATTTATTTATAAATATCTTTCTTCTTTGCGCCATTAAAGCAAATTAGGGTTGAAACTCTCCACACAGATTCATCATTATACTTTACAATTCTCAAAGCATTTTACTTTTGAAAATCGTAAAGTATCATATAAATGTGAGCTTCCAGAGTTCTATGGAATATCTGAGATTTTCTAATCCAAACCCTAACCAAATTATTAAACCCATCTATAATACACCCAACTAGTGGACACTGAGTCACAGCCCCATCTTATGGCTTTTCCAGTGACTGAGAGCTCACTACTCCTTTGAGCAGTTTATTTCATTTTCATACAGCTCTAATTGCTAGAAAGTTTTCCCTTAGATTGAGCTAAAAATCTTCTGTCTTCTAATTAATACTATATATGTTGTGTGAAATTGTGCCCAAGTGTGACCTACTGCAGTGAGCATTAGACTTTGGGTTCAAAGCTTTAGTCCCAACTCTATTATCCACATGAATCTGGATATATTTGGCTTTTTTAAACCTTGCTTCCACCACATCCAGAAAAGGAAGGTATTTAACTAGGTGATTTCTAACATCTCTTCCAAGTTGAACAATCCGATTTTTGGGCCTTCTAAATATCATCCATCCTAGACAAGCAGAGTAATTCTAATCCTTCCTCCTCCTACATGAGTAGAAATATTCTCATTCAATCCTCACAATAGTCTGCTAGGGAATAGTACCTTTACTTTGCAGACTAAGGGAACTAAGGGTCAGCAAACTAACTGATTCACCCAAAGTCAGATTTAGTGGCAGAGGGAAGACTAGAACCCAGATCTCCTGACTATTAGGCCAATGCTCTTTGCAGACCAAGATACTACCTCTCGGTAATCTAGTATCTATTTTAGAAACTAAGCAAATGGGTGAATGTGAACATCCATTACCAAAAATAAACATATCATTTTATTTGAAACCAAGTTTAAATAAAAAATATTGGTATTTTTAAATAATTTAAATGATATTTAATATCAAGTGAATAAAAAAAATTGCACAAACAAAAATATCTCTGCTTATTCATAATGGGTAATAGCAAAAACATTCATCTATTATAATTTCTATAGAAACAGTAATAAAAATATTAAAGAGGGTCTTATTTCAACATCAACTTTTTATTCTTGTATATTAAAAAACAAACCTGTTTTAAAAGTACCACGCTATGAATTTCACGCAACTATTTAAACACTGAGGGGGCTCCTTCATAAGAACTCATAGGATATCATAAAACACTGATGAAAGCTTGATGTTTATTGTATACAACACTGAAAACATTTTTCTCATCTTCAAAGGAATAAGCTGCATATGCCAGATTCATGAGCAGCACCAAAGAGAAGGATCAAAAGATAATCACTTTAGAGAAAACCGGGATGTTTTGGGGGGAAGAGGAGAATCCTGGGATAAACCCCATTTGATCCACTCTCATTATGACCATGAGAAACAAATATAAATTGAAGAGAATTTGTTTTCTAATTAGAAACATAAATGAATAGAGGGAGGTGAAGTTGAATGAAGAGAGCAAGGACTGAAGTTGCTGAATTCCATTACTGAACGGCCTAATAGCTTACTGAAAAACCTCTGCTTTTTTTTTTTTAAGCTCATAAACACTGGCTGGGAGCAGTGGAACATGAACTGATTACTAATGGAACAACACACCAATAAACCCACACTGCTCAGATACAGTTTTGGTTGAAAAAAAAATTATACAAAGTAATAAATGTGGTAAACTGGAAGACATATCCACACATGGGGGTAAACAGAATGCATTCCAAAAAAATGCAAGGTAGTCTGAGGAGAAGGTGCCCTAATAACTGTGGGAACCATTACATTCATGAGCTTTTTTGATCCCCTCAAAATTCCTATGAGATGGGTAGTACAGATTTTTGGAGATTAAGCAACCATGGAGGAGTGGTTAAAGAGCCTGACCAAGGTTAACATATCTGGTAAGCAGCGGATTTGGGACTTGACATTGGATGACAAGTCCAACACTTTCAGTATACCACCTTATAATGAAAAGGCAACACTGAGGTCACATCTAGGAAACTAGCAACTTGCTATAATCCAGATGCTGTTACTTGATTTTAAACATACCAACGTACCAAGGGCTGGTAGACAAGTTTCATTATCCTAATTCTAATGCCTGATAGAAGTTAAATTCATTATTAAAAGGGTTTTCGAGGATCTCCATGTACAAAAATATTTATAGCAGCTTTCTGTGGTGGCAAAGAATTGGAAACTGAGGGGATGCGCATCAATTGTAGAATGGCTGAACACATGATTTAAGATGGTGATAGAATACTATTACGATGTAAGAAATGGTGAGGAGGCAGATTTCAGAAAACCTGGAAAGGCTTACAGGAACTGATGCAAAGTGAAGTGAGTAGAACCAGAACACAGTACACAGTAACAGCAACACTGTGTGATAATCAACTATGAACAGCTTAGCACTTCTCATGATCCAAGACAATTTCAAAGGACTCATGATGGAAAATACTAGCCATACGCAGAGAAAGAACTGTTAGAGGCTGAATGCAGATCAAAATATATTAATTTTCTTTTTTGTGTGTGGTTCTTTACTTTTGGCCTTTTTCTTTCACAACATGAATAATATGGAAATATGTTTTACATGCTTGTACATATATAACCCATATTAAATTGCTCACCGTCTTAGTAGGGGAGGGAGGGAGAAAATACGGAACTCAAAAATTTTAAAAATGAAGGTTAAAAATTGTCTTTACATGTAATTGGAAAAAAATGCTATTAAAGAACAGCATTTAAAACAAGATTTTCTGCCATGAATTTGGAAAGAGTAGGGGTCTATGGCTATTATTAGTGAGGATCTGAAAAATCCCACCAAAAATAAAACCCTCTCTAATCCTCTGAAAAGCTGTTAAAGGAGCCTCAAAAAGGACTACTGGTTTTAATGAGAATCAATGGGAGACAATAAGCTATTATCTACTATTCTCTCCCTAATTCTTAGGTGTAGTTGTTGTTTAGTCATTTTCAGTAGCTTCAGACTCTTCCTACCATTTCCTTCTCCAGCTCATTTTACAGATGAGGAAATTGAGGCAAACAGGGTTAATTGACTTCCCCAGGGTCACACAACTAGTAAGTATCTGAGGCCATATTTGAACTCAGGTCCTCCCAACTCCAGGACTTGTACTCTATCCACTGTGCCACTGAGTTGCCTAGAGAGAAACAGTAGGCTTGTTTGTCTTTCATTCTCTAAGAGAACCACGACATCAGGGAGGTTATGCCACTGACAAGCAAGCGAATTGGATTTAAGTGAGGGAGGGCTGTGCAAAGTCACTAGCCTCACTTTTTCCTCCTGAGCTATCTGGGTCCAGTGGCCAGATATAGATTAGGACAACTGGAAATGGCCCCAAATGCGGTGGGAGACACTGGCCTTTTTAAGCTAAGGTCTTTAACAGGTCTCAGTTTGACTGAGGCAACACCCATTCAGTGATTAAGGCTAGGTAAGAAACGAGGCAAAGAATGGCCTCTTTTACCTAGTCAAAAATAAAACCCCAAAACCAATCTGGGAGGGGAAGACTCTCAGGGTTTCTGGCCAAAACAAAAACAATTGCTATTTATATTCACTCTGAGCTAATCAGGGACCAAACAATGACCAAGTGGGGCTTGGCCTGGGACCTGTTGTTGGCCAATCAATGAGAGCCAGAGAGATTTGGGTTAAAAGCATGGTGCTTAAGAAAAAAATCTAGCCTTGTAAACCCCAAGATATCTCGCAAAGTTTCAGTGATCAAATTTTACATTCCTTTGGGCAGAGAGAGCACTGGCCAGTGAGAATATAATACCCCATGAAGAAGAAAGGAAGAAAGGAAGGCAGGAAGGAAAGGCAGGCGAAAAAGGGAGGCTAATAAATTGTGGATGTTTTCCCAAGACTGTCAGATTTTAGTCTTAATGTTGAAGAGAATACAACAAAGTTCAAAAAGGTATGTAAAACAACTCATATTTTTGGCCTTATTTAATCAAATCAAAAGGAGTTTTATAAAGGACTGAAAGAACATCCAGGAATAGTAGACAGAGTGTTCAATCAGAGAGTTTAGAATTCTAATCCCACCTCAGACAGGTACTGTGTGATGTGGAGCAAGTTGCTTAGCCTCAGGCCTCAGTCTCTTCATCTGTAACATGGAGTAATTTGCTGTTGTTGTTGCTTAAAACCCCATTTGGGGTTTTCTCGGTAAAGATACTGAAGTGATTTGTCATTTCCCTCCTCAGCACATTTTACAGATGAGGAAACTGAGGCAAACAGGGTCAAGTGCCTTGCCCAGGCTCACACAACTACTAAGTGTCTGAAGCTGGATTTGAACTCAGGTTTTCCTGACTCCAGGCACCCCTTAGC
This sequence comes from Phascolarctos cinereus, assembly GCF_003287225.1. Classification (NCBI taxonomy): domain Eukaryota; kingdom Metazoa; phylum Chordata; class Mammalia; order Diprotodontia; family Phascolarctidae; genus Phascolarctos; species Phascolarctos cinereus. The sequence continues at coordinate 448,517,268 of NW_027555847.1, read as the reverse complement.
TACCCCACGGGTAATAAAAGCACCAATCTAATAGGGTTTTTGTGAAGATCAAACAAAATATTATATACAAAGTTCTTCGCAAACCTTAGATAATATACACTTATATAAGTGCCAGTTCTAATAATAATAATAATAATTACTATTACTGCTCACATCTGTGCCCTTGTGGAACACTATTCCCAGGATCAAGGACTTGGAAGTAGAAAGACCCTTAAAGATTATCTAGCCAGTCCAAACCTTTTAATTTGCAGATGAAGAAATAAGTAACTTGTCCAGTGCATAGCCCGAATTTGAGCTCAGATCCTTTGACTCTGAATCTGACTTTTTTATGCTATACCATGCTTAACTCTAACGGACTGCTCTCTTTCACTCCCCTCCAAACAAAAAAAGCCCTTTTATTGCACACCAGGAATCAATGTAATCAACACAGCAGATATAACATTATCTCTCTCCATCAGATAGGTCAAGAATTAAAGGGTTTCATCTACCTGGAAATAGCTCTTGGAAGGCAGAATTTAGGAATGCTGGAGGGCTGGATACAAAAAACCCCTGCGCTTTCATGACATGGTTCTATTTTGAGGGGAGACACCTGATTTCTGACGTCGGTTTGTAGCCACTCATCATTAACATTTTAAAATTCAATGTTCTTCAGTCAGGGCCTCATTTGAGGATCAAACTAGAATACAAAATTACCATCCTTCCTGCTTTGTTCAAAGATCACATATATGACAAATGCATTATCATTCTTACTCAGAATAAAATCTTAGAGCTGGATGGAGAATTAAGAGATTGTTTAATACGAAGCCCTTGTTTTATAGATAAGGGAACTGAGGCCCGTAGAGGCTACGTGACTTACCCAAAATGACATAGCTAGAAAGTGATAGGGGTGGTCTTCTGAATGCTTTGACTCAAAGTCCAGGTGTTTCTCTCATTTTAATTTTAAAGCTCAGAACAACAATTCAATATTCCTTTTTCCTCATTAATTTTGAATTCTGCTGTTAATAAGTACAGAAGACTGAAGTACTGATAAATTAGCTTTGAAATGTAAAAGGATTAGTAGAGATAACATTTACCCAGTGGCTGAGTGTCTTTGATCTTGGCATTTGTTTTACTATAGCACAAATGTTGTTGTTGTTTTTTTTAATGGAATTTTAATTCTCTAGTAATCTATTTGGAAAACGATACTATTAACTGTCTTTATGTTCCTCAAGAGTAACCAAGATGTTTACAGTTTTAAGTCAAAAGCAGAGGTCACAATTTAATTCTAATCCTTTGCACTGTCATGAACCTCTCTAAAATGCATAATGATTTCTGCCTGTTCACACATGATGAACCCAAGAATAGCATTTCTCCATGGTTAATAATGATCTTGAAAACAGATATTCTTCTTTGGTTAATAATTATGTCTGGAAATACATTAACAAGCTTGAAATATACTCCTTGGATTTTTTGCATTGTCGACAGACTTTCAGAGCTGTGTTTTGATCAGACGAGCAAAAGAGCTGCTCATCCCAATTACTTGTCAAACTAAAAAAAAAATGATTTTATAGTCTGCTTTATAGAAAATGTCACCCAACACTCTGAAATATAAAAACAGTTGAAGTACTAAATTTGAAAAATAAAATGCAAGCAGTATGGAAGTTCCTGCTGAATAAATATCATAATGTCCTGTTCGTTAGGGAATTCACTTTATATATTTATTTATTTATTTATGTGTTTATTTATTTCACTGGTGTATTAAAAATCATTCACTGCAGATTTCTCACGTAAGGCTCAAAAACCCAAAGGATGAAACATGCTTGCCCTAAATAGAGAAGTAGCACAACTTCTAAGAGGATACAATGAGGATGGGTAAAGGAACCCTCAGGAACTGTTAGTCTCACCAGTCTGTAGGCATATGGCTCCAATTCGTTCAATAAATATTTATCAAGCACTTATTGTGTGCAAGCTATGTTGTTGGTCACCAAGGATAGACCAGCTATAGGCTCTGCCCCCAAGGAACTTGTGGTCTTAATGAGAAAGGGCAAGGAAAAGATATAATGTGTACTTCTAAGAGTGGTGCTACTGCAGTGATCACACTGTACCTTGTCACAGGGTATTTGCTTTGAGTGGCCCACTGCCATCAGTTTTTGGATATACCCAGATCAAGAGTTGAGCTACAAATTGGAACACTAATGCATTGTTGGTGGAGGTGTGAAATGATCCAACCATTCTGGAAAGCAATTTGGAACTATGCACAAAAGGCTATAAAACTGTGCATACTCTTTGATCCAGCAATGCCACTTCTAGGTCTTTCCTAAAGAGATCATAAAAAAGGGAAAAGGGCCCACAAGTACGAAAATATTTATAGCAGCTGTTTTTGTGGTGGCAAAGAATTGGAAATTGAGGGGATGCCCATCAACTGGGGAATGGCTGAGCAAATTGTGGTATATGAATGTAATGAAATACTATTGTTCCATAAGAAATGATGAGCAAGTGGACTTCAGAATAATCTGTAAAGACATGCATGAACTGATGCTGAGTAAAGTGAGTAGAACCAGGAGAACACTGTACATAGTAACAACACTGTTTGATGACCGACTTGGATAGACTTTGCTCTTCTCAGCAATGATCTAAGCCAACTCCAAAAGACTCATGATGGAAAATGCTATCCACATCCAGACAAAGAACTATGGAGTCTGAATGCCAATCAAAGCATACTATTTTCTCTTTTTTTGTTTTTTTTTCTTTCTCATGGTTTTTCCCTTTTGTTCTGATTCTTCTTTCACAACATGACTAATGTGGAAATATGTTTAATACGATTGCACATGTATAACCTATATCAGATTGCATGTTGTCTTGGGGAGGGGGGAGGGGGAAAATTTTAGAACTCAAAATGTTATAAAAGTGAATGCTAAAAACTAAAAATAAATTAATTTAAAAAAGAAAAATTTTAAAAAGAAAACAAAAAAAAGAGTTGAGCTGAAGACTGTAATGTCACCTCTGGTGAACAGGCTTCAATTGAGGTTGCTGAGAATGTGTTTTCTACTGCATAACAATTGTTTTGGTGTAATCACCTGTATCCAAAGGTAGGGGTGGAATAATGAAAAGTTTAGTAAGGAACAGGATGCATGTGCATGTTAGTTGTGTTTAGGTATGTGTCTATTTGTATATGAAACATAGAAACTGAATTCCTCACCCCTTTGACCTTTGGTATTACATTCCTATCCCTGATCTATGGAACACTGCTGTGGACAAAGTCATAGAAAACTTTGGACATAGCTGTGGTGAATGACTCTACTACTAACTGATAGCACAGATCTGTGTGGGGCTAGGCCCCCTACTATTCCATCACCCTATTATTGAATTCTTAGTGAGTTCTACATATGTGGCTGTTGCAACCCTTGGGCATTTGAAATCAAGGTTCTTGGTTCCAACCCTCTCCTCACCAAACTACTCAGTATCTTCCCATATTTCTCCATCCTTTTCTTAATTCTCAGAGGAACACATGACCTCCTCTTCACCAAGGCCATCCACCATCATTACATGGTGTAACTGGAAAAGAACACTGAACTTGGGAACCAAAAGAGATTGAGGCTGAAATAATTTACTGGCTGTGTGACTTTGGGTAAAGTCAAGTAACTTCTTTGAGCTTCAGTTTCCTCACCTGTAAAACGAGGATATTACTTATGTTGTTGTTCAGTCGTTTTTCAGTCATGTCTGACTCTTAGAGATCCCTTTTGGTGTTTTCTTGGCAAAGGTGCTGGAGTGGTTTGCCATTTCCTTCTCTGACTCATTTTGCAGATGAGGAAACTGGGGAAAACAGGGTTAAGTGACTTGCCCAGGGTCACACAGCTATTAAGTGTCTGAGGCTAGATATGAAGTCAGGAAGATGTGACTCCAGGCTCGGCACTATATCTACTGCACCACCTATCTGCCCTGATAATACTTATATAGCAACCCCAAAATGGATTTGTTATAAGGATAATATATGTATCTATACAAGTGCCAGCTATTAATTAATGTTCTTTCTTATAAGTGTCCATTCCTAGAAGTCATCCTGTTTTCTTCTAACTGCAGCCTTTCTCTCTCTCTCCTTCCCTGATCACCTACAAACATACTTAAAAAAAAAACCCCAAAACCAACAACCTTCCCTCAGCTTTGTTACCTCCTCAAGCTGACATTTCATCTCTCTTTTTCTTCCAAAGGATCAAAGATTTAAAACAGGGAGGAACTATGGAAGTCACGAGAGTCCAATTCCTTCATTTTACAGATGAGGAAACTGATCCTTGCTCAAAGTCACACAGTAAATAGTTGAGCAAGGATTTGAGTCCAGGTTCCCTGACAACAGACTTGGTGTTCTTTTTCATGGTACCATTCTAGTTCTTTCCATGTCAAATTTTTATTTTAATTTTTTTTACCTTTCCAAAAATTTATTATTTATTTTTAACATTTGAGTTCCAAATTTTCTCCCTCCTTCACCCACTGAGAAGGCAAGCAATATGATATCAATTATACATGTGAAATCATGTAAAACATATTTCCACATTAAGCCATATCATATCAAGATTAGTCTAAACAATATACACAATGACTAAGATTTTGTAAATGAAAATACTATTAAAGACTGTTGAAATCAGATCAACTGCAATGAACAAGCTTAGTTCTGGAGAGTGTGGTGTCCTGGTTATGGTGCTGGACATGAAGTCAAAAGATGTGGGTTCAAATACTGCCTCACATACTTACTATCAATGTGGTCCATTTAACTTCTCTGTGCCTCAGTTTTCTGTGTAAAATTAGGGAGTTGGACTCAATGCTCCTAAGTTTTCTTTCTGCTTTGAATTTATGATCCTTTGAAAAAGATTCCTTCTCCTATTAGATATAGTATGGGAGCAGAACGTGGGATATGCTGCCCAATGTGATACTCTGGGATTGTTTTGATATGGGGCATGTGGAAAAGATCTTATTAGGGGGTTACGAGTAATGACTGTGGCATAAAAAAGGCAACATTTATAAAAGTAAGTATTCTACTTTTGCTATTTCCACTTTTCTAGCACTCTTATACACACTGACTCCTTGCAATGTGGCTTCTATTCCAATACCCTATTAAAACCACCTTTCCAAGGTCAGCTAATACTTCTCTGAAGCATTTGACACCCCTGGCCATTAATCAACCAAGCCCTTAATAAGCCTTTACTCTATGCTAGCCCTGTGCCAAGTATTAGAGATACAAATAATGGCAAAAACTGATCCTTACATTCTCATGGGGGTGACAACATGTAAACGACTAAGTGCAAACAAAATACATACAGAGTAGGGATCGTTTGGGAAAAGGAAGTCTCAGCAGCAGGGTGTGAAGAGAAGGTGGGAAAACAAAGATGTGGAGGAGCAGGGGTAAGGAGGGAGTACATTCCAGGGATGGAGGAGAGGGGCATTGTCAAGGCATGGAGACCAGAGTCATGTGTTTGGCCAGTGTGGTTGGAATGTAGGATTCAAATAAGCAGGATAAAGTACAAGAAGACTAGAAAGGTAGAAGGGAACTACCACTCTTCCTCTCCACACTGTCTTCTCTTGGCTTTTGTCACGTGGTAACCTTCTGCTTCTCTTTCTTCTTCTGACTAGCCCTCTGATTTTCTCTACTTGGCTTCCTCTTCTTGTTTGCCAACTAATTCTATTCCTTAAGGCCCTGATTTTGGTGCTTTATACGGCCCTCTAAATTCACCCTAGAAAACCTCACACAATTTCAGGTATTATCTCTATGTCCAGCATCTGCATTTGTGTACCCGAACTTCTCTGCCAGGCTTTCAACCTGAATTCCCAACTTGCTGCTGGACATCTCCACTCAGATGCCCTGCCAGCCCATCAGATTGTGCATGTCTAAAACTGAACTCATCACCACCCCTTGCAAACCTACTCATTTCTCTTAATTTTCCTTTGACAACTTCTGGCCCCTATTGACAACTATTTTCAGTTTCTTGGATATCTTCTTCAACTCCATCTTTCTTCTCTCCTTTGCACATCCAAAAAATTAGTAACCAAAATCTATTGTTCTAGCTCTGAAATATCTCTGGGGAAATCCTTGAGCTGGAGAAGGAAATGGCAAACCACTCCAATATCTTTGCCAAGAAAACCCCAAATGGAGTCACAAAGAGTTGGATACAACTGAACGGCCAACAAGCAAAACAAACTATGTGCCAAGTACTACATGAAACATTTTAATTTTTAAATTAAAATTATCTTATTTGATGTTCACAATAATCCCGGCAAGTAGGTACTCTTTTTATGCCCATTTTACAATTGAGGAAGTTGGAGGTAAAGTGACGTGCCCAGCATCACACAGCTGGTAACTGTCTGAAGCCACATTTGAACTCAAGTCTTCCTGACTCCAGACTGAGCGCTCCATCGAATGTGCCACCTAGCTGCCTTAAGGAAAGAATTTATGCACAGGATTATCAGGTTGGGCTACACGAACTCTGAGGTCTATTCCAATTCTGAGGGTCTATACAAATAGCGTATGATCTTCCAACAGTCATGTAGTGACAGCTTTCAACTTTACATTCAGCTCTACACACTATCAAATGACACACTAATCAGCAAAGACATAGAAAACAGATAAGAGGTCTACTATATCCTCTGGGAGACAAGTTGACAGAGTGGTTATCAGCATGCGATCTGAGCTAATGGTCCGCACAGTGGCTATTATAGCCAACTTGCTCCTTTACTGACAATCTTGTTTTATTAGCTTCCCATTTAAACAATTCTTCCAAACCATCTGAAAAAGAAAATGGAAACTACCCCACCTCCCCAAAAAAACTGAATGTTCAATACATTGGCAAATTCTCCTTTTTAATACTGAGACAAGGCTTATGCATTTGTCCAGGATTAAGATGTTGCTCTCTAGCATCAGACCATCGATTTCTAGGATTCTCACATAAGGTCTTATTGTATCTAGACCACAGATTTACACTGGTGTAACTCCCTGTCAGGCACCACCTCTGATTTATGAATAAGTAATACTATGCTCTAGGGAAACATTGATCTAAAAGAAAAAAAAATCAATATACATCCAGCATGCATTATACTTTGACTGTGTGACTTCTTATCTCCTAAGTACTAAGCAATCTTAAGTACAAAACTAAGTTATTTGTTTTCCCAATAAATCTAACTTAAGGTATCTGAGAGCGCTCAGCATTCTATTACTTTGCCACTCTGGGTCTTCAGTGTGTGCACATTATTCTGTGAAATATAAAGACTTGGACTGGGTGCACAGGACTCAGTTGATGACTGTTTACGAAATTTCTAAATAATATCTGCACCACAGAAAACATGCTATGAGCTATTTTTCACTTGCTATTCTTGGACTTCTTTCAGGGCACATCTGGACTGTAAAGCTGGGGGCTATTACAACTGACTGACTTGTAAAATAAAACCACTGTCTTATTCTGAAACTATCTCCCTGTGCTTTGAGAGCCAGAGATCAAAAGTGAGAAAAAAGCAGAGTAAATGAATGACTTCGGCAGGCTCTGCCATCACCTTAGACTTTGGTGCAATCTAAACCTATTTTCACAATCAACACAGTTGCTAAGTTCTGACATGCCCTGCAGTAACCTTCTTATTGCAAAACCACTCCAGAAGGTCTGAACTCTTGCAATTCTTTCTAGAGCTGGTTAAAATTAAGAATGGATTTTATTCTCTTTTCTTCCAGCTATTCAGATAATTCAGTTCTGCTATTTTTGTTACCATTATCTTTGCAAGAGATACATTTATTTGTTGAATTTGGTTTAGCTATCTGGAATGTACATGCTATCTCACTAGACATCCTGATTCTATAACAGGTCATATTTGTTCTTCCTTGGGAGAAGTAGAGAGATCTCCTTTAAAGATCTGAGAAGTTTTAAGTGTCCTCTTCATCTTGGTCACCTTCCCCTGACACATTTTTTTTCTTTGGAACAGGATCTCTGATTTCATCAGCAGAGGGAACTTCCAGTGAGAGAATTTCTCCACCAGTGGAGACTGGCATTTTCTCTCCAATTTAAAATCTTGGAGCTGGGTTAATATGGAAGGTATCACAGAAGTTTAAGCTGTCAAACAAAAATTATGGACTGTCCTTAACTGTGTAGTATAATCAGAATTACTTTCAATTAAGACCAGGCAATGAATACCAAATACAATCTCTATTGGTACAAAGCATAGTTTAAAATAGTATTAGCGAATAACAAGAGGAAGTAAGGTGTCATGTACTTTTGGGCATGGCTATGCTTTCCTGCAATCCATATGGAATGTTAATATTTTAATAACTGAAATTTATATAATGCTTTAAGATGTGCAATTTGCTTTATACACATTCTAATTTTAGCCTCACAATAATCTCATAGAGTAGGTGTTGCAAGTACCATTACTCTCATTTTACAGGTGGAAAAACTGAAACTGAGAGGTGTCATGACTTGCCCATTGTAACACAGCTAGTAAGTACCAGAGACAAGATTTGACCCGGGGCCTTCCTTACCCCAAATCTAGTCACTATGCCTTTTTGTAGGCACTGCTCAAGGAAATAGCCACAATTAAGTAGGAAAAAATTTTTCATACTTTGAATTACTTTAAAGTAATTGAAATTAACTTTTCTAGGTTCTTTGTTTAATAGGAACGACTCTGGGTTAAATAATAAACATGCCACAGAAACTCAGAAAAACCACTGAGTGTTGTTATTATGCTTCTTGAGACAGGGACTATTTCATTTTATACCTTGTATATCTAGCACATAGCTCAACGTTCTGCAAACAGTAGGTGCTTAAAAAATGCTTATTGAATTGAACCAAATTTTCAGAAAGTTAAGATGAAAGCAAAAGCAATCTCTGAAACCAGAGGAGTTGAGCTAAATTTTTTTTTAATCTCTGATTGCTAGAAACATACAACATTTCTTCCTATATAAAAAAAAACTGCTAACAGAGAAGGGAATACAGAATAACAGAAGGTAGACTTCTCTAGATTTACACAAAGTTGGTCCTTCTGCCTAAAGGGACAAACAAAAGGCAGGCTGTTTAAAGGCAGGATAAGGGAGGATAAGCAGCTGAATTTAGTAGAACTGTGACCTCAAAGGGCAAGCAAGAATGTGCCTGAAAGAGTACACTGAGATCCCAAGAGGAAAGAGTTACTCCTGCAGAGGAAAAAAGAATTTCTTAACAACTCAGAGGGCAGGTTTAATTAAAGGACAGTGCCCTATTTTACAAGATTTTCTCTGTAAAAAGAATGTGAAAATTCATGCCAGATGTACTCCTTCCTTTCAAATCCGGAAAAGCAATTAGATGATGCAGTTTAATAGGTGTGGGTCACTCGGGTCTTGAACATTTGAGGTTTGTAAATCTTTTAAATGGGTGCACGTAACATACACACAGTCTGGATTCATCATGGAGCCAGTATTCTTGGAGTAAATCTAGTGCTGAGAATAACTGGAGAGAGTTAACTAGTCTTTTATTTCTGGGAACCAAGTTTACGCAGAATGGAGTCATTAAAGGTTTGGAAGTATAATTAACATGTTATAGCCTAATTGCAGAAGCCCCTGAAATCTTACAGTTTTGTATCTATTTTTTGATAAGTAGTAGCAACGAAAGGACGCTACACAATAAGAGCGTAAGACAATAGAAAACCCACCGGTGCCCTCCAAATTACTCTTTCTGCATCCATATTCTTCCCTTTCCACCTCTTTTTTGAAGATGAGATCATAATCATGATCTCATGACATCACTCTTGGCAGCTAAGTGGCACCATAGTGCACAGAGTGACTGGCCTAGAGGAAGACTCATCTTCCTGAGTTCAAATCTAGCCTCAGCTACTTACTAGTTGTGTGACTCTGGGCAAGTCACTTAACCCTGTTTGCCTCAGTTTCCTCATCTGTAAAATGAGCTGGAGAAGGAAATGGTAAAGAGCTCCAGTATCTCTGCCAAAACAACAACAACAACAACAAAACCAAAATGGGATCATGAAGTCGGACACTACTGAAACAACTCAACAGCAACAGTGTTCAAGGCATTATTAGGTGCTTGGGATACAAAAAGAAAATGAAAAACAGTCTCTGCCTTCAAGGAACATATATTCAAGATAACTTAGGGGGGCAGCTAGGTGGCGCAGTAAATAGAGCACTCAGGAGGACCTGAGTTCAAATCCAGCCTCAGACACATAACACTTACTAGCTGTGTGACCCTGGGCAAGTCACTAAACCCCAACTGCCTCGCAAAATAAATAAATAAATAACTTAGGAGATGGAAGTCTGACTAGAGGAAGTCAGGTCAGAACAGTTTCCCATAGGAGGTGGTGACTGATATGGATGTGTATACCGTACGGTTTCACATCTACATCTGTGCCAAATGCTAGCCTTCTCTAGTGTGGGTTTGGAGGGAAGGAGGAAGGGAGACAGATTGGAATTCAAAATGTAACAAAAATTTAAAATGTAAAAGAATTTTTAAAAGGTCAGGCCAAATAATATTGTAGAGTTTGATGCAATTTGCTTGGTATATCCGTGATTATAATTAACTTTGAAGATAGAAAGAGTACCCCACATTAGTAGCTACAGGTCCTAAAAATCTTCAAAGAGACATCAGTTAGCCTCTTTGAGAATGTGTCAATAGACCCTATCACAGAGAGTTAACAGGGACCTTGGAGGTCAAGTTCAATCTCCCACTCAATACAGGAAGAGATCCTTATAGAGGCCTTTGTTGTGATGCTGGAATACGAACATCTATCATGCTGAAGGAATCAACCCCATCTTAGCCTCTTCCTTGTCCAATGTTTTCAATTCATTTTATTAGACCTCTCCTGCTCCCATCCAATAACAACCCACCCTCTCTCCCTACTATATACACTGTGATTTTTCAGGCTACTGAAGGGAAGGAAACCATACATGTGTTAGTCCAAATCAGACTTGATACACATCAGAATTAAATCGGGCTAGTCAAATGTGATAACTGTATAACCAATATAAGTATACATGTATTTTCAAACTGTATTTTTTTCAATGATCCTGGTCTGCTAGCAACATTATTTGAATATACACTCCATTCCCAACTTGTGTATCTAACAATGAAGACTCAGTCATTTAACACAGGCTTTAAAAACAAGTATAAGCCAAGTTACAAGAACTGAATTCATTTCTTTCTACAGCTAACCTATTAGAGTAAGCAGTTGCTGTTTCACTGCTTAATCTTCCCTGTCTAAAATCTTATTCTCCTTTAACTTAGTTGAGGGAATTGTCACATTCCCAAAACCATACATTACATTACATTGTGACCTTCAAAATCTTTCTCAAAACAGTGGTTTCATAATTTCGTTTAGAGGGCAAAGTGCATTTGCCTGAATAAAAACATTCCCACAATTTAACCAAGCCTAACAATGTTGGCCAGAGTTTGTTTTGCATGTTATGAGGCTGCTCTCAAAAGAAAAAGGAAAATGCAGAGGCTCTACGAGGGAAAGGCAGAGGAACTCTGTTTGAAAGTACTATGTAAAATGACAGAGCTGACACACACCTTCCCAGGCCTTGTCTTCCACCTTTCAAAGAAACTGCCAACCTGCTACGATCCCCCAAGCACTCCCACAGTGCTTTATCGTGTGCATATTAACCAAAGTCAAGGTGCATAGCTGTTTGAGAAAGTCTTATCTGATCTCACAAGCTCAAGTTAAGTCTTTGGAGTACTTGAGAGAGAAACTCCCTGGAATACTAATCCATTTCTCAGTGCTTTCAAAGTAGCTGGAGACAGGCCAATTTTAAGTGGACATTTTTGTTTTCCAGTTGAAATAAGAGTTTTGAGTAACAAAACTGAAAGGCTTACTAAGAAGATATTGACAAAAGTGAGGCCATTAATTGATAAATGTTTGTTAGTACAGTACAGGTCCTAACAGTAGAATAGATCTTATTCATCCTTCATTTTCCAAAGGATTCTGGAAAATAAATATCATCCTTGCCCCCTGAGGAATGGGGTGGGGGAGGGGGAGGGGAGAAGTAATTTGTCACCAAGCCAAGCTCCTCCCTAACAGAAAATCTGCATTTCACTGCATGAAAAAAAAGAAAGTTGAATCTTACAGAAATGTCTACTATAAGCTATATCTAAGCAAACAGCAGTTATCCCTTCTGCATTGTGGGGGTTAAGGACACAGTGCCCTCCCACCTCATGGAAAATTCGCCTAAAATTTTTTGGCCCTCCCTTCATGTCAGAGAAGTTTGAATTTTTTTCTTTTTATTTTAGGGGGTGTTGATATTATACAATACATATCTTATGCATTTCTGAGTTTCTAAACTTTTTTTTGTGTCATCTCCTGGCCTTTGAGTGTCCTCCACAGCTTCCACAAAACTCCCTCAAAATTCCCCTTTAATTTTGTAGCCAATTGGTGACATATCAATACCTTTCTGGGGAAAGAGATACTTGTATCATTTTCAGTAACTCCAAGTTTTCCCAAGAAGCAAAATTGAGAGGACGAGGATTGTGTTTTTTGCTTTTCTTTATGTCCCCAGTGCTTAACAATGATCTAGTACATGATAAGGGCTTGATAAATAATATAATGATGATAAAACCAACTGCAGCTAACATTTATATAATGTTTACTATGTGCCAGGCACTGTGATAACTAATTTTTACCAATATATCTCATTTGGTACTCACATCAACCCTGGGAGGTAACTGCTCTTATTACCTAAGGCAAAAAGAAGTTAAATGACTTGCCCAAAGGCAAATAGCTATTAAATGTCTGAGGTCAGAACTGAGCTCTGGTCTTCTTGACTCCAGGCCCAACACTCTATGCACTGCAGCACCAGCTGCCTCTGTTGCATCACCCACTACCCCTTACCAGTGACACAGGGGCTACCAGGAAAAAAATCATGGAGCATTTAGAAAATTTACTGGCTCAGAGCTGGAACAAAAGCATGGATTGTAGAGTAATAGATTATAGGCTTAGAGAAGCTGAGCCCTAAAGCAGCTGCAAAAGATCCTTAGTTTTGGAAGATGCATTTACCCAATTCTGGTTTATAAAAGCTGGGGAACTTTTTTTTCCTTGAAATGAACTTTTCCCCCCTACTACAAGTATAACGGAGATATCTCAAGCCATGTGCCATTTTTCTTGATACACTTATGATTTAGTTGAGAATAAGGAGCAGTACTTTCCCTGTAGAAGATATTCCTAAAGTCTTAGTGTAATTTTAATCTATTAAAGTTTTATTAAAGTTTAAAACTGCACAAAGACTTTTAGAACTGCCTCTAATCACAAAAAACTCAACCTAGCCCAGGTCAATGTCTCAGCATCAATTATTGATATCAGCATATAAAATTAGGTTAAAAGCCAGCCAGCCTTAAAGAAAATGCTGCTTAATTACCTGGAAGCCTCTTTGCCAAGTTCACATTGTATTCATCTGTAATAGAAGGAAGGCATCATCTGGAGTAAAAACACAAGAAAAAATCTGTCACAATCCTGAATGTGCGGAACTGATAAATGCTACATGGGAAAAAGTGATTGAAACTCTGACAGAGTTAACAGCAACATTAAAGAAAACTATGGTTACTTTTGGAATTTAAGTAGGAACATTAAAGGACAAAAACAGAAACATTTTCTTATATTCATAGAGCTATATGTACGTATATTAATATTGAGATAGTCAAAGAAATAAACACTGAAGTTTCAAAAACCAAATGCTATATCAATAATTAATATTTTAGAAGCAATACTGGGCAACTGAGAGTGGGGGGACTTCAGAGTCAGCAGTCCTGGGTTTGATTCCTAGCTCTCACACTTAACTGTGTATCCATGGGCAAGTCATTTCCCCTTCTTAGACTTAGCTTCTAATCTGTGAAATGGGGATAATAATATTTGTACTACCTGTCTACCCAGCAAGTGAATGAAGAATATTTACTGCCCAGGTTTCAACATGCTTTTGGATAGGCTCCCTATAGAGCTTGTCCAATAGTATGCAGGTCCAGGACAATGTAGATGGGCAATGAGCCAGGTAGGTCTAGAATGGAAAAGAAAATGAAGCAAGGGTGAGATTGCTTTTTTTTTTTTTGGAGAGGGGGTAGGGGAGAAGCAGGCAATCAGGATAAAGTGACTTGCCCATGGCCACACAGCTAGTAAATCTGGATTTGAAATCAGGTCCTCCTGACTCCAGGGCCAGTGCTCTATTCACTGTGCCACCTAGTTGCTCTGTCAGATTGCTTTTGAGAAACTGCTGAGCACATTTTACTGACCCCAAGCTTTCTGTGAAAGCAAAGGCTCATCTTCCCAACACCAATGTTTTATCAGTATTGTTATATGGAAGTGACCTGTGGGACAGCACTGCCTCCAAAGAACTAAAGACGTGTATCAAACAGAGGGCAACAGGAAGGTACATGGTGAATATGACCCAACTACGACCCATGACCAATGAGGAACTCTGAAGAATAACAGTAAATGACTCGTTAAAGAATTAACTGGATGACCATAAAATATGATGGGCTGCTCAGTGAGTGATACATAACAGACAGCCACAGTGATCCACCGATGCTGTTCATCCTTAATGTCAAGGATTGTAGTTGTTCATCCTTCATTGCTGAAGAGGACCAATGACATCACAGGGTAGTGTCGACTTGAGCATGAATTGGATTTAAGTGAGGCAAAGTTGCACTGAGTCATCAGCCTCACTCTGTCTTCCAGAGTCATTGAAGTCCAGTGGCAAGACAAAAGTCAGGATGACTGGTAATGCCTGGGGGTGCAGAGGGTGACCTTGGTGACTTTGATGATTGACCAGGCTCTAAGTGCTCCACAGTGCCTGCTTCAGCAACTTTCATGGCCACTGGAACAAATTGTTCTCATTCGCCCATTCTGCCAGATGCTGGGGGTGGGGTGTGGGGGAGGGGTAGGCATCTCTCTTATTCACCAACATGTTTGAGTCCTGTCTGTTACCCTCAGCCGGTTAAAGATGGCTTTACTGGAGTGTGGCCTCTGCACATGCTACAACTTCTTGGAGCCACAAGTGAGAGCTGGGTGACAGATAGACTCCAAAGTTGGATGAGCAGCCCTGAAACAGGTACTAGTCCTTCTTGAACACCCCATACGCTGATACCTTTGTGATATTGAAAGAAATCATGGAAGGATTTTAACATGTTGGTTGTATTCCTCTGTGGCAAACTTTTGGGAATACTTGGACAAAAATCACAGGGAGGCATGGATAGATTACAGTGTCTTGTTGGAAGGAGCCCTCCAAATAATGAGATCACAGATCCATTTGAGTATCTGAGCACCCTCTGTCGGGGTTGTCTTGGGGAAAGTGTAATGGAAATATGAGCTACAGTTATTAAATATGGCTATGGTAGCTCAAAAAACCCTTCTGGCTTTTTAGGCCAAATCTCAATTGTGGCAGACTGTTTCAGATTTAAATGTGTTTTTTTCCTTGATCTTTTCTGAAAACTGATGGAACATTTCATAGTTAATGCTTTTTGGGGGGGCTAATCCCTGGCATATTCCTTCCTGTAATATCAGAGATGGAAAATCAATCAGTCTTTCCTGAGCACGACTCCTACCCAGGGATGTGTTGGAACCAACTACTGGTAAATTATTAAATTTTCATTATGAGCATTTACACCTCTGAAACTTGCAGCAAACACTACAATCAGGGCTTAATTTATTGTCTTGTTCATTGTCTAGACTTAACAAAGTATTGGAGAAAATGCTACTATTATAGATTAAACTTAAAGTGCATCATTCACTTTTAGTTATTGGGAGGAGCTGGTTATTAAACATTTACCATCATACTCCTGTTCCTGTTCCTCTTCTTCCCTCTAAAATCCAACATTTTTGCCTGGTTGGTAAATGACTATATGGCTTCCTTTCTCTTGTTCTGATGCGGGAGTGTGAGATGCCCTGCTACATAGTGTACACATTGCTGCCCCATCCTTATCTCTCCCTGACTGTCTTATCAAGCTTTAAACTTTCCCTTGTGAGAGCTAAAACTTGTCATTAGATAGTTACATAGGTCATTATATATCATTATATAGCTAAAACGTATCATTACATATAAGGACTGGCTGGTCTGATTCCTTTGTGAAACATCCTTTAAGTCCCCAAACTGCTACAGTGGATTTGAAAGTCCATCCCTAACTACATTAATAGCTTCTATGTCTGTTCATACATTTATCCCACTCATTTGTTATTTTATCCCTCTATCTTGGGACATACTAACTAGATTTCCTTTGAATGGGTTTCCTACTTTAAAAAAAAGGTTACATTATCTATAATGGTTTAATTTTCCAATAGCAACTCTAATTCATTGTTTTGGAAAGATAATCCCCAAACATCAATTCCATGGTAGTGATTCTGCTAATTCTTGTACTGTATGAAATAAAAGACATGCCACATACCTCCACCCCCTCCCCTATACCCACACACAAAGAGCTAAATAGGTCAAAAACACATAATAACTGGTATAGATTTTCTTATACTACTATAAATCAACAGTTTTCATTGCTGTTTCTAAATGTCAATATTTTAAAAGTACAGACAGAAAAGTTTTTCTTAGAAAGAGAAATAAGAGAAAACACTGTCATTAAAAAAAAATTAAGGAAAAGTTGACGTGGTACCCAAGCAAGAAGCTTCCTAGCACAGACACCTGCTGACTTACACATGTCCACATAGGCAGTCTTTAACACCAATGTGAGATGTGCTCTAGAAGACTGTTTCTGAAATGACTGTTCAGAACTTCACTGAATATAAGCTCCTTGAGGGGACAGACTTTCATTTTTTTGTCTTTGGATCATCATTTCCCAGCATGGTGCCAGGCACACAGCAGGCTATCAATAAATGCTTACGCTGACTCTAAATGAGAACCCTCATGCCTGCTTCTCCCCAGGGACTGCTCATCTAGAACCTAGGCCTTGTGAATTACCACCAGTGATCTAAGAATCCTTTAAAGAGCTGGAGAAATGTGAATTGTTGAAATAAGAGGTGTCTCTATTCCCATTAATGAGGAGGTGGAACAGGTAGAATAGCCCCTCATTCTATTGACAGGGCTGCAGTGGACAGAGATGTAGCTTTTGGCATCCCAAAGGGGAACTTTGATACGTTTTGTCATAGAAACTATTGTACACAGTGTAGATTCTATAGTATTATGTGTATGATATTATACTGGGGTCCATGAATCTCACACCCTTGATAGATTTCAGGGAATGCATCAACTCGAATAGGACACACACACACACACACACACACACACACACGTATATCAAAATTTATTTCCTTTTAAAATTCCATATATTTTATTTTATTCTAAGAAGGGGTCTGTAGGCTTTACCAAAGGGATCCACAATAGGAAAAATGGTTAAAACCTCTATCGTAAAGGGTATCAACCCAATCGGGAGGAGGAAGGGCATTGTGTCTCCTTACCAGTTTGATCCTCCTAGGAAAAATGTCAGCGTAATCTTTCATGGTACTCCTCTTTTCTTCTGAGTAACTCAAGGGTTAACCTGCTGCCTTCTTCTTATGCTGTCACCACCTGTTACTTCTGACCCAGGTTTCTTCACCCACTCCCTTACCTATTACAGGACAGAATGTATTTTGACAGCTTCTCTCCCCTCTATCCTTTAAGGATTTCTGAGGATTTTTACTTCTAGAAACAATGAGAAACAGGTGGTTGAAAGTCTTCCTTTCAATGCAGCCATCCCTCCTTTCACCTACACCTTAACTTTAAAAAAAAAAGCACCCAAAGGAAAAGACATAAAGATGAAAATGATGGGTCTTTGGTTACGAAAACTACTAAAGTAACATTCACCTACATTTGAAAGGAACACTCAATCGCCTGTACATTTCATTGAATAGCAATTAAACCTTTGGGGTGATGGAGGAGGTGAAATGGGAGAGATTTGAAGAGATGGGGCCCAGGGGTACTGGATGTGGAAGGAACCTTGGAGCTACAAAAGGAACTATGGAGAAGTAACAAAAGCAGGAGTGGAGGTGGAGGTGGGGAGGAAGCTGTGGCCATAAATATTTACTTTCCTGTTCTGCCTTTCCTGCAATAGAATTTCAAAATAATCCAAATTTGCTTTTAAGACCCTTCCACCTCCCTTTCTATTTACTGTTACTACACAGAACGATAAGATTTAGAATCTGAAAGGACCTTAAAGATCATACAGCCCAAACATCTCTTGGATGAGGAAAATGAGGCACAGAAATTAAATGTGCTGCTCAAGGTAACAACTGTCAGAAGCAAGATTTCAGAAACCTAATGTTCTTATGCTGTCATAAACCCCATCTTGAGTAACTGCCAACCCAAAAATCAAAATTTTTCTTCCCTTCTACTCAGTTAATCTGTTATGTATTAGGAAAAAAGCAATCTAACTAAACTAATTCACACTGTGGTAGGAATGACGCAAAGTTTACATTTCTAGAATTTGCCTTTTTAAAAGAGAATATATGGTTAAAGGAAATTTGCCTCTAATTTGTGGGATTTTAGGCAGTGTATAAACTTATTTTTAGTCTTATAGTAGTATGTGATGAAATAGTTTGGGGTAAAAAGGCTATTTCTCAGTTATTTCTGCTTTTTATACTTCCTTCCCTTTCCCTAGTTCTAAACCCAGTTTATTTAAAAGCCCCAAGCATTGTCACAATTGCAGGCCACTCTTACAAGTTGGGGGTGGGATAGCCTGGAGACAGGAGTTCAGAAATCACAACTCCATTTTCTAGGCAGTAGTTTAGTCACCATTGAAGCTTCCCCACTCTGTGTGCTTGTTTCATATCTCCTCAAACCTTTTTCCCCAAAAGCTTAGAGGTACAGTATAGTAACTCTGATGATACCTTAATTTCCAAACAAACCCAGGGTCAACCATACCAGACCTCATGCATTCATTCATTCACTTTGCTGGGAGTGAGCAGATTTGGAAAACCAAATAACCAAAATAATTTAGGTTACTTCTGTTTTGGTAAAAGCAAAGAAAAAAAGGTGCCATGTGCTCATATAGTTTTAAAAATCAAGCATCCCTGAAGCAGGATGATGTGAGGGATCATGTGCAAAATGTGTTTCACTTATGGCAGCCATATTATCCACTGGTGTCTGAAAAAGATTGGGTGGCTTGGTAACACTGTAAATAAGCTGGGTACACATTGAGGACCCAAGGAACAACAGGAATCTTCTTTGGCCCCATCTGTTCAAAAAGGCATTGAATACAACTCTAGATATTTCACAAAGGGCATCCAACATGGCTTTCTAAAAACACATTCTAACCTTCCCTGAAACAACCGCATGGATGGAATACAAAGTAGGTTAGAATTCTTTTAATTCTTCTATCCCTTCACCGAGTGCAGTGACAAATTAATTTTTTTACATAATTCAGTGCCCAAAATTCAGCAAGCAGATTACTACATACAGATAAATTTCTATTATAGCATACAGATGCAAATTTTTTAGAAAATTCATAGTGGTATCACACATTTAAGTTTAACTTAACTATAATAGCATGCAGATGCAAAAATAAAAAATCTATAGTGGTGTCACACATTTAAAGTTTAACTGCCCACCAAATTATCTACAAATCACTCCACGGAGTACACGCTTGTATGTCTGTTTATTGTCTTTGCTTCTGTTCCACAGTCAACTTAATAAAAGTAAGAAAACATTGGCAGCTCTCTGTGACACTGCATGGTGAAAAAAAGGGAACTGAACTTAATGAATTTAGGCTTTGCCTTGGGAATGGGCTTCGTTTTAAATAAATCAAGTGTATTTTTTTGTTACTGCAGACATAATCATTGGATAGGAGAATAACTGGCCCTTAGATTTCTTGGTACAGAAAAACTCCTATCAATGTGCAGGTTAGCACTAGGTCTGTTGCTAACAGTGTTAAGACAGTTGCCTAGGGCAGATGAGAGATTAAATGACTTGCTCTGGGTCACATAGCAAGATTGAGTCAGAGACAGTATTTTATCAAGGTTTTCCTGACTTGGAAGCCAGATCTTTTATCACCTATGGCAGAGTGCCTCATCAACATAGTTGTTCAGTATGTCGACTCTTTGTGACCCTATTTGGGGTTTTCTTACAAGATACTGGAGTGGTTTGCCATTTCCTTCTCCAGCTCATTTTACAGATGAAGAAACTGAGGTAAACAGAGTTAAGTGACTTGCCCAGGGTCACACAAATAGTAAGTGTCTGAGGCCAGATTTAAACTCAGGAAGATGAATCTTCCTGACTCTAGGTCTGGTGCTCTATCCATAGTACCACCTAGCACAGTCTTTCACAAACACTCACATGTGAAACTGTATAGAAATACCAGCACATTTAGATGTTTTTTCTTCTATTATTACATTACCCTAAACAGTTTATAGAAATATTAGGCATGCCAAATCATTTCTGCTCAAATACATAAAGAAAATATTACCATATACCATATATGCAATCTGCTAATGGAGAAGGGAATAGAATATATTTGTTGTGTCTATGACAACACTTTTTTAAAAAAATAAGTTTATTAGCCTCTTTTCTGTGAACATTCTTTTGTTTGTTTGTTTTTTTCCTTTGGGTAATTGGGGTTAAGTGACTTGCCTAGGGTCACACAGCTAGTAAGTGTCAAGTGTTTGGTCTGAGGCTGGATTTGAACTCAGGTCCTCCTGACTTCTATACACCGCACCACCTAGCTGCCCCAAGACAACACTTTTGTAAACATCATCCATACAAATATTAACAGATTGTGGAAGGTCATTTGATATTTAAACATTGGTTTCAGTAGCTCGAAATGATGCATATATAATTTGGTGACTGCCACTCCTATTCTGAACTTGAATGAGTAATCACATTTAGTCCATCTGGAAAAAATATTCCACTATAATTTTGCTAAATAGTTGACCAGGGAGACAACTGTGAAAAAACAGCCTGGAAAGTCATTATGAGTACCCATAAATAGATGAGTGGTGGCTTGGTTTAATGAAAACTAGTAACTAAAATCCATTGACCTGTGTTTGCTTCCGATAATAAAACAGCAGACAATAAATGGGACAACCCTTACCATATGACTTAGGAAGTCAGCTTAGAACTTTTTTTTATTATTAATAAGAACTTTAAAAAAAATTAATCTGTTCCTCCCACTACCTTCTCTCCATAGATAATAATTATACAATGCTTAAGTATAGTGCCTGCACATAGTAAGCACTATATAAATATTGGCTATTTTTATTATTAAGCAAATTTTTTTTGAAAAATCTCAAAATGCATCCACATATTCTGGCAAAACTAATTCCCAATTAACCATGTCCAAAAAAACCAGTATCTCTCTTTTGGTATTTTAAATTCATTATCTCTCTGTCAGAAAATGAGTGGCATGTTTCATACTGATAATTATAAAGTCTTTCAAAGGCGTTTTCCCCCCTCTTTATTGTTGTTATCATTATATAAATTATTCTCCTAGCTCTGCTTGTTTTGCTCTGCATCAGTTCATGAAGGTCTGCCCAGTTTCTTCTCAAATTGTCCATTTCATCATTTCGCATGGGAGAGTAACATCCTGTTTCAATTTTTGGCCACTATGAAAAGAGCTCCTAAAAATATTATTGTATGTATAAATCCTTTTCCTCTCTCGTTGATCTCTCTGGGATACAGGCCTAGTCGTGGTATAGCTGGATCAAAGGGTATGTTCTGGGCATGGTTCCAAACTGCTTTCCCACATGGTTGGGCCAATGTACGGCTCCACCAGTGTACCCGTTTTCCTATAATCCCCTAACATTCGTCATTTTCCTTTTTTGTAGTCTTTGCTTGTCTGATAGGTATAAGGTGGAACCTCAAGGTTTGTTTGTATTTGTCTAATTATTAGTAATTCAGAACTTTTAACGAGATTTTAAAAATTGATAGCCTGGATCTCTTTTTTTGAAAATTCTGTTTATTATATCCGTTGACATTTGTTTGTGGGAGAATGGCTCTCAGTCTTAAATTTGAATCTGTTTTTTATGTGTTGTGGAAATGAGATCTTTATCAAAGGAACTTGTTGCAAGGATTTTTTTTCACAGTTTTCCTTCTAATTTTTACTATATTAGATTTGAGTGTGGAAAACTTTTTAAATTTTATGTGATCAAAACTATGTATTTTATCCTGTGTGATCCTCCTTATCACTTGTTTATTCATGGATTTTCCCCTATCCATAGATTTGAAAGGTAATTTCTTCCTTGCTCCTCTAATTTCTTTATGATATAACTTTTTATATATGATATATCCATTTGGAGGTTATCTAAGAATGTGATGTAAGGTGTTGATTTAAATCTAGTTTCTGCCGGACTGTTGTACAGTTTTCATAGTAGTTTCTGTCAAATAGTAAGTCTTTCCTCCAGTAACTGGAGTCTTTGGGTTTATCAGACATTATATTACCATCTTTGTTTGTTTCCACATATTCTAAGTGTAACCTATTCCACTGATCAAACTTTTTTCTTTTTTTTTTTAAACAGGGTCAAATCATTTTAATGATAATTGTTTTACAGTAAAATGTAAGATCTGGTACTGATAGCTCTTCCCTTCCTTTCTACCCCCCCATTACCTTTGAGACTCTGGACTTTTTGTTCCTCCATATGAATATTCCCCCTAGTTTTGGGAATCTGATTGGTACAGCATGAAATAAGTAAATTAATTTTCATAGTACTGTAATTTTTATTATATTGGATCAACCTACCCATCAGTAATGAATGTTTCTCCACTTATTTATGTCTATTTTTCTCTTGGAAGATACATCCCCAAGCATTATGTAATTTCTGTAATTATTTTGAATGGAATTTATCTTTCTAGCTCTTTTGACTGCGTTTTGTTGGTCATATATAGGAATGCTGTGGATTTATCTTATATCTTGCAATTTTGCTGAAGTTATTATTTCAATTAGTTTTATTTGACTCTATAAAGTTTTCTAAACACACCAACATAAAATCTACAAAAAGTGATAATTTTGTTTTCTCTCTGCCTATTGTTATTCCTTTGTTTTCTTTTTCTTGTCTTACTGCTATATCGAGCATTTCTGGTACTATGTTAAACAGTACTGGTGATAAGAGCCATCCTTGCTTTACCTCTGATCTTACTGGAAAGTCTTCTTACTTTTCTCCATTACAACTAATGTTTACTCTTGCACTGATAAAATATTATTTACAATATCAAAGAAAGCTAAGTCAGTCAATAAGAATTTATTAAGTGCCTACTATATGCCAGACACAGTGCTGGGGATAAAAAAAGGCAAAAGACTCTGACCTTGAGGAGCTCACAACCTAATGGGGGAGACAACATACAAACAACTATGTCCAAACAAGATATATACAGGATAAATAGGAAATAATCAACAGAGGAAAGGTAATGGAATTAAAAAGGATTGGGGAAGGCTTCCCATAGAAAGTGAGATTTTTAGCTGGAACTTGAAGGAAGCCAAGGAAGTCAAGAGGTGGAGAAGTGGAAGGAGAACATTCTAGGCAAGGGGAAGCCAGTGAAAATACCTGAAGCTGAGAGACAAAGTGTCCATTTCAAAAAAGAGCAAGGAGGCAAGTGTCACTGTATCAGAGTACGTGGTAGGGAGGGTGGTTACGAAGAACTCTGAATGCCAAACTGACAGGAAAAGTCCATTTATTCCTACAATTCCTAGAGTTGTTTTTTTTTAATAGAAATGAGTGTTAGATTTTGTCCAAAGAGAACATTTCTTTTATTCCTATGATTACTTGAGTTTTAATAGGAATAAGTGTTAGATTTTGTCAAAAATCTCTTCATAATCTATTGATATAATTACATGTTTTTATTATTTACATTATTAACATGGTTTATTATACACATACTCTTCCCTATGTTGAATTAACCTGGAATTCTTGGTATAAACCAAACTGGTCAAAATGTACAATCTTTCTAATATGCTGTTTTAATTATTTGTTAATATTCTATTTAAAACTTTTGAATTAATATTTATTAGTGATATTGGTCTACAATTCTCTTTTTCTGCATTGTCTCTCCTTGATTTAGGTATTAAGACCACATTTATAGCATAGAAATTAGAAGTGTTCCTTCTTTTCTTATTGCAAATAGTTTGTGTATTATTGAATTAATTCCTCCTTTGAGTGTTGATAGAATCCATCTGGTCCTGGTACTTCTTTTCTTTGGCAGTTCATTTAGGGCTTATTCAATTTATTTTTCTGATATTGGTTGCTTAGTCTATTTCTTCTACTAATCTGGAGTTTACATTTTTGTAAGCATTCATCTATTTCCTCTATGTTGTAGGTGTTATTAGCATACAATTGCTCAAAACGGTTTCTAATGATTTCCTTTATGTACAATCAATTTAGAACCTAAGATATAACTTAACCAGCTAGAATTTGGGAATAACAGTATTTATCCCTGCAAAATATATTTCAGGGCTATATGGTACAATAGATAAATTATAGGACTTGGAGTCAGGATACTGAATTTCCTGTCAGGGTTTCAATTCTGCCTCAGAAAACTTGTTAGCTATGTGACTACAAATAAGTGACTTTACTTCCCAGATCATCAGTTTCCTTATCTGTAAAATGGAGAAAATAATACTTGCCCTATCGTTCTCACAGGGTTATGGGGAGAGAACTACTTTGAAAATCTTAAAATGCTATAAAAATGTGAATTGTTACTATTGCAATTATTGATAATAATAACAATAACCAGGTAAATGTGACAAACCCTTAGAGCTTTTCAGAACAAAGTGCTATGGAGAAGAATCAATGAATCATTCTGGAATTATGTGTACACTGCAGATAGTCTAGAGATATAACTTTATGGCAAGTAATAAAGGAGACAAAGAGTGCCGCAAGACATTAAAATTCTTTGCCTATGACTCAGACAGGTGTGTTATATTATGACAAGGTCACATTTTTTCCCCCTTAATAGGCAGATGAGAGCAAAACCAAAACAAAATAAAGAAACATCAACAAAAACTTCAAACACTAATCTCATCTGTTTTCTGTTTAGTTTTGTTTTTAAATACCACTTATGTTCAAGCAAAATGTGAAGCAACTCTTGCAAGATGACCTAAATATGGTGAAAGAAATATATCTCCCTATATGTGTGTGTCACACACACACACACACACACACACACACACACACACACTCCCCAAAATAACGTGTCTGCACAATACATTTTTATTTTGATTTCTAACTGAATAAAATGCTCTGGATGTATATGAACATTAATCATCCAACGATTTGCCATCTCATCTGCCTGCAATTTTGAAGATTTACTGTGTCTAGTTCAAAGTCCTATGAAGCTGAAACCAAGGCTTCTGAAATTCTAAGTCATACAACATGGAACTCTTTATATATGGTGGCCACAATTGGAAGGGCAGCTATGACAACATCAAAAGGGAATGGGACTGAGTCCTGGATTTACCCCCTCACTAGCTGTGTGATCTTAGACAAGTCACTTAACTTCTTTGAGTCCTAGTTTCCACACCTACACAACCTAACTCAGAATTAAAATGCAGATCAAAGGAAATAGCATACCCAACATGCAGTGTAAGTCTTGAAGCTCTACATATTTGTTAGCCATTACTATTTTTGTGGCATGTAGAAAAAACACTGGATTTAACCCAGAGGACCTGAGTTCAAAGCTCAGCTCTGATACTTACTAACAGTGGGACCTTGGGCACTAGATTTTATTTATTTGTACTGAAAGATGAAAAAGTGAAACCCAGATGATCTCCCTTTTAGCTCTAAAATTCTATCACTTTATTATTCTATATATATACACATATGTGTATATATAATATATATTTTATATGATATATAATAATATATCCCATTAAAAGAGTATTTCACCTCTGTACCTTGAAAAATGTGTGAAAAATAAGTGCTACTCTTGATGGTATAAGAGATCTGAAAAATTCACACATGCTTTGCAGATGGGAGTATTAATAAATATTTAGCTGCAGAATGCAAACCAGATGTCCGGTGAATGGAAGCCAGGCTGAATTTTACTTTATTCCCTGACATCATTAATGGTACATAAAAGGTATTAAGCATCCAAGTGCAGATGGTACTATGCTGCAAGCAATTACAAGTCAAATTAAAAAGATATAATTCATATCCTTCAGGATACTGAGTTCAAAAAAAAGTCAGATCCACATATCATTTGAAACAAAGAATTTTTAATGACACATCTGAATCTTTTAAGAAAAAATCCTTTTTTTTGGTGCATACACACACATTATTTTTATTCCAGTGTGACAGACACACATTAATTCACCTCCTATATTGGTACCAGTAATGATGCAGAACATCTGTTTATCTTTTTCAAAGTTAACACTGGAAATAAGAGCAATATCATTTTGAACTTCAACTCATTATATCCATAACCCTTCAAAATGATTCTCCCTTGTCCCTTTTCCAAAATGACTGGATATACATTTAGAATGTATGTTCGTTTTAATAGGAGAGAGCAATGGATGACAACTTCTAACTATTCCTTAATACATTTAGAATATATACACAGTCTAGGAAATTTGGCTGTCAAGTGTAATTGCCTAAGTCACAACCATTTTTCACATTAGTTTGCAATCATTTAAAGGGCCATAATCCACTGTTGCAGAACTGGTGGCGGGTAAAGGACTACTGCCCAATAAGACTCTTCCCTTCAATGTGCTAGACTAATGGTCACCCAGTCTTTGCTTCAACACTTCCAGGTTGTCTGAACAGCATCAAACAGTAACTGGGGGCTACTTCAATGCTTAAGGCAGTGGCCTACATGATTCGATTTATGTGATGTCCTCCAACACAAAAGATTAAAAAAAAAAAAGGCAGAGGGACCAACCAGCCTGATCTGATGCAGTGCCTAAAACTCCCACCATCAGAGCTACTCCTTGAGGTCTTTGTCTGGATTCTGCTACTAAAATTCCTGCAATAAATGGTTTTAAGTCTTCTCATGCTTTAATATACTTAAAAACAATGTCTACATTGGCTTCCAGAGTTTAGGAGTTCCTAAAAACATTTTACCTTTCTGATTCTCATGTTATGTTATCTGTTCAGGGTTATGGCTTCCAAAGCTTATCTTCCCAGTCTTATAAATGACAGTAAGCTGTGTAAGTACCCAAGAAACGTAAATATGGTGCATGGAATGATGTATCACTCCCTGGAAAAGTTAGATACATGGGATAATAAATAATGATAATAATTGCAAAATAGTACACATGTGTCATTTGATCCTTACAGCTCTGGAAGGTATATGCTATTAGTCAGTCAACAAGTATTTATTAATCAATTACTTGGGGTGTAATTGGGGTGAACTGGATGTATGGGGTGCTCTAAAAAATGTTTTTGTTAACCTTCTCCCCTTCCTATGTCTGATACTACTTTATAATACAAACTAGGGGCTACTATGGCTTTTTGCATGTTATTCTCAAACCCTGGAATTTCCTCCCCTTGCCCTGTTGAATTGCTACCCACCCTTCAGAGCCTAACTCCAATGCCACATTCCCACTATGCCACATCCCAACTGTTGATAGCTACTTTCCTTCCTCAGAACTTGCAAAACATTCTTTACATCAATTCTCATGCACTTATCATGACAGATTAAGTATTAGATACTTGTTTATTTCTTGTCTCCAATTCAATTTTGAGCTCCACAAAAACAGAGACTATTAGCTAAATTTTGTAGTTTTCCCAGTGCCTATGACATGTTATATGCACAGTAGGTGCCTAACAAGATTGCAACTTTCCTACAGTCATACAGTAAGTGGCAAAGCAAAGATGTAAACCAAGCCCTTCTGACTCAAAATCCAATATTCTTTCTACTACAAGAGGGCATTATTAAGAGAAGACCTAGGTAACCTTGTCATACCATGAAGGATATTAAGATTAGACTGATGATAGAAATGAGAGGCAGGTAATAGTGGGTTGGTTAAAAGGTGGTGCTAAGGTTTTGAGGAACTAGAGTGGGCAGATTTACTTATACGAATGTCTTCCTACGTGAGACATCTTAATTTCACTAATAGATTCATATAATAGCAGAGTTGGAAGGTGCTTCAGAGACCATCTATTTCACCCCACACCTGACT
Source organism: Phascolarctos cinereus (assembly GCF_003287225.1). Taxonomy (NCBI): domain Eukaryota; kingdom Metazoa; phylum Chordata; class Mammalia; order Diprotodontia; family Phascolarctidae; genus Phascolarctos; species Phascolarctos cinereus. The sequence goes on along the minus strand of NW_027555847.1, from coordinate 448,489,279 downwards.
AAGAATTCCCTTGACAGCATCCCCAACAAGATGAACGTCTTGAAGATTCCAAGTAAGGGAGGAAACACTATCTTCCCTGGGCATTTTGTCCTACTTTGGGATAAATTTTCCTTATGTCAAGAAATTAAGTGGCTTAGAACATTTATTTTACAAATGTCGTACCCTTAATACTGGATTTGAATATAATTGCAGTTAGGTGTACTAAATCTGCTCCTCTGTAATTTTCTCCTGTCACTTCTAATTCCACCTTCTGAGGCCAAGCATAGTAAGACAAATTCCTCTTCTACGTGACAAATCTTTAGATACTTGAAGATAGCTGCTATGTCTCTCTACAGCTATAGAAATACACTAAACAGCTCCAATTTTTAAAGGTATCCTCATGTCATCATTCTCAGCCCTTTCACCATTCTAGTCATTTTAAATGCATTCAAGTTGCTGAATATGTGGTCTACCCAGGACAGAATTAAGTGGGACCATCATCACTCTGGACACTATGACTGTCCATGCAGTCTAAGGGTGATCCATAGTGGTTAAAATCCACTGAAGTCCTTATACCTTTTTCTGTTGAAATACTGTCTAGCTATGCCTCCTCTATGTTATACTTGAGAAACGGAAGGTTTAAAAAAAAAACCTGTTAGGACTTCATGTTTTTACCCATATTAATTTTCATCTTATTAAATTCAGTCCATTGTTCTAGCCTATTGAAATCTTTTTGGATTTTGTCATTCAGAGTGCTAGCTATCCTTCCTACTTTGCGCCACCTGTAAATTTGACAAGCACATCAACTATGCCTTTATCTAAGTCATTGACAAAGAGCAGAAAAGTAAAGAGTACAGATGGTCAACCAACTTAAATGGCAGACAATATATGGTCCTTGTATACCAAGGAACAACTGGGAATGGTGGTGAGAATTCACTTTGCCTCACCCAATAGAGATTTTACTCCCTTATTCCTTGACATTCTCTTCTCTTGTCTCTATAGACCTCAGCTCTGATCCCATCCATGCCTTGATCCTCCCATCCTCTTTCCACCACTTCACTTTTGACTTCTTCAGTCCATTTAAGGGTGGGGAGAAAGATCCTCTTCCAACCACCACTTGTCAGAAACATCAAAGCCCTAGTCTTGTCTTTTCACTGATCTTAATTTCTATACTCCACCCTGCTTCCACCATTCCTATTGCTTATCTCAAACCTCCCTAACCAGGTTTCACCCTGCAGAGCCCTTCTCCCTACAGAGTAGCCACCAGGTGTTTGTAACTGCAGGAGTTGCCCCCACATCCCACTCCAACTCACCCCCACTTCCCAACCACCTTTTAGGTTTTAAACATTTCTAACCTAAATATCCATTTCCCTGTGATGGAAACACTGCTATAAATGACAGTTTGCTATTATAGTACTATACAGAAGAAACAACCACAATTTACATTGTTTTTGTGAGGAAAATGCATTGAGTTTCAATAGCTGACTCAGAAACAAAGCTTTTAGACTATAACGGATGGAGCCTGCATACATAGTTAATAAACTATGACACGTGAAAGTGGCTAATGTACATCTATGGCCAGTTTGGAGGAAACTTTGAGGCACCAGTGTCCTCCAGTTCATAACATGGTTTGTATATTATTTTTTCATAAATTTATGCAGTCGGGGGAACTAGGTGGTTCAGTGGATAGAGCACCAGCCCTGAAGTCAGGAGGACCTGAGTTCAAATCCAGCCTCAGACCAAACATTTGACACTTACTTAGTTGTGTGACCCTGGGCAAATCACTTAACCCCAATTGCCTAAAAAAACAAACAAATAGATAAATAAATGAATTTATACAGTGAGGTCAGAAAGCCCTAATTTCATGTCTACTAAAGAAAAAATTTAATTAGTGTACACAACTGCAATTATATTCAAATCTATTATTAAGGATGCCACATTTGTAAAATAAGTATTTTAAACTTAATTTAAACTCAATTTAATTTAAATCAAACTATTTGCTCACCAACCCTTGTGAGAATCAAGAAGAAAACTACTTATTTTCTCTACTCTGGAAAAAAAAAAGTTGCCAAGACACCTCTTTGTTGTTCCCTTCCCCCAAGAGTCGAATAGGTCAAAGCTGTGCTTTCCCTTCTATCTCACATGGAAAGAAAGAAAACTAAACCTGAAGCAAGCAGACCATTTGAGAGTCACAAAAATGTTTTAACAGAAAATGGGCTTTGTAAGCTAACTATCTAAAAGCCCTCCTTTCTTGATATTTATGTATGAAACCCCATATACCTAAGTCTCTGTGGCTATCCTTTTTTAGGCCTCAAATCAAAGTGCCTAAATTACGTCCCAAGGCTCCAGGTGCCTTTTCAGGCACCTTCCTCAACGTAAGAGAATGTCCTTATGCTTTGACACAGATATCTAGGCAATCTGGTGGCTCATTGGACAGTGTGCCAGACCTGGAGTCAGGAAGACCTAAGCTCAATCCTGCCTCAGATAAGTCACTTAACATGTCTCGCCTTCAGTTTCTTCATCTGTAAAATGGGGATAAGAGTAGTTCCTAGACCACAGGGTGGTTTTGAGGATCATATGAGGTAACATCTGCAAAGTGCTTTGTAACCTCAAAGTGTTATATAAATGCTAGCTATTGTACCAAGTAAAACCGATGAGAAAGAGGAAAGACCTCCCTAAGAGAGGGGTTGGCAGTTATATGCAGCTTTGTCTTTTTATGCCTTCTATTTCCTATGTTCCCCTTTCCTTTCCATGCCCGAGGCCAGGGCCTCACTGCCTGGGCCTTTGGTAGGCATGCTAAGGTACTAACTCCCAATTCTGGTAAGACCTTGGTAGTGTTCAATCACCTGGTGTCCAGTTGTACAGGACTCGGTAGCCACGTTTTAATAAAAAGGGAGGCAATCCACCCCTAGCCCTCTATCAAAAAGGAAGCCACAGACAAAGGATTTGTGTTATTGTAGTGTCTTCCTGAAGACCATCCAAATTTCTTCCCGGGCATTCGTGCTCCTATCACTAAGGTAAACCATACTGGCCTTTCCAAAGTGGAAGTGCTTGGATTTAGAGCCACAGATGTGGAGCCCAAAGACCTGGATTTGCAACCTAGCTAAACTACTTTCTTTTGGACAGTAGGTGGCACTTGGATAGAACATCAGGTCTGGAGTCAAGAAGACCTGAATTCAAATTCAGTCTAGGACCTGTAACTCTGTTTGCCTCAGTTTACTCATTTGTAAAATGAACTGGAGAAGGAAATGTCAAACCACTCCAGAGTCTTTGTCAAGAAAAACCCATAGGGTCACAGAAGAGTCGGACATGACTAAAATGGTTACTTTCTAGCTAGCTAGAATCTCAGCCAGCTAAAATCTAGCTAGGCAAATCTCAATTGCTTATTTAGAAAATAGAGACAAAAATACCCATATTATTCAAATGATGATGACCATAGCTGACAAACATTCAGCATTTTAAAGTTAAAAAAGCACTTTACAAATACAATACCATTTTACCCCAAAACAACCTTGGAAGGTAAGTGCTATTATTATCTGCAACCTACAGATCAGGAAACTGAGGCAGACAAAGGTTAAGTGATTTGCCTAGAGTCACGTATGAGGCCAGATTTCAAATGAGTTCTTTTTGACTCCAGGTCCAGTGCTCTATCTACTGTGCCACCTAGTTGCAAAAAAATAAACAAACCAAAAAACCCTTAAAGTTCCCAAAGAAAATTTCCCATCAACACTTGGCTTAAGAAAAATAGCTAACATTTATACTGTACTTAAAAATTTTTAAGGCACTTTTATCTGTATCGCCTCATTTGATCCTCACAATAACACTGTGAGGCAGGTACTATTAATGCCCTTGTTTTGCAGATGAGGAAACTGAGTCTTGAAGAAGTCAAATAACTTGAATAACACACAAGGTTGTTATGAGGACTAAATGAGATGAGGCGTTAAAATAATGACGTTGTGATATATACATGTATTTTATTTATTTTACTACTGCTAGGAAAATTAACCATCAGACACCATCAGTTTTGTTCCTATCACAGAACCCATTCAAATAGAGTAGAACTAATTATTCAGCTAAGGTCATGCCACTATGACAAATTCTATTCCATCTCTTTCTGAATTTTCATGCTGTAATGGCATTGAATGTCCTACCATTTGACTCTGAAACCATGTTTTCAGGCTACTTAGCTAAACCCCAAGATAAAAACTCATAAGTATACCACTTTTCTCTCCTTTTCAACAAGTGGTGACAGAACTAAGAATGAAAAGAAAGCCGCATTTTGTTTTTTCTCCCCATGAACACCACCAAGGTATCAGCAAAAATTCTTCACTAAATGAATTTCAAATCTTTGAGAATAAACCCAAGAATCGCTTCGTGACATTCAGTCCACAAGGAAATCACCGTCTTGCAAACAATCAGATTTATCTATTTGCCAAAAATAACCACTTAATAATGTTAGTTAGCTCCTTAGTTCCAGACATTTTAAGGATGGAAAAAACAATGGGGGCTTTAAAATGCTGTTTATGTTGGATGTTTTGCTACCATCTTCTGGGGCTTGAGGCTTAGATTGCAGTTTATAGCTTTTTCACCCATTGTCCTGAAGGCATCTGCTGTCTTTCTAGGTAAGGTTTTAGATTTTAAAAGAACAACAAGGCACACTCCTTTGACAAGATCTTGATAATGAATTGTCCGTGTGTGTGTGTGTGTGTGTGTGTGTGTGTGTGTGTGTGTGTATGTGTGTGTGTTGTGTTCATGCACATCTGTAAAAGTGTTATCCACTTAATTACCCCCTCTGGAGAGTTAAGAGGATACCAATTTCAGAAACTCCGTCAGGTAGACATGATGCTCTTATTACATAATCTATTTTCAGTCAGTCCTTTTATGTTCAAGGAAATGGAAAATTGGGGTCTCTAAGACCTAAGCTAGGAGTAATTGAAATAAAGTAAATGAAAGCATATCCCAAATCATTTGATAAAGTCAGCTGCTTTCAATAAAATTTCTTTGATCCAAATGAATGTGGACTGTGGTGTCACAGTCACATAGTCAAATAAGAGTGATTTTAATTAGAGAAAAAAAGGAAATTCCAATTGAATCTTCCAGTGGATAGTAGAAACCAATAAGTATGTAAATAGGAATAAAGAGCAAGGCACATTTCAACACACAAGGAACATTAACATGGTTAGGAGTTGGCTAGAAAAAAAAATAGCTTACATTTACCACCAATCTGAAATTGCATATATAGAATCAAAAGTTGCTATAGCTGGAAGGGACCCTTATCATCTAGTCCATCCCCCAAAGTGATAACTAATAGGCAGTTAAATGGAGCAGTGGATAGAGTGCTGGACTTGGAATCAGGAAGGCCTATCCTCAAATTCTGCCTCAGACACTAGTTGTATGACCCCAGTCAGACTCTGTTTCTTTATCTGTAAAATAGGGATGATAATAATAGTACCTACTTCGTTGGGTTGAGGATCAAGTGAAATAATATATGTTAAGGAGCTTTGAAAACTTTAAAGCACTTTATAAATGCTAGCTATCATCTATTAATATTATTATTATTATTATTTCCTCTCTATAGCATGCATGTATTCATCCAACTTCTCACGGTCTGTCCTAAGTGACAGAAAGTGACCTGTTACCTCTAAATCTATGATCACATGCACTTCACTATTCATACAAGGGAGTCTATTCCATTACCCCAGAGCTCAAAATGTTCAGCTTTCCAAAAAACTTTCTAATAAGAAGTAAGTTCAACACTACAGATTTAATTTGGTTTATATACACACATTCTTGTTCTCTGGTGTACAGAAGGAAACTGAATGGTACAGTACTCAATGAAATGTAAAATAAGGCTTCACACACCATTCTGGAGATTTAGCTGAATTCAGTTTAATCAAACAGCTTGAATCACAGTCAATTCAGCAGGAAAAAAAAAAAATCCTGGAAAGAAAACTACCAGCCCAGCGATAAGCAAGCATAGAAAATGAGATATCAACTTAGAAAGGTATTACAAAAATGAAAAGATATATTGAATTATGGGATCAACTAAACCCATTACTAGAATTACAAGACAGTTCATTTTGTACTCCTAAACACAAAAATGATCTCTTAACTTATTGAGAAACCACCTTTAATTTGGGTATAAAAACAAAAAACTCAGTAGTAGATCTTGACACAAGGGAATCAGCAAACAAAAGCAGACTGCACAAGATTACAGGAGGATATCAATATTTTCCCTTTGTTTGAAAAAAAAAAAAGATTGATCAAACAGCCCTATTTCTCCCTCATGGCACTGGCCCAGCTGTGGCTGCCTGAAAAGGCAGTCTCCTTAAAGTCTAGACTTTGTTTTGTTGGGCAGCAGTAAGACTTCTGTATGATTTGTGTCATATTATAATATTTTGTACTGATTGTGTTAATATTATATTGTAGTAATAAGGTGGAATCACTGACAGTATGGTGAGCTTGATTGGAATCTCTGAATCTTGGGGAAAAAAAACCCTAAACCTTAATATAGGACTGGGCTGACTTACTTGACTGTTTCAGGACCTTTTCTAGACCTATCTATGATAAACTGCTTTTATTAAAGAAAACAAACCAGTCACTATCGCATTTTAATCCCGCAGATTCTTATGAGCCATCTAGCAACAGAACTAGGGCATACTTTCTACTTAACTCATTGGTAGGAAGGGAAATTAAAAGATTATCTAGTCCATCCTCCTGTTCTCAGGCTGAACCATTTTAAAAGCAATCTGAGAAGGTAGGAATTAGCTTTAATGCTCCTTGTCAGTAATTTCTTCCTTATATCTAACCCACATCAGTTTTCCTATAAAATTTAAGCCTTCTGGCTTATGATTTATAATAGAAGAGCACTACCCATTTCAAATAAATTGGCCTTCAGACTTCTTTGTTCTTCAGTTATAATAACCTTCAAAACACCTTAAAATGACAAGGCAGGACTAAACAGACTCTAAGATTATAAATATTTCACTGTCAAAAAACTTCATAAAGTAGCAAAACCTTGCCATGGTATGAAAACATGCCATTTAAATTACACTCATATTTAAATCCTATCTTTGATATAGTCTTTAACACTCCCAAAAGGGATTGCATTATCCCATAATTTCTTTTGAAGAAAATCCATCTCATTCTATAGCCATGCTCAAATCTTCTTTCTAGTGACACAAAGTCGCCATATTGCTTGCTATTGCACAATTCAACTCAATTTTTTCATGACCATCCTAATGGATAAATAACTTCATTTTATGGAATAGGAAAGTGAACCCAAACTGTCATCATACCTTGAGATGAAAAATTTAGATCTCTCAAACTTCAACCTACATCTCAGGCTCCAAAAATGAGTTTTCTCTCTGTATGGAAACCCAGTCTAAATATATTAAATGATCAAACAAGGCTAGAACTGGTTGCCATTTTACTCAGCTTGATCTATAATCTCGCTGTGAGTACTCACCCTTCCACTGAACTCAGCTAGGAATTCTCTGCTTAAGTGATGCTTATCTACTAACTCCTTCCACAAATCATCCATAAAAGATTTATTCCACACGCTGGAGGCCTTTTGCTTGATTCCTAACTATCATGAGGATACCCATGAAACAGTCAGGCTGTTGTTTTATTCTCACATGGATCAGCCCCTCTATTTACTTTTCAGATTACACGTGACCTTAATGTTGCCATCTTGACCTGAGCTCAATGCAGGAATTCACCAGCTTTGTGTAAAGAAATAATTACTGATATTTGGTGAGTGCTCTTCCCCTCTAAGAAAATCTAGAGGGAGCATAATCAGCATTTGCTACTACTAGCCCTCACGGAGTGAATGATGCTGCCTCCCCAAATACGTTCTCCATCACTGTCTGTATCTTCTGATCCAACCCAGATACATTGGTCCTGAAAGGAGAGCCAAATATTCGTTGTTTCCAACTGCCCTTTTCCTCCATCTCTCACCAATCTCTTCTTCTCCGAAGTATATTCAATCAAAAACCTCCACCCAATTCAAATCATGATAGCTGTTGTATACCCTCACCTAGTTATTATCCCTCCTTTTTCAAGGAGTTCTGTTACCCAGATCACCATCTTCCTCTCCTCCTCAGCTCCCAGTTTTATACTAGGGAACTTCACATTAATCCCCTAATTCTCTTTAATAACTCTTTAAAACCCCCGATTCCTCAAATTCAAATCCCATTACCTACTCCTTCAGTCCACTTCAACCACATATAGGGATGGTTACATGCTGGATCTCATCCATACCCACAGGGCTCCATTTCCTTAATTAGAAACTCTAGATTCTCTGACTATAACTTCCTATCATTCCACCTTTCTCTATGCCTCACCCTTCCTTAACTTTTCCCTTAAGGAGACCTCTAATTCCTTTTTTCCTGAGGTTACTGAGGCATTAGTCTTGCCCTTTCCAATCTAGACACTGTTGTTAGCCATTTCAACTCTACCCTGTTCTATGATGTTGAACCCCTTGCCATCTTGTCCTATTTCCATTCATCTCTTGCCAAACTTGAGCCCTAGATTATTCTCATCAGTCCCTCAGCTTCTACTTGGATTCTGCTGAACGAGGTTCACAACTGGGCTGACTGTACACATTATAAATTCATATAATCCAACTTCAATTGGGCCTTCATGGCTGTAAGGCATTCTTTTTATTCCTCCCTAATTGAATCCCTATCTCATTCTCCAAAGAAATGATTCTAAACCTTCTCTTTCCTCCTCAAGCATCCTAGAGATCTTGCTCTCCTCTGTCTTTCAGCTTTTTACCTTGCCTTTTACTTTACTGAGAAAATTTAAGTTATCCGATGTGTGTGCTTTCTTTGCTCCTTTTCTCTTCATCCTTTGACTTTACCCCCCATTCTTTAGTCTTTTCCCTCAGTCTCTTACAAAGGTGGACTTTCTCCTTACAAACACCAACCTCTACACAGGAGCTCGATCCTACCCCCCTTCTATCTTCTCCAGCAGGTTGCAATTTCAATCATCCTTCCACTCTTCCAGAATCTTGAAGCCCCTCCTATCTACTGGTTCGTTCCCTACTGCCTTCAAACATACTGAAGTCTCACCCATCTTTTTTTAAATAATATTTTATTTTCCCTCCAATTACATGTAAAAACAACTTTTAACATTTGTTGGTTTAAAAAAAGAACCAAAGAATGTTTAAAATTGTTACGTTTTGATTTTTTCAAAATCTATGCTTCCCACCCTGAGATGGTAAGCAATCAGATATTAGGTTATTTATACATGTACAATCATGTAAAACTTTCCATATTAGTCATTTTGTGGAAGAAAACTTGAACTAAAAAAAAAAAAAGAAAAATAGTCCAGTCTGTATTCAGACACCATCAGTTCATCTTCTGGAGATGGACAGCATTTCACATCATGAGACCTTGGGGATTGCCTTGGATCAGTCTTCACTAGAACTGACCACTCCGCCTCAAGCTATCATCCTCTACATCTCTCCCCTTTCTAAGCTGACAACATTTGCTGCCTCTATTTGCTCTCCTCACTCACTGCTCAACTTTTTGTCACTTGGCTTCTAACATCATCACTCAACTAAAACGACTCGCTCCAGTTACCAATAGGCTCTTTATTGCCATAGTCTTTTCTCAGTCCTCATCCTTCGTGACTTCTCTGCTGAACTTAATACTGCTCACCACCTGTACCTCCAGATATTCTCTTCTCTAGATTTTCATGACACTACTCTCCCCTCATTTTCCTTTTCTTATCTATGATCCTCCTCCAGCTCTCTGCTGGCTCATCATCCATGTTATTCCCCTTAATAATCCTTGATAATCCCTCAAACATATTAAAATGAAAGGGTAATACTAAATGGAATCTTAAAATTCCACATTTCATTTCATTCATCTGTATCCTCAAATGTTGGAGCTACAGTTAGCTCTTAGATGCAGTCAATATTAATGTGCCAGATACTTAAGGGATTGACAATGTTGCCTCGGTCTGGTATAAGAATAATTCTTGGGGGCACCTAGGTGGCTCAGTGGATAGAGCACTGGCCCTGGAGTCAGGAGGACCTAAGTTCAAATTTGACCTTAGACACATGATACTTACTAGCTGTATGACCCTGGGCAAGTCACTCAATCCCAATTACCTCAAAAAAAAAAAAAGAATAATTCTTGGGAGATAAGTTCCCTTAAAGTAAGAGTCTAGCAATTCTGGTGACTGAATGGTAAGGGCAACTGAGCTAGAGTACACAGCAATGAGGGTTCAGCCACTTAGCACATATTCTCTCAGCCCCTCCCCACCAAAAAAGAGCCCAGAAGTCTTCCCAAGTTATCTGAGAGACTGGAGACATGTGTTGTGTCTCTTAAATGATGTAAGAGTAAAGAATAGAAAAGTGTGAGTGAGGGTTTTTACGGTGGCCATTCAGCTCTCACTTCAGTTGGTCCTAAAGGGTTGAAATACCATTTTTTAGAATTTGCATTGCATTGGTTGGATTTGGATTGCAGTGTTGGCCTGTAGGAATCACTCCACCGTGATTTTGGAGGGGGTGACTAAGGCAGTTGTTTATTAAGTGTTCACCAAGTGCCAAGTACTGTGCTAAGCACTGGAGATACACAGAAGGGAAGAACACTATCCCTGCTTTTAAGGATCTCACATTCTAATGGGGAGAATAAGCAAATACCAATATACCTACAAAATATCTGTAGTGTACATTTTGTATGTGTACAAAAACATTTGTAGCAGCCTTTTTTGTGGTGACAAAGAACTGGAAATTGAGGGGATGCCCATCAATTGGGGAATGGCTGAACAAGTTATGGTATACGATTGTGAAAGAATATTATTGTGCTATGAGAAATGACAAGTAGGATGATTTCAGAAAAACCTAGAAGAACTTACAATGAACTGATGCAAAGTGAAGTGAGCAGAACCAGGAGAACATTGTACACAGTATAATATCAATATTGTACTATGAAGAACTGTGAATGACTTAGCCATTCTCAGCAATAAAATGATCTCAGACAAATCCAAAAGATTATGAGGAAAGATGGTGTCCACCTCCAGACAAAGAACTGATAGTCTGAATACAAACTGAAGCATACTACTTTTTTTCTTCTTCGTTTCTTTCTTTCAAGTCTTCTTGTACAAAATGACTAATATGAAAATATTTTACATGATTGTACATGTATAACCTACATTAGATTGCTTACCATCTTAGGAAGGGGGGAAAGAAAGGAGGTAGGGATAGAATTTGGAACTCAAAACTATAAAAAAAGTTTTAAATGGTTTTAACACATAATTGGGGGAAAAATAAAATATTATTTAATAAATAATTAGAGGTTAGAAATAAATTAGAAAGAGGGGAGGGCAACGGAGAAGGATATAACAAAATTTACTTTGGACATGTTAATTTAAAGATGTCTGTGGGACATCTAGTTCAAGATGTACAAGAGGAAGTTGTTGATGTGAGACTGGAACCCAGGGGAGAGGTTAGGACTAAACAGATCTGTGAATCATCTGCATAGAGATAACTGAACCAATGAAAGCTCATGAATCAATAACAGAATAGAGAAAGAGAAGGATCAAGAACAGAGCCTTGGGGGATAACCATAGTAAGTAGGACCTAGATGAAGATTCTCCCAAAGGAGATTAAGCAGAGATCAGACAGGTAGGAAGAGAATCAGGAGAGAGCAATATCATGAAAACATTAGAAAGGAGAAAGCATGCAGAAGAAAGTGACTAATAGTGTCAATGGCTGCAGAGAAGTCAAAAAGTTATTAGAGTCAATAGAAGGAATAAGGGGCAGTTGCATGGCACAATGGGTAGAGTGCTAGCCCTAGAGTCAAGAAGTCCTGAGTTCAAATTTGGCCTCAGATACTTACTAGCTGTGTGACCTTAGGCAAATCACTTAACCTGTTTTGCCTCAGTTTCCTCATCTGTAAAATGACCTAGAGAAGGAAATGGTAAACATTCCAAGAAAACTGCAAAATGGGGTCACAAAGAGTTGGATGTAAGTAAAATGACTCAACAACAACAGAAGGAATGAGTATCATTCCCTGATGCCTTAAAGTCACAAATGTGGTATATTCTAAGTCAGTGAAAGAAATGCTGGTTTCTGGTCTGTGACTGAAAACAGGGTTCCCTATTGTATTCCTAACGTAAACAAATACTTTAGCAACATGTGTACTGCTTTGAAGTATGTACTTCTTGGAAGATACTTCAGTATTATGTTATATTCATCTTATGGAACACCTCCTCAAATCCCAAGTTCCAGGGGTGTGCTGGTAAATGTTTAACTAGGCCTCTGGGGGAAAAAAGTATATATGACACATTTTTAAAGTCTAATCTGCATTCTTAACATTAACTTTCTTAAGTCTAGACAATCAACAAAAGAAACAAAGCCATGATTTGCAACATTTGCCAATTTCTGAGATGTAAATGTTTATAATGAAAATTTAGTGATCTGCTCTTGCAAGCTGATACGAGCTAGGTAGAGAACATCCTGGCATATTCCTACACGATAGCCTCAGATTGTGGTGTGATTGTTTCATTTACTTTAAAAGCTCATTACAACTAACACTACATATGTTAAAGTGGCCTTTCTCAGAAGCAGTTCACAAAAATTATTCAAAGACTAGGTGGTCGTTAGGTCATGCAATGGATAGAAGGCTGATAACCTGGAGAAGGGAAGATCTAAGTTCAGATTTGACCGCAGACCTCTACTAGCTGTGTGACCCCATGCAAGTCACTTAACCTTTGTCTGCCTCAATGTTCTCATCAGTAAAATGGGGATGGTAATAGCACCTACTTCCCAAGGTTCCTGAGGATAAAATGAGCTAATACTTGTAAAGCACTTTGCTAACCTTAAAGCGCTATAAAAATTCTAGTTGTTATGATGATGATAAAGATGATGGACTGTTTTTATGATTTTTTTTATTCCCAAAGGCCAGCTACTTTCCAAAATTAGATACCAATGTAAAATTAGATCTTTTAACAAAACCAACTAATTTATTAGATCCACATCATGGGAGCATAGATTCAGAGCTGGAAAGGTTATCTAGTTTAATTTACTCATTTTGTGATGAGGAAACCCAGGCCCAAAAAGACAAAGTGATCTGTTTAAAGTCAAGAGGGCATCAAAGAGCAAAGCTGGGATTCAATCAGGTTCTCTCCAGACTCCACTGCTGACTCTCTGGCCTTTCTCCACAGGACGCAGCTGCGTCCTCACCCTGAAAGTTCACTCTGACCCATCCTTCTCACAGTGAAGTAATTTGGGCCACTCTGATACCTTTTCCTCTGATTACTTGGTTCTTCCCAGAAACTCCATCTCAAGGAAAGTTCCCAGGTCAGGTATGAATTCATTTCTCCCCAGATTGCCCTCTTCCCCTTTTCAGGGGGCATGCTCCTTCAGGACAGGAACTGTCTGTTTTTATTTTTATTCCCAGAGTTTAGCACAATATCTGGCATATACTAAGCACTTAAATGCTTATTGACTTACTTCAAATCCTGTCCTTCTCCCACTATGACTTTCAAGTATTTAAATTAAATATGTTCAGTAGGTTAGTGGCAATGGCTATGACTACTAATTGGATTTCTCAGGTGGAATGATTGGAAAGGCTTGGGGGAAATGGTTGAGACCAGACCTTGGAAAAGAGCCCAAGTCAAACCATCTGGCTTGAAGCAATAAAAAGTCACAGAAACAAAAGTAATTTGACATTTAAATTAAGAGAATATGAAAGTAGTTCTTTCTAACCATTCCTAGCCTTTTTGGTGACATGGAATCCTTTGCAGTCTGGTAAAACTTAGGGACCCCTTCTCAAAATGTTTTTTAAATATATAAAATAAAATACATAAGATTACAAAAGAAATCAACAAAACTGAAACACAGTTATAAATTTTTTTAAAAGTTTTTCAACCACAGGTTAAGAATCTCTCATTTAGGGGCAGCTAGGTGGCTCAGTGTATCCACTCTATCGAGCACCAGCCCTGGATTCAGAAGTATCAAAGTTCAAATCCGGCCTCAGACACATAACACGTACTAGCTGTGTGACCCTGGGCAAATCACTTAACCCCACTGCCTGACCGCCTCCCCCCCCCAAAAAGAATCTCTCATTTAAACACTATTCCAACATGACCCTAGATTAAACTATACAGAAGAGCAAACAGTTTAAGAGATAATTTGATTTTAAACACAAAACTTTAGTTCATCATGCAATTTTTCTCTCTGCTGCTCATTGGATAAATCAACTATGTATTATATCTCTACATAGACAGCTGAAGGATATCTATCTATATAATCCTGAATGATTTAGTCAACATTTGTATATCACACATACCATATAGCTTGTAATTCATTTTCTAAAACAACACTGACAGTTTAAGAGAATATGTTAGCTTTAAAATGTTTTTAATAAGTGTTTTCAGTTTAACACATGGCTAAATATCACTTGATTGTTTATTAATATTCAAAACAAATACTGGCAAAATTCACATTTAATTGATATTAAGCATGTACAAAATTTATTACTTTATTTGAAAAATAATTATCTTAAGTCTATATACTGTTAAGTTCAATAATAATTCAAATAGCTAGATGGATATTCATTTGGGACATTTCACTAGGGAATGCACAGAGATAATCCCTACTAATTACAAAATGGATTTGTTTAAAATTACATAAAATCTCTTGCAAATCAGATGTTTAACAGATAAGTCATATCTGAGAGCAGTTGTATTTAGTTTTCTTTATTGAAAATGTTCCCATGCCTTATTTTCCTTACAGACTTAAAAGGAAAAGTTCTCTTAAAATAAAAACATAAGTAAAGACTTCCACAAAAATGGGTCATAAATTGGAAATGTAGATTTGGGAGTCATCTGCTTAAAAGTACTGACTGGATGGGATTGGAAAATAGCACCAATCAATCAATAAACACTTATTAAGCTCCTACTATGGGTCAGCACTGTGCTAAGTGCTATAACCAAATGAGAAATAATAGAGAGGAAAGACAAGAAGTCTGAGAATAAAGTTTTGAGACTGAAGGAAGAGAAGGTGATGAAGAAGCACAAAAAGACCATTAAAGTGGTAAGAGGAACAGGAGAGTACAATCAATACCTTTTAAAAAGAGGAATATTTAAAAAATTCTGAACTTCACAAACACCAAATAAAACAAGCATTTCCACATACATTGAACAAAAAAGAGAACTATACATGAAACTGTACAGCTTACTTTTCAAACGTATAATTTTAAAAATTTAATATATTATTACAAGTAATAAATTCAATATATATGTTCCTAAAAAAAGTCATAAAGATGAATTTTATGTTCAATTTAGTTCTAACTTAAAAGAGAAAGAGACAAGTTACTGAGTTCGATTGAAACCAACCCAAAGAAAACTGTACCTCAGTTGTAGTATGCCATTTTCAAAAGCTGCATATCCAGATCATCTGTAAGTAAAAAATAAATAATGTTGGTATTCTCTTTTTTAGCTAAGATGGGAGGGGAGGGGAGGGGAGAAGGTAAATCACAGTAAGAGAAACAGTGAATAGAAGACTGACAATTTAAGGCAAATCATACCATTCTATTACACTAGATGCAATCTGGGAAGGAAGTATCCATGATCCAAGTCATAAATAATTCACAACAAGAACTGTGAAATAGCTAGAAAAATTTTCTTCAAATGCCTATTCTCAATTCAAAGTAAAAGGAAAACTAAGGAAGCGATAAAGCCAAAAACCATTCTTGACTATCTAAAATAGGAGTGTAGCACATGCTCTGAGGCAACTATCCCAAACTTCCATTTGCCCTGGCAGGTTGGATCACTGGAGGCTGGCTACAAGGTTCCCTTAGCATCCTCAAGTTAACCTTAAAGGGCTGGAGTTGTCCTTTCTAGTAGCCCGTGAGCCCCGACTGGCACGCTTACCACCACAATTGCAAGTTGATGTCAATTAGTAAGCCAGACTTAATTAGCTACTAGGACAAGGTATTTATTATAGTGATGTAGTTGGTTCAGTTGATACCAACATTCCCCTCAAAGTTTCTGACATATTTGTCTACCAGTACATAGAGGGTCTAGGGGAAAGTGAACTCAATTCTAGAGTACTCATGGTAGAGGACTAACTCATTTCCTGGAAGTCCTTTTATTGAAGTCTTTTTAATATCATGAGGTAATTATCTAGGCTGACCCCTCCCCTGACCCATAAAGAAGTCTTTTGGTGTAAATGTAACTTTTAAAATCTATACTTTATCAAATGGGTTTAAAAAAACATGACTAGTTAACAAGATAAATATATATACATACATACATATGTAAGTATATGTGTGTGTGTGTGTATATATATATATATATATATATATATATATATATATATATATACATACACATATATGATTAAAGAAGTCTCCTTCTAGCTTCCTACAGAGAAGATCATATGTGAGAAGGAACAGGAGGAGAAGGCTTGAGCTAAAGTTACGAGAATGGGAAAAATAACTGGAAAGATGATTTGGAGGATTTTGGAATTTTAAAGAAAGATCTGAGATTGAATTTTGGGGTAGAAATGAGCGGACTTGAGGAGGAGAAAGAAAATACAAGGAGAGGGATGTGAAGAGAACAGGAAGGCACAAATGATACCCAGAAGGACCTGAAGGAGAAGAAAAAGAAGGAGCAGAAGAGATAGAACAGGCAAAGGTAGTTAATAAGACAAAGGAAATAAGACAAGACAAATTGCTGAGATAAGGTAAGATGTAAATAACACAAGGGACAGAAAAAGGAGTATGGCTGTATGGATGCTAATGGGGCACTAAGGAGGTGAGGAGAGGGACAATTTCAGGAGTTTAAGACCTCCACAACTAGTCTGCCACAGAAGTTCTGAGGATTTCACTTCCAGTACATGTGGAGAACACAGATAATTGGGCAATGACTTATATAGAATGTGTGATGTTCATATTTTTGCCACAATTAAATGGTTTCTCAATGTGCAGGCTGATTTCCTTCTTTAAAAAGAATGGAATCAGGATCCAAAAGGATTTTAAAAAGCCAGAGAACTGGGCTTAATCTAATAAGAATAAACTCAAAGGGGAAAAATAGAAAGTCTCATACTTACATACAAAGTATCGACTTCACAACAAATGATAAAGACGTAAAAATTTCTAATTCTTAATTGAGCAGTAAGTTTTACTTTGAGGAGACAAGCGACTATGAGAAATCCTAATGTTATTTTAAGCCAGGAGGTCTTCTCTGTTTTTGTTTTTAATTGAATGTGCTTGACCTTGAAGGCCCAAACTAATTCAGAGTGAACCAGCTGCTTCGTCTTTGATGTCCCCTTCCTTTGACTATATTCTGCATCTGGCTTTACTCTACAAGCTGTAATGTTACGGTAACTGATAAGGCTTTGTGCTCTTTGGAATGTATGAAAACCTCTCTGCAAAATTTACTCTTTGTGAAAATAAGTACAGCTTAACTTCCAGCCTCAATCTTTCACTCCAGAAATTGAAGAATGCAGTCTTACTCATTCAATCTGTGCTAATTCACTTAATTAGAACATTTTTTTTTCTTTAATATGAGATAAGGACCCATATAAATCATTTGCATTTCTATATCCTACCAACAAAACGAGCAGGAAAAAATAGAAATTCTATTCGAAACAACTGTAGACAAAATAAAATGCCTGGAAGTTTATCTGCAAAGAAAAACCCAGGGGCTATATAAACACTTTAAACACAAATAAAGATAGATCTAAACAATTAGAAAAAATATTAATTGGACATGGTAGGCCTAGCCAATATAATAAAAAGCATAATTCTACCTAAATTAATTTACTTCTTCAATGCCATACCAATTAAACTACCAAAGAATTATTTTGTAGAGCTAGAAAAAATAGTAACAAAATTCATCTGGAAGAATATCAAGAGAATCGATGAAAAAAAATGTGAAGGAAGTCGGCCCTAGCAGTTCCAGATTTCAAATTATATTACAAAATGGTAATCATCAAAGCAATTTGGTGCTGGCTAAGAAACAGAGGGGATCAGAGGAATATATTAGGTATATAATTTACATAGTAGTAAGTGATCATAGTAATCTAGCATGTGATAAACCCAAAGATCCAAGCTTTGGGAGTAAGAACTCAACATCTGACAAAAACTGCTGGGAAAACTAATAAGCAGTTTGGCAGAAACTAGGCTTAGACTAACATTTCATACCATATACCAAGATAAGATCAAAATGGATAACTGATTTAGATATAAAGGGTGATATTACAAGTAAATTAGGGGAACATGGAAAAACGTACCTGCCAGATCAACGGATAAGGAAAGAGTTTATGACCAAATAAGAGATGGAGAGGATTATGAGAAATAAGATAGGTTATTCCTATTATGTGAAATTAAAAGGCTTTTGCAGAAACAAAACTAATACAGCCAAATTAGGAGGGAAACAGAAAACTGGGGGAAAATATTTTTGCAGCAAATTTCTCTGATAAAAGCCTCATTTCTCAAATACATGGGGAAATAAGCCAAATTTATAAAAATTCCCCCATTGATAAATGGTCAAAAGATATAAACAGTTTTCAGAAGAAGAAATCAAAGTTATCAATAGTCACATAAAAATGCTCTGAATCACTGATTAGAGAAATGAAAACTAAAACAACTCTGAGATATCACCTTATACCTGTCAGATTGGCTCACGTGACAGAAAAAAATCACAAACAGAGGGGATGTGCAAAAATTGGGACATTAATGCACTGTTGGTGAACTAGTCCAACCATTCTGGAGAACAATTTGGAACTATATACATAGCCCGAAGGGCTATAAAACTATTTAAACCATTTGACCCAGCAATACCACTACTAGGTAGAGATTAAAGAAAAGGGAAAATGTACAAAAATATTTACAGCAACTCTTTTTTTGTAGTGGCAAAGAATTGGAAATTGAGGGGATACCCATCAATTGGGGAATGGCTGAACGAGTTGTGATATATGACTGTGATGGAATACAATAGGCACTTAATACATATTTATTGACCACTGGCTATTATTTATTGACTACTATGGGACTTAATAAGAATAAATGAAAAAAAAAGAATAAATGCAAAATCTCATACAGTCTTAAAAAAAATCCACTTCACAAATCCAAAATGGAGTAGCTGTGTGGATAGACAGCAATTTGTATGAAAGCAATTATGGAGTTTTAGAGGAGTGAAAGTTCAATGAAGTCAACAGCATGATATGGCAATTTGAAAAGTTAATGGTACCTACTAGGTCTGTATCCCAAAGGGATTTTAAAAAAGGAGGGGAGGACTTATTTGTACGAAAATATTTATAGCAGCTCTTTTTGTAGTGGCAAAGAATTGGAAATTGAGGGGATGCCCATCAATTCGGAATGACTGAACAAGTGATGACATATGATTGTGATGGAATAGTATTGTGCTATAAGAAATGAGGAGCAGGATTGTTTCAGAAAAAGCTGGGCAGACTTATATGAACTGATACAAGGTGAAGTGAGCAGAACCAGGAGACCACTGCACACAGTAACAGCAATATTGTAGGGATAATTAACTATGAAAGACTTAGCTACTCCAATCAACACAGTGATCACAAAGACAGTTCCAAAAGCCCGTAGACGAAAAAAGGTATCACTTCAAAAAAGAGAACTGATGAACAACCATTTTTATATGTTTTCCATTCTCCACTGGAGTTTGGAGAATGGTACTGTGCCTTTTGAGATAATGCATATCTTGCATATTCATTTTTTCTGACTAGCATTTCAATATCGAGCCTGAATCTCTAACTTGACAAATGCAATAGTAACTATTAGTTTGGCCAAAATCTAACGCTCTGACACCAAACTCCAGTCTTCTGACAAATAAGGCCCTATTTACTAAGTTTTTTAATTCTACTAGATCACCATTTGGCAGTGATGATTTTCTGTGTTTTGCCATCATTAGTTGGTGAGTGCAGGGTTTGGCTAGGTCAAGGGGATACGTGATCCTGCAATGCTTTCATCATTCAGTAAGACTCTCCATTACCAATTTCTTTTTGTAGGGTTTTTTTTTATTTTATCACCATAAACAAATTGCTGTTCATGAATGAGTGTTTCAGTGGTGTGTACTGACGAAAAACATCCCCAGAGAATAGGAAACTAAACCTAGCAGCAGAGGATAAGGCTTAATAGCACTGTCAGATGCAACTGTGGATAAACAACAGAGCTAATTGCAGAGCCCTCTTCAGAGCTGACCACAGGTGACTTTTCTGGGCTATGGGCAGATCGGCAGTGACAGGGCAGCTGGCTGGTGCAAAGGAGGGAGTGAGCTAGCTAGAATTTATTTTAAAAGAAAAAAAATGTGTAAGGGTTCCTAAACTTTTTTGTGTATTATGGAACCCTTTAAGAGGAGCCTAATAAAGCCTATAATCTCCTCAGAATATTGTTTTTAAATGAATAAAATAAAAAGGCTGAGTTTACAAAGGAAACCAATTATACTGAAATACCCCTAACAAAAAATTTTTAAAAGTTCATGGACTCCAGGTTAAGAAACTCTGATCTCAAGGTATATCTCTGTGTATGTGTATGTATGTGCGTATACACATATATACACCAAAGTCTTTCTCTTCCATATGTTGTTGTTCAGTCATGTTTAACTCTTTATGACCCCATTTGGGATTTTCTTAGCAAAGATACTAGAGTAGTTTGCTTTTTCTTTGTCCAGCTCATTTTACAGATGAGGAAACTGAGACAAGCAGGGTTAAGTAACTTGCCCAGTGTCACACAGCTCTCGGAGTCAAATTTGAACTCAGGTCTTCCTGACTCCAAGCCTAGAACTCTATCCACTGCACACTTAGCTGTGTCACCTCTTCTATATACTCTTCACCTAAGACTACTAAGACTGACGCACATAGCATAAGGAAAAGAGCACTGGATTTCAAGTCAGAAGATTTAGGTAAAAGTCCTACAAATCAGATCCAATAAACATGTATTAAGTGCCTATTATGTGCCAGGCACTATGCTAAGGAATTTTGTTCCTTAGAGTTGAAACCAGGCAGAACAGCATAGGCAGAGTGGAGTGAGCCCAAAAGTCCAGTTTCTGCCCTCTAGAAAGGAAGGCATTGGTAGGAGTTTGTTACTCTGCTCTCCACCCTTACAATCAGAAGGGAGAAGAGGCTGAGGGGAGGCAGTATCAGTCAAGGCCTGAGTTAAGAAGCATGGTGATGATATTAGAGGTGACCAGCTTAACCTAGGAGGGGCGTCTTGTTCCCAGGAGTTGAAATCAGGGAGAAAAGTAGATGTCTAATAGTTATTATTTGTGTCACCTTGGGCAAATCAAATAAACTTTGGCTCTGAATTTTCTGATCTACAGAATGAGGGAGTTGTCTCAGAAGGCCTGTCCCTTCCATCTCTACATGTAAGATCATATGAGAATGATCACTCCTCCTCAGGACTCTCCAGGGCAAGGCTGAGGACCACTTCGAAACATTTCTAATGAGCCATGAATAAAACATCTGACACTAATCTAAGCAAATGTTTCACTAGGAAGGCATGACATAAAATAGCCTTTCTGGACAAGCAGTCTATCATAGCAATCTCTAGAATCTACATCTGCCAATGGTACCAATTTCAGAATTAATTCTCTCTCATCTTCTATGACCCTACGAAAACTTTGTTTCACTCTAGCCAGTGACAGCAGGGCAGCTAGGTGGCTCAGTGGATGGAGTGCTGGCTCTGGAGTTGAAGAAGATCTGACATTTACAAGCTGTGGGACAAGTCACTTAACTCTACCTCAGTTTCCTTATCTGTAAAATGAACTGGTGAAGGAAATGGCAAACCACTCTAGTATCTTTGCCAAGAAAACCCCAAATGGGGTCACGATAGAATCCAACCTGACTGAACAGCAACAAAAGCCAGTAACAATCAAAGTATGTAATATAAACCCAAGATCTGCTTCATCTCGGCCTGTATGATAATGTGTCCAGAATAAGGATGGGGAAGAGAAAACATTCTTTTCACTGATTCTCCACTTCACTCATACTTCTGGACAAGCACAGAATCCCTCCATTAGTGATTAACTGTCAGAGTAGATGCCTAACCGGAGTAACAAAAATTTAGCCCTGAAAAGGAACTGAAAGATTACCAACACTTTCATTTTACTGATACCCACAGTGGGTAAGTGACTTTCCCAAAGCCACACGGATAGTGTTAGAACCAGAGCTAGAAGCCAGGTCTCCTGGAATTGATTTAAAGTCAGTTGTTTTTCAGTCATGCCCGACTCTTCGTGACCTCATTTGCAGTTTTCTTGGCAAACAGGGTTAAGTAACTTGCCCAGGGTCACACAGCTAGGAAGTGTCTGAAGCCGGATTTGAACTCAGGAAGAGGAGTCTTCTTGACTCCAGGCCAAGTATTCTATCCATACAGCCACCTAGTTTTATATATGTAGTCACAATGAAGAGCACCGCACACCATGTGGATGGGTGTGAAATGTTTTGCCCTTTTCCCTTTCTCTTCCTTTCCCATACAATTTTTAGAAAGCCTCGCTTCTCTTTTTGATATTATGGTAACTTCATCATTGGCTAGACAACGGGGATACAATCTATAATGAAGATTCCTAGAGAGGTGTCAAAAATCATGGCAATAACTACAACCAAAAAGAAAGGATATAACCTTAGCAGAAACTACATTCAGATTTAAGGAGAGTAGGTATTCTAAGCCAATGTGTTTCTAAGCCAAGATTTAAATAAAATCTTCTGATTACTGGGATACTTTTCAACTCAGTTCCTCTCCTTCCCTACTTTAACATCCTGTTAGCCACCAACAATTTAAGAACCACTTAAGAAATAAATGATTCATGGCACTTGAAAGCATTCCAATTTTCTGCATGAAATAAAACTTTGGTTTCTAGGTCTACTGGTGATCTTAAACTTAAATTGGGAAAAGGGCAAGATGAGAACCGGAAAGATCTTTCTCTTTTTAAGAATTTACTAGAGATATAAAGGAAAATTAAGACACATAATTGTTAAAGAAAAAACCTGAAAACCATATGGCAGAATGAAGTGAATTAGACTTTAAAAGAGGATCTCCCTCACTCCTTTCCCTCTTTTCTTTCCTTCCTTTCTTCTTTCCTTCCTTCCCACTCCTTTCCTCCTTCCTCATTTTTGCTGATATGCTTTCTTTTTGCACATTTCCCAATGTATTTATTTTCCTTCCTCCTCTCCAAAAGCTATCCTTTTAAACAAAGATTACAAAAAAAAGCAGGGGAAAAGATAACAAATCTCACCCCCCCACACACACACCCATCTGACTTTAAATGCAACATTCCATATCATAGACCTCCACCTCTACAAAAAGGCTGGGAGAATGCCGGCTCATACTTCTTTGGAACCAAGGTTGGCCATTATAATTTCACCACATTCACTTTCAATGCTTCTGTTGTTTTCATTTACATTCTTGTAGTCATCATGTATGTGGTTTTCTTGGTTCTGCTTACTTCACTTTGCACCAATTCACATAGGTCTTCCCATACTTCTGAATTTATCATATTCACCATTTTGTATACTACAGTAATATTCCATTACATTTAGGTTCCACAATTTGTTAGTTATTCCCCTAAGTGATGGATATCTACTTTGTTTCCAGTACATTGCTACTTACAAAAAACTGCTGCTTATCAATATTTGTGTATATATGAATCCTCTCTTTTTGTCACTAGCCTCCTTGTGTTGGGAAAGGTTAAATAATTTGCCAAAAGTCACAAAGAGAGTAACTTTCTAAGGCGGAATTTGAACCTAGGTCTTCTAGTCTTCAACTGTAGCATTCTATCCACCATGCCAATTAAAAAATACATAGGGACAAGGATAAGGACTGGGAGTATGACTTCACTAATAGGGTAACCCCAAGATAAGGAAACTTCCTTTATCAATGTAGGTCAGCATCATCTCACTTAACTTGTTTGCCTCAGTTTCCTCAAGTGTAAAATGGGGATAATAGTACCTACCTCCCAGGTTGGCTATGAGGATCAAATGAGATAATATTTTATAGCACTTAGCACAGTGCCTGGCACACAGCAGCTACTACTAAGTGCTAGTTATTATTATGATTATTATTATTGTCATCTCTGCAACTTAAAATCAGGGAGTTACCTCAAGCACCGAAAAATTAAGTCAATGTTCTAGGGTCACAAATCACTATCAAATCAACTATGTGTCTAAGGAGGTACTTAAATTCCAGGTCTTCCTGCTATGCCATACTGGCCATATATGCACTATCCAACAACAATTAATCAATCAACAACTAATCAATCGACAAACATTTATTAAGAACCTAATTATGTGCTGGGGGAAAGTATGACTGAACGAAACAATATAATGAAACTTACATTCTAATGAGGAAAACAAAAAAATGCATTTTTAAATTTATCTAAAATAATAATAAAGGAAATAAATACAAATATGTACAAAGTAGTCAAATACAAGGAAGTTGGGGCAGGGGGCTAACAGTTGAGGGGAACTAGAAAGCCTTCTCAAGAAGATGGTGTTTGGGTTGCATCTTAAAAGAAGGACCCTTGGGACAGTTAGGTGGCGCAGTGGATAGAGCACCGGCCCTTGAGTCAAGAGACCCTGAGTTCAAATCTGGCCTCAGACACATGATACTTACCAGCTGTGTGTCCCTGGGCAAGTCACTTAATCCCAATTGCCTCACCAAAAAAAAAAAAAAAAAGAGGGATCCTAGATGGAAGAGGTAAGGAGGAAATCATTGTAGGAATCTAGGACAGCCAGGGACAAAGGTATGGAAATGAGAGTGATAGATCATCCTGTGTAAGGAACAAATAGGCCAGTTTGGAGGAGGAGTAATACCCAATGAGGTTGGAAAGATAGGCCAAGGACAGATTGTGAAGGGCTTTAAAAGTAGAGGGGTTTGGGGTACCTAGGTGGCCCAGTGGATAGAGCATCAGCCCTGAAATCAGGAGAACCTGAGTTCAAATTTGACCTCACACACTTGGCACTTACTACCTGTGTGACCCTAGGCAAGTCACTTAACCCTGATTGCCTCACCAAAAAAAAAGTAGAGGGGTTTATATTTTATCACAAGGGGCAACAGAAAGCCACTGGACTTGACTGCACAGGGGAATCACACGGACAGATTTGTGCTTAAGGAAAATGACTTTGGCAGCAATGTTGAGGTTGATGTAGAATGGTGAGAGTCATGAGGCTGGGAGATGGATTAGGCCTGTTGCAATAATCCAGGTGAGAGATGATGAAGGCATGATGCTGCCTCATTTAAAGTACGTATTCCTGAACATTTATTCATTTCAGGCATGAAACACAGTGGTAAATATAGGTGGATCAAAACTTTCAACCTCAAAAATCTAGGGATTTGGGAAACTCAGAGCATATTTAGATGAAAGACAGGAACATGTTACAAGAGTCAGAAAAAAATCTCACTGAGACTACTAAAAATGGAAAAGAGAAGACAGAGGAAGTGGTTTTATATCTTTAAGGCACGAAGGGCTTTTTACACAGAATAAAGTGATCAGCTCTTCCTCATTCTTTAAAGACAGACCAAGAAGAAATGGGCTTAAAATACAAAATGAAGGAATTAAATTGACTATAAGGAAAAATTTTCTGATGATCAAAATGAGACTCACTATCACAGGGTCTCAGAGACATCAGAAGGCACCTCTAGCTCAACTTACACTTAACCAAGAATATCATTTATAATCTTCTTGTTAAAAAAGCCTCCATTGAAAAGCTACAATAAAGAAAAATCAGTATTTTTCAAAACGGGCTTGCCTTGGAGCAACTCTATAGAATGTTCAAGCTCACAGAATGGTAGAACTGGAGGGACCTTCCAGACATAATCACATTTGCCACTTTTTATAGATGAGGAAACTGAAGCCCATAGAGGTAGAGTGACCTGCTCAAGGTGCCACAGCTATTATGGGCAGAGCCAGGGCTTGAATCCAAGTCTTTGTGACTCCCAGACATGTGTACTTTCCACTACAACATTGGAATAGGTATTAGTAAAAGATGTCATGGTATCTCACTAGTGTTCTTTTAAAAGTTGCATGGCTAGAGTGAAAGAAGCCTAGAAAAAATCTACCAGTCACAGAAGTTTCAATCCTTCTTCCTAATCATCTCTTCATCATTCTACCTGCACATGGGCCATCATCTGCAATTCTCCATCCCTTGTGCCTCACCCTCACCCTGCTCCTCCTTAAAACACCTCCCTTTATACTCCCCCAGTCCCAGACTCTGATTCTCAGTCATTTGGTGCTGATAGATGAGCTTTCACCGTATCCTGCCTGAAACCAGGTCTCTACCTGCCCTTTAAATGTTCTCCCTTCCTCCCCTTAGAAAGTAAGTTCCTGGAAGGCAGTCTTGCTTGCTTCTACTTGTATCCTTACGGTTTAGCAGAGTGCCTAGCACTTAATTACACTTAATAAACAGTTTATCTATTTATCAATTCTAACATCCATATGTTCAGTGTTGCTTTTTTAAAAGACGTTACTGGATGCAATAAGATGAGAACTAAAAATACCTATTAATGTTATTTAAGACACTTTACTATTAAACACATACAAATGCTTTTCACATATTAAGGGCTAAATAAATGTTCTATTGTGGTTGGCTACGGTCTCAGTTTGACACCTTTTTGTGAGGTAAGATTTTTAAAAGCTTCTTTTTTAAAGAATTTTCTACAAAAGTCAAAATATTCTCCCTTCTGTTTTATGTTTCAATTCAACAAGGGGCTTATACAGGGGAAATCTATGTTTTTGTCCTTCCTATTCTATACCCAGCTATTATTAGGAAAGTGCCTCGCTCACAGAAGAAAATATTTGTGAAATTGCATTTAAAACCTAATCTAATCTTCAGTGTGGAGATGACTGAGATCTCGAAGGCTATATATGTCTAGAAGTATGGACCAAGCTTAACAGGACTTGAAAAAAGGACTGACAATGTACTAGGAATCAGCATATCACAGTTTGGAGAGGCTCAGCATGAGAAGGCTGGCCAACAGGTTATGATTGTTTATGGCTACACCAAATATCCACTAACTAAAGTATGGAAGAGTTGTCAACTCTATGGGTGGGGGAAATACCCACGCTGCTGAAACCACAGGTCCTTGTTACTGAAGTCTGTGTAAGGCACTGTGATAGGCACTTGAATTAATAATGAAATGGCCATGTGCCAAAACTGCCCACATCCAGAGAATCGCCTCTTATGATTCAAAATCAGCTTAAGTATAAGACATTCTCTAGAAGAAGGCTATTTTTAGCAATTCAAATTTATATAGTACCTATGTCTTGTGAAAGTGGAACAAAAAAAAGCCCCAAATGCATCAGAACACATTTGTGAAACATTTAGTTTTGAGGCTTTTATTCTGATGATCTGAAAGGCAGCAGAACTCGTCCCTTCTGTGGTACAGTCTTGTTACTTCTGTTTTGCTCAAGGATTTTGAAAGGACCTGAATGGTTTCCAGGATTTAGGTAGCGCCAACATGGCCATTTACACATGAAACAGCTAGGCACTGGTGGGGATACAAAAAAAAAATCAGTGGTTCTTTATCTCAAGTGTCTGGGGGGGGGACTATATGTATATAAGTAATGTATATACACACATATATACATATACACATATACATATACATACACAAACACATGTGAATATGCACATGATAGGGAGGAAGGGGGCACTACTAGTTTGGGCATGGAAGGATCAGATCTTTTGACTTGAAATTCTTCTACTAGATGACATTGGTTTAAAGCACTCAACGTAGCTTACTTGCTTATGCCGTGGCTACACAGCAATTTATGCTAAGAATTGAAAAATAAGGGGGCAGTTAGGTGGCACCAGTGGATGAAGCACTGGCCCTTTAGTCAAAAGGACCTGAGTTCAAATCCATCATCAGACACTGACTAGCTAAGTGACCCTGGGCAAGTCACTTAACCCCAATTGCCTTGCAAAACAAGACAAGAATTGAAAAATAAGTAAACAAAAAAGGACAACTTTAATAACGAGCAAATTTGTGTGAATAACAAATTGCTTAATTTCCTTTTCCTACATTCCTCTAACCTCCCAAACTGGGACCACTTAAACCCCACTTAGAAGTCCAGCTTTGCCAAGGATTCTGGGACCAATCTACTTACTTAGGCAGGAGGAATAAGACATCCCCTACCTCAAGTAATCAGGCTAATAACTGCATTACTGACTCAGTATCAATTCAGCATTAATAGTCATCCCTTTAACCTAGTTCCAGTAACTGCAACCTGACCTCCTGTGCAGGAGTCTGTCAGATATTTCAGTTTTGAATCATACCTTACCCACCTCGTTGTTAATTAAATTCAATTCAACATGCATTCATTCACACCACGCACACGCAAGGTGTTATGACAAGCACTGGCGATATGAACACCCAAAACAAACAAAAAACAGCCTTTGCCCTCAAGAAGCTTACATTCTAGGAGAATCATGAACACAGAGTATCAACAGGAATAAATACAACCACTACTTATACTTATCTAGGGCATCAAGGGTTTAGAATGTTTTTTGCACATTATCATTTTATGATCACAACAGGTAAATTTGGTGGTCAAACAATAGTAAGGTGGTCAAACCTATGCATGCATCTGAGAAGAAATAGCAAAAAGTAGGTGAATTCAGCTAAGCAACTCCTTATTTTGAAAACATAGTAGTCAGCTATTTGAATCAATTCAGCTTTTCTCAAAAACCATAGCAACTGGTTTCTCTTCAGAGACGCAGCCTGAAACATATTTCTAGCCAGTCTTATACATAGCTGGTATCTCCTTCTCCAGAAAAAGGAAGAGTCTCAAGAGCTCATCTTCAGAGAATGTTTGGTGTACATCTCTTAAATCAGTATCTTAATGAGGAAGGTTAGTTTATCAGTGTGATGATTTTGGTTATTAAGCCAAACAACTGGTCTACATTGCAAATCCTACTCCTGAATTTCAGTCCTTCTGACTGGGTCCCCTTTTACCTTCTTCTCAATTTTCCTGTTACCAACTTCACTCCTTACCTGCACCTCTGCCTATTGGCTGGACTGACCCATGGTCAGCTAGCTTGCCGGGACCTCCATTTGCCTACGGCCAGACCTCTTGATTGCCCAGGACCTGCTTCTTTGGATCCACCCACCGAATGGTCTCTGACACCCACTGACTGACTTATCTGTCTCTGGGCCTCTATCTGGTCTCTAGTTCCTGGCGACCCCTAACGTGACCCATCAGGATGACAACCTGGATCTGACAGTATGTCACCTGTGCAAGCCTGGCAAGTTGCAAGGTTAATTTATGCCAAAGCTGTACTCCTGGAAGCCTGGCACTTAAACAGAATTTTTGGATAATGAATCCTATTTTAAGTGTACAGAGGGAAATTTGCTATTAAAAGCACTGCTGTGGTGAATCCTTTTGAAAAATCAAGAGCAGTCCCTAAAATCTTTTGTGTAATGACTCATAGTTACATAGCATACTTCCTTATAGCTATAAAGAACTTTTTTACATACTGAGATTCTCACCTATTGGATTTCCTTAGAGTAAGGAACGCCCATGTGCCCAATAAGGTACACCGTGTACCTTGTACACCCTAAGTGCTTGGTGAATGACTACTTAACATTAATACCCAAAGCAGTTCGCATAGGGAATTTTTTTTAAATAAAAAGATCTGTGTTATATGTTTCCTAACAACCAATAAAAATAAAACAATTGTCTTTAAGAACAAAATCTGTCCAGGCACTAAAGCAACAGATTCTCTAGACTTGAGAAACCTTATTTTCAAATCACTCCCGTTATTATTCCTCTTTTCAGGTCCTTCAGAAGCTGTCTAACAATGGATCCAATCCAACAGGCCTGCAGGCACAACTCTCATTGAAGTGACAGGGAGTTTTGACTGCATAAAGACTAAGGGAAAGAACCTTGTTAAGAGGCCAGCCAAATGAATCTTTGCCCAGCTCCTGAATTCTTTAATGTTCAGGATAAGAATTCAGAGACATGTAAGATGTATTTTGAATAAAAGAAAACCACACATCTGTTAAGAGTTCAGTTTGAGTCCCTAATCACTCCTCCCCACTCCTGCTGTAAAATTCTGTCCTACATAGCATTTGTACAAGGACGACTATCCCACCTGTCCTGGGGACAGAGGATATTTCATTTTATTGAAAACTTCTCCTTTGAAACCTTAAATGTATTTCTAGAATGGCTGATGAAAGAATGCTAATGAGTGGGATAAGAAAAAAAGGCTTTTGTTGAAAATGTGCTCCAAAAATTGGGTAGTGGGGGTAGGTATGGAAATGTTAGGCTGCAGAAAACATATCAAATTTAAATTGTGAAGAAAAATCATAACCTTTTAGCTAGTCCTATGAGTGTGTCTCCATTGTGAAGTTTTCTGACATGGGCTGGGTATACACAGAGGAAAGGGACTTAATGGGAATGAATCAGAACCTACAAAGGCCATACCAGCTGAGTAGCTCAAACAAAGTAACAGAATAAAAGCAAGGAATTTTTAAAGTTTCCATGCTTAGAACAGTGCATAGTACACAGTAGGTGCTTAATGAATGCTAGCTGACTGGATACTGTCCTCTGTTTCACATTTCTGTAACTGTCCTTTCCATAACCATTCACATTCCATTTGTATGTTCCTTCAAACAGACTTACTAGCTATATCTTGTACACAATATTCCCTCTCCTGATTGGGTGCCTTTGCAGATGGATGGTTTCCCTCTTACTCCTTCCTCACACTCCATGTCTGGGATGCATTACTCAGCCACTAAGAATCCTTAACTTCCATGAAAGCACAGTTCATCTCCCACAGGAAGCCCTTCCAGATTCTCCCAAATATTGGCACTCTCTGCTGCTTGAAATGTCTTTGTATTATTCTGTGTACACTTTTATTCACTTATGTGTGTGTGGCTGTTGTCCAGTCGTTTCAGTCATGACCAGCTCTTTGTTACCGCATTTGGGGTTTTCTTGGCAGAAATAACTGGAGTGGTTTGCCATTTCCTTCTCCACCAACTCATTTCATTGTTGTTTATCCTTTGTTTTCAAAGAGGACCAATGACATCATGGAGTGATGTCTTGACTCATGCATGAATTGTATTTTAGTGAGGCAGAGTTGCACAAAGTCCTCAGCTTCATGCTCTCTTCCACAGTCATCAAAGTCCAGTGGTAAGACAAAAGTCAAGATGACTGGCAATGACCTGGGATGCAGTGGGTGACCTTGGTGTCCTCACTGTCTCACCAAGCCCTAAGCTTAGCTCCACAGAGCCTGCTTCACCTGCCTTCACGAAACAGACTGTTCTCGTCCACCCATTCTCCCAGGACGAGTCTTCACATGCTTGGGATAGACATCCCCCAACTCACCAAAGGGTTTGAGGCCTACAGGTTAGGGATTACTCTCAATCTGGTTTAGCCTGCCTGCTGAGATGGTTTTACCAACGTGTGGCCTCTGAGCATGCTACAGTTTCTTGGAACCATAGGTGAAAGTGGCTCCTTTTACAGATGAGAAAACTGAAGCAAACAGGGTTAAGTGACTTACCCAAGGTCACACAGCTAGTAAGTATCTGAGACCAGATTTGAACTCAGGAAGAAAAGTCTTTCTGACCCCAGGCCCAGCACACTATTCCCTTTGCCACCTAGCTGCCCACTAATCTGTGTTCCTGTTGTATTCTCCCCCCACCCCATCCCTAACAACAACAACAAAAAATACACACACACACACACACACACACATACACATAACAGACAAATACACACACAGTCCTTGTAGTCAGGGCTGGTTTCATTTTTTTCTCTATCTCCAGTAGATACACAATACCCAGGACAATAGGTGCTTTAAGAAGGTTTACTGAATTTAATATTTAATTTTTAAAATATTCAGTAATTAGAGAAACATGTGTTGCTTCATTCTCCAAGAGAAGGCCTAGGTCCAGGAGTCGAATTTTTGGTCAAGGTAGCTATGTACTAAGAGACAAAAGACAATTTCAAAGACAATGAAAGGTTAAGAGGAGATGGTCAAGACTGACTGGTTGAGATACCTAAGAGGTCAGCTTTTTCAGAACTAAGAAACTCCTAAGGACAGAGAGGTTTTACAAACTTGGGAAAATACATTCTAAAAGAAGAAAAGTAGAGAAAACAGGGTGATGCAGTGGAAAGAATTATGAATTTGGAGTTGGAGGACCTGAGTTCAAATCCCAGCTCTGGCTCCTATGTGACTATGGTCAAGTCACTTAACATCTATGAGTCTCTGTTGCTTCAACTGTAAAATTAAAGTATTGGACTACATGATTCTTAAAAAGCCTTGCAGTTCTAAATCTATTATCCCATGAAGTCCTAAATCACTAGCAAGAAATTTGGTCTTCCAAAACTGAATTGCAGGGAAGTGGGAAGCACACTGTAGAGAAGGAACTGTCCTGTGATTGTGGGGTGTATCAAAGTAAATCAGAACAGTTAGAAAACCTGGGAAAGAAGAATCTATGTATCAAAAAGGATTGGGGCTACCCAGAGAGGTAGGTGAATGGGCAGAGAAGCCAAGATGAGTGGCACCTGAGACAAAAATGCACTTTGCGGGGGATGGGGAGTGTGTGTGTGTGTGTGTGTGTGTGTGTGTGTGTGTGTGTGTGTGTGTGTGTGTGTGTGTGTGTGTGTGTGAAGGGGGTGTAATGTGATTTTTCCAGGTAGCTCTGGGGAGTTATGGGCTATAGCTACAGATTTAGAGTAAGAGAATAAAGGGGTTTGCAAAATTAACACTAGGAAAGCTTTCTGAAATCATAATGCAGGATTATTAGCCCTAACTCATGCACGCCTTGGTTATATGAATATAGCGCTTACCCATCCACTAATTCTTAAATACTATCTCTCCTCCGTTATTAACCCAGCTCATCTGTACGGTAACCCTGTCCAACCAACCAATGAAGAAGCATTTATTCATTACCTACTATATGCCAGGCACTGTAATAGGTGCTAGGAATACAAAGATAAATGGAATCTGCCCTTGCTTTAAAAAGCTAATGGTCTAACAAAGAAGATGTGTGCACATGCAGTTTTATACAGTCAACAAGCATTTATTAATCACTGCCATACAAAATTGTTTGGGGGCACCAGCTGCTGGGGAGATCTGGAAAGGCTATAAGTAGAAGGTGGCACTTAAGCTAAGTTTTGAAGGAAATCAGAGATTCCAAGAAGCAGAAGTGATGAAGGAATGTTCCAAAGCATGGAGAATGCAGATGTAATGGCTTATGTGAAGGCCAGCAAGGAGGGTCATCCAGTGAAGGGTGATGAGGAAGATGAGAGAGGCCTGGGGACCATGCCTTATGACGATCTATTAAAGAACGTTTAAGCTGAAGAAGTCTCAAGGGGAGACAAAAACTAGTATTCGAAGTAATGTAACATGAATTGGGAGGAGACTTACACTTGGCCCCTGTGGGCCGAACAAGGAGCAGTGGGAAAATTTTCTAACAATCAGAGTTGTCAAAAACATGATAGAAGGCCTCCATTATTAGAGCTTTTCAAGTAGAATTGACATAATAGCCATAACAGTTAACCTTTATATAAACCTTTAACTGTCACAGAGCTATCTCATTTGATCCTCACAAAAACCAGACAAGATAGGTACCATTATTAATTCCATCTTTAAAGGTAAGGAAACTTAGGCTTTTGTGTCATTATTGAGTCATTTCAGTCATGTCCAACTCTTCACGACCCCATTTTGGGGTACTCTTGGCAAAGATACTGGAGTGGTTTGCCATTTCTTTCTCCAGCTCATTTTCCAGATGAAGATACTGACGCAAACAGGGCTAAGTGACTTGCCCAGGGTCACAGAGCTAGTAAGTGTCTGAGGCCAGATTTGAACTCTGGTCTTGCTGAACTTAGCTGCCTCGTCAGAGAGGGAGTAGAGGATATTCTTGTTCTGGTAGAGATTAGACTGGGGATTAGAAGAGACCTCTGTGGTCTCTTCTAAGTAAGAGTATGTTATTTGGGGGTACACGTAGGAGGATGGTAGAGTGGCAGTGACTGGCAGTGCCCATAGCAAGATACAGGAATCCTCGAAGAACGACTGTCTGATGTTTCTGTGGTGTGTAGTGTGATGGCTGCCTCAGTGGAGAGTGGGTTCACCTTCACTGGAGATCTTAAAACAGAGACTGGATGACCCTTGTCCAGTATATTTACCAAAGGGATTCCTGTTTAGGTTTGGGTTGGTGCTGTAGTGGAAAGAGCCCTGCACTTGGCAATAGATGGAAAAATAAAGGTTTTGAGTTTGAGACAAGGAGAGATCTGGAAAAGATAAATTGCTCTCTGGCCAGAGGTAAAACTTAGCTATTTATGGGTAAAACTACCCTTGTCCTTTGAGATCAAAAGAGATGAGTAGCCATTTATCATTCTTCACTTCTGCTGGAATTTGATCAAAACTTCTCTGGATGCTCTTGAGCATCCACACGCTGCCTCAGAAACTCAATGTTTGAACAACCCTTGACAGTCACTTGACTTCTAAGCCTCAATTGTCTTATCCTATAAAATGGGAATGATGCCTAGGGTACCTACCTCTGAGGGTTGTTATGAGGTTGTAAAGTACTTTGCAAACTGTAAAGGAATATATAAATGGCAGCTATTATTTTGTGACATAAAATATATGTATGGTAGGCTGCTAGATGGCATATGGGGACTGGAGTCAGGAAAACGTGAGTTTAAATCCAGCCTCAGACACTTACTACCTGTGTAACTCTGGGCAAGTCTTTTAATCTGTTAGTCAATTAAATTAACAATTTAATTATTAATCAATTGTAAACTAATAATAATACCTGTATCCCAGGGTTGTTAACGGGACAATCAAATAAGATAATATCTTTAAAGTGCTTACCACAGTGCTTGGCACCTAACAGGCACTATATAAATATTTATTTCCTTTCTTTTCCTTTCCTTTCCTTTCCTCCACAAATATGAACACCAGGAAAGAAGTGAGAAACCCCAAAAGCACCTGACAGCTAATAACTGCCAGAAGCAGGATTCACATAGTTCTTCCTAAGTCCAAATCCAGGCTCTCCTATACCATCTCTCAATCTGATAAACTGAGTCATAGGACTACAACAATTCTGGTGAATGAAGAAAAACTAATATCCATAAGGAGACCTTGTCTTAGCTAAACTTAGTTTTTGAAATCTCCAGAATTTATTTCAATAGCAGGTATTTAATCAATATTTACTGAAATAAAAGAGAAAATACTCAAAAAGAAGTCTAACATAGATTTCTCTTCCCTCCCCCACACCTACTTTTTCACATTTTTAAAATCTTAGGTAATACAGAAGTTTAGAAAAAAAAGACATAGATAACCAAGGATATATTGTGTGTATGGTACAGTTAAGACAAAAATTGGATGGTGCTTCATATCTCTCTCTATCTATATCTATGTATATCCATAAGTATGTATGTGTATACATACATGTATATTGTATAATATACCTGTGCATATTTTACACTTTTACATAATAACAAACAGTACAAATACTTTATACGCTCAGTAAGTATGCAGAGAATGAATGAAAAAGTTGGTTACATTTTAACTCATTAAAAAGTTGACTTCTTAATTTCACAAGAGTTTTGGTATTCTTTACAAACCTCCAAAGAACAATTTATGAGAGGTGTCTTCCTTTGCTTCTTTTCTGAGATTATAACAATTTCCAACTGAAATGGACAAAGATAAATAACTACTCATCCCTTTTGTTCTCAAGGGACTGGGTTAATTTTACCCACAAACAGCTCAGTTTTACATCTGGCCAGAGAGCAATTATCCTTTCCAAATCCATCCCTGTGTCAGAGTTTGGCTGTTAGATCAGAACTAAAGCCATGTTTGTTTTATCATCACCAAAACCTCTTATCAAGAATTCATCTGTCTCTCCCACTCCACTATATGTTGGGTAAGGCACAAGTTGAGTGAAATAGATACCCTTCTTGCCATGTGATTATTTGCAATCTAATACAGGCAACAATGATATGGGCACATTTCATACATTGCTACTGAAGTTATTACTCCCTGGAGCTAACACAACCATCTATAACAGGAAATGCCTATGACTAGCTGCCCAGAACATCAGACTGGAGGTCCTTACAACCAGCAACTCCATTAGAGGAAAGGGGAGAAAGGTAAGAGAAAAGCAGAAAGGGGAAAAAAATTCTCTCAATACTTAATGTGGAAGAAGAGAGTTTATTCTAATCCAGGGCTGACTGTTTTCAGGATATGTGATGCTGTGAAAATACATAAGAAGAGTATCCAAATGCCAAATGGCCTGTGGCTACGAAACAGTATGAGATAAGAATGCTCACTGTCAGCCCAGAGCTGTTTATTATAAATGCTATGGAGAACAACAATTTTGAAAATGTTATTATTTATTAAAAGGAAAGTTGTATAATAAATCCAGGGGCTGACATGCTACTATTAACAAATAAGTCAGCCAGTCTGAAAGGTTAAGAACTATGGTAGACAGAAACCATTCAACCAAATGGGAGTTTTATGCTACAGTGCTTTGTTTTATTCTCAGTCACTGTGGCATGGTTGCTGTCCTTTTCTAAACTACCCAGCATAATTCCTTGAAGGCGATTTTCGACTCAACTATTCAGAGTGAACACTTTTAAGCCGGGCACCAAAATTCCTTATGTCAATTGCACATTAGCCATAGAATCATTCAGGCTGTAATGTAAAAATAAGCCATGCAAAAATAAAACCATAATTGTTGACCCTGGGCAAAGTTATTCTAAAATCTAGTGGGGGGAAAAAGGGGGAGCCACGTAAAGAAACCATCTTCAAGAGACAGTGGAATGTAAAATTAATGCCATATTGCTTGCCATAATAATGGGTGGGGGAGGGGCAAGAGAGAGGGAGAAAATTTGGAACTCAAAAAAATTTTTTTAATGAATGTTAAAAAATTTGTTTACATATAATTGGGAAATATTTAACAAAATAAATAAAAATATGATTTTTTAAAGAGAGATAATGGCAGCAGAATAGTGTGAAGGAAGGATAATGTACTGATTTGAGTCAGAGGGCATGGGTTGGAATCCTATACCTGTGTGACATTAGGCAAAACTCTAGGGTCTGTGGCCTTAGTTTCCTCAAATACAAAAATGAGGAAGTTGCACCACATGATGTCTAAGGTCCCCTCCAGTTCTAATTCCATGATTCTGTGATCATCTGAATTTTTTTTCATTTTAGATCTTGCCTTAGGAAAATACATTTGAGAAGCTTCTGCTCATACTGCTCTAACATCAAATCTCTAAATAATTAATACCTAAAAGCAATATCAATTCATTTTTTTCTTAATATTTTAAATTTGGTGTCTTAGAGAAAAAGCTGCTATTTATATATCTGTCACAATCTTTACTGACAGATGAAAATAAAGCAGTGAATGAATTTGCATGGATGATAACATGTGTATAGTCATGAGCCTGTCTTGTACATATCAACCAGAAAAAAAACAAAGCCGTTGAATTTTGACAGGCTCAGGACTAAATATGAAGCAGGAAATATAAAATTCACTGAAAGGAAAAGAAAAAGAATATGTACAATAGTCATTAATAGCACTTTCAGTCACCTCTCAAATACAGGAACATAATTCAATATTCAAAAATTACTGATGATTATCCAGTTGTATCATGTTTTCTGCTGAAATTAAAAATATCTTAAGAATATGAATTGTAAACAAGAAAAGGAAAACAAACCTGGGGGTTTGCTTTAAAAAAAAAAAGGATGAAGATAATATAGCACCTGATAATGAAATCTCCTCTCTTGCAAAGATTAGTGTGAAATGCAGTTTAATTATCCACCTTGGTAGTAAGCAGTGCAGTAATGTCAAATCAAGTCAACAGAATGCTAACAACATGTCATGGATTAGCATATTTGCATTTGGCTGAAACAAAGATGCACGGGGCATCTGGCAGCCCAATAAATCTTCACTTCATTGGATGAGTTTCTCCAACATATAAATGCATACATAAAAGTCTATAAAACACACAATGAATTTATGTCATATATTGTCTTGTTTCGTATGTTATTTAATTTTCTTATTCACACAATTGGCACTGAAATGCACGTTGAATGATTAATCTGTTTTTACTTTACCATTATATATACAATGTAACTGTAAGGAAATGAGACTTAAAAAAAAAAGAAAAGAATTGAGATTTTTGGGTTGAGGTTGTATCAGAAGACTTTAAATGACATTAATCAGTATACAATTTATCCTATTAACAATAGGGAGTTATTTATTGCTGTTGTTTAGTCATTTCAGTCTACCGACTCTATGATCCCATTTGGGGTTTTCTTGGCAAAGATTCTGGAATGGTTTGCCATTTCCTTCTCCAGCTTATTTTATAGATGAGGAAACTGAGGCAAATATGGTTAAGTGACTTGTCCAGGGTCACACAGCTAGCAAGTGTCTGAGGCCAGATTTGTACTCAAAAAGATGAGTCTTTCTGGATTGAATAGCCATCTAGCTGCTACAGTGAGATATCAGAGACTTTTTAAAACGAGAGCTATTTTTGAAAGAAATCAGCCTTATTATTTTATTAGCATACTTCATATACACACATATACAGCAGAGAGAAACAGCTGCCTTAGAGTCAGGAAAACCCAAGTTCAAGTTTAGTCTCTGACATACAAACTCAGATCTAATCTTGTCAGCTCCCTTACTCAATAAACTCCAGGGGCACCCTATTACCATCAAGTATGAAATACAAGTGTTTTTATTGGACAATTAAGGCTTTTTTCTTTCTACAACCTAATCTATTCCTAACATTCCAGCCTTATTACATATTATTGTCCTTCACATGTATCATGGTCTAGTTAAATTAGCTTTCTCAGTACTCCTCTCATATAGCACTCATCTCTCCTTACCCCTGCCTTTTAGAATCCATTGTTTCTTATAAGGCTCAGTTCAGACCCCACCTTCTACATGAAACCTTTCCTAATCTTATAAAATCATCTCATTTATTTTTTTTATACACCTGTATATATAGTGTTGTCTTTATTAGACTTGTAACATTGGAAAATCTGAGGTCAGATTTGAACTCATGAAGCTGAGTTTTCCTGACTCCAGACCTGGTGCTCTATCTACTCTGCCAACCTAGCTGTCCTTGCCCATGTCTAGGGAGAGCTTGTAGTCAATTTAAAAAGATGTCTCAAGAACATATGTTAATGATGATGATGATGTCGATAGTGCTTGAAAGTATGCAAAGAGTTTTACAAGTACTATCTCATTTGATCCTCCCAACAATTCTATGGGCAGGTGTTATTATTAATCCCATATTACAGATAAGGAAACTGAGGTAGACAGGGACTAAGGGACTTACCCACAGTCGTTGAGCAAGTAAGTGTCTAAGGCTATATTTGAACTTGTGTCATCCTTAACAGTGGACTATTACTATTAATAAATAAATAGATAGATAGATAGATAGATAGATAGATAGATAGATAGATAGATAGATAGATAAAGGGATGGATAAACAAACAAACAAACAAACCAATAAATAAAGAGGAGCATTTATATAGAACTTTGAGATTTTGCAAACTGCTTTATAAATTTGATCTGATTTGACTCTCAGAATAACCCTGGGAAGTAGGTGCTATTGTTACCCTATTTTATAGATTAAAAAAAACTGAGGAAGACAGAGGTTAATTGACTTTATTAGGGTTACAAAGCTATCGTCTGTGGCTGGATTTAAACTCAGGCCTTCCTGATTCCAGGGCCTTATCCATTGTGCCACTAAGCTGCCACAGGCCAATGGTTTAAATCTTGCCTGGGCTTCAGTTTCCTCATCTGCAAAAAGATGGAGCTGTACCAGATGGCCTCTGAGGTCCCTTCCAGCCATAGATCTATGGTCCTATAGATTGTAAACTTGATGACAGGAATTATTTCACTTTTATCTATGTGTCTCCAGTGCCTAGCAAGTGCCTGGCCCATAAAAGGCATTAATTAATGCTAGTTAATTGATCCAGTGTTTGGCTGGGTAATCCTGGGCAAGTCATTTAATTTCTAAATGCCCCAAGGCAACTGTGTAGATTATGTGCTGTTGAACAGTTGATTCTCATGGATAAAGGGAGTTTCTTTACCCAGAATTATGTTCACCAATGAAACCCTAGACCCAGCTCTGCCTACTTCTTCTGACCTATACAGAAATAGGAAAATCTTATTATTTACTCAACAAATACTCACTGAACATCTACTTGTATGTACAGCAATGTCCTAGAAGCTGTGAGAGGTAGCAAGTATAAGAATTTTCATTAATAACGGTACTTTAAGGTTTTATAAAGCTCTTTCCTCACAACAAACTTGTAAGGAAAGCAGTGCAAGTATTATTAATGATATTTTACAGGTTGAGGAAATAAAGGGTTAAAGAGAGCATGACTTGTTCAATCACAGGGCTAGTCTCAGAGCTGGGGTTCAAATCAAAGTCTTCTGACTTCAAATTTCAGGCATCTTCCATTAAACCACACTAAATAAGGCTGCCCATATCTTTTGTTGTTGTTGAATCATTTCAGATTTTGCCACTTCCTTCTTCACTTCATTTTACATATGAGAAATTGAGGCAAACAGAGATAAGTGACTTGCCCAGGGTCACACAGCTAGTAAGTTTCTGAGGCTAGATTTGAACTCATGAAATAGAGTCTGGTGTTCTACTGGTGCTCTATCAACTCTGCCACCCTAGCTGTCCCTGCCCATGTCTAGGGAGAGCCCGTAGTCAAGTTAAAAAGATGTCTCAAGAACATATGTTAATGATGATGATGATGATGTTGATAGTGCTTTAACGTGTGCAAAGAGTTTTACAAGTACTATCTCATTTGATCCTCACAACAACTCTATGGGCAGGTGTTATCATTATTCCCATATTACAGATAAGGAGACAGAGGTAGACAGGGACTAAGGGACTTACCCAGAGTCACTCAGCAAGTGTCTAAGGCCACATCTGAACTTGAGTCATACTTACAAGTCAAGTAAGTATGTGAGGAAACGTCTGGTGACAACAAATAATAAATGCTATAGACTAAAAAGAAAAATATGGAGTGAAATGATATAGCAGGGGACAGTCCTGAATTGTGTGTTTGGGAGAGATTCTAAAGCCAGTTCTGCTAAAACAAGATTATAGGATTTAGAGAAAGACAGGCTCCCTCATATTACTGATGAGCAAACAGACTCAGAAAGGGAAAGTGACTTACAAGTAGTTAAACTTAATCACCAGGATTTGAACCCCAGTCCTCTGACATCCAATCCTATGCTCTTTCCACATTAGCTATGTTACTTTGGATAACTCATTTAATCTCCTAAATGTCTTAACCTCCTAAGACCCAAGTGTCTTGACCAATAAAATAAGAAGATTGGATTAAGGGAATTTGTTCTGTGAAGTTTGGATTCAAAGGGCCACACCTGAGGACCTAAAGGGGCATATGTGGCCTTGAGGCCACAGGTTCCCCACCCAAGATGAACTCTAAGGCATCATCCCAGCTAAAATTTTCCATTATAAGGCTTTAGGGAAGAGGTGGAGTTCCAGTTGGGTAGACCCTGAATATGCATTTGAGTAGTAAGGGTCTTCCAAAAGGGAGGACCAATTTAATAAAAAGTCCACAAGTAGGAATAAATATAGTAATCAGTCAATTAACATTTATTAAGCCCCTACTATATTCCAGGCACTGCGCTAAGTTCTGAGAACACAAAGAAAATACAAAGAAAAACAAAAGACAGTCAGTCCCTGCTCTCAAGGAGCTCACAGTCTAATGGGAGAGATGATATATTCAAAAAAAATATGTATAAACAAACTATATTCAGGATAAATTGGAAATAATTAACAAAAAGGAGACACTAGAATGAAGGGGTATTGGGAAGTTTCTTGTAGAAGGTAGGATTTCGGCTAGGACTTGGAGGAAGCCAGGGAAGCCAGTAGGCAGAGATGAGGAGAGAGAACAGGCAGTGAAAACATCCATTGTCAGGAACTGGATGGTCTTGTTTGAGGAACAGCAAGGAGCCCATTGTCCCTGGATCACAGAGTATATGGACAAGGTTAAGGAGTAAGATGACTGGAAGGGGGAAGAGGGGAGAGTCACGTAGGGCTCTGGACACCAAACAGGATTTTGTATTTGTTCCTAGAGGGAAGACAGACATTGGGGTAGGGAGGTGACACAGTCAGACCTGCGCTTTAGGAAGATCATTCTGATGCATCTTGGGGTGAGGAGTGAGCATATCGTCTTAGCTGGAGTACACGGTTCTTGCTGGCGATGATAAGTCACAGATGTAGTTGGGAAAAGAAACAGGTCATGGAGGGCCTCGAATACAACCCTAAAGAGGCTGTAGGCAACAAGATGGAACTGAAGATTTTTGCTTAGTAGACATCTAATGCAAGAGACATTTAGGGAAGAGCGATCTGGAGTCTGGTGGTGTGTGCAGAACAGACTAAAACAGACTAAGGAAAAAGGGACTGACTACACACTGGTGACTGCACTTTGTCAAGCTATTGGAATAATCCAGGAGTGAGTCAAGTGATAAATTCCCTTCATTTGTTCTGTGAATTTATTTTTTTCTAAACAAAAGCAACAACCAGGACAAAAGACCAAGCCAGGCAGAGCCAAGCTATGTCCAAAGACACCTATATTCAATATTCTTACTGAAGGTAAAATGCAAAATTGGCCTTGTCAAGCCTGAAATTGAGATTTAGGGATAAGCACTAGCACATGCAACTTCTTAGAAATTGCTTTCATCTGGAAATATTCATTTGACAAGCTTCCTAGTTACCTTCTGGAGAGCTAGAATATACTAGTATGGACCATATTTTTAGAGTATCTATAAATATAGCCATAATTTCATTAATTTATTAATATTGTTCATATACAGCCTCAGATATAATGAAATCAGGCTACTTCAAGGGTATTAAAATTGAGAAGATAAAAACTGGTTCAATTAAGAAACTGATCTTTGACTTATGAAGAACTAATTTTATATTGGTTTTACATCCCTCTGTATAGATACCATGTATACGTATACAAATATTATGACATACGGCTTCTATAGAGAGATTTGGAACTCACTTATTTTACACGACTTAACATAATTCTTTAGCTTCTCGATGTATTTTGTAGGTTTATAGGTAACATGATGGATAGACAGATAAATAGACACAGCTGATTACACAGATAAGAAAGAAAGCCAAATCATTAATCTTACAGAGAAGAATAATTTAAAAGAGACAACATGACAGATTCTTCATTTGACCACCCATTTCAGTAATTCAAAAACCATCCCAAGAATTATATGATAAAGTCTCACATATTATAAAAGTTATGATGATAAGTCCCACATATCACAAAAGTTATGATGATAATGCTTATATAGTTTGTAAAATATTGAAGATTTATATTTTGGAAAGAAAACTAAAATGAGAAGAAAGATTAACCAGTCATATGCTAAGAGGGAGGAATAACAGGTAAATTTGTTGTTGGTTAGTTATTTTAGTTGTGGCTAGCCCTTCATGACCCTTTTTGGGGTTTTCTTGGTAAAGATACTGGAATGATTTGTTATTTCCTTCTCCAGCTCATTTTACAAATTAAAAAAACCGAAGCAAACAAGGTTAAGTGATCTGCCCAGGGTCATACAACTAGTAAATGTCCGAGGCTACATTTGAACTCAGGAAGATGAGTATTCTTGACTCAAGGCCTGTCATTCTATCCACTTTGACACCTAGCTGTCCCAACAAGTAAGTAACCTCGACAGAGTCCACTGAGTAAATGAATGAATGAATAAAGCATGTATTAATTGCTTACTATATGTAAAGTACTATGCCAAGCCTAAAGATATAAACAATATAGTAGAACAGTCCCTGCACTCAGAGAGCCCATGTTCTAGATGGGAGATAACATATATGGAAACTCTCAGTTGCAAGTCAAATGGAAATTATGTCATAGTCCTTATAGCTCATCAGCAAACCAGATGTTAATGCCTCTTCTTTAATGTCACTTCCACTGATAAAATCATCCAAGTTTCCGATATTGAACTATTTGATAATAACCAAAAACTTCTGTAACAAGAGCTTTCTTTTCTTGGTCTTCAACAGATGAGGCTGTAGTACCTGCAGGAGCATTTGCC
This sequence comes from Phascolarctos cinereus, assembly GCF_003287225.1. Lineage (NCBI taxonomy): Eukaryota > Metazoa > Chordata > Mammalia > Diprotodontia > Phascolarctidae > Phascolarctos > Phascolarctos cinereus. The sequence goes on along the minus strand of NW_027555847.1, from coordinate 448,445,231 downwards.
AGGCTGTGTCTCCCAGTGGGTTGCTTCCCAAGATGATGGCTGCAGACACTGAGATGGAAGAATTACTATTCCAAAGGCTCTTGAATACAGGGCCCTGGTCTGTCTCCATCAGAATCTAAGGAGGAGACAGTGGTCAAGGTGGTGGTAATGGAAATGGTGGTTTGTCTGGCCTGGCATCTGCTCCCTCCTATCTCTCCCATACAGTGCCTGGCTTCTGCTAGGATGGCTTGCCTGCCTTGTGAGTGTCCATTGGTATCCCTACAATGTCTAAAGAACTAGAGAAAGGCCTGAGGCATATTGATTGGATCCTTCGTGACAGATTTGTGATAGGACACGGATAAGAGTTACACAGAATAAAACAACATGGATAGGTAGGGATCAGCATCACTGAAGAGAGTACCCACACTGATGAGAAACTCTGCCATTTCCAGACCCTACTGCCTCTGCTCCAGCTGTCCTCCTCAACACCCTCCAACTTAACCACCCGGATTCTGTCCCTGGGTCCCTGGGGTCTGAAAGCTTTTACTCTGTCTTCCCTAGAACCAGACCTCCATGTCACTTCCCAACCATTTCCAAACCACACTGCCTCCAGGGTCAGTGGTATCATGCACCACTCCTTCTATTGCACTCCTTCCAGACTCATTAATCTAGATAATGCATCTAAACGACATGAAGAAGTTATTCCATCACACTTTTTCACCATTATTTTATTCACTTGGCTCATAAATCAAAGGGATTTCTTTTTTTTTTTAGCTATGAAAATAAGTAAAAGGGGTAGTTTCAGAAATCCTAAGACTTTTCTGACTACTGTAAAATTATCAGCAATTACTTGTGCAAATGACGGCTATAGAAATGTAATCACTGACATCTGCATAAATAACTTGTTGCATAATGCTGATTTTTGGATCCCTGCCAACACTTAATTTCTACAGTGTGGTACTTTAACTTGACCATTGAAAAAAAACAACACACACACACAACTAATCTACCTTCACCCTCTCTTTGTATATGTGTGTATTCCACAAAAATAATCTTAGTTTCATTGTCTTAAAAGAGACATGGTATAGCTATAAAGTGATGACTGGTTACATACACCGAAAAAACAAACACAAACAAAAAAAACCAACCCAGTCTTATTTCTATTTTATGATTATTTGTAAAGCCCCTGTAGCAAAATCAAAGCTTATTCATTTATTATGATAAAAATCACATTTTTAATCAATCATTCATGAAGTCCATCTTAGAGATGCCACACAAATGCTATGACACTAAAGATTTTATTCAATATATTCAAAAGCTATGGGCCATCTGTTGCCTAGCAAGGTTCCAGGTGGTCTTCTTGTTTTCCCAGGAGCTCTAGTAATATCCACCACCATCAAGGAGAAAACAAAAACCCATTCCCTAATAAATTATAATTTCATGTATAATGATAAATAACTTTAAAAAAATTTCTACATAATCTATGTGGATACCAGAAATATGAATTCTAAAATTTCTCTTTTGCTATCTTTCAAGCTTTCAAATTCACCTCTCTCCAACTGCTCCTATTTACTTCATAATCATATTCTGCTTTTCACTGGCTTTCAAGGATTTTTACGGTAAATTTATTTTCATTTAAAGCTATTATTTCCTGATCTCTCTCATCTACCTCAAATCCACAGCTATTAATTGTGTAAACTATCAGCTGTCTCCTATGTCAGTCACCCAGCTACCTTAATGACCTGTTTTAGTTTGGTTGTAATTGTTTTTTCCCTTTGCTAAGACCTCACCCAGTGGCAGTCAAATAGTCAGTCAATAAACCCTTATTAAGTGCCTAAGGCACAGTGCTAAGAGCTAGGGATACAAAGAAAGATAAAAAACAGTCAATTCCTGTTCTCAAAGAGTTCACAGTCTAGGGAAGCCCAGTGCCTCAGAACTGGAAAGGACTTGTGGTCCAACCCTACTTGCTGCATAAATACCTACCCCACAAGTGGGCATTCATTCATCTAGCTGCCACTTCAACACAAGTAAACTGACTCCTACCCAGCCAACTCATTCTATTTTTGGAGAGCTCTAATTGCTAGAAAGCATTTCTGTATATTAAGTATGTGTTGGCCGAAAGAGTAATAGATTTGGAGTAAGACGATATGGATATGAATGCTGTGTCTGACTCAGCATCATCTACCTTATCAAATTCAACTCCCTCATTTTATCAATAAAGTCATTCGGACCCAAAACTCAGAGAGTTAAGGTGACTTCAAGTTACATAATGAAGAGAGAATCTGACCACTTTGGTCATGCTGTGTGGCCTTGGGCAGCTCACATGGCTTTTCTAAGTCTGTTTCCTTCTTTGTACAACTCAAAAAGATGAGCTCTGACGTTTCTTCTAGCTCTTATGTTCTTATGTAGAACTAAGTTAAAATCCTACCTATGACATATGTTTTTGCTTTCTTTAAATGATAAATTGATCATTTAACAAAATATTTTACATTGGGGCATTCAAAAAAGTGAATAAAGTCATGTTTGTTAGTTTGTATTACACACAACACAAATCCATGCAGTTTATTTTAAAAAAACATTGGTCTTCCTCAGAACTAAAATGTTACAAACGTCAGCGGTGATTCATCCTTTAATATTTTAAGCAAACTGAAAGGAAGGTGCTTGGTCAAATGCAAAAGAACACTGGGTGTGGCAAGTATAGACTGTCCTCAGTTCACCAAACAAGGTGAAAGGCCAGAGGGTAGAATGAAAATAAAATGTTGCTAATTAATATTCAGAATTTTTTTGTGTGTGAAGAATTGGTCCCTTCACAGCACTGAAGGGGTTTCAGATGGGATATATTTTGAGTCTATGCCAACAAAAAACATCTCCCAATTCTCTGAGCTTATTCCATGTACCTCAATGGGTTACTTATAACAAATATACCAGAGTTCCATAAAACAACATCTTATAAGCACAGGGAAAAATGAAGATTCCATTAAGACAAGTCCAAATATAACATCACTAAAATCAACACATTTTGCCACTGATCAGATATCAAGAGAAAAAAAATTAGAACATACATTTTGGAAAGGTTCCCCACAAGGCTTTAAATCCCCTAGTTGTCACTGTCACGATGGGAATTGGAAATGGGGGGTGGGGAGAGATGGGGGTTTTAATGAAACATTTTTACTCCAGAACAACACAATTCAAAACAGATGATCATCATTGATCATTCTTTCAGATTTATGCATTAAATCTTCTTAAAAAAAAAAAGATTCTCCTTGGGAATGACAGATGACATTGTTGTTAATAACGTGCTATTCCCTGAGGAAAGGGGAGCACAGGGTGAGGGGATGAGTGATTTTCTCAATATTTACTGTTGCCTTTTTTTTAAGCTTTTAAAAATAAAATTCATTTTTTAATCATCTAAGAAAAATCAGATTTCTGTGCTTCTCATTTCCTTTATAAACATGTTACTATGATGCATACATTTACCCTCATAGAGATAAACACCCCATGGCTCCACTATCATTTGAAGGATTTATATTTCCTGTTTCACAAAACTAGTATGTGGTTTCCTTTTTTAAGTTGGTTGAGCCTCCTAATCTTGATATCTTCTTTCCCTAAAAGATGTAGATAATAAGTTTTTGTACAGTGGTACCAACTGCTGTTTGTGAACAGGAAACTTGTCATGCCACCATCTGCAGTTGAATCTAGTGGTACATAAAGTGAGCAATAGTTTAGGACACTCTATGTACAAAGAAGGAGGTAAAGAGGTGGGGAGAGGGCAAGAAAAAAATTGATGAGTAAACAAAAATTTAACAGCAATAAATTCCACTGTTCATTGTACTTAGGCATTTCTTGTAAATCTAGTCAACTGTATTATAAAGAAGGATGAAAATTTCCATTTTTAAAACTGCACCTATTAAAATACAGCAGAAATGGGGAAGGTTAGTAGAAAAGAGCTTTTTCAGATCTTGCCTAAGACACAGAGAATACATAGTTCAGGCTCTGCAATCACTAGACTTCTCTAATCAACTTGTCTTCCATTGGCCAACGTAGCAGCAGCCAAAAATTAATCCTCAGACACTTCCAGTTTGTCCAGTCACTAGATTCTAATGGATGAACACTTGACTAACAATTAACAATAACAAAAATGTAGCTAACATGTATATAGTGCTCTAAGTTTTACAGAGTGTTTTATATAAATTATATCATTTGATCCTCACAATAACCAGGAGATAAGTGCTGTTATCTCCATTTTACAGATGCATCTGAGAAATGTAAATGACCCGCCCAAGTTTATACAACTCGTATGTATCTGAGGCAGGATTTTCACTCAGGTCTCATCCGTCTCAAATTTTAGGGCCAGCTCAGTGTTTAACTAGCTGCTTCACTTTAGACACACCACCACTTATCTACGCACGGGTGGGGAGCCTGCGGCCTAGATGCTACCTGTGACTATGCCCAGATTTTTTAATCTATAAAATAAAGATAAAATGCTGCATTCTAAGTAGCTTATAGGGTTATATTATTAAGTTCAGATGAAATAATAAAGTAAAATTGTTTTGAAATTTATAAAATGCTATGTAGCTAAAAGATCTACCTTGGCAGCAAAGTCCCCAAAAGTGATGGTTTCACAGAATTAAGGCATCTCAAGACATTAGAGGCCGGATGACTTTAGCCTTCCTTTATACTCAAGTTACCCTAAGAAAACTGTCCATAGCTCTTTTTTTCCTAATTTGCCTGGGACCTGGATGGCAGGTCTCTGCCCCATGGTTTCAGGTACATAATCCTACCTGGTCTAAATAATTTGTAACCAGGAAAAACAAATTTTCTTTAATGCTACTTATTCATCTATGTCTACCAATCACTCTTCCTCCTTTCATTAACCAAATTTCTTAAAACTTTAAACCCTTGCATTCTGGCTTCTTCTGTTCCACCATTTGACTGAAACTGAGACCTTAAAGTTGGCCTAAATCCAATCGCGTTTGCTAAGTCCTCATCCTTCTTACCCTCTCAGTGACACTATGATGAACTATCCCCTCCTTGGAATTCTTTCCTTTAGGCTTCCCTGGCACCACATTGCCTTGATTTTTTTCCCTTTTTTCCTTTTTGGAGTCAACTGAGGTTAAGTGACTTGCCCAGGGTCACAAAGCTAGTATATGTTTCAGACCAAATTTTAATTCAAGTCCTCCTGACTCCCTGGCTGGCCCTCTCTCCACTGTGCCACCTGGTTGCCCCTGTGTTACCTTGATTTTTATCAAATCTACCTTCTTTCCCTATACTCTCCACTATACTATGTCCAGATGACTCCTCTGAAGCACAGGCCTGATCAGATCATTCTTTTTCACAAAAACATTTAATTCCTTGGCCTAGTATTCAAGACCCTTCAAACTTACGTTGCATAATTTATTTTCTAATCTTCTATATGTATCCTATCCTTCAATCACATTAGATTATACTCCTTCTATTTTCTTATCTCTGCACATTACTTATGCTATTCATCTCACCCATGACACTCTTTCCCACCTCTGCTTGACAAAACCATAGCCAGTCCTTAAAGCCCAGGTCAAATGTTACCTTTATAAAATCTTTGATGATTTCCACCCACTAAAGGTGATCTCTCCTACCTTCAAAAGGACAGACACTTTCAAAACAGAGGATATAACATTTATTTTGTTGTTGGTCAAGTTTTTTTCAGTTGTTTCCAACTGTTCTTGACCCCTATTTGTGGTGGTAGTGGTGTTTTGGCAGAGATACTGGAATAGTTTGCCATTTCCCTCTCCAGATGATTTTACAGAAGAGGAAACTGAGGCAAACAGGATTAAGTGACTTGCCCAGGGTCACACAACTAGTGTCTGAGGTTAGATTTGAATTGAGGAAAATGAGTCTTCCTCCCAATTAATTAATGGTCAAAGGACATGAACAGGCAGTTTTCAGATGAAGAAATTAAAGCTATCTACAGTCATATGAAAAGATGCTCTAAATCACTATTGATTAGAGAAATGCAAATTAAAAAAACTCAGAGGTACCACCTCATACCTATCAGATTGGCTAACACAACAGAAAAGGAAATGATAAATGTTGGAGAAGATGTGGGAAAACTGGACCACTAATGCATTGTTGGTGGAGTTATGAACTGATCCAACCATTCTGGAGAGCAATTTGGAACTATGCCCAAAGGGCTATAAAACTGTACATACCCTTTGATCCACAATACCACTACTAGGTCTGTATCCCAAGGAGATCATAAAAAACAGGAAATGACCCACATACACAAAAATATTTATAGCAGCTTTTTGTGGTGGCAAAGAATTAGAAATTGAGGTGATGCCCATCAGTTGGGGAATGGCTTAAAACAAGTTGTGGTATATCAGTGTAATGGAATACTACTGTGCTATAAGAAATGATGAGCAGGTGGATTTCAGAAAAACCTGGAAAGATTTACATGAACTGATACTGAGTGAAGTGAGCAGAACCAGAAGAACACTGTACACAGTAACAGCAACACTGTAGGATGATCAGCTATGACAGATTTGGCTTTTCTCAGCAAAACAATGATCTAAGCCAATTCCAAAAGGCTCACGATGGAAAATGCTATCCGTATCCAGAGAAAGAACTATGGAGTCTGAATGCAGATCGAAGCATACTATTTTCACTTTTTTTTGTTTTGTTTTTTCTTTCTCATGGTTTTTCCTCCTTCTGATTCTTCTTTCACAACATGATTAATGTGGAAGTGTTTAACATGATTGTACATGTATAGTCTATATCAGATTGCTTGTTGTCTTGGAGAGGGAGGAAAAATTTGAAACTCAAAGTCTTATAAAAGTGAAGGATGAAAACTATTTTTACATATAACTGGAAAAAATAAAATACTATTGTGGTGGTGGTGGGGGGGAATACTCTTCCTGCCTCCAGACCCAGCTGCACTCTATCCACTATGCCACCCAGTTGCCCAGATGACATTTACTTTTCTTTTATTCCCTGAACTAGTAAGCTCCTTGAAGGTAGGGGCCAGGTGTTTCCAGGAGCATGGGGATAAACATAGGCCTTGGATGCCTTGATTATATTTTATAAAATATCTTAGTTAATGAAAAGGCAGAGTTTACATGAACTCAATTGCCTGTGTCCCTCATACGTCAGTGGGAGGAAGAGACAAGCATTTATAAAGCTACAAGTGCTAAGTGCTTTACAAATATCTCATTTGATCCTTACAACCCTATGAGGTATTTGCCATTATTATCCCTGTTTTATAGTTGAGGAAACTGAGGCAGACAGAGGCAAAGTGACTTGCTCAGGGGAACACAGCTAATAAGTGTCTGAGGTGGAATTTAAACTCAGGTTTTCTTGAATACCATGGGGACAGTGGATAGAGCACTGGCCCTGGAGTCAGGAGGACTTGAGTTCAAATCTAGCCTGAGACACTTACCAGCTGTGTGACTGTGGGCAAGTCACTTGACCCTGTTTGCCTCAGTTTCCTCAATTGTTTGTCTCAGTTCTTCATTTATAAAAATGTGCTGGAGAAGGAAATGGCAAACCAATCCAGCATCTTTGCCAAGAAAAGCCCAAATAGGGTCATGGATAAGCCAAACACAACTGAAACAACTCAACAACTTTCTGAGTCCATGCCTAGTGCCCAATCCACTGCTCCACCCAACTGCATATCAGGATTCTGGAGATAGTAAAAAGATACGCGTTACAATCACTGTACACACAACCCATTTTCAATCTCTAGAAGACTACTTAATGAAGTTTACTAGAGCATGGAGGTGTTTAAGCAAAACACAAGAAAATTATACATTCTTAAAGAGACTTTGGAATGCAAACTAACCGTTATTTTATGTAAAGGAGAAATATTCTTAATTTACACTATGATGCAAGATACAAAAAACTGGTGACGTTGAAGATATAAAGATTTTTTTTAAAAAAGATAAATGGGTAAATTTGATGGATTTTTGTGGCTTGGGATCTGTAGCAAGTCATTTCAGCTGTATTTACAAAGGTAGGGAAAAGATCTGTAGTGTTATGCCCACACAGGAAAAATAACAATTTGCTGAACAATTCTTGCTACCTCTACCAGTCATCAAAGACCCATAACATATCCCATTTACAAACATATTTTCTAACATAATGATACACATAAAAAAAATTTTAATTGAAAGAGGATATATTATACTATCATAAATTGTAAGTTTTTGCTTTCCATTAATATTAAATATCCTAAGAAATTAAAATATGTAGCTGTTTAAAAGAGGGAAGCCAGGATATTTTCAAATAAGTGGCCAGGGACTAACCATAGCACTTTTAAAAATAACACTATAAAAAAAATTAAAAATTGATAATTTGCCTTAAGGTGTAAAAAAAAAATCTACTCCATTAGACAACATATGCATACATAGAACTCAGAACAAGAGTTTTGTGTAACAAAATACCTTAAATAAAATGTACCTTTTTCTCACTTGAATGTCTAGTTATGTGTGTTAGCACATGCGTAGGTTTATAATGGAATTAATTCCTTTTATCTTAAGTCCAAATTAAGAAAAATATTCTGACATTGGAATGAGATCAATTCTGCATAGTGTTTTCAATGACTTCTAAATCAGATACACCCTAAAATGGTTTCTTTAATCTTTTTCAACTGTCACTGTCTAATAGTCTCTCAGTAATGCTGAATTTCAAAATCGACTTCTCTTATAAATTTAATCAACTAAAGAATTAAACACCAATAATGATATATTGCTATGTTTAAAAGGAATCCTCTGGGGGACAGATGAGAAAGAAAGGTTAAAGAGTTCTATGCTTCAAAGTACTACAGTTCAGCTACCTATAAATCATTCTCTCTGTTTATTAAGTTAATTAGGCCCATCAGTACACTTAACTTTCAGGCTCAACAACTGTCTGGCAAGCATGTTTTCCACTTTTTGTAAAAAACATAAGAGAAAGTCTTAGAAGGCGGGTACACTGTCTATCTGATTTTCAAAAGTGATTTATGCATCTGATTCCTCGTGCTGCTTTGAAAATAGACTCAGCTCTTCCTTCCGTGCTATTCTATTAAGAGAAGGCTTTTCAATTTGAAAAGTGCACTATGATTCAAACTGCAGGCTCCTATAGCATGTCAGCATTTGCATTAAATACTGATGAAGTTGGATGTTAACCAAATAGAAGGGAGCCCCAAAGCTGCAGACACTGCAGTGAGAGAGGGAGTTATTGCACGCGCTCAGAGACAGACTTCACTTTTTTCCTCACATCAAAAATGACAGCTAAGGTAAAGTCATTGAGTCCTCTTAATTTGAATCCTTGCCCTTTGTCAATTTCCCCTGAATGCCCAAAGTTACATATAAACATGTGTCTATAGCTGCTTCTTTTAATATTTCTTCCCTTGCCACCTCCAAAGTGAAGTGTTGGATTTGTATGTAAATCTATTTTCCCCCTAAAGGGATCTGTTTCCGATTCTAGAAACGCTAACAACTTCTGCCCCTCAGTAATGAGAGCTGAGGTAAAAATATGCAGACCAGTGACCTGGAAAAAACAGCTTTTCCTCTTGGCTCTCTTCACGCAAAAGACACGGGTCCATTGCAGTCCCAGCCTGACCGAAACCCACAGAAATCAACTCCAGTGCAGACTTGACATGAGACACAACATCAACCTAGGACACGGACACGGACACGGGGACACACACACACACATACATACACACACACACACACACACACACACACACACACACACACACACACACATATACTCAAGATGTTTGGAATGTGCAGTTAGCAAGAGGCGAAATACCATCAGAGCACCTGTCCTCTTGGAGCACGCTTCCAACTGGTGCCTTCGTCAGAGGTTCAAGGGTTGTCACCCAGTAAGTAGCCCACCCACCCCAACCAGTTACCCGACACTCTTCCTCCTTTCTATGTGCAGGTGAAGGTAGGGGCTCGCTTTCCACCCCTCAAACCCAAGCTGCAGCTAACCCAGAAACACTGCTGAAGAGAAAGAGGGGGGCCATAAGCCAATTCCTCCAAGCACCCAGAACGATTCTCTCCGTCCTCCCCCCCACCCCACAAAAACAAACACGCAAAACCAGCATTGCTTCTCAGTTTCTCCTCCCCCTGTCCCCCGCCCCCTTAATTCAACTTCAGAAAAACTGTATTCAACTTACTGGGATCCTGACGCCTTTGGCTGCAGCAGCGGCCCCAGCCTAGGCTCTAGGGTGGCAGCTGGGATTGCAGAGCCTGGCTCCAGCCCAGCCCGGCTGTGTCGGAGCAGAAGCTGGAGCAGGAGCGCAGGAGGAGACAGTGGTTGCAGTGTAGATGGTGGAAGAAAGCGGCTGGCGCGGTCCGCAGCCTCGGATCGGGGCACGGGTTCCGGAGCCACAGCCTACAGTGGAGCAGCAAGCAGCGGCCAGGGCTGCGGGGTTCCTCTGGACCGACACGCGACCCCGAGCAGCTCCCGGCGACTCCTACTGGTGCCACCGCCGTCGCCTGCCAAGAAGCTGCACGGTCGTGCGAGCCGCTGGAGTGTGTTTCCAGTCTGATGGAACTTGCTGGGTTTTCTTTTCTTTCTTTCTTTCTGTCTTTTTTTTTTTTAAAGGAAAGGGAGAAGAGGAAAGGCAGAGGCGTGGAAGACGCACAGCCAAACCGCCAAGCCTCCCAGGCGCGGGTCAGTCACATTCCCGAGGGGGCACTACAGCCCATGCAGTCCGCTCGCTGACCCGCACAGCGGAGACTGACAAGAGCGGCGGCGAGCTCGAGCTAGCTGAGAAACAAGTGGCGGCAGTGCGCATGTTCCCCCAGAGCCTGTGTGATAGAGGCCATTGCGGCACGTCACTGAGTGCAGGAGGGAGGGAGGGAAAGGAGGCTGGAGGGCGGGGTGCGGTGGAAGAGCTGAGCCCTCTGCTCAGCGCGGGGGGGGGGGACCTCCAACCTAAGGCTGTGTCCCAAAGTTCTTTTGTTTACATTTTCCAAGGAAAATACGCTTAAAGTGGTGGCTACGTTCCCAGGCTAGACCAAAAAAGACATTTGAAGCCCATTATCTAGCAGAAATAATATAGAAACGACTGATACCGAATAGATTAACTCACGTTTACATAGTGTTTTAAGGTTTACAAGAGATTTACTTTTTCAGAACCTGTAAGAGACGTCCAAGATCTCCATTTAACCTGCTGCTAAAAACCTCCTCCATGAAGTCTTCCCTTATAGTCCCAAGTGAAAATGTTTTCTGCATCCTCAAAGTCTCCCTTTACCTATTCACAGCAGAACTCAGGTGTTTACATAGTATCACCTCCCCAAGTAGAATGTAAACTCCTGGAAGGTAGAGCTGGAAGAGAATTTAGAAGCCACCTAGTGCAACCCTCTCATTTTATAGATGAGGAAACTGAAGTCAAGTGACTTGCCCAAGGACACACCAACAGAAAAGTAAATGGAAGAATTGGGATTTAAACCTAAAACCTCTTGATACCAAGTAGATCTCTTTCCTCTGCACCACAGTTTCTCCTCTTATGGTTCCCAGCACCTAACATAGTGCCATTAAAATAATCGCATTTAACAAATGTTGGTTGAATTAAATTAAACTGAATTCAGGAGTACCAGGCTCAAATTATATAAAACATAATTATGGCAACCCAGTGTAATTGTATTTTAAGCCAATATCATGGACACTAAACTCACAAAATAGCTAGTTTTGAAATGTGATCACATTCAGAAAAGGGATAGCTCTAAAAATTGCTATTCATGTTATAATAGTCCCAGTCTTGGCTACCTCTCTTCTCTTCTGGGAAAGTTACCTAACACCTTTGGGTCTCAATTTCTTCATTTGTAAAATGAGGCATTTTGTTATTGTTGTTGTCGTCGTCATGTCCGACTCTCTGTGACCCTATGTAGGGTTTTCTCAACAAAAACTGAGGCAAAAAGGGTTAAGTGATTTACCCAGAGTCACACAGCTAATAAGTGTCTGAGGTCATATTTGGACTCAGGAAGACGAGTCTTCCTGACTCCAGGCCCATCACTTTGTCCACCGTACCACCTAGCTGCCTCAAATGAGGCATTTGGGCATCATTAAAGTCTTATCTAGTTCTGCATCTAGAACTCCTGTCTACCTCCCAGCTATCTATGTGACCTTCAAGTGAATCTCATCCTATAAGAAGCAGCATTGTGAATTAGAATGAGTTTTGAATTTGGTTCCTAAGGACCTGGATTCATAATCCTAGGTCTTCCGCCTATGTACCCTTGAGCAAGTAATTTAACTTCTGTGAGAATCACTTTCCTCATCTGAAAAATGAGGTAGTTGGACTCAGTGACCTCAAAAGGCCTTTCCAGCTCTGAATCTCTCTATGTTCCCATGACCTCTCTGATCTTCAGTTTCATTGTCTGCAAAATTTGGGTATTAACACTTGTACTTTCTGCCTTACAATGCTATTGTATCTAATGTATATGAAAGTGATTTATAGTGAAAACTGTCATTATTAATATATTATTATTACCATCATTAAAATCTTACCCTACCGAAAGGAAGGGATAATAGCCACAGTTTTTTCCAAGGCCTATATTCCTTATAGGCCAGAAAAGCAGACTTATTTCCGGTTGAGATTCTACTCATATTCAAGTTCTTTAAAGCTCTTGTTTGTGATGTCTTCAATTCTCCATGTGCTGAGGTCTCCATTTAAACTATTCCCTGCCTACTCAAAAAAGACCAAATAAAAGATGGATTATATTAAACTTTTTTATTTCAGCAGAGAATGGTAGAATTATTGCTAAATTTAAAAGTATTTGACCCGGTGTTTCTTTCTTTGGAATTGTAAGTTATAATTTGTCCAGACTTCTCACTTAGAAAGTTTCTTTCCTCTGAAAATCTATGAGTTCTATGGCTATTTTCTACTATGGGTAAGCAGCTAATATATGCAGAGACCCAAAAGCAGAGATGGGAGGAGAAGGCATGGAAAGTAAATTCACAAATAAAAATATTTAAAATTATAATTTCAACTTGTTTCGTGGGGAAAATTTATTCAAGTTTGCTTTTCATGTAAGTACAGAGTGAAAGCTATACAACAAATTTGATCTTTAATCTTTAGGAGAGAATTTTTTGAAATAGGCAGAAAACACAATTCCTCTTATAATAATACAGACAGTCCACAACTTATGAATGGGTTGTGTTCTAGTAAAGTGGTTGATTGGAATGTAGTTTCCCATAGAAACAGGGTTATAAATGATGGTTAGGTTCCCAGACTAGCCTACAAAAACTTTAAACCTAATCTCTCAATATCAAACCCTTTTTATTCCTCAACCCTGAGTCTGATGAACCCCTCTAAATATTGGCTCTGGCTCCCAAGGTAGTGTTGGAAGAGGCTTCCAGGGTCAGGGAGGTAGATAAATTAATTTGAGTCAGGTGAAGAGAAGTCTGGCGGCAGCACCTTTAGTTAGAGCAGCCTTGGTAGGTGGTGAGGGTGGGGCTAGATTTGGACTCCATTGTCAGCAGCTAAAAAAAATAAAACACTAGTAAGAGGGCAAGACTTCTGGCAGCATCCTTTCTTAAATTATTCTTAGGTTGAATATTTCTAAGTTGGGAGTGGTCAGTTTACTTGTTGTTCAGTTGTTTCAGTTGTATCTGACTCTCTGAGGGTCCACTTAGTGTTTTCTTGGCAAAGATAGCGAAGTGATTTGCCATTTTCTTCTCTAGTTCATTTTATAGATGAGGAAACTGAGGCAAACAGGTTTAAGTGACTTGCCCAGGGTCACATAGCTAGTAAGTGTCTAATCTAAGGCCACATTTGAACTCAGGTCTTCCTGACTCAAGGCCCTGAACTCTACCCACTGTACCATATAGCTGCCCTATGTGTATATTGAGAATTAAATCTATCAGTACCAAAATATAATGCATCGGAAGCTAATAAACTCATATGGATTTTAAAAAACTAGAATATTGTAAATGTTTCACCTACCCAATGCAGTCCACTCTAATGTCTGTCTGATCCTGGGCAAGTCACTTAAACTCTCAATAATTCTCTAAGACTATAAGTTGGAGGGAAGGTGCTGACCTACATTAGTGGAGGGAATTTCTTCACTTTGGAGCTCTCCATACTAATGAAATCACAGGGCCCAGCACTATCCCTAACCCCATAGGCTTCTAACTTTTGTTTCATAATCCCTTCCGGGATTTTCTAGTTGGTATCTGGCAATAACAGTATATCAAGATGCTATTTAAAATTAAAATTTATAACTTGAAGTCTGCTATTGTTTTTAGTATAAAGCATACTCGGATCTAGTTTTTAAAAGGGCAGGAAGGAGCCTTCCTTCTCTGTCAAAACTCAGTCGTTAGTATTCCCTTGAGAGAAGGCATTTCAGAGAGATCAAGGTAAAGCTTCCTAATGTCCTGTGACCACATAGTGCACTGAAATGAAAAATCAGGGCTTTAGAACCTGACAGTTTAGGAGCTTCCAACCGAGAGAAAGGAATTATGGGAGCTGGGTAGATCAGCTGTAAAAGTAGAAAGAGGTGGTACCTTTGTACTACAGATTAAAGTATGAAAATTGCCCTTGTCCATTGCCCTATTAACCCCACACATCCTGACATCACTCAAGATAGGAATGTTCAGGATAAGATCTCCTCCATAGCCATTTTAAAAGGACTCTTTCATGAAAACCCTACGTCAGTATTTCATCTTGGCATGTAGGTGACCTAGGTTCTTAAAGACACCAGAAGATTCCAAGCTTTGGAAGGTTTTGAGAATAGGTCCTACAACAAATGCATGCCTACATGGAAGAGTGAAATAGTACCCAGAGCTCACTATATGCTTGATCATTGTGTTAAGCACTGGGTAGAGAAATATAAAAACAAGAAAGTCCTTGCCTTCACTGAGTTTGTATTCTAATAGGGAAACCACTTTGAATGAGTAGCTTGGTTTGAAAATTTGCCAGCGTGGTGAATGAAATCATAAGCAGTTGCAATATTGATTTGATTATAGTTTGAAAACTGGAAAGCAAGGATGAAAGGAAATGAGTATATGCTGGAAGGCAAGAATATCTCTAAGGTGCAAGTGAATTATGTTTGGGGGTTGGCTAGAACTAAAGCACTCATCATTCAAGACAGCATGGTTACCAAGGTGGCAGTTCTAAAGTTGAAAGGTTACATCCTACAGGTTTTTGGTATCTGGTTTATCTCTTATAGACTAGAGATGTCAAACAAGTTCTCTTTCTGAGAGCTGGAACAAAATTAAAATGTTATTGGGAAACATTTAACAAAATAAATAAAAACACAATAGAACATAATGTTAAATTGTGATTTTCTAAGTCAATATGCCACTGGCAGGGATGTGTTACTAGTTGAGTTTAACATGGCTGTGTAGACCATTGTTAACCCGATTCCAGCTATACTCTGGAGTTTTTTTCTGGGCATGCTGAATTTTTGTGAGCCCTAAAACCGACCCCTCTGTCATTCTAGCTTAGGGATGAGAGGTTTGTCAATAACTTGGCCAATAGGGGATTAATATCTGTGGCCATAACAACTCAAAAAGAATAGCCAATAAAGCAGTGAAGGGTGGCAATTTGCATCAATGGAGGGAATGACCAGTCAGTAAAATCATGGATTCTTGAAATATGAAGTTTAAAAAAAAGGAAAGAGGGAGATATTTCTACTAGAGCTATTGGGAGAGCTCTTCTCAAATTCAGTTTTAATTCTTCTAGCTTTGCTATTTCACACAATAACATCATTAATATAAACTTGTCCTTTAAATGGTAATCAGAGAAAATGCTATGCTCTGTTAATCAAACACCATTTGTAGTCTTAAGCAGCAGATGGGAAAAGATCAGGGAGTGAGAAAAGTGCTGAGATTGAGGTAAAGAAGCTGATGAAGAAAGGAGATTTGAGTGAGAACGCTAGTGAGTGCTAGCATCTCTGGATCACCAGTAGACAGAGAATCGCAGAATCTGAGGTAGAAGGGACCTCAGAGGTCATCCAGTTCAACCTATACCTGAACATACATACATAACAATTGATCGTTCAGCCTTTGTCTGAAGACCTTCTGTGAAGGAGGAATCCGCTACTCCCATTTCATTTTTGGAGAGCTATTAACTGTTAGGGAGTTTTTCTTGCAAAATTCCACCCACTGCTTCTGCCCTCTGGGACCAAACAGAACAAATTAATACTCCTGCACATCACAGCCTTTCAAATACTTGATGTTAGCTGTCATGTAACTATAGTCTTCTTTCTTCGATGTTAAACATTCCCTTTACGGTCAACTAATCCTGAGATAGCATAAGGAGAGGTAGAGTGGTAATGTAGATTCACTAGATTGGGGATAGAGTCACACTCTGGCTCTGTTTCTTACTCTGTGTGTGCCCTTGGGCATAGTATCTTGCCACTTTGGACCACAGTTATCTAATCTGTAAAATGAAGCTGTAAAATGGGCTAGATGGCAGCTCACGTCCCTTTCAGCTCCAAATCTCTCAACCAAGAATCTTTTCATGATCCCAGATGCCCTCCTTTGGACATTCTTTAGCTATCTAAAATGTGGTACTATGGACATGAGATATAGAGATGTTGGAGATGCAAGATCAGGACAAATCACAGAAGTACTACACCTCTTGTTCCTGGAAGCTTTGCCCCTCTTACTGTAGCTACCCTTAGCTTTTCTCCTTCTTTCTTTCTCTTTCTTTTTCTGATGATATTTTATTTCTTTCCCAATTATAAGTAAAAAAAATTTTAACATTCATTTTTTTTAATTGTGAGTTCCAAATCCTCTCCCTCCATCTTTCCCTTCCTCCTTTTCTCCTTTCCTAAGACAGCAAGCAATTTGATATAGGTTATAGATGTGTAATCATGCAAAACATGTTTCCATGTTAGTCATGTTATGAAAGAAAACAGACTAATACACACACTCACATACATACACACACATACACTAAAGAAAGTGAAAAATACTGTGCTTCAATCGGCATTCAGACTCTGACAGTTCTTTCTCTGGAGGTGGATAACATTTTTCATTGTGAGTCCTTTGGAATTGTCTTAGATCATTGTAATGCTGACAACAGCCAAGTCATTCACAGTTGATTGTGGCACAATATTACTGTTACTTTGTACAGTGTTGTCCTGGTTCTGCTCACTTCACTTTGTAGCCATTCATGTAAGTCTTTCCGGGTTTTTCTGAAATCATCCTGCTATATGCCACAACTTGTTCAGCCATTCCCCGATTAATGGGTGTCCCCTCAATTTCCAATTCTTTGCCACAACAAAAAGAGCTACTATAAATATTTTTGTACAAATAAGTCCTTTCCCCCCTTTTTTTTTGGCTCACATTGGGATACAGACCTAGTAGATACCATTAGCTTTTTAAATTGCCTTATCATGCTCTTCACTTCTATTGAGCTTTCAGTCCTCTAAAACCCCACAATTGCTTTCATACAAATTGCTGCCCACACAACTACTCCATCTTGGACTTGTGAAGTGAATTTTTTTAAGACCGTGTAAGACTTTTTTTTTTAAAGACGTGTAAGACTCTGCATTAATCCTTATTAAATCCCATATTAGTCAATAAATAATAGTCACTGGTCAATAAACATTTATTAACTGCCTATGTGTTCTAGGCACTGTTCTGAGTACTGGGATACAAAGAAAGACAATAAATAAAAAAGAAGCCGAAAAGGTTGGAGAGGGAGGGGAGAGTACTCGATAAAAGAACATGATGAAGCATTTTAGCCTGATGAGAAATGACAAGGTGTCTGCCCTGGGCCCACTCCTTAAAGAGAAGGTCTGGGAGAACCTGTCTGATGTCTACCCTTTACCCTCTCCATTCAGAGGAAGGGAGGGGCCCCAGGACTGAGATCTTCTTAGGTTCTTCCAAAGCATGGGGAATCTCCTAAGACAATTATGGTTCTGCACTGCATACCAATTCCTGAAGACTTCCTTAAAAATAAAACAAAACAACAACAACAACAAGAACCATCATAGAATGTTGGGTAAGATAATTCTGGGAATGCAGAAGATCTTTTTCAAAAGAGTTAGAGTCCAGATTTTTTTCAATGCTGACTATGTCATCCTATGTTTTGGCTATTCTTTCCAGCTCTGTGTCATCTTAAAATTTGACAAGCATACCATCTGTGCATTTATCCAAGTCACTGATAAAAATATTGTCTTGGCATATGGCCAAGCACACATTCCTGGGGTACTTCATATGAGACTACTTCCAAGGTGACATCACCCTATTAGTGACTATTTCTTGGGTCTAGCCATCCAACCAGTGTCATGATTTCTTTGGCTATACTATTACCTAGTCAAGATCTCCCTATTTTAGTCACAAAAATAACAGAAGAGATTTAGTCACATACTTAACTGAAATCAAATTAAAGTCTATGTTATTTAACTGAGTTATAAGATCTATCAGTCTTTTATCCAGTTTTTAAAAGTCTGGCATACTTTTTTTAATGAATTTTTTTTCAATCAGCAAAAATCTCCCTTCTACCTCCCCTCTCTAATTAAGTAAGAAAGAAAAACAAAATGCTTTTACGAACACATATAATCAAGGAAAACAAATTCCCACATTTCACCCTGTCCAAAATATCTATCAATCTATCAATCTATCTATCTATCTATCTATCTATCTATCTATCTATCTATCTATCTACCTATCTATGGCTCCATCTGCACTATAAGTCCTATCAGGAGGTGGGTAGCATGATTCATCATGAGACATCTGGAATTACACTGATTAAAATTCCAAAGTATTTCAAATATGTTTGTCTTTACAATACTGTCATTATATAAATTTCTGGTTCTGCTCACTTCACTGTGTATCAGTTAATACAAGTCATCTCAGATTTCTCTGAAATTGTCTCCTTCATCATTTTTATAGCATAATAATATTTCATCACATTTATATACCACAACTTGTTCAGTCATTTCCCAAGTAATGAGGACCCTCTGCATTTTTAATTCCTTGCCACCTAAATATTGCTCTAAATATTTTTATGTATTCTTTGTTTTGCCTAGGACTAACCCCTCTGTTAATCTATCCTACCCTTTCCTTTGTCTCCTCTCTCTCCCTTTTCCTTGTTTAGTGAAGTATATTTCTGGACATAACTCTGTGTGTGTATTCCTCCTTCCTTTGACTGGAACAGATGAAAATAAGGTTCAAGGGCTACCATCTCCACTCACTCCTTCCTTGTTTGTAAGCACCCTCACTATATGAAATAATTTTCTCCATCCTTACTCTCTCCTTCTCACTCTCCTCTTCCCCTCCTTTTCTGTCTTAAGATCATCAAGACATAAGAGAACCACTTCCAAGTCTTCTGTCTAATTAGACTCTTATGACCTTTGATGATGATAATGTTCAGAGGGGACATATTAATCATCTCCCTCATATTAGAAAATAAACAGTTTACCTTTGTTTAGCTTGTTATGATTGTTCATATTTTCCTTTTTTATTTCTTTTGACTCTTGTTTTTGAATTTCAAATTTTCTATGCATCTCTGGTCTTTTCATCAAAAAGGTTTAAAATTTTTCTATTTCATCAAAGGTCTATTCCTCTCCCCACCCCCACCATGATTATATTCAATTTTTCTGGGTAAGTTGTTCTATTTGAATAAGCCTATATCCTTCTGAATTCGAAACTTTTCACTCTTTCATGATGGTCACTACTAAATATAGCATCATCCTAACTGTGGTTCCTTGGTACTTGAATTCTTTGTTTTGAGATGCTTTAAGTACTTTTTTTTCTTTGTCCTGGAAACCCTGGAATTTGGCTAAATCCTCCTGGGAGTTTTCATTTTAGTTTCTTTCAGGAGATGTCTGGTGAATTCTTTCTATTGCCACTTTGTCTTCTGATTCTAAAAAGATTTGGACAATTTTTTCTTAAACTATCTAGGCTCCTTTGTTTGGTTATGCCTTCAAGGCAGTACAGTGGTTCTTTTTTTTTTTTTGCAAGACAATGGAGGTTGAGTGACTTGCCCAAAGTCACACAGCTAGTAAGAGTTATGTGTCTGAGGCAGGATTTGAACCCAGGTCCTTTTGACTCCAGAGTCAGTGCTCTATCCACTGCACCCCCTAGCTGCCTCTATATAGTGACTCTTAAATGACTTTCCTAAATCTGTTTTCCAGGTTGGTTGATTTGCTATGAAGTACTTTACATTTTCTCCTATTTTCAAGTCTTTTGACTTTGTTTTTCTTGTTTTTTCTTGTCATTCTCTTCTCTTTAGTCTATTCTATTTTTCAGAGAATTTATTGCTTGTGCAAGGTTTTGAAATTTTTGGTTGAAAATGTTAGTTCCCAAGGCAGCTAGCTGGCACAGTGGATAAAGCACTGGCCCTGAAGTCAGGAGGACCTGAGTTCAAATCCAGCCTCAGACCAAACACTTAACGCAAGTCACAACCCCAGTTGCCTAAAAACAGAAAATGTTAATTCCCTTTCCAATTCTTTCTTCCATAACTCTCAGTTCTTTTCCATCTCCCCCCTTCTAGCACTCTTATTTCATTCATAAAAAAAAAAAATTTTCAACTAAAAAAAACCCATCCTAACCTCTTGCTTTGTTTCAGGAATTGTGCTTGAACTTGTACCCAAACCATGTTTTTCTTTAAGGCTTTGCTTATGGCTATTTTGGAAATCATTCTATTCTTCTGGGTTTGTCTTGAATATCCCTGTCATCATAATAGCTTTTTATGGTGTTCTTTTTTGGTTTGCTCATTCTTCCAAGTTACTTGCTGCTTTCAAGCTTTAGGTTAGGGCTGCGTTCTGCATACTTCTGCAGGGAATGTCTGGGTTGGTCTTCTAACTGCTTTCTTGGGATAGTGAGTATTATTTTATTCCAGGATCTCAGGGACTGCTCAGGCAGGGGACCTGCAAGCTTTCAATGACTTATTTTTAATGAAGCCACATTGCTCTTTGTGATTAATACTTCCTTTTTTAGATATTCACTAACTAGCTCATTAATAATTCATTCTGGAGTTTTGCTAGGAATCAAAGAAGCACACCAACCTATATTTTGGAAACTTCTTTTTTTCATTGATGTAGAGTGTCTGCCTTCCTTTAGTTCTGTAGTACTTCTTTCATTCTATATCCTTTTTCAGAGATAATTGAAAGTGGCTCAGCCAGCATATCTTCAAGGTCTTTCATTATCCTAGGATGGAGTTCATCTGAACCAATGACTTGAGCTTATAAAGGAGAGCCGGTGCTATGTGTCTCCTTATTTACCTTGAATATTAACATTGCTATTAGCCATTTTGTTCTATACTTTCCATTCCAAACATAATTTTATTTGACAGGGAAAAAGAAAACTGCAAATAAATGGAATCAACTCTAAAGTTTTATCCGTTTATTTATCCATGGAACATTGTGTCTAACTCAGGATAAGCTGATCACCTGAAATCTCATCGTGCTGATAGACTCAGTTTTTGATATTCAACAGCTTGTCAATTCCTCAGTGGCCCCTCCCCTCTGATTGGGGGTAGGGGTGGGAGTAGAACATTAAACGCCTCCCCAAACCTTCCACTCCCTATCAATATCTCTGCTGGGTTTTGATGCCATATAACAACTTACCCTCTTTCCTGTTTTCAGCTTTCTTTTGTGTGTGTAGTTCTCCTGATAGATGGTAAGGTCCTTGAGGGCAGGAACTATCTTTATTTTATTTGTATCCCCATTATTTAACACAGGGCCTGGCATGAGTTGCTGTTTTTGTTGAGTCATGTCCATGTGACCTCATTGACTTCTTTCCGTGGGGTTTTCTTGGCAAAGATACTGGAGTTATTTGCCATTTCCTTCTCCAGTGTGTCCCCATTTTACAGATGAGAAACTGAAGCAAATAGGGGTTAAGTGATATAAACAGGATCACACAGCTCCAAGTCCAGTGCTCTATCTACTACACCACCTAACTGCTCATAGCTGGTACACAGTTGGTGCTTAATAAATGTTGATTGAGGGGCAGCTAGGTGGCGCAGTGGATAGAGCACTGGCCCTGAAGTCAGGAGGACCTGAGTTCAAATCCAGCCTCAGACCAAACACTTGACACTTACTAGCTGTGTGACTCTCGGCAAGTCACTTAACCCCAATTGCCTAAAAAAACAAACAAACAAATAAATAAATGGATGAATGTTGATTGAATTCATTTATCTATTATCCATTATCATCATCTGATCCACCCTGAGCAATGGCTCTATCCATTCTTTGAATCTCCTCTTTTCCCAATATAGCTAAAAACCCCTTTTTATTGTTCATAGTTTTCATCACCACCCTAGTTCATTCTAAAGCATTAGTATGATTGACACTATTCTTCCAGTAACATGTGCTACTTTTGTGGCAACGATCTTTAGCAATAAAGACAGTGGTGGCTTTCCTACATTCCTCACTCAGTTCTTTCTTCCATCTCTGCTCCTCTATGCCTCCCCAAAGCATAGGGCATACCTCAGATATATTGTAGGTTTGGTTTCAGACCAGCACAATTGTGAATATTGCAATAAAGCCAGTCACATGAATTTTTTGGTTTCCCAGTCCATGTAAAAGTTATGTTTATAGTATGCTGTAGACTATTAAAGTGTGCAACAGTATTACATCTAAAAATGAGTACACCTTAATTTTTAAAATATTTTATTGCTAAAACATGCTAACCATCATCTGAGCCTTCAGTAAGTTGTAATCTTTTTGCTGGTGGAGGGTCTTGCCTTGATGTTGATGGCTGCTGACTGATCAGGGTGATGGTTGCTAAAGGTTGGGATGGCTGTGGCAATTTCATAAAATAAGACAACGATGAAGTCTACCACATCCATTGATGATTCTTTTTACTGAAACACTTAGAGGCCATTGCAGGGTTATTAATTGGCTTAATTTCAATATTGTTTTGTCTCAGGGAATAGGGAGACTCCAGGAGAGGGAAAGAGATGAGGAATAACTGGTCTGTGGAGCGGTAAGAACACACACACACACAACTTAGCAATTAAGTTTGCTATCTTATATGGGCACCCCAAAACAATTTAACATCAAAGATCACTGATCATAGATCACCATAAGATACAATAATGATGGAAAATGTTTGAAATATTGTGAGAATTACCAAAATGTAACAGAGATATGATGTGAGCACATGCTGGAAAAATGGTACCAATAGACTTGCTCCATGCAGGGTTGCCACAAACCTTCAATTTGTAAAAACAAAAAACAAAAAACCAAACCAAACAAACTCAATATCTGCAAAGTGCAATAAAACGAAGCACAATAAAATGAGGTATGCCTCTAAATAGAGATTTTGCTGGTCATGGTTGTCTAGAGCCTCCTGCCTTTTATTACCTACCAGAAAATGTTCCCTGATATTAGAGACAGAGTGGACTAAGGACAAGAGGATTCGATAATGTCTAAGGTTCCTTCCAGTTCTAAATCCTATTACTCTATGAAAAAAATACTGCTTTCTATGTGAAGAGTAGGGCATTTCTTGGTATAACCTTCTCCATTAGAGTGTTAGCTCCTTGAGAGTAGGAAATTGTTTTATTCTTTCTACTTGTATCCCCAGCACCTAACATGGTGCCTGACACATGCCTGATGAATGCTTATTGGTGGATTAAAGAATGGGAAACAGGATTTCTATGGTTGTATTCAGCAGTGAGCATTGTCTTCTCACTATATTAGTGGTATTAATGGTAATAATAATATCAATAATTGGTATATTCAACTTCAGAATGCTTTTCAAGGGTGGGGAACTTGTGGCCTTGAGGCCACATGTGGCCATCTAGATCCTTAAGTCCAGTCTTTGACTGAATCCAAATTTTACAGAACACCTGCTTTACATAAACTATCTCATTTAGTGACTAGAATATTAGTAACCATAAGGGTGGAAATAGTATCTGTGATATCCATCACTACTGTGTACTTCTAAGAAGGAAGAGTGTTCTACATATTAATAGTAGCCAGTTTTCTTTTGGAAGCAACCTCCCAAAGATTACTTTTGCAACATCTCTCAAATAAATACCCTTCTTTCCTCTGACACTGCTACCACTAAGGTACAGGTTCTCATCATGTCCTGCCTGGACTGTTCCAGTAGCCTGCTGGGTAGGTCTGCCTGCCTCAAGTCTCTCCCTGCTCCAATCCATCCATTCAGCCACTAAAGAGAATTCCTAAAGTGCGGATTTGATCATGTCACCTCCTATCGCCTCCACACAATAAACTCCAATGGCTCTGTATTACCTCAAGGAACAAATATAACATGCTCTGTTTCGTGTTCAATTCCCTTTATAAACTAACCTTCACCTACTTTTGTAGTCTTCTTACACTTTATTCCTCACCACATACTCTAGATACAGTGACACGCTGATCTCTTGGCTGTTCCAAGAACAAGGCACTCCATCTCTCTCAGCTCCAAACATTTTCGTCTGATTGTCCGCCAAGTGGAATGGTTGCCCTCTTCATCTCTGCCTCCTGGCTTCCCTTTAAGTCCCAACTGAATTCCCACCTTCTACAGAAAGCCTTCTCCAGCCTCTTTTAATTCTATTGTCTACCTTCTGTTAGTTATTTCCTATTTATCCTATATATGGCTTGCTTGAATGTATGTGTTTGTCTCCCTCATTAGACTGTGAGCTTCTTGAGGGCAGTGACTGTCTTTTGCCTCTTTTTGTATCCTCAACACTTAGCCTTGTGCTGGTACGTAGAAGTCATTTAATAAATGTTTATTAACTCATTGATTGAACTATTTTATAGATGAGGAAACTGAGGCCCAGAGAAGTTTAAGTAAGTAGCAGAGTCAGGATTTGAATCTAATTCCTATGACCCTGGATCCCATACTCTTTCCACTATATTATACTGTCTGTCACCTAATCATTATTTTTTGGACATTTGCCTTCACATAGAAATACAGTCAATTCAAATCAACAAACATTTATTAAGTTCTTACATGGGCAAGAGTCATTCTTTTTATTTATTTATTTTTAGAATTTTATTAATTTATTTTGATTTATCAATAATCACTTCCATATGCTTTTGAGTTTAAAATTTTTCTCCCCCTTCCTCCCCACCATCCTCTGCAATGGAACACAATCTGATATAGGCTATACGTTTACATTCCTATTAAACGTATTTTCACATTAGTGGTGTTGTAAGAAGAGTCATTCTTAACAGGTGGAGCATAACTATTACGGAAAGAAGTAGTGATAATATGATGTGAGTGAGGGGCTGGCTGAGCCTCCCGTATACTTGACAGTACCTCCTGCCCCAGATGAACAGTAACCAGAAGCCATTGGCATTTGGGTGCTAGAGATGATTTTTACCCAGCAGGATGCCTTATATGCATTAGATAATCAAGAAATAGGACTGGATGGAAGAAAGAAAGGCAGAGAGGTTTTGGTTCAGTTCAGATGGAGAGAAGAATTTACAGGCAAAAGAGTACACAAAATAAATCATCACTTCAAGATGTCTTATAAAAACAACAGTTGCTTTTAGAAATGTTTAATCCTAAATTCCACCAAAGCACAAATGGTATTTCCTGTTACTGAAGAAATAGAGGAAATTGAAGCACTTCATTTGACAGGAAAGCAAGCAGTGCCAGATGTTGATATTGGTAATGATCTGCAGGAGCCTAATACGTAAGAGGCAGAAGTCAGAAAAAGGCATAACAACTGTCTGAAGTCATGGGAACATAATTTCTCTTGGCTATAAAAGAACAAAGAAGCATGATTCTTTTAGTTTATATGTACAAATGGCGGTAGTGCCAGAAAATTAGCATTTTGGTAGATGGAACCAATAATAGCACTTTAGAATTTCAATCTTCCCTGGTACATATTTCAAATCAGTATCTCAAAGTGTGATCCCAATAATAAATATAGATGACATCTATATGGGCAGCTAAGTGGTACAGTGGATAGAGCATGGGTCCTGGAGTCAGGAAGACCTGAGTTCAAAGGTGGCCTTAGACACTTACTAGATGTGTGACCCTCAACAAGTCACTTAACCTTGTTTGCCTCATCTGTAAAATGAGCTAGAGAAGGAAATGGCAAACCTCTCCAGTTTCTTTGCCAGGAAAACCTCAAATGGGGTCACAAAGAGTTGGACACAACTGAACAACAACAACAACAATATCTATATGGTAAAGATTTACCCTATGTGCAATCAGATAACAAGTCCTATGAAACATCTCTAGTATAAGGCCCCTTTCTCTCCTATGACTTTCTATCATCTTGGCCCAAGGACTCATCACCTCACACCTGAACTAATTATAATAGCATGCCGGTTTATCTTCCTACCTCAAATCTCTCCACACTTTAGTCTGTCCTCCCCATTCAGCAGTCTATTTGATCTTCCTAAAATGCATATCTGACCATGTTACCCCTCCTATGCAATAAAATCCAGTGGCTCCCTATCACCTCTGGGATCAAAGATTAAATCCTCTGTTTGGTTTTTATAGCCCTTCATAACTTGGCCTTTTGTCACCTTTCTAGTCATCTTATATCTTACTCCTCTCCACAAACTTGGTGATCCAGATGCACTGGCCTACTTGCTATATTTCACAAATGACACTCCATTTCCTAGTTCTTGGCATTTTCATTGGCTGTTCCTCATCCCAGGAATTTTCTTTGTCCTAGCTTCTGTGGCTTCCTATAAGTCTCAGCTAAAGTTTTATCTTCTGTAAGAACCCTTGCCCAATTTTCCTTAATCTTAGCACTTTACTACCCCCAATTTATTCTGTCTGTATCTTATTTGTACATAGTTTACATATTATCTCTTCTATTAGACTGTGAACTCATTGACATCAGGGACTTCCTTTTATCCTTCTTTATATTCCCAGGACTTGCTATAGTTCCTGCTAAATGGCAGGTACTTAACAAAATGTTAGTTGACTATTTTATTTGAGCCTCAAAATACTATAGGTATTACTGTGCCAACTTAACAGATGAGGAAATTGAAACTCAGAGATATTAAAGACATGATATAGTCACACAGCTAGCCAATGAGAGATGGGCTTCAAACCCAGATCTTCTTCACCCAGGTCAACCTTTTGTCTGATATATCACCTTACTGCCACCTTGGCTTTCAGATTTGTCTGACATTCCATCTGAGAGTAGGATATCTGTTATTAAAACCACTAACAAGAAAATTCACAAAAAGTTGTTTTGTGTACATTTAAAAAAAAATATAGAATCATGCAAATATTTTTTGGAAAACGTAGAATTAGACTTCTCAATAGAAACAGATTTTTATAAAGTCTGAAATTAATGACAAACAGGCGAGTCCCGTCTTTCATTACACTCCTACATAAAACTTTTGCTCTGGCCAAAGTGGATTACTCAAGGATGTCTAAACATATTTTATCTTTTCCTGCCTTCTTAAATTTTCTAATTCCATTCTCTAAATTTAGAATGACCCCAGTCTTCCATGTCTATCTTTCAATGTCCAGTTCCATTCTCACCTCTTCCATGAAGGTTTTCCTGATCACCCTTTGTGCACTTGCCTGTAGTCTCAGTCTGCACTTAATACATACTGTTTTATGTTGCAGCTATTTATGTAATTTAAAAAAAATATCAACTAGGTTTTAAGATCCCCACAGAATGTCTAGCCCAGTAAGTAAGTATGAATAAATGAAAGGAATTTTAATCTTTGGTTATAGTTGAATATGTATAGGGCACCAGATGTATAAAATCTTATCCTACTTGCTTTAGAAAACAGGCCCATGAATATGTGTTATCAAGTTTAGACTGTTAGCTCCTAGAGTACACAATTTTTTATTTCTTTGGGGTACAGAGCTAGTAGTGATATTGCTGGATCAAAGAGTATGCACAGTTTAATAGCCCTTTGGGCATAGTACTATATTGTTCTCCAGAATGGTTGGACCAGTTCACAATTCTACCAACAGTTTATTAATGTATCTATTTTCCCTTATCCCCTCCAGCATTTGTCATTTCTGATAGGTATGAGGTGGTACCTCAGAGTTATTCTAATTTGTGTTTCTTTAATCAATAGTAATTCAGAGTATTTTTTCTTATGACTATAGATAGCTTTGATTTCTTCTTCTGAATTCTGCCCATTCACATCTTTTGACCATTTATCAGTTAGAGAATGGCTCTTACTTTTTATAAATTTGACTCAGTACCCTATGTAACAAATCATTTTAGATGAAGGTAACAGATAGGATGCTCAGTATACTTTCTCTAATTTAATAACTGACATTTATTTGGCATTTGAAAGTTTGTCATATGATTTACATATTTCAGATAAGGACACTATAGCACAGAGAAGTTAAATGATTTACCCATAGTTACACAGTCAGTGTCAGAGACAGGATTTGAACTTAGGTCTCTCTAGCCCCATGTCAAGCACTCCTCACCCCGGCTACCTCTAAATGATGAGCTTCAGAAATTATTAGTTGCGTATCTAAATAGATACAGTGCTTGCTTTGTTGATTATACTGTAACCTTTTGTAGACCTGTTTAGACTCTGGGGGTTCTTATCCCAATTCTGACTTGTACCACCACCACATCACATCTCTAGAGGGCTGGCTGCATCTCCCCACCTCAGCATTCTAGGATTAAACTTGAAGGGTCCGAGTATCTTTATTTAAGGCCACTGGCTCAAGGCCCCATTACAGTGTGTTTTCCCCACTATCAGTTATAGTTATCTTCATATCATTGGTTCACCCAGTGATTAGTCCCCCATTATCATTTAACCAATTAAAAACTATTAGCTTTTACAAAGAGATAATTACTGAGAAGATAAATCAAGAACAGAAATCCAATAGGGGGGCACCTTCTTCTCTGTATCACCTCTGCCCCTGGGAAGACTAGACTCAAAGTTAAAGTAGTTGCTATAAAGCTTCTGTCTCCAAAATTCACTTTCAAATGCCACCACCTGTCACTTCCTTATTACAGGGCATACTGTCTTAGATGCTCTCTACCTGCTGCTAAGTTGGGCCAAGAAGCTCTTTGACATTTCACCAGGTTTGGCTGCTAGTAAATCCTGGTATAGCCTCCATTTCCTGAAGCTCTGGTGGTGTGTTTGTTAAGCAGGTCACTAATGCCTTATTAGACTTGGCTGTGAGTAAACTCTAGTAATGACTTCTTGGCGTTTGAAACTTCTAAGGTCACAAATGTCTCATCTTCAATACTCCTGCTCCTAAGAGCTGGAAAGAATAGATAACAGAGACAGAAGTAACAGCCAGGGAAATAAGGACCCAAGGACTCTTTCCTCACTCAAAGGCTTATAGCTTGTCTTCCCTTTGATCACAATGAAGAGCTTAATTTGTCCTGGTTAATGCTTGTTTGTTTGGTTATTTTTTGTATGTACATCCACTTCTGATTCAGCAGCCAATTAAAAAAGTCCCTCTTTGCCCGCGTGGTAAGTAGAGAGGAAACAGTCAGAATATCTATTCATACCCTAAAGTCCACAAAAGGAGTTGTATCAGACATTATATGCTGTACATGCTCATAAGGACTAGGCTTTCACAAGCGCTTCTCTTGCTATACTTTATTTTAGAGACTACTTATTTCTATAACTTGTACTGGGCCACAGGAATAATTTTAAAGTGCTTTAAATCTTCCTCTCCTATGTTGATTGGAAACATGAAAGCTTATTTAGCCTTGTACTGAGCATATAATAGGGTCAATAAATAACTGCAGATTGATTATTTCATTCTCCTCAGCAGTGAATTCCCCAAGGAATTGATTGATTGATTCAGGCTTCCAGTAGTTTAAGTAACTTGGCAAACACTAAGATGAAAGGCTGCTACTTGATTCAGAGAGACCACATACCAAGAGATGAACCTTCTGCTCAGATTCCCTGATATCAGGTGCTAGCCATCTCTGGCTTATATGCTCTTATCATCCCTCTTGTAATTTCTGGTCTTGACCTTGTCAATGGAAGATCTCTGCCACTATCCTTGGGACCCTTAGCACTATATGTGTTCAGTGGCTCCCTGGACAAGTAGGACTTTGTCCCTGGCTCACAGAGATCACATCAGTTCCAAAGAATCCTCTGGTTTTGCAGGTCTGTATTCATGTACCTCTAGGTTGTCTGATTTTGTCAGCTCTGGGCCTTAGTGATCCAATGAGTTCTTGGGCTAACTCTAATTAACTTCCAGACGTAGTGGTATCTTCTAGGGCTGTCTTGAGAGTTCAGATCAAATCTGTTTTGTCTAACAATGGATCTCAGGTGGTCTGGACTTTGTCAACCATTTTTGAACTATCTTAAATTTTGAAGGTGTCCCTAGAGCTTACATTATTTTATGGGGGTAGAGTGGGGAGAAGTCAGAGGAGCAGGGCTCCTCCAGATTAGGGATGAATAGTGTCATAGCAATTCACAGCACAAAAATATTCTGTGCAGGAAAAAGTAGCCAGAAATAGGGGATTCTGTGTCCATTGCAAATTCCTTCTTTAGTTCCCTTTCTCACCCATCTCCACCTCATTTTCCTAAGTAGAAGCCAAAGCATTTTTCTGTTCTATTCTTACTCATGAGAGATAAATGGAGGGATGAGGCCCAGATCCCAGGGATTTATTTGTCTCCTATATCTGTCCTCAGCCCTAAAGCTGCTATGACTTCTACTGACATCCTAGGCGTCATATGCAATTGATGTCTCCTCATGCTGCATTAGTTCCACTCATTTAACCAATCAGACACTGACATTATTATTTCATAATAATTAATAATATTTATGATAATGAATTGAAATTACAGACAGCTGAGGAAAAACAAAATATAATGTTCATAGATTAAAATGTGACTCCTTTTATCCTAGCCCCCTGGGCCACTTCAAGTTTCTCATTTTTATAGATGAGAAAAATGAATTGGGAGACCAAATACCTCCTAAGATTATTTAGACTGCTCATTACTGGCAAATGCAGACTTATGACTGCTGATTTGTTAGTCTTTTGCTTAAACCTCTAATTCCTCTGGATCCTTCAACTAGCATATTATGCTGAAGTTTTAGTGCTTCTTATACCAGAATTCACACTTTGAAAAGTCCCATGTCCCACTGCAGTCTCCCTGCTTCCGACAGGAACACACGGATCTATATCTGCATCTTCATTCCTACATGTAGGCCTCCATGGATGCACAGTGTGCAGGTACAAACACAGACATCCCCTCCAGAGCAGACACCTTGGAAAGATTTCCCTTCATTGCAAGGATTCTTTAAACAATTTTGGGTCTTTTCTTCTGGAGTTGTTGTCAAAGACTGTACATTCTTTTGAGGAGCCCACACACATTGATCGTGGGTAAGCAAAAGCAGGTCTCTGAAATGGATCTCTATTTGTCAACCATCCTGGAGTCATTCTGAGTTACCACTACAGAGGGCCTATCTGTGAGATTAAAGGAATATAGATGAAGGCAGCTGGGCAGCTGTTAATGATTAAGAAGGGAGCTCACCCATTACTTTCTGGCTGACTCTCATGAAAAGTAAGGGGAGGGGGGATAATCCAACAGTGTGCATGTTGTCTAGGAGTTTACATTCTAAAATTCCAGAGGTTTAAAAGCATGGATAGAACGATAAAGGACCAAGCTATTTGTTTGGGCATGTGCATGATTAGAAAGCAATGAGACAGGCCACAAACCATACTCAAAATCATATTATAGATGGCATTACTAGAGCTGCAAACGGCTTTGGAAGTCCAGTCCAACACCGCTCTTCCTCCCCCTCCCCTGTGTTACAAGTGAGGAAACTGAAACCCAGAAATATAAAGCGATTTGGCCACAGCTACAACCCCAAATCTGAACCCAGGCCTTCTGACTCAAATCCTGTGCTTTTTTATGCTGCTGAACAATCACAGAGTTGGAAGAGACCTTGAATTCATCTAGTCCAGTCTCCCATCCCATGCAGAAGTTCCTTCTTCAGGATGTTGACAAGTGGCCTCTGTTTGAGGACTTTCAACGAAGGGACCTCATTAGTTCTAAAGGCAGTCCATTCATATTTTGAGTCAATCTTATTCTCATCAGTTGACTGTTATGCCTGTTGTCCCAATTCATTCAATCATCCAACAAGAATTTACTAATTGCCTACTATGTGTAAAGGGATACAGAGAAAAATGAAAAACAGTCCTGACCCTCAAGGCATTTAACATTTTGGGGGGGTAATTTAACTTATCAAGCAGGAAGCTAGTGCCAATTACCTTGGTTCTTCAACAAGCCACATCAAATCCACTTAGTAAGAGTGGAGAGGGAGGAGTGGAGCTGGTGAAATTGCCCCAAATTTGCCAAGGCAAAAAGTCCTTGTCCCTAATGCTTCTGTCATTATTCCACCCTCTAAACTGGGTCACTAAGAAATCATGCCTGGAAGGAAGGAAGTCACTTGTTTCTGGATTAATCTTCACTTAATAAATATGCCCAGACCCCCAGAAATTAGACCTCTTCCCACCTTTCAGATTTCAGAAAGACGATCAAATCACCACTACCTGCCTCTGGAAAGAGGGTTAATTCAGTGAATTTTCCAATTGTTCCACTCACCATTTCTAAGACTTCCCAGACCATATTTGGGTTGTCTCTTCTTCTTCTTCTTTTTTTAAAAAGATTTACTCTGGCAACAATTAATTTTTTAAAATTTTTAAATTTTAATTTTTTAGGCAATTGGAGTTAAGTGACTTGCCCAGGGTCACACAGTGACCAAACCCAAATGTTTGGTCTGAGATCAGATTTGAACTCGGGTCATACTGACTTCAGGGCCAGTGCTCTGTCCACTGTGCCACCTAGCTGTCCCTGGGTTGTCTCTTCTGTTGGAATGTAAATATCTTGAGGTCAGTGACTGTCTCATTTTTATTGTCTATCCCGAAAGTTTAACAAAGTACTTGGTATATAGTAAATGGTTAATAAATGTTTGTTGGTTGAATGTATATATGTCATATTGAAGAAGCTAGGTGGTATGGTGGGTAGACTGGAGTTAGGAAGACGTGAGTTCAAATCCAGGCTTAGACACACGCTAACTGTGTGACTTTGGGCAAGTCACTTAATGTCTGTCTGCCTCCGTTTCCTCATCTGTAAAATGGGGGTTTAAAAAAAATAGGCCCCATCTCCCAGGGTTGTTGTGAGGATCTAATGAGATATTATTTAAAGTGCTTTGCAAACCTTAAAACACTATATAAATGCTAGCTATTAATATTATTAAATCTCTGTCTCCCCTCTCCCCCATTGCATTTTAAGCTTCTTAAGAACATGGAGTATTATTTAAATCCCAGTGTTTAGAATAGTGTGTTGGACCCATTTCTGTAGAGAACTTAGAGTCCAAACTTCTTGGAAATTACTAATAGACTTTAAATCATAATTTGAAAAACACTTCTGGAAAATGTTTCATTTATTTTCATCTTTCTCTTCCCTTCTTCAGTGAGGGAAAAAGAGAAGAAAGTGAAAGGGAGAGTGAAATATAAAGAAGTTGGAGAAAAATGAGCAAATGTGACCAGGAATGAAAGATGTATGCTTTGAATCGAGACACCTTATTGAGAAACTGAGCTAAAAATAGGCTTGATAAATATTTTAGACAGGGTTCTAGTTTTTGAAAACTACAAAACAGCACCAAGTATCCTTCTCGAGTAGTAATATGTCATCACTTATATGAATTTTTTTAACCTAATCTTTGGTTTCATTCTTATATCTTATTTATCTCATTTAATCATCCCAACAACTCTTGAAGGTAGGCAATGTTATTTTCTTCATTTTTACAGTTGGGGAAACTGAGGTTAATTGACTTGTCCAGGGTCACACAGTTAGTAAGTGTCTGAGGTTGGATTTCAGCTCAGGTCTCTCTGAGTCCAGGCCTAGAGTTCTATCCACTTCACCACCCAGCTGTCTCTAGCTACAGGGGTAGGGAACTTGTGGCCTTCTAAGTCCTCAAGTACTCAAGATTGAATCCAAACTTCACAGAACAAATCCCCTTAATAAAAGAAAACTTTGACTCAGTCAAAAGGCCGAACCCACCCCTGGGCCCCTACCACACAGTAGGGGCTATATAAATGCTTATTCCTTGCCCCCATCTGTAGAGGAACTCTACCAATGCAAATTGGCAACTGTTTTGAAACCTACCTGAGAACTGGGCAGGGGGCAGAGAGTATGTGATTTGTCCAGGGGTTCCATGGCTAGTAGGTGTCAGAAGCAGGGCTTGAATCCTAGGCAGCTTTCCATCCTCCAGGCCCTTTATTCACCAAATATTTCTAGTTGCTGATGTGATTAACAAAGTGCAAAACTTTATAGAATTAATTGGTAATAGCCTTTTGTCATTATGTATTCTATAAGTGGATACCAAAAATACAACTACTATGCTGTGAGAGCCTGGGAAATTTTTTTACATTTAAAAGGGTATCCTAATACTGAAAAAAAAAAAAGGTTGAGAGACAGTGATTTAGAGAATTAATGAATTATGGTTGATTGCCAACTTTTAATTAAAAAAATAGAAAATATGGGAGTTATATTTATGTTTCTTAATCAAGACTTATAGAGGCAATGTATAATGCTACTAGAATAGAATTTAATTCAATTAAACTAGTATTAAATTCTTATTAAGTAGGGAAACAATATGGCAGAGTGTACAGAGGGGCATGGAATCAGGGTGACCTGGATTCAGATTTCATCTGTATTATTGGCTGTCTGGCCCCTAGAAAAGCCATTTAACTGCTTAGAGACTTAGCACTGCCTAGTAATTACCTACTAGCTTGTAGATAGGTTACGATCTGTTTTGGTAACGGGAGAGTCTACAACCACAGATCCCTCTAGTAATAGAGGTTTATTGTACATTTATTTGTGTATTTGCTTTATCAAAACAATTTGATCCTCTCATCTTGGGGTAAATTACTTCAGAGTAATTGAAATACCTCATCATTTTGATTTCTGTAATCTGTCCAGAAAATGCCTTTCCTTATTTACTTTTAAATATTAAAAGGCAAGATTAGTGGTTTTCTTTTCTACTTGCTTAATGCTTTAATCTGCAGAGTTTTCCTTTACTTCAAAGGGAAGCTCAACAATTGCAATATACAGGACGTGGAAAGTAATACAAGTTAGCTATGAAACCAGTTTACATGCTACAAACCATGAAGAAACATAAAAGATGCACAAAAACCACATTTATCGTAAAAAAAAAATCCTTGTTTACAGAATCTAATTCTAATCTAATAGCCCTAATTATGCTCAGCTAGGAGGGCTTTATAGCTGCAATGGTTGTCTTTACTATTGTTTTACTTAAACAGTAAATGGCTTTAAAAAAAATCAAGTCATTATAAATGCACGAAGGATTTCATAACCTCTTATCTCTCCTGCCAACTTCTTCCAACTCCTCCATTTTGATTTGTTGTTGTTTGTCCTTCATTTTTGAAGAGGACTAATGACCTCACAAGGTCATGTCTTGACTTGTGCATGAATTGCACAAAGTCATTGGCCTCACTCTCTCTTCCAGAGTCATTAAAGTCCAGTGGCAAGACAAATTAAGATGACCAGGGATGGCTCAGGATATGGTGGATGACCTTAGTGTCTTTGATGTCTGACCAAGCCTGCTTCAGCTGCCTTCATGGCCATTGGAACAAATTGTTCACATCTGCCCATTGTGTCGGGAGAAGTCTTCACATGCTTAGGGTAGACATCATTCTAACTTACTGAGAGGTTTGAGGCCTGTCAGTTACTCTCAACCTGTTTTAGCCTGTCTGCAGAGGTGGCTTTACCAGGGTGTGACCTCTGGGATTCTACAGCTCCCTTGGAGCCACAGGTGAGAGTTAAATGCCAAGTAGACACCAAAGTCGGATGAACAGTTCTGAAAAGGGCTCAGCTAGCCCTCACACTAGAGGTGGTAGTCTTCCTTGCACACCCCATACACCTCCATTTTGATTTATCAACACAGCAATAGATAGAAAATCAGTCAGAGAATGTTCTTTTTGATGCATCAGTATTTAATCTTTTTTTTTCTTCTTCAATGCTTTTGTGATCTCCTCAATGTGGGTACCCTGGACAACAGTACAGATGATGTCCCATCAAGGTTTCCCATCCTCCAATAATCTCGTGCAAGTCATCCCATAAATTATCCACAGAGAATCTACCCAACAAGTTGGAAGCCTTCCTCAAGATATTTTAAATTTTAATGAGCACTGGTGCAGAACTTGGGCTGTCCATCTACCACCTCTCAGTTTTTGCCACATGGCTAGTCCATCTCACTTTCTGGTCATGTTTCTGGCCTAGCATTGCACCATGGTTAACCAGACTCCACTGGGCTGCCGACCCATAGCCATCTTGTGCTCCTTATGTCCTTGAGGTTTGCCTTGAGTTCATTCCATTGGGTTTGGCTATCTTCTCAATATGGGAATTAGACTTGCCAGTGATTCATTCCATAGATTATGTTCACCCCCATGCCCATACCTTGAATTCCTTGAGTAAATATAACTTTGGCACTTACTAGGGTTTACTCAAAGAAGGAAGTAGAGGTAGCATCAAATATATGTCATCAATCAGATATAGAACAACGGGTAGTTTTATTCCTACACAGAAAAAGGAGTACTAAGCGATATAGAATCATAGAATGATTAGGGCAAAATTCCCTGACTTATTAGGCCTAGCACAATCAGTTGCAAGGATAAGATTCAATTCTCCTTGGGACATTTGCAAACATTTTCCTTTCTAGGACAGATAATCAGCCAGTTTACATTTTACCTCCATTGATCATCATCTAATCAGCACCAAGTAGACTCTTTATTTTTGATGGACTCTTTGTCTGTCTGCCCGTCTTTGTCTTTGTCTCTTGCTGTATTTGTCTGTCTCGTTCCCTCCCTCTACCTCACCCCCCCTCCTTTTATTGTGTCTGCTTCTGTTTCTCTGCTTGCCACAACTGCTCTGGAAGCTGCAATCCTGCTTCTTGGGTGCCCAGAAAGGGGAAGATGCCAGCAGCCTTTCGAGACCTCACCAGACCCTGTGTAAAAGGAAAGGAGATTAAAACCAGAAATGATCCTATCCCTGGCTGGATTTGTAGTTGAGTGGGGGGAAGTGCACTCCCACCCACACCCACTCCCCCACATCCCAAGCCGATCCTCAGAACAGCTCATAAAATTGTCCTTCTACTTTGAAACCAGAAAGAAAAGGACCCCTGAGGGGACAGGGATCACATCTGTAGTATATCCATGGAGTTCTGCTTTTACAGCTTATTTACAGCAGGGAAGGGAATAAGCATTTCTATAGTTCCTACTATGTACCAGGCATTATACTAAGTGCTTTTACAAATATCACCTCACTTGATTCTCTCAACAATCCCGTTAGGTAGATTTGATTATTATCTCCATTTTACATTTGAGGAAATTGAGGCAAATCAGCTCCCAAATCAAGTGGTTTACCCAGGGTCACACAGGCAGTTGGGTGGCACATAAGCTAGAATGCTAGGCCTGAAGGTGGGAAGACTTTTGTTCTAAATCAGCAAGTCACTTACCCTTTGTTTGCCTGTTTTCTCATCTGTAAAAAGGGAATAATAGTAATAGCAACTATCTCACAGGGTGGTTTTGAAGATCAAATGAGATAATATATGTAAAGCAGTTTGTAAATCTTAGAGTCATATAAATATTAGCTATTATCATCCAGCTACAAGTTTGAACAATAAGCATTCTTTATTCATTTTCTTTTTTTCCTCTGTATCTCCCTAAGTTGACATATTATGAATAACTATGGATCTTGCTGAGGAGGACTTTTTAGCTTTCTAGTGCTTAAAGAGTCAGCACAGGCTTTTTACAAGCAGGAACATCTGTAGAATTCTCCCCCATTCTCCCCTTGCATCCCAGTAGGAAATCCTCCACACTTGGGACACTGCACCAGACATCTTCCAGGCCAGGCCTGTTCTATTTTACTACCTCAGGGTTCTCAGGGACCAGGAATTTGGTGGGAAGGCAGGGGTTCTTTTTCCTCTGCCTTTGGCTCAAATCCCCACAGGCTGTGTTCCCCCACTGAGGGGCCCACTGACTTACCCAATTTCCATCCAGCCATTTAACATCAGCTTAGCTTTTTCTTTTTTAAAAAAAAACATTTTATTTTTTCTCCAGTTACATGTAAAGACAATTTTTAACATTCATTTTTAAAAGTTTTTGAGTTCCAAATTTTCTTGCTCTCTCCCTCAACTCCCTCCTCCCTGAGTCAATAAGCAATTGGACATGTTATATGTGTTCAATCATGCAAACACAACCCAAAGGGAAAAAAAACTCACAAAAAAATACAGAAAGTGAAAAACAGTATGCTTTGATCAGCATTCAGACTCCAACAGTTCTTTCTCTGGAGATGGATAGCATTTTTTATCATGAGTCCTTTGGAATTGCTGAAAATAGCTGTCATTCAAAGTTGATCATCATACAATATTGCTGTTACTGTGTTGTACAATGTTCTCCTGGTTCTACTCATTTCACTTTGCATCAGTTCATGTAAATCTTTCAAGGTTTTTCTGAAATCATCCTGCTCATCATTTCCTATAACACAGTAATATTCCATTACAATCATATACCACAACTTGTTCAACCATTTCCCAATTGATAGGCATATCCTCAGTTTCTAATTCTTTGCTACCACAGAGAATTGCTATAAATATTTCCTACAAATAGGTTCTTTCTCCCTCCCCCTTTTTAAAAAATCTCTTTGAGATACAGACTTAGTAGTGGTATTGTTGGATCAAAGGGTATGAACAGTTTTATAGCCCTTTGGGCATGGTTCCAAGTTGCTCTCTAGAATGGTTGGATCAGTTCACAACTCTATAAATAATGCATTAGTGTCATACAAATTAGCTTTTTCAAAGGCATAATTTACTTCAAACATATAGAATTGTTGTGAGGAAAAAATGAGATGATATTTTTGTTTTCTTCAGCCAGAGGAAAAGTTTTAGTGATAAAACACTTAGGGCTAGGTGACGCCTGTAAAGACAAGCGGGCATGAGAGGTTCTCAGCCTTTTGAGCCTGAGATTTTCAGCCCTGAATGAGGGCTAGGGTAGATCTTATATACTTTGGGTGACCAGGGAAGGGTCTGGGAAAATGGTCTGGGAAAAGGGTCAGGGTGAGAATTCCCAGAGATCGGAATGTCTAAGAGATTGAATAGACAATGGGAATAGATAATGAAGGAACTGAAAGGTATCTGAATGAGATTAAAAGGTAGGCTAAGGCTTTCAAAGGGAGATGAGGGGCTGGGTCCTGTAGACAAGGGGAGCCAGATTCCCTTTGGGGCAAGGGGTGAAGACCTTGGCTTGGGCCACACCCCGTCATTCCCCCCTCAAACAAATTTGACCCAAATTCTTTTGGGGAAAGGGGTGAAGGTCTTGACTTCTGAAACTGCTTCCTACTGGCAAGGGGCATAGAGCTGCCCCTGCCTCTCTGGGTCCTGTTTGAGGGGTCAGATGTGAAAACCTGGATGATGTCAGGTTCAGCAGGCTAGAATCCTCAGGTTGGTATACAGCCTGAGCAGTCATCTGAAAATTGATGGCTCCAACCCTAGAAGAAAGGAATCTGGCAAGAATATTTAGTAAACATGGATGAAACAAACACAAAAATATGATCAGTAGTGGAATGAGAATAGGAACCAGTATAGAAAGAAGCCAGGACTCCCATGAAAAAGATTTTGGAGCACTAAAATTATTGTGAATTTCTTGCATCCAACTAGCTTTCTCCAAAATATGAGCAGTGCAGAACTCTATCTGCCCGGAATTGTTATACATGCAACAAAATGTGTTTGCTAAAGCACATACACTCCCACTGGAGGCAAGCAAGTAGTCTAGGGCTATTCTGTTATCTAGAACTACTTTTGCTAAGGAATCCAAAGATTGCTGGATTTCCCAGAGACCATAAGCTGTCACATTTGCCAACTGGTGAATAGTCTCTGTAAGGTTAGAGAGAATATGTTCATGCTGTAAGTTATACCAGGACATAAAATAGTGTGCTCCCTTTTTAACAGGCCAGAGGACATTTCCCCAAAATCCATGTTTTGCCTTTAAGTTAGAGACTGTGGACTGTTTGGCATTGAAAATGGAGAAGGGCGGTGCTAAAAATCCGAGGGTGCACACCCCAAAATCTTTATAGGGTGTCAAACATTGAGTGACCAAAACAGTAGTTCTGGGGTCTTGCCATGTGTTGGCACTTCGTTTCACCTTTTCCCCAAAATTCTTGTCACTAGTGGTATCTGCACAGGTAGTACAGGTCAAAATATTAGCAGAAACTCTAACAAGCCCTCCCTCCACAAGGGTGTTAACTTGTCTAGTGGTCTTGCAGCTTGTCTCCCAAGTGTGGGAATATTCCCCTGCAGAAAAACAAGGTGTTGATACAGAGAGAGTGGCCCATAGAGAAGTGGCAAGCATAAATGGAGTGGCACAAACTTCTGAGAAAGTCACATTGGGAAGGGGGGCTTTGTGGAGATGAGAGTTACTGAGTGGGTGTGAGTGTTCTAATGAGCTTCCCACTTTAACTAGGGAAGTATTTAGCCACTTTTGGAGGCCAAATGCAAATTGAGAGGCTTCCTCAATTAGAATGACTGTAGCAGCCACCGCCAGGAAGCTTGCAGGCTTTCCAGTGGCTCCTAAAGACTGAGTTAGGGGCGTGGAAGTCAATATAGATTTTAAAATCACAAAAGCCTGGTCTGGGCCCCACTCTTGAGGGAGTGAGTCAGGGCCCAGAGGACAGTCATAAAGGGACTTAACAATCAAACTATTATCAGAAATCCAGAGTCTACAAAATCTACCCATGCCTAGAAAAGTTCGAAATTGTTTCTTAGTGGCTGGGGCCAGGAGTTGGTGGCCCAGAAACTTTACAGACTGGCATGCTATCTGGATTTTGTTCAAAGAGACCCTATAGCCTTGAGTTCTCAAGAAATTAAGCACTCCTGAGGCAGTGGACAAAGAAGCCTCTTGGGTGGGGCTACAAATACAGGAAAGGGAAAATACTTTAGGGTCTTGGAGGTGAACAACAGTTGGGGTGGCAAAAGTATCCCAAATTGTCTCCCACACTTCCAGGGGAACATGGGGAAGTCTGGCACACAGAGGGAAAAGGGAGATGGGAGACTTAACTAGAGAAAATTGGCTCCCCAACTTCACCATCAGGTTCCTTCCCAACGAGGGGGCAGGGCAAGAGGAGAGTATAAGAGAGGAGTGTTTAAATAGGCAGGGGGAGGGGTACGTCTGGAGACATCCTTCAGTTACTTCTCGAATGCCCATGAACCGGATGGATCAAGGGGTGAATAGGGCCAGAGTAATTGGTTAAAGCAAAGAACATAGCCATGATATAGTGGGTAACCTTACCTTCAGCCTCGATTTCTGCCCAGGGCTTGGTGAGGGAGATGGAGAAAGTGGGAGCATTGCCCGGACCCAGGTTCCTTTGTCCTCCCCAGTCTTGAGAAGACTGGAGGACAGGGTACTGGGGGGCTGCTCCATCACTTCTCCTACCTCAGGGACAATCCTTCCTCCAATGTCCCTCCTGGTCACATCTTGGGCAAGGTCCTGGAGGTGTCCGTCTTGGGGGCTTCCTCCAAGGGGGCACCCTGGAGGGGCACTGCTTGGACCAGTGAGCCTCCCAGTGGCCTCCCCTGCCCAAGTTGCTGGGCTTCCTCCAAGGGAGTACCCTGGAGGGAAACTCCTTGGACCAGTGACCCTCATGGTGGCATTGGAAGCAGGTTTTCCCACTGCCCAAATTGCCAGGAACACCCTTGGGTCTCTTCCTGACCATGGCAGCAGCCAAGAATCAAGCATGTTCTTTGTCTCTAGCCTTCTGCCTGTTCTTTCTCCTCTGCTGCCTCTAGGTCCCTGTTGTTAAAGACTCCAAAGGCAATCTCCAATAACTGATCCTGAGGTGTTTGGGGTCCCATTGCCAATTTCTGTAGTTTTCTCCTAATATCTGGGGAAGACTGGTTAATGAAATACATGCTAAGGATTGCTGCCCCTTCTGTAGAGTCAGGATCTAAATTCGTATACTTTTTAATGCCTTCTACTAGCCTATCTTGGAAAAGGACAGGGTTTTCCTTTTCTTCCTGAGTAATTCCCTTAATCTTTTGAAAGTTTACTTGCTTTTGAAATGCTGTTTTCAGGCCTTCTAACAGGCAAATTATCAT
Source organism: Phascolarctos cinereus (assembly GCF_003287225.1). Classification (NCBI taxonomy): domain Eukaryota; kingdom Metazoa; phylum Chordata; class Mammalia; order Diprotodontia; family Phascolarctidae; genus Phascolarctos; species Phascolarctos cinereus. The sequence continues at coordinate 448,403,324 of NW_027555847.1, read as the reverse complement.
GTAGTCCTTCTTTCCCCTATCCTCACTCTTCTGATAATCCCACCCCAAATCACTAGCAGGAACAGCAGCTGTTCCTGGGGGGTATTTTGTGGGGTCATTGCTAGCCAAACGATCCCCAAAATTTTGGGCTTGTTCCCAGATTCTCTTCCTCTCCTCAGGAGTACAACAGGTGGAGAAGAGGACATGCAAATCACCCCAAGAAAGTTCAAATTGTAGGGACACATCCCTGAAGCCCTCAGTAAATTTAGTTGGATCTTCAGAGTACCAACCCAGCCTTTACTTAATCTGGGTGAGGTCTGAAATGGAGAATGGAACATGCACCCTAAGTGTCCCATTAGGAGAGGCAGGTACTTCCCTTAAAGGAAAAAGCCCTGAAGGCCCTGCGGGAGCAGGGGCTTGTGTGGGAGGGAGGAAGTCCCACTTCTCATGAATGAGGGACTGGAAAGTGCCAGCTGAACTGGCAAGGCCAAGGAATCTGGCTGGCAAGGGGGAAGATTACCTGATGCCAGAGGAGGGGAAGGGATCAGGGAAGAAGATGCCATGGCAATACCCTTGTCTGAAGCCTGAGGAGGGGTTCCGTCTGAAGGAGAGGTCTGGGGAGGAGGCACTGAGTTGAGAATCTCGTCTGGGGCTTGAGCTGGGGTCTCTCTGGAAGTAGAGGCTGGGGAGAGGCCCTTGCTCAAGGCTTGAGTAGAAGTAGCCTCTAGAACAGGGGCCTGGGGAGGAAATGGAGGGACCAGAGGAGCAGAAGGGATGGTCTGGGGAGAATGGGGAACAGCTGGAGAGGCCAGAGGAGAATGGGGTGGAGATAGGTGCTGGGGAGGCAGTGCCAATGGAGGTTGGGAAGAGGGGGATGCCATAACCCTAGTAGCCATAAGAGGATCGTCCAAAAGGTCTATTTGGTCCCCACTCACCACTAGTGGTGTGGCTCTAGCTACAAGCATCTTACAATCCTTCCTGAGAATAGGATCTCTAGAAAGCTCAACAAAAGCCATTAAGTAAGAAATCTTCACCCATTTTCTTTCTCTGCAACAATATTTTTCTGACTCTAAGAGGATCTTTACCTGTAATGTCCCAAAAAGGGGCCATGCCTCACAATTTTCCAGGTGATACTGAGGCCAAACGATGTTACAAAAATGCACCAGCTTTTTCTTATAAGTTCTTTACAGAAGCTAAGATTTTTCCAATTTAATAAAAGACAGCCCAAAGGCAAATTCATGGGAAATGAAAAGGATTGACCTATTGTGGGCTTAGGGAAAAGAAAAAAAAGGAAAAGAAAGAAAAAAAATATACATCCAACAGTTTCCCAATTCCCTAGTGCCGAGAGAACTGAGAAGTTTGAACCTATGCTTCCTGATAGAGAGTCCATCCTCTATGCTAAGCAAGGTATATACCCAGGTCCAAGTGCTCAAGCAGAGGCCCTGGACCAACAAGTCTGAGAACGTCAGGCAGAGTTTGAGACAGCTTCGTAGCTGTCTGACCTAAGGGAACCTGAGAGGTCAGGCCCCCCCCCCCAAAAAAAACTTCCAAGGCAAGCCTGGCCAGCTGCTTGGAAATCCAGGTCCAAGTGCTCAAGCAGAGGTACTGGGCCGAAAAGCCTGAGAACATCAGGCAGAATTGGGGAGGGGGAGGCTTACCAGTCATGGCTGAAGAAGAGTTTGAGATTTGGCAGTTATTTCCCAGTCAGGGAACCATGTGAAGAGGTCTAGGACTTTCGGGGTGCTGCTGGAGCCCCAAGATTGTGGTACTGGGCCCTGCCTGAAAGAATTCAACTCAAATCTTCTTCAGCCAGAGGAAAAGTTTATTAGAGATAAAACACTTAGGGCCAGGTGACGCCTGTAAAGACGTCTTTTGAGCCTGAGATTCTCAGCTGAGATGATATTTTTTAAAGCACTCTGCAAACCTTAAAGTACTATATATATAATATATATATATATATATATATATATATATATAGTGTTATTAACATTACTATTATTATTGGTATTATTCCCCTAATTCTTCAGGGCCATAATTCTTTTTATACCATCTGAGTTCCTGGAGAATAAAGGAAGATTAGACTGACAGTTTAGGTCAGTTCCAAATAGCACTGGTCCCATGAAGTTTAACTCTGAGGCTGGCAGTGTTGACTTTGGCTGAACTGGTGTCTCAGACCCATGATCCTCAGGGCATCATGGCTGGGCTGGCTATAACATGAAGTCTGATTTCCTGGATTCCTGGATCCCCATGGCTCATGTTCTCTTGGGGCATATCAGAGATTCTGCTTCCTTGAAGAGAAAAGGTCAAAGACCCAGGTTTGTTTCTCAGGGTCTTATAGCCTGAGGTGGCTATGTAGGCAGCCTTCAGGGCCTTTCCTCCTTTATGTGGTCTCACTGGCTGTGAGACCACCCTTAGCCTTTAATGCAGCAAAACTTTGGGCAAGTGTTGAATCAAAGTCATTTGGCAGTTCTGGCTATGGAGTCAATGGAAAAAGCATGCTACCAATCAAGAGGTTGACTAACACAAAACAGCCATTCATACTCCATCCCTCTAGTTTCCAGAAATCAGGTACCCAGCATCTTCATCCAAACCTCACTACAAATGATTATTTTTGGTGACCATAAGAAAACCTTGTTTAACATCTTCTTGATACCGAATCTTTAGCTCATTCTGTTAAACATTTAAAACAACATATTCACAATTTCAAAAGATTAATGATGACTCATCGTGGGAAAGGTAATGGAATATTGGTGTGGTTGGAAGCATACATTTTCAGATTTAGTCAATGTATTGATTTGTTTTACTTTATGTATACATTCCAAGGGAACGTTTGATTGGAGTTCAGGTTGGAGAAGTCATTGGGTAGTGATGGTGATATTTTTTTTAAAAGCACCAATAAAAGACTAAAAAGAAAAACACAAATGCCAAACAAGTGCACTCAACAATTCTACAATATATTCAATAGGTAGTCATTCAGCCTTTGCTTGAAGACTTCTGGAGAAGAGAAACTGTCAATTTACGAAGGTAGCCCATTGCACGTTCAGCTATTCTGATTGTTATGAAGTTTTCCTTTCTGTATCTTCCACGTACTTATTTTAGTTCTGCTCTCTATAGTCAAGTAGAACAGGTCTAATTCCTTTTTAACATAATAGTTTTTCCAGTGCTTGAGGACGGCTATCATGACATCACTAAATCTTCTAATTTCCAAGCAAAATTGTAATAACATTTTTTTTAAAGGCCTAGTGGCATGAGGGGTGAGGGCAGGAGGGGGAGGTACTATCCTAAATGAACTGTTACATTAGGGTTTTTTGTGCAAAATGCTCTTATGACAATTGTAATTTAGAAATATTTTTATTTCTGTTGAATAAGTGTTCTGATGCTTTTTGCTTCATCACGATTATTTCCTGATATACTCCATCTCTCACCTAATGAGTCCTCCCTTGTAACAAAGAAAAACAAGTTGACACAAGGACCAATATAACAATTCCTCACACATAGTCCCTTGCCTTTCTATTGCAAGGTTGCCTAATATCTTCCCCAGGGCCAAAATCAGTCATTACAATGACTAAGTGTTTGGCTTTGTTTTTAACTTAGAAATAGAAATAAATAAGAAGATCAATAGCCTAAATCAGCTTGGAATATGTACTATTCAAAATCATGTCCCAGAGCATACGGATGAATGTATTTAGAATTTTAATCAGAAGTTACTGATTGAGTGGGTTGAAAATATTGATTATGCCACTTAAATACAGTGAGTCCCCCTCTCCCGAACAAATTGTCATTGAGTCCTTTCTTTATTTCCCTGCCTTTCCTTTGCTCCCTCCTCTGTTTTTCTTAATATTAATGTCACACATCAGTTTGTCCTGAAATAATGTGTTACCCTGGAACTTCATCTCTCAAAGGGACACATCCCAGATTGAGGACAAGAAGAATTAAGGATGCAGGAAAGGGAGAGGGGGAGAGAAGAAAAACAGTGGACTAATCTACCAGATTATTATTTTTCTCTTATAGGTTCCTTTATATTTCCCTAAGAGAGATATACTTATAATCAACTCTTCATCATATTCTTCTAGTGGTTTGTTTGATCTAGGATTGTCCATTAAGATTGGACATCCAACAACATGGGAAGAATAAATTAGGGGACAGGTAGGTGCTGCAGTGGATAGAACACTGAGCCTAGGGTCAGGAAGACTTAATTTCAAATCTGGCTTCACATCCTAGCTGTGTGACCCGGACCAAGTCATTTTAACCTCTGTTTTCCTCAGTTCCCTCAATTATAAAATGGGGGAAAATAATAGCTCCTACCTCCCAGAGTTGTTATAAGGTTTAAACAAGATAAAAATTGTAAAATGCTTAGCACAGTACCTGACATATAGTAAGAGCTAAACAAATGTTAGCTTATTATTATCATTATTATTATTAGACTGTAAGGTGGACAGTTGTCAAGGAAAAAGTAGAAATAAACATAATAAATAGCAAATAGTAGGCAAATCAATGCAGAAAGAGAAAGAGAAATAGATGAGATGATGAAAAGCAGAGGGTAAAGGCAAGTGGAGATAGATAATGATCAAGATGAGAGAAATAAACAAGTTTTGCTATTATTTGTAGATGAATAGATTTTTATAGCTGGGAGAGACTTTATAGGTCATCTGGTTTATAATCCTTATTTTTCAAAATAATGAAATGAAAGCCCAGAGACTTGCCCAAAGTTACATAGCAATTAGTGGTAGAGTGAAGACTAGAACATGGATCCTTTGGTTTCTTGGTAAGGCTTCTTTCCTTTGCATGATGCTACTTTTTATAAATCCTTGCCTTTATTTGACTATGTTTTTAGTTTATTCTGGAAAGAAAGACATAATATTTCAGGCCACTTTTCTACTTCTACAGCCTCCTCTTCCTCCAATTGGTGAATTCATCCTTGAACCTTCAAAGCATGCACTCCCAGCATCCTCACTTCTAACCCAGCTCGGCTGCTGACTCCCTGGAGTTGGAAAAGATGATTTTGATAGTCCCTTTGATTTCAACAATTCCACATTCAAATACTGGAAGACATGATATAGATAGCAAGTGCTGCAGTAAGTTTTTAAAAAGAGATCACTCTGGGAATGGAACAACCATGGACCAGCTATGAATCAAGGAAGGCCCTAAAGGATCAATGGGATTTAGATGGTCATAGGGAAAAGCAGAGTCCATTCTAAGTCTGGAGAATTGTGTAAGAAAAGGCTCTGACCTGAAAATGGATGGATAAGATCTGTTTGGATCAAAGTGAGGAGACTGGTCTGGCTGCTATACATAGTTCCACAGTAACATGAAATAAGTTTGGAAAGCTAATATATGGGACTGATTATAGAGGGCCTGGAATATCAGATAGAGGATTCAATCTTGTAGACAATGAGAAGCTTTACAGAAGCAAATAGTAACTATAAATATGTATATGTATATTTATATATGCACATTTACTCTGATCACTAGTTTGCAGAGCTTTACATTTTTATCATAATTTTATCATAATCTTCCCCACCCTGCTTCCATATTCCTGCCAAATAAACTACTATGTATCTCCATGTTTCATCCTGTACTTTTTGTTTTTCCTTGTCTCTATTCCTGACATCCTTCATTCCTGAAATGGACACTGCTCTCTCCCCAGCTTCATCTCTACCAGGAAGTTTCTGTCTTTAAGGTCTTAATGATGTACTACTCATTAAACTTCCTTGAATTCACTCAGCTGAAAGGGACATAGACAATTATTGCTACAGGAAATCAAAGAATGAGAGATCATAGTAAGATGAAATAATTGAGGAAGGCTTCTTGGAGGAGAGAATAATGCTGAGTCTTGGAGGACTGGTTGCATATGGAAGGTAGAAAGAAGAAAAGTCATTCTGATGAGACTGGGATCTAGACCCCAAAAGGAAACCCTGGACTTTCCCTCATGGCCAAATCTCTGGTGTTCTCCTGAGGCTGTAATTCCATACCTTCCTACGGCCCAGGCCACTTCCCACCCTTAACCCTATCTAGGCTCCATTCTCCCTTGGCCACCCCTGGAGTTCTATTACCTCATGGACTACTTGGCCACTCCTAGATCCCTCCCATAGTCTTTCTGTATATAAGGTCCATCTTGTCTCCATTAAGATGCTGGGATTCTTATAATCTAGCCATGGCTCAGATTCTTAAAATCTAGCCAATAGCTTACTGATGTTCAGACTTCTTAAGAGTCTGCCTAATATGGCAGATGTTCTAATAAACCTTGTCTTTGGCTGAAAGAAGGCTTGGGTCAAATTCTTTTGATCAGGACCCGCCTGTTGTGATATTGGGGTCCCAGCACCCCTGAACCCCTAAATCGCATCAATTCCTCAAATTCTCATCTTTGTGTTTATCACATTCTCCTTATAAGAAAGTTATTTGTGTGTGTCTGATGCTTAGGTTATACCCTTCCTAACAGCAGCACAATGCTTTCCATATAGTAGACCTATGATAAATGTATGTTGAATAAACTGCTGTTCCTGGGTCATGAACATAATGACATCTTATAACATGCCACCCATTTCATATTTCTATGTCTGAAAGCTCTATGGCCAGGCTGTGCTTCCCCCACTCCCACCCCTACCTCTATCTATTTTTAATGGGAGAAACCATATAAGATAATGGATAGAAAGTTGGCCTCTGAGTCGAGAAGACCTGATTTCAAATATTGCCTCTAAAACATTAACTATGGCTGGCTCTGAGCAAATCCCCTTCCAGCAGTGGAGAACCTGAGACCTCAATGTCACATTTGGCCTTCTAGGTCCTTGGGTGCAGCCTTTCAGCTGAGTCCAAATTCTATAGAACAAATCCTTTTATTAAGGGGATTTGTTCTGTGAAGTTTAGATTCGTCAAAGGGCTACACTTGAGGGCCACATGTGGCCCTGAGGCTGCAGCTTCCTTGCCCTCTTACCTCTCAGTACCTTAACAAAAGGCTATAAGTTACAAAATAGTTGAGGATCTACAATGGTATTAGGAATTTCCTAACTGGAGAATCCCCTACACTGATGACATCACAGGTCTCAAGAAAATGATGCAAAAAACCCTTTAGTGATATTGTTTATATATGTCAGCAATTAGAGATCTTGGGTAAGATCCATAAGATCCTTTCTCTCTCATGAATCTTCATTATCTTCTTCTTAATATGCTCAAAGTTCATGAATTTTACTAAAAAAAAAAAGTCATCCTTTTACCCTTCAGCTCCACTCCCTCTTCCCCTTCATGGCCCAGTTGTTGGATGGATCAATCTGCTGCTGGACTGGGTGTGCAGGTCAATCAGTGGCTAAGCCACGTGACTCGCCATGTGACTGAGCTGGGCTGGGTGAGTTGTTCAGCAACCGTGCTCTTCTCTGGTCAAACTGTCCCTGCAAGGACATATCCACCGCCTGGTCTCTTCAATGGGCAGCAGTAGTCTTTTCCGCAGTCAGTGACTGGCTGGTCTGGGGGGGCTTAGGAGAGCTGATACTGCACTCTCTTCAGCTAAGAGTTACTGAGCTCTTTCAGCTAGGGCAATGACTAACTGAGGTTCAGGAAGTGAGAGATTCTTTTTAACTCTCTCACCTCAGCTCGGAAGTTATTTGTCACCTTTAGGCAAGAAAAGAGAGAAGTCTTGGCTCTCCTTTCAACAAATTTTCCTTCTCTCCAAACAATCTACTCTCTTTAGCCACTCCATTTTGCCTTGAGGTTATTCCTTTTAATTTAGTCATTTTCACTTCCTTTGGGAATCTTATGTAGATGAGTGGTTAGGGACTAAGGTGTGAATGCAGTCTGTGGCCTGGAGGCATATTCCTGTCAAGCTGGATTCATTTGCAATTACTATTCTCAGTCCCACCCTTTCTAGGGTGGAGAATGTCTATTTTCCCTCTAAAGGCTTTGCCCTTTTCTTTTCAGTGTCTATGTTTTTAGTGTCAGTAGATTTGATTTCTTATCTTGAAGTCTCATAGAGCACCTCTTAGACTTACGTTAAAAAAATTAGGGGCAGCTAGATGGTGCAGTGAATAGAGCACTGGCCCTGGAATTAGGAGGACCTGAGTTCAAATCCAGTCTCAAACACATAACACTAGCTCTGTGACTCTGGGCAAGTCACTTAACCCCAATTGCCTCATATTAAAAGAAATTAATAAATCTCTGTTGTCTCTAAGATAAAATACAAAACCTTTAACCAGGTGTTTAAGCTGCACAATCTGGACCCATGTAATTTTCCAGTTTTGTTATCTAGCACTATCTTCACACATTCCCAATTCCAGTTAATCTGGCTTCCTAATTGTACCTCATACTTGACATCTCATCATTCATCTTGGTGACTTTGCATAAGGTTTCCCATGTCTTGAATGCATTTGGTTGTATCTGACTTTTCCTGACCTCCATGGACCATTGCATGCCAGGCCCTTGTATTCTTCACTATCGTTCCAAGTCTGTCCAAGTTCATGTTCCTGGTTTCCATTACACTATCTATTTATCTCATCCTCTGCCATCCCCTTCTCCTTTTGCTTTAAATCTTTCCCAACATCAGGGTCTTTTCCAATTCCAACAAACCACCTAGCTGCCCAGTAGAGTCCTTAGATTCCTTCCAAGATCCTTCCTCCTTTATTTCCCACAAGACTGCACTCCTCTGCACATCATTTTGCCCTAGGAACCTCTTCACCCTGCCTAAACCACAGAAATCCTGGAACTCACACTTCATTAGTACTCCCTGACTTTGAAGCTCTTCCCTCCCTCTGATTACTGAGGATGGAGAGAGGTTATCAGAACTTCAGTTCAAAAGCACCAAGTTCAGCCATCTCTTCATTTCCTAGTGCACTCCTCTAGACTTAGGACTTCATCATGCTCCCAAGCTGGATGTCCTCTTCCTACCTCCTTTCAATTTCTTTTTAGGTGTTATTTCCTCCCATTAAATTGGATCCTTTGAGGGGTGGCCTTGTCTTTTGCCTTTCTTTGTATCCCCTGAGATTCAATATACTGTGTCTGCACTTTGTAGGCACTTATTAGATGTTTATTACTGATTGCCTGACTATATTTTTTATATTCCTACAGTAGAATATAAGCTCCTTGGGGGTAAAGGTTGATTTATTTTTTGTCTTTATATTTCCTGGTGCCAATAAGCAAGGTCAAAATCAAGGCCTTCTTCATCTGTCTCCAGGCTACTCGAATCAATCAACAATTAACAAACAGTTATTAATCCCTACTCTGTGCCAAGAACTACGTTGGTTGGCAGGGATTCAAAGATAAAAGTGTAAAGGTTTCTACCCTCAGAGAGATTACTTTCTATTGAGGGAGACAAAATGGACATGTGCAGATTTATTTTAAGAATGCAAAATAAATATAAGATAATTTTAAGGGGGAAGGTGTTAGCAGCTAAGGGAGAATTAGAAAGGCTTCATGCAGAAAGTGATGCTTGGGCTGAGCCTTGAAGGAAAAATGGTGGAGGTGAGGAGTTAGTGCAATTCTGAGTATAGGGGATTGTTAGTGAAAAAGCAGAGATGGCAGATGGGATGGAATGTCTGACACTCTCACTTGCCATTTTTCTTTTTCTTTTCTTTTTTTTAGGAATGTAAACAGTTCAACTTAATAAGTCCCTTATGATTTCTCTTTCCTGTTTACCTTTTCATGCTTCTCTTGAGTCTTGTATTTGAAAGTCAAATTTTCTATTCAGCTCTGGTCTTTTTATCAAGAATACTTGAAAGTCGTCTATTTCAGGGGCAGCTAGGTGGTGCAGTGTATAGAGCACCAGCCCTGGAGTCAGGAGGACCTGAGTTCAAATCTGGCCCCAGACACATAACACTTACTAGCTGTGTGACCCTAGGCAAGTCACTTAACCCCATTGCCTAGCCAAAAAAAAAAAAAGTAAATTCCTCTATTTCACTGAATTTCCATTTTTCCCCCTGAAGGATTATACTCAGTTTTGCTGAGTAGGTGATTCTTGGTTGTAATCCCAGCTCCTTTGACCTCTGGAATATCATATTCCACGCCCTCCAGTCCCTTAATGTAGAAGCTGCTAAATCTTGTGTTATTCTGATTGTGTTTCCACAATACTTGAATTGTTTCTTTCTGTCTGCTGGCAATATTTTCTCCTTGACCGGGGAACTCTGGAATTTGGTTATATATTCCTAGGAGTTTTCCTTTGGGGATCTCTTTCAGGAGGTGATTGGTGAATTCTTTCCATTTCTATTTTACCCTCTGGTTCTAGAATATCAGGACAGTTTTCCTTGATTATTTCTTTTTTTTAACTTTTTTCTTTTTTGGGAGAGGCAGTTGGGACTAAATGACTTGCCCAGAGTCACACAGCTAGTAAGTGTTGTGTGTCTGGGGCCAAATTTGAACTCAGGTCCTCCTGACTCCAGGCCAGGTGCTCTATCCACTATGCCACCTAGTTGTACCCCTTGATAATTTCTTGAAAGATGATGTCTGGGCTGTTTTTTTGATTATGACTTTCAGGTAGTCCAATAATTTTAAAATTCTCTCTCCTGGATCTATTTTCCAGGTCAGTTGTTCTTCCAATGAGATATTTCACATTGTCTTCTAATTTTTCATTCTTTTGGATTTGTTTTACAGTGTCTTGATTTCTCATAAAGTCACTAGCTTCCAATTGCACTATTCTAATTTTTAAGGAAGTATTTTCTTCAGTAATCTTTTGGACTTCCCTTTCCATTAGGCCAATTCTGCTTTTTAAGGCATTTTTCTCCTTGGCTTTTTGGACCTCTTTTGCTATTTCAGTTAGGCTATCTTTAAGGTGTTATTTTCTTCAATATTTTTTTAGGTCTCCTTTAACAAGTGGTTGACTTGTTTTTCATGATTTTCTTGCATCGTTCTCATTTCTCTTCTCAGTTTTTCCTCTACTTCTCTTACTTGCCTCTCAAAATCTTTTTTGAGCTCTTCCATGGCCTGGGACCGATTCTGTTTTTCTTGGAACTTGCCATTTTTCTTAACCAGCTTTCTTATTTGGACCAGAAACTGTGCCCTGGTGGACTTAACCCTTTCAGCCCTGGAACTCTTGCCCTGCAGTCTCTGCTGTCATGATCAGTGAGTGTCTCTAATGGTGCACTATATCTAGGCCAGCTCTAGCTTTCCCTTTGGTCATCTTCTTGTCAGCTGACTTGCCAGTATATACTTACCTTCTGCTCGCCTCTCCACATACATTTGTTTTCTAGTTCTGGAATTGTAATCAAATCAATACTGTACTTGCCACTAGAAAGAGTATTTCACTCTATTGCCTTACTGCCTTTTTTTTTTTTACTATCCCAGTAATTTTCCAAACCAAAATACCCTTCTGTGGCCTCCATTCCCATACATGGGTTGTCTCTTCCTGTTAGAATGTAACCTTTTTAAGGTCAAGGACTATCTTCACATTTTCATTTGTATTTCTAGTGCTTAGCACAATTTCTGGCATATAGTAAGTAAGCACTTAGATGCTTTTTCATTCATTCATATGAAAAACAGCAAGAAGACTAGTTTTGCTGGGTTGTATAGTGTGTTAAGAATAATATAGAATAAAGCCAGAAAGGTAGGTGGAGGTGAGGTGCCAAAGGGCTTTAAATGTTAAACAGAGGAGTTTATATTTGATCTTAGAGTTACTCAGGAGTCACTGGAACTTTCGAGTAGGGGAGTAACTGTCTGACCTGCTCTTATGAAAGTCTTTTTGGTAGCCACATGGAGGATGGATTGGACAGCAAGGAGAGAGAAAGCGTGGTGACTAATTCAAAGCCTATTTCAAAATATCAGGTGAAATGTGATGAGGGATTGTACTAGGGTGGTTCCAGCCTGTTGAGTAGAGGAGGAGACAGAATAGAATAGAAATAGCAAGATTTAGCAGCTGATCCTCTATGTGGGCAGAGGGAGAGTGATGAGTTGAGGATGACACTGAGGTTGTGACATCTGGTAACTGATGACTGGATGGATGCTAGTGTTATCTATAGAAATAGGGAAGTCTGTAAGAGGGGTAGGTTAGACAAATACCAAATTCTGCTTTTGAGAACACTATCCAGATAGCCTTGTTGAGTTTGAGATGTCTATAGGACTCCCAGTCCAAAACGTCTAATAGGAAGTTGGTGATGACAGGCTAGCACTCAAGAGAGAAGCTTGCAGTAGATATACAACTCCGGGAGTCATATGGCCCTATTACTCATGTTACTCCTATTCATGCACTCTACGCTCCAACCAACCTGGGCTATTGACTAGAAGGTATACTTTCCTAGTATCTAGCATAGTACTCTGCATACAGTAAGGATTTAATAAATGCTTGTCAAATGTCCTACAAATACAAACAGTGCTTTCTTATGCTCTTGATCACACTATTCCTAATGCCTAAAATGCTTTATGTCATCTCTTATTCTCTGTCTTTATGAGAGGAATTTTTACCTATCTTTTAGATCTGGGATTCTCAAACTTTTTGTATGTCATGAATCCTTTTGGTAGTCTGGTGAAATCTGAGACTCCTCGGATTAATGTTTTTAAATGCAAAAAAAAAAGGTAAAAAGAAAGAAACACAGAGGATAACAAACAAAAATAATTATATTGAAATACAGTTATCAAAATATTTTTTAAAAAGTTCACCAACCTCAAGTTAAGAAACTCTACTTTAAAGTTCGTTATTTAATTCAAATGTCTCTACCGGATGAAACTTTCCAAGATTCTCCCAGCTATGACCCCCTTGCCTCAGACCTTACATAGGACTTTTTGTAAATTTTAAATTCACTTGTCATGTTATTCGATACTATCAGTATTTGTGTGTGTGTGTGTGTGTGTGTGTGTGTGTGTGTGTGTATGTATATGTGTATATCATGTTCCCTCAAATGAAATGTGAGTGCCATAATTTACTATAGGTAGCATGTTGGACCAGAGTACAGTATCGGACTTGGAGTCAGGCAGACCTGGGTTCAAATCCCTCCTCTAATACTTTCTAGCTGTTCTTCCATGGATTAATTTCCAATTTCCATATCTGTAAAATAAAATTAATAATATCTATCTCATAGGGTAGTTGTAAGGTTCAGAAGAAATAATATAGGTCAAGCTCTATTTAGAACTTAAAGAATTTTATAAATGTCAAATATTATTATGCAAATTTGGTGTTTCCTAGCTTTTTTGAACACAGTAGACACTTAATAAATGTTTATTTAATTTTCTGGAAATAGTTATGGAAATTGTAAAAAAAAAGAAAAAGAAAGCATTTCCCTATATTTATTGATTATTAAACAGATAAGAAGAGCATTGATAAACTGCAGCTTACTTAGATGAGAGTGACTAAAATGGTAAAAGAACTAGAGACCATGCTGTATTGTCAATCAGTCAATAAGCATTTATTAAGTGCCTACTATATGCCAGTCTAAGTTCTGTGCTAAGGTCTGGACATACAAAGAAAGGCAAAATACAGAGCCTGGAAATTTCCTCCCTTTGTCCATGCTCTCCCACTCCTCCAGGTGCCAGTTGCCTCTTGGGCTTTCCACACCTCCCCCCCCACCTCCAGACAAGTAGACTTTTCAAGCACCAAATACCCCAGGTCACACCCAATTTAAGTTCTCTGTCTCCCTTTATACACCATCTTTCCTCACCCATAGGAGCATTCATCAGTGGAATCCTCTCCCACTGCCAAAGTAAGACTTCTTTCCTTTCTTCTCTCTTTTCAATCCTTTCTCCCTCCTTTTCACCCACTTTTCTATAGGCTCTTCTCTTTCTGAGACCACAAAGTCAATCTCCCTTCATTGCTAGCCCTTTACATGACCTCAGCATATCACACACTCCTCTCTATCCTCTGCTCCTCTTTCCCCATTTCATGTACCTTCCCATAGTGTAATGTAGTACAAAAGAAAAAGTAAACATTGATTTACTAGGATGTTGCCAGGTTCTATACGTAATGCCCTCTGTCTGCCTCTTCACCTTTACCTCTCCTAGGTTTCTGCCTTCACCCCATCTCCTTATGTACATTTAGAAAGAAATCTATTCCTGGTCTCTCCGCTGTTCCTCTATCCTTACCTGCTGGACTTATTCACTTCTGCATTTCTGTTTTTTGGAGTGTTCAAGAAACAAATAATCTCTTCAGTTGTGGTTTTCTTTCTAAAACTATTTCAAACTTTTTTTTGTTCTAAAATGTTCATCTTTTTTCATGTATGGTTAAACTTAGATTTGCAAGGTAGATTACCCTGGGCTGAATGCTGAGCTCTGTTGCTCTTTGGAACACATTATTCCCTTCCCTCCTATGTTTTATGGTGGGTGTAGAGTAGTCTTGCATTATTTGATTTCCTTTCCTTTGTATTTGAAGGTCTTTCCCCTGATGGTTTATGGAACTCCTTATTTCAAAATAGCTCTCCCAGCTATCAATAATATCAAACAGGGACTTATTCTCACAGATTTTTGATTAAGCTTTCAGTGGGAGATAAGAAGGAAAAACTTTGCTTCTATGTGTTTGTCTTGTCATATTATCTGTGTTTTATGTCTTTGTAAAGCAAACTAACTTCTTTCTGTGCCCTGATCAGACGAAGGAAAAAGAGTGCAAAAAGCGAAAACTTTTTCTGAGGAACTTTCAAAGTCTTCAGAAAAACATTCTCTCTCTCTCTCTCTCTCTCTTTCTCTCTCTCTCTCTCTCTCTCTCTCTCTCCATTTCTGACTCTAGTTGAGTTGTGAAGGCAGACAAGACATAGATAAGAAGAAAAGGAATCTTTGTTCCTAGACTTCAGGGTTCTATAGATATTGTAAACTAATTAGAGCTTAAATTAGTGACTGAAATTACTCTACTATGAATTTCCAAATTACAGTTTGAATGTTTCTATAAATGTTGAACTGTTTTAATGAGTTTTGAGGTACTACTCTGTAGAATTTGTTTTAAGGAAAAATAAGAATCAAACTCTATGAAAGTCACATGGAAACAGCACTTAGATTTTTTATTACTCTTTCCCTGGCAAGTGACAGATTTACCATTTTAGTGCAAAGAAGGAAGGTGATTTCACTGATTAGAGAAAAGGAAAAAAAATGGTTTGCAGTTTGCAGTTTAAATTTAAGAACTGCCTATTATTAGCTTTTTCTTGACCATGGAAAAAAAGAGAAGCTTGTGTAAGTCAGAGAGCAACTTAAAAGTAAATAAAATCTAATTGGGAAGACTGTTGTGTTACCACTCTATTTCTTCTGTGAATGATATAATACAACTTGGTTGTTTAGGTAAACTAGAAGCAAAGTTAGCAAAAGGTATCAAAATAGGCTGTATATCTGTAAAATTTTAAGAACCTTAAAAGTAAGTGTCTTGCAATTAATTGGTTTTGTATAATAAAAACTTGTGCCAAATTGTAAAGTAAAATTCAGTGGAATGAAGATTAGTTCTATACATAGTCCGGGATATGATTAGGAAATAAAGAGTAGAGGAATAAAACCAGATGTGGTTAGATTAATACAAAAGGAATTGATTTGGGTCATTGGGTGATTTTATAAAATGTCCATCTTTTTGCATGTATTGTTAAGCTTAGATTTGCAAGGTAGATTATGGGGAATTATGGGGAGGTAGGAGTACCACCATGAATTTTTTTCTGTCTCTGAACATGAGCTGATAACAGTAGGCCCTGAAATTTGAAATGCTGGCAGCTGAAGACCCTTGGGAAAAATTGAGATTTAAATATTAACATTAGTAATCATACATCCAGATTTGATTTGGTTAAAATTTTGTTCTGAAATGAAATTATAATATGGTCTTATTTACAGTGAGATATGTTTTTCTATTAGGATAATTGTAGTAAATCAGAACCTAATGCAAAATCTGTGTGCCCTCAAACAACTTACTTCACCTCTGTTTGCCTCAGTTTCCTAATCTGTAAAGAGGATAATAATAATAATAGCACCCACTTCCCAGGGTTGTTGTGAAAATCACATGATTGTAAAATGCTTAGCACAGTGACTGACACATGAAAAACACTTTATAAATGTTAGTAAATGTAAGCAGTCTTGAATGCAGTCAATATAGAGTGGCAAAAGTGATAAAATGCATAATTTTTAATGTAAAATAATTTAGAAATGCATTCAACTGAATTGAAGTATAGGTAATAAGTTTTGTTTCATGTTTTAAATACATGATAATGTGTATGTTATTATTGTGTTTCTAAAATTTTTTCTTATGTTGCAAAATTTGGGAAACCATTGTATCAGAAATAATGTTTTTAAAAAAGTAGATTCTTTTTTAATCTGGTTGCTGTTTGATTGTGAATTGAGCTGTTAAAAGAATGTGGTAAAATGTTTGAAAACTGTTGAATATTTAATACGGGTATATTTGCTTTAAAATGGATAACAACAACAATAATAGCTTACTATTGGGAGAAAATAGCAAAGTTCTCTTCAAGTTATCCTTATCTGTGAAGTTTTCGGGATTTTTCTACTTGGTTGAGGTCATAAGATCTTATCAGCCCTGCTGACAGTGTGTGATAAAATTTAAGAGTACTAAAGTTTGAGAAAGTAGGACCAATTCCCAGCCAAAGTGGGAAAATTTATGAGTCTGCTTATAGTAAAAAGTTAGTTTTATCTGGTTTGGCTGTCAAATATGAAAATTATGAAATTATACCTGTTAATAAATAGTCTGATTTGAAGTTATGTCTTTGAGCCAACTTAATAACAATAGACTTTAGATTCAAATATTTCCATCTTGCCTTAGAGATAAATAGGCAATACAGATTGGAGGCTTACTGTCGTCAGCATTTTTCTAGGGTTTGGAGTCAACTATCACGTGTTCAGGAAACTCCAGAATATAATTATTCTTAAATTATTAATGAAGAACAAATAAGTTCTTATATGTGCTCGTTGTTAACTATATGTATATATTGCAACATGAGAAGATGAATAACCTAGCCTTAAGCTATGATTAGTGAAATTTTGCTATTTAAGGTAAAATCTCATGGGACTGTAATTTGATATTGTTCTATTTTTTTATGTCAGGTATTGTTGTCTGAAGTGTCATTAAACCAATAGTCCACCATTCAAGGGGAATGCCATGTGTTGCCCAAAGGGAGTTCAGTTTGAGAACTATTATTGATGTATACCTGTATCGGGGAGAGTTGAGGGGACAACCCTGCATAGGCAAAAGATAGAAGCCTCTTGACTGCATTTCCTCATTGTGCTATTTTCTTTCTGAACAGGAAATTTTCCTTCCTTGATAATTCTGAGCCTGGCTATGATATCCTGTGAATAAAGTAGAACTTGACTGTGTACTTGACTGTTAACTTTAACTCTTGCCTGGAATTAAACAGAACTAAGGGAATTTATTGTACATTAACTATGTAGTAATCAAGGTCCTGTGTCCTAGGCTACTGAGAACCTTGGTCCTGGTTTGTCTCTGCAACCACATGCATTGCTAAATAAATCATTGTCTTGCTGTAACCACTTGGTTTCTGTCTTCCACTGTAACAGTTAGGAAGCTTTTCTTGACATCAAGCCTAAATTTACTTCTTTGCAGGTTTTTATTTACTCCTGTGTCTCACCTTTGGGATCAAGCAGAACAAATCTAATCTTACTTTCACATGATAGCGCTTCAAATACTTGAAGATTGTTAACATTTTCTACCTGTCTTCTTTTTCCTTTGCTAAACATTTCTAGTTCCTTAAATCATTTTTCATATGACATAGACTCAATACCCTTCAAAATTCAGATGGCCCTACTCTAGTTAGTCTCTCTCTCTCTAGCTTATCAATATCATTCCTTAACTGTGGTGTCCACAATTAAATATAATATTCCAGATTTGGTCTGATTAGGGTACACTTTCTTATTTCTGGAAATGATGCCTTTTTTATACATTTAAAGAGACAATGTTCTATAATGGATAGAAAGATGGCCTTTTAGACTGCAAAGCTTGGCTGGGTTCAAGTCCCAATTCTCCTAAAAATTAACCTCTCAATGCTTTAGGCAACTCTCTGAGGCTATCATTTTCAGAGAAGGTGCCAATCTGCTTTGGTAGAGGGAGTTTCCTCATCTAGAAGTTCCTTATATTAAGGAAATTGCAGATCTAGTCCCTATCCCAATACTTCTATTATTTTATCTCAAGATCCCATTTGATTTTTGACTGTGATATCACCCTGATCCTTCATATTGAGTTCACATTCTAATAAAACTCACATGTCTTTTTTCAGATAAATTGAAATCTAACCATACCCTAATCTCATCTTTTACTATGAAGTTGCTTTTTTGAACCCAAGTGTAAGATGTTACATTTATCCATTGAATTTCATTCATCCCAATGCTGTAGCCTGCCAAAAATCTTTTGGATCCTAATTCTTGTATACAGTTTGTTTTGCCATCATCACCAGCTTCATGTCAACTACAAAGAGCATGATCTAAGTCTCAGTCAGCTCCAAGTCTTGTTCTGACTCACTACATAAAGCTTCTCCACTTTTGGCTACAAAGTATATAATCAATAATTTCTATATTGGCCACATGGTTATGTCCATGTGTAGAGTTGCCTTTTGGGTTGTTGAAAAAGAGTGTTTCCTATGATCAGCAGGTTAGCCTGACAAAATTCTGTTACTGTCTGCCCTGCTTCATTTTGTACTCCAAGGCCAAACTTGCCTATTACTCCAATTATCTTTTGACTTCCTACTTTAGCATTCCAATCCCCTAAGATGAATGTGACATCTTATTTTGGTGTTATTTTGAGAAGATATTGTAGGTCTTCATAGAACTGAGCAACTTTGGTCCCTTCAGCATCAGTAGTTGGAGCACAGGCTTTTATTACTGTGATGTTGAATGGTTTGCCTTGGATTCAAACAGATATCATTCTTTTATTTTTGAGATTATACCCCAATACTCCTTTTTTTCCACCCTTTTATTGACTGTGAGGGCTACTCCATTTCTTCTAAGGGATTCTTTCCTATAGTAGCATATTAACAGTCACCTGAATTAAATCCAGCCATTCCTGTCCATTGAAGTTCACTGACACTCAAGATATCAATGTTTATACTTTCCATCTTCTGTTTAACCACATTCAGCATACCTTGATTCATCAACCTTACATTCCAGGTTCCTATGAAATATTGATCTTTGTACTATTGGACTTTCCTTTCATCACCAGACAATTCATCAGCTGAGCTTCCTTTTGGCTCTGGCCTAGCCACTTCCTTCTTTCTGGAGCTCTTTGTAGTTGTCCTCTGCTCTTCCCCAGTAGCGTGTTGGACATTTTCCAACCTGAGGGGCTCATCTTCAGATGTCATATCTTTTATCATTTTAATACTATCCATGGGGTTTTCTTGGCAAAGATACTGGAGTGATTTGCCATTTCCTTCTCCAGTCAAGATTTGAACTCAGGAAGATGAGCCTTCTTGACTGCAAGCCCAGCATTCTATCCACTGTACCACCTAGCAATCAATGGAAGCTGGGGATTCCAGAAGTCTCCAGTGAGGAAGAAGAGAAGTTAACCCTTGTGCCTAGGCATGGAGGCAGGGAATAGTGTGTCATGCTTGGGGAAGAATAATTAGCCTCATTTAGTAGAGATGGAGAATGCTTAAGGAAAAATGATGTGACATCTGTCTGGAATGACAGGTTGAAAACAGCTTAGGCTTTAAACTATTTGTATTTTAACCTACTAGCAATAGGGAGTCACTAAAACTTCTTGATTAGGGAAATTACATGGTCAGACTTTTGTTTTGAGAAAAACAGTTTGGCATGCATGGTGGGTGGGGGAGGAGAAGCTAGAAAGCCTAATTGGAAAGCTATTTCAGTAGTCCAGGGTAAGCATGAGAAATGATGGGGGCCTGAACTGGGGTAATGGCCATATGAGTGGACCTTGACCCCCTCACAAATTCACAGTTACATCATTCATGGAAAACTGAATTTGGAGTTAGGGTGACATGAGTTCAAATTCTACTTCTGAAGCTTACTACCTGAGTGACGTTGGGCAAATCACAACCTCCTTGAGACTCAACTTTCTCATCTCTAAAAACGAAGAGTTTGGACTCATGAGTGTTTGATATCATTTTAACTCTAGCTTTATGATCCCAAGTATGTCAGGAAGAAATGAAATTCAGAGGGTTTTTGTTTCTCATTATTGGCCTTTTAATAATGATAAATAGTACCTCTGCTCGCAGTTTACTTGCCCATGTGTCATTTTATCTGCATTTCATTCATTTTGGTTTCTGTGTCACAGGAGCTATCTCTGACAGGATTCCAAAGAATTTTAAAACACAGCTATGCTTAAAGATTTTTCAGGATGTAGGCTAGGGAAGGACTGGTAGCAGAGTGTTTTCTAAAGAGATACAGATTTCTGAGAATTTTGCTTTCTCCTCATTCAACAAAATCTAAGATCTCTTTCCCTTCAGGCATAGCATAAGCCCATTTGTTAAGGCAAGATCAGCCTGATAGGACTATATGTAGGGGCAGCTAACAATTTTGCCTTTTTGAATTCTGAGCCTTATATGAAGGGTGGGTATTATAAATTTAAAAAAAACTTGGCTGCATTAAAACCATTTTCCATTAGGAATGATCCCCAAATCTTTCTCTAATCAAATGCAGTTTTATTAACCAGTCTACATTTTTAATGGCTAGCCTGCTCTCCTCATTGTAATTCAAGGTTGTGCTGCTGCTGCTTCAGCCATTCATAAATCACTTGATATGCTCACATGCTTTATATTAGCAGCCCAATCTTTGGCTAAATACTTTTGCCAAAACATCCCATTCCATTCTGATTCTGCTTTTATTTTGCATGTGTACAGGCCTATCTAACCTGAGGAATCACTTGCATGATTGGCTGCAGAAGAAAAGCTTATTTCTAACACCTGTAGTACTAAAACCATATAGTATGTAGAAAATTCCCCAACAACGGTGTTCATCATTAAAGATTTTCTTTCAGAGCTACTACAAACAAGATGATGACTAGGTAAGATAGCTATTTAGATAGAGGTAAATAATGGGAACTTTATCTTCTGAGCATTCCAGAAAACCCTGCAGCAGCCAGCCACATTGGTGGTGGCTATGCTGATGTTGGGCTGGCATGAGAGGACCAGGTTGCTGAGTACTTGTGGAATGATTTTTATCCATTCTTACTCAGTCACCCATCAAACATTCATTATGTACCTAGACTGTATACAGAGTAGCCTATTAGGCACTATGAGTGATAAGGCACGGTTCCTGTCGTGGCCCTACAGCCTCAGAGGAGGATAAAAAGTAAGCAGTAAAAGGCAATAGTAAGTAAAAAGCAAAAGTAAGCAATAAAAAGTAAGAAATAATCTTACATGACAAGTGTCTTGGAGAGATGCATAAACAAAGAAATATGTAAAGGCTGAGGAAGAAAGTTATTATTATCCAACAAGGGAAGGGATAAACATTTATATAATATCTATCGTGTCAGGCACTGTGCTAAGTCTTTTCACAATTATTATCTCATTTGATCTTCACAGTAACTCTGAAAGGCAGATGCTTTTATTATTCCCATTTTATAGTTGAGCAAACTGAGGTTAAGTGACTTTCCCAGAGTCACGGAACTTTTAAGCATCTGAGGCTAGATTTGAACTCAACTCTTCCTGACTCCACGCCCAGAGCTCTGTCCAGTACACCATCACTTGCTCCTGAATTGCTAAGGAGTTCAGAGGTTTCACTGAAGAAGTAGCATTTGACATATCCTTTAAAGGTTGGTTAGACATGCAGTGGACAAAAATTTCTCCCACTGAGTTTGCCTTGTTAATGCATTAGTTTTTCTTTTATTAATCAAGCAAGCAAGCATTTATTACATGTTTTTCATAAACTTAGTAAGCTAGACATTGAGGATATAAAAAGAAAAATGAACCTATCCCTGGCTCCATGCAGCTTAGATTATAAAAGGGGAGTTAATATGTATAACATGCACAATGTTATATGTACATATATGTATAAAATATATGCAAAATAAATACAATGTAATCTAGAGTAAAAGCATTAGCAGCTGCTATTTTTCCATCATGATGTACCTTTTCCGTACGGCTAGATCATACTTGTGCAATTGGTGCTGACTTTTAAGAGCTATTTGTCATTGGACATCAACAATGGCAAAAAATAAACAAACAAACCAAAATGTTATAAAATCTAGAAAGATATGATTCACTTTCAAAGGAATGTAAGTTTAGAGTAGGAAGAGAACATAAAATTTGTCTAGTCTGATTTTAGAGGTTAGCCAACTGAGGCCTAGAAAGATTAAGTAATTTGTCTAACATCACATAGCGAGTAGAAGGTAAGACTAGTATTCCAATCTAAGTTCTTTGACTACTGATGCAGGTAATTTTTCCCTGTATTTAGCTATCTCCATATTTGGGTTCCCTGTAAACTCTCTTCCTGAACACTGAAGGCATAAGTACATTTTGGTTAGGAGGAGTTTTCATAAGATGAGAAGAGGGAGATCCTTATAACCTAGACCTAGTTTTCTGCTTGAATTGGTTTCCTCTGGACTGAGGAAGATGACTCATGAACAAAGAAACTTAGAAGACTAATTTCTGGTGTTCTTGGTGTGGTAAATTTATTGTCTCACCCAATTTTGTCCATGTTGAGATCAGAAGTAGCCCAATAGGACAAAAGGATCTTATCTCTAGTCACCTTTTTTGCCTCCCTTTGCCTCTGAAGATTGGAATTCTAGAATAAGGGATGATACAGATGGGTACTGTTCAGGCTATACCATAAACATAACCCAAAGTCAGTATAGTGTAGTTAGAATGTTCTTGGAGAGGATCTGATCTTGAAACAGAGACAAGGAATGCACCTGTCAGAAATGTACCTGTCAACTATTGTGAATCTCATTTGTCTTGTGATTTGGAGAAGATGATTTTCCTTTTAGTCCATGAGTCTGACAAGCAGTGGAAGCCCTCACCATCTTCCTCACTTTCCTTTGTTTTTATTCCATGAACTGGCAGCATAGTATAGTAGAAAGAAAATTGGGCTCTAGAGTCAGAGGACCTTGCTAGGTTCAAATCACACCCTTGATATTTCTTACCAGAGTAACTTGGACAGGTTATTTAACCTAGTTGGCTCAGTGTCTTCACCTGTAAAATGAGGAGGCCTGACTAAATAGCCTGTGAGGTTTGATCCTAATGAAATACTTCTCCCATTCCTTTTCCATAACTCAAATGTATATGGCCAGCAAAAGGACTAGAGGCAGGAGAGGGGACACAGGGTTAGAAGATGGTTGCAAGTGAATATCTCCCTAGAAGAGTGGCCTATTTTCCCTTTTCACTTTATTTTACACAACAAATAATGTGATCATAGTATATTAAGTGTATGAATCTAAAAATGCAGTAGGCAGTGAACTGAGAGAGCAGAACCCTGATGGGCAGGGGGCTCTGAGCTAAGCAGAGAGAGGATTTCATACTTTAATATGTTGAGCAAGATGCCATTTCATCTCCTAGAAAAACTAGTACTCAGCCAGAGAAGGGTTAATCAAAACTGTTTTTGTTCCCTCATCCCATTTTAAGTTTGCTGTGGGGGGAGTAGCCTAGGCATTTTTTAGGCTCATTGACTTCTGGTGGCCAGCTGAGCCAACACAGCCTTTTAAGAAAGGGTTATTTGGAGCAGGCATTGGATAACTGACACAGTGATATTCTGTCTTTCTATAGACTTGGGGAAAACAACCCTTAAGCTTCACCACAAAGGGTCCCATGAGATGACCAGTGCCACATCAAGAATCCTAACTCGACCATGCAAACTAAGGTGGTGGAGAAAATAATATTCAAGTTTCTAGGAGGAAACCACATTGTGCTCTGGTATTGTCCAGTGTAGAAACACCACAGCCATTTCTTCATCTTTACTATCACCTAATAGTCATTGGATGCAGCATGTCCCTTTCAGTGAAGAATAGGCTCACTCTTTTTTTTTTCCATGTCTTGGAGTGATCAAGAGCTGCACTTAATAAAGAAATGGACCATAGTGAAAGCAATTCTATCCCTTTAATGTATGAGGCCCCCTCCCCACAGTCTATTTTTCTTAATCTCCTTCCTCTAGATGCACTCCCTAACCTAACCCCATTCCATTATTTTCCTTATCTATAGCTCCCTTAGACATAGTATTTATGCAATGCCAGAGCCAGGGGGAAAAGAGCTTGAGTTCTCTTTTATTGCTTCTAATATTCAACTACACAGTAGGCACTGAATGAGAAAAAAAATCTTAGCTCATCCCTAACTGGGAAATCTGCAGAGAGTTGCATAGTATCATTTTGCTGACGTGAAACAAAATACATTATAGTAAAAGGAAAACTGGCCATGATGTGTGTGGCAAGGTGCCCAAGACCCAGATTAGAATTACAAAATTTACATTTATATACTGTTCTTTCTGTAACAAAAGAACCTGAATTAGTATATCTTGTGTATTTTGCTGTTATATTATGTGCACAAATGCACATTATGTTATTCCAACTGGGCAAATTAACAAAGTCCCCTCAGACTGGGGTCTGAAAAAAATTAGGCCAAACTCTAAATTAGACCATGGGCAGAAAAAAGAAAAAAGGCAAAAAATACCCCCAAACATAAAAAATACCCTGCATTGACACTGTAGTTCAGCTTAGCAGATTGTTGATGATTGCTGGTCATATGACACAAAGTTGCAGTGCCCCTCAGTGAAGGACAGACCCATTATGCATTTTTTTCTTCTTACAACTCCTTTCTAGTACTTGCTTTATATTGGTGCATAGAACTGGATATCAGGAGAAATGATGGACTGATCTCAACTTGGAAACTTGCCTTAAGTGTAGCAGCCCAGGTGGTTGTTCTTGGCTCTGTGCTGTTTAGTGATTTGTCTTTTTTTTTTTTTTAAACAATGATTTGAAGTCCAGTGTACCTATTGGATGAAGGTCAGGATAAAAAAAAAATCTTCAAAGGCTAGTTTTGCGGAGTGAGGCAATGCAGGAAGTAAGCAGAATATGGTGACAGAGGTTCCAGTCCTGCTTCTGCCATTTACTAGTAGAGTGACCTTGAGCCAATCACTTCATTTCTTTGGGATGCAGTTTCCTCAAAAAGCAATCAATCAACATTGATTAAGTAATTACTACATACCAGAAACTTTTAATCAATCAATCAATATTTTTTAAGCTGCTACTTAAGCACCTTAGCTCATGCCAGGCACTGTGCTAAGTACTAGGTGTACAATAAGAAGCAAAAGACTATCCCTGACCTCAAGGAGCTTACAGTAGAAGGGGGAAAACAACATACAAACAAATATATACAAGATAAGCAAAGGATAAATAGGAAATAATGAACAGAGGGGAGGCACTAGAATTAAAGAGGCAGTGGAGAAGGCTTCCTGTAGAAGATGGGATTTTAGTTGAGATATAAAGGAAGCTAGGAGAATCAGCAATTGGAATAGAGGGAGAGCATCCCAGTATGAGAACAGCCAGAGAAAATGCCTGGAGCCTAGACATGCAATGTCTTGTTGATGGAATAGCCAGGAGGCTGGTGTCAATGGATTGAAGAATCAATGTTGGGGAGTAAGGTGTGAGAAAACTGGGAATAAAATGACAAAAATCATGATAATCTCATGATAATTGGTCTGTGTCTCATCTCTCTCCATTTCAATACACAAGCACCAGAATGATTTTCCTAAAGTGCAGATCTGTCCATGTCATACACACACTCCCTCCCACCATATAGACGCTCACTAAACTCCAATGGTTATCTATCACTTCTAAGATAAATATATCCTGAATTTAGTTCTTTATCACCAGCCCCGTTCCTACTTTCTCACTCTACTTACACATTATTCTCCTCCATACTCTCTAGATTTCAGACATAATAGCCTATTTTCTGTTCCTCACAGATACTCCATCCCCCATCATGCCATTGTGCTGTCCTCCATGCCTAGAATGCTCTCCTGCCCATCTTTTGCCTCCTTCAGGGCTCAGTTCAAGCAACATCTTCTACCTAAACCTTTCCACATCCACCCAGCTACTAATGCCTTTACTTCCAAGCTTTAACAAAGGGCTATTTAATTTGAACATATGGAAAAAATAGGAGTACAAACATTTTCTCCCCAACCCCAATATTTTGGGCACACTCATGGCTTGTATATGCACATTTTATCTCCTCCACATGGGGATTGCATCAGCACAGCACTGTGGGAAGGCTCATAAGGACTCAGCTCACTGGTTAGTCCCTCATTATAGGAGCTATTGAGGCCAAGTGAGGGAATGGAGAGAGAAAAAAGAAGAGGGCCCAGAGCGGAGCCTTGGGATAACATCCACAGTTAGCGGACATGACATGGATGGAGATACAAGGAAGGAGACTGAGAAGTAGTGGTCAGAAAGATAGGAGGAGGACAAGAGAGAACCATCATGAAAATCTTGTTAATTAAATATAGGAGTTGAATTAGATTTTCTCAAGCTCTGAATCTATACTACTATGATTGAATCTAGTAAGATGACATGTATAGGTTCAAATATTCAGTTCCATTCTTGTTTTTAAAAAATCATATACATATATGTATATGTGTGTATATGTATGTATGTATGTGTGTATACAGATGTATGTATCTGTATGTATATTTACATATCATCAAGAGAGAGTGGCCATACAACTGTATAAAATGGATCTGAGGCAAGTTTGCAATGAGTCAATAGTCTGAGGTGGCAGACTAAATTAATTCAGTAATAAGTAGAATTGAAATAGCTAGCAAAGTAGCTCACATTTATATAGTGCTTAAGGGTTTGCAAAGCACTTAACATATGTCATCTCATTTGATCATTATGCTAATCTTATGAGATAGGTAGTGTTCTTAACTCCATTTTAAAGATGAGCAAAAGTGAGGCTGATAGAGATTAAATGACTTGCTCAGGGTCACACAGCTAATATATGTCTGATTCAGGATTTCAACTCAGGTCTTCCTGATTCCATGTTCAACATTTGATCTACTTACAGCACCTAGATGGAAGAAGCAGATTATGCAAAGCAAGGAATGACATACTTACTGTCTTCTGTTCTGCTTGCAGTAGACCAAGTCGGGGACACGTTTTAGAGAGGACATTTTCCAGGGGAGGGCAAATAGGATTAGGGTAGGACGTGAAGTATGAGGAGAGATTGAAGGAACTGGAGGTATTTAGCTAGGACAAGGAAAGACTTAGGGAAGCTACGATAGGTATCTTTAATTGTCTAAAGGGCTCTCATGACGAGCAGGGACTAGAATCATTCTGCGGTCCCAGAGGTCAGAACTAGGAGCAATAGAGTAGATTTAGCCTTGATAGAAGAAATTACTTCTTAATAATTAAGGCTTTTCCAAAGACTCAGGGAGGCCAGGGGGTTTCACTTCAGAGACCAAAAGGCTAATTGTCAGGGATATTGTAGAGGGGATTTTGGTGAGGTATGAGTCAGACTGCGTGGTCTTCAGGCCTTTTCCTTTAGCTTCCTTGCATTTTTCCCTCGTATTCTGTGATTTGGTGAAATCATGGTATGGTGGAAGAGTAAGAATAATAACCAGCATTTATAAAGCACGCTAAGGCTGCCTTGTGTTATCATATTTCATTTTCACAACAACCTCATTTTACAAATGAAGAAACTGAGGCGAGACAGGTTCAGTGACTTACCTATGGTCCCCCATGGGCAAAGCGAGTGGTGGTTGGAGAATTTGAACACAGGTCCTCCTGTCTCCAAACCCAGCACTCAGCTCGCTATATATACCACTTACACTTTGGTAATGTATAGCCTTGGGTTCTAGTTCTGACTGCCACTAAGTAGTTGTGCAAATTTGGGCAGGTCACTCTACTCTTTCAGATTTCCCTTTCTTCATCTGAAAATGAAGGTGGGCTTGAAGTAGATAATCTCTAAAATCTCTTCTAGTTCTTCTGTTCTGTCTGACTTCTCTCATTTCACAGATGAGGGCTCCTAGAGAGCTGAAGTGCTTGGCCCGTGATTACCAATTTAGTAAATGGAGTAGTAAAGATTGTTATTTCATCAGTATTTATATCTTGGACAGGTACTGCAGCCAGTTAATGATCTGGCCTGTGGAAAGGACCTTGAGGAGACAAATAGGCTGGATTACATTTGTGAAACTGCATAGCACTTTTCACTATTTCAAGCTGTTTGTAAATAAAATAAAATAAACATTTATATGTAACATTTCTATTTAGAAATTAAATATATTTTGTTGATGTATATCCTATGTATAAATAAAATAAACATTGTTTATATATATAATATATATATGTATTAACACCAATATACTGTCAGTGATGCCGTGTAATTATGAATTTTAAAATACCACAAGTTCAGAACTCAAATTGCAGGCCACTCAAAAGGGCAAATGAAAGCTCCATCATGAGAATAAGTATGCTACAATATATTGTCCACAAGCACTTTCACATAAGAAGTGGTAGAGGTGATACTATTTAAGATATGTAGGACCAGAAAGGGAGACTGGTTGATCACGTATTGATAATATATGTGAGCAATTACAGATGAAGGAACTGAGTATTGCACCAGGGGTCGTAAAATCTTAAAGACCTAGGGGAAGTCTTTTGGTGTGTTAAGAAGATTCTCTATGGAGGATTTAGTGAAGGGCATGGATAAAACTCTCATAGGATGAGAAGGTGCTGAGGAGTTGTGATTTGCCCTGGTGAAAGATATATACTCTCATTAATGAAATCCATCCATCCATCCATCAATCAATGAGCATTCATTGGATACCTACTATGTTCCAGACACTGTGTAGGTAGTGGGGACACAAAGACATGCATCAAATAATTCCTGCCCTTGAGAATCTTATCTTCTATCAGGGAAGATAACACATACAATACATACTCATGTTGGAGCATAAGAGTGTGGCCTAAAATCCAAGTTCTTCTCTCCCACTCAGTGCTTTCTTAACTACATTATTCAGCTTTTAGGTCTCTTTGAGATCTAAAATTCTACGGGTCTATGTTTCTCTAAGATTATATGGCCTTGGTGGTTTGGAATGGCATAAAAGTGGCCAATGCTGAGCATGATAGAAAGTATGATCACTTTTTGTTTATGTGAGTGTCCTTAAAGGAGCTTACCATCTAATTGGAGAAAAAGGAGCAATGAAAATAATGCATGACAGATACATTCACAACAAAATGCTAGTGTGTGTGGTACTAGATGGTCCATGAGGGGTCATCTCCAGTCAGCCTGATTTCTATCTTGCCACTGACCCAGATGGCTCCAGAGGAGAAAGTGAGGGTGGTGACTTTGCACAGCCTTTCCTCACTTAAATCCACTTCACTTGGAAGTCATGGCATCACCTGCTTAACATCATGGTCCTCTTCAAAAGGAAGGACAAACAACAGATGGTCTGTGAGGAAAAGTAGATGGTCTATTATACTGCTTAAAGTGAGTGTGGGAAAGCTTCACTGAAGAAATGAGAATGAAATAGAAATTTGAAAGGCTATATATTGCAGAGAGGGGATAGGGAGGATCTTCCAGCTGAAATGAAGAGCCTGCAAAGTGGCAAGAAGGCCAATGTTGTGGGAAAGGACTGACTTAGAAAGGACTTTCTTGGTAGTTTAGGTTTAATACTAGAATGAAATAAAACACTCATAGAAAATGACAGTTAAAAGACTTACTTAATGACAGAAAGGGAAAGATATTCAGCAATAATATTCACCGAGGACACTGCTGGTGTAACTGAGCTCACCTCCTCTCCCTCTGTTCTGCCCAAGGTGGGCTGTAGATCAAGCATCAGGGAGGAGATAGTTTTCCTTTTGTTTAGTTTGTACTCAGGTGACCAGGAAGCAATACCAATGGCCTGAGTGTTGGTCTTTGAGCCACTTACATCATCAGGAAGGTTTCAGCCAGCATGAAAGGGGACTCTGGTAGATATTCCTCCTACCAAAGGAGGGAACAATGAATCTTTTAATTCAATTTAAATCAATTGATTTAAGGCACTTACATTATACAAGGCTGGTAATGCAAAGATTTTTTTTAAGACAGTTCCTGAAAATTTGCTAGTGTAGCAGAAAAATAATTTAGACTTTTGTATTTAAATCCTGGCTCCAGGGCTTTCTAGCTATGTGAATTTAGGAAATCTACTTCTCTAACCTGCAGTTTCCTCTTCTGCAAAATGGGGATAATACTTTCCTGTCTTGGAGGGTTGTGAAGAAGATGTTCTGAAAAGTATGAAGTAAGATCCTTTTATCTGGCTGAAAGCCTACTTATAGGTGAGATCAGATCCTTTGCAGGTAATTTTAACAATTGCTGTTCTCTACTTAATGTACATTGCTGAACCAACTGACTAGACAGTCACTGAGTTAGTCAGGCATCTTGAGTTCAAAGAATTGCCGCACCAGGATCTCTAATTATCTGTCCCTTTTCTGCAGCTCTGTACGTGTAGCTGGGCATTCTGATCTCAGCACCCAGCCCCTCTTTCCCTTCTGCCACAGCCTCCAGACCACTTGTGCTTTGCTGGGATTTATGTATGAGGTTAAAGAGCACAGTAATGCAGCAATAACAGTAATAGTGCAGCAGGCAAATGAAAGTATATAAAAAACTATCTAGTAGAGACTGCACATCTCTGTTTCATACTAATCTGGACTTGCCATCACTTCAGATGCTTTCATGTCTAACCTGTGTTTGCTTGTCAGTGAAATGTTGTAGTTTTTATTATACAAAATATTGTTACTAAAGTGGGAATCATAACCGGGGTGGTGTTGAATGTGATCAAATGGTCTTTTTGGCACAAAAGTAACTGAATCTACCTCTCTACACCTCTCCGTTCTACAAATGAAGATTTTGAAGCCTAGAGAGGTTAAGTGACTTACTCTGGGTCACACACACTTAGTAAATGCTCTTGATAAGATTTGAACCTAGGCCTTTCTGAATTCAACTAGAGCACTCTGTCCTCTACACTGTACTGCCTCTCAATCTTTCACTAAGGTTATATTTCATAGTGTCAAAAAAATGATAGAAGGAAGCTGTTCCAGGTAAGAAGTGGTTGAAAATCAGCAGGTCTTCAAATTAGCATTTGGATAAGTGTGTCTTGTGTGCTGGGTATTCACTTCAAAGCACCTAATGGAGAAATACTATGTACCTCTAATGTGGGAGGATTGAGGGAAGCTCTTTTATTCATTCAGTCAATAAACATTTTTAAAGTACCTACAGCCTGTGCTAGGCCCTGGGAATACAAAAAAAGGCAAAAGACAATCCTTCCCCTGTGGGAGTTTACAATCTAATCTCTTCAGTAATCCAGCATTCCACTGATTCCATATTAGAAGAGACTGGCCAATCCGAAGTTCTTGGAGCATACTCAGTATTCTCAGTCTGTTGACAATCCACTTGGAGGCTTAGTGAGCCTGCTTCCGGAAATGCATGATGGACTTCATGACTGCTTCAGACTAGGGTACAGGCATTCTCTGACTTCTCTGTTGGCTTACTGGTTTTTGAGAAAAGGCCTTTTAATTAGCTGCTAAACTGGACCCAAGTATGCATATAAAAGGCTCAAATAAATGAAATCTGTTTCTTCCCTTGTGAACAAGCCAAGAACAACTGTAGGCCTCTGAGTGGGAGAGGAACCTCAGGATCTCCTCCCTCCCATCCCAATCCCCAGCAGCTGACACATAGCACTACTGTTTCATTTGCCTTTCTATAGTTATTATTATTATTTCCTGATTCTAGGTAATTGGTCATCAAAGGCAGAATGCTAAAAGGGTGTGTTAGCCTTTAGAGGTCCAAAAACAACAATCAGTGACAGATTCTGCCAGTAGCTGAGTCTGGTGAGGAGCCTGCTTCACCAAACTCAGGAGTGAATTGCCCTGGAAGTCTACACACTGTATCCTGCAATCAAGAGAGTGACTCATCCATCAGCTATGTCACAACCAAAAGTGGACTTGGTGTGGGTCATGTTTTGTAACAGCCATTTTAAGTTTGATCCCACTGTCCCCAGCGTCCAAAGTGAGACAGGAGATGTGTTCCAATCTGGGATGGCATTGTACATAAGTACTTGTTATGCTCTCTGAGTAAACATTCCTTTGTAAACACTCATTGATGTTAATTGGTTAAAATTAATTTAGGGTGATATTATCTAGCAATTGATATGGGTGGGGGGGACATATAGGATGGGACTCATGAGAAATAGTATTAGAACATTTCCCAGCCCCACAGAGGTACCTTCAGAACCACAACGAGAGAAGAAATTGGAAGTTTCTATGGACTTTAACTACCATGGATAAGGGAGATTGGGGTAGCCAATCTCAGAGTCCATGCACTCTATGTTAAGGATAACTCCTTCAGGAAAGGATTGTTCTCTCTCAGACTTTCCCTAGAGATTTATTTATTCATTCAACAAAAATGTACATGGCACCATGGAAGAGACAAAAAAGTACAATATTGTTCCTGCCTTTGAGGGGTTTATACTTTAGTTAGGGCAACCACATATGCTCATATGCAAAATTAATTAATAGTACAATACATGATTAAGTACTTAGAGAGAAGGCTAGTCACTAAGTGCTAAATCTCTTCAAAGTCAGAGTCTATATCCATTCCCCCCCCCAATTTCCTTGCAGTACCCAGTAATGTTTTTTAGTAAATGCAGATTGTAAGTTCTTAATAGTTACTGAATGAAAGACTAGGAGCTCTTTGGCATGAGAAATGGTTGTGAGCTGAAATGAAGTTTTGCAGTGGAAGTTGGACTTTCCCTTCACAAGGAAGGGTAGGGTTTGTATAGGCTGACAAGAGAGGGTTTTAAATGCTAATTGTCAATGACCTGGAAAGTGAAATTTGCTACGTGAGCCAAAATATGGACAATCTGCCCGAGGATGGTTGAGAATTGACTGTAGCTCAATTTTTGAGATTCCAGGAGCACTTACAAGGCAGTGTGGTAGTAGCTGAAAATGTTCCAGTTCTGCCACTTACCGGTTATATGAACAAGGACAAGCCTCTTCACCTCTCTAAGCCTTGTAAAATGGCAACTACAATATTTTTGCTACCCACCTCCCACGTGAGTTATGTGAGGATCATGTGTCAGAATCCTTATGCATGAAGTGCTTTGTATTGTAAAGTGATGGGCCACATAAATGTAAACAGATAATTGTCCAGTATTTTACTCACACTGTTTTCAAGCATGTGTGCTTCATAGAACAGAATTTTACTCAATTTAGTCCTTTCCTGAATTAGAAGAGAAAGGACTGATGCTGAAGATGACTGTTCATCAGCTCTTGCTGTAGCGAGACAGGGAGCAAAAAAAGGAAGTAGCCCTGCTGGGGCCCTAGGCAGGGGCACCCTCTCCTGCTTATATCTTGTTCCAGCTTCAAGTACTTACAGGAGACTTCCTATGCAGGAGTCCCTCCTGGAAGAGTGTTTGAACACCAGCCCTCCTGAATCTCAAAGCTCCCAGGTGTGAGCTGGGGCAGAAGAGTCCAAGGGAGAAATCTAGTCAGAAAGGACACTTCTACTCTCAAAGCAGATACACAGCTATAAAACCAGAACTCATGTTGGGGTTTCTGACAGTGAAGAGCCTTGCATATGAATTCAGATGCGGCTTTTTTTTTTTCAGACCTTCATACCATTAGGTTGAAGGTTTCTAAGTGGGAGGTCTCTCCATGAATGACCACTATACCATGTCTGAGAATTTATATATGTTGGAATCAAATTCAGCTCTTACTTTAGATAAACTTATTTATAATTTAATTGTTTAAGTGATTATGCTGGCAAACAAGTACCCTGCTTGTTAAATATGTCTTAACAAAAAGCTAAAAATAAGCCACTGCTGTCACATGAGACTTGATGTTAGAAGAATAAGAAAAGAAAAAGGGAAGTGAATTGTTCTCAGTGCACCCCGAATGCTTTATGTATTTAGAAACTCATTCACTCTTCCCCAAATCAATATGCAGTCCTCAGCACTGAGAATTCTCAGAGAACTATTGACTATAAACCTCAGAAGATAACAGCAGTGATTACAACATGAAATTGTGCAGCTGTAACGCTTTCCTTCTGTCCCCCCTCCCAATCAGATTAGTTGCTTTGTTAATAATTCAGGCTTGGACTAGAATTAATTTATTCAGTTTTGTCTCTGATGTGTTGGTCTTCTGTCGGAATTAACAGCCAATGAATCACAGTAATTAGAGATGAGAAATATCTAGTCAGTCATCCAGTGTGAGAGCCATTACGTAAGTGCCCTTTATCATCCTGCTTAGCAAGCTGGCACTGCCACAAGACCCCCATCCAACCCCCACTCCAAAGTCTCTTATAAGCCAGAAACCGAGAACTATAAATAGGTGGCCTGATTTTCTTTTGTCCATCACCTATGTGGAAGAGACCCTCCTTAAGAAAAAGAGGGGATCTGAAGAGACAAGGAGATAGGAGCATTACAAAGCCTCTTTAATTTATAGAAAAACTTTAAGCTATGGTAGTAATAATAAAAGTCAAAAAATAATGATAACTGTTATTTATCTGGCACTTTTAGGCATTCTTAATGGTGCTGTGGAAAGAGAGTTAGTCTTGTAGCCAGGAATACCTGGATTAAAGTCCCACCTCTGACATGGAGCATTTATGTGACATAATCTCAACTGGGCCCTCACTTCAGTAAGGTAATCCTTTTATACCTGCCTAATAGGTTCAATATTATCCTGCTCAGTAGAGTGGTCATTCCAAAACTTTTCATCCCTTCTCAAACTTCCCTTCATGCCCTTAATGGAGGACTTTGTCTTGTCTTTCACTGAAAAAACTGAGGCCATTTGCCAAGAGCTCTCTCTTCTCCCCTCCTCTTCCTCTCACAGCACTCACATGTCTTTCCCCACTATGTCCTCTTTCACCCTTGTCTCTTATGAAGAGATGGCCTTATCTTTGCCAAGGCAAACTCCCCTACATGCATCCTTTATCTCATTCCATCCTAGCTTCTCTAGTAGATTTTCCCTTCTATTATTTACATACTCTCATTAATCTTCAGTTTCTTCCTATCTCCTGGATGTTTCTCTGCTGCCCACAAATATCCCCATATCTCCTCTAACTTAAAAAAAAAAAGACCAAAAAACCAACCCTTGCTTGATCCAAGCATACCTAAAACGTTCATGTCTCACCTCCTTTTCATGGCTAAACTGCTTGAGGAAGCTGTCTATAATTGGTACCTTCACTCCCTTTCCTCTAATTTTCTCTTTCATCTCCCAGTTTGGCTTCTTATCTCGTCATTCAACTGAAACGGCTTTTTCCAAAGTTACAAAAGATCTCTTGATTGCCAAACGTTGCAGCCTTGTCTCACTCCTCATCTTCCATGACCTCTCTGCAGGCTTTAACAGTGCCAATCATCCTCTTCTCCTGGGTATTCTCTTCCAAGTTTTTGTGATACTACTCTTTCCTGCTTTTTCCTTCTCCCTGTCTGACCACTTCTCAGTCTCCCTTGCTAGATCTGCATTCAGGTCATGCTCACTAACTGTGGGTTTCCCCAAGGCATCTTCTCTTCTCCTTCAATACTGTTTCATTTCATGATCTCATCAACGCCCTTGGGTGCAATCCTCACCTCTCTCTGCAGAAGATTTTCAGATTTATTTATCTCATCACAGTCTCTCTCTCGACCTCCAGTTTCACATCACCAGCTGCCTATTGATCGTCTCAAACTGGGTATTCTACAGGCAACCTCAACATGTCCCAAACAGAACGCATTATATTTCTTCATAACCTCTCTCCTTTTCATTATAAGTCACTAGGACACCACCATACAATCACCCAGGCTTGAGCCTTCAGTGTCATCTTCAACTCCTCCCTTTTATTCACCCCCACATATCCAATCTGTTGCCAGATCTTGGCATTTCTACCTTCGTGTGTCCCCTTCCCTTATTCATGGAGTTTTCTCCCGGTTCAGCCTCTTATTTCCTCAATCCTGGACAACTGCAATAGTTTTCCTCCTGGTTTCCTTGCTTTAAGTCTCACACTTCTCCATCACAATCCATCGTCTACTCGGTTGCCAAAGGGAGCTTTGGGTCTGGCCAGACCTTTCCCCCACTCTATACTCCATACTCAGTAAACTCCACTGGCTTCCTATTATCTTCAGGAACAAATATATAATATTCTGTCTGACTTTTAAAGCCTTTCACAACCCGGGCCCTTGTCACCTCTTCAGGCTTCTCATACTTGACTCTCCTCCTTGAACTCTGTAATCTAGAGAAACTATTCTACTTGGTGTTCCACGACACTCCATCACTTGGGTCTGTGCCTTTTCACTGGCTGTCTCTCCTCATCTCCATCTCCTGTATGACCTGCCTTCCTTCAAACTTAGCCCCAATCTCACCCTCTACAAGAGGCCTTTCCTGGTTCTCCCTACTTCTTGGGCCTTTGCTTTCAGATTACATGTTATTTTCTCTGTCTTTTTCTCTCTATATAGATCAATATAGATACAGATTGATATAGATATCTATCTACTTATGGATAGATAGTATAGACTCATCTATCTATCTATCTATCTATCTATCTATCTATCTATCTATCTATCTATCTATCTATCTATCTACCTACCTACCTACCTACCTACAGAAAGAGATAGAGATACATCTATTTAGATTGATCAATGATCGATCTATCAGTCTATCTCTGTATGTACATAGCTATTTGTATGTCCTCCTTGAGGCCAGGGACTATATTCTTACCTTTTTTTCTATCACCTGTGTTTGGCACTATGCCTGGCACATAGGATGGACTTAATAAATACTTGCTGACTGTCTGACATACAAGTTGTGTTACCCTGGGCAAGTCATGTAACCTCCCAGTGGTTTCTAAGAGTATAAGTTGCAAAGTTCTCACCTGAGAATTCTTTATACTTTATAATGAAATCCTAGGCACAGTCCCTAGACCCTATCAACCATTTCACATTTGTTATCTCCCTTGGCAGTGTTTGAAATAATTGACTCAACCTTTTTCTTGCCTTGATGAAGGCAAAGAGAGGCCATGTGGCCTAGTGGGTGCAGGGATGTCCTCAGAGTCGGCAATACTTGGGTGAAGTCCTGCCACTGTGTATAGTAGCTGTCAGTTATTTAACCTTTTAGTGTCTGTCCCAGGCAATCACTGAAGACCATGTCAAAGATGAGGTGCAGATCTACATTTGTGCCTTGGTGCCTCACCAGGATCTCCCTAAAGCATCAGTTCAGACCCTGCCAAAAAATGCAGATGAAATTATAGACAGAGCCTTAGAAACGGAAAGGCTCACCAAAGAACGGTTGAGTTCACGTAACTTTGTAGTAACTATAGGAAGCTACTTCTAGAGAACGCAAAGGAAAACAGGAAACTGGCAGCAGAGCTGAGAATGTGAAACTGTGGTGTCTGCTTACACAGCATGCTTCCACTTCTGTCCTTTGATAGCTTCACTCTATAACATGGGGGCAAGAGAACAAAATTACATAAGCGCCGGTTGGACAAAAACCAGCTTTGTTGTCAAATACAATTAATTCTTGCAATTTTTCTAATCTAATCTCACCTCAATTTGCTGAAGTGTCAGTCACTCCTGATTCTTTGGGAGTCAGGACACTTGGGTTCTACTTCTGCCTCTGCTACAAATGTGCTGTGTGATCCTGAGTAAGTCACTTAAATTCTCTGGGCTTTAGTTTCCTTATTTATAAAATGATAAAATTGGACTAGATGATTTCTTCCATCCTTTCTGAGAAGAAAAATGGGCCGCTGAACATTATGGCAGCTAGGTGGCATAGTGGATAGAGGTCTGGGCCTACAGTCAGGAAGACCTGCATTCAAATTCTGCTTCTGATACCTACTAGCCGTGTGACCCGGGACAAGTTGCTTCACCTGTTGGCCTCAATTTTCTCATCTGTAAAATAAGGATAATAACAGCACTTACCAGGATTATAGTGAGGATCAAATGAGATAATATCTGTAAAGTGCTTAGCACAATGCCTGGCACTTAGTAAGCACTATTTAAATATTAGCGATAATTATTACTATTATAAGACATGTATTCAAATCCTAGCTCTGTCACTACCTGTATGACCTTAGGCAAGTCACCTAGCCTGATATTTGTCTCTGTTCCCTCATCTGTAAAATGTGGGGGTTGTACTAGATTATCTCTGATGTCACTTTCAGCTCTAGATCTATGATCCTTTTTTTTTTTTTAGCTAGGCAATGGGGTTAAGTGACTTGCCCAGAGTCACACAGCTAGTAAGTGTCAAGTGTCTGAGGTCAGATTTGAACTCAGGTCCTACTGACTCCAGGGCCAGTGCTTATGATCCTTTTAATATGATTTTCTCTTCTCTTCTAGTTAAGTATTATTATCTAGAACTTTCTGCTTCTAGCTGTAAAAGCTATTCACGCTCTTGAAAGATTTTTGTACAGAGAAAAATAACATCATTTTACACTTTATCAGATGGTTTCCAAATGAGATGTTTTGACAATTGTATATAGGATCAGCTTTCTTTGAACTACAAGAAGAGAAGATTTTGCATGTACGGTATGACCCTGGGGACCTAGGATTGCCACTGAGGTCTTTCTTGACACGAGGTCGGCTTCTCTGCAGCTGCCATCTCTCTGACAGCTAAGGAGGTCACCAGCAGTACATGATAGCAATGCATTCAAAGCAGAGAAAGGTTGGGGGCAGGGTGGGGAGGGGAATGTAAAGCATGGATGCAGAGGGGTCATTGTTTTAAGGATACATTTTTCTTCTTTCATCCTGGGAGGTCTTAGGAAATATATGATCAACACATAGCAGGCAAAGGAGCTTGGTACTCTAGGGAACTATTTGCTGATAGACAGACACGCTAACCAACACCTGTCTCTTAAAGAAACCATTAAAGAGGTACAAATGCTCTATGATGGTTATAAAAGAGTACTTTGATCCTTTCTTATTTACAGGTAGAATGTCTGTGGCAGACATAAATAAGAATTCCATTCACATATGAATCTACCAAAAAAAAATCACTTGTGTAGCATTTTAATTTTCCCAATGTGCTGAGAAAATTAATTTTTTCCATTTCATTAAAATATTCAGGATCCAAGCAAAGTATAATTCAAATGTTAAAGAAAGCATTTTCATCTGCATTCTGAGATGAACACAATAAAAAAACGTTTGCTTATTAAATTTATAATAAATTTAAATGAAAAAATAAAATGGCTAAACACTAAGTCGGGCAGCTAGGTGACACAGTAGATAGAGTATTGGGCTTAGAATCCCGAAGATCTGAGTTCAAATCCAGTCTTAGACACTTATTAGCTGTGTGACCCTGGGCAAGTCACTTAGCCCTGTTTGCCTCAGTTTCCTCCCCTGTAAAATGAGCTGGAGAGGGAAAAGGCAAACTACTCCAATATCTTTGCCAAGAAAACCCCAAGTTGGGTCACAAAGAGTCATATACAAGTAAAAACAAATGAACAGCAACACTAAGTAGCTTTGAGAAACTGAATAGTAATACTAACTTTGGTTGGTGTAGGACAAGTTTTACAATTGATATTGCATCTATTGCCATATTGGACTTTAGGAGTTTGGTTGTACAAGTATTGTTATCTCTATTTTACATATGAGGAAACTGAGACTACTTGCCCAAGATCACATAGCTAATAAGTAGCAGAGTTGAACACAGTGTTCTTTCACTAACCTCCTCTCTCCCTTAACACACACACACACACACACACACACACACACACACACACACAAATACATGTGCATACATAATATAGTACTTTCCTCATCAGGAGGTTCCTGTATCAATGGACATCACAGGTCCAGTCCAAAAGAGATAGATAATAGATAGATACCAAGAGAGAAATATAGATGTACGTGCACACGTGTATATGAGCACATTGTGAAAGAAAAGCACACTGTGTGTGATACTACTCCAACGTCTTGTGGTCTTATTTATTTAGGAGTTCCCTCCAGTGACACAGATAGCAAGCCATCCGTGCCAGGCCAATCTGTGTGGCTCTCATTCTGCCTAGATGTTCACCCCAGAGGTCTACCTAATGCACAGGAGGCCTTCCTTGGTTTCTCCTGATATTGTAAGGGGAGCTGTGGAACACTCTGGCTGTCCACCTGTCATCACTCTCTCTTGCCATGTGCACAGACTATCTTCTTTTCCTTTATTTTTCACACAAATAGGAAAAAAAAAGACAGAAATATATACAGTCCATACAATTATAGCATGATAGAGCTAGAAGGCACTTATAGATCAGTGAATCCATTGCTTCCTACATTAAGAGCTGTGGATGCCTGAAGGCCCAAGGAGTTATTGCAAGGGTTTCATAGCCGGTCATGCATTTCCTCAATCAGTGACTTATTGAGGGATAATTACTATCCTGTGTCTATGTGTATGTGGCTGTGATTATTTTTATGTTAAAAAGACAACCTTATATTGGAAGAGTCTGGGAACTACTGAGTTAGACACCCCCCCCCCTTCTTTTGCAGTTGGAGAAACAACGACTTAGAAAAGTGAAAGAGACTTCCTAAAGTTAGTTTGTGGGTTTGTTTGTTTTGGTGAAGGTATTTTTTCTTGTTGTTGTTGTTTGCTTAACATATCTGAAAAGAAGGTATGTATACAGCATTGAGACATGAGAAAAGCATTAGTTTAACATGAATAAATCTACAAGAATTAGGATTTTGGCAAGATGAATGAGAGTCCCAGATATTTAAAAAATTGGAAACTATAGGCGGAGCCAAGATGGCAGAATGAAAGCAGTGACTTGCCTGAGCTCTCCCCCAAACCCCTCCAAATACTCATAAACAATGGCTCTAAACAAATTTTGAAGCAGCAGAACCCACAAAAAGACAGAGTGAAACAAATTTCCAGTCCAAGACAACCTGGATGATTGATCAGCAAGGCATATCGTGCCGGGCTGGGAGCACAGTGCAGCGTGGGCGCGCAGGCCACAGCGAACCTGGAGCAGGCCTCAGAGGACTGAATCTCAGGCAGCTGTGGAAGTTTCCAGACTCCTCAATCCACCAATGCCAAAGACAACTTAGAAGGTCAGTGGGAAAAGTCTGTTTCTGCCATGCTGAGATAGGAAGGCAGGGTTTCAACTCCATTCCCCAAGAGCATGGCCCTGGGGAGGGGCAGCCACTTCCTGAACTTCCGGCCCATAGACTGAGGGGAAATCCAGTGGCTGATCAGAGAGGGACTGCAGGGATCTCTTTGCCAGTGCTGAGGCAGGAATCTCTTGCTTTGCCCATGTTTGCATCTGGGTCACAGTTCTGGGCGGTGGTCCTGGGGTGAGGAGGAGTGCTGGCTGGTGCAGCTTGTAGTGGCTGTGGAGAGAAACCCCTCCTCACATTTACAAGACAGAAAGGAGTACTTGTGGTCACAGGCCAGGAAAGGAGTAAACACCTCACCCTTTACCATACCACCTTGGAAGAACTGAAAATTTACAGGGCCCTACAAGTATCTCTGAAAACAGCTACATAAACCCCCGAAGCCTGAGACAATACATTCTCCACATTGGAAGCAGACTCTTACCTTAACAAAGAGTTTAAAACTCAAGTAATTGGCCGGGATCATGAGCAAGCAGCACAAAAAGAGTCAGACTATATTATCTTACTTTGGTGAAAAAGAAGATCAAAATATACAACCAGAAGAAGACAACAAAGTCAAAGCTCCTACATCCAAAGCCTCCAAGAAAAATATGAATCAGTCCCAGGCCTTGGAAGAGCTCAAAAGGGATTTTGAGAAGCAAGTAAGGGAAGTAGAGGAAAAACTGGGAAGAGAAATGAGAGTGATGCAAGAAAATCATGAAAAACAAGTCAACAGCTTGCTAAAGGAGACCCAAAAAAATATTGAAGAAAATAACACCTTAAAAAACAGCCTAACCCAAATGGCAAAAGAGGTCCAAAAAGCCAATGAGGAGGAAAATGCCCTAAAAAGGAAAAATTGGCCAAATGGAAAAGGAAGTCCAAAAGCTTACTGAAGAAAATACTTCCTTAA
The DNA here is from genome assembly GCF_003287225.1 of Phascolarctos cinereus. Lineage (NCBI taxonomy): Eukaryota > Metazoa > Chordata > Mammalia > Diprotodontia > Phascolarctidae > Phascolarctos > Phascolarctos cinereus. Next base: position 448,361,596 of record NW_027555847.1, on the reverse strand, counting down.
AAATTAGGATAGAGCAATTGGAAGCTAGTGACTTCATGAAAAAACAACACACTGTAAAACAAGTCTAAAAGAATGAAAAATTAGAAAACATGTGAAATATCTCATTGGAAAAACAACTGACCTAGAAAATAGATCCAGGAGAGAGAATTTAAAAATTATTGGACTACCTGAAAGCCATGATCAAAAAAAGAGCCTAGACATCATCTTTCAAGAAATTATCAAGGTGGGGGCAGATAGGTGGTGCAGTGGATTCAGGAGGACCTGAGTTCAAATCCAGCCTCAGACACATCACACTTACTAGCTGTGTGACCCTGGGCAAGTCACTGAACCCCATTGCCTAACCAAAAAAAAAAAGAAATTATCAAGGAAAACTGCTCTGATATATTAGAACTAGAGGGCAAAATAGAAATTGAAAGAATCCACAGATCTCCTCCTGAAAGAGATCCCCAAAAGAAAACTCCTAGGAATATTATAGCCAAATTCCAGAGTTCCCAGGTCAAGGAGAAAATATTACAAGCTACCAGAAGGAAACAATTCAAGTACTGTGGAAACACAATCAGGATAACACAAGATTTAGCAGCTTCTACATTAAAGGACAGCAGGGCATGGAATATATTCTGGAGGGCAAAGGAGATAGGATTACAACCAAGAATCACTTACCCAGAAAAACTGAGTATAATCCTTCAGGGGAAAAAATGGTTATTCAGTGAAATAGAGGATTTTCAAGCATTCTTGATGAAAAGACCAGAGCTGAATAGAAAATTTGACTTTCAAATACAGGACTCAAGTGGAACATGAAGAGGTAAACCGGAAAGATAAATCATAAGAGACTTATTAAGATTGAACTGTTCATATTCCTGCATGGAAAGATGATATTTATAGCTCATGAGACCTTTGTCAGTATTAGGGTGGTTGGAGGAAAAAAATTGTATGTATGTATAAGCAGATAGACAGAGGGCACAGGGTGAGTTGAAGATTAAGGGGTCATATCTGGAGAATAAAATTAAGGGATAAGAGAGGATTATACTTGGAGAAGAAGAAAGGGAGAGGTAGAATGGTGTAAATTATCTCACAAGAAAAACCAGAAAAGTCTCTTACAGTGGAGGGAAAACGGGGGAAGGTGAGAGGGAATGAGGGAATCTTATTCTCATATGATTTGGCTTAAGGAGGGAATGACATGCACATTCAATTGGGTATGGAAATCTGTCTTACCCTACAAGAAAATAGGAGGAGAAAGGGACAAGAGAGCAGGGGGATGATAGAGAGGAGGGCAGATTGGGAAAGAGGGTAATCAGAAGTAAATACTTGTGAGGAGGGACAGGGTCAAAAGAAAGAATAAAATAAATGGGAGGACAGGATAGGATTAAGGGAAATAGAGTTAGTCTTTCACAACATGTCTACTATGGAAGTGTTTTGCATAACTGCACATGTACAACCTGTACTGAGTTGCTTGCTTTTTCAATGAGGGTAGGTAGGGAGATGGGAAGAGAGAGAATTTGAAACCTAAAGTTTTAAAAACATATGTTGAAAAAAATGTTTTCACATGCTACTGGGAAATAAGAAGTACAGGAAATGGGGTACAGAAGTCTATCCTGCCCTACAGGAAAATAGAAGGGGAGGGGGGATAAAAGAAGGAGGGAGAGAGAGACAGAAGAGAGGACAGACTAGGGGAAGGGATATTCAGAATGCATGCCATTTTGGGGTGGGGGGAAGGGTGAGATGGGGTGAAAATTTGGAACTCAAAAACTTGTGGAAGTGAATGTTGAATACTAAAAATAAATGAGTTAATATTAAAAAAAATAAATACACATTTACTACCCCAAAAAATAAAATCAAATTAAAATGTAAAAATAAAAAAAATAAAAAGAATTGGAAACTGCAAAACAATAGTTTTCTGGTAAAAATCCCTGTTAACAATGGTGTCTTCAATAAGACTTCTGATGATTTTCGTTATATTAGAGCCCCATCCTCTGGCTCTGGAGTTTCTCATATGCAAAACATGGATAAAGGGGATTCCCTGACTGTCCCAATGGTATCATGTCTCCTTCCCACCAAGCTTCTTGATGAAGTTGGCCGTGCAACCCAAGCTCTCTTGAAAATGCCTTGAGTTAATTTAACACCTGAACTAGAACCCAGACAGATTTCCTGATGCCTCATTTGCCTGCTGCTCTTTGCATTTTCTCATGAAACCCCAAATAGTAATCGTTCTACAAGCTATTAAAGTTTGAATGCTTTATCTAATATCCCTCACAGGAGATTTGCTTTCCTAATTCGTTTGTTTAAGGTAATATTAAACTAGTTGACATACCTGGGGGCCACAACATCCGGGTGATGTGGGGAAGCAGAGCAGAAACATGCTTGGTGGCCAGAGAGAGCTGCTCAGGATAAAAAGTGCTCTGTAGAAAATCCACAAAGTATGTAATCTGTCTGAAGATAATAGACAATGACCACAATAGAATATAAGATACATTCACTTGTAATATTTTCTCCTTGACCTGGGAACTCTGGAATTTGGCTATAATATTCCTAAGAGTTTTCTTTTGGGGATCTCTTTTAGGAGGAGATCTGTGGATTCTTTCAATTTCTATTTTGCCCTCTAGTTCTAATATATCAGGGCAGTTTTCCTTGATAATTTCTTTTTCTTTCTTTTTTTTTTTTTGGTTAGGCAATGGGGTTCAGTGACTTGCCCAGGGTCACACAGCTAGTAAGTGTGATGTGTCTGAGCCTGTGTGTATATTGGGGGGTGGGGGTGAGGGAGGAGGTCAAATTAGATGCAATGGAAAGCTTCCTTTGTTCTAATTTTTTGAAACTTGTTAAAATGACCCTCTAATGGGGAAGGGTCAATGTCCTTAGAGGCAGCTAGGTAGCACAGAGAACAGAATGCTGAACCTGGAATCAGGAAGACCTAAGCTCAAATGTGACCTCGGACACTAGGCAAGCACTTAACCTCCATCTGCCTCAGTTTTCTCATCCGTAAAATGGGGATAATAACAGCACCTATTCTTGTGAGGATCAAATAAGAGAACATTTGCAAAAGTGCCTACCACAACATCTGGCACATAGTAGGTACTTTATATATGCATGTTATATCATCTTGTTACCTTATACCCCTGCCAGTTATAGAGCTACTAGGTAGGCTATGGAGATTCACAATGAGGAACATTCTATGACTGTGTGTTAATAATTATTTAACCTGTATTTTAATAAAAAACAATTTGAAGTGTTCTCCCTTGCTATTATCTTACAGCGACTTGAAGCATTCATACAGTGGTGGAATGGAAAAAGCATGGGCTCTGGCGTCAGAGGACCTGAGTTGAAATCCCAGCTTTATTTACTTTCATTAGAATTGTAGACAGTTACTTAACCTTTCTGGACCTCAGTTTTTTTGATCTATAAAGGGAAGAGATCATATTAGGTAACCTTTTAGGTCCCTTCTGGCTCTGAATCCATGATATTTTTGAATGAATTGACTTTAATTAATGTGATTTAAATATGGAGATTGAATAATTCAAAAGAGAGAAAATGATAAACAGCTTTCCAACACTCACCACAGTGGGAAATTACAGGTAAATAACACATATGTAAATATAATAATGATATTCCTTAGATACTGTGCATAATTTTAAAAGAGAGAAAGAAAAGGACCTGCTCCTTTAGAATGAGCCACATTATGACAAACATCACTACCAAAACCTCTCCATAACAAATCTATTTCAGGCCGCAGACTTGCTCTACTCATTTCAAATAGTATTAGATTCACAAAGCCACAGTAACCAGAGGAGAATTTGAAAGGTCTTTTGGACCTCATAACTGAAGCCAACTTCCAGAGCATATAGTTTGTGGACACTGAGGGCTGCAAAAATATATCTGTACTCTAATGTTCAGAATAGGAGACCTTCTCAGCTGGGAATCTGCATAGCAACACTCACAGTGAAGCAGGCACAGAAAGTCACAAAAGTCCCAGGGCACCACTCAGGGAAAGAAAACACATAATGCCCTTCTCTTCCCACACACCACTGCTAATGATCTTAATCCTGCTGAATGTGGAGGAAGTAGTTGCTGAATACTCTTCATTATTTTTCAATCCCTTACAATATAATTATGAGCAATGTCTCATATGCTGGGGTTGATTATCTCTTCCTGGGGAGAAATAGCTTTACCCACTACAATTAGAGTTATTTAATGAAAGCGAGGCACATACAAGTACACATTTTACTTCTCAGAGACCAGACTGAGTCCCCTCCAAACCCTCCCCCCCCAAATAATGCCCAGGGTTGGAGAAAGGCCCTTGAGGGAAAGAATATCCCTGGAGATGTTGAGAAAGGCTAGTAATGTGAATATATTTCTTTTAAATGAGCCTAAAATTTTCTAAATTGTAATGCATTCGATAAATACGAGTTATTAATGCTGTTGTTATTACTGTCCTCTGCTAGAATTTCCCTCTGATGCCTCACTGTGCTGTGGAGGTGACCCTAGGCTCCAGAAAATCGTGTCAATTATACATAATAACAATAATAAGCATTTATATACTGTACTTTATGTTTCACAAAGCATCTTATGTATGTTATCTCATTTGGCCCTCACAACAAACCCTGAGGTTAGTGCTAGTAGTACCTTCTGTGGCATTTGAACTCAGCTCTTCTGATTTCAAGCTCAATACTCTGCCCCCTGTGCTACCTAGCTTCCTCAGGTGTCAGCTCTGGCAGGACCCACCAGACTGCAAAATAGTCTATCAGCTGAGAACAAACCTAACCGGATTCAAAGGCCTCATCACCAGGCTGACCTAGGATAATTAATCTTTCATCCATAACAACTTTTAAAGGTTATCTTCTAAGAAGGTGAGATCCAGTTGGCAGGTTATAAATGTAAGCTCTGTGAAGGTGGATTATCTTTTACTCTTGTCTTTGTATCTCAGATGCCCATCTCATGGCAGGGGTTTAATAAACACTTCTTGATTGATAGGAAGAGGGAGTAACCATATTAATTTAAAACAAACAAGAACATATCCATGAAATCCTCCGATGTTACTGCTGTTTTCTTAGCCAGCCAAACTGAAAACCTCAGTCACTGGACTGCTTCCTCTCTCTTATCCCCCACACAACATTAATTAACATAATTTCTTTCAAATCCCACTGCCATGGCCCTGGGTCTGCCCCTTATTACCTGTCATTTAGATGATTAGAAGAACTTCTCTATTGGTTCCTCTTTTCCACCTTCAGTCCTCTTGCCAGAATAATCTTCAATAGCACAATCTGAATAATATTCCTCCCCTGCTCAGACATACATAATAGCTTCCTGGTGGAAGCCTAAGAAATACGAGCCAAACATCTTAGAATGGCATACAGGATACAGTGCTTTGTTGGTCTTTGCATCCCCTACAGTGTGTATAGCACATAGTAAGTGCTCAAAATTTTTGTTCAATTTCTAGGAATCATACTTTAAAATAATTTTCAAAAACTGTTCCATAAAATTAAAAATCAAATTAATAAAAATTAATTACACATTTAAAAAAATTAACTTACCTTTATGTAGTTTGGAGGCTTACAAAGCCTAAAACAAATGATTAGGTCTGTAATGTTCTATTTGATTGAAGAACCAATAATGGCCCTGGAAAACAGACAAGGAAATATAGTTCCCTCCCTTAAGCACAGAGGTAAGGGCCTGTTGGGGTAGGATGTTATAGATATTGTCAGAGACTATGTCTGAATAGGATGTTTTTGTTTAATCGTTTCTCTGTGTTACAAGACAGTTGAAAATGGAGATGGGGGAGGGGGAGTATTTTCAGAAAGGACTGACATAAAAACAAAAGGTATCAGTAATATGCTAAAAAATTCTATTTGTCTACCTCCATAAATGAGATTGATCACATCAGCTCTGCAGCTGATTCAGGTGGATAAACATTCATCATTAATATGGTGGCAATCAATGGGGTAGCTGTGCTACATGAATCATTTGATGCCCTCATAGACTCAGAGCCAGAATGCGAGTTCCCTAAAATTCTTATGTATAGGGTACATGCAGGTATGAGACCTTAGGCTACGGTTTCGATCACCTGGGTGGAAGTCACCTAGTGATTTAGATTTGCTTTTCTCTTGTATTTTTCTTTTCTTATTTTATGCTGTTTCCATGGTGAATTCCTATAATGAAGGTAGACTAATCCCATAGTCCTTTGATTTTCACAGTTCCAGAGGTGATGCTTCAGTATTTCAAGGTTTCTCTCTGAAATATAATCAAGACAGGGAGCAGCAGCAGAAGATCTGCAGATCTATGCTCATAAGAGAAATGAGTTTTGCAATTAAGGAAAGAAAATTAGGCAACAGGTCAAGAGTTAATAAGGCCTTAACTTTGCAATATTTGAATCACTTTACTCACAGGATCTGGTAGAAGATCTCCTTTGGGCATCATACACACTTATTTTAGAATTATGGTGTTATAAATTATCATCCAAAGCTATAGCCCTCATAAAACATGACCTACATAGAAAAAAAGAACTGAAGATTTCATCAGATTTTAGGTTTTTTTTTTTTAGGCAATTGGGATTAAGTGACTTGCCCAGGGTCACACAGCTAGTAAGCATCAAGTGGTCTGGATTTGAACTCAGGTCCTTTTGACTTCAGGGCTGGTGCTCTGTCCACTGCACCACCTAGCTGCCCCCTAGATTTTAGTTTTAAAAGAGATCTTAGAGTTCATCTAGTTCAGGGACTCAACCTGGAGTCCTTGAACTTGCATTAAATTTTTTTTGATAACTATTTTAATATGATTGGTATCCCTTTTAATCCTAAGTATCTTTGTATTTAAATGTGTTATGTAAATGTATTTACGCAAAATCTATTTTTTTTGTGTGTGTTTAAAAGTCATGATTCTGGTCCATCGTCTTCACCAGACTGCCAGAGGGGTGGATGACACAAAAAAGGTGGAGAACCCCTGTTATTTTAATCACTTTGTTTTAAAAATGGAGGCCTAGAGAGGTGGTCATACAGGTATCAAAGTGGCAGAACCAGGATTGCAGACTCAGTTCCTAGGCCTCAAAATTCATCCCTCTTTCCATTGTTCTGTGCTGCCTTCTTAATTTACAACCTCGATATCTGTTAACAGTGTGATTGTAACAGCGAAAGAGCTCATCTTATATTTACAATATATCTATTTTACTGTTCTTCTCTGACTGCATCTGGGGCCATCTCCAGTAGTCCTGATCTATATCTTGCCACTAGACTCAGCTGACTCTGGAGGAGAGCGTGAGGCTGGTAACTTTGGACAGCCTGGCTTCATTTAAATCTAATTCACTTGTAAGTCATGACATCACAAAGGACAAATAACAACAACTCTCATACGGAGAAAGGAGAATGAGTATTTATCAAGCCACTACTATGTCCAAGGCACTGTGCTAAGCAATCGTCACAACAATTCTGCAGGTTGGTTGCTATTTTCTTCATTTTACAGATGAGGAACCTGAGGTTAAGTGATTTGCCCAGGGTCACATATCTAGGAAGCGTCTGAGGTCACAATGTTCTATCTATCTCCTACTCCACCTATCTGCAATCCCCTCTCTACCTTGATTTCCCATTCTCCAATCTCACTCCTCTCCTATCCCTACCCAACAGAGCTGCCAATTTGATTTTCTTAAAGTACTCATTAAGAGATCTATTAGCTCCCTCTTGCCTCTAGGATAAAATACAAATTCCTCTGTTTGACTTTTAAAATTATTCATAATCTTTCTGCCACCAATCCTTCCAGATCGGTTGCATACCATTCTCCTTCAAGCAGTCTGTGTTCTAACCAAACTGGCCTTCGAGTTGTTTGCTGTACTCAGGGGTAGGCTGGTAAATGTTTAAAAATAGGCTCAACATTAAAAAAAAAAAGTACACATGAAATGCTTTTAAATTTAAATTTAAAGTGATTTAATTTTGTTATTAACCTTTTCTCCATCACTTTCTTAAATCAATAATCTCTAAAATAGTAAATCAAATCCTGATTTGCCAATTTCTGAGGTATAAATGCTCACACTGAGAATTTAACAACCTGCTTTTGCCAGCCGATTCAGATTAGATTATTTCATTCTCAATTCTTTTTTAATCTATATTTCCATAACCCTTTTTGAATATAGTTTTTATTGCATTATGGTTTGAAAAGGATACATTTAACATTTCTGCTTTTCTGCATTTGTTTGTGAGATTTTCATGCTCTAATACATGGTCAATTTTCGTGAAGATGCCATCTGCAGCTGGGAAAAAGGTATACTCTTTTCTATTTTCATCCAATTTTTTTTCAGAAGCCTATTATATCTAACTTTCCTAAAATTGTATTCATTTCCTTAACTTCTTTCTTATTTATTTAATGTTAGATTTATCTAGTTTTGAGACAGAAAAGTTGAGGCCCCCTATTAGTATAGTTTTACTGTCTATTTACTTCTTATCCCCTTCTCCTCCTATTCCCCTATTGGGTAAGACAGATTTCTATACCCAACTAAGCGTGTATGTTATTCCCTTTTAGAGCCAATGCCAATGATAGTAAGGTTCAAGTTTTGTCCTCCATTTCCCCTTCCTCATTTCTTCCTCCTCTGTAAAAGCTCTTCATTGTGTGCCTCTTTTATGCGAATCAATTTTCCCTGTTCTTCCTGTATCTTCCCTCTTTTCCCAGTGCATCGATCTTTCTCACCCCTTAATTTTTTTTTTTAGATCATTCCATCATAGTTAACTCACAACTGTGCCTTCTCTTTATGTAGATTCTTTCTAACTGCTCTAATAGTGATAAAGTTCTTTGGAGTTACAAATATCTTCCTATATAGAAATGTAACCAGTTTAATCTTATTGAGTCCCTTATGACTTCTTTTATGTTTACTTTTTTTTATGTTTCTCTTGAGTCTTGTATATGAAAGAAAAATTTTCTATTTAGCTTTGATCTTTTCACAGAAATGCTTAAAAGTTCTCTATTTAATTGAATTTCCATACTTTTTCTCCCTGAAGGATTGTACTCAGTTTTTCTGGGTAGGTGATTCTTGGTTGTAAACCTTGCTCCTTTGCCTTCCAGAATAATATATTTTAAGCCCTCCACTCCTTTAAGGTGGAAGTTGCTAAATCTTATGTGATCCTGACTGTGGCTCTTTGATGTTTGAATTGTTTCTTTTTGACTGCTTACAGTATTTTCTCCTTAACCTGGGAGCTCTGGCTATAATATTCGTGGAAGCTTTCATTTTGGGATCTCTTTCAGGAGATGATTTGTGGATTCTTTCAGTTTCTATTTTGTCCTCTAGGTCTAAGCTATTAGGGCAGTTTTCTTTGATAATTTTTTGAAATATGATGTTTAGGCTTTTTTTTTTATCATGGCTTTCATGTAATCCAATAATCCAATCTGTTTTGCAGGTCAGTTGTTTTTCCAATGTGACATTTCACATTTTCTTCTATTTTTTTTTCATTCTTTTGACTTTGTTTTATTGTTTCTTGATGTCTCAAGCTTCCACTTGCCCAAATCTAATTTTTAAGGAATTATTTTCTTCAGTGAGCTTTTGTATCTCCCCCCACTCCCGCCCCAATTTGGTCAATTCTGTTTCTTAAGGAGTTCTTTTCTCTAATGAATTTTTGTGCCTTTTCTCCCTATTTGGCCAATTCTGCTTTCTAAGGCATTCTCTTCAGTGGATTTTTTTTTTAATATATAATGACTGTAGTAATCAGTTTATTATACAGATTAATCATTCTTGAATGTACAAGCTCCAGAAGAGCAATTGGGTCTTTAAATATACATAAGTATTTCTGTCAAATGAATTTTTACCCTTACATCCAGATAAACCTAAGCAGTTGAAAAATATAAGAAAAATTAAGAGGTATTAGCTATGTATTTACTGAGAAACCACATACAAACCAAAAAGTATTGGGGAGGGGAAGAGGGTGATGAAGAAAGGCTGAAAAAAAAAACACCCATCACTTTATGTGGTAATAGCTCCAATCCATTTAAATGTTGACCAGCTAAACTTAGACCTTAAAATACAGGATGTGGGTACAGCTTAATCTTGTTGGTTGAAACATTTACCTAAATTGTAGGTCTTTCAGAATAAAATGAGTACAGAAACAACTTGATGTTCTTCACCTTGCTTTTAATAATTGTTATGAGTTTAAAAGGATTCCACTTTTTAAAAAATTCTCCCACAGGTCAGTGTAACTGTCCTCCCCCACCCCAAACCTTACAACACCCATCCCTGTGCCCTTGCATTGTTTATCCAATTGTTTATCCAATTAAGTCAATAAGAAAAGCTTTTAGTCTTACAACTAGGTTATGACTGAAGAATGGGCTTTTCACACACATACTTCTTTGCTAGGAGTCAATGTTAGTATGGGAAATACAGTATTTTTATTTTGTTGTTCCAAGTATGTACAACACGCAGCACTGCTGTATCAGGTAAACATGTGCACAGGGGAAGATGAAGCCATGCCTCATAGAAAGCAGTCAATGGAAATCAAAAGGACTTTCTCTTTCAGAGTTCCCCTATCTTTATTTGTAGAGGTTATCCAATAACTTCTTTAATTACATCACATATTTTTGAATCCATTCCTGAGCTATTCTGTGGTACTTTTCTCTATCTGTTTTGCACATCCGTGCAATCTCAGGCACTAAAGGATCATCTGGATTGGGATCACACAACAGAGACCAGATGGACAAGAGTACTTTTGAAATAGTGCTGGTGACCACTATGACCATAGAATATCAAGACAAATGCTGCCATTACTGTTAATATTTGAATGGTAAATTCTTGTTGTAAATGCAGCCTTAGGTGGTTTGAAGGGATAATCTGTTGGGAAATGAATTGTCAGGAAAAATACTCCACCCTTATAGGGACTATCATTTGGTCCCATTATTGTAGCTTACCAGTAGAACATATCATCTCCAACAGGATCTGCTGAACACAGGTTCAAGTGCCAGATCATTCAACTCCTTGTGGACTCTCTTCAGAGCCATTGTGTGAGACAGGTTGTGGCACCGCCGCCCCTCCTCACCAAGGGGATTTCTTGCTGTAGTGGGGAGAGGAGGAAAGGGGTTGAGGGGGTTTTAGGAAGATGTGGAGCTGCACCTGCCGGAGGAGAGGGGCCTGCTGCAGCAGGCAGCAGCCACGGGTGAGGGGGCCAGGGAAGGAGATTGGGGAGGAGGTGGGATGGAGGGAAGTGCAGTGCCTGGGCTCTCTTCAGTGGATTTTTGTGCCTCTTTTACCATTCAGCCAATTTTTAAAAAAGTATTATTTTCTTCGGTATTCTTTTGTTTACCTAAGCGGTATGTCTTTCAGACCTACCAAACTTTTGACACTCTTTTCATAACTTGCATCACTCTTACTTCTTTTCCCAATTTTTCTTCTACCTCTCTTATTTGATTTTTAAAATCTTTGAATTCTTCCAGTAATTCTTATTAGGCTTGTGTCCAATTCCCTTTTTTTTTTCCTTTGAGGCTTTGCTTTGTAGCTGTTTTGACACTATTTCTTCTTCTGAGTTAGTGTCTTGATCTTTCCTGTCACCATAGTAGCTTTTTGTGATCAAGTTCTTTTTTTTGTTGTTTGCTCATTTTTCCAGCCTATTTCTTGACTTTTAACTTTATGCTAAAGTTGGGCTCTGCTTCCTAAAGTTTGGGGGCACGTTTCAGGTTTTTTGGGCAATTGTTTTTGGAACCAGTTCTGGGGGTCTATAGGTTTTTGCTGTTTCCAGGGTGGTATGATCTACCTGCTCCCTTGGCCTGTGCTCTGGTCTTAATTTAGGAAGGGACCTTGTTCCCCTGAAGCCATAAGTGCTAGTGCTCCTTTTGGCCTGGAACTGTGCCCAGGTCCCCTGCTCTCCTGCAGCCACCAGTGGTAGTGCTCCTCTTTGGAGCTGCGTATAAGCAGTTTGTGCAAGTGCAAGCACAATGTCCCTTGTAATCTCTGACCAGCTATCTGACCCCCTTATTCTCTGTGGACTGAGAGCTCCTAAAGCTGCTGTTGCAGCTGCCTCCAAGGCCTGCTGCTGGTGTCACTGTGATCTCTGCTGCACTCCAGGCTGACCACCACCTCCATGTCACAGACCTCTCTTACTGACCTCCTGAATTGTCTTGGGCTCGAAAAATGTCTCACTATGACCTCTTGTTGCCTCTGCCATTCCAGAATTCAATTTGAAGTGTTATTTCCAAGTTGTTTAGAGGGAAATGTTAGGAGAACTTAGCTAAGTTGTTGCTTGTACTCAGCTATCTTGGCTCATTGAGGCTTCAGCTACTAAAAGTTACTCAGTCCTCTGCCACTGCTGTTGCTTTCTGCATTAGCAACAGCTACATTCTTTTTTAATTAATTAACTTAATACAATTAATAATATAATATAAATAATTAATATATTTAATTAATATAAAAATTTTTAGTTTTCACCAATCACTTCCATAAGCTTCTGAGTTTTAAATTTTCTGCCCCTCTCTCCCTGCCTCCCTCCCCAAGACGGCGTGCAATTTGATATAGGCTTTACATATACATTCCTATTAAACATGTTTTTACATTAGTCATGTTGTAAAGAAGAATTAGATCCAATAGGAGGAACCTCAAGAAAGAAGAAACAAAACAAAACAACAAAAAAAGAGCAAATAGTATGCTTTGATCTGCATTCCAACTCCATAGTACTTTCTCTGGATGTGGATCAACAGCTACATTCTTGAGATGGTAGACAACCATGTCATATGAGGTTCGGCTGAATAATTTAGGGATATTTAGTCATAAGACTTTGTGGGGTGGGGGGAGTGGGGAGCAGAATAATCATCTTCATAGATGTTAATCTTTACCATATAGAAGAGGAATTAGATTTATTCTAGTTGGCTTCTATGGGTGAATCTAGGACCAATAGGCAGAAATTACAGTGAGGCAGATTTTGGCTTAATAGAAGCAAAAAATTTCTTAATAATTAGTGTTGTTTCAAAATGAAAAGGATGCTCTGTGTGGTAGTGAATTACCTTATTTGTATTCTTCAGTTGAAAGTCTTTCCCTATCCCTTGTAACTCTAGTGCCTTCCTTCTGGGATTATTTCCAATTTATCCTGTCTATATCTTGTTTGTACATTGTCTTCCTTTGTGTTCCCAGCCCTTAGCACAATGCCTGGCACATAGGAGGTGCTTAATAAATTCATATGAATGACCCGTTAGGCTTGTTAGGGAAGCTGAAGAGCAGTTCACATTTCTTTTAGAAGTTGGAATGAATTAAATTAAATTCAACAATACTTGTTGATCAACAGCATTGTATAATAGAGAAAAAGCTGGTCAGATGTCAAGAAGGTCTGGGTTCAAGTCCTGCCTTTGGCCTTTGCCGGCTTTGTGATTCTGAGGAAGTCACTTAACCTCTTAGTGCCTTAGGTAACTTTCCAAAAGTAGAGAAGATGTCTATCTGCATCGGGAGAGAAAGTTCCTCCATGGGAATTCCTTCTATTGATGAGATCATGGATCTGGTCCTAAACAAATACTTACTTACTTCATGAAAACCACTGTACTAGAGGCTATTGATACAGAAATAAAAAAGGAAGACAATACCTACCCTCAAGGAACTCAAGAATTTGTTACCAGGAATCTGGTATCACACATATGCATACAAATAAGTATAATGCAAAGTAAAGTGTTTTGTCATTTTTTTTCAGTCGTTTCCAAATCTTGTGACCTCATTTGGGGTTTTCTTGGCAAAGATACCAGAATGGTTTGCCATTTCTTTCTCCAGCTCATTTTGTAGATAAGGAAACTGAGGCAGACAGGGTTGGTTAAGTGATGTGAAATGAAAGAGTTAGGTTTCCACATAAGTAGATAAGAAATCAGCACAGACAGGCTAACTTCTCCTTGGGGAGGGGGGGAGTGATAACACAATTCTAAGCACATAATGTATATTAGGGGTGGGGCATATAAGGAAGATTGTAACCCAGAAGGATTAGGACCAATCCTGATCCAGAAGGGAGAAGTTAGGCAATTACTAACTATAAAGCTTTCCCTGGCTTCTTTTGCTGCTAGCATTTTCTCCCCTTCCAAGGAAGTGCGCCCTCTTCTTGAGAATCGAAATGACGCACTTCAACCTCTTTAATAAGAAGTCTTTGAGACACCAGTCTTCGGAACTGAGTCTGGAGTCATCTTTATAACAAGTGACTTGTCCAGGTTCACACAACCAGTAAGTGTCTGAGGCTGAATTTCAACTCTGGTCTTCCTGACTCCAGTCCTGGTATTCTATGCACTGAGCCACCTAACTGTCCCATGACAATAAAGTGGGATAAGGACAAAGTAGTGATCTAGAAAACAATTAAGAAGGGAGAAAATCCTTTTAGGGGTTAGGGTGGGGAATCAAGGAAAGGTTCTTGAAAAATGTGGCAGCTGATCTTTGAAGGAAGAGGCTTATATCCACAGACTCATTTGGAGGGAGGGAGTGAATCCTAGGCTTAAGGTGTGGTTGTGCAGCCTGTAAACCAGGAATAGATTCCTAGGTTGAGTGGAATTCGAAGGGTGATACATAAAGGAAAGGAGAGCAAAGTAAGCTTGCTCATGGGACCATGCTGAAAGGCCAAGGAGAATGGGTTGGAACCACGCTGAGCCTTGCCAGGCTAAGGAGACTATATTACTTCCTATAGACATTGCTTCTAAGATACCTCTAAATTCTAAGATTTTGTGATTCTAGAATTTAAGAGATGATATACAAACATGCATTGAAGAGCTAATTGTTAAATTTTCAGTCTGAACATTTACACTTTAGAAAAACTATACATAGGAGCTTGTCTGGACTTAAGAGAGAGATGGAGAAATGATTAATCATGGAGTTTGAACTTAAAAGTGACATCCCCCCACCCCACCCCACCCCCACCCAGCTGGTTGTTAAACATATGCTAACTGTACTGCTAGGCATTTTTGGTTTTGAGCTATGCACAACAGTGAGGTTTGCTGCAGACAGTGCCTGAAAGAACTATGGTCTTATGACCTATAGCAGCCTGGCAACAGAGGCCTTAAGGATAATAGCAAACCTGCTGAGGTTTCTTTATATTGATAAAATCACAGATTTAGAGCTAGAAAGGACCTTTGAGATAATACCAACTCCTCTCATTTTTTAGCTGAGGATATGGAGACATAGACAGGTTTGAGTGGCTTGCCACGGTCATATAGCTAGTAAGAGTTTGAGGCTGAATCTGAATTTAGGTCTTCCTGATTCTAAGTGCAGTGTTCTATCCATTGCACTACTCTGCCTCTCCTATTTGATATGATTTATTCCTCTTCAAAGCCATTTACAATACAGAATTATTATTTGGGTCATTAATTTTTCATATATTCTTACTTGTACTACCATATTTCCTTTATTTTTGAATTCAGATGAAATCCCTGCAGAAAAATTTCTCAGTTCAAAGCCATCAAGAAACGAGATGAATGAAAAACTATTAATTTGCATACCTATGCCTCTGAATTTTTGATAAATTAGGCAGGAAGAAATCAAACATTTTATTTGTGTTAACGCAACCCCAAATCATCGGTTTAAAATTCAAATCAGCATTTCCTAATCATTTGTGAAAATGACTATTATTTCTTCTCTAGAGAGTCAGCTTTACTCGGTTGGTTTCAAACTGCCACCTGGACGCATTCAGGCAGTCAACACGTCCACAGATGCAGACTCTTCTGGTAGACTGCCAGGCTTGCTCACAGGGTTCCTCCATGTATCGAATCTCTTCATCACACCCCTCCCCTTCCCCTTCTGCCTTTTCCCCTCCCCCTCATATGCCAGGCCTCAAATTACTCATAATTCAAGTTATGCCTGGACCTGCAAAGTCAAATGAAGAATTGGGCAAACGCCTCAATAACTCAAGGTGGAGATGGGGATTGGGGGAGGGGGAAGGGAAGAAGTTGGAGAATCACTTTGGCCTCAGTTGTCTGGGTATTTCAGGCTATAAAAGTCTTTCTTTGACCTGAATTTTTCTGGGTGGCTCTTTATAAGTTTAGATCTGGTCTGGGTCACAATGACTCTGCGGATGACTGCTTCTTTCTCTTCCTGTTGCTGGAGGCTTTATCTGTACAAGGCAGCATGGTCAAGGTGAGGGAAAGCTTCAGATGTTCTCATTCATTGTATTCTCTGAGACATCCCTGCCAGCAGAAGGAATGGTATTTCCAAGACCTTACTGATTGTGGGACCATGCACACCACGATCACCACTTACTCCCTCTACTCCTACTAGCTGGTTAGCTGGTGGTTTATATAGCGCTTTAAAATTAGCCAAATGTGTTCTATACGTTATGCCACTGGAATGTCTGGGTATTGTTTTCTCCATTTTATAGATGAGGAAACTAACGAATCTCAGAGGTTTGGTCTTATCTATGGTGACCCAGTTAATAAATTTCAGAAGTATGCTTTGAAGCTATATTAGGTGTGTTCTGATTCCAAGTCAGAAGCAAAAATACTGGCTTTAGAATCCAAGGACCTGTGTTCTAATACTGCCCTCTATCACTTAGTAGCTCTGTGACTTTGGGTAAGTCACTCTGGTTCTCAGTTTCCTCATGTGTAAAAGGAATGGTTTTGATAAAGTGGCTTCTGAGAACTCTTCCAGCTCTGGATCTACGATCCTTTAACATCTGTTAACTCTGCTAGGCTGAGGGGGGTGGGGTTGGAGTATTTCAGTCTCATCTGATTTCTAGGATCATGGATTTAGAGTTGAAAGGGATGATGGAGATCATGTAGGCCAACCTCCTCATTTTGTCAAGGAAAATGACTTCCCCAGAGTTACCCAGGTACTAAGTAACAGCAGGAGGATTTGAATATAGATCTTCTTATTCCAAATCAATACTCAATAAACTCGAAGAGGTTTGAAGAGGCAAGGCTGGCAGAAACTGCCGAAGGAGCTTCCCACGAATATAGTTTTCCTGCTTATCTTGTTATATTTTTTTCCCCCTGGGGACCCTTAACAATCATATGAAGCAGTTTGATTGTAGAGCCACTTGCTATCTCTCAAAGACATTCAGTCAGTGAGAGTTCTGGGGGTAGACATTTTCCACAGATAACTGTTTGGCAGAGCTTTGTAATATGTATCTGCCAAAGGCTCTCAGGAGCAGATGGTAACAGCTGGCTGTGACTCAGTCTAAGGCTGTAGAGGATGAGCCCTTGCAAAGGGTCCATTGTTATCTTAATGACTTTTTTCCCCCCTAAGAGTGGTTTTTCATTGTATTACTGCATAATTGTTTTTGCTAATGCATTTGCTCCTATCATATAAAAATCTAATTACTCTGCATAATGAATCATTAACAATTTCCTTAAATTCATTTCCATGTTTGCATGCTGATATGCTAATAAGGCTGCAAAAATCCATGCCTTTAAGTCATTAATCAATTAAGACTGGGGTGTATATTAACAAAACTTACAACTAAATGAATATCTTAAATCTGTAGTTTTACTTAAACATTCAAGGGTAAACACTGCTAGATTATTCTAAACATAACTTTACTTTCCTCTTCGCATCATTATTATTTTTTAATGACTTTCTTTATGTCTTCCACATTCCATTCTCTTGAAACCAAGATGAAACATACTGGATCTGGTTTAGCTTGATAGCACTACTTGGTGTTTGGGGAAGAAAAGAGGTTAAAGGTGCTTGATTTTAGCCTTTCTCTTTTTGAATGAATGAATGAAAAGGTAGATATTAAGCATTTACTGTGTGCTAAGCACTAGCAACAGAAACAGAAGCAGACAGGACAGTCCCTCACTCAAGGAACTCACATTCTAGTGGTGAAAGGCAACATATATGGCGGGGCTAGCCAGAGTTTGGGTTACATACACACATACACATACACACAAACATGATTTAGAAATAGCTGGGCAGTGATGCAAAGCCTTGTTTCTGGGCATAGTAGATAGAGCACCAGGCCTGGAATCAGGAAGGCCTGAGTTCAAATTCCATCTCAGGCACTTACTTGCCGTGTGACCCTGGGCAAGTCACTTAACCCTGTTTACCTCAGTTTACAATTTCCTGTAAAATGAGTTGGAGAAGGAAATGGCCAACTACTCTAATATCTTTGCTAAGAAAACCCCAAATGGGGTCACAAAAAGTCGGTCACGACTGATACAACTGAACAACAACAACAAAAGGAGAAAATTCACCTATCACTCCAGAAGCTGAGTTTCTGTTCCAATTGCTGAGACAAAAAGTAAGAATAAACACATTTCATCAAAACTGCCTTGGCCTCTGAAGCAATAACATGAACCTTGGTCATTATTTTATTGGTTGTTCCTATCAATATACAAGTTAATTCTATAATTCATTTCTTTTATTATTGTTTCTTTTAGTGCATAAAGCACTTAGCACAGTGCCTGGCACATATTAGGCACTAAATAAATATGTCTCATCTTGTCTTATCTTGTCCTGTATTGCACTGTATTAGATAAAGACAGTCGTGAGTGACAGCTTTGGAGGCAATGGCTGGAAGATCTGAGTTCAAATCCAGCCTCAGATTCTTACTGTGTGACCCTGGGTAAGTGACTTAACCTGTTTGCCTCAGTTTCCTCAAATCTAAAATAGAAATAATAATAGCACCTATATCCGAAGTTGGTATAAAGATCAAATGAGGTAATATTTGTAAAGTGCTTGGCACATAGTAGATGCTTAACAAATGTTTGTTTCCTTTCCTCCTTTGGAATCATAGGATTAGACTTCAGACATCATGTAGTCCAATCCGTATGAAGAGTATGAATCCTTTCTGCAACATCCCTGAGAGATAGCTCTATCTACTGCTTGAACACTGTTAGTAATGGGAATGATGTGGTTTGGGGGTGCTAGAAACCCTGAAATCCAAGGGTACAAGGCAGGAGTCTGCCTTGAAAGAATCTGACCACTCAAGCCTTCTTTCAGTCCAAGAAGCAAGTTTATTATAATACAAATGAAAGAAGGCTAGACTCCTAGTGAGTCTGCTGTATTTGTGACACCAATACAAAATCTGGCCCATTTGATGAGGATAAAATGATACTTTTATACAGAAAAACTGTGGGAAGATCTGGATTGGATCAAGGAGTGATAAGTAGCCTGGGGTGGTCCAGAGGTAACAGAGAAAGGGGCCAAGATTAAGAAGTGTCAAATAAGCTAATTAAGTTATTAAGGTGGGTTAGGGTGGGCCAGATGCCTCAGGTGAACACCAGGGACTGGGCCATGTGGGAAAGTTCAGGGCCTTTTAGGGGTCCATCATTAGCGGCCCTTCAGGAATATTGTTACTTAGTAATAATTACTCAGCACTAAACCAGTCAAACTATCAAAATTATTTTATAGAGCTAGAAAAAATTATAACAAAATCAATCTGGAAGAACAAAAGGTCAAGAATATCAGTGAAAAAAGGTCACCTAGCTGGACCAGATATCAAACTGTTTTACAAAGTAGTACAAATCTGGTACTGGCTAAGAAACAGAGTGGTAGGTTAGTGGAATGGATTAGGCACACAATATACAGTAGTAAATGACCATAGTAATCTAATGTTTGATAAACCCAAAGATAAGAGCTCACTGTTCTACAAAAATTGCTAGGAAAACTGGAAAGCAGTTTTGCAGAAACTAGGTATAGACCAACATCTCACACCATATACCAAGATGAGGTCAAAATAGGTACATCATTTAGACATAAATGGTGATATTAAAAGCAAATTAGGGGGGGCAGCTAGGTGGTGCAATGGATAGAGCACCAATCCTGAAGTCAGGAGGACCTGAGTTCAAATCCAGCCTCAGACACATAATACTCACTAGCTGTGTGACTCTGGGCAAGTCACTTAACCCCAATTGCCTCACTAAAAAAAGAAAAGAAAAGAAAGCAAATTAGAGAAGCACGTTATGTCTTAACCTGTTAGATCTAGGAAGAATTTTTGATCATACAAGAGATAGAGAGCATTATGGCATATAAAATGGATTAAATTAAGAAGTTTTTGTGCAAGCAAAACCATTGTAGCCAAGATTAGAAGGAAAGCAGAAAACTGGGGCAAAAAATTTCCACCAAATTTCTCTGATAAAGGCCTCATTTCTCAAATATGTAGAGAAATGTGTCAAATTTATAAGCATATGACTCACTCCCCAACTGATTACTACTGGTGAGAGGATATGACCAGGCAGTTTTCAGATGAAGATATCAAAGCTGTCTATAGTCATATGAAAAAATGAGCTAAATCACTATTGATTAGAGAAATGCAAATTGAAATAACTTTGAGGTACCCCCTCACTCTTATCAGGCTGACTAATATGACAGAAAAAGGAAAATGAATGCTGGAGGGGATGTGGGAAAATTGAGACACTAACGCATTGTTGGTGGAGTTGTCATCTGATCTAACCATTCTGGTGAGCAATTTGGAATTATGCCCAAAGGTAAATACACATATATGTATATATGCATGCATACACATACATGCACACAGGTATATAAATGTACATGTATATACACATGCACACACACAGGTACATGCACACATATGCATATATAAACATATGCATGTGGGCATACATATATGTGTATATATGCAAATAAAGACAGGCATATACAATGCATGTGCATATAAGTATATACATACTTGTATATATGTATATGCATATATATGTTATGCAATACCCATGTGTATGTATATATACATATATGCATATAAAAGTATGTATATACACACATACATGTACATACATACGTGTATAAACTATGCATACCCTTTGACCCAGTGATACCATTGCTAGGTCTATATCCCAAAGAGATTTTTTTAATGAAGGACCTATATGTACAAAAATATTCATAGCAGCTCTTTTTGTGGTGGTAAAGAATTAGAAACTGAGGAGATGCCTGTCATTTGGGAAATGGCTGAACAATTTGTGGTATATGAAGGTGATGGATTACTATTGTGCCATAAGAAATGATGAACAGGATGTTTTCAGAAAAATCTGGGAAGTGATGCTGAGTGATGTAAACAGAGCTGGGAGAACATTGTTCATAGTAACAGTAATATTGTATAATAATCAATGTGAATGACTAAGCTATTCTTAGTGATATAATGATCTAAGATAATTTTGAAGGACTTAAGAAAAATGCTATCTACCTCCAGAGAAAGGACTGCAGGAGCCTGAATGTATATTGAAGCATAATTTTTACTTTATTTTTCTTGTTTTTTTTTTTGTTTGTGGTTTCTTTTACAACATGACTCATATGGAAATATGTTTTATATAATTTACGTATAACCTGTATCAAATTGTTTGCCTTCCCAATGAAGGGAAAGGGGAAGGAAGGAGGGAGAGAATTTGGAACTTTGAAATTTAAAAAAATGAATGTTGAAAATTGTTTTTATGTGTAATTTTAAAAAAGAAAACATTTAAAAAAGAAAAAAAGACAATTGCTGACATTTACATAGCAGTTTAAAGAGTAAAAATGCTTTTATATATACTATCACATTTGAGCATCACAATAACACTGTGAGGTAGGTGCTCTTATCTCATTTGAGGCTCAGAGATTTTAAATAGCAAAAGCTAATCACATTTATGTTGCCTTTTAAGGTTTGCAAAGTGCTTTACAAATATCTCATTTCATTCTCACAACACAGACAAGGAAACAGAAACAGAGCTTAAATGAGTTACCTGGGATTACACTATCTGTCTGAGTCTAGATTTGAACTCTGGACTCCCTGACTATAGGCCCAGAAGTGTATTCACTGCACCACCTAAACTACCTCAGGTCCTGTAAACAGTTTGCCCAGGGTCATACATCTAATAGGTTTCCCAGGAGGGATTTGAACTCAGGAGTGTCTGACCTATACTCTAACTACTATGTATTGTTATGTTACTAGGAAGCACCCTAATCCATTTCATTCTAGCTCAGAATCCAACAAACCAAAAGATCTCTTTTTCACCATGCCACAGGTGGCCCAGAAATAGCCACAGAATACCTCCATACACACATTTGTGCACGCACATATATACACACAGATGATTCCAGACAGCTCATATGGTATAGTGACAAAAGTACCAGACTTAGACTACAGAGATCCATGGTCTCATGTCATACTGGAGCCCTACTAACTGTATGACCTTGGACTCCAGATCTTTCTGAACTTCAGAGTTTTTCGTTGGCAAAATGGTAATAGTGATAATGGTGATGTTGATGATGATGATGATGACAGCTAACATTTTATATACAAGATGTCCTAAAAGTCTTAGTGCAGTTTTAAGTTACTAAAACTTAAAGCTACTTCCATTCTTTTACACATAAAGCTTATAAATAACTACATATGCTATCACATTTGAGCATTACAAAAATACCGCAAGGTAGGTACCACAAACATTATCTGCCCCCTTTTTACTGATCGTCTCATTCTTTGTTCTTGGACCCTTGTTGCCAAGCCCAGTACCAGGCTCATAGTAGGCACTTGATAAATAAATACTTGTTTGATTGAATGATGAAAGGTCTCAGAGAGGTTTATTTTCTCATGGCCATATTTCTAGTATGTGTCATTTGAATCCAGGCCTTTACGACTCCAAATAGAACTTATTTCATGGATACGTTGTGAAGCTCAAAGGAGATAATGTACACAAAATATTTTGCAAACTTTAAAGATGGAATATCAGATATTATTGTTATTATTTCACAATGATCTTCCCCTCATTATTCGTTCATGTCTATTCATTTCAACATTAACTTGAGTAGAATCAAACAGCTGTTTGTGTTATGTGCCCTGCAAGTGGTTGCAATGAGGGGTTGAAGGAGAGCATTCTGGGGAAATCTCTGATGAATGCAGGGGCTATCACCAGGTCCCATGCCATATTGGAGAAGCCTCCAAATTGTCATGTTACCAAATATGGAGCAGTCCTACCTTTCTTTCTGTCAATCTCCTCATCTCCAATTTCAACCACTGAATCACAGGATCACAGAGTTAGGAAGCACTTTGAAAGTCATCTAATTTAATCTGTGCTGGAACAAGAATGTCCTCCACGACATAACTGACAAGTGGTCTTTGGAACTTTTTTTAAAAGACCTTAAGAGATGAACTCAAGACCTTTTGAGATAGCCCAACCTACATTTGGATGACTGCTTCTCAGGTGTGTTGTAAGTGACAATTCCTTTAGGCAACAGGTTGGTCTAGAATGGCTGCTGAGGTCCACTAGGACTCTTAACATTCTGTTGTTCTGTGAGTTCTGGTTATTGGGCATCTCTTGATGCAGGTAAGAATTTCCCTATCTCTTCAGTCTTTCTCTTTGTTTTCTCTTTGAAGCATCTTACATCTTACAAAGAAGTTTGGTTTCTGTGATAACCAGGAGAGGGGAGGGGTATTATTCCAGTTCATTTTACCATCTCTTTTTGGCAAGGAGATCAACTGCATTTTGCAGATGCGTAAATGTTATCTGGCAAGATATAGGTCAGAAGAAAAAATAGAAACATAGTTCGTCATCTGCACTTCAACACAAAATTTTCCTTTTCTACTCTTCTTAGAAATGAGATCCTGAGTTCTTTGGTTTTTTTTTATTAATTTATTTCGCTTTATGAACAATCACTTCCATAAGCTTTGGAGTTTAAAATTTCTCTCTCTCTCCCTCCCTCCCTCCCCAAGACAGTGCACAATCTGATAGAAGCTATACATATACACTCCTATTAAACATATTTTCACATTAGTGATATTGCAAATAAGAATTAGAACCAATAGGAGGAACCACCAGAAAGAGGAAACAAAACACAACAGAAGGAAAAAAAATAGCAAATAGTATGCTTCAATCAATCTGTCTTCAAATTCTTTGTTGTTCTTATTGGTCCTCTTTAGGACTAACTCACATGGCCAAGAGCTATGGCAAATGGCCAAATCTACACACTATGCTGGGCACCTAGGTGGCACAGTGAATACAGTGCAAGGCCTGGAGTCAGGAAAATTTATCTTCCTGAGTTCAAATCTGGCCTCAGACACTTACTAGCTGTGTGACCCTGGGCAAGTCACTTAGTCAGGAAGACTTATTTTGAGTTCAAGTTCTAGCTATATGACCCTGGACGAGTCACTTAACCCTGTTTGCCTCAGTTTCCTCATCTGCAAAATTAGCTGAAGAAGGAAATTACTTTTGCTGGAAAACCTCAAATGAGGTCACGGAGAGTCAGACACAATTGAAACAACTCAATGACAACAAATACAGTCACTATGCTGGAAACTACTAAGAATTTATATATAATGAGATTTTAACCTTTTTTTGTGGGGAGAGGAGGGAGACTTTTCCTGCTTTTTCTCACAATACAACACTAATTTGTGAGGCAGTGTGGTGTAGCTGCTAGAAAACTGGGGTCTGAGTGAAAAAGACCTGAGTTCAACTCCTGTCTTTGATATATACTGGTTGTTGGGCTCTAGTCAAGCCATATAACCTATCTGGGTCGAAGGCAAATCTCTAAAAGTACACGTTGTGGAGTGAGGGTCAATCTCCATTGGTAGAGAGATTTTCCTCATGGGGAGATCTTTATAGTAATGAAGTTATAGGTCTGCTCCCCCCCAGATGACAAATCATTGCTAAAGTGGCTTTGATTCATAATTAGCAAGTTCCTTCTACAACCTCAGTACAAAAAGAAGCAAGAAGCAAAGTCTTGTCTGCAGCAGTAAGGTTTTAAGCAGAAATCCAACTTCTAGCCTCTTCTTGGCTCGTTCTCCCTTTCCTTCACCTTTCTCCCCTTTCTCTCTCCTCCTTCCCGCTGATGAGACTTTTGACACTTAATTCCTTCTTGCTATTTTGCACCTTCATAAACTTAAAAAAAAGCTCTATTTTCAGCCTTCATGCTGATCAAAGATTTCTTTTTTTCTGAGAATAATAACAATAATAATAAGCATGACCGAAGAATAACTTGTAGTTGCATACTCTTTACACTTTACAAAATGCCTCAGGTACACAATCTTATTTTTATGAGAAGACTTTGTTTTCAATAGTAAATTATTTTCTTTTTCCTTCTGGTTTGTCAGATTTCATTGTCTGTCCTTAGTGAACTATATTATTGATTGCAGCATTCTGACATAATTAGTAACATTAATAAAGGATTTGTCAGAGACAATAGACCAGAATTTTCCTACCTAATGAGATTACACGTTACAAAAAAAAATAACTAATTTAATGATGAGCTGGTATGCTGGTAATAGACACAGGCTCATTTATAGATGATTAAAGCTTGTTTTCTTGGTATTTACTAAAATCCTGGCTATAGCAGTACCCATAATTGCATACTCATGTTTTTGCAAATAGGTTGGGTCAGAAGACATGTACAAATAGTTCACAGCCAGTCACAGGAATGTACTAAACCATCATTTTAGGATGCCCCAGTGTTCTGCTATAATCTGGGTGGTTTAAACTATCATTGGTGCTCCCTGGTACCTTAACCTGGATTGTCTACCATATCCTTCCTTCCTTCTGCTCAGGAGTAAGTAAAATTTTATTCTCTCTCTCTCTCTCTCTCTCTCTCTCTCTCTCTCTCTCTCTCTCTCTCTCTCTCTCTCTCTCTCTCTCTCCCCACCATCCCTTCCTCCTCCTCCTCCTTTATACTCTCCTCATTATCTCTTTAAGAAAGGCTCTTTGGTTAGCTGCCATCTTGTGGCCTCCTGGACCTGACTGAGTAATATAATGGAAAGAATGTTGTCCTTGGAGTTGCAGAACTTGAGTGGGAACCACGGCACCATGGCTCTGCCACTTACTATTGGTGTATCTTAGGGTAAGTCATTTGAGGTTACGGGGCTTTGGTTTCCTTTATATAGAACAAGGAGAGGTGGATTGGGTGACCTCTAGGGACTCTTCAGGCTCTAAATCTGTGATTCCATTGTTACAGTGTCAAATGCATTTGTAAAAGAATTTTCTGCCTTTTCTTTCCACATTACACTTCCCAGATATTGTCATGAAGTGGGACTCCTGGATACGTGGCATATTGTACACATGATTAGGTCAATGATACTTATTTAGTATTTGTAAAGTGCTTTGCAAGCTCTAAACCTTAGCTATATAAAAAGCTTTCTTGTTCAGTCAGTTCTGTTGTGTCTGACTCTTCATGACCCCATTTGGGGTTTTCTTGGCAAACATACTAGAACGGTTTTCCATTTCCTTCTCCATCTCATTTTACAGATGAGGAAACTGAGGCAAACAGGGTTAAGTGACTTGCCCAGGGTCATATAGCTAGTATTTGAACTCACGATGAGTCTTCTTGACCTCAGGCCCAGCACTCTTTCTATTGTGCCACTAGCTGCCATAAATACTAGCTATTAATGATATTAATATTTTATCATGCTTATGTTTAATATACAAAACTTTTCTTAGTAGAAGTGTAACTTGCTTTATACTTGCATTGATACTTGAGACAATTGCTTTATCGAGGATATTGTATTTAGCCCCAGACTCCATATGTTGGACACTGATAGGCTGGAGAACATTCAGAGCAGGGTGGCTGGGACAGAATAGTCAAAGGAAGGTAGGATGTTTAGCCTGGAGAAGACAAGACTTTGGGGTGCTGAGAGTGATGATGGTCTTCAAGTATTTGAAGGACTTTCATGAGGAAAATGGACCTTTATATTTGTTCAGTCTGGCACTAAAGAGGCAGAATTAAGGACCAATCGGGGAGAGGCACATAAAAGCATATTTAGGCCCAATAGAAGGAAATATTCGCTAGTTAACTATCCCAAAGTAGAATGGGCTATCTTTCCAGGCTTGGGTTTTTTCTCACAGGAGATCTTCAAACCAACGCTCGGACAATTTGTTAGGGATATTGTAGAAGGTTTGGCTGGATGGCCTCAGACTTCTGTTTCAACTCTGAGACTCTCTGATTCTTTGATCTGTATCTTTTTTTCTTGATTCTCTTGTAATGATAGGTCTACTACATTTAGTTCAACTTAACAAAGGTTTATTTAGTGCCTGCTGTGTGTGAGGATCTGTGGTAGGTGTGGAGAGAAAACAAAGATGAATTGAACGGGCCTGGTCTGAGGCATTAACTAGCTTACAACATAATAGAGAGATTGGACAAAGACACAAAGCAGTATAATATAAAATAGAACATAGAGAAATAAGAAAACTCAAAGATACTGTGATATTTCAGAAGATGCTGATTAGGCAGCAAGGTGATGCAGTGGATAGAGTGCCAGATCTCTACTCAGGAAAACCTGAATGCAAATTTGCCTGAGACACTTACTGACTGTGTAACCCTGGGAAAGTCACATAACCTTTCTGTCTGCTTCATTTTCCTCATCTGTTGAATGGGGATAATAATAGCCCTACTTCTCAAAGGATAAAATATGATAATATTTGTAAAGTACTTTGCAAATTGTAAAGCACTTTATAAGTACTGGCTATTATCATTATCATCATCATTATTATTATGAAGACATCAATTCTGGCCAAGTGGATCAGATTTCATTGATTTGAGATAGCTCCATGGAGAAGGTGACTTTCAGGGTATCCTGGAGCCAGCTTATTCTGTCTGAAGAGAGCCAATTGCTTAATTTTCAGTGTAAGCATTTATACTTTGGGGTGGTACAGTAGGTAGACTGCTAGGCCTGTAGTCAGGAAGACTCCTCTTCCCAAGTTCAAATCTGGCCTAAGATACTTACTAGCTGTGTACCCTGGGCAAGTCACTTAACCCTGTTTGCCTCAAACTAAAAAATGCCTGAATACACACACACATTAACGTTTTGGAAATTGGCAAACACTATAAATCAGGGCTTTATTTGTTTTGTTGATTGTCTAGACTTAAGAAAGCAATGGAGAAAATTTTAAGAGTGCAGATTAAACTCAAAAATATGTCATTTGTGCCTTTTTTGGAGAGTTGTTTGTTAAATATTTTGTTTAATTTTACCAACACACCCCCAGTAACATTTGAGCTTTATCTTGAAAAATGGTTATGGATTCATGAAGGGAATGTAAGAGTGAAATGGGGATACTCTAGGTCTAGGGAATGGTTTAAACAAGGGTCAGAGATGGAAAATGTTAGCATGTGTTCAGGAAATGGTCAGTCTGTGAGAGCGGGCTAGGAACACAGCACAAATTTATATATAGCATAATCCCTTTTCTTAAGGATCAGCTAGGTGGTGGAGTGGATAGAGTGTTGGCCTAGAGTCAAGAAGATCTAAGTTCAAATCCACCCTCAGATACTTCTAGCTCTGTGACCCTGTGCAAGTCACTTATCCTCTGGCTGTCCTAGTTTCCTCATTTATAAAATGGGGATAATAATAACATTTACTCACAGATTTCTTGTGAGGATCAAATCGAATGAGATAATAACTGTAAAGGACTTAACAGGGACTGGAACACTATAAGTACTATATAAGTGTTAGTTACTATTGTTACTATTTTGATCTAAGTTATAGCACATGTAGCACCTAGGGTGCTTTTTTTCATAAAGGGCCTCAAAAAAGCTCTTCCAGGTTCAAGATACACTGTGAGTCTGCACCTACTCTAAACCAGAACTTACAAAACCTTTTTGATGTGTTTACTTTTACCATTCAGTCAGAGGACACATTAGTCTGAAACCAAAGCTGTTTAGGCAAAACAGCATGGCAAATAAAATGACAAGAGAAGATCTCCCTTATGTACACATGGAGTATACTTTCTCAGAAGTTACCACAGCTCCAGCAAACATACACAGAAAATCCATATGGCTAGGGAACACACTTAGAGGGCATACATGTAGGGAATATGTATGAAGGGGCACATACTACAGAGATCTGTAGTCCAGGTACATATGTAGAGAGCTCAGACTTCAGCAATCAGAGCATGTAGATGGCCCGGGACATTGTACCTTCAGTAGTGCAGAGCTGCCAATGTCTTTTGATTCTAGCATTGTACTATTGCCTTATGTTTTGCTGCTATTCCTGGTATATTGGCTGTTTCATCTCTACTAAATTTTGTGTTGTTTCTGCTGGGCTTTCACACTGTTCTAATGATCATAATCTCTCCTACCATCTTCTGGGCTCCTTAGGGCCATCCATTTCTCTCTAGTGTTATTTCTAAAAAGCCTTTCCCCAACAAGGACAGGATGGCCACCTTTAAAGCATAACTACTAGTCCTCCCACACAAGTATCAAGTTTGGTTTAGACAATTTTAAAAACTTTTATTAGATTCCTGGCTGTGTGCGGTCTGTCGTCCTCCTAATCTATTTCAGGGACTCAGCTTAAAAACACCCTGTGGAATCTGGGGCACCTGAGGTGAGACTTGATGCCAGGATCTTCTTTGACTGGAATTCAAATTGAAATGGCTAAAGCAGGCAGGGTCTACATCATTGTCTTAATATGCATGTCCACCAGCAATAGAAGTTCAGGTGTTTTTGTGCTATATTCTGGCTAATACACATCTTCCAAGTCTACTTACACATGTGAAAATCAGAGTGATTTATATACCCATTATAGACTAAATACAATAAATAACTTCATAAGATATTCAGTTGCTTTATTTGTACTGGAATTTGGTTATATGGTATACTTGAATATGTTGTTAGAAACACATTCCCCAGCAACATGGTTAGAGCTGTGCTTTAGGAAAATCCCTGGTGCCTGAATGGAGGATGGCTTAGAGTGGGGAAAGATTTGAGACAGGTAGATTCCAAGTCTCCTTGTAATGAATTAGTGAAAAGTACTATGAAGTGTCATGAAGGGATTGAGTTAGCAAAATAACATGCTTAAACCACTCAGGGGATGGGAATATACGTAGCTATTTGCACCAGTGGATTACTGGTGTTTCAACTGGTACATATGCCAGTCAATCAGTCAATAAACATTTGTTAAGCACCTGCTGTGTGCCAGATACTGTGCTAAGTGCTAGGGATACAAAAACAGGAAAAAGACAGTTCCTACCCTCAAGGAGCTCACAGTCTAATGGGTTAGACAACAAACAAATAAATAGTCAATTCTCAATATTCTTGCATTAAATTTTTGTAACTTCAAGCACGATTTTATTAGTAACCTCATTTTCATTTTTCTGTTGACAGCCACGTACATTCACAGCTATGTGCAGTAGAACAACAAACGAGAGGGGCAATGCATGCAACTTTGTGGACCATTGGTGTCATAGTAGGGTGAGCTGGCATAATTGACCAGCTGACTAGAGACACTGAGACACTACTGCAGCCTCACGGTTAAAGTCCACTGGTGTCTGCTATGCTCCCATATTCCAAGACTCTTAAGGATCTCAAGTGGTGAATGAAGCAGACATCACTGATGGATTATTTCAAACTGGTGTGTGATGCCACCCACTAGCCATGAAGGACAGAGTATGGGAGGTGATGTCAAGACTTCTCCAGTCTCAGTGTCTTCTGACAGCAGTTTTCTCCATGGTTTTCAGAGAGTGGCCAAGGTAGAGAGGTTTACAGTAGTAGGTACAGTAGTAGTACAGTACAACATCCTCATACCACCATCTGACATGGTAGAAGGTAAGATTAAAATTTAAAAATTGTTTAGTTTTAAGTATTTTATTTGCTGTACAGTATTTATGGAACTTTAGATTTCATGTGTTATGAAAAAGTAAATATTGTCTAAAATCAACATTTTTTTAAAAAATTGGGATATTAGTACAGAAGGTCACAGAATTTTGGGGAATTACTAGTGAGAGTGTACTATATTTTATGGGTTATTTCATAGTTACTAGGTCAGAAAAATGCATATTATCAGAATTAATGTTTTGTTATAAATAATTGCATGCAGAAAAGTGTATTTTCAGTAATCTCAAGTGAAAAATTGCAGTTTTTGGTGATTGCAGTAACCTAACCCCTGTTTCCTGTAGGTTTGTTGTATCAACATTCGTGCTATTGACTTTCATGCTATTTTCTAGGAATGTTTCCCCCGAGAAAGCTGAGGATTGACTGTATGTACAAACTATATACAAGTTAAACAGGAAATGATTTATAGAGGGAAGGTACTAGAATTAAGAGGTGTTGAAAAAGGCTTCTTGTAGAAGATGAGACTTTAATTGGGCCTTAAAGAAAGCTAGGCGGCAGAAATATGGAAGAAGAGCATTCTAAGCATGGGAGACAGCCAGAAAGAAATGCAAGGAGGCCAGTGTCACTGGGTCAAATAGTACGTGGCAGGCAGTAAGGTGTAAGGAGACTAGGAAGATATGCCAAATAGAAGATTTTGTTTTTGAGAGGTGATAGGGAGCCATTGGAGTTTATTGAGTAGGACAGCAACATGGTTAGAGCTGTGCTTTAGGAAAATCCCTGGTGCCTGAATGGAGGATGGCTTACAGTGGGGAAAGATTTGAGACAGGTAGATCCATCAGTGGGCTAATGCAGTAATTTCAGCATGAGATGATGAGGATCTCACACCAGGGTGGTGGTAGTATCAGAAGAGAGAGGGGGCATGTTTGAGAGATGTTGCACAGGTGAAATCAACAAGCCTTGGCAATAGATTAGATATAGGGGGTAAAAAATAGTGAGGAGTTGGGGATGATACCTAGGCTTTGAGCTTGGGTGGACTGGGGAATGGTGATATCCTTGACATTAATAGGGAGCCTTGGAGAGTTGGGTATTTAGGGTTAAAGACAATGAGTTCAGTTTTGAGCATGTTGAGTCTAAGATGTCTAGTGGACATTCATTTTGAGATGTCTGAAAAGCAGTTGGCAATATGAGACTGAGGTCAGGAAGGAGGTTAGGGCATGATAAATTTGAGAATTATCAGTCTAGAGAGGATAATTAAATCAATGGGAGCTGATGAGATCACCTAGTGAAGTAGTGCTACCTAAGGTACTAGGCACAGGAAGCAATACAATAAAAAACAAAACATGTATGTGCTAGGTACTGTGCTAAAGCTAGCATACAAAGAAGAAAAAGATAGTTCCTGTTCTGAAGGAGTTTACCACCTAATGGAGGAAGACATCACACAAAAGAAAGCTAACAAGTGGATGGGGATTGATGTTGGGTGGGGATAGGGATGATGTTCCCTGGAGGCCAAACCAAACAGGGCTGTAAATGGAAAGTGAAGAGTTAGTGGAAAGTTTCCATCCTAACCCTCTACAAAGAAAAATGTTGGGCGTTTAGTACTCCGCCTGTCAGCCCTTCAATGCTGAGGGGGGAGATGAGAGAGCTAAGGTGTTGAGTATCCAAAACCGAGTTATATCTGCATGTTGATGTGATTTCAGGGAATCATCTTATTCTGGGTGCAGCTTGACATTCTGTGGAATCCAAACCAAGGGTTTTCTGATAACGGATCTGTCCCACATTACAGTATCTGACACAATCTACTTGCATTAGGTAGACTGGCTCATTTATATTGGCTCTCAAAACTGGGTCAACACTTGAATTTGAATCCTGCCTCAGCTATTACTAGCTGTATGACCCTGGGGATGTCACTTAACATCTCTGAGCCTCAGTTTCCTTATCTGTAAAATGTAGATAATAATAGCATAATAATTGCTGTAAACGAGCATTCTGCAAAATGTCTGTAAATGTTAAATATTACTATTATTACTTATAAGTAGAAATTGAGGTAAAGAAAGAACAAATAACAAGCAAGGTAAAATCATTGATTTTGGACAAGATTGCTTTTCACAGGAGACGATATTTCAGCCAATCAGGTCAATTGTCATTTTAATTGAAGGAGACATCTCACTTCCATACTTGTGTGCAGTATGTGGAATAAATGAAGAAACAGTTGAATAATTGTGATTTATGAGATTCTTCCTGCTTCTGACATTTCATTATTTTACACAGAAATGGCATTTATGGTTATGTGCTTTGAAGATCATGCCACCTTATCTTGCTACAGTATATATCAGGACCAGCCTTCTCATTCTATTGTTTTGTTTATTCCATTAGCAAAAGAGTTGTACCATAAACAATATTCTATCTTTGTCTGCTTTATGTTTTCCTGAAAACCCTTCTGCTAGGATAGAGAAGAAATGACAAGAATGCAAAACAACAGCTACAAGTATAACCCTTGTATGAAAACATTTTTAAAACTTCAGACATTGTCTCTGTATACAGGCAAACAGGATGGTTGAACTGATGGCTCAAATAGATTTTTGTTTTTTGTTCTTTTAAAAAAATGAATTCAAACACTGTAAAAAATTACTAAATGACACTAAAAATATAGATTGAATTCAATTTTACACTTTTAATTGAACTATTTATTCTGTAGAAAAAGCAACTGCTCCTTTTGAACCAAGAAAATTTTATTCAGAAAGAATATTACATTTGTGTAAAGGCTAAGTTATTAATTAATAAAATTCTCTTCAACTTCTCCCTCTTTGTTCATTTCAGACCTTTTTCCTGAGTGAGACAGGGAATGGGATTTCAAGAGAAATGGAAACAGAGTTTATTGTGGGTTTTAAGATTCTGCTGCTCAGCATAGTGACTGCTCTGTACAGGTACTGAAAATCCATTACGGATTTTAATGGCCAAAGGTCAGGCCTTATAAACTGCTATTCTCACCACAGAATTTTGGGAAGCCTTGTTCAATAAAGATAGAATGCTTTAAAAACAAGGCCAAGAGAGTCAAAGCTAGAAGGCACTCTATACATCATCTAGGCCAACCCTCCCTCAATGCAAAAATCTGTTCTATAGCATCCCTAGAAGATAGTCATCCAGTGTCTGATTGGCTATCTCCAATAACTAAAGACTCACTACTTCATGGCTCACCCCATTCCATTTTGGGGGCAACTATAGCTACTAACACAAAAAGAAAAGGAATATTATTGCTATGAATAAATTTGAGGTTACCCCAAATAACATGAATTTGAAAGATGACAACCAATTTTTTTTGGTGCACTTAGCACAGTGCCTGGCACATAGTAGTTGCTTAATAAATGTT
Organism: Phascolarctos cinereus; assembly: GCF_003287225.1. Classification (NCBI taxonomy): domain Eukaryota; kingdom Metazoa; phylum Chordata; class Mammalia; order Diprotodontia; family Phascolarctidae; genus Phascolarctos; species Phascolarctos cinereus. The sequence continues at coordinate 448,327,889 of NW_027555847.1, read as the reverse complement.
TACTGATTGCTATATATTGGGAAGGCTACTTTTTAACAATAGGAAACATTAAGCACAGGGCAGTTAGGTGACACAGTGGATAGAATACTGGCTCTGGAGTCAGAAGGACCTGTGTTCAAATTTGGCTTCAGATATTTACTAGCTATGTGACACTGGGCAAGTCATTTAATCCTGTTTGTCTCAGGTCCTCATCTGCTAAGCGAGCTGGAGAAGGAAATGGCAAACCACTCCAATATCTTTGCCAAGAAAACCCCAAATGGGGTCACAGAGGATTGGACATGACTGAAATGACTCAGCAACATTATGCATATATTATATAAAAAAGCACTGTATGAGGCTTTGTTTTTTATGCTTGTGACCCCCATGGTAAAGAAAAGCTGGGCCTGTTATAATGTGTATATGAAATATTATGTTCCTGGTAGGACATCTTTTAGAAAACAGATGGCTCCTTGTTGAAAACCAAACAGGATTATGGTGTTTGCATGCAATAAATCTTGTGCTTTTGATTTTTCTGAATCAGGCTTCTCTCCAACCTCCCTTCCCCCTTTCCACTCTGTTTTGAATCATAAAGCCTGCTGATATCAGTATAGACATTCCCTGCCATTATGTAACCGCTTGAATAAAGGTAGAATCCCATTTTGAAGAATATTTTTATAAAGTCAGGCTCTATAAAACGAGGCCATTTCTAGGCCCTAGCAGATGGTCCTCGTTTACAGTGATCTGTTGACCTGCTTATATAAACATTCTATGAAACAAAAAATTCAACAGAGCAGATGCCTTCACTGTTCCTGTCTATAGAAAAGTCATCATCTCTATGACAGAGGTCCCCTGTTGAGATTAATCATTTGTAAGATAAACGTATTTGAGTGTGTTAAGAGATTTTCTTAAAATCTGACAAGTTTTTCGAAACCTTGTGGTGATGTTTTGGACATGTGTGAAAGCGACGTTATTTTTAGGGGATCTCAGGGTCATTGGTTGCAAGATGGGGCTCAGGGTTATTAGCAGAGTTAGGAAGGTGAAAATGAGGAAGATTTCAGAGCTCATCTGAAAATTGTCAGAAGTAAAGGGTTAAGATGGTTAGCAACTATCACGGTGAACAGCTGAGTCTGTGATGAAGGGGATCTTTAGAACTAGGTGGATAAGAAATACCTACAGCAGGGTAAGGAAGGTCAAGGCGACAGAGGAACAAGTTACTCATTGTCATTTCTGGGAAACAGAGGCAGAGTAGTTTTGCAGAAAATCCCTACTTGGGCTCTCTGGTCCTCAGTTTCTTCAACTGTAAAATGATCAGGTTGGACCAGATGATCTCCTAGAACACTTCCCAGTCTGAATACCATGATCCTATATCAGAACAAGGGCCAGAAGAATGAGTACTCTCTGATTTCCATCTTTAAGACATATGGGGTATGCAGGTAAAAATATCTAACAGGCAGTTTGTGATGTGGCACAGGAACTCAAGGAAGAAACTAGGGCTGGATATATAGTGGAATTATCAGTATAGAGATGATAACTAAGCCCTTGGGAGGGTAGTGAATACTCTCTCAAGGCAAGGGAGGCTGTATCTCCCCTGTAGGTTCTAAGGGTACCCCTGAGGGATTGAGGTATCTTTTTCTAATGTTACCAGCTTTCTTTCTCCATCTCACCCCATTCTGGACTGGTTTCCTACCCCCAACCTTCAGTGACTAGCCTATTAACCCTATTAACCATTTTTTTTTTGGCAAGGCAATCAGGGTTAAGTGACTTGCCCAGGGTCACACAGCTAGTGAGTATCATGTGCTGAGGCTGGATTTGAACTCAGATTCTCCTGACTTCAGGGCCGGTGCTCTATCCACTGCTTCACCTCGTTGTCCCACCTATGAACCATTTTATTCAAGTAACAAATTATCCTTTGAAAAGAGATGTTTAGGGGGTAGCTAGGTGGCACAGTGGATAGAGCACTGGCCCTGGATTCAGGAGGACCCGAGTTCAAATCCAGTCTCAGACACATAACACTTACTAGCTGTATGACCCTGGGCAAGTCACTTAACCCCATTGCCTAACCAAAAAAAAAGGAAAAAGAAAAAAGAAAAAAAAAGAGATGTTTACTTTGAAGATACAATAAGAACAGAAGTACAAACATGTCCTTCATAAGACTTCCAGGGCATACTCTTCTCTGTCACCATCTTGGTCCCTAGGAGAATGGACTCATTTAATAGCGTTTCTACATAGCATCAGTCCATTCACATCCAAATGTAGCCAGCGCTGCTGGATAGATCCTCATCTCAGCTACTCCTAGGCTGGGTCCTGAAGCCTGAAAGCTGGACTGGCTAGCTGCAGACCCTTGAAGGGTCTATTTCTAGACATTCTGGTGGCTCACTCTCATGACTTTTTCAAACTCTCAAGGTCATCACCTCTAAACCACTTCACCTAAAATGAAAGAAGAAATGCTGAGGCAAAGAACAGAGGTCCTTATTCATGAGCCACTTGTTGGCCTCAAGGGAAAAAAGCAAAGGCCTTTCCCCTTACAATATTATCTCTCTTCTCTCACCAGAATGCCACCAGGCAGAAATAAAGTCATACAAAGAGAAGGTGCCCAGCGCTGAAGGTCTTCTACTTTTTGAATGTTCCAGTTTTAGTTACACACCCAAATCAAAGAGACTCCTATTTCCCACATGTGTAGCAGACTGGAAGCAGTTACTGAATATCTGTGCATGCTCCAAAATCCTTGAAGGAATAGCATCAGCTGATGACTCTATAAATGCTCATAAGGACTGGGCTCATTGGCCAGTTCTCCTGTTACACTTGAAACATATTATCAGCTTCAGACTAGCTCAGGATAAGAGGGGTCAGTCCTTAGTTACACAGAGAAGACTGGTAAAGTCAAAGCATTATAGCCAAAGGGTAATCACAAGTATAGCCAAAAACCATAGTCCAAACTCAATCATCTGGTAATGTCATAACTAAACTGAATAGGACAAAGGAAAGGGAAAATGGGAGTTAAGGTATCACAGGTCACGATCAGGATAACCCTAAAAAGGAATGGTTAATGTTGGCTATTATGGAGATGAGTTGTCAAATGACAAAGTTGATGCATTCATTAGCACACTGGCATGGTGCTCCCAGCTATCTTGTGTCTTAAAGATGTCTTAAAGGGGAGTCTTGGATCATGGCAATACTTACAAGAAGAATGACACATTTACAAAGCACTTTAACAGTTTAAAAGCACTTTACTTACATTAACTCTGTAAGAACCAAGTATGATTATCCCTGTCTTGCAGAATAGAAAGCTAAAGCATAGACTGGGTAAATAATTTTCCAGGATCGTATAGCTAATAAGTATCTGAGGTGAGATTTGAACCCAAACCTTTTGACTCCAAGCTACTGAGCTAGGATCTGTTGGTTGGAGCAAACAACAACAGCAACAATAACAACAAATTAATTCTATAATTGAAATGCATAACAATATTTCCATTTCTATACTGTAGTGATCAATTTCTGTTCTCATCTTGTTCCTCCAGCTCAGAAGTTATCTGTCCTTGCTCAAGTTAATCCCTTGGCTTGTATCCTCAGGTTTATCCCAACCCATTCCTCCAGGAGACTACTTTTAAAGGATCATTACCTCTCTCAACCAAATATAATTAAACACCTAGCTATTAAGCATCTGCCTTTCCAGGATACAACAGGGAAATAGAGAGTTTAGATACTCAACAACAATCATAAAGAAAGCACCTACTCTGTGTCAGGCATTGATCTAGGCACTGGAGATACACAAAAAGGGGGTGAGGTGGGGCAAAAAGTTCCCTCAAGGAACTTACATCCTATTGTGGGAAACAACGCATATACACACGTAGGTATATCCAAATTAGATAGAAGATAATTGTAGGAGGGAAGGCCCTAGCAACTGTAGGGATCAGCTGCAGAAGGAATCTTGAAGGAGATTGTTGTGTTGTTGTGTGGTTTGCGCTTGGCTCTTGAAGAGGAAGGACAATGGCAACAGGAAGATGATGACATGACCTGCAAATCAATTGGATTTAAGTGAGGGAGGGCTGTGCTAAGTCACCAGCCTCACTTTCTCCTCCGGAGCCATCTGGGTCCAGTGACCAGCTATAGATCAGAGCAACTAGAGACGGTTCAGGATGCAGTGGGAGATCCTGGCCTTTTTAAGCTAAGATCTTTCAGAGTTCTCAATCTGAATGAGGCAACATCCATTCGGTGATCAGGCCTGTTTAAGCAGTGAGTTAAGGGATGGCCCCTTTAAAATGGGATTCTAAAAGTGGAGGTGAGGAGGCAGTAGGTTCCTGGGAAATGCAGTGTTATGTACCAGGAATATCAAGAAAGCCAGTTTGTCTTTGCCGCAAATGCATGACAGGGTGTGTGGTATTGTAGCAACCCTGGACAGGCAGGCTGGGACCAGGATTTGAAGAGCTTTGCATAGCAAACAGGAGTTTTTATTTGATTCTACAGATAATAGGGAGCCACTGGAGTTAATTGAGTAGGTGAATGCCATTTTCCTACAGAGCAGGAAAATCACTCTGGCAGCAGGGTAGCAGATGCAAATGACTTGAAGCAGATAATGCACCTTACCAGATCTACCTTCATGGAGCTCACATTTTAGGAGGGGTATTTGATACATGCTACAAGAAAATTCTAATACACAGTGCAGAAAGACATTGCAGATTAATTTCTGATGTCACAGAGGGTCCTCAGTGTCTGAGGGAGAAAAAATGTTTTTACCAAAATCAAAGATCAGGGAAGCTCACCTGGATGACATAGAATTTGAGTTGTGCTTTAGAGGATGAGAAGTGAGGAACCATTCAACCGCAGGAAACTTCAAAAACAAAGACACAGGGGCGAGGAAGCACAGGCTGCATTTTGGAGTGACAAGCAGTATAAGTTGGCTATAGCACAGAGTACACAGAAGATCGTACCATGAAATAACCAGGTTCAGTCCTGATGAATTGTCAAGGAATCTGAATGAGGCAAAGGGGGTCGAACTTTGTTTAGCAGTCAACGGAGAACTACAGAGAAAACAGAGAACTGTTTTGAGTCCAGTAGTGGCATGTCTAGCTTTATGCATGAGGAAGGAATAATAAGTATGGCAGCAAAATGAAGACTAGATAGGAAGGGGGAGAGAGTAAGGTGTTACTAACGACTGACACTAAATCCGCACTTTAAAGTTATATACATGGCTTCGTACAACATTGAGGCAGGCACTACATACAATCGTCATTCACCAGATGAGAAAGGTAAGGATGAAATAGGCTAAGAGATTTACCCATGAGCACATGTCTAATAAGCATCAAAGGAAGGATTAAAACCCAAGATTTTTAGACTCTGTGTCTATACTCTGTGTTATGCCTTGCTGCTTGGAAAGACTAGTTAGGAACTATTATGATCATCTAGGCAATCAGGATCTAGTGTTGTGGAAATGAGACAGGAGAAAATGAGTATGAGAGGCATTGTGGTGGTAATACTGATAGGACTTGTTAACCGATTGTATATAAAAAGTGAGAAAAAAAGAAAGAATCGAGAATCACACCAAAGTTTCAAACACAGCAGACTGAGTGGGTGGTGATGCCAGTGACAAAGATTTTGAAATCCAAGGAGGAGCAGACGTTCTGGGAAAGATAATAAGCTTGGCTTTGGACATACTGAGTTGGGGGTAGAGTTCCAGATGAAAATGTCCTGTTGCCAGCTGGAACTTCAGGTTTGGAGCTTGGAAAAGAAGTGAAGGTCAGAAATACTGATGTGACAGTCATTCTGCAAAAAAAAGTGATAATTGAAGCTTTGAGAGTGATTGAGACTGTCTAGGGAGATATTGAAAAGAGAGACGAGGCAAAGGTCAGAGACCAAACCGGACATCTTCTGTGCCTGTCTTTTCTTCTGTCTGAGTTCAGGTCCTCATCATCTTGCTAGTGTAACAAGATCTTCACCCCCTCTGCTACCCTTCAGTTTATTTTCAACACAGATGTCAAAATAATCTCCCTAAAGCATAAATGAGACCACACCACTGCCCTAGGAAAAAGCCTTCAACGATTCCCCATTATCTCTAGGATAGAATCCAAACGCAGCCTGGCAAAATCCTCCTCAATTTGGCTCCAACCTACCATTCTAGCCTTATTTTCCATTACTCTCCTTCATGTGTCTTATGTTCCAGGCAACTGAACTAGGAGCTGTAGCGAAACATTACATGCTATCTGCTGTGGCTGTTCATTTTCACAGGCCAGCCCCCATAGCTAGAATCTATTCCCTCCTTATTTCTGCCTTTTAGAATGTTCCTTCTTATCTCAACTGATTTGTGCATCTTTCTGGTAGAATGTAAGCCTTTTGAAGGCCAGGATCTTCACAGTTTTTGTTTGTTTTTTTCCTTTTGCTTTGCTTCTGTATCTTTAGTGTTCAGCAGTCTACTTGCTTGTACACAGTGGGTACTTAATGAATGTTTGTAGGAGTGAAGAAGCAAAAAGCCAAAATCAGACATCATTAAAATGGGAAGTATTCTCACCAAAGTAAAAATAATGTCTCTGCTAGAGAGAGCACCGGGATTCACCCAGAGCCATTTCAGCCGAGAATGCAGACATCTGTGCTAACTCCCCTGCACAGTTAATGAGTTTGAAATCAGCTATTACACGTTCATGTAACAGAAACTCCGAAACATTTTTTGGAGGGACTAGAGCTGCGATTTCATTGGTTGAGAGATCTTGTGAGGAGGAAAGCTCTATTTACTGACATAGATCAGGAAGTGCTCTATAATCTCCCATTTTAGAGAGTCACATGGGGCATTGAGAATTAAAGTGATTTACCCATGGTTATAGGGCAGCTAGGCGGCACAGTGGGTAGAAGGCTTGGCCTGGAGCCAGGAAGATTCATGTTCCTGAGTTCCAATCTGGCCTCAGATACTTACTAATTTTGAGACCCTGGGCAAGTCATTTAACCCTGTTTGCCTCAGTTTCTTCATCTGTAAAATGAGCTGGAGAAGGAAATGACAAACCATTCCAGTATCTTTGCCAAGAAAACCCCCAATGGAGTCATGAAGAGTCAGACATGACTGAAATGATTGAATAACAACAACACCCACAGTCACATCGCCAATATGTCGGAGATGGAACTTGAAGGCAGGTTTTCCTAAGTTTGAGGTTGGCTTTCTATACGCTATGCTACTCTGCCTCAAACTGTTCCAAATGTGCTGTTCCAAAATGCACAAATACCTCACATCCACGTGCCATCTTGCAGCTTCCAGGATTGTGCTCTCATACTGGCAAAAGAAGCTAAATACCCTGTTTCACCCAGAAGTGGTGCTTAACTTCAGAGAAATGATTGGAAGTAATAGCAGAGACAACTGGCCAGGTGGGAAGTTAATCCTGTGGGAGCTGGAAGAGAAACCACTAGCCTGGAAGAAAGAAGTTTTGGTATAAAGCAAAGGAAAGTTGAACAGACAAGGGGCTGGGGGGAGAGGAATCTCATATGGCAGTAAGGCATATCCTGTGTCTACCACTTAAAAGTCTTTATTCCTAAAACCTCTACTCCTTCTTGGAATGGTGGAAAGAATATTGAATTTGCTATTAAAAGACCCAGATTCAAATCTTGACTATGGTTTATTAGCTCTATGTGCGTGTGTGTACTTCACAATTTTTCTCTGTTTGTGTCTCAGTTTTTTCATTTGTAAAATGGAAATAATAATATTTATACTAAGGTCCATTCTAACTTTGGCATCCTATGATTCTATTTACTTCTCAAAACTTCTGTGAGGCCCTGAGATAAAAGCATTTTGTAACTATATATATATATATATATATATATATATATATATATATATATATATATATATATATATATGTGTGTGTGTGTGTGTGTGTGTGTGTGTGTATATATATATATATATATATATATATATATATTTCTTAATTCTTAGGGGAAGAGAATGGTTCACATTGCGGAGAAATATAGTAGAAGTCAGAAGACCTGAATCTCATTCAGGTTTCTAACAGCAATATAAGAATTTGGATGTATCACTTAATCTCTCAGTCAGATTTTCCACCTGCTAAATATAGATAACATTTACTACTAAGCTACTGTGTTAGGGTGTTCCAAGGACCAGTAAGGTAGTAATTGTAATGTGCTTGAAAATACTTAGATGAAAGGTGTTAGTGAAAGGCTCAGCATTATTTAATTTCTTTATAGCTTGGAGGAAATCCCTGCAGTTCTTATGGCTCATCTCAGAGCAGTTTAAGGGATAGAAAACAAATCTGGTAAGACATGCAGAATGTTTCCCCTTATCTCTCCCTTCAAGTGGTCCCACCAAGCATTTGGTTGGAGCCCTTGGTTAACACATTAACCTCTCACATCATACCAGAAAATGAGTTTTGTGGATTATTCCTATTCCCTAAGGAACCTATAACCACATCATAAAACTACTATATTTTGAGCATTATTTTCAGTATCTATTCAGTCCAGACCTGGGATTAGAATAATAAGGGTATAAATAAATGAGTCAGGATTGAAAGGCATTAGAGAGGTGCAAAGAATTTATTTTTTCCCCTTCTTTTACTACCTATTTTTCATTTGGACAATAATTAAGTTAATTCATTGAGTCAAATATTTTCTCCATACATAACTGTCAAAAGAATGTCATGAATATCTTTAGGTGGGAGGGGAAAATTCCCATCTTCCACTCCCTCCTTCTAATCCAACTCCCACAAAGGCATAGTTTTTGGTTCTTAGAGATGATGGACAGTTTTGGAAGGTCTTTATTTCTACTTAAGATGTGATCAACCTCTTCCCCGATCAAACAGCAGCCTAGATCCTTTTTAATGGCTCTGGTAAGTTTACAAGTACTTTTAATGTTTGAAAAGGCTTGTGATACCCAGTCCACTGAGCTGAATAGCTTTTCCCAGAATGGACCATCTCAGGTGCTGAAATTAAGTGCTAGTCTTAAGATTTCAGATAAGCTAGAGATAGAAAGAGAGTGAAAATGTAGTCAGGAAAGCTATCACTTTCCACAGCTGCTATTTAGAGCATATTTTATTAGATGACTTACACCAACCATTAATTCAATTAAGTTGTTTTGTGTGTGTGTGTGTGTGTGTGTGTGTGTGTGTGTGTGTGTGTGTGTGTTATTCCCTGGCCTTTAAAGAGATTGAGCTCTCCTGCTGGGGCACAGAGGGTACTGACCCAAGCTTCTTGTGTTGGGAGCCCAGGTCTTGGTCACTGGCTTTGCATTCTGGGGCCTCTTATGCTGGGAATTGGAGGCTGTAGGTTTCTGGCAGCTTACCTTGTGTTGGGCTGGAATCAGCAAGGCTGGAACTTTCAGGCAATTCTAGGTTGCCTGCTTTTCCTTTCCTTTAGCTTTCTTCAGCTCCTTTTAGATGGCTGCTGTAGGATGTTTATCTGCCTGGGGCCCCTGCAGTGCTGTCTCCCTCCTTCCTGCTAATGCACTGGGAGATTCCTTTGTGGTGGAGTGCCGAGACTTCTGGTGGTTTTCTGAGCTGGTTTCCACCAGTTCCCCCTGCCCTCACTGAGGCACTCTGAGGTCCAGGTGTTGGTGTTTGCCTGCTCTACCACCTGGGCTTCAGGATTTCTTCATAATTGGAGGCTTCAGGGCTCCTACAGCTCACCTGGTGTTGGGTTGGAATCAGCAAGGCCGGGGCTTTAGGAAGTCTTTAGGTTGTTTTCTTCACCTCCTTACAGATGAATGCCGCAGGGTACTTATCTGCCTGGGGCCCCTTGTTTTTGCTGAGGCACTGGGAGACCTGTTTGCTGGGCTACTGCACTGCTGCTCCTTGTCTTTCTTCTAGTTCAGGTGTTCCAGAGTTTTTTTTTTTTTCTGGGGTGATATTTTCTGGGTTTTCAGAGGTTGATAGGGGAGAGTGAGAGCGACTACCTTTTCACTCTGCCACCTTGGCTCCGGAAGTGGAAGTCTGTGTGTGTGTGTGTGTGTGTGTGTGTGTGTGTGTGTTTTCAATTGAGTTTTTTTGGAAGCACACTGAGGTAAGAATTTTGATATGAACCTGGGTATAATAGCAACAGAGTAGAAATAGGGTATAACTATTAACTACATCTTAGATAAGAACCAGGATAATTGGGACAAATTCTCATAAATGAATGAAAAAACAAATGAGTGAATAAAAGAATGAATGAATGAAAAAAGCATTTATTTAATTTTTATTATATATAAACACATTATATATAAACGCATTGGGGATACCAGTAGAAAAAGTAAGGCAATTCTTTCTCTTGAGAAGTGCACATTCTAACAGGTGGAGACAACACAAATAAGAAATTTCAGCTAAAGTCAAATGGAAAGATCCTGTAGTCCTTAAAGTGTGGAAGGAAAGTAAAATATAATGCATCTTCTTTAACGTTATTTTCAATAACAAAACTGTATCTGTTTCTAATAGTGGATCACATGACAGTGCCAAGGTCTTTGGTAGTGAGAACTTTCTTCCATGAATATTCAGTGGCTGTGATGGCTGAGGAAGCCGGGATAACAATAACAGCTAATATTTATACAGCACTTACTATGTGCCACCACGCTAAGTGCTTTACAGATATTGTCTCATTTGATCCTTATAACAACTCTGGAAAGTAGGTGCTATTATTATCATCTCCATTTTACAGATGAGGAAACTGAGGCTAAATGACTTGCCCAGGGTCACACATCTAGTGAGTGTCTGAGGCTGAATTTGAACTTGGATCTTCTTGACTCCAGGCCCAGTGCTTTATCCAGTGTACCACCTAGCTGCCTAGAAGCAGTCTCCAGCTCTCATCAAAAGAGCTGATTTCTAGGAATCATCCTGGGTTCTAGGGTCAGGTGGGAAGCAGGGCTGGTGGTCTGGAAGGGTGGGGGAAAATTTGCCATTTCCCATGATTCTTGGGTCATGATCCTGATCTGTTTCCATCAGGGTCTGAGGGGAGGCAGGGGCTGTGGTTTGATTTACTTGGCACATGCTATGTCCTATTTCTCTTTTGTGGTCTCTTCATGTTTTAGCTAGGTCAGCTTATCTGTCTGCTAGAGGGCAGATAGTTGACAGTTGATGGGAAAGGCTAGTCTCTGTTCCACAGGGATGATTCCCTGGAGGATGGCTTTAGGGGCTAGCTTTGAAGCAGGGCCAGTGATCTAGGAGGTGTTGCAATTCCCAGGGCTCTTTGGCTTATGTGTCCGGTGATGGCAGTTGATCCTTTGTTGTTCTAGGTAAGAGAAAAATGATTATTAATAATAAATATTGGGTGGATCCAGGTCCCCCCCCCTTTTTTATTTCCTCATTTAGTTATTAGGTCAAGGCAGCCTCTGAAGGACAGGGCTGATGATAAGATTGGGTTCAATCTTGGGTGGGACCCCACCCAACTGGGAAAGCTTGGTTCTGATCAAAGGGTAAAGATCATTTTATCTAGGTGAATTTTGGGCCCATTGTTCCACTGCAAGTGGTTTGGGTGGAAGATAGATCTTTTTGTATAGATTGCTTGAGTAAATAAATTTTCTGGGTGTGGAGATAAGTCTCTTTGTCCAAGGGTGACATGATCAGTGTCATGTCCCCCAGCTCCTCATTAGAATAAGTCCACCTCTCATTATGAAATTCATTCCTCATTAACTGTTAACCAATCAGAGTTGATTTCTCCCTGTTGGGAATACTCACTCTCCAAGTGAATATTGTTAAATGTTCAGAAGCCTCCAAGGGGAGACTTTGGTTTACAAGAGAAAGCCACTGACCTCAATCTATTAATTATTTGCTAGCCATAGTTAATAAATTGATTGTTAATTACCCATAAATTATGTCTCTCAGACTTTTCATTCATCACAGGTGGTGGTGAGAACGATGGGTCCACTCTCCATAGAGGTTGCTCTCTTTGATGATGGCTGTAGGAGCTAGACAGGAGGCAAGGATAATGATCTCGGAGGCACTGTTATTGCCAGGATTTTGGGGCTCTGGTTCCTGGACTGTCTCCATCAGGCTCTAAAGGACAGTATTGGTGAGGGTTTGATTTGTCTGGTACCTCTCTCTTGCATGCGTTGGTGCTTTGGCTAGGCTTGATGCTTGCCATATCAGTGGCAGTGTCAGCAGTTGATGGCCATTCCCCATAATGATAGGATAATCTTCTTGGTTTCTTCCAGTTTCCTACACATGAACACAGACACATAGATTTCCTACCAGGAACCACGTGTTTTGCTGGGAAATTCAGACCCAGACCTGAACGAGCAGGTTTCAGGGAAAACATATCAACTCACACAAGCCAATGAGAAGGGGGAGTAATCCTACAATATTTCACACAAATAAGTCTGATGGTTACTAAGAGTGACCCACAGAAAGCAATGGTTTTTGAGAGCAGACCTGGAGGTTCAAATAGTCTTGAAAGTCTTCTAAGTGTGGAGCTCAACAGCATCTTTCTTTGCATGAATAGAGTCAGGCCACCAGCCGAAGGCAATGTCTGTTTGATGTGCTACTGATTTGATGATGGGGGGAGGAAGCCTCAGGATCCTAATCCTTTTCCAGATGCGTGAATTATTCTGCTTTTCCTTTTCCTGGCTATACCTGCTTATTTGTACTTTTGCTCTCCAAGGGTGTTATCATGGCTCCCTCCCTATGTGCTTGTGTGTGTGTGTGTGGGAGGGGGGAGGTTATAGCTTTCACAAACACTGTTGATTGTGCTTATTAGCTGTCAGCTACCTAGACTTCTGCCTCAGTGAGCAGTAGTGGGGATGGGAATCATTGATATATTGTTGGCCCTATGCAAGGGAAAGGAAGTAATAATCTCTGATATTGTAGCCCGTACACCTTCTTTACTTTCATATTTTGGAAAAATATTTCTAAGAAAGATAGAATGATTTTCAGAGGCAGCTAGTAGCACAGTGGATAGAGTGCTAGGCTAATACTAGTGCTAGGAGTTAGTCAATTCCAGTCTCAAATATTTACTAGCTATATGACCCTGGACAAGTCACTTAACCTCTGTCTACCTCATTTTCCTCATTTGATATAAATTTATTTATTTTTAGTTTTCAACATTCACTTCCACAAGTTTTTGAGTTCCAAATTTTCACCCCATCTCACCCCTCCCCCCACCAAGATGGCATGCATTCTGAATATCCCTTCCCCTAGTCTGTCCTCTCTTCTATCTCTCCCCCCTTCTCTTATCCCCTTCCCTTTCTATTTTCCTATAGGGCAGGATAGATTTCTGTACCCCATTTCCTGTACTTCTTATTTCCCAGTAGCATGTGAAAACATTTTTTTTCAACATATGTTTTTAAAACTTTAGTTTCAATTTTTCTCTCTTCCTCCCTCCCCACCCACCCTCATTGAAAAGGCAAGCAACTCAATATAGGTGGTACATGTGCAGTTATGCAAAACACTTCCATAGTAGACATGTTGTGAAAAACTAACTCTATTTCCCTTAATCCTATCCTGCCCTCCCATTTATTCTATTCTTTCTTTTGACCCTGTCCCTCCTCAGAAGTATTTACTTCTGATTACCCCTTTCCCAATCTGCCTCTCTCTATCATCCCCCTGCTCTCTTGTCCCCTTCTCCCCCTATTTTCCTGTAGGGTAAGACAGATTTCCATACCCAATTGAATGTGTATGTTATTCCCTCCTTAAGCCAAATCCTATGAGAATAAGATTCCTCATTCCCTCTCACCTTCCCCTGTTTCCCTCCACTGTAAGAGACTTTTCTTTTCTGTTTTTTTTTGTGAGATAATTTACCCCATTCTACCTCTCCCTTTCTTCTTCTCAGTATAATCCTCTCTCATCCCTTAATTTTATTCTCCAGATATGACCCCTTAATCTTCAACTCACCCTGTGCCCTCTATCTATCTATCTATATATACATACATATAATTTTTTTCCTCCAACTACCCTAATACTGACAAAGTCTCATGAGTTAAAATATCATCTTTCCATGCAGGAATGTAAACAGTTCAATCTTAATAAGTCTCTTATGATTTCTCTTTCCTGTTTACCTCTTCATGTTCCACTTGAGTCCTGTATTTGAAAGTCAAATTTTCTATTCAGCTCTGGTCTTTTCATCAGAATGCTTGAAAGTCCTCTATTTCACTGAATGACCATTTTTTCCCCTGAAGGATTATACTCAGTTTTGCTGGGTAGGTGATTCTTGGTTGTAATCCTATGTCCTTTGCCCTCCGGAATATTATATTCCATGCCCAGTGGTCCCTTAATGTAGAAGTTGCTAAATCCTGTGTTATCCTGATTGTATTTCTACAGTACTTGAATTGTTTCCTTCTGGCAGCTTGTAATATTTTCTCCTTGACCTGGGAACTCTGGAATTTGGCTACAATATTCCTAGGAGTTTTCCTTTGGGGATCTCTTTCAGGAGGAGATCTGTGGATTCTTTCAATTTCTATTTTGCCCTCTGGTTCTAAATATCAGGGCAGTTTTCCTTGATAATTTCTTGAAAGATGATGTCTAGGCTCTTTTTTTGATCATGGCTTTCAGATAGTCCAATAATTTTTAAATTCTCTCTCCTGGATCTATTTTCCAGGTCAATTGTTTTTCCAATGAGATATTTCACATTTTTTTATATTTTTTCATTCTTTTGGATTTGTTTTACAATTTCTTGATTTCTCATAAAGTCACTAGCTTCCAATTGCTCTATTCTAATTTTTAAGGAAGTATTTTCTCGTAATCTTTTGGACTTCCTTTTCCATTTGGCCAATTTTTCTTTTTAGGGCATTTTCTCCTCATTGGCTTTTTGGACCTCTTTTGCCATTTGGGTTAGGCTATTTTTTAAGGTGTTATTTTCTTCAGTATTTTTTGGGTCTCCTTTAGCAAGCTGTTGACTTGTTTTTCATGATTTTCTTGCATCACTCTCATTTCTCTTCCCAGTTTTTCCTCTACTTCCCTTACTTGCTTCTCAAAATCCCTTTTGAGCTCTTCCAAGGCCTGGGACTGATTCATATTTTTTTGGAGGCTTTGGATGTAGGAGCTTTGACTTTGTTGTCTTCTTCTGGTTGTATATTTTGATCTTCTTTTCACCAAAGTAAGATAATATAGTCTGACTCTTTTTGTGCTGCTTGCTCATGATCCGCCAATTACTTGAGTTTTAAACTCTTTGTTAAGGTAAGAGTCTGCTTCCAATGTGGAGAATGTACTGTCCCAAGCTTCAGGGGTTTGTACAGCTGTTTTCAGAGATACTTGTAGGGACCTGTAAATTTTCAGTTCTTCCAAGGTGGTATGATAAGGGGCGAGGTGTTTACTCCTTTCCTGGCCTGTGACCACAAGTATTCCTTTCTGTCCTGTAACTGTGAGGAGGGGTTTCTCTCCACAGCCACTACAAGCTCCACCAGCCAGCGCTCCTCCTCACCCCAGCACCCGCCCAGAACTGTGACCCAGATCCAAACAGGGCAAAGCAAGAGATTCCTGCCTCAGCACTGGCAAAGAGATCCCTGCAGTCCCTCTGATCAGCCACTGGATTCCCCTCAGTCTGTGGGCGGAAGCTGGGAAGCAGCTGCCCCCCCAGGGCCACGCTCTTGGGGAATGGAGCTGAGACCCAGCCTTCCTGTCTCAGCACTGCAGAAGCAGACTTTTCCCACTGACCTTCTAAGTTGTCTTTGGCATTGGTGGATTGAGGAGTCTGGAAACCTTCACAGCTGCCCGCGATTCAGTCCTCTGAGGCCTGCTCCAGGTTTGCTGAGGCCTGGATATACCTTTCTGATCAACCATCCAGGTTGTCTTGGGCTGGAAATTTGTTTCACTCTGTCTTTTTGTGGGTTCTGCTGCTTCAGAATTTGTTTAGACACATTTTTTATGAGTATTTGGAAGGTTTGGGGGAGAGCTCAAGCAAGTCACTGCTTTCATTCTGTCATCTTGGCTCCACCTCCCCTCATTTTCCTCATTTGCAAAATGGGATAATTATACCACTTCTCTTTCAGGATTGTTGTGAGGAACAGGTGAAATAATATTTGAAAAGCACGTAACATAATCCTTGGCACGTAGGGGGTGCTTAATATATCCTTTCTTCTTTCCTTCCTTCCGTCTTTCCTTTCTTCCTTCCTAGCTGCACGAGCATTTATTAAAAATGCCTATCATATACCAGGCACTCTACTAAGCACTTTACAAATACTATCTTGTTTGATTAACAGAACCGTAGAAAGGGGATTGGATTTATACTGGAAAATTTCCAATCTATGAATTACAATAATAGATAATTCACCTTTGCTTGTTACTTTTGCAGTATATATGGTGAATATCCTCACACAGAGACATGACTCTTGCTGAAAAGTAATTATATTCATTGACTGCAATTATATGCCATTTGATTCTTGCAGTGTGTGTATTTTAGTGAAAATTGTCAACAGAAATTCACCTGTTTGGCTAGCTACACTAATCAAACTAATGGAATATGAAAGTAGCTGAATATTATCTAGCAGGAATATAAACATATTTGCCTCACCAAAATGTTATTTTAATAATATAAAGTCAAGGGCAACTGGGTGGTGCAGTGGATAGAGCACTGGGCCTGAAGTCAGGAAGACTTGAGTTCAAATCTGGCCTCGAGACACTTACTTAGTAGCTGACCCTGGGCAAGTTACTTAACCCTATTTGCCTCAGTTTCCCCATCTGTAAAGTGAGCTGGAGAAGGCAATGGCAAACCGTTCTAGTATCTTTGCCAAGAAAACCATACATGTATCATGAAGAGTGACACATGTATGGACAACATTAAGCCAAATTAAATAACATTCTAGTAATAGCAGAAAGGTTTTTTTTTGTATTGAGAAATAAATTTAAGATATAAAATATTTATTCCATCTTTATCTCGTTATTTTAAAATTTCTATCTTGGGCATGCATTAAAATGTATGTAATATATAGGTACATGTATATGGTGTATAAAAACTTTTTATATTTTGGGGTACGTCCTCAAAAATTTTTTAATGACAGGAGAATGAAAGCAAAAAAGTTTTAGAGACTTCTTGTTTAGGGAACTCATAGTGATTAAACTTCTTCAACTAATGCTGATTGGCACCTACTGTGTAATTTATAATCATAGAAAGCTGCCTAGGACATTGAGAAATTGAGTGACTTTTCTAGGGTCACAGAGCCTGTATGTGTCAGAGGCAAGACTTACCCCAGGTCAACTTCATACCTATTGCACCATCTATTTCTCCGTTGGTAAAATATTCATTGGAAAAAATGCAGTCAGTCAGTCAGTCAACAAACATTGATTAAGTTCATATTATTGCCAGGCACTGTTTCATTATTGTTCATGGCAGGGACCTGGTTTCTGATAATCATGGTGTTATAGAAGGAGGCAGAGAAACCTGGAGCTATAATTATGACTTCAGGGATTAGTCTTTCATATTTAGGTTTTTCCTGTTCGTAATTTTAGGCAATGTGGAATATATATTGATTTGTCACATTTGTCATCCCTTCTTAGGTATGGATTTGTAATATAGCTCTGTGGCAGCTATTTGTCTTCCCTTAGGTGAACCATGGTGCCTTGATTTTTATGATTATGTAAATTGTTAAGTTAGTTTTCTCCATGTATAAATAACAGACATCACAGATTAACAGGTAGTCTAGGTACTCAAGCTTTTTTCCCAAAAAACCAAAATTCCTTTTTAAAAAATCCTATATTACTATAATGAGTTACTAATTACAAACACTGTGAATCATAATTAAGAACAAGATTTGAATAACTACAGCTTTGTATACTGTATAGAATGTATAATCAACCTGCTTACTTTAACCATATCCTTCTTTAACTGTTAAAAAAAATGCCCAAAAAGGATATATAACTTTTTCTGCCTTTGGTCATATCTGCCTTTGTAATTTTGAACTTTTAGCCCTTGTGTCTTTTCCTGTTGGCAAGAAGAAAGAAGAAGAAAAGAGATAAGAAAGGAGAAGAGAAGAGAGGAGGGGAAATGACCATTATGTTTAGACTGTGTGTAATGGAAGTCCCTATGGTACTTTACCAATAAGAAGTTCCTCTGGAAATTATGGCATATATATCACTTTCACTTTCAACAGTTGCCAACATTAGTGAAGAGGTTTTTTTTGTACTAAATTTTACATTTTACAACTTAGCTCTGGCCAAAATCCTTGGTATAATCTGTTTATGAGAGGTACTAAGCTTCATTATTTTTTTTCTAATCACTTGAAAAATATTTTTGAACAGAAGAATACTTTTTTTAAACAGAGCTCTACAGCAATTTTCACAGAGACCAAACAGGAAGCAAAAACAGGCTGATCAGTCATGCATGGAATAGCTCTTTTTAAATAAAAATATGATATTGCCTATTAAGTAAAAATACTAAAAAAAATGTACACAGAAACAAACCCTGACAACATTGTGTATGGATAAAACAAAAACAACCTCCCCCCAACTCCAACAAACAAAAGGCATGCTTTCTGCATGCCTTTTTATTGCTCTTCAGGTAATCCTCAACAATATAAAATAAATCCACACAAATCATCAGCATTTCTATATAACATCAGTAAAACCCAGCAGGAGAAATTCCATTCTATATACATGTAATGTATAAAATACTTGGAATTTCCCTTCTGAGAGACACATAAGAACCATATTAATACAACTACAAACTACTGTTTAACAAATATAGACCTAAATAATTGGAAAAAATATTAATTGCCCATGGCTAGGCTGAAGCAACATAATAAAAATGACAATACTACATAAATCAATTTATTTCTTCAATGCCATACCAATCATATTACCAAAGGATTACTCCTTAGAACTAGAAAAAATAATAAAATTCATGTGGAGGCAAGAATCTCAAGGGAAATAATAAAAAGAAATGGGAATGAAGGGTCTCTAGTAGTGTCAGATTCAAACTATACCACAAAGTAGTAATTCTCAAAAAAAAAAAGATTAAAAATAGATCTAATGGTGAAACAGATTAGCTATATAACAAAAAGAAGCAAACGTATCCAGTACCCTAGTATTCAGTGAACACAAGGACCTCAGCTACTGGGATAATGGCTCACTGTCTGACAAAAACTTCTTGAAAAATTAGCAGTAGAGAAGAAATTTAATTTACACCAACACCTTCACACCATATAACAAGATTAGCTCCAAATGGAACTTAGGAAACTAGGTAATACAATGCATAGATTACTGGGCCTGGAGTAGGAAGATGAGTTCAAATCCAGCTTCAGAGACTTACTATCTGCGTGAGCCTGTGCAAGTCACTTAACCTCTGTTTTACCTCATTTTCCTGAAGTGTAAAATAGAGAAAATACAACACAGAGTTGTTGTGAAGATCAAATGTTATAATATTTGTAAAAAACCTGGCACATACTAGAAGTTATATAAATGCTTATTACCTTCCTTTTCTCTTCCTTCCAAACCCTCCCCGCCTGCCCCATTCCATGGGTATGTGACTTAGATATAAAAAGTCACATCACAAGCAAATTAGAGAAATATGGAAATAATTACTTATCTGGTCTATGGATGAAAGAAAAGTTCATTACCAAATAAGGGATAATGAGGATCATCACATAAGATAAGATAGTTTTAATTATACAAAATTAAAAGGGTTTTGCACAAACAAATCCAATAAAGCTAAGACTAAAAGGGAAACAACTGGAAAAAATCTTTGCAGCAAATTTCTTTTATAAAAGTCTCATTTTGTGTATGCATATATACACAATACATATGAAATGAGATCCATATAAATATATTATATATACATATATGGAACTGATTCAAATTTATAAGAATAAGAGCCATTTCCCAATTGATAATGTTCTAAGGATATGAACAGATGGTTCTCAAGGAAAGACACCAGGCTATCTATATATAACCTTGAGGGGGAAAATGCTCTACATCACTACTATTTTGAGAAATACAAATTGAAGCATTTCTGAGATTCCATTTCATACCCAAAACACTGGCAAGGATGACAAAGAAAGAAAGAGATAAATGTTGGATGGGCTATGGGAAAACAGACACATTGATGCACTGTTGATTGACCCGTGAATGGATACAACTACTCTGCAAAGCAATTTGAAATTATATATAAAAAGTTACTAAACAGCGCATGACTAAATTAACACCACTGCTAGGCCCATACTTAGTAAGGTCAAATAAGTAGGAAAAAAAAATATTTGCAGCAGCTCTTTTTTTTTTGTCACAAAATAATGAAACTAAAGGGATGCCCATTTATTGAGAACTGGCTGAATAAACTGTGGTATATAAATGTAATAGAATACTGTTGTTGTTCAGTCATATTTGATTGTTCATAGCCCCATGGACCGCACTATACATGGGGTTTTCTTGGCATAGATGCTGAAGAGATTTGCCATTTCCTTCTCCAGTGGATTAAGGCAAACAGAGGCTAAGTAACTTGTCTGGGGTCATGCTGCTAGTTAGCATCTGAGACTCAATTTGAACTCAGGGCTTCCTGACTCCAGGTTCAGCAATCTACCCACAGAACGACCTACCTGTCTCCGATAGAATACTATTGTGCTATAATAAATGATGAAATAGATTATTTCAAAGAGACGTGGAAAGACTTATATGACCTGTTGCAGAGAAGAAATCAAATGGATAAAGCATGTGTATCTTCTGGATCATGATATACACAGATAGGCAAAACACAGAGCTTGTCCATTAGTACATCTTGGTCAAAGAAAGAGACAGTGCACTGGGCCTGGAAAGGAGTGAGCTGAGTTGCCTTTGAGAAATTATGCAGCACTTCGAATGACCAACTTTCCTTGGAAACAAAGTCATGAAATATGGTTGCTTAAAATTGCTCCATCTGTGCTGTTGATGTCTTTGACTTTCAAAACTGAAATCACTTTACAATGGAAGGCACTTCTTCCCACAGAAGCTATTAGTTACCTTTTCCATTCAATCAGCTTGGCCTTCCAAAATAAACCAGTCATGTGACTTCTCTTCTGTTGTTGTGTCTGACTCTTCATTACTCCATTTGGGATTTTCTTGGCAAATATACTAGAGTGGTTTGTCATTTCTCTTCTTTGGCTTATTTTACAGATAAGGCATCTGAGGCAAACAGGAGTAAGTGACTTGCCAAGGGTCACATGGTTAGTAGGTGTCTGAGGCTGTATTTGAACTCAGATCTTCCTGATTCCAGGCCCAGCACTCTGTTGTGCTACCTAGCTGCCTCTGTTATTTCTCCAGGTATGTTTAATTTTGAAGGCAGAGTGGTATTACCTAGAGTTTCAAACATGGTGTTTTTAGGTCCACTGTAGGCAAACCAGATTAAAATGTAATTGGGAAATATTTAATAAAATCAACAAAATGCAATAAAACAAATAATGTTAGATTTAAAAACGAAGTCAATATGGGCCCACAGGAATCTTTATGTACAGATTCATAGACCCCTCTTCTATTTGACTTCCATGCTCTCAATGTTGTTGTTGTTAGTTTTTCTTTTTTGAAGAGGACCAATGACATCATCATGGGTGATGTCTTGACTTGGGAGTGAATTGAATTTAAATGAGGCAGAGTTATACAAAGTTGTCAGCCTCACTCTCTCTTCCAAATCACTGAAGTTCAGTGGTAATACAAATGTTGGGACAACTGGCGATGGCCCAGGATGCAGTGGACGACCCTGGTGTCTTCAATGTCTGACCAAGCTCTAAGCACTCCACAGCTCCTGTTCAGTGACCTCCATGGCTATTGGAACAAATTGTTCTTATTTGCCCATTCTGCCAGGGAAAGTCTCCATATGCTCCAGGTAGACATCCCTCTAACTCACTGACAGGTTTTAGGCCCTGTGATTACCCTTTACCTAGTTTAGCCCTACCGTGATGTGGCCGCTGTACACGCTACACTTTCTTGAAGTCACAAGTGAGATTTCAGGGAAGGTGGATACCAAAAGTGGATGAGCAGCCCTGAAAAGAGCTCAGAAAGCTCTCAAAAGAGAAGTGCTAGCCGTCCCTGAACATTCCATACACCCCAATGTAGACAATAGTACACTGGCCTAGGAGGCTAGAAGATATGGAGCTTTAAGTCTTTATTTCTTTGGATTTTTAAACATTTTTGTTTAAAGTTTTGAGTTTCAAATTCTATCACTCTTTCCCTCCCTCCTCTCCTCCATCCCTGAGATGGTAAGAAATCAGACATAGGTTATCATGTGCAATTATGTAAAACATTTCCATATTAGCCATTTTGTACAAGAAGGCTCAAATAAAAGAAAAAAAGTGAAAGTGAAAAATAGCATCGCTTCAGTCTGTATTCAATCAATATCAGTTCTTTCCCTGGAGGCAGATAGCATACTTCATCATTAGTCCTTTGGGTCTGTCTTGGATAATTGTATTACTGAGAATAGCTAAGTCATTCACAGCTCTTCATCAAACAATATTGCTGTTACCATGTACAATGTTCTCCTGGTTCTGCTCTCTTCACTCAGCATCAGTTCAGGTAAATCTTTCCAGGTTTTTCTGAAACCTGCCTGCTCATCTTTTTTTTTTTTTAGAATAATAGTATTCCATTACATTCATATACCACAACTTGTTCAGCCATTACCCAATTGATAGGCATCCCTTTGATTTCCAATTCTTAGGCACTACAAAAAGAGCTGCTATAAATATTTTTGTACATATAGGCCCTTTCCCATTTTGGGGATATTTTTGGAATATAGATCTAGCAATGATAAAACAGGGTCAAAGGGTATGCACAGTTTTACATCCTTTTGGGCATAGTTCCAAATTGCTCTCCAGAATGGTTGGATCAGTTCACAACTCCACCAACAGTGCCTTAATGTCCCAGTTTTTCCTGCATCCTTTCCAAGATCCAACATTTTCCTTTTTGTCACATTAGCCAATCTGATAGGTATGAGGTGGTACCTCAGAGTTGTTTTAATGTGCATTTCTTTAATCCATAGTGATTAAGAGCATTTTTTTATATGCCTATACATAGCTCTGATTTCTTTGTCTGAAAACTGCTTGTTTGTATCCTTCATCCATGTATTAATTGGGGAATGACTTGCATTTTTATAAATTTGACTCAGTTCTCTATATATTTCAGAAATGGGACCTTTATCAGAGATACTTGTTGCAAATTTCCCCCCTAGTTTTCGGCTTTAAGCCTTTTCTCTGAAACATACCAGCTGTGTGAACCTGGCTAAGTCACTTGATCTATTAGTGCCTTCAAACATAGGTATAAATTTCAGAAAAGTTACCTATTTGCGTTGCCGGAAGGAATTTTTATACATGGATGGAACCACTTTCTTCTACCTTCTAAAAGTTTAGTTTTCTTTTTTCTTTAGACTATCTAATAATTTTAAAGTATTTGTGCTATATTAACACTGGTATCCTTCAGCTGAAATTATAATAGAACAGTTTAATTAGAAAAATTATATATTTTAAATTCATAATTGGATTTATTTAATTTATGGTTCTTGGAAATTATAAAATCAATATTTGTAAAGTAAATTTTGGTTTCTGAGAACTTGGTTTGGTATTTTCAAATAAAAAAGTAACCCATAGGGGCAGCTAGGTGGCGCAGTGGATAGAGCACCGGCCCTGAAGTCAGGAGGACCTGAGTTCAAATGCGGCTTCAGACCCAACACTTGACACTTACTAGCTGTGTGACCTTGGGCAAGTCACTTAACCCCAATTGCCTAAAAGCCAAAAAAAAAAAGTAACTCATAAACCTAGGTTTCTGGTGTGTCTTATTTATTTGTCTACCTTTACCTTTCTTTAGATGCGTAGGGTAAGAGATCTCAAAGATTCTCTCCACATATGAAAAACAACAAACTGTTTTATTCTTGCTTGTAATCCGATGCAATGCTATAGTGTTCAATGTACAGTGTGACAGAATAGCTAGATGCAAAGAAAATGGATATTTATTAGAATTTATATTTGGATTTCTAGAATTTATAGACATAAAAATGTGTATATTGATGCTAAATGTATTGAGATGTTTCATAGCCAGAATTTCATAACGGTACTTTCTCTATTTTAGGGAAACTCTGTGTCACATATGAGTTGTTATTTATATGTTTGATAGAATGTTTATAAATTGGGCTCAGGGGGAAGTTTTTTTTGGGGGGAGTTTGTATATGGTTTGCTCAGCTCAATTTATCTTTCTAAGATCAGCTTGTTTAGATAATCTATTTTCTGTGCTTTTGGAAGATTATTTTGGCAGCTGAGTGAAGGGTGAATTGGAGATGTAGGAGATTGAAATCAGGGAAACCAATTAGGAAGCTATTAGAATAGAGAGGGGTGATAAGGGCCTGAACCAATGTGGTGGCCTTGTAAGTAGATAAAATGGGATAGATATTGACATGGCAACTGATTGAAGGTGGAGGGTGAGGGTGAAGATGAGTGAGGGAAGAGTCAAGGAGACTCCAAGGTTAGAAAACTGGAGGCCTGAAGTGATTACCTCAATAGAAGGAGGAAAATTTGAGGGAGAGACAGGTTTAAGGGGAATGGTAAGTTCCAGTCTGGATACATTTCAGTTTGAGATGCTTGCTGGTGTGACATCTGGGTAGAGATGGCCGATCTTCAGTTGACCATAAAGAAATCAGGAGACAGAATTAGGGCTAGATGGCACAGCCCATAGAGTGCTAGGACTGGAGTCGAAAGACTTTGGTTCAAATTCAGCCTCAGACACTTACTAGCTTTGTGACCCTGGGCAAGTCACTTAACTTCTGTTTCAGTTTTCTCATCTGTAAAATAGTGATAATAATAGCGCCTACTTCCTAGGTAAGTCCTCAAAAAGATTAGAGTACTAGATTATCTTACTTGTCTCCTGAGGAACCTGTATTCATACCAAGAAGCAACAGTTAGAACCCAACATTGAGCAACTAATTGGTTTAAGATTGGAAAAGGAATACAACAAGGCTGTATGTTATCACCTTATTTATTTAACTTATATGCAGAGTACAACATGCAAAATGCTAGACTGGATGAATCAAAAGCCAGAATTAAGGTTGCTGGGAGAAGTATCAACAGTCTCAGATGTGCAGATAATACTGCCCTGATGGCAGAAGGAGAAGAATTAAGAAGCCTCTTGCTGAGGGTGAAAGAGGAAGTCTAAGAGCTGGTTTGAAGCTTAATGTAAAGAAAAAACAACACCCCAAAAAACAAAAACGTAAGATCTTTTCAACTGGTCCCATCACTTTTTGGCAAATAAGAGAGAGAGAAGTGGAAGCAGTGTCAGATTTTATATTCTTGGGCTCAAAGATCATTGCAGATGGTGACTGCAGCTCTGAAATTATAAGATGCTTACTCCTTGGCAGGAAAACTATGGCAAATCTGGACATCATACTAAAAAGCAGAGACATCACTTTACTGGCAAAGATCTGTATAGTCAAAACTATGGTTTTCCCAGTAGCAATCTATAGCTATGAGAATTGGACTATAAGGAAAGCTGAGTGCTGCAGAATTAACACTTTTGAATTTCAGTCCTAGAGAAGATTTTTGAGAATCATTGGACAGCAAGGAGATGAAATCAGTCAATAATTAAAGAAATTAATTCAGGTTATTCACTGGAAGGTCAAATACTGAAGTTGAAGCTTAAATATTTTGACCACACAAGGAGAAGACAGACAGGGCTTGTTGGAAAAGACCCTGATGTTGGGAAAGATTGAAGGCAGAAAGAAAAGAGGATGACAGAGGATGAGATGAATAGATAGTGTCATGGAAGCAATGAACATGAACATGATTAGACTTTGGGAGATACTGGATAAAAGGGCTTGGAGTGCTATGGTCTCTGGGGTCATGAAGGGTAGGACACAGTTGACCAACCGAGTAACAATAACCCAGGGTCATTGAGAGGATCAAATAAGATAATGATTGTAAAGCACTTAGTAGTTTACTCTGAAAACAAAATCCTTCTAAAAACTCTTTCCTATTGCTCTTAAAAGAGGCAGTCCATGAAAGGGATACATTTCACTTTCATTACAGTCCAGTTCCTCTTCTTTTTATTTGACAACTTCTAGTTATACAGTTGGTCTGTTACAAAAAAGGGGGAGGATGTGCAAAAAAGAAGATGAAAGAATGTTGAGAACAAAACTTTCATCTTGGGAGAAACTTCAAATGTATCTTTTTAATTACCCCAAAGAATACCTAGGAGAGAAAAAAAGCAATGTAAAACTGTTGTTTTTCTTCTGATCTTAAAACGGGTTTCTATACCCATTGCTATGACTTGCTTTTCTCTCACTCACTCATATCTAAATCCTTTGGAATCAGATTTTTTACTTCACTCAGTTATTGAAACTATCTCCAAAGTTACCATGATCTCCTAATGGTCAGATCTGACATTCTTTTCTCCTTCCTCACCTTTCCTGATCTTTCTCCTGCATTTGACACTGTTGAATACTCTCTTCTCTTGAATATTCTCTCTACTTTGGTTTTCCATGATACGAGTCTCTTTCCTGTTCTCCTTCTTATCTGAGCACTCCTTTTCAGTCTGCTGGCTCATCATACATTTTATTCTTTCATTCCCTCTAATATGAGTGTTCCCTCAAACCTTTTCTTAAACCCTTTTCACTATGTATGATCTCTCAATAACCTCATCAGGTCCTAATGGTTAATTTTCATCTCTATTCAAATGACTCACAGATCTATATATCCAGCCCCAGTCTCTTTCCTGAACTTCAGTTCTGTATTATCAACTGTGAATTAGAAATTTCAGATTGAATGTCCTAGAAACATCTTAAACTTAACAAGTTCAAAGCAGAGCTCTTTATCTTTCTGCCTCAAACCCACCTCTCTATACTAAGCTGCCCTATTTCTATCTATCAAGGGTACTGCCATTCTTCTAGGTTCCCAGCTTCATAACTTCGGTGTTACCTCAACTCTTCACTCTTCCCTCACATGGCAAATCAGTCATTTGCCAAATATTGCTGTTTTTACCTTCATGGAATCTTTCGCATCTGACTGACTCCTTCTCTATACTCACATTACCACAACTTCAGTTCAGGTCCTCAGCACCTTTTGCCTAGATTAGTTCAACATCCTCCCAATTGATCTCCTGGCCTCAGATCTCTCCCCACTTCCATCTATTTTTCCACATAACTGCTAAATTGATTTTCCTTAAGTACAGAATTGACCATGTCACTCCTCTACTTAATAAATCTCAGTGGTTCCCTAATGCTTCTAGAATAAAATAAAAATTCCTCTGTTTAGCTTTTAAAGCCCTTTGCAAATTAACCTCAAATCATCTTTCCAGCCTTATAGTACATTACTCCCTCTCCCATTATCCATGATCTAGCCAAAATGGTGTTTTTTTCTGTTCTTTACACTATATATGTGTGTGTGTGTATTATATATTTTTTTTTGGGGGGGAAGGCTAGGCAACGGTGTTAAGTGACTTGCCCAGGATCACACAGCTAGTAAGTGTCAATTGTCTGGTCTGAGACCAGATCTGAATGCAGGTCCTCCTGACTCCAGGGCTGGTGTTCTACCTACTGCAACACCTAGCTGCCCCATTCACATAATATTCTTATCTCTAGACTCTGTGATTTGCACTGACTGTTCTCCATGCCTCCTCACCTCTGCCTTATAGAATCCCTTTCTATTCCTTTAAAACTTAGTTCTTAGGTCAAGCACTACTTTCTAAATAACAACAATAATAATAACTAGCATTTATATAGGCCTTTAAAGTTTGCTAAGCACTTTTGAAATTATGTCATTATATCTTCATGACAATAATGGGAGGTAGGTGTGATTATTATCCCCATTTTACAGATGAGGGAACTGTGGCAGACAGAAGTTAAGTGACTTTCCAGGGTCATATAACTAGTGTTTATATATATACTATATATATACTATATATATACTATAACTAGAAGCTGGTTTTTGAACTCAGATCTTCCTGACTGGAGGTCCTATGCTCTATCTACTGTGCCATTCAGCTGCCTACATAAAGTCTTTCCCAATACCTGCCACCCCCAATTGTTAGTGACCTTAGTGAGAGCTACCTAATATTTATTCCCTTTATATTCATGCTATATATATGTTTTCTGTTTTATACACACACACACACACACACACATACAAACATACACATCTCACATGTCTCCCCTTCTGTAATGTAAGCTCATTTAGAGTAGAGATTATTTCTTTCTTTGTATTCATGTACCTAGTATGGTGCCTAGCAAATAGTTAGTACTTAATAAATGTTTGTTGATTGACTGATGGTGTATGTCTTCCAGCAAGTGATTTGTAATCAAGTTTATGAATGTGGTCTAGATTTTAATTCATCCATTTACCCTATTTTCTGAATGGATCTTTAACTAACCAATTTTTGGGCACTGTCAGAAACTTTTTGATATTAGAAGATAGAAGACTTTAATTGGTTCAACCTCCCAGTAGCAGTTAAATCTCCTCAGATCTACCACATTAGATTAATGACCTCTTTTCCCCTCCAAATCTTTGTGGAAAGCATTTTTTATTTCCCCAACCACCTGGAATTCCTGACAATATGAGCTGAGCTAAATATATCTCAACTAATATGTAAACTTAGAATTGATCATCTGGGTAATGACTGGGAAAGACATTTAGGCCAGAAAGATTTATTTATCCCCATCCCAACTTTTCCTTCTCAAGGTGCCTGATTTCTAAGCAGCTTGCAGTGGGAGGAATTTGGGAGAACAGAGTATCCATCTGACATAAGCATTTTTCATTTCGTGAAGGTGAGCTCTTATGAAGGAAGCTGAATGTGAATGAGCAGATGATAAACTGAAAAAAGGTCAGAGAAAAGGCATAATATAGGTTGATTGCTGTTTCTTTTGGGCTTTTCATTGCAACTCAACTCCCCCGTTCCTTTGAGAACTATCACAGTGGCCACTCAGAGAATCAGGTGTCTGTGGTCTACTGCCATGTTTGCAAATTGCAGGCTGTTGGTGACCTTCTTTTAGAACAGAGGTTCTTAACCTGGGGTCCATGAACTTGGATGGGAAAAATAAATTTTATCTTTATTTTTTCTAACCTCTAACTGAAATTTAGCATTTCCTTCAGTTATTTCAAAACATTACTCTGAAAAGTCTATGGACTTCAGTAGACTTCCAATGGGGTCCATGACATAAAAAAAGGTTAGGAGGAGTCATTGGTTTAGAATAGATCCATATTTCACATCATCTACAAGGAGTTCAAGCAATGCTGTAGACCATAGACTGAGAATTTATTCAGCTGTCACTTAAAAGATGTGAAGCTACATAGGTGGTGTCCCTGATACACTTTTTTTTAAAAGAACTTAACCTCTCCCAACCTTCTTCTCTCTCTGTCTCTTCTTTGTCTCTCTCTCTCTCTCTCTCTCTCTCTCTCTCTCTCTCCTGATGCCTTATCCTCCCCACCCTAACCCCATCCATCTTTTCATCTATGGAAAGAGTAATCAAACAACACTTCCACCATTTTCAGGAAGGGTATGTTAATCAGCTGCCCCATGGCATCACTCATCATCTCTGTGACTTTTCAGACCAAAATAACCTTCTCTGTCCAGCATTCCTTTATGTATGTTGTCTCACCTTATTAGAATATAAACTCCTCGAGGCCATGGACTGTCTCTTTTTCATATTTGTATCCTTAGCACTTAGCACAGTGCTTTTCATTTACTCCACTCAGTCTATCAATCAGTCACCCAATCATTCCTTTCTAGAAAGGAATTAAAGCAATCAAGGCCTTCTACTGAAAGTCTTGGGCAGCTTTAGTTAGAAGGCCAAGTCATTTTGAATTTAGTCAAGCCCAGGTGCCTTATAGCCCCCACTTCTGGCATGCCTTGAAGAGAGAAGAGCCTTATTTTCATACTATGTAAACCACAGAAACCATCAGAACAGCATGCCAGTAATAGCATGCTGGGGTTAATTACTAACTCAGAAGGGAGAGTGCCAGCCACTGAATCATCAACACACCTCTTGTAACACCTGGGGTTTTCTCTGGATGCTTTCAATTCCAAGTGTTGACAAAACCTGACCCTGGTTAATCTGGAGGATTGGATGGGACAGGAGCCAAGTATGGCTGTGGGCCAGAGGGAATGAACTCCATGGTAATCATCAGTTTTACTCTGCTGTACATATGGCAAGAAGAGTTCTCTTAGTTTCCCCTTAATGCTGATTGAAAAGCTTCAAACAAAAAGACTGCTGTTATAATATTAGAGCTCATGAAGTATTGTGCATTGAATCTTGGGATCTAAAATATCAGGTAATGTACAGTCACCCAGGCCTGGTCAGGATTCATGATGCTGATTGGATTCACCCTTGGTGTGGGAAGGGAATGTTGGCTAAGAAATTGGCAGGGAGGGCTCAAAAATTCTACAAAAAGCCAAGGTCAAGAAGCTGGGAGCTGACTCATGAGGCCAATAGGGTCAAAGTGGTATCTGAGGTAGAAATAGGATTAAACTCCAGTATGGGAAGATGTTAAGGAGAAGCAAAGTCAGAATGAGGTTCTGGCTGTAGTAAATAAGTAGCAGCCAAGTTAACAGAACTTTGAGCTAGATGATACGTTACTTTTAAATTCTCAATAGAATACATACATATGCATATATTTATGTTTGCTTGAGTCCAGTTTCCTCTGAAGTCTCCAGCTGGAGAGCTTCTTCCTCCATAACCATCATTGGTCTCCAATCCAAAGGTCAAGTCCACAAGGCATTGGGCAAATAATCTCAGTGTAGCTGGGTTGAAAGACCAAGGCTCAATAATGACCATGGAACAAAGGATAAATGATGTGTTATTAATGAAAATTAAAATTTAGTATTGCTATAGAACTCTATAGGCTAGACATCTGCTGGAATTCTCAATTGTCCAAGAGAATTACTAGCAAGAAAGACAAAGTCCAAGCATTTTGTTTCCAGTAAATATAGAAAATTTGTATAATTTTTCAGTGACCTTCATTGAGAGTGTGACATGTGTATTCCTACAATAGTTGGGACTTTGATTCTATGCTCAAAATGCAGATGGTCTCCCTCTTAGAAGAAAAAGTAAATGAGTTTAAGTAATGCCTTCCAACTCTCTTGGTTATCAGGATGAATGAATTGTTCCTTTAGAAAGTAGAAAAAGACTTATCTTTATTTTTTTCTAATTGTACTTTATTTTAACATTAATTTAAAAAAATTTGAATTCTCAATTCTCTCCCTCACCCACAGAGAAGGCAAGCAATATGTCAATTATACATGAGAAGTCATGCAAAACACTTTTCCGTATTAACCACATTGCAAAAAAGAAAGAAAGAAAAAGAAAATTTAAGTGAAAAAAGTATGCATCAATCCACACCCAGATTCATCAGTTTTCTCTTTGGATGTAGATAGCTTTTTTCTTCCTGAGTCCTTTGGAATTGTCTTGATCAGAGAAACTAAATCTGCTACTGTGTACAATATTCTCTTGGTTCTGCTCATTTTACTTTGTATCAGTTCATATATGTCTTACCAGGTTTTCTGAAACCATCATGCTCATAATTTCTTTTTTTCTTCTTTTTTTTTTGAGGCAGTGTGGTGTAGTGCCTTGCCCAGAGTCACACAGTTAGTAAATGTCAAGTGTCTGAGGCCAGATTTGAACTCAGGTCTTCCTGAATCCAGGGCCAGCACTGTATCCACTGTGCCATCTAACTGACCCATGCTCATTATTTCTTATAGCATAATAATATTCCATCACAATCACATATCACAACTTATTCAGCCATTCACCAGTTGATCAGCATCCCCTCAATTTCCAATTCTTTGACACCACTAAAAGAGATACTATAAATTTTTTTTGTACATATAGGTTCATTTGCTTTTTAAAAAATTTTGTCTCTTTGAGGTACAGATCTAGTAGTGGTATTGCTGGGTCAAAGAATATGTGCAGTTTTATAGTCCTTTAAGCATAGTTCTGAATTGTTCTCCAGAATGGTTGGACAAGTTCACAACTCCACCAAAAATGCATTAGCAAACATAGTTTCACACATCTACTCCAGCATTTGTCATTTTCCTTTTCTGTCATGTTAGCTAATTTGAAAGGTGTGAGATGGTATCTCAGAGTTGTTTTAATATACATTTCTCTAATCAATTGTGATTTAGAGCATCTTTTCATACAACTCTTTGATTTCTTCTTCTGAAAACTGTTCATATCCTTTGACAATTTATCAATTGGGGAATGGATCTTATTTTTATAAATTTGGCTTGGTTCCCTAAATATTAGAGAAATGAGACCTTTATCAGAAAAACTTGCTTTAATTCTCCTCCCCCTCCAGTTTCCTGTTTTCCTTCTATTTTTGGCTGCATTGGTTTTGTTTGTGTAAGACCTTTTCAATTTAATGAAATAAACATTATCCATTTTACTTGCTATGATCATCTCTATCTCTTGTTTGGTCATCAACTCTTCCCTAATCCATGCATCTAACAAGTGCATTTTATTATAACAAATGCTCCCTTATTTTGCTTATGTTATCATCCTTTATGTCTAAATCATGTACCCATTTTGACCTTATCTTGGCATACAATGTGAGATGCTGCCCTATGCCTAGTTTCTGTTAGACTGCTTTCCAGTTTTTCCAGCAATTTTTGTCAAATAGTAAGTTCTAGTCCCAAAAGCTTTGGGTTTTCAAACACTAGATTACTATGGTCATTTACTACCATATATTGTATACCTAATTTATTTCACTGATCCACTACTCTATTTCTTTGCCAGTACCAGATTGTTTTGATGATTATTGCTTTGTAATTTAGTTTGAAATCTGGTACTATTTCCTTCACATTTTTTTTATGATTCCCTTGATATTCTTGATCTTTTGTTTTTCCAGATGAATTTTGTTATTTTTTCTAGCTCTATAAAATAATTCTTTTGTAGTTTGATTGAATAAGTAAATTAATTTAGGTAGAATTGTCCTTTTTATTATATTGGCTTGGCCTACCCATGAGCAATTGATACTTTTCCAATTGTTTCCAATTGTCTTTATTTTGTATGTAATGTGTTTTGTAATTGTAATCATACAGTTCTTGGGTTTGTCTTTGAAGGTAGACTCCCAAGTATTTTATATTGTCTGCAATTATTTTAAATGGAATTTCTTGGAAAAGAGGATTTCAAAGAAGGAAAAAGACCTGAAGAAGCCGATAGATCTTAGTGTGTGTCAGGAGTTTTGAGGAAAGAAGTATGTCATGAAGAGGAGAAAGGGAAAAAAACCCTGCTGAATTATTGGAGCTAAGAAACAAATATGCTAAGTCTTTTCACAAAGAGAAGGGAGTTGTACATTAACAATTAGAACCAGCCACTTGTCATTTATGTAATGACATACGAAACCCACAGATCCTATCAGATAAGAGATCATCCCACAGAGATCAGGGGAAGAAAGAATAAAGTAGCTATTTGTCAACATGAAAATAAAGAGATCTGCTGTCATCCTATGGCAGGTATTTAAGCCATTACAGAAAACCTCCCAAGACTTGTCAAACTGGACAGCTACTAATCATTTCTGGTGATAAATGTAGGCACAAATAATGCATCAAAAGGAATCTAGAAGCCATTGCTAAAGATTATAAAATTTTAGACAAGAATCTGAAGGCTACAGGGACATAGGTAGTATCTTCAACCTTGCTGCCAGTTTGTAAGTAATGGATTCAGAAGAGAGAGGCAGATTTGGGAAATGAACATTTGGTTAATAAAAAGTTGTCAGAAAGTAGGATTTAGATATTTGGACCTTAGCTTAAAATATAGGAATGACAGATTCTGGGATAGGGATAGAGGATAGATAATAAGAGCTGGTAAAAACAAATTCTTTCTCTTTTGTTGTTGAGTTGTTTTTAGCTGTGTCCAACTCTTTGTGACCCCATTTGAGGTTTTCTTGGTAAAGATAATGGAGTGGTTTGCCATTTTCTCCCCTAGTTCATTTTACATATAAATAACTGAGGCAAACAGGGTTAAGTGACTTGCCCAGGGTCACACATCTAATAAATGTCCGAGGCCAGATTTGAACTCAGGAAGATGTGTCTTCCTGACTTCAAGCCCAATACTCTATAAACTGTGCCATCTAGTTGTCCCCATTCCCCCCACCCAGAGTCTCATAAATCTGATCAAAAGAGCTTTATACTTAAAAGGAATGGAGAAGGGAAAAAACTGTGTATGTATGTCCACAAAATTAGATACCTTAGAAAGTTATTATTATGTTAGGGGAATATCAACAATGACATCCAGAAGGTCATAAGAGACAGAAGTGAAAAGAGAAGTCCGCAGTACAATCTATGGCTCTAGCTTCTCCATTTAAAAATGCACTATGTATAGCCAATAAACAAGATAAAATGGAAATTCTAAGGCAAGGAGATAAATTTGTCTCTTAGATATTGCTGAGACTTAGTAGGATGAACTCCACAATTGGGATGTGGATCTAGAAGGTATACTTTATTAGGTACAACAGTATAAATAAAATAAAAAAGGAATAGCATTGTATATTGAGAAGGCATATTTATGTAAAGAGATTTGGGAATCAGAGGTAGAACTATGGTGGAATACATTTGGGTGAAGATCAATGGAAGAAGATAAATGGTATTGTCATTGGTATATACTACACCTAGATAGAGATAGGGAATAGATGTGGAGTTGAGGAATCACATCACAGGAATGCCACAGGATCATAATATAATACTGTGGGGGAGGGTTGGGACTTAAATGATGTGCTTGACTGTTCTCTCCCTGTCAAAAGCAGAGAAGCTTAACACCCTCTTGATTTGCCCTAATGCTAATTCTTCAAAAGATAGGGGAATAAATAAAAGGCAAATTCTATTGTGAATCTAATTGTTATCAACAGGGAGAAACTGGTTACTGGGGTGAAACTGATGGGAAACGTGGGAATAAGTGAACATGACATCTTAGAATTTTTGATAATGGTGAGAAAACCCAGGCATAGTCTGGCATATACCCTAGATTTTTGGAAAGTCAGCCAGTTTCAAAGGTCTCAGATCAAAGGAACAGTCAATTAATAAACATTTATTAAGTGCCTAGTGTGTGCCAGGCACTGTGCTAAGCACTGGGAATACAAAAAGAGGCAAAATACAGACCCTTCCTTCAAAGAGCTCATAGTCGAATAGGAGAAAAAACAAGTACATAAGTGCATACATGTGCAATAAATATTCGCATATGTGACAACAAATATGTATAAGCAAGCTATATATAGGAAAAATCAAAATAAGGCATTGGAATTAAGAGGGGTTGGGAGAGGCTTTCTATAGAAAATGGGATTTTAGTTAGGACTTAAAGGAAGCCAGGGAAGCTGGTAGGTAGAGATGAGGGGGGAGAGCATTCTAGGCATGGGGTACAGCCAGAGAAAATGCCGGAAGGAACAATAAGTAAGATCCCATCGAGTGAAATTCCATGGGGCATGTAAGCCTAGAAGAGATAGAGAGCTCTCAAGAATGAAATTCTGAAGATACTAAGAAAATTGATTCCAAAGTGAAAGAAAAGGGAAGTTATATAAGGAGACGAGGTGGATGCCCAGAAAACTTGTCAATCAGCTTAGATTTTTAAAAGAGATTTTTAAAAGATATGAGCAAGACAGATAGTATCAGGGTGAATGTCAAAGTATAGAAATGATTCTGTAAAAATAGGGTTGGGAGTTTTAGAGGTCAGAGTGAAATGAGGCTGGCCAGGAAAAGCTAAGGATAGCAAAAATTAATTTCTTTTATCTATACAGGGAAGAGAAGAGGATCAAAGGAGGGATAGCATAGCTCCTTGGGGTGGACAGGTTGAGGAAAATTGACAACAGGATGGAGACAGAACTGCTCAACATTTCTCTTCTTTTCTGCCAAAGAGAATGATCTCCGTACCGGAAAGTGCAGAACAAAAGTAACCCTAGAGAAATAGGAGAAAATATGACCCATCCTAGAAAATGAAAAGAACTGGAAGATACGCTTTCTGAACCCTTATCAGTGGCACATAATAACTCTTCTGTTCTCCATAGTCCCTAAAGAAGAGTTACTGCAGGATAAGAGAAAGGCGAATGTCCCAATGCCTCCCCCTACCCCCCTTCATCTGACATTGGCAGGTGCAGAGCTGATCATCCAATCCACATTCTAACCCCCAAATATCTCAATGTAACGAAATGAATGGCTGAATAGTATAAGAAAATGTAGCAATCTGAAAAAATGAATTTGCCATAAAAGATGTAAATGCTTTCTAGTCTGTTAATTTTTTTTTAACAGTGATTATTTCTAATGTTCAGGTCAAATATTAATATGAACCCAGAACTTAATATGATTTAGGAAAAGAATAAAGAAAAATGTGTAGTGGTATATGTTATCATCAGAAGAACATTGACATGTTCTGTAGACCAGCCTTATCATTTCTTCATTTGAGCACCATAGACTGATTTAACACTAGCTTTCAGTAGAGCCTGAGGGGTAATCATGTCTGTGTGTGTAACATCAATTTTATATAATACATACCTACATATATACATATAAAAGTGTGTATCTATACTTACACAGATACAGAGATCTATCGATGGCCTTTGAAATCTCTTCTAGCTCTAAAACTATGATCCTACGAAACTGGAACCCATTTTTTCAAATGTAGTAGGTTTTGTAAGCTCTCTCTGTCTCTGTCACTATCTCTCTGTCTGTTCCTCTGTTTGTCTCTCTATGTCTCTCTCTCTCTCTCTCTCTCTCTGTCTCTGTCTCTCTCTCAGCTCCTATTTCATAGGATCTTAGATTTAGAGCTAGAAGAAATTTCAAAGGACATCTAATCCAACCTCATTTTATTGATGAGGAAACTGGGAGGTTAAGTGACTTGTTCACAGTCACATAAGTTTGATTCTAGAGCCAGTGATCTTTTTTCTTCTTCTTCCTTTTAGTTCTTTCTATTCTGTGCCTCCAGTTTCACAAAATGGAAGGCTGGATCACAGTTTGAACAATGGATTTGAACAATCCTTAGAGAAAGTAGCTTTAAAAATTGTGAAATAATTAACATTTATGGAGTACCTACTGAATTCAGAAAATCTTTTATTAAGCATTGTGGGAAAGAGTCAATTATATGGAAAACCTGCACCTAAAGAAACCTGCGATTTAAGTGGAAAAGCAAAAAGCAATCCGGAGATAAGGCGATGAGAATCCTACTGTACTCTGCAATGGTGAAACACTTCTGGAGTATTGTGTTCAGTTCTCAGTAAAATGAATTTACTAGCTAGAGGTTGTCCAGAGGAAGGCAAACAGCGGTAAAGGGTTTTTAAGTTCATGCCATGTGAGGATCATTGGGAAAAAATTGGGGCTATTTGGTCTGGAGATGAAAATCTGGGGTGGGGGTTCGGGAGAGGAGATCATGGCTATCTTTTTTGAAGGGCTGTCAGGTGGATAGGAATTAGATTTATTTTGCTTAGCTTCAAAGGATAGAACTAGAAGCAATGGAAGGAAATTGCTGAGGGGCAAACTTAGACTTTGTGTCAGGAAAATTATGACCCTGACAGACATCAACAGCAAGAACATTTCCGTATACAAAGAACTGAAAAAGAGGATTGCATATGAAACCATGAGGCATCTTCTTAAAAAAACCCAACCCTACATATTAATTTTAATATGGCAGCATCAACACTACCCTGTTTAACTGTTTCTTTTTCTGAACTCTCTTCTACTCTCCTCTGTGTATTTAAAATAATTAATTCATATTCTTTTCTTTCTAATTCAGTTTCTCTGAAGCCATCTTCCCAACCATAAGCACAGTTCTCTGCCTCCTAAATGAAGTGGGTCTGCTTTGGTCTCCATGGTGGATTTCTCAGCTGTGAGGCATAAGGCCTGAGGGCAAGGTAGCTAGCGGTATGATGGTTGGAGTGGATCCAAAGGTATTGTGTATTTAACAGAAAACCAGACATATGATTGCAATTCTATGGAGAAATGGAGGATTTCTGAGTGTTTAGGAAAAGGGAAAAAATTAAGAATGATGGGTGTTAGTAGTGATTTTAGGTTAGGGATTAAAAATCACTTCTGGCTACTCTTTTCAAACCTGGATTATGCTTCTACCTAAGAGAAAATATGATTTGAAAACTTTCCTGCTAATAAACATTATTTCAATTTGTCTCCTAGTTCTCTTATGTGTTTTGGTAGAATCTTCTCTTTGATGAATCAAGATGTCCCATATTTATTTTTTTCCTTTCTTGGATTTATTAAGTTATTTTATTCCCTGTCTTGCATTATATACAACTGAGTGATTTAGTAGTCAAATACATTATATTCTAGATGTTCTATAATGTTTATCAGGTTATTTCCTCGAAGTCAAGAAATGTTTAATATTCAACACTTCTGATTTTTCTTTGCATTCCCTTATGTAAAGATATTTAATAATGTATATTATATTAAATGGATTTCTATTACCTAAAATGGCTTACACTTATGTTATGCTCTCTTTGAACTTCTTGGAAACATAATCACTTTTGAATCACAGATGTATTTCTTTCCCAACATCTTAAATCTGAAAATGCCATCTGAAAATTTCTACCCTTAATCACCCTTTCATTCCTTTTTGATATTTTATCATATACCAACTGTATAATTCATCATCTGTGACTTGTCACATCTGATTACTTCAAATAGCATTTCCCCTTTCCTTCACCAATTGGAAATGTCTATTTTCATCCTGAAGCCAAATCCCCCCTCCAGGGAAAGGGGAAAAAAAAGAAGAGAACTGCAAAATGAAAAGATGGTTTTTTCACTTTTTGCTTTTGCTGGAAGATACTTACATTTAATTAAGTTCATAAATTTTTGGTTTTTCTCTGAAGGACCAGGTCTAAAAGGGAACTCTAGTACAAATAAAATAACTCAGCATGGAAGGCTTCAGTTTCTGCAAGCTCATCCTAAAATATTTTCATCAGTAGAAACATGAATAAGAAAATCTACCTGCCAAACTTTTAATTTCCCAAACAGTCGTGCTTTTGGAGCTGAAGCAGTTGAAATAAGTCTTTAGGAAAACAAAGGAGGTCATGCTGATTCAACAACATGAGATTTACAGACTCACGAATTTTAGAAATAGAACATAAAGATTGGCTTGTCCATCTGCTTCCACCCCAGAGTCAGTCAGACCTTGATCTTTTAGACACTGAAAAAAATATTCATGTGTTCAAATGAAAATAATGTTCAGAGCACAATACAATCCCTGGACGACTGACAAGGTTTGGGCAAGGTACACCAAATTAAGTGACTTGAGCCAATCCCAGATGTTTATCTAGTTGTGAGCCAAACAGGAGCCATATGTTTGGAGTTCAGATTGAGGTGATATGGATACCAAAAAAAAAAAATCTAGATGGCGAAGAGAACGAGATTATCCAGGCAGGTAGGGAAAATGGTCAAATGCACGTTCACCATCTTATGCTTCTGTTCAGACCTGCTTCTTGACGGTTGGTCTTGGAAGGTGGATTTAGTACATCAAAACTTCATGACATGGTTACATACTAAGCTATAATATAATTCAGTAGTGCCCATTCTCAGTTCTCTATCCATTAGGTCCAAAAGATGGCCACTGGTTGAGAGATTAGCTCTTGACTGAGATGAATAAATTGGAAGCCATGTCCTAACCAATACATGTTACCCACAAAGAACTTGCTCTCCACCTACATAACTTTTAAACCCACTGCCATGCTGCTAGCCCAAGCTGGGATTCACTCTACTTGCTCTCCGTCTTCTCTCCCCTTCTCTCCTCTCTGGAGTGTGGAGTACCAAATTCCTCCAAATGACTCTCATGATGTCATTGGTCCTCTTTGAGAACGAAGGACAAACAACAACAACAGAGCTCTTAGATTGCTCCATTTTGCATCTGCTGCCCTGCCTAATTTGAGCCCCATGGAACACAATGCCCCAGTGCTGGCTACCCCTTTGGGTCCTGTTCCTTTCTCCTTTCCTGCCTCCTTTTGTGTGTTACTTCTCTTTAAATTGTAAGCTCATTGAGGGCTTTCTTTTTATTAACTGTATTCCCACTGCTTAGCACAGTGCCTGGCATGTTATGTTTATTGCACAGGATTGTTAGTTGGGTTAGATAGGCAGTTTTCTCTTCTGTAAGTTGTTACTGTCTGACTATTTTGGTCATGGATAATTTTGGTATTGAATATATCAGACACTCTTAGGAATGATTTTAGGGACAAAAAAAAATTATGCCTATTTTCTAACTGAAAAATTGTTTCATTTAATAATTATTTTGTGGCATACATTTAATCCATGGCCCTGGGCTCATGTGGAGAAATCTGTTTCTAGGACCTAAGTCAATAAAGACCAATTTTCCTCTGACTTTTTATCCCCATATCCTAGGTTTTCTTTTGAACAAATCTCCCATAATAGCTTAGGTTATAGTTTGTGTCTTGGTTTCCCTAAACTTAGATTAAAAAGTTCTCAGCTCCTATGTAAGCAAGCCCTCAATGTAATAAGTGAGGATCAGAGAGGATAGCCTTTATTTCACCCCAGAGAAAATGCAGAAAATGCAGAGGACTCACAGAAGCTCACAACAGAGATAGAAACAAGTGCAACCATTCCAGCGAATTTTTCCGTGGTAAATCCAGGAGACCTCTCCAGTAGCTTGCCCGTATTTCTTCATTTGACCATTATTTACACTGCTACTGAAAGTGTAACCTACTGGAGCCAGAAACAGGGAAGAAACACTTGCTGCTAACTTTGTACCAAGTACAGGCTTCCTTATGAGAGAAAGTGTAAAGCAGAACTTTCTCCCCTTCCCATTCTTTGGTATAGAAGAGATGGTGTACATGCATGGTTCTGAGACAACAAAAAACAAAAAACAAACTGAATTCATTCTCTCACAATGGAAAAAAAGGGGGGCAGCTAGGTGGCACAGCGGATAAAGCATCGGCCCTGTAAACAGGAGGACCTGAGTTCAAATCTGGACTCAGACATTTGACATTTACTGGCTGTGCGACCCCTATGCAAGTCACTTAACCCTCATTGCCTCACCAAAAAAAAAAAAAAGTGGTGAAGTCTATGGCCTACTTCTCAGAATAATATTTTTAAGTGCATAAAATAAAATATATAAATTGCAAAAGAAACCAAAGATTAGTAAAAATAAAGATGGTTGTGGGGTTTTTTTTTGCCATTTATGTCATAGGCTCTCTAACATCTATCCTCTGACTCCAGTCTCTGGACCCCAGGGTAAGAACTGCTGAACCTGAGCGGTTCAGTCCCTGAACTCTCACATTTGAGATCATTCACAAAATGACCTCCAAGAGCTGGTGCTGCCTAAGAAATTTTACTCCCTCAACAGAAAGGGGATGCTAGGATGCCAGGATCACACTGCCTAGGGGAATAAAATCTCTCATTTTTACACTGGAGGTTCAGGCCCATGCACATTATTCAGGAACTATTTCCTTGGGCTATATGCATGAACACATATCTGCTTTTATCTCTTTGGGCATAGCCAAACAGTGGTATCTCTGGGTCAAAGGGTATGCACAGTTTAGTAACTTTTTGAACATATTTCCAAATAGCTTTCCTAATTGACTGAACCTGTATTTAGCTTTCCTAATGGTCAATTGATTCACCTCTCTGTCTGTCTGTCTCTCTGTCTCTGTCTCTCTCTGTCTTGCAGCCCTTCCAACAAGTGTCTTTCCTTTTTTGACCAATTTTGCCAATCTGATGCATGTGAAGTGGACCCTCAGAATTGTTTTAATTTTTATTTCTCTAATTATTAGTCACATGGGATTTTTTTCATATAGGATTTCTCCTTTAGAAATACTTCATTTGGCCATTTTTCAATCAGGGAAATAGCTTTTATTCTTAGAGATTTGAATCAGTTCCTTAAATATCTTGGAAACAAGACCCTTAACAAAAGTGGCTGGAAAGTTACCTGTTTCTATTCTAATTTTAACCGCATTAGTTTTGTTTATGCTAAGATATTTTAATGTAACTTAATCAAAATTGTTCTTTTTATTTTCTATGATCCTATTTATCCCTTGTTTGGTCATAAACTATTCTTTTATCTGCAGACTTGAAAGGTAATCTCTTTCTTGTTGCTTCTTCTTTTTTTTTTTTTGGCTAGACAATGGGGTTAAGTGATTTACCCAGGGTCACACAGCTAATAAGTGTCAAGTGTCTGAGGGCAGATTTGAACTCAGGTCCTCCTGACTCCAGGGCCAGTGCTCTATCCACTGCGCCACCTAGCTGCCCCTTTTCCTTGCTCCTTAATCTGTTTCTAATCTCATGCTTTATGGATAAGTCATGTACCCATTTGGAGTTTATCTTAGTATATGGTACAAGTTGTCGATCTATAACTAGTTTTCACTAGACTTCTCTCCAGCTTTCCCAAAAATTTTTGATGAATGGTGAGTTCTTATCCCCCATAGCTGTGGTCTTTGGTTTTACTGAACACCAGGTTACTGTGCTTGTTTGCTTCTCTGTGTTGTCTACCTAATCTGTTCCACTGATTAATGCCTCTGTGTCTCTTTTTGTTGTTGCCTTGCAGTAGATTGGTCCTGTCTGGCTCTCTGTGAGCCTGTGGACCAACTGTCCATAGGATTTTCTTGGCAAAGATACTGGAATGATTTGCCATTTCCTTCTCCAATTGTCACTTCTGTCAAACAATCAGAGGTTCAATGACTTCCCCAGGGTCACACAGGTAGGAAGTGTCTGAGTTGTATTTGAACTCAGGTCTTGCTGACTCCAGGCCCAATGCTGTATTCACTGAGGCACCAGATGCCTCAACCAGTACAAATCATTTAAATAATTACTGTTTTGTAGCAATGTTTGAGAGGGGCAGCTAGGTGGTGCAGTGGATAGAGTGCTGGGACTGGAGTTAGGAAGACTCGTCTTCCTGAGTTCAAATCTGGCCTCAGACACTTACTAGTTGTGTGTCCCTGGGCAAATCACTTCACCCTGTGAAGTGCCTCAGTTTCCTCATCTGTAAAATGAGCTGGAGAAGGAAATGGCAAATCGCTCCAGTATCTTTGCCAAGAAAATCCCAAGTGGGGTCATCAAGAGTTGGACGGGACCG
Organism: Phascolarctos cinereus; assembly: GCF_003287225.1. Taxonomy (NCBI): domain Eukaryota; kingdom Metazoa; phylum Chordata; class Mammalia; order Diprotodontia; family Phascolarctidae; genus Phascolarctos; species Phascolarctos cinereus. The sequence continues at coordinate 448,285,103 of NW_027555847.1, read as the reverse complement.
AAAATGACTGGACAGCAGCAAGACTTTGAAGTCTGGCACTTCTAGGCCCCATTACATTGCAGGTACAATTTATTTTCCTTGAGACTCTTGATGTTTTCTCCTGTTGAATTTCATTTCTCTCTTTTTTCTAGCTCTGTAAAATAATACTTAGGTATTCTATTGGCATTTTCCCATGCATTTCAGTAGAAACTCTGTTAAAGTCCTATATGCTTCTATTTTTTTGGACTAGGAAGGAAAGTCTACTTCACTCTTACTCTCACTGGGAAAGTACCTCTGACCAGTACTCAGAAGGCTATTGGCAAATAAACTTAATGCCCATGTGCTTCCACTCCCAAAACAGCCATAACTGGTTCTTAGGGGGTGTGTTCTGTGCAAATGCAAACTCCTAGGGCTGGCAAGGTTCAGCTCTTTCCTCTAAACCCCAGGTACCCACCCAGAGAGATAGGTCCCCTCTCTTGCATGCTCCTCTGTCTTCTGAATTAGGAAAAGGCAGAAGGTAAAGGGGAAGTCCAAAAGAAGTCAAGATGGTCTGCTTGTCTTCCTGATTTCCATCATCTTAGATGTAACCCCAGGCAATGAAAACCAATCTGTGTTGTCCGTGTCCTCTGAACAAGGCGTTGATGTATACTGACGTGCGCTATATTGTGAGGTGTCTTCCTGAATCTAGACGAAAAGCTTAATCGAACTCATCAAAGGAGCTCATAAAATTGATCAAGGATTCTCCTGAACAAAATTTCTTACTGATGCATTTTTTAAAAAATCTGGATCCATTATTTCACCTGTCTGGGAACTCTCGTTGTTAAAACTCCCTCCACCAACACAGATCAGCAACTTGTCTTCAGCTACAGTGTTAGAGGGATACTTGTGATACTGAGATGTTATGTAACTTGACCATGGCCACACAGCTTACATTTGTAGGGGGCAGAATTTGAACCTAGCTCTTCTTGTCTTTTGAAAACTATTTGTTCATATGTTTTAACCACTTATCTGTCACAGAAAAGCTTTTGGTGTTATGTATTTATGTCAATTCCTTGAATATCTTATATATCAGCCTTTTACCAGCGATATTTGATGAAAATATTTTCCAACTCTATAATTTCTCTTCTTATTCTATCTTTATTAATTGCATTTGTGCAAAGGCTTTTTAATTTTATGTATCAAAACTTTAATGATGGGCTGGGGTTGAGCTCCCAGCCCTGCTCTAGGAAAGATTTCTTCTTCCTTTATATTGCTAGGAGGTGTTACATGAGGAATGCAGAAAAACCTCAGAATATTTGGATATACTGATTCAGAGTAATTAAGCAGAACCAAAAGAATAATTTGCATAATTATGATAATACCACAAATGAAGGTGTTATATCACTAGTTCAGAATCCAAACTGAGTAACTGAAAAACCAGGAATGCTTCTAGAGAAATAATAATGAAACATTATGGTGGAGGAGTGGGAGTCTCCTAAGGCAGCAGGCTATATATACATTGTCATGGGAAATCATTTTCTTGGGTGTCAGGGAAAGTATTCTTTTTTTCTTTCTTTCCAGAAATGACTATGATATAAACTTAAAAGTCCTGAATAAAAATGTGGACCAAAAAAAAGAGAATATGTACCACATTTTGGCGCTTGTAAATAGTGAAAACAAGTTATCTTAAAAAATAAAGCACTATACACTGCAAAGCAGAACTCAATCTAGTATAGCCACTTTAATGTATTAATTAAACTAATCAAAGGAACTCATAAAATTGATCAAGGATTCCCCTGAACAAAATTTCTTACTGATGCATTTTAAAAAAAATCTGGATCCATTATTTCATGACCACTATTCTCTTCTACGAATTTGATTTGGCCTCTCCAAGTGTGTAAGTAAATAATTCACAGTTACAGGAGAGAATGCCAACTTAGATACATTCACTTTAGGAACACCAAGATTCCTTTTTGATATGCTAACTTATCTATCTTTCTCACACTCTTTTTCTTCCGTGTAGGCATATTAATAACACACATTTACACAACACTTTATAATTTAGAAGCTGCTTTTCCCATAATGACTCTATAAAGTAGGTAGTACAAGCATTAATGCCCACATTTTGAAGATGAGGAAACTGAGGCTTTAGCAAGTTATTTGATATGTCCATGGTTAACAAAGCCAGTGAGTATCAAAGACATTGTGTAGACCTATGTGTTTTGTGACAATCCTCGGGAATAAGGGAGTCTCTCTCAGGAGGATGTAGGGTTCCCCTATTGAACCTTGCTTTCTACAACTAGGCTTACAGTGTCATACTCCCCCAATGTAAGTGTGACTGTCAATAGGTTAAATCCTTGTCTGGGTACCCAGTTGATGTCTAAGGAGAGGCCTATAGACCAGTTAGAGTTATTGGGGAAAAGAACCCCTTAATGAGTTAGGATGCTGAGAATAACATGTAAAACAATCAGTTCAATGCAAAGCTTGATTGCAAGCAACATGGAAGAAGGGGAAGGGGAGAGGGAAAAAAGGGACCTGATATATAACTTAAGCATATACACTAACATAGGGTACAACTTACATAAAGGTGGCACTGCATTGAGGAACACAGAAACACAGGTCCATTCAGTAGGAAGATGTATTCCTACTGGAGGGGAGAATGTCCTCCAAAGTACCTCTGAAAGTGGGGTCCTTATGCTTTGATTTAGGATGGTCCCCCTAGAGATGGCCATTTTATATATCAGGTCAGGGTAAAATATTATTTGGGGGGTTTATCAGAGAGAAAAACAAGCTGGTGGTGGACAAAATATTATTTGGGGGCTATAGCTATACTAACCTTTGAAAAATGTTATTGTCAGTCTTTTTCCATGAGTATGTTCTATAAGCTTACAGATTTCCTCAAGGGGAGGCTATCATGATGCTCTCAAGACCATGACGCCTAATTTCATAACAATAGTTTCCATGGGGCAGCTAAGTTGCAAAGTGGATAGAGCACTGGCCTGGATTCAGGAGGAACCGAGTTTAAATCTGGCTTTAGACACTTATTAGCTGTGTGACCCTAGGCAAGTCACTTAACCCTGATTGCCTCCTCTGAAAAACACCTAAAACAAAACCCAGAGGTTTCCATGAGTAGATTTTATAAGCTATAGCTTTCCTTAAGGGGAAACTGTCATGGTGGTCTCAAGACCATCAGGTCCAACATTGTAACAATCCTATAACACTGTGTCTTCTTCCCCCAAGTTTGGTCTTGTTTCCCTATAGCAAGCTGACTGTTACTTTGGTTCAACTATAATTGAGTAATTCTCATGGACATTATTTTCATATAGAATACATAAATTATTTCACATAAACATTTGGAATATTTCTAAACATTGGTTATGTTGTTAGACAAATATGGCTTCTCATTCCAAATGAAGGTAGTCAAGGTAATCAGTGACCTAAAAGGACTATTAAGAAAACAAAGCTTTTTTAAAGATAGAAATATCCAATTTATCCTTTTATAAATGTTCTACCTATTAAAATCTCTGACCTAACCACCAGAAGGTCAACCCTTTTATAGATTAACTCACTCAACAGTGTCAAAGGTTAGAGACTCTCTGGCGAGAACAGATGTTAGTCATTTGTCCTTCAACATCAAAGACTCCAGAAGATGATTTAAGAAATTTTAATAGGTACTAGAGAAATGACATTAATTCCTGGTATAAATGACATAAATTCCTGGTGATATTCTGAGGATGTAGAGTTTTTAAAGTGAAAGAAGAAAATTTTAAAAATCTTTGGAAACAATCTTTCTTAGAAAAGCTGTTGCATGGCAAAACATAGCCATTAGTGAATTCATTGTATGATTATTTTTTAGATCATTAAAAATCTTTGGAATTTCACCTGCCTTAGGAGTTATTGCAAAGAAACATTTCAAAACACCACATATGGATGCATATATGAAAATTTTTATATGAAATAAATGAGTTAGTTTACCTCTTCATTTTGCCAGAGTTTTCTAAACTCTGGAGAATTTGTCCGAGGTAGGATGACAGAATCTCTTGGGAGTAGGGGGGAACAAAACAACGACCAAACTTTTTGAATATTTTCTAATACAACTCCTGTGTAAATATATCCACTTTTTTCAATAATAGCAAATTTCAAACAAAAGTTCAAAAAAAAAGCAAGTTTAACATGTCAAATGTCTTCCAACTGACAGTGACTGCAGCATAATAAGTAATACAACATAAACAAATGTGATGAAATATAAGCCAGTGAATTTAGACACTGGTGTGATCCACTATCATGCTATTAGCATCAGCTATTAGCAATGTAGGCTCCTGATACAGAGCAGTTGTATTTTTGCTCTATTTGATGTGTTTGAATATGAAGTATGTTGACTAGTAGTTAAGCAATCTTTGTGTGGAAGTTAGAAGTACCGTTGTTATATTTCTTAATAATTTTGGTAAGTATAATATAACCAAGCTGGTTTCCAAAAAGATTGAAGTTTTTTAAAAAATGGAAATAACTTGAGAATAGTCATAACTTAAAATTTTCAACAGTTAAATTTAAATTTAATTGTCTTACATTTTATTTTCTTTATTTTTTAAAAAAGAAATAATATATGTTATGATGGAGAAAGACATAACCAGTTTGAAGAGAAAATCAACTGGAGTGACTGCAAAGAGGATAAACAAAAAACAATAGAGACAGTTTAAGTGACAGAAATACATAAACACACAAAAAAGCCCCAATTTAGAAAATATGATTCTCTATATTTATCTTTGAGTTCGGCAAGTACTATCATTGATGAACAAAAAATGATGTGCTTCCTTTGCACAAATTCTTAAACTACAGAGCATAAAACTTGAAAACATTTGAAAACATTCATGTGGAATACTTTGGTAAGACAAGAGAACATTTCTTGAGAAAATTAGGAGCATTTAGTAAGCAAAAGGGACCTTTTCCTAAAGGATTGCTTGCATCATACAAAATTGCTTCTTGAATTCTTAAATGTATCTACATTCTCATTTGATGGAAGTTGGTCTTACCAGTAGCTACAGATGTGGTGGAAAACTGCTTGGTGAATTGCATACAAAGCAGCTTTGAATGTTCTACTTGTAGATAATTTACTATGAAGGAAGTTCACATTTCTGAAGACTGTTGTTTTGCTAATTGGTTTCTTTCTTTCTTTCTTTCTTTCTTTCTTTCTTTCTTTCTTTCTTTCTTTCTTTCTTTTTCTTTCTTTCTTCTTCTCCTTCTCCTCCTCTTCCTCCTCCTCCTCTTTCTGGATGGGACCAACTCTAAAATTCCCCCTAGAAAGGATAAATATAAGAAATACAAACATTTGTGGCTTAGGAAATACATATGATTTCCAATGTAAAAAGGGAAAAGGGATCAGGATTCCATCTCCTCCTATTCCCATCCCCATGGCTCTAAAGAACATTTGGGGATTTTGTTGTTAGAAGGGATGAAAATCCATAATCCAGGACTGCCCTGTCTCATGTAAGATGTCTTGTCATCTTATACATAATAATTTGATAAAATAATCATTCTGATGAAAGGAAGACATAGCATGGGTAAATGAAAAACATATACAATGCAGAATCTTGTTGCTTTAAATTTCCTTCCCTGAATAGTGTTGACAAGAGTAGCTTGTGATCAGTGCCGCTGACCAATGCTGATTCTTTTCCTGTTCCATGCTTCTGCTCTGGTGAAGGTGCCAGGGAAGAGAAATGCCTAAAAGGAAGCAGGAGAGAGAAGAAGAAAACAAAAAATTACCTGCTTCTGGCCTTTCAATAATCAAAGGGTAAAGTCAACAGAGACCACGGTCTTTTAGATTCTAGAATGAAACAAGATACATATGAATACCCCACTGCAAGGAAAAAGTATGAAAATAATGAAATATTTGGACCTGAAAATTATTTCTATCGTGTTAGTCATTTAGAAAGAGATAAATATGAGTACTTTTCCTCATGACATTTTGCGATGGCCTGGAAACGCATTTGGAAAATTATCAGAAGCATCAAATCACATTTGTCAAGTGTCTCCTCACACTTGGTGTCTTGTTTGTACACCAAGGACCACTCATAGTTACTATGGCTATCCTCTTTACTTAGATCCATAGCAATGGAAGCCTGAAAACATTTGTGCCTGAAAACAAAGTGCAAGCTGTTATGATGAAACTGTCAGCTGACCATGAGTGAGGAAATGACAAGATTCACTGATTTGAAAGAATTTATAATGTTGATTTTTTTTACTGTTATCCTCTATTGCACAACTCTATTCCACTGACACAATGCTAGGTCCTGTGGATGTTGGGGGTGGGTAGGAAGTATGGGAGGGAGAAGAAAGATGAGGAATTGAGGGAAGCTATAATTTGGCTAAAGCTAAGGAGCAAGCCCTTTAAAGAGATCTGAATCTTGAGCCTTTGAAGAAAAAGCCTATGACATTTGTTTTAAAGTAGGGCCTTGTCAATCTCTTTCTTGGAGTGTATTAATAGTAAGTGATTTTTCGTAAGAAAACTTATCTTCTTAAATTTTCGAGGACCTCAATTCATAACCATACAAAGTAAAACACTAATGGCTCATTCACGCGTGGCCTTAAAAATCTAGTCTTTATGTGCATCTCCTTATGTGGTTTTATTAAATGGATGAATAAGCCAGGAAAAGGACTTTTTTTTAGCCAGCTCTAAGAATCCAAAGATGAATTAAGATAACATACAGTACAAGAAAAACTGGCCCCATTTTCTCCTCATCTTCCTAAAGAAAGCACTTGGATCAACAGTTTGAGGCCTGGTGAATGGTGTCCTGAGAATTAGATAGCAGTGAGTTGAAATGATTGCCATTTATCTTCCTCCATATTCGAAGAAAAACCTTTTGACAATTTTCCACTGAAGAGAGATGCATTTCCCTCCTATTAAAGTGCTCTTTGCTCCTCAGAGGAAAATGTGTTCTAAGTAAGGGTATGATTATTTCATGAGAGTTGGGCTGGCTTTGACATTCATTAGTGTTGTTCTATTCATAATTGGGGAAATTGCCTTAATATATTGCATCTTCAACACACCCACATATCATTTATTAGAAGCTTACATTAACGTGGGGAAATGCCATTTTTAGAAATGTGGGCCCTGAGATTCAGAGAAGGCAACTGATTTGCCCAAATTACTCTGGCAGACTTGGGGATGTAGGGGGAGTTGCAACAGCTGAGACACTGACATTTAGCTTGTGATAATGAGACCACACAGCTTCTCACTGACTCCCAGTAAATTATTCACATGCAAGATTTTATTTACTTTTGTGGGCAAATCCATTGGGGGTAGGACTTAGTTTAGTTTTTATTCTCCCCCCCTCCCAAACTGGAACCATGGAAATGTGCACATAGCCTCTCCTTCCACTCAACAATGGGCTCCTTGAATGAGATAGAAAGATCATTAGACCAGAGAAACGCACTTTTCCCTCCCCTCTTTACAATTTTATTGCCCAAGTAAAAATACAGTCCAATCTAATTCTTTGTTGCTCACATTCAGCTGTAGTGTATTTCACTCGTAAATGCAGTGTGTGCTTCTCGCTGTTTTAATAAGTGCTTTCTTTTCCCTTGGGGTTTTGAGAACACAGTCAATACCCATAAACTTTAAGGATGTGACAGGATGTTTCATCTCATTAAAGTGCCTCCCAACCAGGATTCTTTCGTCCCCCTTCTTGCTTTTGATTTGTGCTCCTTAAATATGACCTTTAAGGCCTTGGTTGCCTTGCTACCATATTGAATGCCCCGAGGGCCCATGATTAAGTAGGTCATATGGTTCATATTGCATATTCCTCTTTGCCTTACAACATTTTCTTCCTTTCTTTTTCTGTGGGAAAATTCCTCACTTTTTCAGAAGACAGGCAGAGAGGACGTCTTGGCACTGGTTCTTGCAGGAAATGATTCTGACATGTTGTCAGAACACTTGAGGTCATTTGGGATTTCATTAGTCGAGCTAATAATTGGTCTCATATCTTCTAAGTCTTTGGCTCCTTCATATTAATATACAGAAGTGCCCCCTGTTTAAATTTCTCACATGATCGAGATTTCCCAAATACATAATTCCATTTTTATCCATTACCAAGTTCATTGGGATGTCTGTATAATTTTTATCAATTGTGTATGATTATTAATCAATCAATTAAAAATTATTTATTTGGTGCTTTCCATGCATAAGCACTATGCCAAAGTCTAGGGATACAAAGAAAGGCAAAAACAGACCCAGACTTTAAGGAGCTTACATTCTAATAGGGCAGAAAGCATGTAAATAAATAAGTATGCACAAGATAAATAATCTATGGAAAGTAACCTTAGAAGGGAAGGCTCTAGGAGCTTGGGGGACTAGGAGAGTCTTCCTGCAGGAAGTGCAGGAAGACTCAGTGGAGTCTTGAAGGAAATCAGGAATTCTATGAGAGGAAGATGTTAAGGACACCAGAGCATTTCAGGCGTGGTGGATAGCCAGTAAAAAGGGCGCAGAAATGGGAGTTGTAGTGTCATGAATAGGGAACAAGGGGTTCATTGTAGTTCAATAATAGAAAACTAGAAATGCAGAAGGGACCAGGCTGTTTTAAATGCCAAACAAAACACTTTATATTTGATCCTGGAGGTAATAGCGAGCCCTTGGAATTAGGGAGGTGACATGATCAGCATTAGGAAACTTACTTTGGTAGCTATGTGGCCAATAGATTGGATTATTTGTTTGCTGTTCATAGCACCTTGAGGTAGACAAATCACTTTTCTTACAACCCCGGCAGGTACTGAAGAAACTCCAGTGGCTCCCTATTACTTCAAGGATCCAATATAAACTCCTTGTTTTCTTGTTTTTTTTTTTCTTTTAAAGGCCTTTCACTCCAACCTCACTCTTCAGCCTTATATAAACAGCACTCTCCTTAACGAGAATTGTTGTTCCTCAGTCATTTTTCAGTCATGTCATGAACAACAACAACAAATTCAGTCCTCAACAACAACAACAACATTCTATCTCTAGTCTCTTCATACTGGCTATGCCATCCATATGCCTGGAATGTACTTCCTCACTTCTACTTCTTAGAATCCCTGCTCTTCTTCTTCTTCTTTTTTTATTTTTTTTCAAGGCAATTGGGGTTAAATGACTTGCCCAGGGTCACACAGCTATTAAGTGTCAAGTGTCTGATCTGAAACCAGATCTGAACTCAGGTGCTCCAGACTCCAGGGCTGATGTTCTATCCACTGCGCCACCTAGCTGCCCCAAGAATTCCCCTTCTTCTCAAAGATTGAGCATGTGCTACGTCACACAGGAGGCTCACTTATCCTGATCCTTAGCTATGCCTGTCCTCTGCACCCCCACCCTTCACATCCCTGCTGACCTTGTAATCTATTTTATATATGCTTGTGTATGTTCACAGTGTCTCCTCCAATAGGATGTAAGCTCTGTGAGGACAGGGACTATTTCATTTCTATCTTGCAGCCCCCAGCACTGAGACTGGTGCCTGAAACATCACAAGCACTTAGCAAACACACACACACACACACACACACACACACACACACACATATACACAGATACATATACACATATACGCACATATATATCTATATGTGTGTGTGTGTGTGTGTGTGTGTGTGTGTGTGTGTGTGTGTGTGCGCGTGCTTATATGTTTGATTGACTTGGGGACCTGAACTCAGTTCTTCTGACTCCATATCAATGGATCCCTCTAATCTATACAGAAATATACATACCAATTTTCTTTAAAATTGATTTATCTTAGTAATTTTTGACATTATTGGAAGCATTTACAAAATTGAATTTGCATTTTGGCATAATTTCTACACTAATTTCTCTTGGAAATTCTATTTGCTAAGTGTGCTCTAGGATTCCCCAATCAAGTAAATAAATATGTATGCTATAATCTTTATAACTGTGCTTTCATAACTTTGCTGAGTGCATTCTTAAACACCATGATAAAATTTCATTTTGCTTACTATAATTATACAAGAGCTAGAGAGTTGAGATAATATAAAATAAGCAGATTTTAAAGAAAAGCAGAGGATTCGTTTTTCCCTTAATCCCCACCCCATGTCACCCTTTCCCTTCAAAGTGACTGAAGACTACACACCCATGTTGATGAATTCTGAACTGAGGAAGTTTGTAGTTGGGTTGGTATTGTGAGCCAATTAGTAGTACCAACTATTATAGCCCCTAAAAAAGGTGATACCTCTGACAGAGATACAACTTCTAGTCCTTGTTCAACAATGAAGGAGAATTTATTCACATTTACATAGAGAAGCTGGAATTCTGACATACAGAATGATTTGGTTTAAGTATTTCTGAGGAGTTGTGGCATGTCAGGGCTGAAGGGATGTAGGGCCACACTACAGAAGGTACTTTATGGCCCTTTCTTCCTGCCTTTCTTCTTTCCTTTCCTTTCTCCTTTCCTTTCCTTTCTTCTTTCCTTTCCTTCTCCTTTCCTTTCCTTTCTCCTTTCCTTTCCTTTCCTTTCCTTTCCTTTCCTTTCCTTTCCTTTCCCTTTCCTTTCCTTTCCTTTCCTTTCCTTTCCTTTCTTTCCTTTCCTTTCCTTTCCTTTCCTTTCCTTTCCTTTCCTTCCTTTCCTTTCCTTTTTCCTTTCCTTCCTTCTTCCTTCCTTCCTTCCTCCTTCCTTCCTTCCTTTCTTCCTTCCTTCCTTCCTTCCTTCTCCTTCCTTCCTTCCTTCCTTCCTTCCTTCCTTCCTTCCTTCCTTCCTTCCTTCCTTTCTAGAGATTTATTGTTATTTTGTGATTAATAAACTGTCAAATTGGCTTATGACACTTTCCCACAACTAAATACCACCATTCACCAGAATAGAAGTTGGTACTTAACCAGACTGAGGAGAAAGGCAGAAAGAGCAGACATATGAATGTTATTGGTAACTCAACTTAGATTCTTCATGTCTGTGTATGGTACATTATTCCCATCGAGGAAAAGTGTCTGAACAGATTAGTGGGGCAATTGTATGGCCCAATTTAAAAAAAAAAAAAGTTTTTTCATGTTTAAAAAAATTCTGAGCTTAACAAACAGCAAATAAAACAAACAATCCATAAACGCTATAGAACAGGAGAGGATTATAAACAAAATGATGAATCTCTGTTTTGCAGAGCTCATTTTACTTTTAAAGACTATCATAAATTCAGCACATAACTTCCAAAGTTGTTCTGATTGTGATGCTTTATGTTTGATTCTCTTTTTTCTTAGAGCAGCAAGAGGAGGAGGAGCTCTATTCCTACTCCTTTATTCCTGTTCTCCATCCTCAGCCCCTGCCAGACACCTTGGTGGTACAGTGGATAGAGCACTGGGCCCAGAGTCAGGATGATCTGAGTTCGAAAATCAGTCCTCAGACACTAGCTGGATAACCCTGGGCAAGTACTTTAACCTCTGTCTGGCTCAGTTTCTTCATCTGTAAAATGGAGATAATAATAGGACCTACCTCACAATATTGTTAATGAAGACCAAATGAGATAATATTTATGAAGGGCTTAGCACAGTGCATAGTAGGCACTTAATTAATGCTTATTTCCTTTCTTCTTTCCCCCATTAAAAAGAAAAAAAACCAACTCCTTTATAATAACAAACATGTACAATCAAGCAAAATTAATTTCCACATTGACCACATCCCCAAAATAAATGTCTCATTTTATATCTTGAGCTAGAAGGACCTGTTCATGTTTACATAGTGCCACTGAAAACAGGGATACCCATCTCATCCTGAGAAGAAAATATTAAATAGTTTCAGAGACCTCAAACTATCTTTCATGATCATCATTGATCCTCTTTGTAGTCTAGAGAGCTTGTCATGTTTGATATTAAGAACTTATGTATTTAAGATATGTGTCTCTATATAAGATGGGGTTGTCTAAGGGTATAAATATGGCTTGTAGGCAGAATTTGTTAAGTCCCCATCACGTATGAGGGATTCTTATTCATTACCATCATCACCATTAACATCATCACATCACTGTGGTTACCATCTCAATCACTGTTACTGTTGCTGTTGTCATTCAGTCATTTTCCAGTAGTGTCCTATTCTTTTCTTAAATTTTATTTTATTTTTCAGCAGTGTCCTACTCTTCATGACCCCAGTTGGGGTTTTCTTGGCAAAGATACTGGAGGGCTTGCCATTTCCTTCTCCAGCTCATGATGAGGATGAGAACTGAAGCAAAGTTAAGTGATTTTCCCAGGGTTACAGAGCTAGCAAAGTATTTGAGGTCATATTTGAACTCAGGAAAAAGTGAGTCTTCTTGCTCCAGGCCCAGAACTCTCTCCACTGTGCCACCTTGAATCACTATTACTAGCAACATCAAATTCAATTCAATCCAATGGAATTTGATAAACACTTATTAAGTATCCATCACGTACATGACACAGTGCTAGACATTGGGTATACAAAGACAAAGATGAAACAGCCCCTATGTATGCTTTGTTTTTCCGTATTTTCTCCTGTCTTCTGTTTTTTTCTGTTTTCATTTTTAAATGATTCATGATTGCATATAGTATATTATACATTGCATAATTATGTACGTCTTGTATAAAGTATTCATGTAAGTTACATATATGTGTATCTATCAGTCTATCCCTAGATTGTCTCTCATGTGATTCTTTTTTTAAAATAGCATTTTATTTTTTCTCCCAATTACATGTTAAAACAATTTTTAACTTTTGGGTTTTTTTTAAAGTTATGAGTTCCAAATTATATTCCTCTCTCTCTTCACTGTCCTCTCCCTAAGATAGCAAGCAATCTGATATTGGTTATACATGTACAATCACGTAAAACATTTCCATATTAGTCATTTTGTACAGGAAGACTCAAACAACAAAAAAAGAAAGTGCAAAAACAGTATCTCATGTGATTCTTCATAAGCAAGCCTACCAATTTTGTCATATCTTTAGCCCTTCTCAAATGGCATAGTCTGTTTTATTGGTGGGGTGGGAAACAACATATACAAAGATAAATAGTAAAGTAAATAAAGTAAATTTAAAGTAATTTTGGAGGCAAGGAAACTGGTAACTCCTAATGGGAGGTCAGGAAAGAGCTCATATAGGAGGTGGAATTTAAGTTAAGACCTGAATGGATCCAAGATTTTCAAGGAGCAGAGATGAGAAGGGAGACAAATAGACACATGGTAGATAGTCTGTGTGAGGGCAAGAAGACAGGAAGTGGAATGTTGAGTTTAGGCAATAGCCACACAGTTTGATTTGGCTGAATATAGATTCCATGAGTCACAGGAGGGCATTGGTAAATCTTCAACAACCAGCAAACAAACAAAAAAATTACTCATGACACATTTTAAAATTTAATTTGCATTATTAACATTCTCTCCACTTATTTCTTAAGTCTAGACAATGAACAAAATAATAAATCAAACCCTAACTTGTAGTGTTTGCTGATTTCCAGATTGTAAATGCTCACACTGAAAATTTATCAATTGGCTCATAAGAGCCTATTTGAGCTGGTTCCATCACAACCCCGAATGAGTGGGAGTGTTGTGAAATCAGTCTGGGAAGATCAATAGGAGCCAGATTGCAAAGGACCGGAAATACCAAATGGAAATTTGTATTTTGTCCTAGAGCTAAATATGGAGATACTGAAGTTTCTTGGGGAATGAATGAATGAATAAATGAAAGGAGAATTGACGAGGGTCCAAACAAGGGTGTCCACGTAAGTGAAGACAATAACATCGATGAAAGAGATGTTGCAAAGGTAGAATGGATATGACTTGGAAAGTTATTGGAGTTAAGGAGAAGGAAGAGTTGAGGTTACTGGAGTGAATGGAAGTATAGTGAGTGACTGGAAGGGTAGTGTCATCCTCTATAGAAATAAGGAAGTTAAGAGAAGGGATGGGTTTCAGAGGAAAGATAATGAGTTCTGTTTTGGATACTTTGAGTTTGAGATGATGGAACTAATGGAACATCTGATAGAACATCTAGGTGGATGTCCAGAAGGAAGTTGATGATATGGAACTGTGGGCTACAGATAGAGATTTCTTTACCATCTGAACAGAGATAATCATTGACCCCATTAGAAATGATGATATTACCAATATATTCATCAATTTTGTCACCATTGTCATAACCATCATTGTCATCTTTACAGAATTTATCACTGTTTCCATACCACCACCATCTCTATCACCAATAATATCACTATCACCACCATCATCTCCATCATGATTTACATTCTCATCAATAAGAATAGTTAGCACTTTAAGATTTGTGAAATGTTTTGGAACTATTATCTCATTTAATCCTCAAAACAACCCTGGGAGATAAGTACTATTATTATCCTCATTTTACAGATGGGAAAACTGAGGCTAGAAGAGGTTAAGTGATTTGCAAAGGGTGACCCAACTGTTAAGTGACCAAGGACATATTTTAACTCAGGTCATCTTAACTCCAAGTCCAGCACTCTACCCTTTGTGTTGCCCAGCTGCCTATTATCATTTTCATCATATCATCATCATCATCATCAGCAGCAGCAGCAGCAGCAGCATCACCACCGCCATAACAAGAAACATTTGTTAAATTATATATGGAAGGGAGCTATATACTGTACAAGAAGATTCAGACACTGTCTTTGCTTTCTATTAGAATGCTTTTTAGACAAATAAAACTGACGTCGACATATGAAAAGCAGAACAAGAGTGTTAAACATTGTTGCATCAACAGAGAAAGTCATGTTTAGATCATGAATTGGATGTGTTCCTTTAATGGAAAGGGCAGTGGTGATGTTTTCCCCTGGGTGTGCTGAAATAGCAACCCAAGGTCTGTCCAAACCTACAAGAAGTAAATTTGAACAGAAAAAGTCATCTATATGGGTGAAATTACACTGAAAGAATCCAGTTTGGGTCCTATGTTTGCTTTCCCTTTCCTCCTCCAGATGGCACATCAACTAACGGCTGAGTTTGAGTGCCATGATTTCATGCAACACTGAAGCGGAGAGTGAGTACTGGATAGGTAAGAAGGAAGGGATTATGACAAATGTTCATCTTTATATGTAAATGTGCATGCTTTCACTCCACCAGAGCAATAACGTTGACCATTTGGGCATAGATCTACAGAAATCCATTTCAATGCAGTTTCATTTCTGAACATTATGTAAATTATGATCATTCTGGAAAAAGCCCCTGACCCCTTTAGGACCTTTTCTCAGTTGGACTCCATTGCAGGTTATTAGACATATGCTAGACCTAAAATAATGGAAATTTATAGAGTTTAGAACTTCCAAAAGACATGCCAATCATTTGAGTCTCGCAACAGCCCTGTAAGGTAGGTGCTACAGGTATTATTAACTCCATTTTACAAATGAAGAAACTGAGGCTTAGTAAGGTTAAGCCACTTATTCAGAGTCACACAGCTGGGGTATATCAGAATATAAAATCAAGCCAAGGTGCTTCCAAACTCAAGGCTAGGTCTCTGTCAGTTACACCATATGACCTTTCATGATACAGGCTATATAATATAGTAGGTAGAAAGCTAGAGAGTGAGAGTCAGGAAGACCTGGGTTCAAATCCCACCTCTGCCATTTGTTAGTTGTGTGGCTGTAGAGCAATTAATTAGTCTCTCTGAACTTCATTTTCCATATCTGTAAGATGGACCTAATAAGGACTGTAGCATCTCCCTCTTACAGCCCAGTGCAATGGAAAAGAGCATTCACTTTGGAGGCAGAAGATGTAGGTTCAAATACTGGATTTATCACATCCTGTGTGACCTGGAACAAACTGCTAATATTCTTTGACCTTTATTTCCTCATCTGTAAAACAAAGATATCGATGACCTAGTGGTAGTAGGGGAATGACTGAATTTATTGAGAAAAGGAGGTGACATGGTCTGATTTATGCTTTAGGAAATTCATTTTAACAACTGAGTAAAGGATGGATTGGACTTGGAAGAGACCTGAGGCAGAAAAACCAATTAGAAAGCTGTTAACAATAGTCCAGGTGAGAGGGGATGAGGGCCTGAGTTAAGGTAGTTCAGGGGACACATTTAAGAGACATAGCAAAGATAGGACAGCATATGGCAATAAATTAGATATGTGAGGTGTGCAAGAGTGAGAAGCTTTGCATGACACCAAGGGTTCACATCTAGGTGAAATGGGAGGATGGTAGTACCTTTAACAATAATAGCAAAATTCAAAAGAGGGAAGAGTTTTGGGAAAAATAATGAGTTCTGTTTTAGACTTGGTAATTTTGAGGTGCATATGGGATATCTAATTCAAAATGCCCATTAGGCAGTTGATGATATGAGACTGACTACAGTCCTTTTTCCATACTCAAAGAATTTAGATTTTCTGTATTTGATATAGTACTTACAGACCTGGTCTCTAAACTAGGAATACTTGGGTTCAGGCCCTGCCTCAGATATGTACTGGCTATGTGATGCTGGCAAGTCACTTAATGTCTCAGTGCTTTAGATAAATCTAAGACTATAAAATGTAGAAAAAACTTACATTGGTAGATGGAATGACCTTATCTGGTAATTCCTTATATTAACAAAATCTTAATTCATATCTTAATAATCTATATAAATTATATTATATTGAGATATGTATGTATATATATATATATGTATACACATACGTGCACTCACATTTACATACATTTATATGGATTTAAAAGCCTACTGTGTACTTGTTCTGATAAGATTCTACGTGCTGGATTTATCATAGCCTGAATCCTCCTTAAATGTCACAGCCTAAAGCCAAGTCAAAAAGCACTTATTAAGCATCTCTTACGTATCAGGCACTATGCTAAGCACTGGGGATAAAAAAAAAAAAGGCAAAAACCAGACCTCTCAAGGAGCTAGCAGTCTAATGGGGCAAAACAACACGCCATATATACTCCATTTTCCTTACCTACATGGTTCTAAGTGGTCTCTATCATTTCCCATCTCAGAATCAAAGTTTCCCATTGTGTTCTTCATTGATAATTTTACTGGAAGTGGTAAAAAAACTGGATTCATCCAAAGCCAACTTTTATTTTGTTATTTTCTGATGGTAGTAGTGGAGGTGGAGGTGGAGGTGAGGGTGAACAGGCAGGGAGAAATTCCATACATAAATAGGGAGTCCCTTCTTTGAAAATGGGAAGAATAAAGTGCTTTCATAGCATTTTACGACTGTATGGCAGCTGAATTGCCAGGAACTAAAGTAGGATTGTGTGGCCAGGCACACCGTATGTGTTTACCATCCTTTTCCTGGAGCTTCTGACAATAGCTCTATCTCGTCTTTTCCTTTATGGATTGTCCAATACAAGAGGTTTGGTCACATTCAGTAAGTCATTATTTAGATTGTGGAACTCATTTTTCACCTGTCAGAAGATGGCCTTGGGGAATGGACTTCTTCTATATAGGGTCTATTCCAATCCAATCCATTTTGGTAAGCATTTATTAGGCACTTACTATTTTATAAGGCACTGTGTTAAGTGCTTGGAATACAAAATGAAAAACTTCTTTCTCTCAGCATTCTACTGGGGGCTAAAAAATGAAAACAGATAATAAAATATATGTTAATTTGAAGAGGAAGAGAGCTCTAATAACTTGTGTGATCAATAAAGGCTCCTCCCCAAAAGTGGTATATGAACTGACCTTTGAATGAGGCTAAGGGTTCTAAGAAGCAGAGAGGAGACAGGAATGCATCCAGACACAGCCAACATGTGTTGAAGTATTGGTTTTAATCTTTCTGAATAAGACTTTAGCTAGCTACATGTGATTAAAAAAAATTAAACTGGGGCAACCTGACTTGTTTTACATGAATTTGCATGTTAGATTTCATGATTGTTTACAGTTGCTCTAGTCAAATCTAATATTCAGGTTGTGATACATTATATTCTCAGGTAATTTTAAGTCATAGCAGGCTGAAGGAGAATGGGGTTGAGTAGGCACAAAATATTGAGGTGAGTCCTTTCTACAAAGAGTTTGAAATGTTGGTCCGGTTTATTTTGAAGGAAAAGGGAGCTCTGATAATTAGCTTTGCTTCCTTCTCCTTCCTGCAGTGAGTTGCTTTTCCTAAAACTCAGTGGAGTAGATAATAATAATAATAAGATGATGATGATGATGATGATAGCTAGTATCCATATAGTACTTTAAGGTTTGCAGATAAACTGCTGTCAATGACAGACAAGCAAAATCAGAAACTGTCCTCTGAGATCAGAGATTTGCTCAATTAAATAAACCACCCTTAAGATATTTTATTGGGAAAGAATGAGAAGGAATGAATACTCTTATTTCCCTCTTCCGTGAAATCTGATATTTTATAATGTATGGAATATGCATTTTGACCATGCATTTTTAGAAATATTCAAGCTTTGAAACCTTAAATTACTGAACTAAGTAATCTAGAGATATTTTTTTTATTTGAACTTAATGTGGAACTAAGATTGTACCAATATCAAGCCAGACTTCAGTGGAAGTACATATCTCCAAGCATTGCTCCTATATGTAATTGTAGTGTGAAAAAAGTCTTTAATCGCAATTAAAGGAGAGCTCCTGTTGTTTTAAACATTATACGTAAGGTATGGTTCTGCCATCTAGTGATTTATCTGTTGAATTACAGTGGGTGTGGGAGCTAGCAACTGGTGTGCTCAATTTGATTCACAGAGAATTGATGTAGCCTTAATTACACCATGTAATTACCATAGGCCTTCATATCCAGAACTAGAAAACAAAATCAGGTCAGACTTAAGAGAAATTAGGCTGTGGGTAAATAAAAATTTAAATAGAAAATTTAATGGAAATTGAATATAAGATGAATAATACTAATGTTTCTCCTCTCAAAACCAATTTTCCAGTATTTTAATAAAAAAAGAAAAGATCATTGGGCAGTTTTGAACCAATTTTTAAAAAATTTCTTTTTTGTTTGAGGAAGATGAGAAAAACACGTTATTCCATTTCAGAATGATTAACAATGCTGGATGAAAAGCAAAGCCAAACTAAACTTGAAACATATAACATGCCACATCATGGAATACTGGTTGTGCCTACTCACTGCTTAAAAGAAGTGATAATGGAAGAGGAGGTGAAAGAGACATTTTGTACCAGGGTGACGTAAGAAAGATGTATGAACTTGTTAAAATACAGATTTATCTTGGTTCATGCTCACTTTTTAGCCTCATGGCCTAAACATATAATGTCCTGGCAAATGTGAGATTTAAGATGCTTTACACAAACATCAGTATTTTGTGCATATATCTGCCAGTATATATGTACTGGGAGAAATAAGTGCTGCAAAGTACAGTCAACATTGGGAATGCTTTCGAGTATTTGTTGTCATCAGACACACCATTGCAAATACTCTAGCAAGCATCTAGGGCCCATTGCTGGGAAGTGTGACTGATTGTAGAAGGATGAGTAGACATAGGTGCTGACCTTATATGAGAATGACCTATAACTGATGACACTTGTTAATCTTTATTACTGGAGTCTGTATCCCTAACCCCCATTGAGTTATTTCTTATCTTTGATTTCTCAGCTCCAGCTTGCCTGTTTTCTCGGAAAAGCCACAGAATTGTAAAATTGGAAAGGGCCTGAGTGAGCATCTAATCCAACCCATTCTTGACTGAGAATCTCCTCTACAACATACCTGACAAATGAATGGTCATGCAGAGCTTTGCTCAAAGGCCTCTACGGAGAGGAAAACCCATTTCCACCCAAGGTAACCCACTAAACTTTTGGATAACTGTAATCATTAGGGAGTTTTTCCTTACATCAAGCCTAAATTAGCATTTTGACTACTTTCATCCAATGCTCAAAGTTCAGCCTCTGAGTTCAAACAGATCAAGTCTTCCATATGATAGTTTTTCAAATACTTGAAGTTGGCTTCCCTTCTTTCGGCTTTAAACCACTCATTCCTCCAAGTAGTTATCATATGGCATGGATTTAAGGCTACCTTCCCCATCCTGATTCCCCTCCTCCGAAGGCTCTCTAACCTATCAATGTCCTTCCTAAAATGTGATGCCAGAATTGCAGACTATACTCCTCACATGGCCTGAGAACATCAGGGTAGAGTACATTTATTATCTCCGTAATCCTCTATAGTATGCCTCTCAATGCAGTTTAAGTACTGTATAGCTTTGGTGACTGCCCAAAGACCCTGAATTTATAGTCTAGCTCCTTTAACCTATGCCCTGACATGATACTATGATTCCTACAGAGACTATCTCTCCATGACTGGATTTCCTTGGTTCTTATTCCAGTCTTATATTCCTAGGATCTACATTATTGGATTCCTATCCATCTCCTCTTGACAACTTAACCCCCAGTGAATTCCTGGTATGATGAGAACCCTCCCATCCCCCCCCAAAAGATCCTACTCTCATTTAACTGGCTAATACTCTCTGTGGTGCCTATGAAGAAGCAGAGTCATGGCGCCTTTCTTGTTGGTCTCCAATATTAAGCATAATAAAGGCTAGAGGAGGCTAATGAGAGGATGTAAGGGGAAGGCAGATAGCTATATTACGCTAAATCAACTAAATGATTTAAATGAGTCTTCTAATTTCTTAATTAACCCTTGATTAAATAGAATGCTTGGAAATGAGGTATTTATGCCAATTGAATTTTCCTTAACTAAAAAATTAGTGATTTTTATTTCAACTCAGTTTATTTTTTCTGCTCTATCAGATTAGAAGCTTCCAGGAAAGAAAATGCCTCTACTAATATAGGTTGGCAACTTGCTAATAGCTTATAGTCATAGAAAGTTGCCTAGAGCGCTGAGAGTTTAAGTGACTTGCCACCTGGGTCACAAAGCCAGTATGTAATAGAGATAGGACTTGACCCCAGGTCTTTCAGCCTTTGAAACTCAATCTCCTTTATAGCATTTTTTAAAAAAATGAAGTATGCAGAAGAGAGGTTGAGAATATCACATACAATTCTCTTTTCTGTTCTTCCTCGTGTGGTGAAATCTTCATGTTTGTTGGCGTTTACATTCAGAGTGAAAAAAAAACAATTAAAAATAGATTACTCCATTTTCCTGCCATAGTAAGAGGTCAACAAATTAAACTTAATTATTCTATCTTTGATGATTTAGGATCTTACATTTCATCAGGTTGTAAGAGATTGAAAAGACCAGGTAATAACAAAAGGATTTTTGACATGTTTCTTTTGTTGTCATTTATGCCTCTGTAATGAATTAAATCCAGGAAAGAAATCTGAATGAATAGAAGGTTATGACTATTTACTATATTCCAAGTAAGTAATTATTTTACTTCTCATTTTTCTCATGCTTATTAGCATCTTTTTCTGTTTATAGAATGAATAGTGCCCACTAGATAAGACTGAAATATGAGCTTTAGAAATATGTGCAAAATTATGATACAAATTCATTAGCACAGATGAAAAGTAGAAGGATATCTCATGAATGGAAGTACTTCTAAGTAGCCATTACAGTAACCACCATTGGACATGGATCAGCAAGGAATCATGTTGATTCTGAAAACCTTGTGAAAGAGAGCAGGAAGTCTAGTGATTTCTCCCAAGGAGATGACAAATCGCTGAAAGCACTCAAACTTGACAAACGTTTTGTTCTCACAGAATCTCCAAGATGGAAGGGACCTCAAAGGCCATTTGGTCCAACATGTGACCAAACAGGTGTTCCCACTTCAGTAAATCTGACAAGGTATAGTTTTGCTTGTGTTTGAAGGCCTCCAAGGAGGGGAACCCACACCCATGTAAAGCAGCCCATTGCACCTTTGGCTAACTCTAATTGTTAGGAAGTTTTTTCCTGACATCAGGCCTAAACTTACCTCCTTTCAGCTTCTGCCTGTTGTCTCCATCTCTGCTTTCTGCTTTCGGTGACATGCTAGAAGGCTTGGATCAGAAAGTTATACTAATGGAATTATATTATTAGATACATGGTGTCTTATACAATATGGATTTCAAATTTCACTCTAAATATCAGCTAAAACTGCTCAGATTTTTACTGATATGGTGCAATATGCAAGATAGAAACAGTGTGGAGGGACTTTACTTCCCTGTTAACTTCCCCATGAAAATTCATGGAGGGGGTTGAAACATTTTAGTTAGAGTGAACAGTTTAGGTAAAGGTATGGAGGTAGTATAGCTCAGGATACGTGCAAGAAATTCCAAGTGTTCCAATTTGGTTATGTTATAGGGTGTGTGAAAGGGAGATCTTCGGCGAATCTTCAATAAATTTAAGACTAGAAAGGGGTCTCAACCAAGCAGCCTAGGAAAAGAGGGAGGAAGATGGAAAGGTATGTGGGGTCAAGAATTTTCAAGGTTTTTAACGCTAAGACAATATTTTGGAATAGAGGAATGACATGATTGGGTTTGTGCTTCAAAAAGATTAATCTGATAGAGATATGAAAGTGAATTCTCTAGGTCACAGCTAGAAAGTTACTCTTTCGCTAGACAAGACTCCATGGCAGAAGGATGCAGGGCCTGGGTTCTCATGTCTTAAACATGCAGGCAGGCTTGGATTTTGGATCTTCCCATTATAAACAATTAAGAGTTCTTATTTTGCTTTTGCAAATGTCAGTCTCCAGTGAGTAGTTACCATTTTAATTTAGTAAAAACACAATGAACACATATGCTTTATTGGGCTTCTAAAACTGTGTACCCATGAAAAGATGAAAATGTTTCATTGTCGCATCTGCCCTGTCACCATCTCCACTTACTTCCTGAAACCCATAAACTAAATGCATCACTTTTCCATTGCAATAACTTGCTTAACTCTTTTTCTGATGGTGGGCTTAAACAAGTGCAGCCATCGGCTGTCTGCTGTCTTCCGTTGGATCTCAGAGCATCTTGCCAGGGCCATCTGTCTCTCTCTGGTGGGAGCCAAACAGAATGTATCCCCTGATCTTTCAAAAGAAAGCCTTGCCTTTTTCTTCTATGGGTTCTCAGCTTGACTGGGTACTTTTCAGGACTTGGGACATTTAGGGTGCTTTCTCTTAATGAGTTCCTGGCTTCCATTCCTTGAGAGGGGGCAGGGGAAGGGTGTCAATGAACTTCTTTGATTAGGTGAGACTTCGGATTGGATAATGGCCTAAGGCTACCTCTCTCTTCTTCAAGGAGGCTGACATCTGTGTCACAAGACAAGCATCTCTGAAACCTCATTCATATGATTTTTCCACAATTGGACCCATTCTCTAAAAAGGGATTACATTATATTTTCTTTCTTTGTTTCCTTTGATACTTCAAGTTGTAATTATCTTCTGCTAGAACAGCAGGTATATTACCATGCTGAGATGATTAGCTCTTAACTATTTCAAGTTATTAGCTGCATAGAATATGATATGCAAAATTCTAAGATTGGGCTTGTCACACACTGGGACAATGGAGTTGTCTCTTGTGGAGGCAGTTTCAGGGAGATTTCCAAATATCAGGATTTTTCAGACTCTCATTGAAAGTCTAGTGAAATAGTCTCTAGAAAGACAGAATTTAAATGAATCCTGAACTAGTTTAAAAAAATGGTAGAAGTTTAGGTCCAAGTGAATGAGCAGAATTCAAATTTGCTCATTTGACCAATTTAAGAATTAAACACAAAATTAAAGGGAAGGATATTGCATATAGCAGCAACTAGCAAAGTATGGTCCAAAAGCCCCTCCCTGGAGGTTCCTGAGACCCTTTTAGAGTCTTTGAGATCATAACCATATTCATAATAAGACTAAGATTTAAAATTTTCTAATATAGTGAATATTGACAAATATCCAGTGTTATGCTGGTAAATATTTAATAACTGGCTTCCAGGGGGAAAAAATGTACATAGGAGTGTGTGCTACTGACCTGGCAAAGTAGAACCAATGGTTAAATTTTCAGTGTGAACATTTATACCTCAGAAATCAGCACACACTGCAAATCAAGGCTTGATTTATTGTTTTGCTGATGGTCTAGACTTAAGAAAGTGATGCAGAAAATGTTAATAATTCAGATTTAACTTCTGTCATGTGTATTTTTATTTTAACCTAGGGGAGTGAATTAAACATTTACCAGCATACCCCTCAATATAACTCATGTAAACAAAAGCTCTTTGGTGGATCTTCAATAATTTTTAAAAATGTAAAGGGGTCCTGAGACCAAAGGCCTGAAAGCTGCTGGTTCATTGCCTTGTGTAGTGCAATACAAACCACTGTGTACTTAGAGTCACAGGAACTATTCAAATCCAACTTCCCACGCTTACTACGTTTGACATTCTGTAACAAGTCAATTAACCTCAACTCAATGTCATTAATAAAATGAAAGGGTTGGATTAGGTGGCCTTTGAGGTTTCCTTCTAGCATTAAATATATGATCTCATATGGGGGTTCCTAATCTGAAGTTCATGAACTTAAAACAAAAATATCTTGGTAACTATAGTTTAGTATGATTGGTTTCTTTCGTGATCTTATGTATTTTATTTTATTTCATACATTTAAAAAATATTCTGAGAAGAAGGCCATAGATTTCATCAGAATATCAAAAGGGTCCATCCAAATATCAATGGATTAAGAACACTGATTCCTGATAGACCAGGTCATAAGCAAACAGTGAAGCAAAGCTAGTTTTCAGTTGTTTCCCCTTTCCACCATTTTAAGTCTTTTCTTCCTTGGCAAGACAAGACAAAACTCTAACCTTGCCCATTTGCTCTATTAAGAGTGAACAACCCTTAATTTGGTATGGAGTAATTTCTCCCAGAAGTACAGAATTTTCATGTAAGAAACAAATCATGCCAAAGGAAGAAAAATTTAAAAATTCAAATGAATTCCTTTCCCCCTTTTTTATTTCATTAAATATTCCTCAAGCACATGTAAAATAATTTAAACAATTTTTAAAAAAAA
Organism: Phascolarctos cinereus; assembly: GCF_003287225.1. Classification (NCBI taxonomy): domain Eukaryota; kingdom Metazoa; phylum Chordata; class Mammalia; order Diprotodontia; family Phascolarctidae; genus Phascolarctos; species Phascolarctos cinereus. The sequence goes on along the minus strand of NW_027555847.1, from coordinate 448,260,371 downwards.
TTTGAGTTTCAAATTCTTTCCTTCCCTCCTTAACCCCCTCCTTGAGAAGTCTTTGATTTTGATTATACATATAAAGTCATGCCAAACATTCCCATATTAGCCATGCTGCAAAAGAAAACAAACAAAATAAAACAATAAAAGTAAAGAAAGTTGAAAAAATATGCTTCAATCTGCATTCAGAATCATTAGTTCTCTCTCTGGATGTGAATAACATTTTTCATCATGAGTCCTTTGGAATTGTCTTGGATCACCGTCTTGATCAGAGCAGCTAAGTATTTCACAGTCAATCAGTCTTACAATATTGCTGTTACTGTGCACAATGTTCTTCTGATTCTGTTCACTTTACTTTGCATCAGTTCATATAAGTCTTCCTAGGTTTTTCTGAAACTATCTTGCTCATCATTTCTTATACCAAAACAGTATTCTATCACAATCATATGCTACAACTTGTTCAACCATTCCCCAATTGATAGGTATCCTTTCAACTTCTAATTCTTTGCCATCACAAAAAGAACCGCTATAAATAATTTTGTACAAATAGATCCTTTTCCCTTTTCTTTGATTTCTTTGGGATAGAGACCTAGTAGTGGTATTGCTGGGTCAAAGGGTATAGTTCCAAATTGTTCTACAGAATGGTTGTACTAATCCACAACTGTGCCAACCGTGCATTAGTATCCCATATTTTTTCACATCTACTTGAGCGTTTGTCATTTTCTTTTTTTGTAGTGTTAACCAATCTTATGGGTATGAGGTGGTATTTCAAAGTTGTTTTAATCTGTATTTCTCTAATCACTAATAATTTAAAGCATTTTTCATGTGATTATTGATAGCTTAATTTCTTCTTCTGAAAACTTCCTATTGACATCCTTCGACCATCTATCAATTAGGGAATGATTGTTATTTTTATAAATTTGCTGAATTCCCTGTATATTTGAGAAATGAAGCCTTTATGAGTGAAACTTGTTGCAAATTCTGCCCCCCACCCCCGTTTCCTGTTTTCCTCCTAAGTTTGGCTGCATTAATTTTGTTTGTGCCAAGGCCTTTTAATTTCATGTAATTAAAATGATCTATTTTACTTCCCATAATCTCTTCTTTCTCTTGTTTAGTTATAAACTCTTCCCTTATTCATGTATCTGACAGGTACATTTTTCCATGCTCCCCTAATTTATCCCCATTTATGTCTAAATCCAAATTAATTTCTTTCTTTTCCTTTCTTTTTCTTTTTCTTTTCTTTTTCTTTTTCTTTTTTTTGGCTAGGCAATGGGTTTAAGTGATTTGCCCAGGGTCACACAGCTAGTAAGTGTTATGTGTCTGAGGCCGAATTTTAACTCAGGTCCTCCTGAATTCAGGGCTGGTGCTCTCTGTCCGTTTCACCACCTACCTGCCCCCAAATTAATTTCTTTTTTTTCTTTTGTCCTTTTTTTTTTTTTTACTTGGCACTAAGCTTTATTGGAAGGGTTTTCAGCATGCTTGCTGCCTGGGCTTACCTGCTCCAGGTCACCATGCCCCTCTAGGCTGGGGCTCACAGGGCTCTTGGTGGCCTCTGCAGCTGTTTTCAGGGCCGCCATTCTTGCCGCCTCCTTCTGTTGTTTCTGGTGCTGCTTGAGACGCTTCCGGTCCTGCTTCTCCAGCTCCTGCAGCAGCTCCTGGAAGCGGGAGCTTCTTGGGTCCACATCATACCCCAGCTTCTCCTGCGCCTGTGCCTGCAGCCGAGCCCTCCGGGCCTTCTCTGCCTGTGCCTTCTCCCAGCGTTCTCGCTGTTGCTGCCTCCAGGCCATGATCATTTGTGGCATCTGGGCCATTTTGGCCTCAATGAGCTGCTCCCTCTTCCGGCGCTGTTGCTCCTGGGCCTCGGCGTGGGCCCGCAGCGCCTCCTGCGTGGCACCCGGGCTCGGCTGCCACTCGCGCTCCTCAGTCTCCAGCTCCCGGAGCTGCGGGATCGTGGGCCACAGTGAGCCCGGGGCCACCCCGGACGCGGCCCCCGAATCGCTCGAACTGCTTGGCGGCAAAGCGGGGATGCAGCTGCCAGCGCGGGGTCAGCGGGTCCGCCGTGTCCGGGGTGAAGGGCTTGGGCGGGCGGAGCCGGGGTGGCCGGGCCCGGTAGGTTCAGGAGGCCGGTGCCCCCGGGGGACCCCGCAGAGCCCGCGTGCCGCATGCCCGCAACACGGGCGCCGCCATCTTGGCTCCAAATTAATTTCTAAGAGGGGCTCTGTACCCCTTGCTGTAACTAGGGCGACTAGATGGCACAGTGAATAGAGTGCTGGGCCTAGAGTCAAGAAGACCTGAGTTCAAATTCGGCCTCAGATACTTTCTAGCTATGTGACCCTGGGCAAGTCACTTAACCCTGTTTGTCTCAGTTTCCTCATCTGTAAAATGAGCTGGAGAAGGAAATGGCAAACCACTCCAACATCTTTGCCAAGAAAATCCCAAAATGTAGTCTTGAAGAGTTGGACATGACTGAAACAACTGAACAATAACAACACTTCTCTGTGGCATTTGGTCTGGAGAGAAACCATTGGCAGTCAGGACATTCCCTGAGGTAACTACTTCCTGTGGAGAAAGGAGTGGAACAATGTAAAGAATGCTAGATTTGGAGTAAAGGTGAGTTCAAATGCCAGTTTCTCTATTTACTATCTGTGTGACTTTGGGTGTTGTTTTCCTCATTTATAATGTCCTCAGTGGTCTTTTCTAGGTCTAAATCTATAATCCTAAGTAAGCCTTGACTTATCCACAGCAATTGTCAATTTTCACTGTGTAATTAATTTCCTCCCCCTCTTCTCTTTCCCTAAGCTCATCGGTAGGTAGTCTCACTCCCAGGTGGAAGCCATTTGAGGTCCCAGGCTCACCCAGCTTGCTCCCTTTGCCTTCTTCCCCCTTCCTTAGTCAATAGGAAGATCATACCAATTGCAGGTTGCAGCCCTCTGTAAACGATGACATACCCCTGTGGTTCCTTCCCTAACCATGGTCTTTCTGCATTCATTTTGCATCCTGTCAGCAGCAGTTCTAAACATGGAGCCACTACAGGGCTTTCCAAGGAGACCCAAAAGCAAAGGTGGTGGCTCCTGAAAACCAGCTGTCAGTGAAGAAGGGCCTGTTTCCCACTGGAACTCCTTTAGGTTTGCTGGTTCCCTTTGCTTTCTTCATGATCTTTGTACCTTCTTTCTTCCCTCTATCATCATCATTTTTTTATATGTTAAAGATGGAGATTCCCTGTGAAATGAGGAAGAAAGTACAGCTGGGAGAGAAAGATCCCCAGAAAGGGGCATCAAAACAGGCTTTTCAGTTAGTTGCCCATCACATCAGAGGAGTTAAATCAAGTGAACAAATAATTAAGTGTCTACTATGTAGAAAGCACAATACTAGTAGGTATTGACATACAAGGGAGGATAAGAGAGCAGCACCGAAGGAATGAGATTAGACAGGACATACAAGAGAAGCTTTAATTGTTGGGCAAGGTCATGAGCAGCCTTGTAGCAAGCAGAAACTTGGCCGACAGCAAGCTCAGCTGAAGCAGTGGATGGAGGGGCAGAGGACATTCCAAACGCGTCAATGATGTGAGTAAAATGGTTGTAGAGGACAGTCCTGCTGCAGGAAGCTGCAGCAGAACCAGGAGAGAACAGCCCTTCCGCTAGAGAATTCTGTGGGTACACTGGCAGCTATCTTCTTACTCCAAAGGACCATGAGGCCGGGCAAATAAAAAAGGAACCTATGGAAGGACAAATGCTTCCTCACTATGGATATTGACTTTGTGGGACAAAGGCCTGATTACAGCTGATTACAGCTCTGGATATCAGGCATAGTTGAAGGTAGAGGATGCCACATTAAAAATAGTGTTCATGCTAAAATGACATTTTATAAAACAATAAGGGAAATGGGGAGCTTTCTTGATTTATATTTGAAATTGTATTCCCCCATGGGAAGAAAATTACCTTTTTTGAATCTTTTCCACCCAATTTTTTTTTAACTTTTTGGTAAGGCAATCGGGGTTAAGTCACTTACCCAGGGTCACACAGCTAGTTAAGTGTCAAGTATTTGAAGTCGGATTTGAACTCAGGTCCTCCTGACTCCAAGGTTGGAGCTCAATCCACTGCACCACCTAGCTGTCCCCTCACCCCATTTTTTTAAAAACCTTTTTTCCATTCTATATTGGTGTCCATTGCTTTCTCATGCGCCTTTTCTTTTGGTCTTCTAGTTCAACTATAAAAACAGGCAACTGAGACTTCAAGAAATCATCTTAATATACGAGACACTAATTTAGGCACTGGGGATTGAGGTATTTTGGGAAGAAGTGTAGCAGTTGGAGGATCAGGAAAGACACTTTGAAGAAACGGTGCTTGAGCTGAGTCTTCTTAAAGGAAGAAGGGAATTCTGGAAGGCGAGGGTGAAGGGGTAGAGGACTCCGGGATGGGTAGCACGAAAGGACAGTGATGGGAGAGGAAGTATACCGTGAAGAATAGAAAAAAGACCAATTTGTTTGGATTGAATAGTGAGGAAGATCAACGAACCTGGAAAGATATGTCAGCACCAGATAGAAGGGCTTTAAAACATTAAGAGATGTTTATCTTTTTATCCTGGAGACAATAGGAAACCACTGCAGTAGGGGAGTTACATTGTCAGATCTTGTTTTAAAGAAAATTACTTTGGGAGTGGTGGGTAGGACAGGTTGAAACGGGGAGGCCTAAGGCAGGGAGACCAGTCATGACGCTGTTAGAGTAACCTGGGCTAGAGCCAAGGAAAGCTTGAGTTAAAGTGGCAACTATCTGAGTGAAGAGAATGGGTGGATGTAAGTGGTATGGTCAAGGTAGAAATAGCAAGATATGGTAACTGATTAGATCTGTGGGGCAAGAGATAACCATTGAGAGAGAGAAAAAAAACCCCCACTGGATTTGGAAGATCTGAGTTTGTGGCTCTCTTATGTTGGTACTCCTGCCACCTTCAAGGCCTACTACAATCCACTGTAACATATTCTTAGAGAGATACCCAAGGCATGCTGGGTAGCTTCCCCATGGTCACACAGTTTTTGAGTGTCAGAGGCAGGATTCAAACCCAAGTCTTTATGATTCTAAGCCCAGCATTGTGTCTTCTATGATGTGTTGCCTCCCTGGAGTGGGGATAAAAATAATAACTGCTAATACCTTTTTCACAGGGTTATTATGAGACTCAAGTAAGAAAATGTTACTCTATAAGGGAAAAATCACTATATAAATGTGAATTATTGTTGTATCCTGATAGCCTAGAGATATGGAATACAGCAAGGAGAAGTTTGGTGTGGGGTGCACTGGTAAGTATGGGCAGGGACGGTGTGAAATGTGGACTGACTAGTATATTTATGTTGAATATTTATATTTTTTCTTTTTTTTTAATTTAAATTTTTTAATTTTTTCCATATGCTTTTGAGTTGAAAATTTTTCTCCCTTTTCCTCCCCCCACCCTCCTCAAGACGGCGCACAATCTGATATA